>NW_027672820.1:0-1213548 GCF_964194105.1 Spermophilus citellus | reverse complement strand
TTCATCCCTTGGCTTCCGTAACAATTCATTTTCTCTGCACACTCCTTGGCTCTTTGATCTCCTACTTACTGTTTTGTATATATCCTGTCATTTAAACACCTAATCATCTATTTTATTCTTTATCCTCATATCATTTTTTACATAACATGACATTTTAACATATCTGTTTCTTTGTATGAACATAGCTCAGCTTTCACTGTTTTATAAAATTTTGTTCTCACTAAATCAATGCTATAGAATTACATTAAGTTTCACTGTTCTCTTACTATGTCACCACTCCTACAATAACAGGAAAAATACCTCATTTATGATTTTGAAATTGTATTCTTCAGTTCTGGCCCCATATCATAGAATTCACAATCTTCAGGTTTAACTATTTATACCAAAGCAATAAATATTGTTCCTTTCATAATACACTTTATATATAGCATACCTTTATAGGGAATAGTACTATTTATGAAGACATTGAGTTATTATCTCAGAATGTAAACATACAAAATGGCCATTGAATAAAATTGTTTTGTTACAGAAAGAGTTTTCTGAACCATGGGTTCAATGGAGCTACTTGTTAGCAGGTTAGAAAGTATCTTTGTAGTGGAAATCACTGCACATCTGGTTTCTCCCAGCACCCAGCTTCAAAACACATTGAAATAGAACACGTTGCTTTTTTTTTTCCTTTGTGAAATCTTTAAATAAATTTGGAGAAGATATTATCTCATCATGCTTTCTTTCTTTTAGAATAATGTTTCAGGACTTCAATTACAAACAAGAACAACAGAAACTATTTCACAAACATGTTCTATTTTTATCCTCATTGGTATTAACAATCATGCAGCATTCATTTTTTAGAAGTGATTTTTTTTGTGGAAAATAAAAGTATGTTTATGGTACAGTAAATGTACCTCAGATGCATAATGACACTTGACAGATTTTAGCCTCTAATGCCTAAATCCTTCTTCAACATCACTGATGTAATCTCTGAAAATCTAAGTATTAATTTGAGAGTATCATTTTGTTTACATCATCTGACAAGAGGTTTCAGAGTGCATCTTATGTAAATTGCAATTATACCTAGAACACTTTTTAGAGCCATCTTCATATTACACTTTACATAATTTAATTGTATTCACTTGCTTTTTCTTTTGAATGGGAATGAAGGATACAGTCTAAACACAAGACACTAAAATTAAAATAACACTACTTGAATTCTGAATAGTAATATGATATTGTAAGAGCTATCGGGCAAAGGTATTTCTCCACTGAAGACTGAAAATGAGAATTTTTCCAAAAAATACATAATTAGAATTTTAAAGCACATAATTATCTGTCATTCTAAAATGTGTTTTATTTGAAATAACTTTAGATGTGCAAAGAAAGGTGAGAAAATATAATTTTCATCCAGTTTCTCCTAAATTTAACTTCTCATGTAATGATATTAATTATATATTCTTGGAATACAGGTGATATAAAATGATGCATTTAGTTGCCATATTTCCTTAGTTTCTTTCAAATTGCAATTCCTTGTCCCATATTATAATATATAATGTGTGCATATTATATCAAATGTAAAAATCTCACATTATATAAATGTGAGTATATATTGTTATTAATTCTGTATAAAGTAGAATGCCCCTAGATTTGGGTTTGTCTGATGTTTCTATTACACTGGTCTATCAACTGTCGGGAAGAATACCGCAAAAGAGAAATGACTTTCTCATTATAACATTTATCATATCATGGGATTCAATGCCACGTGACCTTACTGGTTAACTGAGATGATTGAGTTAAGAGAGAATCTGCCAGCCTCTCATCTGTAAGGGTATTTACCTTTTTCTTTCCAGACTTTACTAGAAATGTGTCACCAAATGCAGCGCTCACTGAAAAGGGGAGGAATTAAACTCCTTCTTCTGGAGGATAAGTAGCAAAGAATTGTGGATGTTTAGTAAAGCACTGAATAATTAATAAGATTTTTAAGAAGATAGGTAAAATTATACAAATATACTGTTTTTCTTGATAGATTTACTACAAATTTGCATTTAATTTACCACTTTTAATTTACCTGTTATGTTCCGGGAATATTAATATGTATCTGTAAATTATTATGTAAGATGTATATGATTTTTGGGCTGGGGATGTGGCTCAAGCAGTAGTGCACTTGCCTGGCATGCATGCGGCCCCGGGTTCTATCCTCAGCACCACATACAAACAAAGATGTTGTGTCCGCCGAAAACTAAAAAATAATTATTAAAAAAACCTCTCTCTCTCTCTCTCTCTCTCTCTCTCTCTCTCTCTTTAAAAAATATGTATGTGTTTAATGTTACATTCTTAAATTTATGACAAAATTTAATGTAAATAACATTAAAGGTGTACATGTACATATGTGTATATTTTTTTTAATTCTTCTCTTAGTCCTATTGATTTATATTACCTCATTGCCATATGTCTTACTGAATTCTTATTTGTTAATCAAGGACAATATTTTATACATATATCTGTACAGTAAATGCTCTGAAAATGTTTGTGAGACTATACAAATGAATAAAATTGTGAAAAAAATCTCAAATGAATGAGGCTGGTCTTAGAAAATTTATCAAATTAACATTCTGTGTATAAATATGAAATGTCAGTACTAGAATAGCTAGTTAGTTATTTTACAGTCAAAATAAAAAAAAATTCATGTGTATTATATATACATATCTTCCTACCATATGTACCAATTTGTAAGCGCACATAGAAAAAATCTACCCAAAAGCAATCTTCTAAAGATTTCATTATATAGACTTAAAAAGATAACCATTTAAATATTTCCTACAACTCAAAATTTATTAAAAGAAACTATCCTGCTAGTACAATTTTAGAAGTTGTATATTCATAAAAGTTAAAAGAGAGACTAGTGTGAAAAAGTTTTTGTATTATCATTATATTTGTGTTGAAAAAGTAACTCATATATTCCAAATACAAAATAGAAACTGAAAACAATTCTCACAGATTTGTACATCTGTGTTCCCTGTTTATTCCTTGGAAGCACCATTCAGGATGGCAAGAATGTGATATAAACCATCTCATTTACTGCAGCATTTAGGATCATGTGAAAAGCAGCCAATCACAGGGGAAAACTGCAAAGAACAAAGGTGAGCATTCAACAGTCTTTGAAATGTCTAGAGAAGGCCTCCACACACCTATGCGGCTTCCTGCTATACTGTTTTCAAATAGTACACATAACATTAGGAAGAACGAGAGAATAATCAGGGGAAGTAAAACCATATTGATTTACTTTTATATAGTCATGGATGAATTTAGTATATTTGATGTGTCAAAATTAGTAAAATCTATTTTTTTCAAAAGTATGCTTTTATGTTCTATTTTTATTAGTCAAGAGAAAAATTCCCAATATGAAAAGTAAAATAGCTGCTAGGTTTCTTTTGTGGAAGTAAAGTTATTGCAGTTTTTATTATTCATAGGCAACTTGTGGAAGTAAATTGGTTATCTAATGATTAAGTAGACTCATGGATTTTCAGTTTTTCATCACTTATGAATGATTTAACATAAAAATATGATTCATTTAAATATTCAAAACTACTAAATATTGCAAATTTGTCTGTTTCAATAATAGTCTATTGAAAAATACACTGTAGTACATTTGAATTTCTGAGATTAAGCATATGCAAAATAAATATTTTTTTTCAGATTTCTAGAATACTTTTATCCAATGACTCAGGAGTTATAAAAGTGTGCAGTATGTGGGGCTATATTGTCAGTACTTCTAAATTTATCTAATTTCTCAATTTGTAAAATAATTATAGCATAATGCTGTGCATTAGGGATTTAATGGGTTAAAAATGTTCCAAAAATATAAAGAACAGAATTCACAAAATATTTTAATAGAATCAAGATCATTCCCAAATAAGTAAATGTTTAAATTCCTTATTACCTAAATCTCAAAAATAATCAATTATGGAAATTCAAGAAAATCCATAAGTATTTTTCAAGTCACATTTGGTTGGGCATTCTAAGCAAAGAGTTTAATTTAAACCCTGAAATATTAATTAGCCAAAATACATACATCTACTGTTTAATCGGTATATATGGAAAAAAAATGCTCTCCCTATTTATTTATGAAAGTAATTTATGTTTGTTATCATCTCAGATTGCATCAAACTATATATATTATAGGCTTATTTCTGTGCATTAATACAGATTATTTGTGTCCCTAATATTAAATAATCAAGAGCAAGTATGAAGTATATTGCATGTTTAGTATATAAAATTCTACATGTTAGGACTTTTCTAATAAATTCAATAATCAAATTATCTGCCTTTCCTGCCCCTACATTTCCTTTGTGTGGTCTATTTCATCAATGGAAGAATAAGTATAATACACTAAAGTTTCATATGACGATTGTGTTTTTTCAGTTTCTATTAGAAGACAGTATAATATACATATGACAATATTATATGAAATTTAAAAGACTTGATCTTCTTTCCACTTTTTATGGTAAGCACAGTTTTTGCTTTAGGTAACTTTGGTACTATGGTTTCTTTTTCCATTCACTTCTTAATGAGCATCCTTGGTGGGTTTATATTTTGGCTACTGTAAATAGTGCTGCAATTAATACAGGAGGGCAGGCATCACTGACATAGTGATTTTACTTCCTTTAGATATGTCCTCAGAATTGAGAATTTTTAATCACATGATAGCTCTATTTTTAATTTTTGAGGAACCTCCATTCTTTTTCCATAATGGCAATACTACTTTCCAGTTCCACCAACCACCTGAGTTTCCTTTCTCTGCATCTTCATCAGCATTTAACACAACCTACTTTAAATGCAGATGGCTGCTAGGTTGTGTCCACAGAGAAGAACTTAACTCTCTCTATGCCAGCAGTCGTTACTGGAATATTTCCTCCCCAGGTGATTTTATAGAGGGTTGTTTTATAAAGGGAATAAATGAAAAAAAAAAATGAAGCAATTTTCTTTTCTATAGAAGTGGGTTACAACACATGAACAAATATTCATATTACATTCAAAATACAGGCAGATCCAATGTTTTAGAACCTGTTATCTCCAAGCAGGACAGACTTCCATGGATAAGCTCATTATTGTCCTGACTCTGCATATAATCAGACAAAGTTCAAGTGGCCACAGCTTTATGCCTACAAAGTCTAAGAAAGGGGCAGAAAGACTTTGGTATTAGGAACACACATGTCACACTTATTTTTAACATCAAAGATAGCTTAAGTGTTGCTTCTCTACGTGGGGTGGCATTTCATTACTTCATATTCATTTAGTCTCAGAAACTCAAATCCTGCCAACTCTCATGTTATATGCATATCTCAAGTAGAAAATAATTTTTCTAGCTTTATCTTTTGTAATAGTTTCATCAAACAGATATAAAAAGCCTACAGAGCATTAATCAGGGACAGGGTGATTAGTTTCTCCCTTTATGGATGGGTAATTAATATAAAAAGGATGGAAAAAAATCCTTAATCCCATTACACTTTACCCATCATTTAGCAATGATTTTTGACTCTTCAAGATAAAATCTGCATCTGAATTTCCCCAAAGCAATCAAGTCATCAGTTTCAGAAAATTATAAAACCCCACAGCAAACTGCACATCACTGATAGAAAAAAGTGAGGTTTCTGACATTCATCTAAGATAATCTCATTGAATGAAACTGTTTAAAGATATCACCTTTTAAATTATCCCTAATAGAATCAACCTAATTTTACTTTAGTGTGTAGAATATCAGGATAAAGGCAATACCTGCTTAGGAAAACAAAATATATCAAAAGAAAGTTAGATAGAAAACTATAGATAATATTTGTGAGCTGGTGGGGTGGTGGTATGGCTTATTGAAGTGCATTTAGAGTTGCAAAGTAACAGAGCAACCTATACCATGATAAAGATAAACCTTTCTTAGAATGCTCAAAGCAACCTTTTCAAACTCATGAATTAGATCCATCAAGATTGTGTATTGACCGGGCCCACAACTTTAAATATTATTGATTTCTCTTCTTGGCCAACTACATCTTATAATGCTCCATGTATCACAAGATTAAGACATGTCTCAGATCAACTGTAGTATCATTCATGTTACAGTTGATGGATGTGACTCATATAACACATTTTTTTTATCAGAACTTTCTTACTCTCATTACTTCCCTTTATTTTTTCATAGGAATGAACAATTAACTCTCTCATTTTAAAAATTCTAATAAAAGATATTTTACATAAAATGTACAATTTTATCCAATTTAAGTGATTAGTTTTGTGGCACCATGTACATAAATGCATTACATTGTTATGCAACCACAAACACCATCCATCTCCAGAACATTTTCACCATCTGAAAGTCAAACACTTCACCTATCAAACACTCCCCATTCGAATGTCTCCTCCCTTCATTCTTTGGCCCTCACTGTTATATTTTTCCTCTCTTGGAATGTGATTTTGCTAGGAAGCACCTATTAGAGGAATCACATAACACAATATCATCCTTTGTGGCTGGTTTGTTTTACTTATCATATCATAAGGCATATCAACATTATGGTATTGGTCATAATTTTTCCCCTTTTAAACTGAATAATATTTCACTATGTTTTTATATCACATTTTACTTATCCATTTATCTGAAAATGAACACTGGGGCTGCTTCTACCTGTTGGCTGTTGCAAATAATGTGTGTTCAAATACTGATCAAGACCTTGCTTTCATGTTTTTGGGGTCTACACTCAGATGTGGAATTGCTAGATGCTATGGCAATTGCATGTTTGATTTTTGGAGGTATCACCATTTTCCATAGCGGTTGAATTAGAAATACTGAAGGGGTTCAATCTCTTTGCATTTATCTTCCCCATTCTTCTGTTTAGACATGATTAGCAATAACTGGAAAATACTTATGCAAATCTCATAACATTAGTAGATAAACTTAATAAGCTTAAAAGAGTGGATAAATTTCTATAATATAATGTAGATATTATATTAAATAATAGAAAACTAAAAGTTAAGGTACTGAATACTAACTTAACTCATATATTCAGTTCCCTTAAGGTCACTCTCATGCCTTTATTTGAACACATAAAAAAAAGACTTTATTAAAAAATAAGTCAACTGGTGATAAGAAAATATTTCAGTGGGAAATAATAAATAAGAATCTCTAACAAACAGTGAGTCTCAATTTTCTGACGGTTACTAGCAAGAAAGCAAATTAATCAATGAACAAAGAACACAAACAATACACCTAACAGTTTATCCCACTCATATGTAATTTTCTTATTCGGCAATGCAGTAGACTGAAAGAATTCCCCATGCAAAGACACTTCCCCAGGAGAATTCCAATTTTATTGCAAAAAGCTGTGTGCTTATATAGAACTAAAGGGGAGACGGTAGGGCTTAGATAAATGGCAGGCCACCCGTTTATTGGCAAATTCTTCCAGATATCAGCTCCGGAGCCCAGGAATTAGTTCTCATTGGGGCTAAGGTTCCCCGCCAGCGAGATTTGAAATTGGCGCCGGCGGGAGAGTTCACATGGGCGGGAACTTTTTGCGCCACTGCAGAAAAGAAGAAGGTAGGAAGAAGAAGTCCTTAGGCGCCATGTTGGGGTTTTTTCTCTGGGGTACGGCTGCTGTTTATACTTTTCCCAACATGCCTCCCTTTTTGTCTTCTTAGGAAGTGGGGCGTCATTGGTCAGATCCGGCTGCTTCCTGCTGTGTGTGGGCGCTGTGGGGCCTAGAAAGGGAAGTGGAGGAATGTTCGGGTGGCAGGTCTGGGGATATCATGGCAGCCAGAAATAAAACCCAGTGGCTATAGACAGCTACTTCCGTAGGGGTGAAGTCTGTGAAAGTTCCCTGAAACCACAAGTCGTCGATGGCATCGAACCAGTCCTGGATGGAGGAGATTGTTGGTATCAGCCACTGGTCCTGTAACAGAGACTCTAGGAAATACTGGAAGCGTTGCCTGGACACGGCGTCACCAGCACCTGAAGAAGATCAGAGCGAATAAAAACAGAATGAAGATAAAAATTAAAGCAAGGTCAATTTTTGGCAGAAGTTCCATATTGGGGGACTGACAGAGAAGAGGCCAAGGGCCATGAGGAGGCTTAAAAGGACATAAAGACTCATGAATCCAGGATGGCAGATTAAGAGGTTCTCTGAGCTCATTTTCTCCCACTGTCTGATGTCTGTTGCATTCCATCATGCCTGGTAGTGAGCTTCAGCACTGAGTGAACTGTTCTCTTGGAGATGTTGGGAGTTCATCGGTCATCAGAGGCTGGTAGTGCCTAAGCAGAAGCTAGTTGAAAGTTTGATTAGAAATTTTCTGCAATTGGGTTTGAAGGAACTTCATTATGCAGGGCAAGAGAGCACAAAAAAGGAGCATCCCAATAAGGGGACCCAAGATAGGTAGTAAGTACATGGTAAGAGAGGATTGGAAGAACCCCGTTATGGGATTAGAGGAGGTGGGTTTGAGCAATTGGGTTGATAATTCCTGCAATTTAACAACATTCTTTTCTATTAGCCCAGACTCATTAATATAGTAGTAACATTCCTCTCTGAGGAACAGGCATGTACCCCCTTTTTCTGCAATGAGAATATCAATCGCCCTTCGGTTCTGTAAAGCCACTTGTGCCAATGAAGTAACCTGCCGCTGCAAGGAGCCCAGAGACTCAGCAGTGGTATCAAGTGCTTCCTGCAGTTTTTGTTGCAGGTCATTGGATGCCCATAGAGCATGACCTATAGCTCCACCAGAGAGTCCGAGACTCGCCACTGAGGTTGTTAAAGTGGGCCCTACCAGAACCGGCAGAAAGACTGCCCTATGGGTGCAGGAAGGTAGGGCCAACTGTTGGAATTCGGTGGGAGTATACAAAGACAGCTGAGGAACTACAGTAACCAAGAAACAGGTGCTAGAGACATTGACCATTGAGGTACTTAAAGACCCGTTACACCAGAGGAAATGTCCAGGTTGCATAAACGCAGGGCTCGATGGGGTGCTATAGCTCAAGGAACAAATGGGTAAAGGATTGATTGTTGGCAGGTGGAAACAGATGAAAGGAAATGAAGTATTGGTAGAATAACTTTCCCATAGTGGGATATGTGTCACATGTAGGGGTTGTCCTTTCTTAGAGAAATTGTAGGTTTTTGCTGAAATATTTCCTGCCACTAATGGGACCGCTGCTAGAAGTGGACGACTAAGTGAAGCACAGAGAAAGCACTGAGAAGTAGGCACAGAAAGAGGTGTGGAGTTTAATAATCAAAGAGTTTGGTGTAGCGAATTGAGCCATGTAGGAGGGAGGCCTGAGGGGGTTGAAGGCTCTGAAACCTCTTTGGATGGGCTATGGATAAGATCTCGAAGTTTTGATTCTGACTCCTTGATGTGTTTGACTACCTGGATGGTTGCCTGAGGTGGCGTAATCAGGGTGTGGCCAACAGTCATCCACCCTGTGGGTCTGGCTGAGGTTGTCCGAGCATAGACAGCAAACTCAACATAGTCCCAACGTTTGGCCTTTGGGTCAGGTATATCTAAATACACCATCCATTGTTATCAGATGAAGAGCCTTTATGCCATTTTAGGTAACTAGAAGTCCACCCTTCAGGGTAGCCAAGTGAGTGGTAAGAATAGCTACCACGTTCATCTTGGAACCTGCATGACCAATAGGGGCACCCATTATATATCTCAGGCCACCAATGGCAATAGCCTTTGGTTTGATCAAAAAGGAAGCAAATGAAAGGCCAGTTCCAGCTACCAGGGATGAAGGTCCTGGAAGGTGACAATTTTAGGGAAATAGAGGTGCAGTTGTGGATGAAGCAAGTAGTTGCATCCACTTCGATGACCTTCAGCATGCCATGTTCTGAGTATCGTTCCCGAAGTGTGAATAGATACATGGTAGGAGAGGAGGGTAAAGACCGGTCCCAACAGAACTCAGAAAATAAGCAGAGCACAAAAAAAAAAGCAGAGAGAGAAGACTGGGGTGTTGGGAAAGCTCATTGTGCCCTCTTTAAGAGGAATTGGGCTGCGGGGAACACCGTGTGAGCCACAACTTAAAGGGGTGAGATGGTTGTGGAGAGCAGGGGTAAAGGGGAGGTTCAGGAGGTGATTCTTGGAGTTCCTCTGGGGTGGTCCTGTCGTCAGCAGGTGGGGCCTCCTGGTAATATGGCTTCAACCTACAAATGTGAATCCAGGGAGTGAGTGTCTGGTAAGGAGAGTTTGGCAGTGGTGGGGGTACAGAGAATGACAGGATAGGGGCCTTCCCATTTTGGGGTAAGAGGCCCTTTCTCCTCTGGGGTATTATAGTAGTCTAGACTTCCAGGTGTTAAGGGAGCAGTGTTTGGAGAGGAGACTGGGTCCGGAAGAAGCCAGTACTGATATTTCCAGAGTTCCGAGCGGAGATGAAACAAGAGAGGCAAAGACAAATCTCGGGTGAGAGGTCCTTGTGAAAAGACCAACCCAGGGGGTATAAGAGGTCTTCCATACATTATCTCAAAGGGAGACAGTAAAGATGGTTTCTTAGGAACAGCTCAGATTCGAAGCAAAGCCAAGGGAAAGAGTTTGACCCAGTCTAAGTTTAATTCCATTATCAATTTGGTAAGGACTTCCTTTAGAGTCCGATTTACCCTTTCCACTTTCCCTGAAGCCTGGGGGCGATATAGACAGTGGAAATGCCACTTGAAGGAGAGGGCTTGAGAGACTTTTGTGTGATCCTAGAAATAAACTCAGGGCCATTGTCAGATTGTAGGGAAGTGGGCATACCAAACCTGGGGATGATGTCTGTCAGTAAGATTGAAGCTACAGTGGAAGCCTTTTTATTGGAAGTGGGAAATGCCTCAACCCAACCAGAGAAAGTGTCCACAAAGACAAGGAGGTATTTAGTGCGCCGTACTGTGGGCATGTTTGTGAAGTCTACCTGCCAGTCAGCAGCAGGAGTGTGTCCCTGAGCTTTGTGGGAGGGGAAAGGTTTAGGTCTTAAAGGAGTATGAGGGTTGGTCCGCTGACAGTTCTGACAATTAGAGGCTATATTCTGTAGCATGGCTTTGTCAGAGGGGGTGAGGGAAAAGAAGCTCTATAAAAAGAGGGTCAAAGACTGAGAGTTGGAATGGAATAGAGTATGAAGGAAATCGAAAAGATCCTTGTTCTTACTGGAAGAAGTAGGGGCTTCAGATGAGCTGTCTAAAGTGGCCATTATATGTCCACCAGGGGGGCCATAATTGGAAGTGGTAGCAGCCATTCATGCCACCTTGTCAGCTTTGGCATTGCCCTCAGTGATAAGAGAGCCATCCTTCTGATGGTACCTACAATGGACAACTCCCAACTGGGTGGGTAAGTGGGAGGCCTCTATCAGAGTGGTTATAAGAGCCAAATTAGTGATCGCATTACCTTTGGTGGTAAGTAGGCCTCGCTCCTTCCATATTGCAGCTTGGGATAATAGAATATGGAAGACATATTTTGAGTCAGTATAAAGGGTGAGGGATTTGCCTTGAGCTAGAAGGCAGGCACAAGTGGCTGCTATGAGTTCAGCCTGCTGGTTGTTAGTTCCTGAAGGCAGAGCTTTGGCCTCTATAATCTCAGTGGCTGAAACTACAGCATATGCAGAGTAATGAGTGCCATTCTGCCTCAAGGAACTGCCATCAGTGAACCAGATAAGGTCAGGCTTGGTGAGTGGTCCCTCAGAAATGGAAGGCTGACAGGGGAGGAAATCATCAAAGGTTACCAAGCAATTATGAGTTGGTGTGTCAGACATGGGAGTCGTTGGGAGCAGTGAGGCAGGGTTCAGTGCAGAGCAGGGGAGGAACGTAATATTAGGGTTTTCCAGAAAGGAAGTGAGGAGTGACAGAAATCTGGATGGAGGAAGGGTTTGAAGGCCCTTATAAGCTAAAAGATCCTTCAAGTGATGTGGGGAGTGGATAGGTAAAGGGGCCCCAAAAGTCAGCTTAGAGGCTTCTTTGTGTAAAATCTGTCCAGCAGCCAGAGCTCTTAAGCAAGGGGCCCACCCACGGATGGTAGGGTCTAGTTGCTTGGACAAATATGCCACAGGTGCAAATGTAGGTCCATAGTTTTGACCTAAGACCCCAAGTGCTTGCCCCCTTTTTTCATGGACATATAGATGAAATGGTCTTGAAAGATCAGGAAGGTGAAGGACGGGTGCCTTTAGGAGGAGTTGCTGAAGCCTGTGGAAGTGGTAGTTGGGGGAGGAGTCAAGAGATTCACTAGGGGGTCCCTTTGCTAGGTCATACAGGGGTTTGGCTAGAAGAGAATAATTTGCGATCCAGGCCCTAAAATAACCTTCTAATCCTAAGAATGATAGTATTTCGGCTTTCGTATGGGGCACTTGAAGATTAGAGAGGAGTTGCCTCCTATCCAGTGTTATTTCCTTTTTCCTGGGTGTAAGGCGAAAACCAAGGTAGGTGACAGAAGACTGGGAAACCTGGGCCTTGTGGGAAGACACCCTATATCCCTTGTCTGGTAGGAAATTAAGAAGCTGGGTGGTGTGGGATTGAGAGTGTTCCCAAGAGGGACTACATAGAAGAAGGCCATGGACATATTGAAGGAGAGTAGAGTCAGGACAGGTTGGGTGAAAGGATGTGAGGTCCTGCGCAAGAACGTGGCCAAAGAGATGGGGGCTATCCCTGAATCCCTGCGGGAGGACAGTCCAGGTAAGTTGACGAGAATGGCGGGTGTGAGGGTCAGTCCACATAAAGGCAAAGATATCCTGAGATTCTGAGGACAAGGGAATAGAAAAGAATGCATTTTTCAAATCTAGGACTGAGAAGTGGGTAGTAGTGGCAAGGATCTGAGAGAGGAGGGTGTAAGGGTTGGGCACTAGCGGGTGGATGGGGACCACAGAGGAGTTGACAAGGCGAAGGTCTTGAACCAGCCTGTAGGACCCATTAGGTTTTTAACTGCCAGAATGGGGGTGTTGAAAGGAGAGTGTGTAGGCCTAAGATATCCCTTTCATAATAAATCCTGGATGATGGGTTCTAATCCGAGGAGGGCTGTAGTTGTGAGTGGATATTGTGGTTGACTAATATATCTTGAAGGGTCCCGTAAGACAATATGAATAGGACTGCATTTAGCCATAGAGGGTGTAGTTGTGTCCCAAACCTCAGGGTTAACTGGTTTAGATAGTTGTGGAAGAGTGTATGAAGGAGGTGTATCTGCCCCTAGGAACATCATGAGGAAATGAGAGGTAGGAGAGGTGTGGGGTGATATGTGAATGGTGACATTCAATAGTGAGAGTATGTCCCTTCCCAGAAGGGGAATGGGGCAATGGCTCATAACGAGAAAGGAGTGTGTGAAGGACAAAAGGGATCCCTGCATATAACATGATAAGGGGGGGGGGTTTCCGAGGGAAAATCTGTTTACCTCCTACCCCGACAATAGGAGTTTTTGAGGATGTGGTAGGACCCCAATACTCCCTCAAGACCAAAAAAGTGGCACCAGTATCTAAGACTTACTGTGTTTCACCATACAATCATCACCACTGCATTAACATACATTCTTGAATATTATGTTCATTGTAATCTTGCAACTGGGCAGTTTAATAATACATTATTTTACATAATACCAGAACCATGAAAAAAACCTTCACATAAATAGTCACACCCTAATTATTTGCAATAAAATAAAATAAGGCATAAAATCTGTAATGATAATGTAGTAAAATATGGTAATCTTTTTACACATACATATATAAGCCATGTTAAGATATTATTAAGGTATCTTAATAATAATGAAATATAGTAAATTTGAACTCATCAATCTTCTTAATATGCTGGTCTTTATGATTTTCTGTTGTGAATTAATTAAACTTAAATAAATAAGAAAATAAAACTTTCACTTTATTTTTTCCCAGTGCTGCTGCTTGAACTCTGGGCCTGACTGGTGCCAGGTAAGCACTCCATCACTGAGTGATGTCCCCAGTCCTTACTTTCTTGAATAAGTTGACACCAAAAAATTTGTAGGTTAGGGAAAGTTATACAATTTTGAAATATCAAATAAAATTATAGCTGAAATTTGTATCTTTTTAAATTTTTTTTCCTTCAGAATACTATTTTCCTCACTAAAAATTAAGACAAAAATATAAATCCTTTATATTGAGTGATCTTAAAATAATTTCCTAATAAAGTCACACTTTGCTTTCGTTTTCCATATCCATAAAAGACATATGCTAAATATTGGCTTTTTCATCATCATTTTTCAATTCAGTGGCTTTTCTAAATTATTCATAGAAGACTAGGAGTGTATTTTATATCAAAGTGCACATACTTTCAATGTTCCTTTGGAACTGATGATCAATATAATACTAAATATAATTCAATTACTGTAACTCACCAGTGTATTCTTCTCCCAGCATATGACAACTGTCCAGAAACATCAATACTCATGATTGATGGACCAGACACGTTACTCAGGAGAGTCTCGAGTTTGGATGGTGATTCTTTCTTAGGATCATCTAGAGTAAATACAAGCAGATGGAAGCCATGTGTGCTACAGCTTTCATGTCAAATATCAGTATGAATATATTCTCCCAAATAATCCTTTGAGCTCAAGAGAATTTTGGTCTCAATCATGAATTATTCCTTTTTTTTCTCACTTATATTACTTCTGTAAATCCACTAGAGTGTTTGTTTAAGTGAGATTTTTTTCTATTTAAAATGAGAGAAATTGCCTGAGAAAATCCAACGTTACCCATGAGAAATAAAACCCTTTGCTTTTAGAAGTATTACAGATTTTTTTATTATACTCTTGGTACATGACTTTAAGTAGCTCAAAATCAGCAATTATGAAATTGACAAATGTTAATTATTGAGAGAGAATTTTGTTAATTAGAGCTAATTTATTTTTTATTTTGCAATAATAACTGTGTCTTTTTCCAAGAGGATTTTAAAGTTTTTCCATTAACTGGGCATTTAAAGTTACATAAAGCTTTATTAATTTTTTATTCATTTCTGAGTTGGATTGCAGTTTGAACAATTAACAAACAACCCATCTCTAAAAGATTTTTAATAACTTGTTTGATCGTACTCTACATTGATCATTTATTCTAATTTACCAAAGAAGGGAAACTAAGAAATTGAAATTTTAGTTGCATTATAAATAATTCATCTACCAACCATGAACATTAATTATAAAGTCATAAATAACATAATTTGAGCTTTGATAAAATATAAAAACTGATGGTGGCCATCCTTGTTCTTCTTAATTTGATTCCTGGCTAATGCAGGCTGTGATAACATAAACAGTCATTATGAGAAGTGAGGATAAACACTCATACTCTTTTAGACATTCACTGTGTAACAGGTAAGAGATGGTCACTAGATTCACAGAATCGAAAAATAATATATAAAGCACCTTTTCAGAATTTGTAGAATGGGCCTAAAGGTCAATGCAAGAACCATAATTTTGTTATAATCACAGCTTTAAGTAAAAACTCAAAAACTGGGTTATGGCTCAATGAAGCAGAGATACTCCACTAAAAGATTATAACATCTAAACTTGTGTTTTCCTTTTATGTACAATTTTAATGTGTTGACAAAATTATTAGGAAACTTTTTCTAAACCAAAAAAATGACTTATAACTCCACCCTTCAAAATAATTTATTCTTCCCTATTTTCCTATTATTTTCTATTACATTTCATTTATAATTTTATCACAATAACAAAGTTAGGAAATATTTTATTATGAGCTCTACATTTGTACTTAGCAAGACAACATAATCATTTCCATGATTTTATAGTCTTCATATTTCTATTTTTCATAGCCAGAAAATATTTTAATCAAGATACCTTGGCATTTATCTAGCCAATACATCAAAATTTTTATTTATATTTGTATAGATTTATTTTTTTAAATTTAATTATTTAAAGCAGTATCTTTAGTCCCTGATTTAATTTCTACTTGTTTTTTAAATTATTTTAATTGTACAAATTTATAGGGAACAGTGTGAGGATTTGGTATGTATATACAGTATTCAATGATCAAATCAGAGTTGTTAACAATTCCATGTCCTTAAAAATGTTTTAAGATTTTGATTAGCACATAATGATTTTACATATTTATGGGGTATACGCTGATATTTTAATACATGTATACAAATAATGTTCTGATAAAATTAGGGTAATTGACATTTCTAGCTCCTTATCATTATCTTGTTTGGAGATTTTAAGCTGTTTTCTTCCAATTATGAATGGAATATATAATAGATTATCATGAACTCCCCCCCAGTATCTGTAGAATGCCAGAACTTACTCTTCTATATAACTGTGTTTGAATTATGGAACCTCCTACTAGTCTTCCCTTCCTTAACCTTCTCTGCCATTTATAATCACTATCATATATTCCAATTGACCTTATTCTTTAACAACCAAATATGAGAAAAAACATAGGGAATTTGCCTTTCTGCATCTGACTTGTTTCACGTGACACAATGTTCTTCACTTCCATCTGCTTTACTGAAAATGATATATTTTTTTATTATGGCTGAATAATATTCCATTGTGTATAAATAACACACACACACACACACACACACACACAAACACACATTTTCTTTACTTACTCATGCAATGATGGGTACTGTTTTAGTCAGCTATTTTGCCACTGTGACTAAAAGGACCCAACCAGAACAATTGTAGAGGATTAATGAGCTTAATGAGGGCTAAGGGTTTCAAAGGTCTTAGTCCATAGAAGGATGGGTCTGTTCCTCAGGGCTTGAGGTGAGGTAGAACATCATGATGGAAGAGTGTGGCAGAGGGAAGTGGCTCACATGATGATCAGAAAGCAGAAAGGTATATATTTATATTTCCAGATATAAATATATACTCCAAAGCCATGCCCCCAATGCCCACCTCCTCTAGTTACACTCTACCACTTCAGTTATTAATTAGTTAATTCTTAACAGGAGATTAATTCACTGATAGGTTTAAGGATATAACCGAATCATTTCTTCTCCAAACTGTCTTGAACTGTCTCAATGAGCTTTGGGGGGACACTACATCTAAACCATAGCATTCCACCCCTAGAGCACAAAAGCTCACACAAATGCAAAATATATTTAGCCCATGCCCAAGAGTCTGCATAGTATCAACAGTTCCAAGATTGCTCAAAGTTCAAGTCCAAAGTATTCTCAGAGGCAAGACAATCTCAGGCTGTGAGCTTATGTAAAATCAAAAGCAATTAACAAGTATTGAACATATAATGGTACAGAGTAAACATTTCCATTCACAGAATTAGGGACATAGAAAGAAGAAGGTGGGTAAGCACATTGAAAAAATTTTCCTAGACTCCCTTGTGCAAGAAGGCTGTCCCACTGCTCTCTTCTTTTGTTGGAGGTTACCAGGAATTGAACTCAGGAGCATTCAACCACTGAGCCTCATCTCCAGACCTATTTTGTATTTTCTTTTGAGACAGGATCTGCGTTGTTTAGCACCTTACTTTTGCTGAGGCTGGCTTTGAACTCAAGATTCTCCTGCTTCCTTTGCTCTGAAGATGCTTTTTAGTTTGATATAGTCCAACTGTCCATTTTTGCTTTTTCTTTCCCTGTGCTTTTGAGTGTTATCCAAAAAAAATGTTGCATGTAATCATTACATAGTTTTGGATCCTAAATTTAAGTCATCAATGTCCTTGATTTATTTTTTTTATGTAGGGAGAAAGTCGGGGGTCAAATTTCAATCTTCTGCATGTAAATATCAACTTTTCCCAGTCATTTATTGAAGATATTTTACTATTTCTATTGTTTTGTGGACCTCTGTAGAGACTCAGTTGGCTATAAATGCTTGTGGTTATTGCTGGACAATCTATTCTGTTTCAGTGCATTTTGTGTCTGTTTTCAATGCCAATATCATGCAGTTTTGACCTCTGTAGCTTAGTAGTATGTTTTAAAGCTAGGTATTGTTATACCTTTAGCTCTTTGTGCTCAAGATTGCATGAAGCCCATATTTTATTATATAATAAATGCTACATAATTAGAGAGCAGGTCTAAATATGAAATGATGATTTAATGCCCTTACTGCACTTGTAATTATTCTACCATTGAAATTATATCAGATCTTCAAATATAACAAGACTTTCTGTTTTTAAACTGAGCAGTCTTCTTTCATGAGCTCTTAGTTTATTATGCAAAAAGAGATGCCCAAATTACCCTAGGTACATATATGAAGGCACGAATAATGTGACTCTACTCTGTGTACAACCAGAGAAATAAATTTGTGCTTCGTATGTATACTATGAAGTGAAATGCATTCTGCTGTCATGTATATCAAATTAGAAAAAAATAATTAATTAATTAATTTAAGAAAATAATTGAGGCCCAAGAAGAAGAAAATAAGTTTTATAAAAGAAAAAATCTCAGATTCAAATATTCAAATACTTCTTAATTTGGCAAACTTGGAAAATGGTGAAGGTTCTTTCAATATCTCTACACATGGGTTGTTAAGATGTGATAAAAATGATGAAGATTAAGTGATAAAGATGTGGAAAGAGCTTTATAATACAATTGAAAATAAATGAAGGAAAATTATTCATTATTGATATACAAAATTTTGTTTAAAACAGATATGTTATCATCATAAATACAGTCAATATGAGTCCACCTTCATTTTTTTTCTTTTTTCTGTTCATTCATGTATGATTTTAGAACATATGCCTTAACTTCAAGATAATTTTTTTATAATATCTCCCCTGACATCTTTGATATTCTCCCTTCTTTATAGACTCTCATCTTAATTCTGTTTCATTGTCTTCTGGTCTAACTCAATTCCTGACCATTCTGCAACCCACAAATTCTTCCAGTGTAGTGTCAGCACAGATTCTCAGTCATTGGAACAATTACTTGTATTTTTAAGCACTTCTATGAAGATATTGTATGCTAAAGTTAACTTTCTATGTTTGTTAGTTTGTACTTTTATTTCTCATTATCAATGTATAAAGGGGTTTGAAGGGAGGGAGGAATTCTTCTCATTGTTCATTACCACTTCCACATTCACTCTTCATTCTCATGTTCTGAACCTCCAGGTCATACAATGCACAGGCTAACTAGATTATTCTGACTGCTGCTTCTCTTAATTTTATTCTTCTACAAAATTCGGGGTCATTTCAACCTTATTTCTTGAAGATTTTAACATATGGCTCCCTTTTCCTTCTAGATCACAATGATGATTACTTATTTTCTTTTAACCAATTTCAACCATCTGTCTCTGCATCCTAGATCACCATTTTTTTCCTTGGGATACAATTAATTGTACAATTTATGTTTAATCTCATTCTGCTATTGTTTCAGATGAGGCATAAAAACTGTTGAAGTTGTAACATTTTCTCCCTTATTACCATAGAGGCAGAGATATATAAACTGATGAATAAGAACATTACAAATTCTTATAATCAATATAAATTTGGTGGTTTGCCCAAGATTGACATAAAATTGAAAAGTATAAACAAATTATATTCAACTATCTACATTTGAATATGATCCTGTTTTAAATTTTCTACTAAATGGAAGTTACTGGAATTTTCTAATTTAATCCAAAATTCTTTATGCAGTGAAGTTTAAAGAATTAATGAGCTAAACTAATTTGTGATAATAAGTTAAGTCAATATTATTATAGGAAACAGTGTTGGTATTCCTCATGCGAAGGAAAGATGTTTTAAATGAGACAGACATTTAAAAGAAATTGCATTGTGCATATTTAAGATATACAGAGTAATATTATAAGGTACATATTTATTAAAATCATTACTATAGTGGAATAAATTAACATATCCATCCCTAGTTGCCTAAACTATCTTTTAAACCAGTCTAATTATCTTTCTTTCTTCCAATATGTTCACCAAGAAATGCTTCCCATTTTTACATCATCAACAGTAAACATAACTATGAAACTTCCTCATGAAAATAGTTATAAAATTGATGAAAATTAGTCATAGATCATTTCTGTGTGATGTAAAATAAAATATATAGTATAAATAGATATTGATCCTTACATTTGAAACTTTGTTTTATTTATAATATGCATTATAAATTTCTACTTGACACACACACACACACAAACACACATACATCTAGGAGAAAAATGGGAGGGAGATTCTAAAATAAAAGTAATGTACAATTGACCCTTTTAATGACTACTTAAAGGATTAAGTGCCTTGATAAAGTAACCAGAGTGTCAGTATTAGAAATTGGAACTCAGCATGTTTTTCATTTGATCACTGATGGTATGTATGTTATATCAAGTTGTCAACTGAAGATTTTTTGTCGTTTTTTTAGGTGTTTCTTCTTTCTATGAATCAGCTGATTTGCTCCCAAATTAACTTCAATTCTGCAACAGTGTGTCACTTCCCACTTGTTACTCATGTTGGAAGAATAGCAAGAGTCAGAACCACCATTGTATTTGTGGTTGTATTTAATAAGGCTCCTAATTTGAGTTTACTTCTGGAATCACATAGATGAATCCCGAGAACCCAATAACCTTCCCATAATCACATAGTCTAGAACATCCACACTCTTCACACGACTTCTGGAATTGCATCTGTTATATGCCTTACTACCTAAGTATTTTCCTTCAGTTGAGTTAGACTAAGTTGATTAGTGTTATTCCAGTAAAAAGAAGGAAGATGAACTTTGTGATTGTTATTTTTCTTTTCCTCTTTCACACACAAAAATTATAGCCACCATCACAACTATATTTAAAATAAAATGCCCAAATACTGCACAATTGCTCATGTTCCCAGTAATCTCCATATAAATCAGCAATGTAATGAAAGTGAGCCTAAAGTAATATTGTGATTCTAGGCTACAGTCTTGAAAGTATATTATTTTCTACCCTGAAAAAAATGACTCAGTATTATTTCTCCAATTGTTAAAGGTGGCACACTTTTAAGACAGAAATAATACTATGAAACTGATAAAGAAAAAAACAATCTAAATAATAAATTAGATTGCAAGAGTGATCCACTCAGTTGTGTTTTTTTTCCCAGAGTAACTTAGAAAATATAAGTTTATAAAGAATTCATATTTTTACATACATTATTGACACTTCATGCAGAAAACATTGAAAACTGTAGGTAGGTCTTTACACATAAACATGCATCTGGACATGTGTACCAGGTCACATCACCTCTTCTCTCATGGTAAAAAGAGTTTGTGCTTTGGAAGATGAGGGAAATAATTTGTTTTTGTTACCTTCTTTTTCACTCCAAGTTTTGTCACAGACACTGACAGTTTTTACTTAGCAGTTTATTATTACTCTTCTTCCTATTTGTAATTATTTTTAGCAATACAAATTTAAATGTTTCATTACTTTCCATTTTATACCATATATTAAGTGGGAAAGTTTTTGTTTAAAATATTTCAAATGAAAGGAAAAGTCAGTGCAGACTACTCTTCAAGTAATTCCGCTCTCATGTGTGGTTTTTTATCTTTGGATAAACATTTAATAGTGGAATGGTTATATTAAGAAAATTATATATTTTAGTGTTGTGAGGAACATTCATACTGTTTTCCATAGTGGTGGTACTAATTTAAATTCCCATTAGCAATGTATAAGTGTTCCTTTTTCTAAACTTACTTACCAACATTCATATATATATATATATATATATATATATATATATATATATATATAATTATTTTATTTATATATGATAGCAGAATACATTACAATTCTTATACATATAATGCACAATTTTTCATCTCTTTGGTTATACACAAAGTATATTCACACCAATTCATGTCTTTATACATGTACTTTGGATAATAATGTCCATCACATTCCACCATCATTTCTAACCCTATACCCTCTTCCTGCCCCCAACCCAACTCCACCCTATCTGAGTTCATCTGTTCCTCCCATGCTCCCCCTCCCTAACCCACCATGAATCAGCTTCCTGATATCAGAAAAAAACATTCAGCATTTGTTTTTTTGGGAAAGGCTTACTTCACATAGTATTATCTTCTCTAATTCCATCCATTTACCTGTAAATGCCATGATTTTATTCTCTTTTAATCAAGAATCAATAAATGGGATGGACTCAAACTAAAAAGGTTCTTCTCAGAAAAGGAAACAATCTGTGAGGTGAATAGAGAGCCTACATCTTAGAAGCAAATCTTTACCCCTCACGCATCAGATAGAACTTAATCTCTAGGGTATATAAAGAGCTCAAAAAGCTAAGCACCAAAAATAAAAAAAAAACAATCAATAAATGGGTCAAGGACTTGAACAGACACTTATCAGAAGATATGCAATCAATCAACAAATATATGAAAAAATGTTCATCATCACTAGCAATTAGAGAAATGCAAATCAAAACTACTCTAAGATTTCATCTCACTCCAGTCAGAATGGCAGCTATTATGAATACAAACGACAACAAGTATTGGTGAGGATGTGGGGAAAAAGGTATACTCATACACTGCTGGTGGGACTGCAAATTTTGCAGCCAATATGGAAAGCAGTATGGAGATTCCCTGGAAAATTGGACATGGAACCACCATTTGATCCAGCTATCCCTCTCCTTGGTCTATACCCAAAGGACTTAAAAACTGCATGCTACAGGGACACAGCCAGATCAATGTTTATAGCAGCACAATTCACAATAGCTAAACTGTGGAAGCAACCTAGATGCCCTTCAATAGATGAATGGATAAAAAAAATGTGGCACATATACACAATGGAATTTTTATATATTTTCATGATAGCCATTTTACCTGGGATTGGATGGTATATCATTATAATTTTTTAAATTTTTTTTAATTTGTTCTTTTTACTTATACATGACAGTAGAATGTATTTTGACGTATCATACATACATGGAGCATAACTTCCCATTCTTATAGTGGTACATGATGTGGAGTTATGCTGGTCATCTATTCATACATGAACATAGGAAAGTTATGTCTAATCATTCTACTGCCTTTCCAATTCCAATCCCCACTCCCTCCTGTTCAATCTGGTGAGCCTCCACTCCTTTGTTCTCCCACCCTATGTGAGTCAGCATCCACATGTCAGAGAGAACACTGGGCCTTTGGTTTTGGGGGGATAGGATTATTTCACTTAGCATAACAGTCTCAAGTTTCAACAATTTACCTGCAAATGCCATAATTTCATTCTTTAAGGATAAGTAATATTTCATTGTATATATGTACCATATTTTCTTCATCTGTTGAAGGGCATCTTGGTTTGTTTCCTAGCTTTGCTATTGTGAATTGAGCTGCTATGAACATTAATGTGACCAAGCTGTTGTAGTATGCTGATTCAAAGCTCTTTGGGTATATTCTGAGAGAAATAACTGAGTCAAATGGTTGTTCCATTCCAAGTTTTCTGAGGAATCTCTATACTGCTTTATAGAGTGTGGCAGTCCCATCATCAATGTATGAGTGTTCCTTTCTCCCCCACATCCTCATTAACATCTATTATTACTTGTATTCTTGATACTTAACCTATGACTGGAGTGAGATGAAATTCAATGAAGTTTTAATTTGCATTTCTCTAATTATTAGTGATGTTGAACTTTTTTCATTTATTTGTTGACCAATTGTATTTCTTCTGTGAAGTATCTGATAAGTTTCTTTGCACATTTATTGATTTTTTTGGTGTTTTTTTTTTAGTTCTTTTTATATCCTGGAGATTATTGCTATATCTGAGATGCAGGTGACAGATATATTCTTCCAACTTGTAAGGTCTTTCTTTATGTTCTTGATTGTTTCCTTTGATGTGAAGGTTTTTGGTTTGATATTATCCTACTTATTGATTCTTGATTGTTGAGAGCTACAGCGAGTCAGAATGGCCCCTGGCATTTTGCCAGAAGTAATGGTTAAGAGGCGAGCAATTAACATGATGCTGGATTGATTCAATTGTATATTAGACCTTTACACCAGTAATAGGGAGGATCCTGCTGCCTGGGGCGCCGCTACTTTGGAGTTCCCCTTGCAAGAGTGAAGGCAGGCACAGCCCAGTAGAGGGAGTTCCCATTGGTGTGTGGTGTGTTCCTGGAGGAGCCACGTGGGCGGTGTTTGGGAGAGTTCCCAGGGAGTGTGTGCGTGGGGTGCTGGTGGAGTTCCGGCAATAAAGTTTCCTGTTTGAAGATACAAGTGCTTTGTGGTGGCTGTGATTTGTGCCCAGCCAGACTGTGGCACTTGATGAACAATGCTATTGAACAGTTTTGCACATATTTATTAACTATTTGTATTTCTTCTTTTGAGCAGTGTCTATTTAAATCAATTTTCTGTTTTTAAAATTAGATTACACATTTTTTTGCCATTGTTATTTTTTAAAATTTTTTTATATATTCTGTATATTAACCCCCCTTCAGATGAATGACTGGCAGATACTTTCTGTCACTCTCAGGTTGTCTCTTCCCTTTGTTGATTATTTCCTCTGCTATGCAGAAGCTTTTTAATTTGATTAAAATTAAAAAGATTAAATCCCATTTGTCATTTTTACTTTCCTCTGTTTCTGGGGTCCTACCCATCAAATGATTGCCTGGATCAGTACCTTTTTTTTTTTTTTAAGAGAGAGTGAGAGAGGGAGAGTGGATCAGTACCTTTTAAAAAAATAGTTTGTTATAATTAGTTGTACATAACTGTATAATGCTTTTTGACACATTGTACACAAATGAAGCACAGCTTCTCATTCCTCTGGCTGTACATGGTGCAGAGTCACACCCGCAGTGTAATTATGCATGTATATAGGATAATGATGTATCTTAAAGAGTTTTCCCTACATTGTCCTTTAATAATTTCTAGGTTCAGATCTTACATTAATGTCTTTATCCATTTTGATTTGGTTTTTGTATGGAGTGAGAGACCATCTCTCAACCTTGAATTCTATTTAATGGTTAGGGGGAAATGCTGCAACTAATTCCCCCCTTAAAGGTGAAGCAAGTGACATGTTAAATGGCCAGGATCTTCTCATCAAGAATTCAATGAGAAAAAAGGCAAGACTGGTACCAATAGGAAAAAGTAAAAGACACCATGATTATTTTTACTCTATTTATTTGCCTAACAAGCCTAATGTTGTAATATAAATAAAATGTGGTTTTTAATCAAAAAATATTGAGTCTCCTCAAAACCTAAACATGGACATGAATTAAACTTTCACAGTTTAACTATTTCAATGTTTAAATATCATTTTGATTTGTAAAGGAGTTTTATGGCCCTTTGTATCTTTATGCATTAGCCAAATAATATGAGGAAAATATTTAACCCTTACAAAGCTCCTATTTATTGGATATTAATATCTTGTAACAGCATCAAGTTTTAACTTTATATTATCATTACTATGGAAAAAATGTACTCACTTTTTTGTGACATTCTTTAATAAACCTTATGTGTCCAAATAGTTACTTATAATCTCTGCATCAAATATTTAATAGTTTTCATTGAAAAGTTTAATTTATTTAAAATACATTTTGAGAACAAGATAAGAGTGTAACCTTCAGTTCATTAAATATCTTCTTCATATTCCTTGAATAGTGTGTTTTTAAAATCAAATTTTGAAAGCTATCTTAATTATATTCCCAATATCTATTTTCAGATACATTATAGACATTTCTTGTGATCTATTGATTTATTTAGAAAGATGTCATTATGTTCTAATTTTTAAAATATCAGTGTGTGTCTTCTATCTATATAAATCTCTAGCTCTGTTGGCTAAACTAGTTTTTAAAGAATGCTTCATTCTTGAATTACACATATATTAGTATTCTTGAATTACACCTATATTAATTACTGTGTTTCTTATTTATAAAAAGATTTACTTATAAGCCTCTATAATTTCCAGTAATTTATGGTATTTAGATTTAGAATTTTAGATGTAGGTTTACATTTGAAAACTTTCATTTTCTTTTTCTTTCTTTTTTTTTAACCTTTGACTATTTCATTATGTAACCGTATTTTGATTGGTTTACCTCTGCTTTTTTGCTAAATGTCATTTGTTCAAAATCATTTTCAATTACAGATAAGCCTCAAAGGGATTACTAGATCAATATTTGTATATACTTGAAATTTGAGTTGATATGTCAATGTTTTTTCTATACCATTTTGCCCACATAACCAAAATATTATTATCAAAATTTTAAATTTTATGAACTATAAAATTTAAATTAAATGTAAATGAAAGTGGTATCACTTCTATTTTTGTGTTTCCTTTCATATATAGAGAAGGAAGATTATATTTTCTTATGTTTAAAATATTTTTTTATTCCTTAGCTATCATAGTATGAACTAATCAATTTTTTAGGGTTTGTATTGTTTTCTTATGGAATTTTATCAAAAGTCTGCATACATTAAAGAGATTTGTATATTGTGTGATTTCTTTCTAATAAAAAGTTTTAGTGTTTTTTTCTTATTTTTATTAATAGTTTACTTATATCTTTTAAGATATGAAGATGTGCTTGTCTCCTATATTTCAACATAAAGTTTTTAAATTATTTTCTTACTTTCTTCAATTTGAGATATTTCAATTAAAAATATTATGCAATATCAATACTTTTATTTTACTGTAAATTCTTGATCCCTATAGAATTTATGCTAGAAAATGATATAAGATTCCAAGTGCATGGTTTCCCAGATGGCTACAGAATGTTTCTACCACTATTTATTGAGAGTCTTATCTTCTCACAACACAACTGATATATATTGTCATATATCATTTCCTCATTTTATTTTTTATTATTCAATCTGATCTTTCTACTTGTGTACTGATTTTTGTTGAAATTTCAATTTACATAGATGATGAGTTGGCCCATATCTATCTTCTATTACATACTATTTTACTGTTCTTACATGTAATTTTTCCACTTAAAGTGTTTAATCTGTCCATCCCCAACATTGCCATCAAAGTGGCTATTTTATAATAGTTATCTCCATATTTGTTATGCAAATTTAATTGTATAATTGCCTATCCTCAATTCAAATTGGTTACTGTCTGTATTATATGAATGTCATAATTTATATTCCATGTTATTATTATAATTAAAATTTTACTATGATTTTTCTGGTTATTGGTGGTAATTATGAATGAATACTAATTATTTCTAGTAGCAGTATTATTTTTGTGCCATCATTTGTTTTATTTTAAAAAATAATATCACAAGCATCAGATCATTTATCACAATGGATAGACATTTAAAGTGATGTTGAATGATTCATCTTATAATGCTCCAGGATTTGTGCCTTTCTTGCTGCAATCTTTAGATAAAAATCCCAATATCTTCTATTTTTTGTATGGTTACACTATTTCTTATTTTTAGAATAATATTGATATTGTATTTTTGTAGAAATCCTATTATCTTTTATTCAAATTTATTTTTATGATACTAAATTGCATTACACTATGACTTTTTGTTTCATATTCTCAGTGATGACACATTTGCAGTGAAACTGACTCAATTCTTACACTTTTAGGGGAACTATAAATTTATATACACTGCTTTTGTAAAGCAGTTTACCAATAAGTATCTGAAGTCATAAATATATTCATACTATTTGAAAAAGTAATACCATTTCTGGGAAGTGATCCCAAAGTAATAAACCAATATAAGTGAAAAGACTCAGAAGTGGAGATACTCATTTTCCCATTACATATTACAGTAAAAAGTCAGAAACAATATAAAAATTTCACTGACAGTCACCAAGCTTGCAACATGTTTGTATATCAGCTAAATGGTATAGTGTTTACATTAGGGACTGAAGACTCTCCATAGAGATAATTCATTGTAGAAAGAGAAACTAGACAAAATGTTCCAGCCTAGTCATTAGATGGATGATGTGGTTTTGATTATAACGAAGTGTTTGTTTTTTTGGATATGTCTCTCAGCTGAGCTCCATTTAGATATTTGCCAAGTCACAATACTTAAAGATTTTTACTAAAAACCCCTGTAGAATTTGTAGCTCAGACAGCTTTGTTTAGGTACCTTTTCAATAGAATGCAGTCATGTATCACATAACAACCTTCTCATCAATGATGAGTTGCATATATGGAGGAATTCCCATAAGATTATGATGGAGCTCAAAATTTCTGTCACTTAGTGACATTATAGGGATTATAATGTCATATCACAATGCATTACTCAAATGTTTGAGTATACTGCTAGTCTTAAAAATGTATAGCACATATAATTATGTACAGTACATAATACTTGATGATGATAATAAATGACTATGTTACTGGCTTATGTATTGACCATAATATAATTTCTTTTACTACTTTATAGTGTACCCTTTCTACTTGCAAAAGAGAGCTGTGTTACAGGGCAGCAGTCTCATGCATCATGTGTTTGCCACTTCTCTTGATTGCATCAAGAGGCTACATTGAGTAATGACCTGTACCTTTGAGGTTCAAGTTAAGTACACTCTATGACAGTCACATAACAACAGAGTCTGTTTGCCACCCATTTCTCAGAATGTGTAGGCTTGTTGTGCCGCAACACATGAAAGAGGGAACTGTCTTTTATTTTGAAAAATTTCACTATATTAATCATCACTGAACCTTCAGTACACCAATTAAAGCAGGAAGAAAGTAGACATCAGGGGAGATGCTGTTACTAGAACATTCATAGGGACTGTCAATGGGACCTGGTGGAAAGAGATTTGGTATTAGAATCTGTTATACCCTGTGGAATTTGTTTAATTTTCTTTATAGGGAATTGTTGGGCTGAGTCAAAACACATTATCAAGCACAGGTGAACAATAGTCTATTGTTGTAATAGAATTTAAAGCCAGAGGAACATAGGTTTAACATTTAACTTTTCCATGGTCAGAGAGCTAGTAAAAGTCAAAATAATATTTGCATCCATGTTCTGCAGAGACTTTACATTCATCTTTGTTATAATATTCCCATAAGCTCTACTCCATTAAAGCCAAAAATACAGTCATATCTGCAGAGAAGGTTGCAGATGGCTATTTACACATCACACTAAAGTTTCTCCAAATAATCCAGTCCAATTCCTTTGCTCTCTGAAGCCCAGTGGTAGTCACAGTGTAAAAGTACAAAAAACTAACAGACTCTGTGAACTTTATATGAATATTTAGATCTTATATCAGGTTGAGAAAGGACATTTTTCTTTTTGTCCTGATTTTCTTACTACCAGTAGATGCTCAACAAATATAAGTCAATGGTTAAGTCTGTGTGTCAATAAATTTAAATTTTTGTGTCTCTATGACACCGAAGGTTGTATCTTCTGTTATAATCAGGTTGTTTTATATATTTAAGAAATTTGTTTTCCATTTCCTTTTATGTCTGTGACAAATTGCTTACAATTTTGTATTGTAAGTTTCTTAATCTAATATTATAAGACTAACCAATTTCCTTACAAAACTTGGCTGGAACTTTTATTTTATTTAACATAACTACATGAGCATATTTTTTTGAGGCACACATATGACTTTTTCCTTTTCTGTACACTTTCACATCAAATACTTTTTCAAACAATATTTAATTCATCAATATGTTAAGAGAATTATTGTATGTGTGTATGTGTGACAGAGGGAGACAGGAAAAAGAGGTTAAGTAATTATTTAAGTCATTCATATTTGGTGAAACCAGTGAAAATATATTCAAGTCCTGTTAAATGTATTGAAATACAAATGTAAAATTAAGAAACAATAATTTTTCCAATGCAAAATTATTATTTATGTATGTTGCCATGCCTGAAATACTTTTAAAATCAAACTTTTTATCATGTTTACATTTTGTTTTGGTTCAGAACCTCTTATGTCAACATAGTATCTAAATAATAACACTCTTTACCCTTTGTATTTTCTCCAAATTAGAACACACATTGTAATTTTCATCTATTGTTTCCTAGGAGGATGGTATTGTCAGTTTGAATGCGTTATGAACTTATGTTTAGTAAGTCCCCTGCCTTTTCTTATATTTTTACCATTTATTCTGCTCACACATAGTGTAGGTGTTAAATGAATAGTTACTCATTGTTAAATTAGAGTATATAATTAATCACAAACTGACTTTACCAGCCATGCTAAACATTTGAGTTATATTATATGAAATACTATCTTATCATTGAGTTGGTTATAACTTCTACCTGTGTTGAAATTGTATTTCTATTATCATGACCATTTATAGCATCATTGCAATGAAACATAATATTTAGATATATTAAGAAAATTTAAGAAGCGCTGTATGTTACAACTAATTCAATGTTGTATAATGAAAGGTTATAGCTAGGTAGCTTATCTATTATTATACATTATCTAGTACTCTGAACATTTTATCAGCAGAATATATTATTTGCATAATAATGAGGATACATACTCTGAAATAGGCATTAAATCACGTTTTCTCATTTGCTTTCTTTTTCTACAGACATCTAGCTCAGGCTTTCTCCGTAAATATCTGTTTCATGGTGACTCATGGGAAATATTTATGCATTTAAATTCCTCTCAATAATGCTTTAACATCTTCTCAATTTTAAATAATAGAATATTTTATCTTTTAAATCATCAGGTTGTATGTGACTTTAAAATATTTATTGCTGATGACAATTTGCAAAGCCTCTCCAAACAAGGAAATGCAAAAGCAATCCAGAAAACTATCTATAGAGAAGCATGAGAATCATACGAATCATTCTAGTGTAAAGGGAGACTTCTAAAATATGTTCTAAGTGATATGAGGATTCAAAGTTCAGGACTCACAAAGAATTGTTCAATGCATTCAAGTTAAGTGGAGCTTAAAAATATTGGTAAGATTGTAAAAGTGGTTGAAGAAGTAAAACAAGGTTGCTTACAGAATGGGAAGGTATCTGCATTCTCCCAAAGTAAGTTCTGGAAAAATTTAGAGTCACAGGAGAGTTTGGATATCAAAAATGACAACAATTTTTAAAAAGTGCTAAGGAGAAAAAGAGAGTCTTATGAACTCAGGGAAAGGGAGGTCATTGTCCCTTCCTTAAATAGTTGGGGAAAACCTTTGACTGAACTTTTGTACCAAGAATGGCTAGCACTAGCCATGCTGCTTAAGATGAGTTGGACAATAGTGGACAGGCACAGAACTCTGGTGGAATGAGGAGCTCTAAATATAGGTGTGATGGTCACTAGGTATTTGATACTCATAACTCCTGTTCTTGCTCCAGAATCCCAGCAATAGCACAATTACAGTTCAGAGTGATTTTTCCAACTCCAGCTCCTTTATAAGTGGTTCCATCTGTACCCATAAGCAGAATGGTTTCCTGGAGGAGTGGTAAAAACAAGAGGGGCTTAATAGCAATTTTTTAATGCTTTCTTTGGCAACCCATTTGGAGGGCTCCTGACTTTCACAGGACTTGTATCTTCTCATTCCACATTACCAAAAAAGAGAGCTGATACTGTTAGCATTTTTTATTATTTACACAAATAATTAGGTCGCTTATAACTTAAATGTCTCTAAACAAAAGACACTAATCAAGTTATATGTACACAGGAACCACAATTTCCTGAATAGGAAAACATAGAAATTAAAATAGTAGAATAAATATTTTCTAAAAGGTATTGTATGGCAATAGTAATATGAACTAGGGACAGAAAATCATAAATATATGGACCAGTAAAGAATGAAGACTGTAAGTAAAGAGCACAAAGACAAGAAGAAGAAAATTAAGGAGAAAAGTTTTTAAACTATAAAACCAATCTATGAAAGCAAGGAAAAAGGTCAGTTATATAGAAAATATGTAAGGATAAGGAAAAAAGCGGGAGGAGAAACAGACATACCAACATCTGAAAATAGGTTGCATTATCAAATGGACTTGTGCATTCAGTTTGCATGAATTTATTGAAATCTACTCTTATCAAATATTTATATAGGTATTATAACTGTGCCCATGCAAATAGTAGTATATTGTATTCCAGCAACTGAAAGGTTTTCTAATTTTCAAAATGGTTTTTCTGTGTCATCCAACTGAGAGTAGGTCACTTCTATAGATTACAATTAAAGTTTCTAAATAATACATGAAAAGCAGCTATTTAAAAGACTGTAAAATATACAGTTATCTCATACTAGACAAAGGATCCAAAAAACATACATTGGAGAAAAGATAGCCTGTTCAACAAATGATGCTGGGAAACTGGAAATCCATATGTAGCAAAATCAATTAAACCTCTATCTCTCACCCTGTACAAAAATCAACTTAAAGTGGATCAAACACAAAGGCATGAGAATACAGACCCTGCTCCTGATAGGAAAAAAAATTAGGCCCAAATCTTCATCATGTTGGCTTAGGACCTGACTCCCTTAAGAAGACTCCTAAAGTGCAAGAAATAAAATCAAGAATCAATAAATGGTATGGATTCAAACTAAAAAGCTTCTTCTCAAATAAAGAAACAATCAAGAACATTAAAAGAGAGTCTACAGAATGGGAGAAAATCTTTACCACATGCAGTCAGATAGAACTCTCCAGGATATAAAGAGAACTCAAAAAAAAAAAATTAACACCACCAGCACCACCACCAACAACAAAAAAACACAATCAATAAATGGGCTACCAAATTGAATAGACACTTCACAGAAGATGAAATACAATTGATCAACAAATATATGAAAAAATGTTCAACATCTCTACCAATTACAGAAATGCAAATCAAAAATACTCTAAGAGTTCATCTCACTCCAGTCAGAATGGCAGTTATCAAAAATAAAAGCAATAGGGCTGGAGCTATAGCTCAGTAGCAGAGTGCTTGCCTAGCTTATGTAAGCACTGGGTTTGAGCCTCAGCACCACATAAAAATACATAAAATAAAGGCATCTGTCCATCTATAACTATAAAATATTTTTAAAAAATGAATACAAGCAATAATAAGTGTTGGTGAGGATGTGGGGAAAAAGGTACACTCATACATTGCTGGTGGGACTGAAAATTAGCACAACCACCTTGGAAAACAGTATGGAGATTTTGTAGAAAACTTGGAATGGAATCACCATTTGCCATTTGCCCCAGCTATCCCACTCCTTAGTTTATACCCAAAAGATTTAAAATCAGCATACTACAGTGATGCAGCCACATCAAAGTTTATAGCACCTCAATTTATAATAGCAAAGCTATGAAACCAACCTAGATGCCCCTCAACTGATGAATGTATAAAGAAAATGTGGTATATATACACAATGGAATATTACTCCACCTTAAAGAAGAATGAAAGTATATCATTTGCCGGTAAATGGATGGAGCTTGATAATATTATGCTAAGTGAAATAAGCCAAACCACCCAAACAGAAGACCAAATGTTTTCTCTGTAAGTGGATGCTGATCCATAATTGGGGTGAGGTAAGGAGGAATGGAGGAACTTGGGATAAGGCAGAAGGGTGTGAGCAGAGGAGAGAAGGTATGGGGGAGGGAAGGATGGCCAAATGAAATGGACATTATTATCCTATATATATGTAGGATTACACAACTGGTGTTACCCTGCATCATGTATGGCCAGAGGAATGAGAAGTTGTGCTCTATTTGCTTACAATGTGTCAAAATATATTCTACTGTCATGTATAACATTAGAACAAATTAAAATTTTTAATTAAAAAAAGTGTGAAAAGTAGAAAATATTTTACAGATTGTGCAGAGAAATCAAAATTTAAAGCAGTACAATTGCAATGTTGGTATTTTCCTCCGTTACTTCCCTAGACAAAACAAATAACCTTCTCCAGAGGGTTTTACTAATAACCGAATCACACAATTTAAAAATACTTGTATAAAAGTAAAAGGGAGAAAAGGGGAGACCTTAAAAATGCGATCTATTTTCAAAGGAAAAAATTTCCATAGGACAATACTGAGATATTCCAGATCCTGGAAGACTTAAAACTAGGGCCAGGCATGGTGGCACACAGTGCCTGTAATCCAAGCAGCTCAGGAGGCTGAACAGCAGGATCTAAAGTTGAAAGCCAACCTCAGCAATGGCAAGACATGGAGCAACTCAGTAAGACTGGGGTGGGAGGGAAAAGGAGAGGGCGGGGGATTAACGAGGATGGTGGAATGTAATGAACGTCATTATCCAAAGTACGCGTGTGAAGACACAAATTGTGTGTCAAAATACTTTATATACAGAGATATGAAAAATTGTGGTATATATGTGTAATAAGAATTGTAACAAGGAGAGAAATGAATTACAGTAGATGGGGTAGAGAGAGAAGATGGGAGGGGAGGGGGGATAGTAGGGGATAGGAAAGGTAGCAGAATACAACAATTACTAATAGGGCATTATGTAAAATTGTAGATGTGTAACCGACGTGATTCTGCAATCTGCATTTGGGGTAAAGTTGGGGGTTTATAACCCACTTCAATCTAATGTATGAAATATGATATGTCAAGAGCTTTGTAATATTGTGAACAACCAATAAAAAAAGAAAAAAAAAGAATTGTAATACAAAAAAACCACAAACTACATGTATAAAGACATGAATTGGCATGAATATACTCTATATAAAAGGTATGAAAAATTGGGCTCTTGATGAATAATAAGAATTGTAATGCATTTCGTGTGTTTTAAAAAATAAAATCAATTATAAAAAGACCCTGTCTCTAAATAAAAAAATGGGGCTACTTCAGTGGTCAAGTAACCCTGAGTTTAGTCTCTGGTAACCCCCCCCACACACACACATACACAAAGACTTAAAACTAGGTGCATTATAAACATGACCCATGAGTGAAAAATGAACAGGGTTCAAATTAATGGAAATTTTCTAAAGCTATAAAAACATGCAACTGATGTTTTAGAATTGAAAAATAAATAGGGGATTAAAAATTCCATTGGATGGACTCAATAACAGATAAGAAAAAGTCAGTGAACTTGAGAGTTACCTAATAGAAATTACCCAATCTGAAGAGAAGAGAGGCAAAAGGATTCACAGTGCTTGGGGATCTCTGGGAACAATAACTAAATGATTTTGTGAATGGAGTCCCAAAAAGAGGTGAGAAAAGGTTACAATATGTGTGAAGAAATTAGTATGTGAATAGAACATGTGTGTTTAGAACGTGTGCTAAGAATTTTTCAAATTTGATAAAAGAAATAAACATTAAATCAAGAAGCCCAGGTAGACTACAAATAGTAAAGAACATCACATGTAAATGGATTATAATAAAACTATTGAAAAAAGAAGATAAAGAAACTTTAATATAGTAAGAGGAAAATGAAAGAACGGAAAGCACAATTTGATCTATCCAATTGACCACCTAGATGACAGATAACTGCAAAATTGTTTCCCAGGTGCATTACAAGATTGTGTTTTTATTTATTTTATGTGTATGTGACACAAATATAAGGAGACATGAATGGGTCTGTATTAATATATAAGTGCACATATATTTGTGTGTGAATTTATGCTTATACAAAATTACCAAGAGTAGAGGGATCCCGTATAAACATGAGTAGTGAATTGTAGTACCCATAGTGACATTTTTTTTTCTTAATATATATATATATATGCTTTGTCCCCATGTTAGAGCACATATGTCTAACTTAACCTTCTAATACCTGGTTTGTACATCATAATATAAAAATGCTAGTTACATGGATCATTCATCTATAGATATATTTTTAATTTTATTCTTATTTCTGACTCTTGGGGACAGTGGTTAAGTGAACATTGTACATCTGATTTACACAAGTGTGATTATAGATGACAAGGAATTGCACTATGGGATTTGAATATTTGAATAGAGATTATTAAAATCCTTTACTAATGGGCCAGAACAATGTAAATTCCCATGACCAGTGTGTTACTGTCTACATATATGCCCAGACTTCTTAATATTTGCTAATATCCAGTAGTATTCTTTCCCCAAAAAATGATAAATGTAAAATGATATTTCATTGTATTTCTATTTTCTATATCCTCAAATAAAAGTATAGAAAATGTTTTAATTATTTAGATAATTTCTCATGCGAATTGCAGATATATTTATTTTCTACTGAATTCATGGTTTTATTTTTTATTATTATTTTTATTTTTATTATTTATACATGAGTATGTTTTATAAGATGTACTTGATATTCTAAATATCTGCACATATATAAAATGTTTTACATATTTAATATTCAAAACTTGCATATTTTATCATGAAGGTTCATAATTACTTCATTTGTTGAAAAATTTTATATTTTCATATTTCCACTCTGATTGAAAAGAATTTACCTTTCTTATTTTAAAAGAGTTTCATTTCTGGGCATGGTGACACACACCTGTAATCCAGTGGCTCTAGAGGCTGAGGCAGAAGGATTGCAAGTACAAAGTAATTAGCAAGTCCCTAATCAACTTAGTGAGACTCTATCTCTAAACAAAATATTTTAAAAGGGGTAAGTGTGTTGCTCAGTGGCTAAGCACCCCTGAGTTCAATTCCCAGTGCAAAAAAAAAAAATTGAATGATCACTGATTTAATAAAAGAATTAAAAATTCTTGTCTTTTTCATTACAACACATTGAATTTTTCATACCAGTCGACATGTCTGATTTTTTAGTAAGAAACTCAATATTTAAAAATATGGTTTTTAAAAATGTAAAATCTATTCTTAGCATATCCCTACATTTATTTTATGAAATATGTTCTGCAAACTTATTTCATGAAAAAAACAAGACTGTTTGCTGACATTTGTGAACAAGTGCCCTATTTTATCAAAAAATATTTGATGTCCAAAATTATAATGATTTTCTTAATTAGGATTTATCTTATGAAAAATGACTGAATAAAAATTTGAATGAATAGAAGCTATTATTTCAAATCTTTCAGTACTTTTTATGACACTCTATTAAAGATGTATATTCGTTTGTTGCTAATTTTAGAAATATATGCAAATGTCCAGTATATATCAATTTTATGTTTTCATTTTTCTCATAATTTATCACTTCTAATTTATTTCTTCAATGTAAGTTGATTCTATGTATCCAAGTTTTTACTTCACAGGTTTTCAATCATTAGAGCTTGTTTTTCAATCATTAGAGTACATTATTGTTTCTGAACATTAAACTGCGTAGTTTTATAACATATGTACATTATATAATTCGAAACAAACAGTATGTCTTCTACAACAGTGGGTTTGCTCAATGTTTTGTTCACAGTTTACAGATACATGAAGCCATTTTTCATTCTTCTTTACTACAATATTTTGCATATGTTATAATCTATAGATTCATTCTCATAATGATAAATACTTAGGTTATATAATTGTTTTGTTGCTACTAAAAGTTGTTGCCAGGGACATTCTTGTGTCAAGTAATTGGATTGTATAAATAGAAGTGAGATTTCGACATTGTTCCATGTTTGTTATTTGTTTTATTTGTATAATGTATTTTTTAAAAAATGATATTAAAATTCCTAATCCATAGCAGATATGCTTGACTTGTGTCTACACATCTTTGAAAATACACTTATTTTCATATACATTATCTATTATCATTATCTATTTATATATTTTTATTTTGGATACAAAGCATATTTAAAATTATACCATAAATTGAAATTAGTATACATTTTCTGATTACTATTGAAATTTATCTCCTTTGATTTGATTATTGGCCATTTTTGTTTCTTCTCTAAAATTTTGAGTTGTGCACATTTTCTTTTGACTTATTTGCCATTTTAATTTTAATTTATAAGTTTTATATATTCTTTAGTTAACAATCCTTTATAAATTTTCATTTGCAACTATTATTCGAGTTTATAAGTGATTTTTAAAAATTGTTTATAAGTGGTTTATTTATAAACCAATTTAAAATTTTAATTTATTTATAAATTAATTTTAAAAATTAGTTTATAAGTGATTTAAAAAATGCTAAATGCTATTTTGTAAATTCGGCTAGATTTATCATAATGAATTTTAATATACTGTTTTTAAAGCACACCACAATCCAGGTTAACGAGATGTCTTCACTTGTTTTTGTAAAATTGTAAAACTTTGCTGCTCATAATTAAGTTTGTATTCAAGAGGGAGCTTTGTACAAATATATCACAAGTCATAGTTTTTTGTTGTTGTTGTTGCCCATATTCCGAGTACGTATTTTGAGCAATATTTGCTTAATATTTTATCCTTTTCCATTGACCAGTAACACTACCTAATATAACAGTAAATAAGTAAGGATTCAGATCAATTTTGCATGGATTTCTCATATTTTTCCCATCATCAAAGCAGAGATACTGACAGCCTTTCTGCCGGTTATCGCTTTAAGAATGTGTATGGCAAATGGCCAGGGAAGACCAGCATAATAGGTATTCTGGGGAAGAGGGCTGTGTTGTTGTGGTTGTGGTGGGGCTGTGATTGCCACCTAGAGTGTTTATATCAATTTATCCCTCTTCCAAAGCAAAGGTTAAACATTTTAACTGGTAGTTCCCTTTAAAAGTTCATTTCCTCAGTTTTGATACAAACTACTGAGAATACAACATCCTCTATGAACTCTCCTATATCATGTGAGTATTAATCATGGACAAGGGGAAAGATGTAAGATGAAGCTCATAGTACCTTTGGTGCCATAATTATATTTTGTCTTTGACTCAGAAGTACTGTTTCTTCTGTCTTATGGCAAGCTAACACAGTTCTTGTCACTAAGTACCTACTAAAACCAGATGAGAAAAAGAAAAAATATTAAGGTTCTGTTACCCTTTTTAAGCTAAAACCAAATTAAAACAAAACTAAATCCATGATATTAGCAGCAATTTCATTCTTCTTGAAACTAGAATTTTCAATGGTAATTGTACAAAATCTTAATATTTGATTGGATATGTCATTGAAATTACACACTACGCCAGAAAACAAAACCTTCTGATTGGGTTATTAGTGCTTACCTCCAACTATTCAACATTTCAAAATAGTTGCTTGATTAGTTAAAATATGTTCATCCCAATATAGAATTATTCCTTCAAATTTGCAACTATAAACAAATGATACACATGCTTTGCATTTGCTATTCTGCCTCATTTCATTTTTTCTTCCTCAGCAGGTACACTGCTCTCAATTTATATATTAAGAAGCTGCCATTTAAGCCTAATACACCACAGAGTGCCAAGCCAAAAGTTTGTAGAAGAGTCTTGAGAAGAATAAATTGTATATCAAGGCACAAAGAGGTCACAAATGTATGCTTGAGAAACTACAGGAATTAAAATAATTTTTAAAGGGAAAACATAAAAATATACTAATAAAAATGACCAACAAAATAAGGTAATAGTTATTTTCATGTAGACTGATCAACTTCTCACTTTGTGCACACATTTTATATGTATATCTGTGTATATGGTATAAAGTTAACTTACATAATTATGTATTTAAAATGCATATTGCAAAGTAATTTAAAGATAAGAAATAAGTCCTTATTTTGTATTTTATATTATATGAATCTAATCAGTATTTTATCTTTATTATTACATTCAATTGCCATAATTATTTGGAAGGTAATATTATTATTCACACTTTATGGATAAGGAAACTAAAAAATAAAGACTTTTAGTTATATGCCTAAATTTAGAAACTGCCTGACCCAGAATTCAAATCCAAGTTTGACTCTAGAGATTACAATTTTTATTTTTATATCTGCAGTGATATATGTAAGGTTTTAGAAAATAACTTTCAGGAATATTTTAAATATAACAAGCTATTTTTTAAAGTTTTTGTGCTTTTATTTTATACTCATGTAGAGATGCTTGCAGAGAAAAACAAATAAAAAAGTTTATCAGAAGTATTAATGATTTTTACAAAGTGATATAAAACTTGACTCTTAGGAAATTGTTTTGATCTATGTGATACATTTATCACTTTACAAAGAAAGAACACTCCTGAAAACATCATAGAATGCTAATTTAATTTGAGTATACTACAAAGATATTAATTAGTTTGTAGATTGAAATAAATTTATGTCTGGAAGGCTCATTAAAAGTAATTTGTTATTTTTTCCTCCTAATGAATCGTTTTAATAGCAATAATTATATGTCCTACAGTGCAGTGATTAAAGAAATTCATTTTTTCTACAAGACCATTTATGAAAAAACAATAGATAACATTGCTAATTTTGTTGCAAAGTATTTTTTAACATACTGATGCTCATATGCATAAAAATATAAGGGCTTATATGACATTTTGTAAATACTACAGTAGAATATCATTTTTACCTAATGGCTTATTCTCCTTAGTTTCTAATAAAATCTTCAAGAAAAAACAAGGTAAAACTTCCTATTAGCAAATTAGATCAAGTTTCATCTACAAATTTGATATTTAAAAATCATTCACAGATATAAAGCAGAACAAACCAGCTTGAAAAATTAAGTAATCAAAAATCTCTGAATTAGAATTTTGAGGAGGCCACTCTAAGAATGGTCACACCAGATTATTTTAAATAAGTAAATAAATAAATAAAATTAAAAAAGATTTTTTTACACTTATCAGAGAAAAGATCTCAATCCTACAAAAATCACAAGAAATCTGTGAACTCAGATGTTAATTTTATTAAAATAGTTTCAGTCTTACATTTGCTTTCATGACTGTGTAGGGAATATTAGAAACTTTTTCACAGGCTTTTGGTAATATGGGGAAATCTGCTGTTAATCCCACAAGCTGTGGCTTTCTTTTGCCTGATTTCAATGGGTCTCTCTGTTGGGAAAAGGTACTCTTGCAGAATATTTCTGCCATGGTTCTTTCTATATGTAGCACATTACCTGCTATTTAGAAGCTATTAGTTTCACTTGAAGGAAGAAAACAGGATGACAGAGTTGAGGACTGGGTGGCACTGTCTCTCAATGTCTTAACTACAATAATTAATATACATAGATTTTAATGTAGATTGTTTGGGAGTTTTCTGTATTTGAACTCAACATGTGATAGCCTCTTCTGGTTGCTTCTGTAGAAAATTGCCTGAACACCTGACAACATGGGCAATATTGATTTTTGTCTATATTTACTACCTTACTTATTTTACAAATTATAATATGTACCTTAAAATCTGTACCTTAATTACATTCTCATTTTACTCACAAGAAAATTTGCAGTATTAAGGCATGCCCCTTTATATTTTTGTGCATTCTTTCCCCAAATATTTATTAAATACCTACTATGTGAGAGGAGCAAAAAACCCAAAACAAAACAAAAAGCTATTTAAATGTTTTTCACATTGTACATTGTAATATTAAGTAAAACAATCTAACCATGAAAAGAAAAAAAGCAAGAAAAAGTTTATTGAATAAAATTCTGATTCATGCAGAAATATGAGACAACTTTTTTTTTCCATTCAGCAATTTGAGATGTGTGTTTTTTAGGCTATTTATGTGGTTGTGCATTTTTTCTTCCCAATTCTGCAAAGATGAGATATATCCTTTTGCTTATTGCAATATGACAACTATAGCTATAAGAGAACATTCCAGCATTCCATGCTTGTTTTCTACTTTGAATATATTCCCAAATTGGTGTCCTGCACATAGAGAAAAGTATGGCCAGTCTCGAGGCTCCTAATAAGCCTCACTGCTTCTCTAGAGGCATCTTATTATTGAGTTCGTAGATTCCCTAAAAAGTATCAGCATCAGTTATTGTTAGCACTATTCTATGAGGAAAGTTGAATAGGTAGATGAGGTGACCAACTTACATCCTTCAGCCTGACACTGATAATTTTACCATTCAACAACTTCCATCAAACTATTTGCAATTGTTTAATTTTGCACATAAAGTAAGAAAACTACATATATAACTACACATTACATATTTTTGCAGGTCAGATTTTGGCTGACAAAAATTATGTGCTTCTCTATTTATGTGTTTCTGGCATAGTACATCATCTAAATACACTATGAACAGTATCAGTGTAGGAAAATCAAGGATTTGTTGGAATTGGGAATGACACAGAGAAGGGAAGAAGAGAGAGGCATTAAATAGATGAGGAAAGAGAAATTAAATACAGCCACAAATGTTGAAAAAGCTTCTATGGCAAAAATAAGTTAGAGTAATGCAAATCAAAACTACTCTGAGATTTCATCTCACTCCAGTCAGAATTGCAGTTATCAAGAATACAAACAACAGTGATGGCAAGGATATGGGGGAACAGGCACACTCATGCATTGCTGGTGGGGCTGCAAATTGGTGCAGCCAATATGGAAAGCAGTATGGAGATTCCTTGGAAAATTGGGAATGGAACCACTATTTGACCCAGCTATCCCACTCCTTGGTCTATACCCAAAGGACTTGAAAACAGCATACTACAGGGACACAGTCACATCAATGTTTATAGCAGCACAATTCACAATAGCTAAATTATGGAACCAACCTAGATGCCCTTCAGTAGATAAATGGATAGGGACACTGGTATATATATACAATGTAACAATAGTCAGCATTAAAAGAGAATAAAATCATGTCATTTGCAGGTAAATGGATGAAGTTGGAGAACATAATTCTAAGTGAAGCAAGCCAATCCCCCAAAACCAAAGGCTGAATGTTTTCTTTGATATGAGGATGCTGACTCATAATGGCGGGACGGTTGGGAGCATGGAAGGATTGGAGGAAGAGAAGAAGAAAAAGGAGAAGGATGTAGGTTGGTCACCTCATCTCCCTATTCAGCTTTCCTCATAGAAGAGAGCTAACAATAAATGATGCTGATACTTTTTAGGGAATCTTGCCAACTCAATAATAAGATGCCTCTAGAGAAGCAGTAAGGTTTAATAGGAGCCTTGAGACTGGCCATAGTTTTCTCTATATGCAGGACACCAATTTGGGGATATATTCAATGTAGAAAACAGAGCAAAGGGGAGGAAGGGGAAAAGACAGTGCAAGGGGGTAGGAATGATGGTTCAAAGAGTTAAACATTCTAAGTACATATATGAAGACGGGAATTGTGTGAAAATACTTTGTGTACAATCAGTGACTTGAAAAATTGTGCTATATATCTGTAATATGAAATGAATTGCATTCTGCCATCATGTATAACAAATTAGAATAAATAACTAATTCAAATAAAAATTTTAAAAAACGCTAGAGGAATGTATAGCACTATTGGGTTCCAGATGTTAAACCTAAAGTTGATATTTGTTGGTTTCTTATCCAATAATCATCCCCCAGAATTTTCATTAAAATACTTAGCTTTTTATTTAGAAATAACATTCCTACTTCCCCCTTTTTTAATTTGAGTTTTTATACATTTAATCATCATCAATGTTGTAAAGGAACTCCATTCTCCTAACCCAGAAAAACAAGTTTAGATGAAATCATGAGACCCAATTTGAGTTATGTAATATTTAGCACATTTTATAAGAATATTAAGGAAAGTTGTTGTATGGTTTAGATGTGTCCCCAAAAAATCATGTATAAGACAATCCAAGAATCTTCAAAGGAAAAATGATAGTCTTATGAGAGCTTTAACTTAGTCAATGCATTAATTATCTGATAGGAATTAACTGGGTGGTTGTCAGGCAAGTAGATTGTGATTGAAGGAGGTAGGACACTGGAAGCATGAAGGGTTTATATTTTAATTATGGAAAGCAGAGGTCTCACTTTCTACTTTCTGGCTGTCATGTCCTGAGCTGGTTTTCTCCACCACACCTTTCCACCGTGATGTTCTGCTTCACCTTGTATTCAGAGCTATGGAATTATATACTGACATCTCTGAAACTGAGCCAAATACATTTTCCTCCTCTAATTATTCTTGTCATATATTTTGGACACAGTGACACAAAGCTAACTAAAACTGATTTTTGTCTAGCTACTTTAGAGCTAATGGAATACAGGAATAACTGGATTAGTATGGGAATAGAAGATCAGAAATTGAAATATCTTTTTTTCACTCATCATATGAGGTGTTCTAAAGGTGAAAGTAACCCACAGAGAAGAATGCCAAGAACATCACAGAAAATATAAAAATATAGTCAAAGTTTTTTGAGTGTTGTGAAAGTTGACATTAACCTTTTATAGAATTCAGTTCTCCTCTCACTTTAGTTTTTTCATCTAACTGAGTCTATCAGTTTTTGAAATTAGCATACACATAGATTTCCTGCAACATATATAAATACACACACATTATATATGTATGTAAAATATACATAATGTACATGTAAATATATATTATATATATATATATATATATATATATATATATATATATATGTGTGTGTGTAAGATTACCTATGCACTCTAAACATATATAACTATATATACATACACACAAACACACACATACAGTTAGATGATTATAAGTGTTTCATGTATTTTCACATAATTTAACAACCATAACTTTAAAAAGATAATTTCATGAAGTATTTAATATAGCCAGATATCATACAAGTTTTCTCACACATTAAAATGCATAATCTTCATAACAATAGTATAAGATAGATACTTTGGTTATCTAGATATTAGAGGAAAAGGAAGAAAATAAAGATAAAAGGAAAAATAAAATAGAGATCAGAAAAACAAAAGAAATGATTAATAAAAAGAGTTGGTTTTTTTGAAAGACAAAAACACTGGCTAACCTTAAACTATACTGTTAAAAAAAGATGATTCAAATAAATAAAATCAAAGATGGATAAAGGAGACATTACAACTGATGCCACAGGAAAAATATTATAAGAGACTATGATAAGCAATTATATGACAACGAACAGGATAACTAGAAAAATATATATCTTTCTAGACATATACAACAACAAAGGTTGAATAAGAAATAAAAAATCTAAATAGAACAATACTAACCAGACTGAATAAATGATAAAAAATCCTATCTAAGATCAGGCATTAATGGCTTCACTGCTGAATTCTTTTAAATAAAGAAGTAATACCAATTTTTCTCAACCTCTTTAAAAATTTGAAGTATATAGAATAATTCCAAACTCATTTTTTTACACCATTATTACCCTCATTCCAAAGTAAAAAAAATGCTATAAAAAACTACTTACTAATATATTTGAAGAGGCTGTAGATGCAAAAGTCTTTAAGCCAAATTCAACAATATACTAAAAAGATCATTCACTCTAATCAAGAGGAATTCATTCCAGGTATGCAAAGATGACTCAACATACACAAATTAATTAATATAATACTTCACATTAACAGAAAAAAAGATTGTACCTACCTGAGCAAAACAATAGATGCAGAAAGCAGGTAACATTATTTGACATCCTTTCATGATTGTATAAAAATATAAAAAATATTAAAAAATGTAAGAAATGCCAACAAATTAGGTATAGAAACAATGCATAACACAATAAACGCCAAGTACAAGAAAACCATAGCTAACATCATAATCAATACTACAGAGTTGAAAGTTTTTCTTTTAGGGTTAAAGATGAAACAGATGATCTTCTCACCACTTTTATTCAATATAGCAGTGGAAGTCCTACCTAGAGTAAACACTCAAGACAAAGAGATCAAAGGCATTCAAATTGTGAAGGAAGAAGTAAAAATGTTGCAGCTTGTGGATGAGGTGGGCCTAGATTTAGAAAATGTGAAAGCTTTTGCCCAAACACTTGTTAAAACTAATAAATTGATTTAGGAAATTTTCAGTATGCAAAGTTAACATATAAATTTAATAAATTTTTTATGCATTACAGCAAACTATCTGAAAAAGAAAGAAAAAAATGCCATTCATAACGCATACAGAAAAAAATTAGGAATAAACTTAAGGAAGTGAAAGATATGTACACTGACATTACTATTAAAGAAACCAAAGAAGACAAATAAATAAATACACTTTGTATACAAATAGGAAAAACTGATATTGTTAACATGTTCATATTACCAAAAATGATTTGCAGATTTAATGTAGTACTCATCAAAATTGAAATGAAAATAGGAAAAAAAGGTAATATTTGTTTGGAACTAAAAAGGTGCAAAACATGCAAGCAATCTTAAGGAAAAAGCTGAACCATAGGCATTACACTAGATGACTTCCAAATATACTGCATACTATAGTAATCAAAACAATCTGATATGACAAAAACAAATTCACAGGGTCTGGGTTGTGGCTCAGTGGCAGAGAGCTTGCCTAGCATAAATGAGGCACTGGATTCAATTGTCAGCACCCTACATAAATAAATAAAATAAAGGTCCAATAGTAACTAAAAAGATATTTTAAAAATACAATTAAAAAAAAAACCATGTTGCTGGGGGTGTGGCTCAGTGGTAGAGTGTTTGCCTAGCATGTGTGAGGCACTGGGTTTGCTTCTCAGCACCGCATATAAACAAATGAATAAAATACAGGTCCGCCAAGGTCTTTAAAAAAGAGTGACTTTAAAAAGAATGTTCTAAAAAAACAAACAACAGAACACCCCAAATTCACAGAGTAATAAAACAGAAGAGATATTATAGAAATAAATACATGTATTCACAGTCAACTGATTTTCATTCTTTCTTCTTTTTCTTCTTCTTCTTCTTCTCCTTCTTCTTCTTCTCTCTCTTTCTCTTTTATTTTAATTTACTATTTATTTATTTATTTATTTATTTATTTATTTATTTATTTATTTATTTAGATTCTGGATTGAACCCAGGGGTACTTTATAGCTGAGCTATATCTCCAGTCCTTTTTATGTTTAAAGACAGGGTCTTGGTAAGAGCCACCATGTCCAGCTGTTTTCGCCAATTGATTTTTAACAAAGGTGGCAAGAACACACAATGAGGAAAAAACTGTCTCTTATGTTGAGGAAATTGGATATCCACATGCAGAAGAATGAAATTAGACCAAATCCTCTCAGCATATAAAAAGAATTGAACCAAAATGGATTAAAGACTTAAACATAAGACCTGAAATTGTAAACTAAAAACAAAGGAGAAAAGTTTATGACATTGATCTGGGCAATGATTATTTTTTAGATGTCCAGATAAGCACAGGCAACAACGGTAAAAATAGACAATTGTGATTTATATCAAATTAAACACCTCTGAACGGCTAAGGAAAAATTAACAGAGTGAAGACACAACTTGTGAAAAAAGAGAAAATATTTTCAAATCATATATCTTATAAGAATTAATATGAAAATTACATAAGAAATAGAAATAATTTAATAAAAAGGAAAAAAATACTACTAAAAATTGAAAAGGAACCTGACCTGAACAGACATTTCTCAAAATAAGAAATATTAATGGCTTACAGGTATATTTAAAAAATGTTCAGCATCACTAATTATCTGAAAAATGCAAATTAAAAATGACATTGAGATATAATCTTGCACCTATTAAAATGACTATAGACAAAAGGTAAAAGGAGAACAGAGTTGGTGATCATGTGGAGAAAAAAGAACTTTTGCACACTAGTGGTAAGTATAAATTAGAACAACCGTTATGCAAAACAGCATGGTGTTTCTCAGGAAATTAAAAAAAAGAGAGAGAGAGAAAGAAGAGCACCACAATATCCAGAAATTCATTACCTAGTAAAGACATAAACCAAGTAAAATTATTATGTCAAAGACATTTTCCACATTACCCAGGATAATCAATCTATGTGTCTATCAAAGAATAGATGGATTTAAATACACATTGGAATATATATATATACATATATACACAATGGAATGTTATTATGATTTTGCAAAGGATGAAATTTTGCCATTTGCAACAGCATAAATGAATCTGAAGGACATTTTGTTAAGTAAAATAATTCAGGGACCAAACAACAACTATCCCATGATTTCACTTATATGGAAAAGTTGTGTTTATAGAAGCAGAATGGAATGATTATTATGAAGGTCCTGGTAGATGGAGTATTCAGAATATGTTGCTTCTATATGAAATTTTAATTCACTTAGTATAAATAGGTTTTATAAATCTACTTATTTTAAAATATTAAACTATACTTGTAAGAGACTAGGTGAACTGTAAATAAACGCAAAGATAAAAACAAATAGATATAGTTAATCTCAAGAGCCAAAGATAAAGAGAACATCTTGAAAGCCACATAAATTAGGAAACAAATCTCATTCATCATGTAAAAGAAATGCTTAAACACACATGTTTAGAGGGTAATAATGTCTGATTCATTCTACTGTCCTTCCCATTCCTACAGCCCCATCCCTCCCCTTACTTCCTTCTGCACAATCCAAAGATCCTTCATTCTTCCCTACTGCCCCCCCCCAGACTATGGATCAGCATCCACTTATTAGAAAACATTTGGCCTTTGGTTTTAGGGGGATTGGCTTATTCCACTTAGCATGCTATTCTGTAATTCCATCCAGTTATCTGCAAATGCCATAAATTCATTATTCTTTAAGACTAAGTAATATCCTAAAAGGACTTGTGGAAACATTCACTCCCCTCTTGGAAGGATATGGTTTGAAAGTAACCATCCCAACTTCCCCCAGTACCCTTTTCCTGGTCATTGCAGACTGGTCAAAAGTTCAGCCTATCAAACAGTTCTGAAAAAATGTGGAAATGGGGCAGACCCCATTGTTAGCTGTACAGAATTGAACTAATTACTCACATGGACTCAGGTTACAAATCTGGGTTGTGACACTGGGGTCCCAGGAAAGCATTGGGACACTGGAGATAATATTCCACAAAGTGAATGGAGGTGTGGAGGTGAGAAAGAATGTGGTCAAGTGGACAGGCAGAGGCAAGGACAACAAGAGACCCTCTTATTCTCACAAGCCCAAGTGCTGCTTATCCACTGCATTCCGGATGGTATCTATGATATAACTCATCTGCCTAGTATTTAACTTCTTTGAGTGGGTTTCTATTATACCCCCACAAAAAACACCAAGAGTTTATATGAGTAAACTACAACCTGTCTTCTTCCTGCTCCATCCAATCAGTTCCTGCATAGCATCTGTTGTTTTCATATCCTTGGTAAAACATGATGACTCAAGACCAGAAGAAAAAAGTGTTTGTCTATGATTAGTAGACCTTATGCACTCATAAAAATAAATAAATAAAAATGGACTATGGAAAAAAAAGAAATACTTAATAAGATAAACTGTTGATTTCTTATGAGAGAACAATAGTTGAACAATAAATTAGCAACCTACATGGGTACATAGAAAAGTGTCAATGTGGTTTTGAGAGTAATTTTTTATTTTTTTGTTTGATCTAAAAGTCAACTGCATCAAGCATTATTTAAAAACTATTTAATAGATGTATATAAAGATGTAAAGTATATGATGATAATCATACAAATGAAAGGGTACAGAATAGAACTATATACAAGCAAATTTTTATATCTTATTGAAGTTAAATTAGCACTAATTTGAACTAGAATGCTAAAGATGTTAATTGAAATTCCCACTAAGAAAATAATAAAAAAAAGTAATGCAAAAGAAATGGTAAGGGAATTATAATGCTACACTAGAAAATATTAATTTAATATGAAGAAGTTAGTAATGTAGAAACAAGGGAGCAAAATAGGCATAAGATATAGTAGAAAGCAAGAGTCAACATGAGAGAAATAAACCCTACTTTATCAGTAATTACATTGTTTACTTCTTTAAACACTAATTAAGAGGCAATAATTGTCAGAATGGAGGGAAAAATGTAAGACAACTATATGGTCTTTAGAAAAGAAATAAATTAGATCCAACACTGAAAATAGTCTGAGAGTAAAATGGTGGTAAACATGGAAACTTATCAAAAGAGAGCTGGAGTGGCCAAACTACTATTAAACAAAATATGTCAAGATAAAAATTTTATAGGGATAGAAGAATCATTCCATTAAGAAGATGTAAGCATTATGATAAAACAATTGTAAAAACACATGTGCTTAAAATACAAATAACACCGTACATAAAGTAAAAATTGACAGAATTGTAAGGAGAATAAAAAAAATGTAGCAAAGATATTCAAAGACTTTAATAACCTACAATCCTGGATAGAAAAAGTTGGCAGAAAGGTATCATAGAAATAGAAGATTTGATTTGTACTAAAACCCACCAGATAAAATAGGTATTTTTACATCACTCTACATAATATCGGTAGAATACAATTTTTCCTAGGAATATACCATGTGGTCAATAATTCTACTTTGAGATGAAGTAGAATTTTTTTAAAAAATCTAAAAATATGGAATGTATCTAAAGGAAACTAAGGAGAAAAATGTTTGTCAAGAAAGCCTGTATTTTACAAATAAACTTACACTTTCAAATGAACAAAAGAAGAAATACCTCAAATTGACATCTAAACTTCCATCTGAAGAAATTAGAAAAAGTCAACAAAACCCAAATTAACGGTAAGATGTGGTATAATATAGATTACAACATGAATGAAACAATAATTAACGAAACCAAAAGTTAATTTTTGGAGAAATCAATGAGATAGACCAGAGTAAACAAGAAAAAGGAGAAATTGCTGAAATTACTAAAAATTGAAAATGGAGGAGATATTACCACCCACCTTATAGATATAAAAATGTTTTTAAGTTAAGTGTATAGACATTTTTTAAATAAAATTAGATTATTTAAAAAAATATTTAAAGGGGAAAGTGTAAGTTTATGGAAAATAAAAGTGAAAGTAACACTCCATAAGTTAGAGTGGAATGGGCCAAGCAAGACAGAGTGGCTCTGAGTCCTCATGTCTGGGCAAGTCTTGTCCTGTACACTTACCTGCCCTATCTTACCCTCCTGGAAGACCTAATTGAAGACCTTATTTGTTCCCTTTGGTTACTTTATTTCCACCTGATTAGGATACAATTTCCATTAGTTGCTCTATTTTCACCTAATTAGAATACAAAACTTGTGGCAGAAACTGTCATGGTGATAAACCCTCAGTGGCCAGAGTTGTCATGGTAATGGGACTTACCTTAAACAAGGACACAATGATTCATTACCCTGTCTTGTACTTCAGTCTGCATTTTTATTGTACTCTGCATTTGCCATTTGGACAACCTTAAACTTCTAATGCATTCCCTCCTGAGAGATGTAATCCAAAAATTATTTTTTTTTATTAGTGGCTCATGACAATACAATGATCTTGACATATCATACATTTGAATCCAATAGGGCATGAATGAGAATTCATACCCCCCACAATTCTTTCTGGGTGGTTAATGGACAAAGATCTCACCTTCTGTAGTTGCTTCAGGCTGCCTGAGGGCAGTCCTCTCTGTCCAATTTGAAATTGCATGCCCCTGACCCTCTCTGCTCAAGATGAGACTATAGGGGCACTCAGCTCCATTCATGGGATTGGTTTTAAGCCCTGCCATACCAACAGCTGGAGTTTGATAGTCTCCAGATGAAAAAAAAAGATAAACTTTGCTAGTAGGGTTAATAGTCAGGGTTCATAAAACAAAGCCAGAAGGAGTATCAAAAAGGGTCCCGTGAAAGGTAGTGACAAAGACATCCACTTCCAAACTGTGACAGTGATCCCTTGTGACTCTGACAGTTGATGCCAAATCCTGGAGGCATGGTCTACTAATTTCTATTTTGCCCAGATTGATTGACATAAAGATGGCAATTTTCCACTAGGAAGAGACACAACCCTCTCTTTCCTGTGGTTAATAGACTTAATCCTCTCCAATTTCAGAGAGTGGCTACTTCTAATGAATCTATCTTGTTTGGAGGGTAATTATGCCTTTAATATTTCTCCTAGACTATAGAAGAGATCTTTAGACAAACCCTTGAAATAGCAGAGGGAGGTGGATATTCTTCCAACAACCTTGCCAATTCAGCAGTTATTCTACTCCCAACAGGAGAAGAAGTAGTTATATATCCCATTTAGCTTTAATGGATGCTGTTAAAGATTGATTAGAGACTCATTATGAGGGGCTGTATCTATTTTGGGGGCTAGATAATTGTAGCAGTGAAAAACAAACACTGATGAAATCCACCTACATAGGAGTTTAGGAAGATTTATAGGTTTGTAAGATTAGGCTCAAATCGTCTGAGGGCAAATGTATGGCTGTCAGAGTCTTTTCATCCTTATTTGGCACTCTCATACAAGAACCTTTCTTAATTATTTCTCAGATTTACATATTTTTTGGAGGACTGACATAAGTATATATCTGTTTCCAACAGAAGAATACTTGTCTTTTCTTTTAAATGTTCAGGTATGATTGTGCTTTTATTATACTTTCCTATCAGATGTTTAATGCCAAATTGGTCAAAAATAGACTTTGGTCTTGCCAGGTGTTAGGGTTAGCTGAGATTCCTCAGGGATCATCTTGGGCACTTGCAAGAAGTCTCTTATCTCCTTTAGCATTTCCCTTACCAATGGTACCATTTCCCCAGATGGGTCAGGGTCTTGCTGAGCATGCATGGCTTCCTCCCAAATAACTTTCCCCTGCAGAATGTGCACTGGTTGACTTTCTGTTCTCTATGATCCCACCCCCCCATTGGGTGGTCAGGTTAGTCACAGGAGTTGTAGGGTCCTTAGAGAGTTCCTGTCATTCCCTGGGTCCTGGATAACCTTAGAGAGCCAGAATATTGGCTGCTTTTTTTCCATAGTGCTTTTACTTTCCTGGCTTTGGTTTCCAAGTTTTGGTTATAAACATCCAGCAGGCCAGTTTCAGCAATCTTGAAGTGAGTGTATGGGTTTTAACTTTAATGTCTATAATTTCATACTTACCCCTCTTTTTTACTAGGGTCAGAATTAGTACTGGAAATCACCATTACATCCTATTTGTCTGGAGATGATGGTTTATTATCTCAAAAAAATTCGGGTGGTTTTGTTAGAAGTAATAATTCTGCAAAACTACAACAGAAACAGTTACAAAGTTTTACAAGGAAAATACAAAGTGAAGTTAACATGAGTGAAACCATATTTGGTATATAATTGCTTTGAACCAAGAGATTTGATATTTACTCCGAGTCTCTTTGAATATCAGTTAAAATGGTACAATATTATCTCTGAAACATGAATCAAACAGAGAGACTGAGAGCTCTTAAATTTCTTTCTGTGAAAAAGTGGCAAAATGTTTTTATGTTCCATGCTGTCAAAAACCTTTAAATAAGGCTCTCAATGTTACCTTTTCAAAAATTCACTGAAAGATGAGGCAAGGTGGTGCACACCTATAATTTCAGCAACTCAGGAGACTGAGGCTGGGACTCAGGACCTTGAAAGGAATTGTGATCTGTTGTATTGGTCAGGAATAATGTTTTGAAATAAAAAAAGAAAATGGAAAGGTATGAAACACATCAGTCAATCATGGATGCCAGTTTTTCTGCTATCTACACTTTCCTCTTTCATTCAGGTGCCACGTGCCCCTCTTCGTAGCAGAATGGGCAACTGAGAGGTTCTATTTAATAATCCCACAGGTCATGGGAATAAATTTATAATCTATTATAAATAGATTACAAATAGTCTTAATTTGTCCCACAACCTGTAGCCATCACAATCTGTCACCCAATTGTAACTAAGATTTACATATTTTTTCCCTTCATCAGTTTGGGAATCTTTCAAAGGTTTGCATTGAATAATTGTTTTGTTATTGCCTTTGAGAAGTGTGTGTGTGGGTGTGTGTGATTGTGTATGTGAAAGAGAGAGATAGATACAGACAGACAGACACCCCTCCACAGTTTAGCTTTTCTCCTGAACAACGTTGCTCAGGGTCAGATTTCTTTTCATGGAGTGGTGCGCATACCCTGCTTGCAGCTCAGAGGCATGCATAAATGCTGCTCCTGGTTGGATTTATACTGAAGGGAGGCTGGGTGTGGAGGGAGGACCTAGAGGGGAGGGTACAATTAAATCACATTGAGCTGGGTATGTGTAGGAATCCTATGTATTTTATTCTCTGTGAATAATCCATCTGCAAATAAATCCATCTCTATTTTATTCATAGTTCTAATGGCAAGTCTGTGTCATGGTCTGAACCAGGTGGAAGACAGGTGCCCAAGGGACAGCACATGTGGCACCGCTTCTCTGTACAGGTGAAGACCAATGAGACGGCCTGCAACCAAATGGCCTTCATCAAGCCCCTCACTAAAAGTTACTAAGGCTCTGGCAAGAGCCTGACCTTTTCAGATACCAGCACCAAGTCCCTTTACAATGTGGAAGAGGAAGAAGATGCCCAGCCGGTTCGCTTTAGCCCTCCCAGCAGCCCTTCCATGGTGGTACACAGATGTGTGTCACCCGCGGTGACCACGCCTCCTCTGCCGCCCCACTTGACAGTGGAGGAGACCCCTCTCTTCCTGGCGGACCCGGCCATTCCCAAGGGCTTGCCCCCTCCCCTCCAGCAGCAGCAGCAGCAGCAGCAGCAGCCACCTCAGCAGCCACCGCAGCAGCAGAAACCCCTGATGGACCAGCTACAGGGAGTGGTCAACAACTCTGGCACCGGAATTCCGGACTTCCTTGAGGTGCTGGCAGGTCCTGGGGGCCTGGAGAACGGGCAGTGGTCCCTGTACCCGCCCCCGCCACCCCCGCAGCACCTGCAGATGCTGCCGCTGCAGCTGAGCACATTCAGGGAAGAGCCCATCTCCCCGCCCCGCGGAGGACAAGGACAACAGGGAGAGGTTTAAGCTCCTCCAGGAGTACGTGTATGAGCGCGAAGGGACCACGGAGGAAGACGAACTGGAAGAAGAAGAGGAGGACCTGCAGGCGGCCAGCAAGCTGACCCTGAGGCTTCTCCTGCCCTGACCCCTCCCCGTCGCCTTTCCGAGACTCGGTGGCCTCAGGCAGCTCAGTGCCCAGCTCCCCAGTGTCTGAGTCAGTGCTCTGCTCCCCTCCCAACGTGTCCTATGCCTCTGTCATCCTGAGGGACTACAAGCAAAGCTCTTCCACCCTGTAGGGAGGAGGCGTCCGAATGGAGAAGCAGGATAAGCTGGAGAGCTCCAACCCCTCCAGGGATATGCAAAAGCCAGGAGGAGAAGAGGGTGGGGGGCAAATGGGGAGGAGAGGAAGAGAAAGCTGCTGCTGCTGCCTTAACGGAGGAGAGAGGGAAAGATAGCAAGCAAACAGTGAGCCAGGCCAGGATTCTGATTCTTGAGTTATTCAAAGCCTTCTCTAGGAAGAAAGGGAATTCTGACAAAGCACAATTCCATATGGTATGTAACTTTTATTGCAAAAAATAAAAATAAATATAAAATCAACAAAAATAATCTCCTCTTTTGCACAATTGTGTGTGTGTGTGTGTATATATATATATATATATATATATATATATATATATACACACACACACATATATATATACCCACACACACTTGGCCAAGCCAGGAAAGGAACCACCTCTGGGGACCTGCCAGTTGAACCTTTAGTTCATCGCATTAGTTCATGGCATTTGTAGTTAGCAGGTGCAGCCAGTCAGAGCAGGTAGGTGAAAGGGAGGGGCCAGAAAATGGGGACAACCAGGGACCAGGTGATGGGACAACAACTCGTTTCTTGGAAGCCTTTGTCCCTGCTGGACCTGCAGAATCCTGATCTTCAGAAGACTCAGGAACTGACCCTCACTGGGGCCTCTCTTCATCCATTGCTGCCTTCCAGCACCAGCCTTGCTGTGGCACTTGGAGAAAGGTGCATGAACACCCCAAGGCTCTGTGATTTTCCTCTACTTAGGAAAAGAGGAATAAGAACAAAATCATCACCAAAAAGTGCTTCCTTCGGAATGCTATGGGAGGAAAGAATAAGAAGCAAGGCAATACTTAAGTATGGGTTTTTGGGCAAAATCAGTCAACACAACCAGCCTCCCATATTCAATACCTGTTTATTGGAGGTTTTGGAAAACGGTGAAAACAATAGATTGCTGTAACTTTTGTGGATTCACTTGTGCTTGTGCCAAGTGGGCTCTCCATTGCCCTTCAGTTAAAGAGAACAAACCACGTGGCAGAAGTTTTACCTTCCATTTACTGTAGCAAATAAATCTAACCAGTTGGACTTCTAAGGTTCAGTATATGTACAATGTGGTGCCATTGTTTCTCCAATGTACAACTGAAACAAACCCATTATTGAACCTGGTGGTATACTCATAGCAACTATTTCTCACCCAAATGACAAGTAATTTTTTCCTGTTGTCATGGGAGTCTCTGCAACTAGCAAGTGAATGTGTTCTTGTGACCTCATATATATGTAATTACAAACCTGTGCAATGTAACGTCAATCTAACTGCAACTAGAAGATTGTTCTTTGGGTATAGCTATAGATATTTTCATGTTCTAATAATGTTTTATATATCATTGTCACCAGTACCTGCAGAAGCATTATGAAGGTTTGAGTACTATGGTTCAGTGTATATCATATGCAGCCCAGATGGTAATTCCTCTTTTGAGAGGGAACTTATTTTTCAGACATTTTATGATGTGGGCATGTTATTAATGAATTAGTTTGAAAATTTGTTATATTAAAAGGTCACAAAAGTTATGGGTGACAAAAAAGGGACATTTTATGAACTTGCACACATCATTATTAAAATGAAAGATTGAAAAGTATTTAGATTATTCCAGATTAATTTAGATTAAAAAAAAAGATTTTCCACAGCGTCTTGAGCTTTTTGTTCTTGTTGCACATAATAGTAGCCAAGTCCAGACATAATGTATCAATTATTTATTTATCAATCACATTTTGCCTTCTTTTTATTTTCATGTCATTTTTTTCTTGCTATTTTTGCTGTCATAACTTTTGTTTGTAACTCTCTCATTTGGTGCTGTGTTAATATCCTTGTACATGTAATCTTGTTGTTCCATTTTTACCCTCCTTTTAACTCCCCAATAAAAGGATTTCTCGTCCTGTTTTGATTTCTTCAATTATTTGTGGATGAATCCTATCCTTTAAATATCTTTGTTTATGCCTTATGTACAGCCATATTTTAACATGCTGTCTTCATGTTGAAGCTGCTGATTTCTCAGCCAAAACTCATCTGAGTATCTTTAAATATCAACGGCATCATTTGTTCAGAATTTAACATCAGTTCTAATGTTGGAGGCTTGTATTCTTTAGGTTTTACCAGATTCTACCACCAAGTTTAGTCATTTCCATATCAAGAATGAACTGCCTTTCTTTTTAAAAGCTTATTTGAAAACACCTTTATTGAAAAGACCTCATGACCAAAAATGTGAATTTCAATTCCATGTTTTCCTTGCAATGAAGCAGAATGAGAAAAATGGACAGCTCCGGTGCTTAAAAGATGGATTTCTACTAATTGGCAAACTAGCAAGAGAACATATGCTCTTCTTAGTGAACATCTTTTAATGTTAACGCTACTACCATATATCCTTAATATTGCATGACTGTGCATTCCTATTTTTTAAACACCAGAATAGATAAAGAAAACAACTTCATTCCATAATGTTAGATGGTGATTTGTTCTGAGATTTGGATTTAAGACATTTGGTGAACACTTTCAACACTGATTCCAGTTATACTCTGAATGCCTACTATCATCATGATTTCAAGTTTTCCTGAATAAATAGAGTATTAACTCTTGGTCCTAATTGTTCACAGTTGGAATTATACACATACATACTTCTGTACCAGAAGGGCAGAGACTCTTCACCATAAAGTATGTGCTTATACAGATTGTTCTGCTTCTTGTAACACTGTTTTCATTTCGCTTGTTACTGCCTTTTGTCAAATAACCTTGATAATGCTGTACAATAAATATTTTCTATTTACTCAATGTGTACGTTCCTTCTCTAAACTTTGGAAGCATTATAATAATAGAAATAGGCCAGTGTAGGAAATAAGTCCAATGATTGGCTTTTGTTCAGAATATGCCTTCTAGGTGAAAGTTGGAAAGAACCACATGGATTCTACAGAACAGGAAAGTAAGAAAATAGAGTAAAATTTGAGTATGAGGAAGGGGTAACCTCAAGCTGTTAGCAGTTTTAAGTGCAATCCAAAATTGAAATTTTCAGCACCCATGATAGAAATTGTTAACCATGTTTTTGGAAACCCTCCACTTCTCCCAAGTTTAATTCCCCTAAATTCTATGGAGACATCACTGATCCTCCAAACAAGGGGAATCATTGACATTTTCTGCTGTGAGATTTCTACAAGGAGAATATTTTTCAGGTGTCAGTCAAAGAAACATCAGGTGGCAAAAAGACCACACTCATAAGATTAAGGAGCTTTTGGCTGGGAAGGGAGAACTCCATACAGAGAGGCTCATGCTGAAGAAATGACCAGATGAAGAGGCTGAGACTCCAGGGGTTTCTTCTGTGTACCTGGAAAACAGAATAAGAAATTATGAAATGAGAGCTTAGAGGTCTCAGTAAGAAAAGTCATAAAAGAAAGAATGGGAAACAAACAAAAAAAAACAGGAAGAAAAAACAAATGAAGAAAAGTGCTAGAAAGCAAAAGAGAAAATATTTAAGATGCGTTGTCTAGAGATATACACAGATGTCATGCCAGATCACAAAAGCTGGGAGAGAGCACAAAAGTGTCCCTTGGAGCCAGGTGCTCTGGCACATGCCTGTAATCCCAGAGGCTTGAGAGGCTGAAGCGGGAGAATCTTGAGTTCAACACCAGCCTTGGCAAAAAGCAGGGTGCTAAGCAAATCGGTAAGACCTGTCTCTAAATAAAATACAAAATAGGGCTGGGGATGTGGCTCAGTAAGTGCTCCTGAGTTTAATTCCCGGTACCCGCCCCCCAATCCCCCAAAAAAGTGTCACTTGGAAAACATAAATTTGGAGAACTTGGGATTGGGGTCCAGATACAACAAATGATGAATGAGTAATTGCCACAGAACACCTTGGCAGGGAATCAAACAGAAAGGAAAGAATATCTTGTTGAATGTGCTCTGTGCTAGACACTGTGTTAGGCTCTTTGCATTTATTCTCATATAATCTTCCCAGGGCTGCAACCACATGGATGATTTAGAGAACTGAAATACCTTACCCAAAGTCTCTCAGTTGGTAAGTGGCTCAGCAGGACTTTGATCCCCATCCTCTGTGAGTACAGAGCTTGCAAATATATGTTCTTCTTCAGAGCTCAGGGAAGAATGGAAGAACTGATTCCATTTTGCTTGAGATCAATTTTTCATTCTAATTTCTGAGCCCTGAGGGCAAAGCAGATATCCAGTATAGGTTTGTTAGGAAAGCAATAACAGTAAATAAGTGTTATAGCTCCATAGTTTTCCCAGCTCATTTCCTTGAAGATTTTTTCCAAGATCCCCATGGGTTCTGAGCTCCATGTTTCCACCTACTGATCCTGTCTCTGACATCTGGACAGCCATATGCTTTAATCAGGAAAAACAAGCTCACCTCTTGGCATCAACAAGAGCTGTACTATTGACCTCCCTTTTCTGCAGAAGACAGAGGCAATACCTTGTGTCCACTGAGCTCAACTAGAGTCCTGGGCAGTGTTAGGTGTGGGAGAGGTCGCCCTCTGCAGGAGAACTTCTGGTATAACATCAGCTGCTTCATGTGGGGGGGGGGCCACCAGTTTCAGGGCCACATTAATCACTCCCAGAAATCGAAGTGGGAGTAGTGGGGTATCCCTTCCTTACTGAAATGCATGTATTCAGACAAAGTTAAGGACAAAAGCAGTTATTATGGGGTGTATGAACGAGAGAGAGAGAGAGAGAGAGAGGGGGGGGGGATTAGCTTATTTGGAGAGTTGAACTAAAAACACTATACAGAAACCGGAAACAGGCTTGATTTTTCTCAGGATGTAACTTGGGAGAGGAAGGTTTATATCAACAAACAGAGAAATGAAGTTTAATTATGAGGATACCAAACATGGAAACGAAAAATAAGAACAGAATCTTACATTTGGAAATAAGTGATTTAATATAAGCTGTCACCTGTTTAGGATCCCTTCTGTCCACAGCTGCCTGTGATTGCTGTTCCAAGGGAGAGAGTAGAGAGTTCTGGGTGTGGGAGGGCAAGTTCAAAACCTCTTGGTAATCCATGAGGCTTGCAGGAGAATAGACCTTAAGCACAAAGACAGAATGGAGTCAGGAGCCAGAAAACTAAAAGCAATAACTGGCAAGGTGGGTGACAAGGTGGTCAGATCAAACCCCAGAGGTAAAATTCTGGAGATCAAGCTTAGCTTTTGGTGAGAACACATAAGGTGAGAACGTATAAGGGGGTCTATAGATTTAGGTGATTTTTGCTCTTTTCCTAAGTATTTCTAGGGACCAGGATCTTGTATTTCATTAGAAAAAGCTCTACGTATTAGAAAATTTTTCATTTCCCTTAGCTGCCATTTATCTTTCTCCATCTTTTCCTTAGAGCTGTGTCCTCTGGAAAAAGAGTGAACAAACTGAGTCCACTGTGCACATGGCTTCCTCCCAGCTGCTCGAGTATAGTGATTATGTCATTCCTTTGTGATTGATTCTCCAAGACAAAGAGCTCCACTTCTTTCATTGGTATTTTCGTATTGTGTTTCTAACCCTTAATCAGGCCATGGTCATATTCCAATTTTTGAATGTTCTTTTTAAAAAGATTATATTCAGAAGTAGACATAGTACCACACACATACTTTAAGTCTCTTCCACCGTGATTCTGGCTTTGCTGCCTTAAGTGACATTCACTTTGATTATGGGATGGCCACATTTTGAGCTCACACTCAGCTCAGAGCCAGCTATCACACATAAGCCATTTTCTGTAGGAAATGGACATAGATGTAAGTATTTTCTTTTCTTCTTTTTGTAGGGCTGGGATTGAACCCAGGCGTGCTCTACCATTGAGCTACATCCTCTGTACTTTTTATATTTTTTAATTACGAGACAGGCTCTCACCAAGTTGCCAAGGCTACCCTTGAACTTGTGATACTCCTGCCTCAGCCTCCTGAATAGCTGGGCTTACAGGCATGTGCCACTGTGCCCAGCACAAATGTGAATATTTTCTCAAGTTGGGTTTTTCCAGAAACAGACCCTGAGAAGAGGTTGGGAGAGGAAGCGATTTTAGGGATGCGATTCCTGGAAGCTGCAGTAGATGAGAAAGGAAGAGAGGCAATATGCAGACAATAGAAGGAGAATGTCCATCACCAGCACCAGTGTGGTAAACAAGGGCTAGCTTTTGGCAATTCTGGGGGACATGCCTCATAATTGTCCCCTCTCCTGGTGGGGCAAGGAAATCAGGAACATTTATGCACCAACTTGTGATAGTTATGCTTAGGGCCACTGGGAAAGGAAGTGCATGTTAATTCCCAGGTTACTCTCAGGATGTTCCACATGCAGGCTCCTAACCTCCTGTCTGCAGAGAAAAGACTTGCTCAAAAGTTGCAGGAACTGACAATTGGATGACGTAATGTTGGACTGTGCAAAGACGGTGAGTGGGAAGGGAATGTGGTTCGAGTTATAATAATGTCTGCTGCAGATGTCCTTTTGTAGAGAGAAGGAGAGGGAGAGATGAACTCACAGATACAAATATCAGTATGGGTAAATATGCGAAAGCAATGAGCTGTAGAACACAAAGCAGAGGTCTACTGAGGCACTTTCGTAAGAACATACACTTTTAAGAATTAAAGTCACCATATTATAGAGATACCTGCATTCCCATGTTTATCATGTTGTAATTCACAGCAGTCAAATTATAAAACCAATTATGGATGGATAAAGCAAATGTGATATATAAGTATATATATATAAGTATACATATATTAAAATATGTATATATGATATATATGTGTGTATGTATGTATGTATATATATATATATATATATATATATATATATATATATATGTATTATTCAGTCATAAGGAAGATAGAAATCATATCACTTCCAGAATACAGATAAAGGTGGAGATGATCATTGAGACTATATGCAGAATCTAAAAGGAAAAAAAAAAAAGATAACATAAAAACAGAAGGCAGACCATTAGAGAAAAGGAATGGGATCAAGGGAGGGGAGGAGAGAGTAAGGGAGTAATGGGAGATAGAAATGACCGCAGTATGTTATATGCATCTGCACATATGTCACAATTGAACCCATTATCCTGTATAATTAGTATGCACTAACAATGACAATAAAAGAACAGACACTTCTAGAATTACCCCAAAAGACTGTTTTGTTCAAACATTACAGAAGAAAATTAAAATTATATTTTGTTTTAAATGATTATTTATTTGCAATAACTTCCCAAATTTTGTCATTGTTTTTTAGTAAAAAACTAATAAAATACATTATAGAAATTCCAGTTAAGGAAAAAATCTAGTCAAATACTCCAAATGTTATCATTGTAGTTATTTTTATTTCCTCTTCCAGTGACTTTCATATTTCTATTTTAACAGAGCTAGAATCAGAGCTAGAATCAACTTCCATTTATAATTGTGTTTCCTGCTTTTTCAAATTGACATTTTGATTTACAGCAGGAGTTTCCACTGGTCAGATCTGAGGAATAACCTGCCCATGGAGGCAGACAAAGTTTCCCACTACCATGGAATCCAGGAACAATTTGGAAAATAATTCTGACCTCATTCCCAACTGAGGTTCAAATGAAACTGAGGTTCAAATCTAATAGATGGGACGGGTCTGTGGAAATCAGGTTGTGGGCAGGGGAAGTGCATGAACTGAGAGAAGAGGGAGCCTTGACAATTGAGGATAGAATTGGCCAGAATCAGCAACAGGGCTGGGATTGTCAGGAGAGGTGACTAAACCCATCAGGACACAGGGCGCTGGGTGATGGAGAGGACGGTGCAGTTCAATGTCGAGAGCTATCTCAACTGGCCTGACAAGTCTCCTAGTCTACACCCTCCCCAGCTGCACCACTACCGTGCTCCCCACCCACCATCACATATATTATTTGTAGAAAACCTCAAATGGGGGAGAGAATTTCCTTGGTGTAAAGGAAATTGGTATAGATGAGGAGAACCAGAGCCCTTGTTTGCCAACAGCAGATCAGGCGCGGGCTGTACTTGAGCTGTTAGTGACATTAAGGGAGAGAGTCTCAAGTGAGTTTAGGGATCAAGGGTGAATCAGTGCCACCACACAGGCTATCCAGGTCAGGACAGATGGACAGATGTCTGTGGATAGATTCAAGGAGTAGCTGTAGGCAAAAGCAAAACATCAACAGGCCACAGCCACAAAAGCCTATAAAGGCCCACAAAAGCAGCATATGAGACCTAGAAGAAGACACACAGGCAGTGTGCAAAGTGTGCCAAGGCAGACTCGACAGAATGCGAAACACCATGGTGTTGGCATGTAGGGCCTGAGGTCAGTGACAAAGTTACCTGAAAGACCTTTCTTAAGGATATCTAAAAAAACACCCATTACATTGCTAGCTCGTGATTTGTTTCATCATCTCCCTGGTGTTAGACACTTTGAACATTTCTAATTTCCTGAGAAATTATTTCATGCCCAAAACTTATCCATCTATGTATATAACATTATTGTCACTTTAGTTTGGTTTCTAAAGATGTTGTTAATCAATTATTTGGTTATTATTATTTCTTATTCCCTGCCAAACACAGTCTAAACTTTACATCACTTTGGACCTAACAACATCTTTGGGATAGAATTCATTATGCAAATCTGAAACTGAGTTTAAAAAGATGAAATTACATGCCTAAAATCCTCAGACTAGGGGGTTATGCATACTGTAATTTCAAAATCCATTTTTGTAACCACCATACTATGCTGAGACGCTATGCTAAAAAAAATTTTTAAAAAACACTCAGAAAGCTTGCAAATACGCATACTTAGCTTGAGTGGCTAAACAATGGAACTTTTATATTGTCTGTTTAGAATCATCAGTTAGAAACTGAGCATGAATTATCCCCCAGAGGGCTCCTAGAGTCTATGGAATTGAGTAAGCTTATCTACCTACACAAGCAGAGTCACTCCCACACAAGGACTCCTCATGAAAAGCTACCAAGAGAAAATAATTCTAATTTAGAAATACATTTAATTGTAGTAATTTATCAAAAATATTTGAAAATATTTGCAATAAACAGATTTCTAGTAATCATTTATTTTATTATTGTGCCATTCTAAAAGTAACGTTTACCTAAAATTAATTAAAGATCACTTTTATTTAATGTCATTATTAATTCCAGGATATGTGCTGAAAGAATATAAAGTAAGAAAGGAAAGCTAGAGGAAATTATTTCTTTTCTCCAAAATGTGAAAATTTCTGTGACAGGATATAAAAATTGCCAAACTCCTAATAAGGAGTATATATACTCAGTAATACAAGAACGAGATTTACATTGTGTGGTTATCAAAACACCCTCAATTCATTGGTTATCTCTTAAAATTATAGGCTCTCACTTTTAATGTACTCATCTCACTGAACAGGTATATCCTGTCTATTTTTTTTTTACTATGTGGTATATGAGAGTTAGGTTCCTGGCTGGAAATCTTTAGCTGTACACAAAGTTTGGTGTTTGTCCTGGGTAAACCATGTGACTCCTTTAAGCCTCCGCATTTTTTTTTGTCTCAAAATAATGATTTGGGATTACACAAAGCAAAAATAAACATATAAAAGACCTACTATGTGCCCCTGTGTCCCTAGCATTACATCCCTGATAGTGTTTAATTCATATGAACAGGTGAAACAGATGTGATGCACTGCACTCAAATCAGGATGGACCAGATTATGCTAGGAAAGATGGAAGGAAGGGACAGAAGGAGGAAGGGGGAAGAGAATGTAGGACACTTCAGTGCCTTTTAAAAATAGCATGTATTTCAAGCACACATAAAGCCACATGCAGGTTGGGTCACCCTCTTTCACAGAGTAGCAACCCTTGCTGCAACATGAGGTCTCTTCCTCACTACAGCAGGGCACCTGTGTGAGTCTCAGTGCTGAGCAGAATGTTTGTAGGACACAGAGGTGCTTGCCTCACTTGGCAATCAGAGGTCAGGAGGTGTCCCCTAAAGCCTGACTTTAAGGGAGACTAAGAAAGGAATCATCCCAATGCCTGAGATCATAAATGGTAGACACTTCTCTTCCCTCTGCCACAGTTACTAGGCCCTATCACCACATGAAAGGCAGGGGGGGCTGGGAACACTAGGTAGTTTGCTTAGGGTCATGTAGCTAATAAGTGAGGGCGCACAGGATGTAAAGAATTCATGGCTTACCTTACCACATTTCTAGACGGTAGGAACCTGAAGTCTCCTTCCACTTGAAGCAGTTGCCACCTTGACTGCTCCCAGTAAACTGAGTACTTGATGATGAAAATTACTTTTGTTTGTTTTCCTTTTACAGTTTTTCACTATACTGCATGATCCCTTTCCACATAGCCACAGACTAGCTCATGCAGCAATTTTTATTACATATTTTTGCGATCAGCCCTTTCCAGTTATCAAAACTTGGTTAGATGGTGAAGACTGACATCAAGTCTATGTCAAGTAACTAGTAACTGGATGTAGCTTAAAGCACTCATAATCCTACCATAATGGAATGTTTAGTTTACTATTCAGTGGTGGCGAGGACGAAAAGCATTTTTAAATAATTGCGGACATCACTAAAGGTTTTTACTTTCTCATAATTTTTAACTAATGCTAATTAACTTCTCTATTTCCTAAGCTGTTTTTTAAAATAAAACAAAAAAAAATAGTTACAAACATTATAGTTTGGAGGTAAAATTCTGGGGTGATAGGAGAAACAGTGATAGAAAATACTTTTTGTGTACATGGGATTTATAATTAGTGAGTCCTATTATTGGGAACTACAGTTTGCTATTTTTGTTCTGTTTCTCCTGTAGAAAGCATACCCTTTATTTGAAAGCATAGCTAGAGACCTCTGGGAGATGAGAGCCTGAGAAGTTCAGGGTCTGAGACCCAGTGAGATAGGAGGTATACAGGGGCTCTGGCCAAGACCCATATTAGCAATGCCAAGTGACATGCCACAAACCCGAAGACAAAAGGAAGGTGTAATCTGTGGCATTATATTCTTCCCTGATCAGTTGGCAACAGTGTCCAGACATTTCCTACCCATTGTAGCAGTATCAAAATGTGGCCCAAGATTAATCAGCTATAGCCTGCTCTACTTCAGAATCACTGTGGATCCTCGAGGTATCATTTCCACCCCAAGTCTAACTCTTTAGAACTAAGTTAAGAAAATCCAGAGATTATTTCCATTGTTTCCATTTTCACTTTTTTTTCCTGTTCAACCATTCTAAATTTATTTTAAATCTGAAAACTAAGCTAAAGACAAAACACACACTCATGAAAGATTTAAGTCTCCCGAGTCTCATCTTTATGTTTTCCATTTCTGTTGGCATATACAGGTAAAAATTGAATGACAAATTTTATTTTTCTCTGGCTCTTGGGTATGTTTAAGTAATAAAGCTTCAGAGCTTTATGTGTAATATGTAAAGCAGGATTTCTTGAAATTAAAAAGTCTAAAATTTATGTCTCATATTTTGGTCTAAAAGAAGGAGGAATATAGATGCGTCTGTTTTTACCTCTAAATGTTTAACAAAAGCCTAAGAAACATCATCTCTTTATGTTTTAAATACAAAAAAAAAAAAATTCCATTTTTCAAGCTTCCTAAACTTGAACAAGTCTAGAAAGAGTCCTGAACCACAGTTGAATATTCAAAATACATCTGAAGTGGCACCCCCTTTCTCCACAGAACAGACTTAACTGGGCTTCTCCAGAAATATTCACCCAGACTTATTTTAGGACTGTCAGCAAAAGAGTCTCTGCAAAAGAGTTCAATGTAGATAGACTTCCTATTTTCATATCGCCCTGTTTTACTTGGCCACTGGCCGAGAAGATACCAGCACTCCAGGTGCTGGATACCCCCTTACTAGTTTTTCACAAACATATCCAGTATAGTACTTTGAAGAAATATGTAAACAAGTCCTCTGGCCTTGAGCTGGGGCTTTACAGAAATGTCTGCATTTTTAAGATAAGTTACAAATGCGCTCCATGGTAATAGCTGGCAGGGGTAGGAAAGAAAGGGGAGAAGAAGCTCTCCCCTTCTCAGGTCTTGTCCTTGAAGGGTTAACTTGCCCAAAAAGGGAAAGAAAAAGCAGCTTTTATGTGAACTTCCGTAGACTGTGAACTTCTGAGTCTCTCCCCTTACATGCTGGGTATAAAACTCTGAAACTCCCTGAACTCAGGGTTCAGGGGATTAGTTGAATTCAGCAAAAGCTGTGCACTCTGAACCTGGCTGCAGCCAAATAAGTGTTTCCTGCTATCTTTGGTGCCTTGCCTCGTTTGTCCCTACAACATTTTTGGCAACCATGAAGGGACAGAGGAGGTAGGGAAGGCTATTCTGCCTCTTTGTCTCCAGCGAGTGGCTTCCTTGAAGTCCCCTTGGCACGCCCAGGCCACTCTTGGCTTGAAGGAGGATCCACTCACCTAGGGCCCTGGGGCTGCCACCCTGGAGCACAAGGGAACCCACAGGCAGCAGGAACCAGAATTGGGGTTTTGGAGCACCGCCTATCTGAACAGGTAGGACACGGGTCCATTTGGTTTTGTAGCCCACCTGACTTCCGCGTCCAGACCTAAGCGGGTGGAAGAGAGGCTTGATCACCCTCTGTTGAGTCCCCAGTACCCTCCAAAGTGGTTGGAGCTGAAATGGACCCGGGTAAGTCACCCAAGTAGTCTCTGGGGTCAGCAAGCAGAGGGGAAACCTTGACTCTCTTTTTGTTTGGTTTGGAATTGTTGGAATTTGGGTGGTATAGAAATTCTGTCCTGGACATGTGTGTGTGAAAGTGTGTGAAAGTGTGTGAATGAGATGGACAAAGGAAAGGGTTCCGACCCAACTGGAGGGCCGAAGCGAGTGCAGAGTCCTGATCCGTGGTTCCCTGGCACCTCATACAGTCTATGGCGGAATTTCACCAACCAAAGCCTCGGTGAAAGCTCCAGGTCGGGGGATTGGTACCGACCCTCAAGGCTAAGAGGGCCCTAAGTCCCCTTGAGGGGAGCGGCTGGAAATGGATGAAGCAAATCTTGTCCTAAGTGTATTTTGTTCTAAGTATGCGACACTGATGCAGGATGGAACTTGGGAGGCACCTAAGGAAACTGAGCCTTCTGAAATGTGTGTTAGAAACCTTTAGGACGTTTTTCCTGGTAACTGTGGGGTGAGATCTACTCCACAAAGGTTGCATACTCTGTGAATTAGAGTGGCTCACCCGAGATGTGGGCTGGCCACCAGAAAGATCTTTAGATGAGAGAGTCATTGCTGAGGTCCTTTTGATTGTTGTTGGAACCTCTGAACCAATTCTCTTATATTGATTGCTATCAAGAGATAGTATAGAAACAGCCCCCTTGGTTGAGAGCCTGTCTGGATGGACAGTCCAAGCTGATGTTAGCCAGGAGCATAGAGGTCTCTAAGACCCAGTAGAAAGCAGCTAAACAGAAAACCTGACTAAGAAAGACAGGAAAGGAAACAGTTTTCCCTGTGAGCCAGAAGAGGACCCAAGACCTTATGTGCCACTCTACCCAACTTTGCCAAGACCACTGGGACAACAGACTGTCCCCTCAGTCCCCTTGTCCCCAGAGGCAACAAATAATGGCCCCCAATACTGGCTGTTCCTTCCTCTGTGATGTCCTAAGAGCCAAAGGCTTCTTAGGACCAAAGACTCTTTCACCTCCCAAGATTAAGGTGGGACATTTGTCCCAAGACTAGAGACACAACTCAGATGAGAACTCTCCAGATGCCCCAGCAAGGGACTAAAGTACATACCCATGTTGACCAGAAGGGAAATGTCTGAGGGAGACAAGGCAGTTTTGTGTGCCAGCCTTTCACCACCACTGAGCTCATAAGCTGGAAAAATCATACTCCCTCCTACACAGAGAAACTCTGGACCATGACTGATCTAATGCAACCCATTATCCAAACCTAGGACCCCAACAAAGAAGAAGAAGGTCTTAAGATAAAGAAATATCAAGAAGCCCTCCTAGGAATTCCTAAAAGAAAAGGGAAAAAAAGACAATAAAACACACTGTCTGTGCCCAAAAGTTAGAAGGAATCTGAGCCAGCCCGAGCCCTAGCCTAAGCCAAGCGCATCTGCAAAGAGAGTCAAGATAAGCCTCCCACTGCTCCAGCATCTCCCTCTGAAACCCTCCATAGCCCTGAACATTTCTATCGGCCTCACATCTGCCTAAGGCCCCTCTGCCCTATGAAACTGGCAGCAGTGATCAAAAAAGATGTGCCCAACTGACTCAGAGCTAAATGTCCAGACCCCAGGTGACCGGTGCTGCTGCCCCTATCCATGCACAGAGGTGCCTGGGGGAGGAGAGGCACCATACAAACATTGTAAAGAAATGCACAGGTGCAAGCAACAGGTGATCAATGCAGCCTTTGTGGGTCAGGCTCAGAGAGCCATTTGCCAAATATTACAATCCTAGAGGACTTTACTGAGAAGTGTGCCACTGAGCTGATTAAGGTGGCCACCACAGTTTTCATCAATCAAGATCCAATGTCTCAAAGACAGGTAGACCAAAAAGATAAAAAGGAGGATGGATCTCCTTACAGCTGCCCTCACCACAAACCAAGAGGTCACTCAAAGGGGGGGTCTCACTAGAACAAAGCCAACGGTCCAAATATTTCTAAGGAAAAAAAAGCATGGCCAGACAAATGGGGAAGCCTTCAGTGGCCCAGGCAGACAAGTACCCACTGCCATGCTCAAAAGCTGAGATTTGAACAGAGAAGGAGCAAACGTTTTCCCCCAGGCTTTGGCCCCAGCCCCTCCTTTCAGTTTCTTCCCACTTGCTCCTAAGTTGTTGATTGACAAATATGGCAGGGATCCCAGAGACACACACAACTGCATCTGATGCATGGGACCCAGTGCCTCAGCAGGGCTCAGCTGCTGAAAGCCTCCAAATGAACCAGGAATATGTTCATGTTAACAGCCAGTAATGGGACATAGGTGCTCACTCCAAAAGGACATGCCACCCTGGCTCTAAGCCACATGCTGTGAGCCACCAGCAGAAAGGGCCACAGAGCCCCAAGCACCCAGGCATACTGAACAAAAACACAAGCAGGGCAGCCAATACAGACAATTAGAGCAGGCTCCCCCTTGACAAGAGTAGAAAGCCACGCAGACAAAGAGCAACACCTAGGTGGGCACAATGTGGCTGCCACACTGGGACCTGCAAAAGACCACACTGCTGCCCTTCAACTTTGCTAGTTGGCCCACGACGAGATTTACATAGGTACCTTTTACACAAATGATGTCCCAGGTCATTAGTCTCTGCTAAGATTTACCTTAGATTTAAGAGTTGGAGAATCTCAGCAGCCAAGATCCTGCATTGGGAGATAACAAAAAAATTCCTGCATCTTAAAGCTCCAGATGCTCTATGTACTCCTCCCTTCCCTAAATGACAGTTCCTCCCAGGGGCTTGAGTACACCATCTTTGTGACAGCACTGGACTCTAACTTAAAGTCTACATCTATCAAGAAAAAGTCAAATACCTTGGTTACCATCTGACTTGACAACAGAACAGAACAACCACTGAGCCTTAGGAGATCTGCTCAATTCCAGTCCCTTCAACCTGCCATCAGACTAGAGAATTCTTGGGGGCTAATTGGTTCAGCCATATATGGATCCCTTTTCAGTCATGGCAAAACCCCTCTATGAAGCCACAAAGGGGGGGAAAGGATATCCTCTGATGTGGGAGCCAAATAAGCAAAAGGCCTTTGAGGACATTAAACAAGCACTCAACAGTGCACCTGGATTAGGGCTCCCTGACCTCACAAACCTTTCTTTCTGTATGTCCATGATCAGTCTGGAGTGGCTATGGGACTTTTGACTCAGATGCTAGGGGATATGGCACCGACCAGTGGCCTATTTGTACAAACAGCTGGACTCTATAGCCCAGGGCTGGCCACCTTTTTTACGGTCCCTTGAAGCCACAGCTCTTCTGGTGTTAGAAGCTGATAAACTGGCCATGGGACAAGAACTGGTTGTCAGAGTTCTTCATTCAATTTGTTAAAATTATAAAGGACACTATTGGATGACTAATGAAAGAATGGTCAAATATCAGGGTATGTTACGTGAAAACCCACATATCCGCATTGAGGTCGTCAGAATTCTAAACCCAGCAAGTTTGCTGCCCATTGGTCCTGGAAAACCTGATCACAAATGTGTTGAGGTCATGGATGAAGTGTTCTCCAGCAGACCAGACCTAACAGATCAGCCTCTCAAGGACGCTGATGCAGAGTACTTCACAGATGGAAGCAGTTTTATGAAAGATGAGGTATATTTGGCTGGATATGCAATGGTCACTCTGGACTCCACTATCGAGGCAGAACCTCGGCCTTAGGGAACTTCAGTAGAAAAAGTAAAACTTATTGCTTTGACTCAAGCACTTCAGTTGAAAGCAGGAGTCTGTGTAGATATTTACATAGACTCAAAATATGCGTTCGCTACACTCTTCATGTTCACAGGGCCTTATGTAGGCTAATTAACTCAGGAGAAACAAAGGGGGACATGATGTATGGGCAAGGAATTCTTAAACTTTTGGATGCACTGTGAGATCCCAGGAAGGTAGTGATTATATATTGCCAAGGTCACCGAAAACGAAAAAAATGTGATTTATCAGGGTAACTGGAGAGCTGACAGAGAGGCCATGTTAGCTGTCTGCAAGAAATGGGAAGAAAATCCAGTCCCAGGTTTAAATGCTGCCCTCTGCCTGGCTGACCATATAACAGAATGGGAGCCAAAATACTCTCAACATAAAAGTAAGTGATATAAGACTGAACAAGAAAATTTTCTCCCAGGTGGATGGTAGATATTTTCTGATGGCCAGCATAACCATCCCGGAGACTCTAGCCCCAGCCTTTATCAGACAGCTTTGCAGGAAAACATGTTGGACATAAAGCACTTGAGACAGTTCTGAGTCAACATTTCTATGTCCCCTGGCTCACAAGCATCACCTGGATGATCTGCAAACAATGTGAGGTTTGTGCTCACAACAATCCTTGTCAGGGGCCAGAGCTCCCACCAGGAATCCAAACTATAGGAGGAGCACCTTTTGAAGACTTGGAAGTAAACTTCACTGAACTACCATGCTCACAGGGCTATAAGTAACTTTTGGTTTTTGTGTGTTCCCACTCTGACTGGGTGGAAGCCTTTCCTACCTGCACTAAAAAGGCTAGGGAGATAGTAGGATGCTTCTCTGTGAAATTATTCCCAGATCTGGAGTCCAAATAACTATTGGCTCAGACAATGGGTTAGCTTTTGGGCAGAAGTGATACGATTACTGACCAAGAGTTTAAATATCAGATGGAAGTTACATACCTCCCATAGGCTGCAGAGTTCTGGTAAAGTTAAAAGGATGAACAGGACTTTAAGGCTCAATTGGGTAAACTGTGTCAGGAGACTCACTTACATTTTTGATTAATTTCTCCCTATTACACTGTTGAGGATTAGATCCACTCCCACTAGGAGGAATGGATTATTTTCTTTTGAGATAATATATGGGATGTCCCCTGCTCTTATTAAGGGACTACAGGGAGACTTCAGAGAGATAGGAAAATTAACCCTGAGACTACAGCTTCAGGTCTTAGGGAAAACTTTACAGGTTCTCAACCAATGGGTTAGAGAAAGATTGCCAGTAAGTTTGACCCAGATGCACACTCCTTCAAGCCTGGAGATTGAGTCTGGGTCAAAGAATGAAATATTCAATCCCTGAACTTCTTTGGAAGGGCCCTTTCACTGTTTTGTTTTGTTTTTTTTTTATCTACCACAAATGAATAGTCAAGTTTGCAGAGATAGGTCCCTGGATTCACTACACCAGACTCACGCCTGCAGCTGAGGACTGGGAGTGCTCTCCAGATGCTGCTACGCCCTTGAAGCTGACCATCCCAAAGAAAAAGGAGCACCAGAGAAGCTTGAGGATCAGAAGGACAACAGCCCTGCTCCAGTCAAACCCAAAGCTGACTGGTCTACGCACAGCTGAAGCTTGAGGAGACTAAGGCCCTGATTCAGCCACAGAGGAAGGACTGGCTGATCAATGCATGGTGAAAGATAAACTTCCCGCCAGGACTAATGAACACTTTCAACCTCTGAGATAGTTCTTATACTGGAATGCATTGCCACCCTTGCTTCTAGATATATGCATAGTTCTCTGTTTGGTTTTTGCTACTGGTTTGATAACAGTAACTCCTACTGACTGGACTCTGGGTAACAAAATTTCACTTATACTTTTTTATCTTCCTTATAAAAGTTCTCTAGGATTTGTTTGGTGTTATTAGTTTGGCTTTGTTAATTTATGCTGTTTCACCTATGCTAACCAAAATGTTAGTCTATTAGTTTGGTTTCCTTTGATAACCTTAAGGGATTCTGCCCTACTCCTATTCCAACCATGGAGATCATGTAAACCATGTGTCAAGACAATCCACTATAACTAAGAGGTAGTAAAACATATATTTAGGACCTGTCCCACCAGAGGAATGCTAGAGATGGATGACTGTTTGGAAAGGAAAAAGAAGTCCATTGGAAAGAAACTTGATTTAGGAGGTCACCAACCTTGGGGTGAAGGTAACTGGCCACCCCAGAGGATTATTGCCACTTTTGCTCCTGCTACCTGGGCACAAAATGGCAGTTAGAGTTATAGAACTCCTATTTACATGTTAAACAGAATTACTCACTTACAAGCTGTACTAGAAATTAATCAGACTCCCACAGCCTTTGACCTCCTGGCCACACAACAGACCAGATGTGAATGGCTAACTATGAAAACCACTTGGCATTAGATTACCTACTGGCTGAGGAAAAAATATATGTGGAGAGTTCAACAGCTCAGATTGTTGCATCCAAATGGATGACAATAGACAAACAGTTAAGAATTTAGCCAACAACACAAGAGAACTAGCACATGTCCTAGTTCATACCTAGAAGGGCATTAAAGTTTGGGTCCCAAACATACCTTTGGGAGATGGTTTTCAACTCTTGGTAGATTTAAAAGCTTAACTGGTATAGTGGGTATTCTGCAGCTAACCTGTTTATTGCTCTGATGTTTAGCTCCACTGTGCATTAAAACTACTGGGTCCACTGTAGAAGCTGCTGTTGAAAGGATGACAACAACTAAGGTTTTGATATTGTATAAGGCTTTAAGCTAAGATAATGGCAAGGATGCTCTTAAATTTAAAGGATTAAATTATGGGGAGCATCATTAAAGGGGGAATTGAGGTGGCACCCCCTTTCTCCTTAGAAAAGACTTAAGTGGGCTTTTCCAGAAATCTTCACCCAGACTTATTTTAGGACTGTCAGCAAAAGAGTCTCTGCAAAAGAGTTCATTGTAGATAGACTTCTTATTTTCGAGTTGCCCTGTTTTACTTAGCCACTGGCCGAGAAGATACCAGCACTCCAGGTGCTGGACACCCCCTTACTAGTTTTTCGCAAACATATCCAGTATAATACTTTGAAGAAATGTGCAAACAAGGCCTCTGGCCTTGAGTTGGGGATTCACAGAGATGTCTGCATTTTTAAAATAAGTTACAGGGCTGGGGATGTGGCTCAAGTGGTAGCGCGCTCGCCTGGCATGCGTGCGGCCCGGGTTCCATCCTCAGCACCACATACCAACAAAGATGTTGTGTCCGCCGATAACTAAAAAATAAATATTAAAAAAATTCTCTCTCTCTCTCTCTCTCTCTCTCTCTCTCTCTCTCTCTCTCCCTTTATCACTCTATCTTTAAAAAAAATAAAAAAAATAAAATAAGTTACAAATGGGCTCCATGGTAACAGCTTGCAAGGGGAGCAAAGAAAGGGGAGAAGAAGCTCTCCCCTTCTCAGGTGTTGTCCTTGAAGTGTTAACTTGCTCAAAACAGTGAAAGAAAAAGCTGCTTTGATGTGAACTTCTGCAGATTGTGAACTTCTGAGCTCCTTCCCTTACATGCTGGGTATAAAACTCTGAAACTCCCTGAAATTTAGATTCAGGGGATTAATTGATTACAGCAAAAGCTGCCCTCTGAACCTGGCTGCAGCCAAATAAAACTGTTTTGTGCTATCTTCGGTGCCTTGCTTCATTTGTCCCTACAACACATCTTGTCCCTGTGACCAAAGTTAAAGGAAGGCTGAGGTGGAAAACCATTTTCACATTTTAGATATCAAAAATCACAGGATCACTCAAAATTTATTGGAAAAATAACCTTAAAATGTTGGTTGCCGCAGTCTGGCTGGGCACAAGATCACGAGCCACTCACAGCTTTGTAGATTGAAACAGCAACTCTTTATTCCCGAACTCACACCTGCCCTCTACAAACACCTTCTCGGGAAATCCACGTTCTGCGCCCACAAATCACGTACTCCACCAGGCTTTTTTCCAAATACTTTCTAAATCCCAGGAGAACTCAACTGGAACTCAGGCAGCAGGATACGCCCTATTCCCAGCAGGAATAATCTTAAACCTGGAACCGCCCTAAACCCAGATTGTCCTAAACCGGGAACGCCCTAAACCCAAGGAGCAGGATACTTCCTAAAACCTGCAGGATACACCCTAAACCTGGATCCACCCTGGTCCTTGAGCAGGGTCACCTTTCTCAAACATACATGCAATGTCACAGCGAATGTCCAAGGCAAGTCCATTTCCACGAGTCCTTCCTCTAAGCAACATGGGGTACGCTGGCAAGGAAATTTTGATGCGTCATTCCTACTTGGCTATGGCCCTCAGCAGTTGGTGAATTTAGTTTCTTTGCAAGTACTATTGTCCTTTATATTAAAAAAGAAAGTTAGGAGATTATGTTTATTCGGTACACCTTGTCCTAATTTGACCATATAATTGCTCAAAGTTGCCAAAGTTTCTTCTAAAGATTTCCAAATAGAAGCATCAATATCTACTTTGCTATGTCACATGCTGTGTGTTGTTGGCCAAAGGCAGAGTTGAGATGCTGTCATTCTTTAGATCGTCATGGTACAATTGAGACTCAGAATAGCCGACACATTTAGTAGTGTCAGCTGAGAGTCCAGGGTAGGATGGGAGGCTCACAGTCTTATGATCTGCAGATATGCTGCTTCCATAGAAGTAAATCCTCATTGTTTGGAACAGCCAGCCAACCAATATCATAGAAGTCTTTCAAACTTCTCAGGTTTACAATTAATGAAAGTGAAATATATCCCAGAGCCCCCTTAAGGTAGTGTTGCTTAACCTGGGCTGCACTTTAGAAATATACCAGGAGTTTAAAAACAAAACTGACAACTTGGCTATCCTATCCTCCCAGCCAATTAATTTTTGATCTCTGGGAAGCAAGCCTATCATTCAGATAGTTTTCCAGGTGTTTCTGCTCTGCAGCCGTGTTTGAGAATGATCATCTCAGTGTGAGTAGAGACTGGATTAAAACAAACGGAATGAATCCATAGGAATTAATGAAAAGTCTATTTAAAAACAAAACTCATACTCCTACCTATAATTCTGGCTTATACTTTATGTAACAAAATATTAACAAAATATTGACCCAGGTGGCAAGGGAGAAAGGAAAGCTTCATTAGTGAATAAACAACAACTTCCAGGGAAATGATGAATTTTCTTCTCTCAGCATTCCTCATCTTCCAACCAAATCCAGGATCCTCCAGTAAGACAGCTGTATACTCAAAACCAAATGAGGAGGGTGGGGAGGGGAGAGGGAATGTCTGAGTTTGATTCTGTCCTCAGCAACAACAATTGCAACATGTTTTATTGTTTATAAAAGAACAGTGTCTCCAGATACATATGCACACACTTTTATGATTTTCTGTGCTCTCTCAGAATCCTCATGGCTCTTGTATCATCTATGAAGAACCCCACGTTTGATTACTTTAGTAGCCTGATATAAAATACCTACTGAGGGTCAGGCATGCACTTTGCTCTGAGTTAGTAGACAATTAAAACCACAGACACACTCACAGAACACCCAGGGACTCGAAGGTGCAAGCAACAAGTTTTGGTGCAGGTCAGAGCCTTCCCTGTGCTCGCCAGCAGGACAGCTCCCATGTGCCCTGGCCGCAGTGGCATCTGAGCCCACAATTTGACCTTGTCTTGTCAATTTTGTAACTCCCAGAGCACCTTGCCCTATCAACTTCCCAGTAAATGCTCAATCAATAAATAGGTTTAAAATGATGAATTTCATCATTTTTCATGAATTTCATGAATTCTAATGTTTTTTTCTTTTTCTTTAACCATTAATAATAGAGGAAATATTGTGATGGCCAATTTAGGTGACATTTAGTGTTTCTGACACCCATTTCTGAATTACAAAATTTTCTTGCTCTATTAAAAAATAAACATAATTAGTATATTGATTAAATATAGTATATTTCTATACAATTATATATAAAATAGATAACGAATATTATTAATATACTAATATAAACATTAAAGAATCATGACTAGGTTTTCTTTGTGTGAATTGAAAATTTTTTTAGTTGTAGATGAACACAATACACTTATTTATTTATTTTTATGTGGGGTTGAGGATCAAACTCAGTGTCTCACACATGCAAGGCAGGCGCTCTACCACTGAGCTACTGCCCCGGCCCCTTGTGTGTGTGTTTAACATGAATCTGTGCCAGGTGTAAAAGAAAGAAAACCACCACAAGGAATTGTAATAGACACATTACATAAATGATATTATTTTATTTGTTATTTATTATATTTATCCTTTACAATCTCAATTTATGCAATCATTTACAGCAGCCTATAAAGTTTGCTATCATTAGTAGTATTAGTGATATTAATATTTATTATGATTATGGGGAGTGGTAGCCAGATATTATTACATAAGACCTTTCTCTTTTCTACACTAGCATTCCCCCCTGTAATATTTATGCTTTAAAAAAACAGAACAAAAAGGTTCATTTATGTTCAAATAATTTTTTGAATGCCTCCATGAGACAAATTTAAAGATGTTCTCTTACTACAGAACATCTTGGAGATTTTAAATGCAAAATCCTCTGAAACTCTCAACTATTATGAGAGTTATGTTACTTCAACTGATTTGTTCAAGGAAAGTTTTGCTACTCTGAGCTTCATTTGGGAACACTGACTAGGTACAAACCTGTAGTGTAGTATGCTTTATACTAGACTCTTCTGTGGTCTCCAAAGCTGTAGGGGAGTAGGGTAAAGGCAAGTACCCCTGTTAAAGGTGGCATGTGGCCAGTGTTCTCAGACAGAAATAAAAGCTAGAGAGGTTGAGAAAAAGAAGAAAACACCTCCAGCTGCTAGGAGAGGCTGCCTAGGAAATGTGTCATTTCCTAGGAAACTTAGCATGGTATCAGTTTCCTCCCAGGGCCCCCACACTCCAAACTCCACCACTGGAAACCTTAGCTGCAGTTCTGATCCCTGGGAAGTTCTGTAAAAATGCTAGTACCTATTCCCAGAGTCTGATTTAGCTGATTTGGGGTGTAACGTAAACACTAGGATTTTTTTTTTAATGTGTCCAAGTGATTTAATGAGCAAACAGAGTTGGAATCACACTGTGAATCTTGGCAAAGTCTTATCCAGAATAAAGAACGGATGCTTTTCCCTGCATCAATTCTTAGGCCAGGCCTCTCTTCTGTTTTCATGGTCAAAAACCATAAATAGCCAGCTGTAGATTTTAACCTTATTTATCTCTATACCATTTTCTAGCTACTTCCAGATTTGCTTCCTTGTTTAAGATTTTTCCCTCTAGGGGTAAGCCTAACATATAAAATGAACTGTAGACTTATTTCTGAACAGGGATAACAGAGCCCTTGATATCAGCCTGACAGAATTCACATATATTCACCAGATTTCTAAACTTAGATAAGATGCCCACCTTTTAAATCCTCAGTTCCCTCATTTGTAAAGCAAGGTTAATACTAATACCAGACCCTACAAGGTTGTTCTGAGGATGATAACAATTTAACTGTGGGAGCCCCAGGCACAGTGCTTGCAGTAAATGTTAGGTATTGTTGACATTGTCACCATCATTATTTTATCACCTTTTGTCAATCAACTTGAATACTTTTATGAAATTCAGACACAAACTTGACAGGAGCCTGTTAGGAGCTGGAAGCTTAAGTATACAAGCTTTTGTTAGGTCTACAAAATCTCAGTTTCCTTCCAGACCCACACTTTTTTCAAGGTGAGTTGATTGTACCACTGAACTGAAGGTGGAGCAACACTGCCTTGGTTCCTTGGCTCTCAGCCTTGACTGCAGATTAAAAATGCACCCCAGACAAGTTAAACCAGAATTTCTGGGAGTGAGACTCAGTCATCATTATTTTTATAGTTTTGTCAGTGACTCCAAGTGCAGCTAAGGTTGAGAAACTAATTTAGGTGTAGAGGCTACCAGTAGCCTCCAAAGTCTTACGTGACCTGCCCTAGGCCCCCTCCTTCCCACTTCTCCCTCTTTTGAACTCGCTCCCTCTGCTACTGCAGCCAGATTCTACTTTCCTTCCCACCCCATTTATATGCTTACTCTGTCCTCAAACTTGCTTGGGCTCAGATTTTGAACTTAAACTTCACCACTGATATTCAGCCACACCAGAGTTCCAGAGTCCTACCCTTTGCCACTTCCCAGAAGTGTCCCCTCCCCTGTGATTACAGCAGTTTTTGATATAGCCTTGTCGCCACCTACAGTCATGTCCTTTACTCTAAAATCCGCTAAAGGGAAGGGTCTGTATCTAATTTGTTTTATTTTAATTTTCACTAGGTAAACATTTATAGACATAGAAACAAAGAATAAAACCTTAAAATAAAAAAGTAAAGTTTGTCCACGAGTATTACCAAGAAGATGGATGGCGAGTCCTTCATTGTACAGCTTTCAGAGTTCTTTTACTTCGGCGATCAGGTGTGGTTCTCACAACAGCCTTTTAAAGTGTTCTAAGCCCAGTTCTCACTCAAAGTGAGGATCAGGGAAGCCAAAACTTGCCTGTGAATGAATAGCCAACAGGCAGCCACGCCAGGTCTCAAACATGTTCCTTGGGATATTTAAGGCTGCTTCTATCACATCCTACTCCCAGGCAGAACTCCACAGTGTGGTTGCTGGGACTCAGTGTCAGAAGAGTGCCAACTAATGAGAATAAAGTAGGGCCATGGAGAGCTGTTCTTGTTCCTGCCTTTGCCTAATTTTGTGGTGAAGGGAGCGCTGGGGCTCTTGAAACCCAGAAGTTTTATATTATACCAAAAAAGGGGGGTGTCTGGGACTTGAATTGATTTCTCTTTAGTACTCTGCACTTTCTTTGTTCAAGAATAACTAATTTTGAGTCAGGCTTCTGTGCAAAGCACTGCTATGGCATTTGCCTGGATGATGGGTTTCTGGCAATGTCTTTGGCTTGACCATGAGCCTGTTTCCTCTACTCAGCCTGTTTCCTCTCTCTGAAGCCAGTTCAGCATTAGAGGAATGGGGAGAAGAAGACTGCCTGTGTATAACAGGAAATCAATAGATGCAAATAACACAGAGAGATGCTCATCACTTATCTTTCAAGGGCTTCTAGCTAGTGAATGATAAAGCAAAACTGACAAAGCAACAAACCATGTCTGATAAAAAAAAATGTGCTCGTGACTTCATGATGAATGCTCTTTTGAACATAACACAAATCCAAATTTTTAAGACATGAACAAAACACTTATTCAACTCAGTTATCCTCTCATTTTGTTATAGCTAATTGGTAGTTCTTTTTTTAATATTTTAGTTGGACACAATACCTTTATTTTATTTATCTTTATGCTGAGGATCAAACCCAGGACCTTGCACATGCTAAGCAAGCACTCTACCATTGAGCCACATCCCAGCCCCCAAACTGGTAGTTCTAATAAAATGAAAAGCTCAGAGTCTTTAGTCAGAAACTATTTCAATTGCCCCTTTATATCAATAGCAGCTTCCATGTCTTTCTAGTCTAACACAGCTTGTTGTTTGTCTTAACCCTAAGCTAAAGCATGAGGGCAGGTGATATGTTGCACACTTCTTTGTGTCACAGTAAAACCTTATTCATGATTTGTGTATTGTACACACATATATTAGATGCTGAATAGTTTTAACTGATGTGAAAACCAATTAAATGACCAAAGAGATTTCTTGCCTCTCTTCCAATGCCTAGAGTGGTGCTTGGTATTAAGTAGGCATTCAGAGATTATTAATGAATGAATATACAATCAACTATGAATTTTTTTTTGGTAAACTGAGTTTGCTTTTCAAATTTATTTAGCCAATTCTGGAGATTGAAAAACATTAAATTTGCCAAGTAAAAGCACAGCCATGCTATAAATAAGTGAATAAGTGTTAAGCCTTGGTATTTATCATGTTTCCAGGAGTGTGCTTCCTATGACTCAGCTATCTGAGGTTGATATCTATTTAACAAGGAACTTTCAGATCTTCAAGGTCCATCTGTATCAAACACCAACTCTTTAGGGGGTAGGAACAAACTTTCTCAAATCCTGTCTTCATTCATGGGCAACTCAATGCATCAAAAGGAAGTATTTTGGAGCATTTAAAAAATATCCATGTATCTGCATATGCAGAAGTATGTAGCTACACCCTTGAAAAATTCAGTCTTTGCTGAAATATGTTCAAAATATCATTTATTTGTCGTATGAGCAACAAACATACTTGAATCTAATCAACCCTTAGCCCATTTTCAGAAATCATGGGAAGATAGAGGAACATACTAAATGAAACAGCAAAGATGCACACAAACACAAACGGAGACACTCCATAGGTATTTGACTTTCAAATTTGACTTTCAAACAAGTTAATGGCCCGAAAAATAAAAAAGTAAAGGATACTGCTCTAGATGAAAATGTCTTCATGTTAAGAGTGACTTGACATTATGGTCTGGTCCCTGCAATTGAATGGAATATATAAACCTTTCAAAGACTATTTTGTAGATAAACAAAGAAATTTGTAAAGGAATCAAACATTGAATGACAGCTTTATTTTTATAAGAATAATGATCTATTATTAAATATTTCCCTAGTAGGTTTAGGCTGCTATAAAAAAGTGCCATAGATTGTCTTAGAAAATAAACATTTATTTCGCACAGTTCTAGGGGATGAGCAGTCAAAAATCAGGGTGCTGCCAATATCCAACATCTGGTAAGGATTCACTTCCTGGGTTGCAGACAGCAGAATCCTCCTTGTGGTTTCATAACAGAAAGGCGGCTAGGTAACTCTCTGTCCTCTCCTTAACAAGGCACTCATCACATGAATGAGAGCTCCACCCTTAAGAACTAATTGTCTCCTACAGGCCCCAATTTCTAATACCATCATGGGGATTAGTGCTTCAACATTTGAATTGGAAGAGGTGGGGGACTAAGGGTCTGTCCCTGGCAATTGTGATGAAGGAGATAATGGTATTGTGTGCATGCAGGTAAATATTCACATACTTGGAGTTGTTTGTACAGCAAGGTCCTTAGTGATGAAATATTAATGTTTAAGATATGCATTAAAATTCTTCCAAAATAAAATAGAAAAGAAACAAAATAAGGAGCAAGTATAGAAAATGCTGATAATTGTTGAATATGGATGATGTGTATATACATGTGGTATTATTATAATATTCTGCTGACTTTCACATAGAAACATTTGAAGAACAAGAAATAAGGTTCATTGTAAACACAGCTCATGGTTCTAGTCCTCCTTGGAGGTCATCAACTCTGGAGCTTAGGCTTGAAGAATCATTGTATGCCTGAAGTGCAAGAAGTAAAATCAAGAATGTATAAATGGGAGGGTATCAAACTAAAAAGCAAAGGCAACAATCAAGAATGTGGAGAGAGAGCCACAGATGGGAGAAAATCTTTACCACCTGTATACCTCAAATAGAGCACTCATCTCCAGGAGATATAAAGAACTGAAAATCTTAACACCAACAAAAAAAGGAAAGAAAGGAAAGAAAAGAAAAGAAAGAAACAGAGAAAGAAAGAAGAAAGAAAGAAAGAAAGAGAAAAACAACAACAACAACAACAACAAACCCAAACAACCAATAAATGGTCAAAGGAACTGAACAAAAACTGCACAGAAGAAATATAATCGGTCAAGAATATATGAAAAAAAAATGTTCAGTGTCTCTAGAATTAGAGAAATGCAAATCAAAACTACACTGAGATTTCATCTCACTCCAGCCAGAATGACAATTATCATGAATACAAGTTACAATAAATGTTGGCGAGAAAATGGGGGGAAAGGTAAACTCATCCATTACTGGTAGGAACTCCTCCCCCATGCCATGCAGGTCGTCCAGGAACCAGCAGCTGGAAATATCCTCCGGAAATCCCTCCTCCTGCACTTCCCCAACCAATGGGAACTCTCCGGGAATCCTCACAAGAACTCCAAAGTAGCAATGAGAACTGCAAAGTAGCAGCTGAAGCTGATAGTAATGCCTCACCAATCAATACTATTGGCAAAATGCCAGGGGCCATTCCAACTCAGCTGTGGCTCTCAGCAGATGCAACGACTATGCAAAGCAGTATGAAAACTTGGAAGGGAAACACCATTTGACCCAGTTGTCCCACTCCTTGGCATATACCCAAAGGACTTAAAATCAGCATTCTACAGAGACACAGCCACATCAATGTTTATGGCAGTTCAATTCACAATAGTTAAGCTGTGGAACGAATCAAGATGCCCTTCAACAGATGAATGGATAAGGAAAATATGGTACATATACACAATATTATTCAGTCATAAAGAAAAAATGAAATTATGGTATTTGCTAGTAAATGGTTGGAACTAGAGGTTGTCATACTAAGTGAAATAAGCCAATCCCAAAACACCAAAGGTGGAATGTTTTGTCTGATATGTGGATGCTAATAGGCAATAAGAGAGGGGGTGTAGGGAAGTATAAAAGTACTCTGGATTACAGAAAGTAGAATGAAGGAAAGGGAGAGGGGGTGGGAATAAGAAAAACAGTAGAATGAATAGGAGATCACTTTGCTATGTTCATATATGAATACATGACTAGTATAACTCCACATCATGTACAACCACAAGAAAGTTATACTACATGTATGTATATCAAAATATACTCTACTGTCATGTATAATTAAAAAAGAATAAATTTAAAATATACATGTTTATAAAAAATCATTCTATGCATTAATAGTTTCTATGTATTAAAACTAAGTGTTCATGAGCTCATAGATTTACTTTTTAAATTTGCAATTCTTAAATATCTTGGTAAATTGGGTATGTATGTAGAGAGCTAATTTATTCTTCTTAATATGTGAATGTGATTCCATCTCACAGTTTTGTGTTACTAAAATTAATAATTATTTAAAATTTTGTTATTTCTTAAATTTCCTTTTTATTACATGCATGCTGCTACTAGTGAAGTAAAACAAGACTGGTTCAGATGGCAATTTGTAGTTAGAGTTATTAAACAAATTTTAGGACAGTTTAATAATATTTAATAATTTTGTCATACTTATGATAAGTAGGTTATTTCTAATTGTGTCATCTACCAGTAATATTCCTCTGAATTCCCTGCAGCCAAAGATATTTTTCTTCAATTTTATGCAGTTGTAAAATTGAATACAGTCTAAAATAAAATGCCCTTTGACTCTCAGCTGTACTTTTATGAAGCCCACATTACACTGACTCCTGGTATATTTCCAAGGCGATGATATCACCCTAAGTAGCCTCTCAACAAATGCATTGGAGCATGGCATACTTAGGACTTCTCCCAGAAGCAAGGCTTGTGTTAAAAAAACAAACAAACAAACAAAAAAAAAAACCCACCAGTTCACCCATCACAGTTGTAACAAATTCTGATTTATCTGTTCATTTTCATAATAGATCAAATGGATTCTGTTTTTCTAAAAAAATCATTGAAAACATTATTTTCTGTTCAATGAAGCACACATGATCAAGTTGGCAAGAAAGAGGCCATTGAGCCCTGAGCCCTTACTAATGGGAAAATCATACTTTTTGACCCTCTAGGTCTTCCCTATCTATTCAGAACATTATCTATTGAGCAAATGGGTATGTCTGAGTAGCTGATGATTTTGTTTCTTCTCAAAATGAATAAAATGACATTATCCTGTGACAAGAAGGGAGCATATGTTCTGAGGAGAACATTTTTCCCAAAGTTAAAAAAACCCACCTTTTTAAAGAAAGCATTTTTATTAACCATAAAATTATAACTACAAAATTACTTCCAGGATGAAATGCATATTTTTCACTTTCAAAGAAAAAAATAAAGATAAAGCCAGAATTCTTGTTAAACTTCCTCTTTTCTTCTGTGTGGGTCTACGGGAACAGGACCAATTGAATATTAAAAAAAAATTGTAATTGTTTAGGTTATTTTCAGGAAAAAAGACTAAAGTTTAACTGTAAAGGCAGTTTGCACTGTTTAATTTGAATATATTTCCATTCAATCAGGAAATGATTAAAGGACACCTAGAAACTAAACAAGATATAATATATGATGGGAATTTGTTCCACTATCACCTAACACATGGCTGTGTGATATGATAAATTTATGTTTTTCTACTAAGGGCCACAGATGGTACTCATCATCATCTCATGCTCACCCTCATGATCATTAGAATAAAATTCTGTACATCATGTGGGTTTTTTTTTTACCATTTAGTCAGCAATTTAACAGGCATTACGTGAATCTGCAAAGAGATACCCAAAATGCAATATTTCCACATTACTAATTTCCCTCCAAAATCTCCATGTTATCAACCCTAAAATGTACTTCTTGATCTCATGATGAAATAATAATTACAAATGGATTTTAAAAATTGACAGAATTGCCTTCTGTTATATCTTTAAGCACTTGCGCCTGGGTGCTTTGACATTCCAGGCCCATGTCCACAGGATGTTGGTTCAGCCTTAGTTCATTCCCTGACATCTTATTGTGTTACTGAAAACCTAAAGTAGAATATGAAGTTCTTTAGGCAGAAGGGGACTTGTGGTAACCAACTAACTCCACCAATGGTGTACTAATAATAGCTACCATGCACTGAGGAAGTATGACCTGCAGGCACTGTGCTGAAAACTTTTCTATACTTATTATTTAATCATCACAACAACTTTTTGCAATCACTACTGTATCCCCAATGAACAGTAAGGATATTATGGTTTATAAATGTTAATTTTCTCATTCATGCTCACTCTATGAACTAATTAATGAGTGAGATAATTAATTATTTGCTCAGTATCCACTCACTTTTCTTATATCTCATTTTTTCTTTTCAGGATTCTATAACTTTCCCACTCTCACTCAATATAAAGATGACTCTGTTCTGGCTCCAAAGAAGAAAATCTTCTCCAGAACTACCCAAGCAGACACATTCATTGGTACAAGGGCAGGCATGTGCACTACATTGGACCAACCAGAGGAAATTCAAGGAATGTTGGTGTTTGGGGTGACGATTACACCTTGAATGTCAAATGTTTCCCAAAGGCCTATTCATTAAAGACTTGGTTCTCAAAGTGGTCCGACTGGGAGACTGAGGAACTTTTGGGAGCCAGAGCCTTGTACAATGTCCTTAGGAGGACCTTCATTGGAGGCATTCCCCAAAAAGGGCATTAGAGGACCTTGGCTAGCCCTTTCTCTTTTTCCAACTCATGATATGAGCAATTTCCTCTTCCACAGGGTCCCCACCATTGCATCTACCTTTTCTCTTTATAAGTTAATATTCTCAGATATTTCATTATGGTAATATGAAGGTGACTAACACAGGGACTCAATGGACCCCTTCCTGCAGAGGTTGCTGGACACTAAGATGTAAATCTGGAGTTCATGGTGGCTATCTTGCCATAATTCAGGGAGAAACCAGAAGGAATGAGACAATTTTTAGTATAAATCATGCCTGAAGTCAGACTACCCTTATATTTGGTGTTATATACATAAGCAAATCTTTTTTTTTAATTTAAAGACTGATTGAATAGATTTTTTTCTGCCTTTTTGCACTAAAATGAATGACCCAGACTCTAAGCTGATACATGGCAGAGTAAAAGTTAAACTCTGATTCCTGTTTTAATCCCCTTTCATCACAGTGTCTGGATTTAATATTTACTTACTTCCAAGTAAATTAAACAAACTAGAATAAAATCTAGTCACAGAAGTTGCTTTGGTTAAGTCCATTAGAAACACACACTGAGTCAAAGATTTATGTGCAAATAATTTATGAATGACACATTGCCAGGGTAACTGACAGGAGTTGGGGGAGTAGAACATGAACAGAGAAGAAACCAAGAAAAGCTGAAATTTCTAGTAAAGTTCCAACTTCAATCTAACGCCCAAGGTTGTTGTGGGGTGTACATTTCTTATTACTGCAATTTGTCCTGCTTCCACATGGGGTGTTGGGCTTCCTGATTATGGACCAGTCAGCCACTGACTAGTGGACAATCCTGGGTGGAGGGAATCTGTGCTCCCAGTATCTATCTGCTCTTCTCAAGTCCAGGAGATGAAACAGCATGAGGAATCCAAGAAGAGTCCTCTGGAGAAGGGCCATTAGAAGCAAAACCTTGGCAGTCTACTGCAGAAGGTAGTCCAATTGGAGGGGTTCTTCCTGGATACATTCTGGCATAATCATCTTTTCTTGACCAAGATCCTGAAAGTCAAAAGCATGTCAATAGGTGATGTAAAACTGAAGTACAGTTTGTTTCTATATCTTCATTTTCCGTTGACAGAAACTTCCCAAAGTCTGTGATTTTCTCACATTTCCTTTAATTTCAGGGACCATAGGAGAGAGGTCTCAGGAGGAATCAAATATTCCTTAGACTTCTTAGATTCTAGACTGTGAAAAAAAAAATGTTTCCCTTATTTAAGCCACAAATTCTGTAGTATTTTGTTATAGCATCTCTAACAAACTAATACACATGTCTTTCCAAACTCTTTTGTCCTTAGTTTTTCATTCCAATATCCATTGCTGAGTATGTCTGAGGAGATGACTATCTGGCAGAATAACAATCTGTCCTATGCTCAGTGTTTTGTGCTTACTGAGTTAGGCATTTCAGAAACAAACTCCAGAATGAAATGGTATAGTTCATCCAGGAGGAAACATGAAATGGACTTTCATTCCACACTCCCTGGTACTGTGTTCTCAGCAGTCAGGAAATTATTCTCAAGTCTATAGCACTGAGACCACAGTCATATCAGCATGAAGACCAGATGCACTAAAACTAAGATATAAGTGCATTTGTTTTCAGAGCATTAGTAAAGGCTGTGATGTAGGGCAGGTTAAATCTCCCTTTAGTCTTCAGTCTAATTTTTGCTCGCCAGTTCTATAAGTGCTACTTAGGAATTCTACGTTAACAGAAGTCAAACAATCTCTGTCATATCTATCATTCTGAAAAACAAATCTAGAAAATCAAAGTCATACATCTCTTTATAACTGCCTCCCAAAGGAAACAATTTCTTAGATGATTTTTATTGGAATAGCAAGTTCAACAAATAAATCCAGAGGACAAATAAAGCTTTTATAAATAGAAATAGAAAACTGAGTTAAAATATTAGAACAGAGGAAACAGAATGGCTATGTGCATCTCTTTTTGAAATCCTAGTAAATTCCCTGAAGTAGAGAGTGCCTCCCAGTAGGCACCCAGCATCTTTTTTGACATTCTCCACTTGAACCTCAAAGAAACATGGTAAATAAACAGGGAAAGGAACTGAAAGTCATAGAGCTAACTAGGTATCTTGCCTTGGATCAAAATGATAAATGAATAGAAGAGAAAAAGATAGAATGTTTTAGAGCAGTTCTTATTTGTAGGCATCTGATGGAAATATTCAGAAAGCTAAAAGGTTGATAATATTGAAATCAAGAACACCATATCTAATTCACTATTTTAACGAAAACATAGTTTGTTATTCAATAAAACTTTAAGTTGTATTCCTCATAATTTATTAACAATAATCAAATACAAGAAGCCAAAGGCAGGAATAGAAGCAAATTTATTAAAGATAGGTCACCCTTGAGCTGGAGTCCGCCCTTTGGATTCACAGGTGATTTCGCTTTTGTGATCTCTTCAGGGAATTAGAATGAGAAATTCACCAAGCAATTCTTTCCCATTATTTATTCAGCCAGAAAAAAAGTCCAGCAATCTACAGATAGTGGAAGGTCTGTGTGAGTTGGAGGTACATATCAAGGTAGGAAACTACCCTAACTGTGATGGTCATGGTCTGTGTCAATGTGGATAGGCTACAGTCACCAGTTAAGACATCAAACATCAATGTACTTTTACTGTGGAGGCATTTTGTAGGTATGACTAAAACCCCTGATCAATTGACTTTAACTTTAGAAGATTATTCTGGATGAACTGTGTGGACCTGGTTCAGTAACTGAAAGACTTTAAGAGCAGAACTGAGTACCCTAAGGAAGAAATCTCACCTGGGGACAGTAGTTTGGGAGCCTGCAAAAAGCTGCAGCCTACCCTTCCGGATGGGCTATTGTGTTGATTTCAGAAGTGATGACTCAGCATCCACAATACTCTAAGCCAATTCGTATATACAATCGATTCATCGTGTCTGTGTATTCTGCATCTGAGGGTTCAAATAACCACAGATAAAAAATAGTTAGAAAAAATATTTTTCTTTACTAAACACATATTGACATTTTTCTTGTCATTATGCCTCCCCAAATACAGTGTTACAACTCCTTACATAGCAGATACATTGTGTTAGGTATTATGAATAATATAGAGGTTTTTAGATGTTTTTTAGAGTATGTATGAGGAAGTATATAGATAATATGGAAATATTGACAATATTTTATATTAGAGACTTCTGCATCCATAAATTTTGGTATTCATTGGGGGTGGGGGACTGGAGCCAATCCCCTGTAGATACCAAGGAACAACTATATGTAAATGTATATGTACAAGTATGTGTGTGTGTATATATATATATATAATATATATATGCATATATGATTTCTATAAATCATATATACATAAATATGCATGTATATTGATATACAGGACCCTTCTGGTTCTGCTTCATTACTTGAATTCTGTATATTAATTATATGAACAATGAGAATTCAAAATAATTATTTAAGTAAGAAGTTATTAGCTAGGTGACTGACAGTGAAAAACAGAACTCAGAGCTATTACACAGTTAAAAACTAAGTTTTAATAATTATTAAAATTAGAAATTAAATTGTAATAATTTTAAAACCAAAGATAGATCCTGAGGGCCTTGTAACGGCTTTACTAGAGCCCTCTGGAAAAAACTCTAGGAGTAGTTGACTGATTCCAGTGTTTCTGAGTATATACTGTGAAACTTACAGAAAAAAAAAAAACTGAATTGCCTTTAGTTGCTGCCGACTGGAGTGAAGAACCAAGGACAGACAATGCTCATGTGAAGAAAAGGCAGACAGGTAGGAAGCTCAAAGAGGGATGGCCGCATTGTCTCTTACCGCTTCCATTTTCCTTCTAGTGCTCGCAATATTGGAACCTAAAAAGAGAATGCAGAGGGCAAAAATAAAGTGCGGAATCCCTGTCCCAGCAAAGCAAGGTGGCTCAGGGTACAGAGGGCCTGGTTTCCCACTGAAAGACAAGAGCTTAGTTATTGGAACAGAGTCCTGTATTCCTCAGAACATGTACTTTTGGCAAAATAGCTTTCCAAAGTGAAGCAAACCAACAAAAAGCACACAATTGGATAGTTCTGTAGCTTACCATTTCTTGAGTTTCCTATTTTACTAGATAGAATTAAATTCCCTTCTTTTTTTAAAAGGAGGCACTTAGGCTGTGGGAGTAGGATGCTGGGATTGTGACTCAGCTGTAGAGCATTCGCCTAGCCCGAGAGAGGCCCTGGGTTTGATCCGCAGCACTGCCTAAAAATAAATAAAATAAAGGTATTGTGTCTAACTACAACTAAAAAATAAATTTTTAAAAATACGTAGGCGCTTAAACCCTCTTCTGCTTAACAATTCACTTCACATTCAAGACCTTGTAAATGAATTTTTATTGTGATCCACTTAAATATCAACAATAATCTCCCTAATTTCCAAAATATTTTTTATAATACTCAATGAAGCCAATTACATGCTTTGAATATGGGTCAGAACTGAAGACAGAATACAATTCAATGCAGTCTACTTAAGATTTAGAATTTTCCCTGTTTAAGGAAATGTACTGGAAATCAACACAATTTAAAGTGCTGGATATTAGAAGGTAATAAATCTTAAAATTTGGACACCAACCCAGCATGAAGAGAAGAATAAGAGGGAAGTTGGGATCACAACAAAGGTTGGTTTTATGTTTGTTAATTTTGTTGGTTGGTTTTAAACAAAACGTGAGAAAGACAATAACAAATCTGGCAACAGGTCACTCCGATTGGTTCTCAAGTGTTTATTGTGCAAAACTTGTGTCTTCTGCTCTCACCTTAGAGAATAGCCCAAAGTTTCTTGAAAATGGCATGTGTGGGGCTGGGCTTTAGGCTCACTGGTAGAACACTCGCCTATGTGTCAGGCCCTGGGTTCGATCCTCAGCACCGCATATAAATAAATAACATAAACATTAAAAAAAAACTCAAAACATTACAAAGCTCTTCACATATCATGTTTTGAACAACCACTAAAAAATAAAAAATAAAAAAAAACTCATTAAAAAAAAAAGAAAATAGCATGTGCCATCCATTATTCCATGACTTTTCACAAGCTATGCCTTTTTCCAGGAATGCTTTTTTCCTTTACCTTTCCATGGATGACTTACTTAAACCTCCAGTCTCAATTCAGACTAGTATTAATTTAATGTATAGGCACACTTCAGAGGTATTGTTGGTTGTTCCAGACCACTACAATGAAGAATATAGTGGAATAAATTATCACACACATTTCTTTGGTTTCCCAGTGCACATTAAAGTTTTGTTTCACAGTGTATATAAAAGATATGACTCTGTTATGTGTGTAATAGCATTATGTCTATAAACCAGTACATGTACCTTAATTTAAAAATTCATTATTGGTAAAAAAAAAAAGGCTAATCATCATCCTAGCTGTTCAGAAAGTGGTGTTAACTCCTTGATGCAGGGCTGCTACAAAACGTCAATCTGTAAAATAAAATAAAATATTTCAAAAATGCAATAAAGCAAAGTGCAATAAAATGAGATCTGCTTGTATAAAGGAATGAAGGATAAGCAAGGTCACCTGCAATGGGGAATGGATGCCATAAACACACCGGATGTACAGCTTTAAAAGTTCCAAACTTCTGGCCTGATACGAAGTAAGAAACATTTGCCATTATAACATAGATTGGAATAAATCACCTAATAAAAGGAAAACCACAAACTGAAAGATGTACTTTTTTAGGAATGTTTAGGTTGCAAGAAACAAAATACATGAATTAAACTAGCTCAAATGACACAGGAAACATTTTTATCAACAAATGTAAAATCCTAAAAAGAATAGGTTTCTGGTCAGTCATGATCTAGTGGTTCAACAATGTCACTCACAATCTAATTTCTCTTAATTTCTCCTGTGCTTTCTGCTTAAGCCTAAATTTATATACGTTTCACTTATAAGAAAGGGGTAGCAGCTGTAGAAGAATTATGTCTTCCCCCCCTAATTTCCAAGAGAAAGAGCGTATCTCCACTGAAGGATAATGAAGGTGCTTTTCTGAGAAACCTCTTAAAAATATTTACTAGCATCTTAGTCACCTGCCTATTCATCAACCAATCTCTATGGCCCAAAGTATCAGATGTGCCTTTTGGTTTAGTTAATCAAGAGGTGTTACTAAAAGAGGGGTTTAGACTACATGAGGAAGGGGTTGAGAAAAAGAATAAAACAACCCAATGGCTAGGGAGGCTAACCCAGGAGGATCACAAGTTCAAAGCCAGCCCCTGTAACTTAGTAAGGCCTTAAGCAACTTGGCAAATAAAACAAGATGCTAGAGATGTAGCTCAGTGGCTAAGGGTCCCTCGCTTCAATCCCTGGCACCAAATTTAAAAAAAAAAAAAACTATGTAAACTTAGAAGTGAGACCATAGAAGTTTTCCTAAAAAGGAGGAGACTGGGTCATAGTATTGAAGTTTCTAAATGTCACTATTTGAAGTTTCTTGTTAACTTCATGGCTGGCATGAGTCCTTTAAAAAGCAGATTGTGAGAATATCTGATCTGAATAGAAGATAATAAAATTAATTTCAGATCTCAGATACATTGATTTTAAGATTATGATAGGACAGAGCCTAAACAGGAAATTAGTACAGGGAACTGAAGCCCAGGAAAATAAGTGAGATCGAAGACACACTTGTGACAGTTTGGAAGTTGAAGTTAATATAGCTGTTATCATGTAGAAACTAGACCCGGGGCTAGGGAACTAGAGGGGGGGCCCAGGCAAGGGCAAAGCAGGGAAGGGCCAGGGCGGGCGGCACAAGGCCAGGGCAGTGCGGACAAGCCAAGGAGAGCAGGAGGACTGCCCAAGCAAGGGCCCCGCTTTCAAAGCCCAGGGGCGCAGCTGAGCCACAAGGGACAGCACAGGCTCAAGCCAGGAGCCAGACTTAAGAATGTTGGGGGGGGGAGGGCTCTGTGGCTTTGTGTGTGTGGGGGCCGGGGGCAGAGCCAGAGGCTAAGGCCTGGGGCAGGGGGCTGGGGAGGGGAGGGGGCTCGAGGCCCAGGTCTATGGCCAGCTGTAAGGGTTTTCAGGATGCAGGGTGAGGAACCAAGGGCCCAGGGAGAGGAAGTGGCCCAGGCAAGGGGCAGGCCTGTTTCCCTAATGAGGCGCCCTGGCCCAGATGCGAATCCTGGGACAGGGACCTGGCAAAGAGGGCGTGGCAAGGGACGGGGGCCTGAAGGAGGGCGACGGGAGGGCTCTTGGCGCGGGGGTCGCGGTGGGAGCGGAGAGGGGTGAGTGCCAGGACCCAAGCAAGGGGCCCAGGCAGGGGACAGACCCTACGCAGGAGGATGCACGCACCGACCGAGCGCACCGACCCCACGACCGCGCACACGAGGGGAAAGCAGGGACGGGGAGGATGGGGGCGGCGCAAGGATGAGGGGTATGGAGGGAGGCGCAGGGGACACCGAGGGCAGCGCGGTAGGGGGCCCAAGCAAGGGACCCCAGTGCAGAGGCGACGCCAAGCCGCGCCACGCGACAAGAAGAACGCGGTCAGGGGCTCAGGGGACTGGAGCGCCAAGGGTCAGGTTTGGGGAGGGCTCCGCGGGGGTAGGGGGCAGCATGCAAGGCCAGGGGGTGGGGGCGGGGGTAGGGAGGGCACGGCGCGGGGGAGAGCAGCTGCGCAAGGCCAGGCCCAGGTCCACTGCCAGGTGTCAGGGTGCGGGCAGCAAGGGTGCCCGGCGAGGGGCAGGACTGTGTTTCCCATTGGGAGCCTGCAGGGCGCACAGGCCAGACAAGGCCACTCCGCTGCCCCAGGGGACTAGTTGCTCACCAAGGGACCGGGGGACCAACTGTGGAGGGCCAACAAGGGCCAAAGGAGGGCACCGAGAGGGGGAGACATTGGGTCCCAAGCCGGGGAGCGGGGAGAGCCAGGACCCGATCCAGGAGCCCAAGCGAGGGGCAAGCAGGGGAGGGGGTGTTTCTCGGCAGGGCAAGGACACACAGAGCACCAGGGGACCAGAGGGCAGGCACAGGAGGGGGCCCAAGCAAGGGGCCTGAGAGGATGGGACAGGGACAGGGTCCTCCCGAAGAGCAGCCTGGGCTCAAGCAAGGAGCCAGGCCCTGCAACGGGAGACCATGAGTGATGGCGAGGGGTCCCGGCCGGACTCAGGGACTCAAGGGAAAGGACAGGGCCTGGGAGGGAATGCAGGGGATGGGGTGGACGGGAGGGACGGCAGAGGAGGGCACTGGTCTGGCCCGGGGAGGTAGGCTCAAGGCCCAGGTCCACTGGCGGGGCTGGGGCTCGGGCAGCGGGGCTTAGGGACTGGGAGCGGGGCTGGGGGGACCGGGGCAGAGGGAGGGCAAAGGGACCAGGCAAGGCGCAGGGCTACCTTGTCCCCTAGGGAGCACCAAGGCGCCAAGAGGCCAAGAGGCCAAGCCCACTGCCCTGGACCAGGGGAGCATCCTGGCATAGGGATCAGGCGGAGAGCTCTGGCAGGGTCAGGGTATAGACAGGGGCCAAGGGAGGGCAGCTCCAGTGCCGGGAGGCGGAGGGGGCGGCAGGGTGGTCCAGGTGCTTGGCGCAGGGACCCAAGCGAGGAGCCCGGGGCTAGGGAACTAGAGTGGGGGCCTAGGCAAGGGCAAAGCAGGGAAGGGCCAGGGCGGGGGGCACAAGGCCAGGGCAGTGCGGACAAGCCAAGGGGAGCAGGAGGACGGCCCAAGCAAGGGCCCCGCTTTCAAAGCCCAGGGGCGCAGCTGAGCCACAAGGGACAGCACAGGCTCAAGCCAGGAGCCAGGCTTAAGGGTGTTAGGGGTGGGAGGGCGCGGTGGCTGTGTGTGTGGGGGGCGGGGGCAGAGCCAGAGGCTAAGGCCTGGGGCAGGGGGCTGGGGAGGGGAGGGGGCTCGAGGCCCAGGTCTATGGCCAGGTGTAAGGGTTTTCAGGGTGCAGGTTGCGGGACCAAGGGCCCAGGGAGAGCAAGTGCCCCAGGCGAGGGGCAGGCCTGTTTCCCTAATGAGGCGCCCTGGCCCAGATGCGAATCCTGGGACAGGGACCTGGCAAAGAGGGCGTGGCAAGGGACGGGGGCCTGGAGGAGGGCGACGGGAGGGCTCTCGGCGCGGGGGTCGCGGTAGGGGCGGAGAGGGGTGAGTGCCAGGACCCAAGCAAGGGGCCCAGGCAGGGGACGGACCCTACGCAGGAGGACGCACGCACCGACCGAGCGCACCGAACCCACGACCGCGCTCGCGAGGGGAAAGCAGGGAAGGGGAGGATGGGGGCGGCGCAAGGATGAGGGGTATGGAGGGAGGCGCGGGGGACACCGAGGGCAGCGCGGTAGGGGGCCCAAGCAAGGGGCCCCCAGTGCAGAGGCGACGCCAAGTCGCGTCAGGCGACACGAGGAATGCGGTCAGGGGCTCAGGGGACTGGAGCGGGAAGGGTCAGGCGCACGGAGGGCAGGGCGCGGAGGGATCCGCGGGGGTAGGGGGCAGCATGCAAGGCCAGAGGGTGGAGGCGGGGGTAGGGAGGGCAGGGCGTGGGGGAGAGCAGCAGCGCAAGGCCAGGCCCAGGTCCACTGCCAGGTGTCAGGTTGCGTGCAGCAAGGGGGCTTGGCGAGGGGCAGGACTGTGTTTCCCATTGGGAGCCTGCAGGGCGCACAGGCCAGACAAGGCCCCTCCGCTGCCCCAGGGGTCTAGTTGCTCACCAAGGGACCGGGGGACCAACTGTGGAGGGCCAACAAGGGCCAAAGGAGGGCACCGAGTGGGGGAGACATTGGGTCCCATGCCGGGGTGCGGGGAGAGCCAGGACCCGATCCAGGAGCCCAGGCGAGGGGCAAGCAGGGGAGGGGGTGTTTCAACTTTCCTATGTCCGTATATAAATACACAACCAGTGAAACTCCACATCATGTATAACCATAAGAATGGGATCCTAATTAGAACAAGTTATCCTCCATATATGTATAATATGTCAAAAAATAGACTCTACTATCATGTATATATAAAAAGAACAAATAATAAAAAAATTAAAAATCAAAAAATAATAGAGGGGAAACTGAATATTAAAATACTAGATTAATCAAAAGAAAGGAATAAAGGAAAATGATGGACATAAATTCAGCAAGATGTGAAAAGCAGTTAAATACTAGATATAAATATGATTATGTCAGCAATCATATTTAAGTAAACTGTATATTTTAATTAAAAGGGAAACATTTTGAGACTAAATTACAAAATCAAAGTATATGCAGCTTAGGAGAGATATTCCCTAAACACAGGGACATAAAAAAGCTAAAATTCAAGGGATGGAAACATGTTTTACCATCCAAACACTAAACAAAACATAAAAGCTGCTGTAACAATATTAAAGAAAGTAGACTCTTAGGGATAACAGATTACATTAAAAAAAGAGTTTATTTCAGCATTTCAAGTCTCAATGATTATTTGATAATAATTCAATATATTCCCCCATGTTAATAGAGTGAAATAGAAAAAAAAATATGATCAATTGATACATACAGAAAAAAATTGACAAGATTTAATGCTGACTCATGACCAATTTCTCAGAAAATATGAGTATAATAAATTATAAGGGAAGGTCATCAGACCAATAGTGATTCATGTACATAAGACCTAAAGATAATGTTCTACATTATGCTGAAGAAACTTTGAATAAGCATGACAACGTCCTACACCTAGAATGGCCAGAACAATCATAAAAGAAGAACGAAGTTAGAGGACTTATGTTATCTTATTTTTAAAAATATTTTTTAGTTGTTGATAGAGCTTTTATTTTATTTATTTATATGCAGTGCTGAGAATCTAACCCAATGCCTCACACATACCAGGCAAGTGCACTACCACTGAGCCCCAGCCCCAGCCCATGTTATCTTATTTCAATAATAAATATTTGGCAGAATTAAGACAATCTAGTATTTTAGAAAGAGAGATGCACATATCAATAGATATTAGTCCATAATTAGAACTACACTTGTATGTTTAGTTGAATTTTAACAAAAGCACCAATGTTATTCAATGAGGTAAGGCAAATATTTGCACAATTGAGCTAGATGAACTGGAGTTTTTAATTTTTTTAAATTTTTTTGAGACAAGATATATTTGCTGAGGTTGGCTTTGAACTCACAATCCTTCTACCTCTGCTTCCTGAATAGCTGCTCTGGATTTTTATTTAGATAAAATGAAAAATGGATCTTGGTTCACTCTGTGATGGATTGAATGCCTGTGCCTCCTTCAAGTTCACGTCTTGAAATTCTAACACCCAATCTCATAGTATTACAGGGAGGATGGCCCCTAGGAGGTAATTAGGTCATGAGAGTAGAACATTCCTGAATGAGATTAATGCCCTCGTAAAAAATTCTCTGATCTCCCTTTCAGTCTTATCCCAGAGATGGCCTTCACTAGAACTCACTTGCATAGCACCTTGATATAACATTTTCAGTCTCCAGAATTGTGAGAAGTAAACCTCTGTGATTTCTAAGAAACCTGGGCTATGGTTCTTTGTTAGAGCAGACCAAAGTAACTAAGGAACATTCCACACTTTTCACAAAATTACTCAAGATATATTATAATACTAAGTGTAAAAGCCAAACCCATAAAGCTCCAAAACAAAATGGGACAAATTCTTTTTTAACTGGGGATAAGCAAATATTTCAATACTGAACACAAAAAGCACAAATAGTAAAAGATAAGTTGATGCATTGGACTTGATCAAAATTAGAAACTCTTACTCAAAAAATACCACTAAAAATGAAAAATTAAGACTGAAAAAATATGTAACACATATATCTGACAAATAACTTATGTTCAGATTATAAAATCAATAATAAAAAACAAATGATATGATAAAAAAATGAACAAGAATTTGGATAGGCATTTCACAAAATAGGGTATACAGATGGCAAATCAGTACCCCAAAAGACTCTCAAAATTATTGGCCATCAGAAATATGTAAATGAAAACTATAATTAAATATCTGTAGATATACATTATAATGGTTAAGATGTAAAAGACTATCAACACCAAATGGATTTATACATTCTTGCTAAGAATGTAAAATGGCAAAACTTTACTAGGGAAATTTGTTTGACAGTTTCATATAAGTTAAACCTGCACCTCGCATATCATCCATCAACCCCATTTCTGGGACTATAATCAAACAAATGAAGATAAAAATCCAAAAAACTTGTACATTTATGTTGATTGTGCCTTTGTCATAGTGAGAGCTGGAAGCAATCTTTACATTGACAGGAGAATAGACATTATATATTCACACAATTAAACATTACTCAGCAGGTAGAGGAAAAACTATGGATGCCTGCAAGAACATGGATGTATCTCATGCCATGTGAAAGCACAGACATGAAAGGTTGCCTACTGCATGATTTTAAGAAACTGAAGAATGGGCAAGCTTAATCTATGGGATAGAAATCAGAATAGTAGTTCTCTCTAGCTGGAGAGTGATATAGGTTAGAAAGAAACACGGAAAAACTTTGTGTTTTGCTCTGTATCTTGATTGCATGTTGGGTACATGGGTATCCTGCACAACTGTCCTTAACTTCTATGCGTATTACTGTATGAAATTGTGCTTCAATAAAAAGGGTATGAAATAAGCACATAAAAAGAATTAGAATGTGAAAATATTAAATAAAGTCAGAAATGATTCAATATATAATATTAATTCATGAAGAATAAAACCAAAGGGAATGAAGCAAGTAATGGAAACTATAACTCAACAAAATTTTCCTAAAATTATGAATATTTTAAACTGTGCATTGAAAGACAGTACAATCTCACTGTGTTAGTCTGCTTTTGATCATTGTTACCAAAGTACCTGACAAGAACAACTTAGAGGAGGAAAAGTTCAATTTGAGCTCATAGTTTCAGAGGTTCAGTTCATGGTCTAATGACTCCATTGCTTTGGATCTGATATGAGTCAGAACATCATGAGAAAAAGGGGTGATAGAGGAAAGCTTTCAGATCATGGCATATGAAAAGCAAGGAAAGCAGGAGACAGGAAGTGACCAGAGACAGGTATAGTCCAAGATCCCCTGTGAACACCTTCCTCCAGCAACACCCCAACTGCCTACAGTTACTACCCAGCAGTCCCCTCAAATTTTCAAATGGAATAATCCACTGATGAAATGACACCTCTCATAAACCAATCTTTTTACCTCTGAACATTGCTACATCACTTTACCCATGAGCTTATGGTGGAGGGCATTTTACCATCCAAACCATATCACTATGTACCTGGGAAATCTGACCCAAGACAATGAATACTCAGAATGTTCTATTAAAACAAATGTGCTTTATGGACAAAAGAAAATGAAATACTTTGATATCTGGGAAAAAGCAGTCAGTATTTTAGAAGGAAAAATAGATTATTATCCAAATTTTGGATAACAAAGAATCACACTAAAGGCAACTGAAATAAGATGTTGAAGATACTCAAGAAAACCAAAATATGCATACTGAATTATACCCAGCAAAACTGACTTTTGAAACAGAGATCACAGATTAAATGTTTTAACAAGCAAAAACTAAATGAATACTATTCCCATGAGTTTCCCAGGAAATAAGATTCTAGACCTCAGACTACTAAAATTTCTAAGAGCATTTTAAGGACTAGAGGTAAGTGTCAGATACATTCTTAATTGTAGAACTAAAATCAAATGAAGGTTAAAAATAGAAATTATAGTATGTAAGGGCTACATAGATAATGTAGATACAGTGAAACTATTTTGAAATGGGGACATGGGAAGATCAAGTTCAAACAATTTGTTTTAAATGATTTGGTTGTGGTAGTGCTTGTAGTTATTCTAGGACATTTGTATAGTTATTGTGGAATGATATAAATATCTACTCATGGGAAATTCTGATTTATCTCCTGTTTCCTTGGGAACCTGCATTCTTGCTGCAGGAAGAAAGAAGTCTCTATGTATATTACATGATAATACATGTGTTTTTGGACCAGGGCTAAGAACATATATAATCCACAGACTATAATTTTGACCTATTTCTTAAAGTCCACCTACTACATAATTCCCTATCTTGGGATGATACAATGTCTTATAAATAAAGTATGTTTGTAAGTGGCGTGTGGTAAGCAGACTATGAGCATTGTTGTCTCCACCAATGAGAAAAAGAAACTGAACTTACTAAAAAAGTAAATGTGAAAACCATGGCATGCTGCCACACCCAGCAGTATTCCTGAAGAAAGGTCTTCCAAGAGGGAACCAGGATCTACCTCTTGTCTTGCAAACATCCTTTCTATCACTCATGTATCAGCTTGATGCAAAGGGCAGGGCTTATTTTTTCTGCCCAGGAAAACTGTATTATCATACAAGGTAAGACTTATATTACATAAGTTTGTGAAATAAGATTTGTGAAATAAGATAACCACACACCAGAATCCCAATTTCATTTGCAATGGAAATAATGTACAGGAATATTAGAATTTGTATGAATAGACCTATGAGGGAAGAAAACACTTGAGAGTTGCTTACTCACAGGAAGACAGAAGGAAGAGGTGGTGAGTTTTCTTTGAAGTTCAATAATTGAATGTTATTTTCTTTATAGAATTAACCTAAGATAGTATGTTCCATCCTTTTAGGCCTAGGGTTGCAATGTGATTTAAGAGTCCACTGATCACCAGCTTTTTCACCCTTCTCTACTGCAGAGGAGTCTGTGGCCATTTTGGGTGTTTGTTTTGATGACTGTCTTTCTCTGTTTTCATGTCTGATCAATCCCCCTTATAGATCAATCATGATTTGGTATGTTCTTATTCTAGTTTTAGGTGAACTTACATAGGCCTAGAGCCCAGCAATCTCAGACAAAGGCGAATCTGTGTCTGTTCTGTGTGATCTTAAAATTGAATTTTGTGAGCAATCTTACTTTCACTTTTGTTTTTACCCCCTTAAGTATTTCTCTATAGTTACTCTCTTCATTCCTAGCTGTCCAAGCCCTAGGTCAGGGCACCATAATCTCTCCCCTGACCCTCTGACAGGCTCCTCCAAGAGCTCCCAGCCTCCCATCTTGCCCTCCTCCTATGCATCTCTGTACTAGTAGCAGAGTGACAGCTCTGAAACATGCATGAAGTGATCACAGTACATCCTGCTTGGTGACTTCAGTGGCTTTCTGCTGTTCACAGAATGAACCTCCAGTGGGGCCTCCAGTGGGGCCCTTCAAAATCCAGTTCTAGCAGACACGCATACTCTTGTTCCATCATGTTTTCCTTCTCCCCTTCACTATTCCAGACACCTTAGAATTGCCTCAGTTCCTTCAGCAATAAGTGCCTTTTCCTGCTCTGAAACTTATATTGTGACTTTTTCCCCAGACCTTCCTTTCCTAGCCAACCTCTTTTCCTTTTTTTCCTGAAGTCTTAGCTTAGGCAATGCACCCTGTAAATATTTCTAGCATCCTTGAACTGGCAGAGACCTCTAACAATGCTCCTGCAAACCCCATGTTTTCCTTTGAAAATGACTTGCTTGTAATTACTCATTAAATGTCTGGTCTCCCAGCTAGATTTCAAATGCTACAAAGGCTGGGGCCAGATCTCTTTTTTCCACTACTATATTCCCTGCACTTTCCTAGTGACTGGCACATAGTAGGCATTTGAAAATCATTCACTGATTGCATCTGTTCTGGATCTTAGAAGGTGTGCATCAGGCCTTGAAACCATTCTAATCATCAGAGCAAATGTGATTTTACGCTAGGATAAGTCCTGGAATAACTTTTGGCTTTACACATTTGGAGGTAAACAAATATTCTTATGATAGTACTGCTATGGTTCGGATGTAGTCTGTCCTTCAAGGGTTCATGTGCAAGAGGTTTAGTCCCTACTGTAGCAGTATTAAAAGGAAGTGCAACCTTCAAGAGGTGAAGCCTAGTGGGAAGAGGTTAGGTCACTGGGGGCATCCCTAACTGCCTAGTTAGGGACAAAGGCTGACCTGTAGAGTGAGTTGTTCTCTCAAGAGTGGGTTTTTATAAAGCAATGCCACCCTGTAGGCTTGGCCCCCTCCACATACAGCTGATTCCCTTTCTATTCCTCTGGTTGGTTGTGATCCAGCCAAGTGGGCCATTGCCAAAGGTCAAACAGATGGGGCTGCCCAACCTTGAACTTTTGTCCTTCATAATTACAAAGTAAATAAACCTCTTTTCTTTAGAAATAACCAGTTTCAGCAATAGAAAATGTACTAATTCATCTACTGATTTCTTTTTGCATTTCTCTAATATGCTGAGCTCTCTCCTGCCTCCACATCTCTTGCATAGTGGTCCCTCTGCCTGCAACACTCTCCCTGCATTTTCCCCACCTTAACCCATTCCCCTCTAATAAAGTATTAGAGGAGTATTAGGTCAGCCTTAGTTCCTAACTAGGGCAGTTAGGGATGCCCCCCCCCCCATGACCTAACCTATTCCCACTAGGCTTCACCTCTTGAAGGTTGCACTTCCTTTTAAGACTATACTTCTTTGGGATAGATAGTGAGAATCACTGTCCACAGATTTTCTTTGATATTTCCTGACTTTGAGGTCTATGCTAGAGGTCCCTCTGTGTGCCTCCAAAGCAAGCATTCTCTGGAACTGTCATAGCACTTTACCTCACCACATTGTCACTGCTGGGTTTCCTGCTGCTACTTCCCTACCACCCCATCCCATTCCTCATTGAGTCCTGAAAAGTCACAGACCATTTATTTTCTTCACCAATAAATTGTCCATGATTTGTAAAATGGTAATATCTCCCCATATATATATGTATAGATATTTATATATGTATATATATTTATATGTGTTATATATATTTACATATTTACAAATGTGTATAACATGAGCTCTCTGATATTATTGTTTACATTCTTTGTATTATATAACCCCTTTTGCTTTAGCTAGGTTAAGTTGGCATGTATAACTTGCAGCCAAAGAGTTATGATTATGAAACTGTAGGGCTGTCCTTATGATCTGAAGCTTCTGAATTCACTGATACTTCAATTTCTTTATTCTAGAAATTATCAATAGTTTTGCTCTTGGACTATCTTTATGAACACACTCATGTGGCCTGTTTCCCTCTTAGTGGAATACACTTTATACTAGATGCTAAGGTGAACAGATGGAATACAAATGACCTCATCTTTCCTTGGCTGAGGCCAAGCACAGACAGGTTGCCAAACTGTGCCATTGGACATCCTTCCTCACATGCATCTCACACTGAGTAGCACTTGCACACACTCACTTTAGCAGATATACAGCTCTCCCATTTTACACAGCAATGAATACAATGAACTGGTCATGGTAATGTGTATTTCTAGTTTCTAGAACTCTCTCAACCTAAAGGTATAATGAAAAGCTTTGTCAGTATAAGAATTTCCATACACCCTTTCATATTTTCATATTTTTAATGTCACTAGATAATAATGATTGATATTTTACTCTTTACTAGTCACTATGCATAAATTCTCTCATTTCATACTAATAACCCTGTCAGTACAGTTCTTCAGTTTTTATAACTAACAACATAGAAGTTATGCAATTTCCCCAAGGACTAGTAACTTTAGGAAAAACACAACACAACTCAATAAACATTTGCTATGGACTGAATGTTTATGTATTCAAATTCATATGTTGAGGTTGTACCCTAATGTGAAAATAGTAGTCTGGGCCATGGGGATGTAATTAGGTAAAGAGAGTGGAGCCTTCATGGAATCAGCCCTTGTAAAAATACAAAACTTCACCACTCTCTCTCTATTCTTTATCATGTGAGGATATGAGAAGTCATGTTTGAACCATGAAGAGGACTCTTACTAGAACTCAATAATGCTAGCACCCTGATCTGACACTTCCCAGGCTCCAGAAGTGTGAGAAATAAAATTCTGCTATTTAATCCACTCATTTATTATATTTTTGTTATAGCAGCTCAGCTAAGACAACATTGGACTCTGAAGTTACCATCCACATGAATCATATTTTACTGTTTATTATATGCACCTAATTTTTATTGTAAGGGTATTTATACATCAATAAAATATGACTTCCTTTGGAGCAGGCTCCATGTTTTATTCATTTTATTCAATGAATGAATGAATGAATACATTATTAAAGTGACAGGCATAGACAGCTATCAAGAGTAATAAAAATAAACGATTTTATCCAGAGAACAATGATTTTTAGATCCATTATTTCTCTTATAAAAGTGGTCTTGAGCTTTTTGAGCCTCAATGTATTTATTTACACAATAAAGTTCTGAATGTGCCTATCTTGGACTATTATGGATAATGATGTGAAGCTACTTGTGAATTCAACTTAGAAACTACACATTGTTAATGTATGTGCATAAAATATTAAGTTGGAAAACTTGAAAAATGTCAATCATATGGGTTATTTGAATTTGAAAGAAATATAACCTATATAACCTATACTATATAACCTATATAACCTATACTCAAAATGAATTATGTTCTCTTTGAATAATCCATGCCCGTTGTCTTAGTTTTGAATTTAAAAAGCAAAACATGAGTATTATAAGTAGCTATTTCTGTGTTGTTATTATTATCTTTTTAGATAAGGTGTGTTATCTACAAGAGCAAAAGCAAGGGATTTGGTGACTAAAAATTTGCTGCCTCTGATGGAGGGGCATGTTGTGTCCACCACCATTGTACTGAGGTCATTCACTCCTACACTTGAGCCTGTGCCTCTCTAGGTGACCTCTCACAGCAGCATCCTCTACACACAAGCTACTCCTGAGGGTGTGTTAATTCTAAGTAATGCCTGCAGTGCCTTAGGTAATGATAAAACATTATGTCTTCAGAGAGTGAAAGCATTTAGACTTGGCTTTATCATCAGGCACAAGACTTTACCCCAAACAAAATATTCTCATGCTGACAGCCTCAGGTACCATGGTTGGTCTTCAGGGAGGAATCCCAGGGTCTCCAGCACTTTCCAATCATACTATGACAAATGTACCTGCTTCATCCCCAATTAACCTAACTCTGGACACACAAAACCTGCTTTTCTTGTACAAAATAATAATTAAAAAACACCTTACAGGCTGAGAATCCTTCAGACTGCCAAGAATTTCAGAAAAAGCATATCCTATTTTCTTGGGTCTCCATAACTGGTCTCTTCTCAAATCCTACAATGTTTATAATTCCAGAGGTCTTACAAAACCAGGAGTAGGTATTTTATCATAGTCTTTAAAAGTTTCCAACTTGATTTTCCATCCTTTTGTAATATCAAACATTAAACACTCAGCTAAGAGAGAACCAGCATCAACCACATGCACACCATGTTCTTTGGAGTTGACACTTCATTGTTATAGTTGTCAATTGATGTCAAATGGCTGTATTGTAATGGCAGAGCCTGGGTCTGGCTCCTGACATAAACCATGTTCTCTTTTTATGTTTTCAATTGTTCTTTCTCTGTTGGCTCCTTTCTCAGATATAACCAGCATGATTAAAGTTCTCTTCTAGTATACCATTCCTCCCCCTCCCTGAACTTTATAAATATTAACTGAAATACTTACTTTCTTTAATGCCAAACTCATTCAATTTATGGTAATATAACTTCTACCCACATTATACAACTGATACCTCTCAACGTTAACTGTAAATGTTAACCTTGGGATTCCTTGGGTTGGATTGGTTGGATCCCATGTTCAAGCATATTGACACAGACTATTATACAGACTGAATGTTTCTATCTCCTATTTGAATTCTCAATAAGACCTAGTAAGATTATATTTGAAGATAGGGGTGTGAGTAATTAGGTTTAGATAAAGTTCTATGGATGGGGCCCTAAGGATAGGTTTAATGCTTTCAGAATAGAAAACAGAGTGTTTATGTCCCCCTCTCATACAAAGAACAGAGCATGTGCTCATATCAGAAAGGTGGTTGTGTGAAACTCAAGGGGAAACCTCTCATCAGAAGTAGACAATGGTGGCATCATGATCTCAGACTTCCAGCCTCATAAACTCTGAGAAAATAAATCTGTTATTTGAGCCACACAGTCTGTGGTACTTTGTTATGGCAGCCTAAGCAGACCGAGACAGACTCCTCTTTGGTTTCCATGGCACTATGTCCTTCTGTTTCCCCTTTCTTCTTATTACCTTGTGTCTATTGCCCTCAAATTTCCCTTTCTATCACATCTCTTAAGCGAAAGTGTTCCTTAATGTTCTACCTTTTACTTTCCTCTTTTCTCCTGTTGTAATTGCTCTCTTGGATACTTTCAACATTCTGGCGATTGAGCTGCAGATCTAGGGCTCTAGCTAAGACCTATCTTGAGCTTCAGACTTGAATTTGTGAGTATCCTATGGATGCCTCAATTTGGCTGCCTTTATAGCATCTTCAACCAGAAAGCTTAAAACCCAACTCTTCAACATCTCCCATCCTACTCTACTCATATCTCCTCTATGTTTTATAGTAACTGTTTTCCCCATCACCCAGGCACAAATAGGAGGGTCATATTCTATTTTTAATTCCTTCTTTCAGCTCCCATAACTGGTACTCTAGTTCTAATAAATCCAACTCAGAATTTTTTTCACAGGCATCCCTTGGGTTCAACTTTCATCTCACTGCTCTAGTTTAAGGATCTTGTTTTTAAATTTTAAAAACTTTAAATTTTAAATTCTACTGAGTCTTTCTATAGCTCACTTTATCACATAAAGCTTACACATGATCATGAAACTTCACTAAGATCTTTAAGACACCTTGTGGATTACAGAAAATTGTCTAAACTTTATCTGAAAATATTGACCACCATCTAGAAGCCTCTCTCTGTATCTATAAATTTCCCCACCCTTGTAACATATGCTCCTTGAATTTGAAGGAAGACCAAGTCATTGCCCTAATCAACTCCATGTAATTTCTCTGATATGTACAATTTTTCAGCTTCTCTAACGTCCTCGGAATGGTAGCCTTGCAGACAAACAACCCATGATGGGATCCATCATTCTCCCCAAGCAGCAGCAGCTTCCCTGACACCAGCAAGACTGAACTTGAGACAGTGATCAACTGGAGCACAGGCAGACCAAGATTGCTAACTATACAGACATCTCCACCCTTGACCTTTGTTCTCTCTCAATAAAATCCTTGCACTATGGTTAGTTCCTGAAAATGGTGCTTCAGACAGTGGTCCCTCACTTCCTGGTGTTACCCATGCTAAAACTAAAGTCCTTCACTGTTTTACCACTGCTTGCCTTTTTACTATTTGGATTCCTGTAAGCAAGTGGCCAAACTTGGCCTATTGGGATCCCTGGCCTAGGATTCCAGTAGCACAAATAGTCTTCTCCATGTTCTTCCTTTATAGCAGAATCCACATTGTGTGCTAATATTTTTTTAATCTTCACCTCTATTATTATATGTGAAATGATCTCACCATAGCACCATTTCTCTTGTCGAAAAAAAATCTTTCAGGTCAAGTTCACATGCTGCTTTTACTAAAATATCCTTCCAGTCCTTTCACAGATATGACTTCATAGATAGACTTAATCTCTCTCTTCCCTGGACACTCAGAATGCTATTGGTCCTCTAATATGGCACTTACCATGGAATATTTACTTAGGTCTTTGTATGTCCATACTGTAGAGTGGTACAGTCAGTACCCTAATTTTATGTCTTTTTATCCTGAATATTATCTAGAACCATGTCAATTACCTAAATACTTTAAGCTTACTATTGAAACAATGATTGATTGATTAAAGGAATGAATTAAGAGTAGATCCTCAAAAACATGTTTCCATCAAGTGATAAAATTCTAGAACAAATATTTTAATAAAACTCCTGATGCTTGCTATAAAATCAAGTGAAAAATTGTAATAAATTTCAAAGCCATGTACTGTATGATTAAGGAAAAGAATGATTTCAAAATGACAGATTTTTCTCATTTACAAGCCAAAATAGTGTTTGAGTTTCTATCAGAGAGAAAAAGATGTTACAGCTATTTGATTGTGATATTGGTTGGCTCACTATCAGATTTCCTTTCCTAATAAAAGAAGGAAAGAAAAATCAAAATGCTTACATCAACTTAGGTTTTGTAGCAGAGAACCAAGAGGGAAATTTCCTCAGAGCATCCTTCCACTTAATATTTCACTTAGCTCTTGTATTCAAACCATAGTCAACTGTGTAAGAAACAACCACAGAAGTGAAATAATGTTGTGTTCACTTAGGAATGTATGTTTTAAAATCACACCCTTATATCAATTTGATGCCTTTTTTTTTTTTTTTGGTGGCAACTGCTTTCAGTTTTGCACGTAACTATGTATGCAAAAGGTCCAAGGAGTATATTGTCACATTTTAGCTTCATGTACCATCAAATTATTTGGTACTCATTGAGTTTATTTATCCTGAAAATAACTAAAAATATGAGTTTAACATTGAGTCGTGGATATAATTACATTTTAAGGAAGCATGTCATTTGCACAATATTTTACTTTCAGTGGAATGATGTTAACTCATTTTTCCTTGAACAGAAGTGATAAATAACTTGAATGTAAATAATTTACTTCTTTATAACTACCCATGGATTTCTGTGTTTCTTCTATTGCCAGAAAAGAGAAATCTCCTGTATCTTTATATTAGCATATGCCTTAACATTTTCCCATTTGATGACACTTAAAAAAACAACTAAAGAAATAAGAGTTGTCAAAGACAATAATATATCAACATGCCTAAAAGGGCTTCTGTCTATAAATAACTCAAGTAAACCAAACTTCAGATTTACTGATTAAACTCCTCCTCTATTATATCTCAGAAAATGTAAAGCAAGGTCCTAACCCTTTTTTGTGTCAGATATTTGACTATGAGTAAAATTCAAGTACTCTTTGCAAAAATGCAGGCAATATCATCCTTCCCATACATTTCAGAGACAGCCTATCATGAGGATGTTGTTGGACTTGCAACTTCTTCTTAGAACCATATTCCAACATATAGATCAGCTGGAAGTTCATTACAGCATCTGCTCTGTGTTTATAGCTACATATGTAGCCTGCTGAATACCCTCAGCACACCATGAATGTAGGAATTACATATCCAGAATGGTAATAAACTCACTGGGTGATGTGTTCTCTAGAGCTTCCAATCCCTTGCTTCAGCTGACAAAATTCTGTTAGATTTTTATTGCTGTAGAAAATATTAGATTGTGTTTTTTATAACTTTGGAGACAAACCAGGAAAACATAAAATGGCAATAAGAAAAGGTAAAAGCAGAGGCACTGCAATTTTTGTTACATTTTAAAATTACAGTCTCAAAGAGAGTTACAACAGAAGCAACAACTGAATAAATGAGTAAACAAATGACTGTTATCCATAGAAGTTAAGTTCCAAATACCCTCTGTGGGTCAGCTCATTGGCATGGTGAATATCAGAGAAGCTACAAATTGTACTAAGAAAGCTCCTGTTATTATTGTTAATTAGAACTAGGTTTCTCAACATAACACTAAGACAATTCTTGATAAGTTACAGCTAAGTGTTAAACAATTTTTTGATGAAACCAGGACTTCCTAGACAAACAAACCAGTTCATGTAGACTAAGGTGGTTTTTCTCTCAAATGCCAGATACCATCGCTAACTATATAGGTAAGATACCAAGTGGAATTAATTTATTAATTAATTTATTAATTTGTAATAGTGAAAGGAATTTTCTCAGATTATAAGGAAAGATGTCCAGGTATGGGAGGGTTGTCAAAAATGAACAGTGAAGTCTGGCTGTCAGGTCGGATAACTCCATCTCATCCCTTGCAGCAAGCACTGCTTACCATTCACCAGTCACAATTTTCTTGGACAGGTGCCCTATACAGTTGTCACAAATGCATATTCCTGGGCACCAACATGAGACATCTCAATTCTATAGGTTCTCAGAACAGTGTTCAGTGACAAAAAATCATATGGAAGTTTCTGAAGAGCCAAAATGAAGGCAGACAAATGAGAAACGTGGAGCTAGATATTGGTGGATGGTGGAATGTGTTATGTAGTACAATAAAGGGAATCTCTTGCTCCCTATGAACATTCCAGTTTCATTCCATTTCATTTTGCTTTCTCTCATTTCATTCCTCTTAAGGAAAATCACTGTGATGCCATTTTACACTGGTATACTCTAAAATAGCCTATTCTTTTTCCCTCTCAAACCATGGGATTTTTGCTTTGCTTTTGTGCTGGACAATAATTCCTTGTCAGGAGGTTGCAATTGAGGGGATGTTGGCTAGAATCAAAAACCTCGGCAAGGGGGAAAAATTATTAAGCTACTTTTGTGATCAGCTTCTTGTAAATAACTTGAAATTGACATAGTGGGAAGCAGCACAAATTATTGGCTTTATCCTAACATTGATAAAACTTAGGGATGTCTTTTCTTGAAATAATAATAACCTTATGTATTTCAAAAACACGTTTTTCCCCAAACTTCCTTATCAGATTCCAAAATTATATGATTTCTGTAAAAGGTGTTTGTGCTTCAGCTTAGCACATAAAAATTACAAAACTCACAATTTTAATGCATGTAGGGTTTTTGATATATGTTAAGATTTTAAAAAATCATATCAGTGTAAGACCTGTGCAAAAAAATGACTAAGTGGAATAACAATGAAAAGTTTTACGAATTTACAATTGCTTAGTTTTCTTGCCTATGAAATGTAGAAAAATAACATACTTACTGGTTCAAGTGAATAGAATAGCTATACTATGGTATATAAATTATAATGGTTGCTATTAAAATTCTTCACTTTTAAAGAATTACTTCAAAGAGTAAAATTAATCATGATAATGGAAAAATTTTATGCTTTTTGACAACCCAATACTTTTTTACATCTTCAAGTGCCCTTGTTATTTTTAAAATTATTATAAATTATAATTATATTATAAATTATTATTATAGATTATAAGTGTTAAATTTTGTTTTTATGAGTCTCATAAAGATGACACAAGCAAATTTCTTGCATATGTTTCTTCTTAAAACAATCAGGGAAAAGATAGGAAGTTGTTATTATACAAACTGCTTAGAACAATTACCAGAATACAAGACACCTGAACTTTGATGTTCACATTGACTCTCTAATTTGGGATCATCACTTTCATCTGGTCCTTTATTTATTCTGGTGTTTTGTGTCTAAGAAACCATCCTAATCATGAACTTGAAGTAGAGATAGCCCAATTTACTCATAGCATTGTAGCATTGTAGAACATCTTTATTAAAATATGCATGAAAGTTCAAAGAATAAGAGATGATAAAGCAGTTATTAAGATGTTATTTCAGGACACGGTTGGTGCTTATCTGCAATCCAATTTGGAAACAGCCATTTCCTCAGGGGCTTAATTTCCTTGCTCTCTGTCCCTAATTAGTGATAGTGTGGTCCAAGAATGATAAAAACCAATTAGAAACTACCTTCTACTATGGTCCAAACTATAAATTAGAATTAATGTTTGCATCTTTGACCCAGACCCCAGAGGTGTATTGATGCTCCTCAGAGAGAGGACCCATACAAAAGGAAAAAAGTTACTGGGAGAACTGAAGCTTGAGGTTCTAGACAAAAATGAGGATGTGATCAGCCAGCTGTTGGTTCATGCTTCTTGCTGTGTCAAAAGAATAAAGACACGAACTTAATGAAAAACTTTAAGTTCTATCTTCCTACTGCAATAGAATGTGAAATTTGTTAAAGGAAGAAAAAGTAAGAAAAAAACTTAGGGGAAGAAGAGGGCAATAATTTGGACAAATACAGGAGAGAGGGGGGGCACGGGAGAGAGGGGGAGAGGGGGAGAGGCGGAGGGGGGGGAGAGAGAGAGAGAGAGAGAGAGAGAGAGAGGACAAACTCGGATGAGATAACTCACTTGGCATTCCCTGCCCCTGGCTTCTTTCTTCGGAAAATGTTGAGGAACGTGTTGGAGCGGCAGGGCAGCTTGCCATCGCCCACATGCATGCGGACCACATCAGAGGTGGTGAAGGCACTGCGGACATTCCTCTCAGGTTTGTCAATGATGATGTACATCTTGGGAGTGAACATGCACCCCAGGGCCACTGTTACACTGAGGCTCACTGCAAAGCAGGTAGTGATGATCTTGTAGTTGCTCCCAAAGTAAATGGGCACAAAAGCCAGCCAGATGATGCAGGTGGTGTACATGGTGAAGGCGATGTATTTGGCCTCATTGAAGTTGGCCGGCACGTTCCGGGTCTTGAAGGCATAGTAGGTACAGCTCATGATGAGGAGTCCATTGTAGCCCACAGGAGCCACCACACCCAGGTTGCTGCTATTGCAGATAAGGTAGACTTCCTTGATACTTGGGTAGGACAAAATGGGCATGGGAGGCTCCATGATGATCAAGGTTACCACCAGTGTTAGTTGCACACTAATCAAAATTGAGGCAATGATCACTTGGGCCCAGGCACTCATGAACCTGGGCTTGCGGGTACAGATCTTCTTTTTGCTGCCAGCAAGGATGCGTGCAATGCGATTGGTTTTGGTCACTAAAGCAGAGTAGCACATGGCAGAGGAGAGGCCAACCAGGAGGCGCTGGAGGTAGCAGGATGTGGTAGTCGGTTTGGCAATGAGAGTGAAAGGGCACACGTAACCCAGGAAGATGCCAGCTAGGATGATGTAGCAGAGCTCCCGACTGGAGGATTTGACCACAGGTGTGTCTCGGTACAGCACAAAGATGAGAGTGACAAACACGGTAACGAGGATGCCCAGGCAAGAAAAGACGATGGCTATGATGGATTCTATGTTGCTCCACTCAAGATAGCGAACAGGAATGGGCTCACAGCCTGTAATGAGAAAAATCATTTGAATGTGAACCTGAGATTTCCACTGAGCAATAGTGACAGTACACAGTAGTTACCAGAGACATAGCTACAGCCACATTCTTCATGATTTATATTATTTTTATGCTTTTCACTAAATTCCTCAATGTTATACAAAGGTACTTCTATGTCTTCCCTGGAATATCATGTCCCCAAACCTAATCTCATTACAATCATGACATATAGAGCCTATAAAAATTAAGTTTTTTAACACCAGCATGATAAATAGATGACACCCTATAGATGGATCTTACTTCTACATTGTCAGAAAGAAAAAACAAACTGCTTCCAGTTGCAGTTCAGCAGTGATAAATTAATAGAATAAGATAGTTAGAAATAAACTAACACAACTTTTATTTTATGCATTGTCCATAAGCAAGTGCAACTCATAGACAAGTATATTCGAGGCAGCAGAATGTTTTAAACATAAATTTAATTAGGAGTGTGTAGAAGAATCCGAATTTTTATGCTTACCACATAATTCTATATTACCTGCTTAAATTCCTGTTAGTCATGACTGACATGCATCCAGCATTTGCGGGTCTTTGAGTTAGTAGCCTCTAACAGTCACACCAAAGAGGAATGAACTTTCTCTTCACCCATCTCTTGCAAGCAGAGACCAGCATCGTGTTTTTAAATGCTGCACTCATTTATTTCCTCTAGATGGATAAGTACATCTATTTTGTTTTTTAGAGTGAGAGAAAAATATGTCAGGCCCTCGAGACGATCCTTTTACAGGATTTTGTATTTGGTCTGGGCCAGTATTTCCCAAACTGCAGGAGTAAAAACATTTCCACAAATGTACAAAAAGACTCATTGTTCTATGGTCCTGGCAGCAAGGAAACCACCAGAGACTATTTTAGGGTTGTTCAGTTAGTCAGAACCAACCCACCTCAGTGAACATGTTTTTGTATGCCAACCAATGGATGTTAGCTCTTACTGTTGAAGATCACACAGCAGGGGACACACTCACTTCAATAAGTGCATACCCACTAACCCACAGCAGTCTCACACCAGTATTGTATTTCTACAGATGATGTGAATCACTTTATGTTCAGAAGTTTATCAATCCCTGAAGTCAGTACTTTACAAGAACCCCATAGAAAATGAGCAGTCTCTTCCGCTCAGAGAAAACTTATCTGTAGAGTATAACTATACCTCATTATACTTTAGCAATAAATTCAGCTTTTGTACTTTTAAAAATTCCACATAAAGTTGTCCCTCAGTATTGATGGGAAATTGGTTCCAGTACCCCCACTAGTACCAAAATTTGCTGATGCTCAAGTTCATTATATAATATGGTATAATTTGTTTGCAAATAACTTCTACACATCCTTCTGTGTAAATAATTTCTAGATTATTCATAATATCTAATGCAATGTAAATATTATGTAAATACTTTTTTGCCCTGCATTGTTTAGGGAATAAGGACAAGGAAAAACTCTGTAAATGGTAAGTACAAACTCAACCATTGTTATGATTTGGATATGAAGTGTTCTCCTAAAAGTTAATGTGTTGGAAATATGACACCCAATGTAGCAATGTTCAGAGGTAAAATAATTAAATTATGCGAACTGTTTAACTCCATCAGTGAATTAATTCATTTGATGGATTAGTAGTTTGAATGAACTAATTTAGTAACTGTAGGTAAGTGGGAAATGGCTGGAAGAAACAGGTCACTGGGGGCATACTTTGGGGTTGCATTATGTTGGTGACTCCTTGTGCTTGCTCTCTCTCTGTCTCTCCATCCTTCCTTTGCTTCTTGTCTACCATGAATTGAATAACTTTCCTCTGCCATATCTTCTGCTATGATGTTCTTCCTCACCTCAGGCCCAGAGCAATTAAGCCTGCTGACCATGGCCTGAGACCTTTAAAACCATGATCCCAAATACACTTTCCCCTTCTAAGTTGTTGTTGTCAGGTATTTTGGTCGCTAACACAATGATCATAGTCTAACTATATAGTATGTATATATGTCTACAGTACATGAATAGTTCATAAAACATATTAGCAACAGGGAAATTTTTTTCCACCCATTGTTGGTTGGATCCAAACATGCAAAACCAGCAAATACAGAAGGCCAACTGTATTTAGTCTTACTGTCTTTCATATTTCTAGAGATTTCAATGATATTGTTTTAAAGACCCTCATTTAGAAAGATTTCTGAAGATGCTGTGACCAAGTTTGACTTGCTGGGACCCTCAAGTCCAAACTGTCCTTCCCACATACTACATAAGAGTCAGTATAAAAATGAAAATACTTACACTGCATATAATTCAAGAAACTGAAATAAGGAAGATCAGAACAGAGCACATAAGTCTTCAGATAATCCTAGATACCTGGGTTATATAAGAATCTTTCCTTTTGTATGGTCTGAAAGGTTTACACCATGCTAGGGATAAATTAACAACATGGCACATATTGAAGAACTATTGCCCATTGTTATAGGAAGCTTCTAAGATGTTCTCCAATGACCCTCACCTCTTAATATTTATGTACTTGTGTAATCTCCTCCTCTCAAGTATGAGCAGGGCTGGCAAATTGTTTCTAGTCTATAGAAAACAGCATCCCAATGGATGTTGCTTTAAAGCTTAGGTTACATAAGTTAATGACTTCCATCCTACTAGCACACTGTCTCTTGCTAACTCTGTTGAAGAAACCTGCCATGTTGAGGTTCATAAGACAAGGAACTAAGGGCTGTCCTTGCCCAACCACCTGCAAAATATGAGTTCTCAGTTCAACATCCTTTGAGGCAAGGTATAATCCTGCCAACAACCTCATAAATGAGTTTAGAAGTGTACCCCTCCCCCATCAAGCCTTCAGGTTAGACCCCATCCCTAGTCCTGTGAAAGATCCCAAAGCAAGAACCCAGTTAAACAAATGCCTGACCTGCAGAAACTGAGATGATAAGTGCGTGTTGCATTAAGTTACTAGATTTTATGTAATTTATTACAGAGCAAGCGATAACTAATTTATCCACTAAACCTAACCTCTAATCCAGTAGACAATGTTAAAATCCCTTGCCTTAGGGCAGTTTCAGACATAAAGAGTCAAAACATTTTTTAGGTTTTCGCTATGTCTTTAAATCTAATGTTACCTCATAATAAATTCCTATTACACTAACTGCCCAACATTGTCTACTAGTTAATTGATTAATTATGAATTATTGCTACTTCTCCTTTCCTTTTTCTATCTACTGATGTGATTCTCATAATAGCAACCTTATAAACCTTAATCAATTTAGGAGAATCTCAGTATGTGTTTTTAATCATTCAAGAAGTGTTACTGCTCAGAATAGAATTTGAGCACTCAAGTACTAAATTTTGACTTGATATTGCTTTGCTATGACTTTCATACTTAAAATTTCTTTACTACGTTTTTATACTAAAATTAAGAAGGAACACTTCTAAGTTTGATATACAATAAGCAGTACAGTCAGTATTATAAAGTCCAATACTTTACCCCAACCTAAATTTTTCTAATAATAACTGAAGTAGAGCCTTCTCTATGGTATATTTTGGGTACTGCTAAAATGAAGAAGAAGATACATAAACTAATGGTGCATATGGTTCCAGGATGATTCATTTGTTTGAAATTATATTCTTTTTTTTTGTCAGTCCTAAGGATCAAATCCAATACCCTGACACCCTCTACAGAAGCACTCTATCACTGAGCCACAACTTCAGTCTCAGAAACATTTTAGGTCTTTGGATGTTTTCTGAAAATAAGCAATGATATTAATTACTTGATATCATAATGTTACCTAAAATAATTACTCTCATGAAGGTTTACTCATAGTAAAAAAGTTACTATAGAAACTAAAGATAGAGTAAAACTAATAAAGATACAGAGATATAAATATTTTAGACATGCTTTGATGAAAAGTCCTTACTCTACCCAACTGCCTCATATAATACGACAAAAAAGCATTTTTTCAATAATAAAAACTTTATGGGGAGGTTCACAGATTGAACTTCAGATATACAAAATCAGTCAGAAAATGTTCTAAAAATATCTCAGAATGGTCATGTTGTAAGATTCATAAAGAAAATATTGGCAAAGCCCTAATTCCTATCTGGTGGCACCAGATAAACTATCCAATGGACACTGTAGAAAATCCTCATGAAAAAAAAGAATTTATTTTAAGAGGGACAAATTGATAATGTATTAATGGGAAAACATTTCCAGGATAGCAGAAGATGAAGCTAGTTCATACTTAATTATTCTTCAAAAGTTGTGAAGATGAGCATTGACTGATAAAACTGCAAAAGGATCCTTTAAACAATCTCCAAATGGGTTGCATACAGTTGTCCCCCTCTATGATTTACAAATATGCCTGCATTCAAATAGTATGTTTGTTTTCTGAACAGGTTGGAGAATTTTCCTGTTGAAAAGGAACAATCCTTACAACCGCTAAATTACAATTAGATTTGTATTTCTTAGGTAGAATATTACAACTTATGAATCCAATGATATGGGAACTGGAAATGGTAAGAACAAACTCTATGGAGAATTTCACAGATTGAAAAAAGGTTTTCATGAATTTAAACTTTGTAAGATTATCTTCATTATTCCCAATCTTGAGAAAAAAAATAAAAGGGGACCTTAATGTTACTTAAGCTTATACCTTGTAGTGATTTTAAACTGAGCTTCCCTGAGAGGATAGAAAACAGAAGGCCCATGACCATTGTTAACCCTAAGCCCTTACAGCGAGCTAATGACAACACAGTGGAATTCTGTGTAAGATACCTGTAAGAAGTTTCTTTCTTATATCATACTCCCTTGTGTGTATTCTTGCTTATTCATATTTTTCTTTACTGACTTCAGGATATAAATCTGAGCCCATCTTTACTAGTTACCTTACTAGTATTAGGAATTCACCTAAGCCTAGATTTTACTAGAGACAGTCATTACTCCAACTCAATAATTCACTTATAGCAAGCTGTTGATAGTAAAGATAACTTGAGGAATAATATAAATGTATGTTACAATAACTTTTCCAATGTATCTTGTATATGCAAAGATTTGAAAGGATAAGAGTTCAGATCTTTGAAAGGATTCAGAAGACTCACAGAATGTACTTACATAGTGGTTTCATTTAAAGGCAGAAGTTGTGTTACAAAAAAGAGAGTACAGGCCACCAAGAACTCAAAAGATATCCAGTGCAAGCTTTTATTCATGTACAAATAAACTTCATCTTCAGATTGACCTATCAAGATCTGTCTTATTGCTTTGAGATAGCTCAAAGCAGAAATTCCCAGTAGAGTCTTTTTATCATCCTCAAGATGTGAAGCTGAGTCAGGCTGTTGAATTGGTTATGCCAAATGAAATTTATCAGTAAGAAAGCTGGATTTGTCACCAGTGAAGTTTCAAATTTTAAAATATATTTCATAAATCCCAATTCCCACAACATGGGCAAAAGTCAAAGAAAGATACTAAAGGCATCTCCAGAGGTGATCATAAATTTGTCCAAGTCTAGCTGCAAAATATCTCTATCCTACTCAGTATATCATATACAGATAAAAAACGTCTTTATGCTACAAGGAGATTAAATATTCTTGTGTTTTAACAGTAGCAGTTTGTCATGGAAACAGCCAGAAACATTCTGGCAACTCCACCATGACTGCTTTTTCTTTTGGGAATATCCTAAATTCTTTTCCTTCTGTGAAAACCAGACTCTTCAATGCCAATTCAGACTCACCCAAAACAGAATCAATCACCTGTAGATTAGAGCTTATAATTTAAATTTTGAATAACTTCTTCTAAGTTGACTTTCTTTCTTTTCTCTTTTTTCCTATATATTTTTAGATTTTCTACATTTGAAAAGCATTAACTTTGCCATCTTGATGGAATTAACTATAATGTCCAAATTATCTACATGTAATGTAATGAGGTGTGTTTTTTTTTTTTTTTTTGGTGGAGGGGGGGCATAAAAAAGTGTTAACCAGCCACTTGGATGTTTTGGGGTCTCCCAGGACTAGAAGGGGTAGGAATTACCTTTAACCAGTGGTAAGTCATGTGCTAAGCCTACTTGACCCCTAGCCTATCTGATTGAAAAGAAGACTTTATGGTGTTGTTCATATGACATTTGAAGTCCTGAGAACTTAAAGACTTGGAAAATGTTCATGGTTACTGTTATCCCAGAGAATCCAGAGCCATCAGACAAGTAAGTTTCCTGCTAGGAGAGTACAAATTACTGAATAAAATCTGAGACATGGTGACAACTCTAATCCGAGGACCAGAAGCTACTTCTAATTTTTGAATCAAATATTTGAGAGGCTAAAGTTTAACATCAGACTTCTTTCTAATTAGATTAAGTCAAATTTAACATGAATCAAGAAGTAAAGAAAGGCAATAACTATTTCACCCAAAGCTTCTCTAGGCAATTCCTAACAATTCCTACTAATTTATGATTGTATAAGGCCTCAGAGAAATACGCTTTCCTTAATATTATTTCATTAATATCAATTGACTACAAGGTGAAATTCTATTTATAATTCAATGTCCAGCTTAAATGTTCCTTTTCTTTTTTTCCCCTGTGAAGGCTTTTCTCTTCCCAGGGAAAAATAATTGCTTCTTTCTTGGTGTTTGTATGACATTTTGCACATATCCTTATTGTAGGACTTTTATTCTAATTAACTGTTTACATGTCCAGTTTCAAATGACACTCCTTATATTTGTTTCATTCTCCTGTAAATCCTCAAGTCTCCAAACATGCCTCACACTAAACAAATGGCAGGGTATCTTACAGAATTAAATAAAGAAGTAGGTAGTAGTGTGAGAGGTCACACAACTGTTGGGATGGAGAAAAATATTAAATTTGTTACTTCCTGTAACATTAATTTCTGTTTTTTAAGGGAAGTTTCAATGTAGTCTTGTCTTTCTGATAAATCCTCTTATGCTATTTTACATTTTAAAAGAAATAAATAGTATTGGATTACTTATGGTTGGTTCATGAATTATTAAACTACTGTCATGTTATATATCATTGTGAGAGAATCTTGTTTATGCATCATAAGACATAAAGCATAAAAATGCTGAATTCAAATGTGCATTTTCCCAGTGAGAAAATATAAAAAACTTAAAAGCTTCAAAAAACACTTCCTCTAAGAAATGCAGTGATTTCTCTTCATAGCCAAAACATGACACATCCCGATGAAAATTTTAAAGTCACTTAAAAGCATATTTTATTCATTGATATTAGCATCTTTGGAATGTGTAAAAAAAGTACCTGTCTAGAAAAGTAATTCAAAAATATTTTCAGAAAATCTACCTTCAGGAAAAAAATCATTCCTCAAATTTTAATTTCTCGTTTAAATTAAAATTTAATAAAAAAATCCACCCTTGAAAACAAAACATCTACTTAAAGGCAGTGCTTTTGCTCTTCAGAGTATTTCTATGATTTTGGTATTTCAGGCCAGTGGGTTTTCTCTTCACAACTACCACTACCATGGCAACATCAGCAACACATTGCCACGTCCCCTGCCCTTGCTCTGTGCTTGACATGGCAAATGGGGTCTGTTTTTCCACTCATGTCTGCAAGTGAAAGGAATGCAGAAATACTAGGTGTCATTAAAACATATGTATAAATTAATATGCAGGATGCATGTTCTGTAAGATCCTAAGGTAATATTTACAAAGTGGTTTGGATATATGATCCAAGAGTAGCTGCTTTGCAGAGCTAAAGGCAGAATCTGAGCCGTTGCCTGGCTCGACTCATTTGACTGTTAAAGTGACTTACATCTATGATGCCTCACAATATGGTACATCTTTAGAAAAAAATAATTACGCTATTATCCTTCTGTATATAGTCAGAGAGGCTTTCTTTTGCTTTACCAAGTTAAAGAGTCCTCATCAATGGTAGTTATGATTTCCAGTGGGCTGACAATATGCCCACAATGGAAGATCTCCAGGGAATAAAACGCATGTCTTTGAGTTCCATTATTACAATATATTAAATCTTTTATAAAGGGTTTTCTTTTTTGGTATCTTAATGTTTTAAAATACGATAAAGTTCTTTTTCATGTATGAGGTAAACTCTAATTCAAGTGAAAAAAGAGCAATAGGAAGTTTGGGAAAGTTCAAAAGAAGGTGGACAAGAGAAAAAACTCTCGTCCTTCCAAGGCAGGACTTCTGACTTCTAAGACCAACCTAAGAAAGGGATCACTTTTGTCTTTGTGTCTCTTCAATCATCTGTGATCTCAGAGAGCAGAGAGGAATGACTATTAAATCAACCTCAGCTGCAAAACAGAATGGGCCTCTGTGGGACCTGCTTATACAAGAAAAAGATGCCCAGCAGGAAGCTCATATTATAAAGGACAAGAAAAATTAGAAAAGAGACAACATAGAGTGAGGGGGGTGGATTGGGTCTACAGGAGGTTGGCAAAACTTTTCCATGCGAGCCCACTGCATGAAAAAGGAGATAAATGACATCAGAGGGACCATTAGGCCCCGGGGAGAAAAAACCCTGAATTTACATTCTGATTTTTCTAATAAACAGCTACATTAATCTAGATGAACGTGGATGAGTCCCTTCTGTCTAATTCTCCAATTTAACAAACATTTACTAGGTAACTCTTATGTCTAAGGCATTGGGCTTTGAGTGAGAGGGTATTTTAGTACTATAGCATAAGAGTTTAAACCTGAGGGAGGGCAGGCACTGATTGCATCAGATTCTGTAGGATCCCACCCCAAAACTAGCAAATGGGAATCTCTGGAGGTAGCTAATTCCTGAGTAATTTTTAGGCACATGAAAGTTTGAAAGCCAGCTTTTAGGTAGAGATTAAAAAAAAAAAGAGTGCAGTATGTACCTTCAAAAATATTCTGATCTAATTTCCTTTTCTTTAAAAAGGGCCTTTGTACTAGGTGATTTCCAAAAGTTTTCTGATAACTCACTTTAATGTTTTTTTTTCTAACAGTTAACCTTTTACATGGTACTATCACTTAATATGTATAATTTTAGTTATGTGACCTGGTTCTACTTTTCCAGCCATTTATAGATGGTTTGAATAAACCACAAGAATTTTGTTGTCATATTCTTCTTTAGAATCAAGTAAAAACCTCCTCTTCTCCTCTGATGCTTCCCCCCACCCCATATTTTTTACATTGGTTCATATTAGTTATACATAACATTAGGATTCAGTTTGATATCATTATAAATGATGTATTATAATTTGCTCTAAGTCAGTCCCAAGTACTTCTCCTTACCCTCTCGTCCTCCTCCCCTTGTTCCCTTTCCTTTTCTCTACTGATCTTTTTGGTATTTACTTATTGTTGTTTTTTTAAATTACTGCCTTGTGCATATACATAATGGTGAGATTCACTGCAATATATTCATATATTTTACATAGGAAAGTTAGGTCAGATTCATTCCACAGTTTTTCCCTTATCCCTTTTCTCCTCACTCCCCCTCAATCCCCTTACTCTACTCTGTTGATCTTTCTTTTATTTGATAGTATTTGATAGAGTCCTGCTTAACCCCTGAGCCACATCCGATCCTTTTTGATTTTTTAATTTGAGACAGGGCCTCACTAAGTTGCTGAGGCTGGCTTTGAACTTTAAACCTCCTGCCTCAGCTTCCTAAAATGCAGGGATTACAGGTGTGCACTACCGTGTCAGACTCTCTTTTTTTCTTTACTCTTGACTAGCTTCCACTGTCAAAGAAAACATTGGACCTTTGACTTTCTGTGTCTGGATTATTTTACTTAGTGTAGTAGTCTCCAGTTTCATTCATTTACCAGCAATTGCCATACGCTCATTTTTCTTTATGGCTGAATGATACTCCATTGTGTATATATGCCATACTTACTTTATCTACTTATCTGATGAAGGACACCTTTGTTGGCTCCATAGCTTGGCTATTGTGAATTATAGAGCTCTAAACATTGATGTGGCCGGACACCTACGGTAGGCTATCTTAGATCTTTTGGATACATACGGAGGAGTGGGATAGCTGGGTCATATGGTGGTTCCATTCCTTCTGTTTGGAGGAATCTCTATATTGTTAATAAGTGGGCAAAAGAACTAAACAAACTTATCAAAAGAAGAACTACAAATGGCCAACAAATACATGAAAATATGTTTGTATCTCCAGGAATTAGCAAAATGCAAATCAAAATCAGAATGAGATTCCATCTCATTCAAGTCAGAATGACAGTTATCAATAATACAAATGATAATAAGTGTTGTTGAGAATATGGAGAAAAAAAGTTACATTCATACAATTTTGTTGGGGCTGCAAATTAGTGCAATCCCTCTGAAGCTTTTTATGGTACCCAGGGAAGCAAGAGATCAGGATTTAGTGAACTGGGTTCTGCTTTCAACTAGTTGCATGGACGTAGACATGATGCACCCTCCCTCACCCCTACAGGCTTCAGCTTCTTTGTGAGATGAGAAGTTAGGTTATTCAAATGACAAAGGCTACATGTACTCAAATGACAAAATTCCTAGGGCTTATGACTCTTGAAATTTATAAAACATGTTAGTGAGAAACCTCTTATCTGTGAACTCGTGCCATGGTCTGTGGAAAACAAAATTTGTATACATGAACATTGCTCTTTGGGAAGTTATAAACTTCCAGGATCATTCCATCTTAACCCCACTGACTTTACTATTGAATTATCTCTTGCACTCATTTATTCCTCTTCATCCCCACTGCAGCAGCCCTAGACTCTTTGAAATGATTCACTGAGACCAACAGGACAGCTTCTTGACGGCTGTGTTTCCAGTCTAATTTACACTCCACCCCACCACCAGGCCTGTCCCTTGGTAAACAGATACCATGTCACTCATCACCCCAAAGCCTTTCAGTAGATGCACATAATTTGATCAATTTCTTTCCCCAGTACCCTCCTTTTCCCTCCTCTCCTCTCTCCCCAAATCAGATTGCTCCAATTTGCAGATTGATTTTTATTGTTGTTAATTATATATGTAATTATATATAATTTTTATATACAATATTCATCATATATTCATACATTATGTATATTTATATTATCTAATATGTATACCTATATACATTAATAATAAAATAAAATCCTTCAGTATTTCTCCTGTGCTAAAGCCAGAATAAACATAGGGGAAGATCATGTGGAAGTCCCTGTCACCACTGCCAGTGTCCTGCCTAACCTTGTTTTTCACCACTTTTTTACCAGCCCCTTTGTGTCTACTGATTAGCTACGTGTGCTGGTCCCAGGGTTTCCCCAGATCTATTTCAGACTTTTAAATTTCCCATGTTTTGTTTCCTAGAATTCCTTTCATTTCCTTGTCTACCTTTTATTGCACTTGATAAATATCTATTATATTCTTAATTAAATATTTTTCTCATCTTTCTTTCCTTACATATTTTAAGCAAAATAAAAGCTTGGATTATATCTCATCCTTTGTACCTTTTCAGTCTATAGTTGTGACTCATAGTAGATGTTCAAAAAATGGTTGCCAACATAAATTCAGTTAACTAGAAAAACTTTTGATAAAATATTAAAAAGGAAAAACTGAAAATAACTCTAAAACAGAATATCCTACAAAATAACAACTCACTTTTATTTAGATGTAAATGAGATTTCTTTGCAATATAGATTATGGAAAACTTATAAGATGTCTGTGCATACTGTTGACACAAGCATTAGAAAGGGTGTGCTGTAAATTAACATTGAAAAGATATAATGGCTCACATTTGAATGATGGACATTAGAAAGCACAATAGTTAGGGTCAAACAAAGTTTACAGTTGAGGCTGCATGTACCTGTTAGATCTGTATTGGGCCACCACCCCAGGTCACAGGCTTTGCAGGTAAACTCATCTTGCACGTATTCATTCTCCTTGCAGGCTGTGCAAATCCAGCAGCAGCTCACTTCTCCTTTCCGTATGACCTGTAACACAGGAATATTTCACATCCTAAAGGTTTTCTCGCCAGAAAAAAAATCCTATATGTTGAGGAACCTTAAGAACATAGATTAGAACATATAGGATTATTTTAGAATTCAATTGTGAATCTCAGTTCAGCCCATCCTGAGTGTGGAGATTTTAAATAATAATTCATTTTATAGATTGAAATGACTGTATTATTTTAAGGTTTTAAAAAACAAGACAGTTTTAGCTTTTCCTTGTTTACATTTGTATTTATTCATTGCTCCAAGGGTAAGAATTACCTTTTGCTCTGAAGAAAAAAGTGATGTTTAGCCACAAAAGTTTTTATACAATTAAACCTTATTAGTTCACAAAAAACAGGGATTATAAAATTTTGTTGTGATTATGAAAAAGAATTATAGATAATTTCATTCTACAGCAACTTTTTATACATAAGGCCAGAGTGATGGCAAAGAAAACATAACCGGGTATTGGTTCTGTCTGACTTGCTCTAGTGAATTTAAACAATCATATTAATTGTTGGAAGAAAAAGTTACTAGTCAAAAATTATGGAAGAGTTGCTTTTTATCTGAGTACTTTAACTTTTCCCCATTTTCTATTTGTTTGTAAATACTTTCACACTTATTTGAACAAAACTAAACATCAAAACAACCTGCACTTTGAGTACAGGAATGTGGATGGCATATAATTAGGTCTTGCTTTCATCTCTTGCCTGACAATTTCTGCCCTTCATTGCTTAATAATTCACATATTACAATAATCAATATGGTTTGCTATATCTTTTCATTTTTACCTATCACATTTGTTCTTTGTTCCTTTTCCCTGATTTCCTGCCTTCATTTTTAGCATTCCATGCTATTCCCAATAGTGGCTTAGTAGCTAGACCTCTTTTTGTTTCAGTGGTTGCTCTTTCATTGACAGTAGGCACCATTAACTTATCACATCTATATTTCACTAATACTTTGCCATTATACTACATGCATAAAATTGTATGATGTAAGAATCCTACATTAATGTTCTTTCATTTTTCCTTCCCATCCTAATGGCTACCATTTTAATACATTACTTATAAGCATTGTATAGCACCATCTCCCACAACTATCTTTTTACTTCAAACAATTATTTTTAAGTAAAATTGTAAAAATCAGAAAATTTGGAATCAGAAAAAAATTGTTATATGACCAAGGTGTAGTGGTGCATGCCTGTAATCCCAGCTATTGGGAAGCTTGAGGCAGGAGGATCTCAAGATTGAAGCAATACAATGAGCCCCCTCACAATGAAGGAGAAGGAGGAGAAAGATGAGGAAGAGGAGGAGGAGGAGAAGAGGAGGAGGAAGTGGAGGAAGAGAAAGAGGAAGAGGAGGAGGAGGAGGAGGAAGGGGAGGAGGAGGAGGAGGAGGAGGAAGGGGAGGAGGAGGAGAAGGAGGAAGAGGAGGAGGAGGAGGAGGAACAAGAAACTGGAAAAATGCCTTTGTCATTGTCAGCTCTGCAAATTCCATTCCCTAGAAATTGTTCTTTACTTGGACTCTTAGAATTCCACTCTATTTAAATGCAGATTAATAGTCAAATAATCAAGGGAAAATCTCTGGAAATTTATGGGATTCACTTTTTTTCTTTCTCCTGAACAGATCTATCTTCTCCCTTACCTGTACTGCAATTTGTAGCTGCCTTGGCCTTCCCAAACTATGATTCTGTCTTCTTAAAGTAGCAAGATGACCAAACTCTGTTTCTCTAGTTGGACAATTAGGAAATTTCTTCCAGGCAAAATGCTTGAGTGATTTTAGGGTTTACTTTGTTTATCTCCCTTCGCTTCTCTGGCATCAGGGTCATGTACTCCCTTCCAATGTCTGAACACAGACAGTTGTTTCATGTTTCATCAAGTTTTTTTATTGTTTAGTATAGAAGGCTAAGTATGAGCCTTCTGCTCATTTTAGGAGCAGAAGACCTTTCCTAACATATTAGAAATTACTGAATATTTCCATATGTAGAGTCAGAATTGAACTGTAAGTATTTCCATGCTTTAAAATGATAGAAACTCTAGACTTCATGAAAATAAAATTATTTTTCTACAGATAAAGTTGAAATTTATACCACTGTTTTATAATTACATAAAAATACCAAATAACAGGATATTTTGAACAAATGTAAAACATTTTTCTTTTCTTACTTTACTTTTAAATAATTTTGAAACTAAAATGAAATCAAGTCTTTTTTGAAAAAATTCATAACTATCCTCAAAATAGAACATTTACATTCCCAATCATCATTTGTTTTCTAACTGATATAAATGAATGTTTCATTCTTATTTTAATTAGAATAAGTGGTATCGTAAGAGACAATACAAAATATTGTATGTTACTTCACCTACCTTTAATTTTTCTTTTCCTATTAAATTAGTACCACTAATTAGGCAAACTCAAAAGATGATAATGCTAAGCAATTTATTAACGTCAGTTTTCCTGCCCTTTTAGTGTGTCCCAGCTCATTAGTCCTCCAATCAAAGGTACTGAGATAAAAGAGGCAATATTTTACCAGAAAATAATGTTAGAATATCCTTAGTTATTTTTCATTTTGATGAACTTGTTGCAACGTTTCCATTATTGCAAAATATATGGAACAATAATGTTCCTTAGACTGATCTCATATAGTACAAGTTTCATAAATTACATCATTGAAGTCATGTAATATTTGGGTTAATTTTAACATGCATGAAATTTCATTTGCTCCATTCCAGTCCCCAGTGCTTCCTCTTTCTCTCCTCTATCCCCCTTTCTAGTCTCCTTCCTCTACTCTCCTGGTCTTTCTTCTATTTCTTTTGTTTTAAAAAATGGCTGCTTCTTAGATAGACAAAAAGGTGGAATTCACTGTGGTAGATTTGTACATGTACATGGTGTTGTGTTTGGCTGGTTGAAGGTAAGAAGAAGAAATGATCAACTTCTCAACCCAGTCTCCCAACCCCAAACCCTTTTCTTGGACAAAATAATCTGAAGACACATTTAAAGGAAAAAGTAAACAGAAAAAAAGAGGGAAAGGAGAGAGAGGGGAAAGAACGGATCAGAGGCCAGTGAACGCAACCTGTAGGGTTCTTTCTCTTGCTTCCCTGCCATTTTCTTTTATCTCTACTAAACCCTGTCTCCTTCACAAATATTGTTTTCTTAAGTCTGGATTCTGTTCCATCTGTGTTTTAAAAGTGGATCACTATTTATGATTTTTTTTTTGTGAACTACTGAGCAACTAAGGCTTGGAAATTGAAATTTGCATTTGTAGGATACATGCCAGTTCACATAATGAAGGATAGCTTAGCAACATGTGGCCTTAGGATGATAAGAGCTTTGGAATGGCTCCAAGCCCAGTTTTGGCAGATTCTAGTTGAGAGAGATCAGGAGCAAGAGACTTAACCCCTCTCAGTTTCAGATCCATCATCTGTAAAATAAGGGTGGTAATGCCTGCTTCATAAAAGTTGTCTCAAGGAGTAATTGAAATGATGTAGCTAAAGCATCGGTTGCAGTGGAACAAGAACATGCTTGGTTGATGTCGGTCCTGATCTCCCTCCCTTTGCCTTCCCATCCTTTTTTGTTCTTCACCATAACAAGCAAAAGAGCATCAGACTCCGTATATGAGACCCGTCACTCCAGACCCTTGTTATTTGCTTGCATGACATTGTCTATAAATTGCTTCCTCAGACTCTCTTGGCCTCCCTTGTCCCCTGTGCCCTTGGCCACCAGCTTCACTTCTGTGAATACCAGCTCAGTCTCTAATACTATTGTTTCTTCTTCAGACACCTTCAGTTGTCTTTCTCTCTCTGAAAGTACGTGCCAGATCCCAGAGCTTCCTCCACTGGACTCACCTTCACAGAAACCCTAGCAGACCACAGGGGACACACAGGCTCTTTTCCTTCTCACTACCTCCAGAACCAGAAGAGGAAGCCAAGTAAGAAGACATGGATTTTGGCTTCCTCAGTCATTACTTGAGGGGTCAGGTGATGCAACTCCATGTGAGAATAAACTTTGACCAAAGGAAGCAGAAAATAGATACATTCATTCTTTTCCCCTCTTTTCTCCAGTAGTGTGAATAGTCTGCCCTGAGATCTCTGCAAGGCTCAGTCAGTAGTCATGCCAATGAGGCATGGTCCTTCTCAATAAGGTATTTTTTTTTTGGTTATTGCTTATTTGCTTATTTTTGTTTTTCCTCATTCCTTCTTGTCTTACTTCCCTTTCACTCTCACTCTTGTTTTTCTGAGACTGAATCTCCAAATAATTCATTGCATACTTTTTAGTGTTCAAGGGAACCTGCACTGAGATACTTGTGAATACATTTTCCAGGATCTCTTATCAACTGTCTTCTAAATAGGTTTGGTAAAATAGAATGGACTGATGGGAAACTGAAGAGAGAAAATAGAATTGTCTTCCACCTCAAGGAGCAGCTCAGGTAGAGGCTGTTCATTCTTCCTCTGGCCTGAGAGTGGAATGAATTTTCGCTGTTGCTCATCTCTGAGTTGCCTCAGAGTGCCTTTGAGTGTTTCCTTGAATTCTTGTAATGTGAGTAATACCAAATGATGAGCAAAATTGTTTAAAAGAGGTGGAAGTATAACCAGGACCGTTGTCCGTTTTTAACTGTTTTGGAACACCCACAGTGGCAAAATTTTGTAAGCAATGAGCTATAACATCTTTAGTTTTTTCTCCGGCATGAAGGGAGCCCATCAAAAATCCGGAAGAGGTATCAACTGTAACATGTAAATATTTTAATTTTCCAAATTCTGGCAAGTGTGTGACATCCATCTGCCAAATATGGTTAGGTATCAGTCCTCTAGGATTGACTCCAAGATTAACTTGTGGTAAAAATGTCACACAATTTTGACATTGTTTTATTATATGTCTGGATTGTTCTTTAGTTATTTTAAAACGCTTTTGTAAAGTATTAGCATTGACATGGAACCTTTTATGAAAATTTATAGCTTCTTCTATTGTGGAGAAAATATGTATGTCATGTGTAGATTTATCTGCTAGTTCATTGCCCATACTAAGGGCTCCAGGCAATCCTGTATGTGCCCTGATATGACCTATAAAGAATGGATCTTTTCGGTCCCAGGTTAGACTTTGTATAGCGGAAAACAAAGAGAAAACAGTAGAAGAAGGTGAAATCCTACCAGCATCTTCAAGGGATACTATAGCATTAACTACATACTGACTATCAGAAAATAAATTAAATACAGAATCTTTAAACATCATAAAAGCTTGTAATACTGCATTAAGCTCCACCTTTTGAACTGATTGCTTGGGTACTAAAAATGTAAAAGTTTGATCAGGAGTAACTACTGCTGCTGTACCATTGTTTGACCCATCAGTGAATATATTTGGAGCATTTATGATAGGGGTTTTTCTTGTCATTTTTGGAAAAACTACAGGATGCTTAGACCAAAAAGACAACAAAGGATTAGATGGTAAGTGATTATCAAATGAAACACTAGTTTTACACATGATTATTGCCCAAGTATTTAACTCATTAGCTAACTCATCAATTTGATCCATAGTATATGGAGTAATAATTTTATTGGGAGAAATCCCAAACACTCCCTTTGCTACTTTTATTCCTTTGAGTATTAATTGTCCTACAGCCTCAGGATATCTAGTAAGAATAGTGTTAGGAGAATAAGATAAATGTATCCACAATAATGGACCTTCCTGCCAAAATACTCCTGTAGGAATATTTTTTGTTGGTAGTACAATAAATAATAAAGGCAAACTTATATCAATTCTATCCAAATGCATATTTTCCATATACGTTTCAATGATTTTTAATGTTTTTCTTGCTTCAGGCGTTAACATGTGGGGTGAATTTGGATCTGATGGACCTTTTAGAATATCAAATAAAGGTCCTAACTCTCCTGTTGGTATGCCTAGATAAGGCCTTATCCAATTTATGTCTCCCAATAACTTTTGAAAGTCATTAAGTGATTTGAGTTGATCTACTCGTATTTGAATTTTTGGTGGACGGACCATGGTTGAGGATAATAGAACTCCTAAATAATTAATTGGAAGATTTAATTGTACTTTATCTATTGCTATCTCTAGATTGTAATTTTTCAATAAGTTTGTAAGTGTGGCATAACATTCTAGTAATGTGTTTTTATCTTTATGTGCCAATAACACATCATCCATATAGTGAAATATTTGTAGTTCAGGATTTTGATTTCTAAGTGGCTGGATTGCTTTATTAACATAAATTTGACACATAGTTGGGCTGTTAGCCATCCCTTGAGGGAGTACTTTCCATTCATATCTCTGATCAGGACCTTCATGATTCAGTGCAGGGATAGTAAATGTAAAATGTGGACTATCCTCGGGATGAATTGGAATTGAAAAGAAACAATCTTTAATATCTATAGCTAAAACATGCCAGGTTTTTGGTAAAGCAGACAATTGAGGAATCCCTGATTGAGCAGGTCCCATAATAACCATCTCATTATTAATGGCTCTTAAATCTTGTAATAATCTCCATTTACCAGATTTCTTTTTAATGACAAAAATGGGAGTATTATGGGGGGATATGGAAGGTTGTATATGTCCTTCTGATAATTGTTGTCTGACCAAGTCATGGGCTACTTGTATCTTTTCTTTAGTCAGGGGCCACTGAGGAACCCACACTGGTCTTTCTGATTTCCAAGTAATTTTGATTGTCTCAGTGGCCCTTTCTGAAAACCCAAACCATGTCTATTTATTTCTTGATCTATTTGAATTGGTGCTGTCATACCTTGTTCTTGTTCTCTTAATCTTTTTTCTTTCCTAAAGCCTTGTTTAGCCCTAGTAGTGGGCGCGTTAGGATTGATGTTATTTGTTAATGTCAATCCTAATTGATCTAGGACATCTCGTCCCCATAAATTTACGGGAAGATGATCCAATACATAGGGCTGTATAGTTCCTTCACATCCTTCAGAATCCCTCCAATCTAATACCATAGCACTTCTATGGGGATTTGTTGCCACTCCTAGGCCTCGAAGCATTTGAGTGGCTTGTTGTAATGGCCAATGTTTTGGCCATTCTTGATGAGAGATGATACTAAGGTCTGCACCTGTGTCCAGCAGCCCATTAAAGTCATGTCCTTGAATATTTAATTTTAGCATTGGGCGAGAATCTAAATTTAAAGACAGCATAGCCCAATCTACACCTGTGGAGCCTAATCCCTTGGAACCTCTTTCTACATTACAACTGGAAAATTTATCATGCAGGCTGGGTATTATTAATAACTGTGCTATTCTATCTCCTGGTGAAATTACTGATATACCTCTTGGAGAACTAGCTATAATTTTTATTTCACCCTCATAAGCGGGATCAATTACCCCAGGACTTATCATAAGTCCTTTTAGTGTAGAAGAACTGCGTCCCAATAATAAGCCTACTGTTCCCTGGGGAAGAGGTCCTTTTACTCCTGTGGGAATGATATGAACTCCCATCTCTGGAGTTAGTACTGCTCTGGCAGAGGTGCAGATGTCCAGCCCTGCGCTCCCTCTAGTTTGTCTGATGAGGGATTTAATGGATAATGTGTTCTGGGCACTACCTTGATGGTGCTGCTGGGTTCCTCCATTGCCCCATATATTTGTGGTTTTGGGCCCCGGGGCATTGGGCCCTCTAGTCCGTTTTTTGGCAATGGAGCCTGATACCTTTCTCCACGATATCATGGGTAAACACTTGGTCCTTGTCCATTTTTTGATAACGGAATACCCTCTATGGTGGTTTGAGAACGGCATTCATTAGCCCAATGTTTCCCTCTATGGCATCGTGGGCAAATACCCGGTATTCTATTCCTTTGATACCCAGCTTTGTTAAACCCTCCTCTTATGGGGCAACTCCTTTTAAAATGTCCTGTTTGATTACAATTATAGCATGTTTTTTGCCTGGCATCTAAAGCCTGTTGTACTGCTGCTAAGACTTGCCCTTGTTCATTAATGTCTCTACATAATTTAATATATGTCTTTAAATCTTCATGTCTCCATGGTCTAATGACCTCTCTGCAGCAATGATTTGCTTGGTCATAAGCCAGTTGTTTTATAAATGGCATTACCTGTTCTGTATTTCCAAATATCCTAGAGGCTGACTGAATAAGTCTATCTACAAATTCAGCGTAAGTTTCATTAGTTCCTTGTATCACCTTAGATAATTGACCTTGTAAGTCTCCATGCCCCTGTAAAGTTTTCCATGCCCTAACTGCATCTACAGCAATTTGTGCGTATACGCCAGGGTCATATTCAATTTGCTGTCTTTGACCCTCATAAGGTCCCTTTCCCAATAGCATATCTATATTTCTTTGAGGGTAACCAGCTTCTGCATTTCGCCTAGCTGTCTCCATGCAAAATTCCTCATTGGCAACCTTCCATAACAAATATTGTCCTCCGTTTAGCACAGATCGACACATGTTAGCCCAGTCTGCTGGTGTCATGTCCAAGTTGGTAACATATTCGACCATGCTTATTGTGAAGGGAGCTTGCGGCCCATAGGTTGTTACAGCCTCCTTTAATTGCTTTATTGTTTTGAAATCTAAAGCACAGTGAATTCGTTGCCCTCCTGCCTGCTCAAGTACAGGGCATGCTAATCTTTGGGGTTCTGCCTCAGAATTCCGTCCATCAACTACGAGAGTTGAGGGCCGCTCAGTTGTAGATGGAGCTGTTGGTTGAGTTACGCCCTCTGGTGATTGAACAGAGTTAGTAGCAACCTCCTGTTATAATTCTCCACCTGATGGCTGCTTTTCCTCTAAGCTTTCTTTCTTTAAATTTTCCTCTGACTAGCTTGAGAGACCTTCTCTTTTGGTTGACCTAGCGTTTTTTCTACCATAGTTTGGACCTCTAAGAATTTATTTAACAGTTTTTTGGTTTGTTTTTTTACTAGATTCTAATCTACCATAAAGGTAACGTAACCCAATAAGATAGGATAAAACAAAGCCGAAGCAGAATGAAACAAAAACGGAGCAGAGAATGGTTGTATCAATTTTCTCTTTCTCAGGGCCGAATAACTTCAAACCTTGAGCCAACCATTTTTCCCAGTTTGCCTGAGAAAATTCTAGGGCTAGGGAGCTCGAAATAAAAACAAAATAAATCAAAACAAGAACACATTGTTTTTTGAGATGGTCACCCATCCTGTCGCCTTCCCTCAGGGGCGAGCAATTTTACTCACCTCTAAGTTTCAGGCGTTCCCCGCACGGGCCGCCAAATGCTGCAGTCTTGGCTGGGCACAGAATCACGAGCCACTCAAGCAGGAACAAAACTTTATTTTGAAAAAGCCGCCAATACTCCGTAGGCGCCGGCAAGCCAAACCCGGTCCTCCCACGTGGGCGTCTGCTGGAACCGTGCGTTCCCCCAGAACCGGGGGGCCCCGGACCTCCCCTGGAATTTCCTCCTACTATCCTTCCCCAACCAATGGGAACTCTCCAGGAGTCCAGTAACTTGAGTCCGGTAGCAGGCCAAGGTGAACAGCAGGAGCCCAATTTGCATATGAATGTAAATCTTACCATAATCATATCATCTCAGTGGCTAGCTGGCGTCACTTTACAAGCAAAGGTGCCATGCATCATTTATCTGCTTGTGGCTCCTAGCACTTTTCCCCTCTTTTCTCCAGTAGTGTGAATAGTCTGCCCTGAGATCTCTGCAAGGCTCAGTCAGTAGTCATGCCAATGAGGCATGGTCCTTCTCAATAAGGTATTTTTTTTTTTTTGGTTATTGCTTATTTGCTTATTTTTGTTTTTCCTCATTCCTTCTTGTCTTACTTCCCTTTTACTCTCACTCTTGTTTTTCTGAGACTGAATCTCCAAATAATTCATTGCATACTTTTTAGTGTTCAAGGGAACCTGCACTGAGATACTTGTGAATACATTTTCCAGGATCTCTTATCAACTGTCTTCTAAATAGGTTTGGTAAAATAGAATGGACTGATGGGAAACTGAAGAGAGAAAATAGAATTGTCTTCCACCTCAAGGAGCAGCTCAGGTAGAGGCTCTTCATTCTTCCTCTGGCCTGAGAGTGGAATGAATTTTTGCTGTTGCTCATCTCTGAGTTGCCTCAGAGTGCCTTTGAGTCTCTCCTTTTAAAAAGTTTTGTAACCAGTTTCCTATATTAAGTTCCCTCTATTGAATCACATGTCATGGACGCTTCCTGAAAAGATCCTAATACAATACATAACAGTAAAGAATATGATTGAATTTGCCTGTGTTTGTGGTATTACTGAAATAATTCTTTTCCTCCATAAGATATTATATTTATAAGACATATATTTCTAAATATAAGTAACATAAGGAAACACTTCTAAGGAAATTATCATAAGAAAGTTCTATACATTGTCAGGAAAGACATCCAATTATTATTTTAGCATTTTAAATGGCATTGGATATTAAAACTGAGTAGCCTTTTCCTAAAGACTTTATTTCCCACTTGATATAAATGCATGTTTGACAGTCACCTTGAAGCTGCCTCTCTCCTGTCTTCATGGTGGCTACTGAGATTTAGCTTTCTGCATCCTGGGCCTGGTAGGGGGCAAATTAGTGGTATTAGAATGTAAGTGCCATTATATGGTAAATGGGATTCAGATTTCATTTGTTTCTTTACCTCCCAAGGTGTTTATGGGAAACAAACACCACCATACCCCTCTCCTCGTGCTACTAAGAACTGGCATATTTTCCTCCTGCAGGGCACACAATATTTCTAAAATTGGCCCCCAAGAGATTTGCACTTATTGTGAGTGCTCTGTAATCGCTCAGCAATGATTTCTGGGATCTCCTTTGATGATACTGACTGGGTATAACACAAACTCACTGCCAGAAATACTTCAGTATTTAGGCAGAAAGATGTCGGCAGACAGCCTTGCCTCTGAATTTGAGGAGGAAAAAGGCCTCTCTTCTGGAATGCGCAAGTGGGAATACACATGGTATGTGACACTCAGGCATGGCTTGCCAGCACTCAGAGCAACAGGAGAGAATTATGACAGGGAGCTGGAGCACAGGGAATCCTTGAAACAATTATTTTTTCTGCCATTTCCCCCCCCTTATCTCCTGAAGGGGTTTCATAGACTGTTTCACAGTGGTTGTCCATGAAGCAGAATCAATGCTATATCCACACTGGAAAGGAGGCCTGAGTCAAACATGTGACACCCTTTGGGTCAGAGAAGTATAAGAGCTCAAACTTCTGCATTCCCTTCTATATGTGGTATCAGTTCTCAGATGTGGTGGTTTGGTTTTGTTTTGTTTTTCTCAACATCAAGAAAAGACGATACAACCAGAATCCATTAGTCTGGCATCTTATGGTAAAGGACAAGAAGTTTGGAGCTTCTGGATTTCAAAGGACATACTTCTGCATACCACCAGATGGCCCCATGTGAAAGAATTCTAGAAGAAATGGCTGTTGAGGGAGAAACAGAGTTGTTTCTCATACACACTGGATTGGCTTAGGATCATTCTTAACACTGCAGAAACTCTTTGGTATAGATTAGAAACTAACAGTGAATTGCCTGATACTACACCAGCTATATAAGAACTCCTTGGGTCAAATCTTCCCATAATCCACTCTGTTAGTCCATTTTTCTGTCGCTGAAACAAAATACTGGAGGCTGAATAATTTACAAAGAAAAGAGATGTGTTTATCTCACAGTTTCAGAAATGGGAGGTTCAAACCGAATGGTTCTGTTTGGCTTCTAGTGAAGCCTCCTCTGGCTGCATCAAAACATGGAGGAGAAATAAAACGGGAACTGCTGGGTGCAGAAGGGGTCAAGCATGTGAGGTGTCCTCACTTCATAGCAATATACTCTCACAAGAACTAACACTCTGTGGACTGGCATAAATGTCTTCTGAGGGTGATGGCCCCAGTGACTTAATTACCGCCTACTAAGCCCCAGCTCTTCAATATTCTACCACATTCTAACATCATCACATTGATGAACAAAATTCCAGCACAGGAATCTTTGGGGAACACACCCAAGCCGTATCTAAACCCCAGCACCTATAAACTCGAAGATTAGCCATGGTCATGGCAGGAGCCCTTTAGCATTGCATCCTGACACAGCACTAGAGTAGAGAATAATCTGATTGGCTAGTTGTCTTGGTAATTGACAAATATTTTTATATAACTTCTTCAGAAAAGGTACAAGATATTTAAAACTAGGGTGATTTGTCTCAGAAACTTACTGCTTTCTCACAGTGGCTGGAGTCACTGAGAATTTGTCCGCCAGGACAGCTCATGTCATTTGACAAGAACTGTTCCTGGCCCATAATCTTCCACCTTTTCTTGGAAGTTGAAATAAGACTTCTCCAGAATATACACCCAAAGTCATATACTACATGACTAGATCCTTGCCATCAGAACCTTATGCTTACTAAGGGCATCTCTTCTGTAGGGTCCCTGCAAGGTAGAGATGACATAGCGGCACCGTGGCTCTGTGAGGGTGCCAGAGCCTCACACACCATCTACTCCAGCTCCAGCTGTGCTGTGTGACATTTATGTGACAGTCTGTCTTCTCCCCAAGATGAATCACAGAAAATTAGAGATGGGAAAGACCTATTAGTTCATCTAATCCTCACCCTGCCAGTTCGCAATCCCTCCCTCTGCTCCATTTCCCTGTGCATCATCCACTTTGATTGAAATAGCATGGCATACAAAGAGTGCTGCTCCAAGCCTCATCACTGAGAATTCTCTCTAGCACACCAGATAATATATGTCTGCATTTACTCCAGCTTTCTTAATACGGTAAACTTATGGTTCACTTATTCTACTTCATTTCTTCCCACCCAAAGTCCTGGATATAATTAGAAAGTGGGGACTTTCTCTTGGTTAGAGAAAAAAAAATTCATTTCAGGAGAATCAAAGGACTTGATAGAGAAAAAGGAAGTGACATGCCAAGCTTCTTATGTTACCTCATTTCAACTTCTGTTATTTTAGTTTTGTGCTTATTTGACATTGCTCAGCTTTTGCCTTCTTTAACAATTGCTAGAACAATGACTAAGCACTATTATTGGCTTTTTTCCCACATTTACTTCTACTTAATTTTTTTTTTTAAATTTTAAAATGTTTAATTGACAAAATTGTGTATATTCAAAGTGAACCACATGATAATTTGATGCATCTATGCATCATATGATGATTACCACAGTCAAATTAATTAATACATCCATCTAAACCATGCCGTAGAGCCCCAGAACTTTATTCAGTCATAACTGAAACCATGACTCAGCAGCAATATTGGTTTTGACTTTGGTTTTCACATTTACTTCCATTTCAAGTTTTAATTTGATTCTTTATCTCCTTGCTGCCTACAGTATATGTAAGTTCCCAGTTTATCAACATGATTAAAATAAAAGCGATTTAAATATTCTAAACTATTAGAATAGTTTACCTATTCCCTTTCCTAATGCTTTCTTTGTTTTTCTATTTTATCTAAACACAGGAGTACAAGCAGGTAGCCTGGCACACCCTTTCTGCATAGCCTTGTTTAAAAATTCCTTTTCTCTCAATAATGTTCCTTTTCCCTCAATAATGTCTCAGTGGTAGACCTTCTTGACAATACAGTCCAAGAACACAGAGGTGGCTCACCTTTATCTGACCCTTTAAGCAAGGCTCACTGCACACAGACCGTACCATTCCACTCTTATTCATCTGGATTTTGTAATCATCTATGTTCAGCACTCCTTCATGCCAGGTTCCAACATGTACATAGTCATAGCGATTAGCTTCAGTGTACTGCAGATTCATGATATCATACCTACAAGGGAAAGAGCCTGTGAGTCTTGTAGGATACGGACATCATGTAGAAAACAAAGAAATATATTAAATATATTTTAATTGAAGACAGATAAAAGCTAGAATCATTGCACATCCTAACTCCAGATACTGTAAACATTTTAGTTTATTTCTAATGTTTCTTCTGATTTTCCAGAATGGATCTGTGTATCATCAACAGTTGATAAGGAATATGTTACTCTCATAAATGTCTTTCTGCTCATCCTCCAAAAAGGAATTCTATATGTATTGATGATCTCCTTCAAATTATAATCCACTAAGTTAATCTTTGAACAAGTAACAATCCATAAGAATATTAATAACTATATTTGGTTACTTATATTCCATTCCTTTTCACATTGAATTGCCATTTTCATTACACTGGATAAAAAGAGGGTTGTTTTACCAAATTTGGAACATTTTTTAGGCACTAATAGAACCAGAAAACTCAGAAAGGTATATTTAATGCATAAGGTTGTTAGGGTTATGACCTCTTATGCATTGACATTTAAACTGATCTCTTCCCTGATCAGGACAAACGTTTCTGGAACCTAATAACTGGTGTCAGTTACTTTAGTAAGTTTCAATGCTGAAATGCTTTGCAACGGCAAACCTACATTTAGGCTCCCCCCAGTAGTAATGATGCCACTGTATATCTTTTCTTTTCTTTTTCATTTTTTAAGAAATCTTTACTGCAGCCAAAGCAGATTCTGGGAGCAAGGCCTCATCATTTCCTGCATGGAGAGCTGGAGAATTCTTCAATGCAATGGAAAGAACAGAGAACTTAATATCAGAATGAATGAGTTGGTGCTTCTCTAACATTTTAACCATAGGTTACACTACTTGGCAATGTCACTAAAGTCTTTAAGCTTCATGGGTTTCTTGTGGGGATTTAAGAACATAAGGCATGTACAAAACCACTTTATAGTTGGCACTAATGCAAAGGTTCTATGGTTCCAATGTTTGTTGAAATTCTACCCCCATAGTGATGGGGTTAAGAGATGGGGCAGAGCCCTCATTAGTGAGATTAGTGTCTTTACAAAAGCCTTGCCCCGATCCCCAAATAAAACTCCCTTCTCCATTCCACCACATAAAGACACAGTTAGAAGCTTACGTCTATGACTCAGAGTGTGACACTTCACCAGACACCAAATCTCTTAGGGCCTTGATCTTGGACTTTCTGCCTCCAGACTTGGAAGCAATAATTTTCTTTTGTTTATATGCCAACCTTCTATGATATTCTGTTGTAACTGCCCAAATGGACTAAGATAATGTGCAAGGCAATATCACAGAATCATTCATATTTGCATTTCCATGGATACTCTAAAATACTTCAGTTCTTTCCATTAATACAAATAAACAAAACTGGAGAAGGCATTTGTGTTGGCATAACCATTTGTCTCTCAGTCATTAAAAATTCTCTAGTATCCCTACATCTACTTTCCATGTTGATGTTCACTCTAAGCAAACAAACTATAACTCATGTGGTCATGTGCCAACACTCTACGTCTGGCTTTCTCTTCCTAGCCCTGTAGTGGGATTCTTTTCTGTAGTACCTATGAGGACTCCTCCCCCTACTGGGCTATATAGAATACAGGTCATGGTATCTTGCTGTTGGTGCATGACCTAAGGAAATACATAATGGTTAACCAACTGATTTTCCTCTTTCTCATCTTCATTCCCCCATGCTGTTGCCTGAGTCATCCTGGAATTATTTCTCTCTATACCTGACTCAGGCGCATGGTCTTTCTCAACATTTCACTCAGGGATTCTACTACCCTTAAGCCTAAGTTGGCTTTCAAAGCCTATTTGCTGTATCTGACCCCGTTTGTTATTGACTTTTCAATTTATTGACTTTTCTGCCTGTTCTCAATGTGTGAAAGCATCCTGTCATGCACAGGGTAGCTTGTGGCTTCTCCATGTCCAGATTCAGGTGATTCCTATAAGAGCTGTCTCCTGAAAGAAAGGAGCCCAGTGTACAGGAAGTGTCCCCTTGTGCTGTGAGCAAAGCTTACCAAGAGTGAGAAGAGAGACCAGTGCACCTGGAGCTCATCCTTCAATTTTGTGCTCTTTTGGCTTCAGCAAGAGTTATTATGCCTCTTGTTACTGAAGCATGCCAGAATGTTCTTCAGAATAACTGAGTGGTATTTGAATGGGTATTAATTGTGAGCTCACACTCTTTCTGTGCTCAAAGGCACTAATCTGTACATCTAATATCTTTCCATTTTAAGCTCACTATGGCTATAGAACCTACTGCAAATATTCTATGGAGTAGTTTTCTTTTCAATTTCATTAAATTTTTTTGGTGTTTTATTTCATATTATGCCATGACACTTTCTTTGAATTTTCAATGAAGGCTTTGCTGCAATAGTAGCTTTAGAATAAGGTTTTTCTGTAAGTCAGTTTCCTAAGACTTTTATTTCAACTTCTTTAGTTTTGCACTTTCATAGAGGAAATTAGTTCACACTTTATTTACATTTAGGGACCTCAAACTCCACAGTATTTTTGGTACAAAAACACATTTTTAAAAAAGTTCCAAATGCTGGAGGGGTTCTGTGGGAAAATACTAAAACATACCAAAAGAAAAATATTGACTTACAGAAAAGAGCCTCCCTATGCTGTGTGTGTTAATAAAAGCTGCTCTTTGCTCTTAACCCCAGGATTCCTTCCTGGCATGTTGGCCTTTATTTGGAATATGCTCATGCTGTAAATTGCATCTTCACAGCATCCTCTCATTGCATTCGGTTTATGTTGTGCAATGATTAACTAAAATAACTACAAGAGGGACCAGAGGCATGAGCAATGGTATGACAGGAGCTGGAAGCAGAGGGAGGTGGTTGAAACAGGAACTGATCACAGATGAAGCTGACCAATTCCAAACAGGAGGAAATGATCCCTGAAAAGGGACCCAGGGGAAAGTTCACAATTTAAATATATAATTACAGATGGAAGAGATACAAGCTAAAATTATGCACTACCTTTTGGATAAGTTACAAAGAGAAAAAGGAGGAGGAAATTTGTATTTATGAAATGTAAAAAAATGTATCTTGCCCTGGGATGGGCATATGCTTTCTTCTGGAATCATAAAGGAAGATTAGCATTGCAAATTTGACCCTGTACTGAGCCTCATTTCCAGTGGAAGGCAGGATTACAGTGGTGGGCTTAGCAAAGTAGGTGGTTCCTGTTCTGAATTTCAGACCTATTTGTTCTTCCTGGTATCACTTCCTAAGGTAATCAGCACTGTGAAGCTTTCCACATTCCCAAGCCCTGGATCATCTATCCCCAAGTTCTGATCAAAATCTGCTCCCACTTTTCTGGCAGCTTGGGGGGTATCCTACAAATTCATTTTAATTGTTGACTGTGACATGTCACTTTCCTTCCTAGAGCAGTTGTATTTTAATAGAGAGATTCCACTTAGCCCCCATAAGGAACACTCCAAATGTAGGAATTAAACTTTACATGTAAAGAAGAGACATCTGGAGAAGGATTTGGGTTCACAGTACTTCCACAATGACATTAAGAAAGTTGATAGAAGTTTTGCCTAATTTTACAATTAGCTTATAAACTCCAGACCCAGACTACACTGCCTCTACCAATGGCCCTCTGTGTTACCTTAGGTGAGTTGCTTAGTTTCTCCGACACTCAACTTTATTATCTGTCAGAGAAAGATAATGATAGACCTAAGGCAGTGAGAATTCAGTGATTTGATGTTCCATCTATGCAAACCATAAACTGAAAAGTAACAGGGCCTAGAAGATTATGAACCTACTACATAGCAGCCAGGCTGAAGGCCTTTTTGCTTCGACTGCAGGTTTCACTTTTTCTCCTATTATTCTGATTATTCCTTTCCTAGGAAAATTTGTTTGAATGAACATAGCTACTCTTGATACTAACATCATTCTCTATGTACCAGTGACATATGAGCAGACTGGTGATATCAAAGTGAGTGTTGTAGAATATACTGTATGTCAAAAGAGTTTGGGGAATTATATAAGCATGTGCATGCATACACACACACACACACACACACAAATTAAAGTTTAATTTTCCTCATCTCTCATTTTATTAATTTTTGAAAACCATTAGAGACTAAATTCCAGAAAGAAAATTCTTTCCTTTCTTGTTCCAAGAAATATATTAACAATGACTTAAGTTAGCCTGAGAAAAAAAGAATGCATGTATAGGACTTGGATCTCTTCACATAGTAAGCTACTTAAGTAGGTGTACTATTCATAATAGCACTGAGACCAATTAATTGATCAGTTTGATGTTGGCTGGGTGCAGGCAGTTCCTGGGGTGATCTGCATGTCAGGTGTAAGTCTCTTTAGTTTCTTAGGCTTCCAGGGAGGTTCCAGTCCTTCTGAGGGAAGGACCAAATGAGAGCTGGGTAGGGGGGTGGCACTGGCAAGATGCAATGTTCTTGGGGGGTTACTAGGAAGTATTTCAAAAGGCAGTGTGTACTTTGGTAATTTCCATGTGATACTAGATCTACATTTTCAGCTATCTTGGTGAATCTATCTCTTCATGACATTGAGAACCCACAGAATCAAATGGAGACCTAACTACCATCTAGGCAATGGGAAGAGTTAAAAAGTTATTTAGATCTGTCACAGAAAAGACTGCTTTACATTCCGGGAGCATCTCCCTTCTCATCAAACCACACTTCCTCTCCAGACACGCCAATGAATGAGGACTTGATGAGGAAGTCCAGGAGTTTCCTGCCGTCAATGGGCTTCATGGCATCACAGAGTCCCACGTGGCCAGGGCAGAGGGCATGGTGCATGTTCTGTAGCCCATGTGCCATGGCATAGATGGCGTTGATGACAAACCCCATCTTACTGTCCTGGACATAGTTTTCTTCTAAGCTTTCATTGCCTGCAACAATAGAAACAGATCACTGCCCAGGTCACAATCATGAAGACCATGTCTGTATGTGTACATGTCAAGTGCTTCCAGGGCTTTCAGAGAAGGGAAAGAGTAATGGCAGTGGCAAAGCCAAGGCCACCTGTGCAAACTTCATACTTTGGAGTGGCTTTGATGTATTCTACCTACAAAATGTTTCATGCAGTTTCATTTTCTGAACTCAATAATGGCTTTATGCAATATAGAACAAACTTCACAGAGGTAAAAATAAAAAAGTTTTCATGTATTATAAGCAAATCCTTAAAGAGCAAAGGAAATAACTTGAATTCGCTTTTGATTCACAGGAGCTTATATCAAAAGTCTCCTGTATCATGGTACTGTATCCTTTGTGACAACCTGCAATTCATGGTAATTCCTGTTTGGCATTATCTAACCCCTGATATTTCATTTGGTGATTTCACTATTTTTATCATCTCTAGGGCCACAAAGCCCCCGATTTAGAAGAACTAGGTAGTATGAATTTCTTCTATATGATTGACAATGCAGAAATATTTAAATCATATATTACTATTAGATACCCAATTAAAATATCTCTTGAGAGAGGAGTTGTGCTACACATTCATGTTATCATTCATCTTTTAACATATATATAATATAATATAAGTTATATAAAAAATATATCCACGTACATATTTCTCTAAAGTCCTTCTAATATTAAAAATGACATGGAATAAAGAACTATCCAAAAAGGCTAGTGAGTACTTGCCTGCTTTTTATGAAAATCACTCCTTCTTATCTTCAGCAGCAAATACTTAGAAATCACCAAGCAAGCTGCAGCCTTGGCTCATTCCAATAAGACTAAATCAATTTCCAGCTGTTATAGTAAGGATATTCAACAAATTGCTCAAAACACTAACTTGTGAATTAGAGCCAAAAACCAAAAAAACAATCAAACTTGCATTTATGGAATTAGTAAAGTAGAACCCATCCTGGAGCAACTTCCTACAAGAACAGAAATCTACATCTGTGCAATACAACATGGTAGTTACTAGGTACAGGTAGCTGTTGAACTGTGGCTTGTAAAAGAAGAAATGAAAAATTGCTTTCATTTAATTTTTGTTAATTTAAATTTAAATATAAATAGATACATGTGGATAGTGGCTGCATCTGACAGCACCAACCAAAAGTGTTAATAAGAAACAGGCAGAGCAACATCGAGCTTATTGTATGCGTATTTTCGAAGCTTCATGTATATGTGATAGCAATATTTGTCTAGGAAAATATAATGCCCAGATGTAACTCAAGGTAAGATCACTTTTATTTTTCCAAGTACACTTCTGGAACATGGTTCCATAAGGCAACTTAGACCAGCATTGTACAAGTACATATGCTGCTTGGTTTTGAGGGTGTTGGGTCAGCTATGACTGTGTCCCAATTTTCAGCACTTCCCCTATGCACATAAAAATTCATAAGTAAGATATTTTCACTGCCTTGGGTGGGGGGGGGTTAAATCTTCTTCATTACTAAATCTATGGAAATGTTTGGTTTGTTCCATGAGATCTGGGATGCAATATTGTACCATTTCCAGTAGATCTAAAATATGGCTGGATTATGGTTTCGGTTATCTTGCTGTGACTCACCGTGGTATGGCAGACAAGTGCCTTCAAAATCCCCAGGTACTGAAGGGATACAAAGAGGAGGATAGCATGGAAGTAGCACCTCAGAAGCTTAAAGCTGAAGCAGTGGAGAACACACACACACACACACACACACACACACACACACGCACACACACATATAGGAAATAATATCATGAGTTAGAAGAGAGAAATAACTCAAGTGCTCCAAGAATGAAAGATAATATACAGTTGGCAGAGGAAAAAGCATCCACAAAGCCCTTTGCAGGAGGCAGCACCTGAGCTGAGTCTTGATGATCAGGATGATAGTAATAGACTTTTAAAAATAAATCTCTACAACTAAAATTTTAACAGGTATTTACTGGAAACTACTATTACCTGGTACCTGGTTAGCATTGAAGACACAAATATAAATAGATATTTGTTATCAAGGAACGCAGAAGAGACAAATAAGTAAATGCACGAAAATACAATGTAGTCAGTAAAAATAGAGAAGGAAGTACTGAGGGTTACAAAAGCCTTTGGGGAAGAAGTTACAAACTTCTGAAAGACACATGGACAAAATAGTATTCAGCTAAAGTACTGGGGGCAGGCAATGGAAAGTTGCTTTGTGTGTTCAATCATTCAAAAAATGTTTGAAAATACTTATATTTTACTAAGTAAAAACAAAACAAACAACAACAACAACAACAAAACGTTGGGCTAAGAGAAAATATGACAAGTCTCCAGAAAAGCGAGTTCCATAGAACTAGAAAATGGTTAGCAGAAGGGGACAAGGAAAGGGGGTAAATTTTATGAATGGATCAGACTTCAAAGAGCCCCCAAAGCCCTTCTTTGGAGTTCTCTCTTAATCTTGAACACACAGAGAGCTATTCAACAGAGGATCTTGAACTAGGAGCAGTCAGAAGATGTAAGCAAGAAGGGACATGAGCAGAGATGTATTCCAATGGATCTTTCTGGCAGCTCATGGAGATAGAATGAGGTGAGCTTCTGTTGTGAGACCCATTACCCAGCTACTAATTTTGAAACAAGTTAGGAAGACAGAACAGTCTGGAATTGAGTGAAGGGTTGGAGAGTTGTGAAGGAGGAGGCTCCAGTCTCTGGTGGTTAATTAGATGTGAGTGGCAAAGGAAAGAGTCAACAATGATAGCCAATTCATTCTGTTTGGATGATGGATGCCAGTGGTCAAAATATCAAGGAACCAGCCAAGACAAGACAGACAATTCAGGGAGCTCAAACTTAGGAGAAAATGAACAGAAGAATAAGACTTGATGTTCCTTGGAAACTAAACCTGTGATAACACCCTAATTCATGTATAGCATGAAATACACACACACTCAACACGCACACACATACACTTAAATATATACACTAACTACAAACACACACTTGTGCCTTCTATACCATGTCACAAAGTGATTTGTGCAGCTATTCTTGGATTTATATATTATATAATCGTAATCTAAGATCAAATATTACCTGCAAACTTCTCAATTTATTTTAAATATCCTTTGCCTATTTTATGCTGTATTATCATGTTTGCTAACATATATGACATGTTTTTAAAGTTAACTTTTTAAATAAGAATTATTTTTTTAAAGCATACTTAATTTCATTGAAAAGTCTAAATCATTTGGCTTAAAATTTTTATTCAAAAACTACTCATTTTCTATTGTAGTGTGTGATAAAAACCTTACTGTCTATGATTGAGCTGTATCTTTTAAGGACTTAAATTTATAATAGAACTATTGTTAAAATTTCATTATCTGAGCAATACAGATTTATATATCACATTTTTTAACTAAGCAGGATTAGTAATAGACTCACTTGAGAGCATTGAAATGCATTTCTTATATAGGACAGTAATCAAAATTTCCGAGTCAGATTGTCCTCAAAATGAGTATATTTTCTCTGAATAATAGCTCTAAATATTAAAATAATAGCAAATGCTCAGATGGAGCAGCTCAGTTTCCAAGACAATGATTTTTATTTAGCAAAAAATGAATTTCTTGATTTACTGGAATTAAGTAACTACTTAGGAAGAACAGTATTAATTAATATATAATTTTCATTAACATGCTAATTTATTTAACATTACTTAACTCTCCAGTGAGTATACATTCTACATGAATAGCATTCTGGAGTGATGTAATTGCCGCATATTCCCAACAGTATAAGAATTGCCTACAATCTCTCAAATTGATTTGTGATGGTATTATCACAAAAGGCTAAGAGCTTGTGTATTAACCTACTTTTTTATGTGAGAAAATTAAAGACCCAAAGTAAAGGAAAGATGTGATTTTTCTATAAATGTGCATTTAGATTTTGTATAATAGATTAAACAAATCATTCTTTTTTTTCCTAAAACATCATACAGACTTTAGTCATTGAAATGTAAAATAGTGAGGCTACAAAGGTTTCTTTGCTGGTATTCAGATAGATGTAGAATATATTACACTAAAGTAAAAAATAAATTTATGTTTGAGTACAAGGTAAGATAAAGATTCAAGTTAAATTGCTTCTAAATTGCTATTTATCAGTACATTATTTACAGAATAATCCTCACTAGTGTGTAATTTTTTGCCATATACTTAAGATATTTTATATAAAAACATTTTTAAAAAATCATATGAATTAACTAGTACCACACCGTTTAGAGAATAACAGTATTATGCTTGGTTAATTCCAATCTATTTTGAAACATATTTTTATTTATAAAATTCAAATCATATTAAAATTTATACTTAGTATTTTAATTATGATTATATAATAAAAATGTTCCACACATCATGTATTTTTTATGACTATGTAAGAAATATATTCTAGGGCTGGGGATGTGGCTCAAGTGGTAATGTGCTTGCCTGGCATGCGCCAGGCACTGGGTTTGATCCTCAGCACCACATAAAATAAAATAAAGATGTTGTGTCCACTGAAAACTGAAAAATAAATATTAAAAAATTCTCTCTCTCTCTCTCTCTTGTCTTTCTTTCTATCTTTTTTTTTAAAAAAGAAAGAAATATATTCTACCAGAACATATGCTAATGCTAGACATTTTAGCTGTTTCTAGCATGTTTCCTATTGCAAATAACACTGTAGTGAGTGCTATTCCTTTCATACATTTAGGTCAGTGTCCAGATAATATTCTAAGGATCAGATCAAGAAGAGAATATAGAAATAAATTCTATAAAAATTTATGTAATATAATAATATAATTATTATATATTTATTATACTATATAATTATAATTATATAATGTAATTATTATAGACTATATTATAATTATAGAATTATGATAATATATAATATTATATATCTTATATATTATAAGAAATAAATTTTTTTAAGGTTCTGAAAACATTGCCAGTTTACTTTTTGAAGTAGTATCTGCATTCAGTAGCTTCTGAAATTGCCCATGTAATACAGTTACCAGCATAGAGAAATCTGATGTTTCCAATTGTTCAAATTTTTCATAGTGTGATTATACATATATGTGTATGCACAGTTTTACAATATACAGATATATAAACATGTAGTAGTTTTTAGTTTGTACATTTGACAAATATTTATTCATAAAATTAATATTTTTGTGTTGTAATTATTTATTTATGCATAAATGACATGTCATTTCCCCATGTCAAGTTTTCATATGCTTTACATTTTTTGTTTTTACCATTTGTATATATGTGTTTATGTATACACATGTGTATATATATATATATATATATATATATATATATATATGCATGTACATGTTTATATTCACACACACAATGAAGAATCTGATATCTCTAATTTGTTTTTCCTTAAACTTTGCTTATCTTGATTTATGTTGTAAAGAAGAATGTTTAATGAGTTAATACTATAAACACTTTCCTTTTTGGTTCATATCATTACTGTGAAATATTTATATTTACATTATACTGTTAATATACAGATAAAGCCATAAATAATATAGACATACATATAGTTTAGTATAAGATGTATTTGGTTTACATTATGAAATAAAATTTTAATGACTCTTGAAAACTAGTTCAATGAGGATATTTGCATAATTTCTCAGCAGGTTGGCAAGATAATTTTTTCTACATAGTATCCTCAATAAAAATGTTTCTCTCCTGCCTTCCCATGAAAACAACATCTTGACTAGGTACAGATAACTACAAACTGTCATCCACAAAATTCTTGGTTGCTTTTTTATTTTCTTCTATCATAGAAACTTAAAGCTAGGCAAGATTTATAGCTTTCTTCCCAATGGCCTTGATTTTTATTTGTTCTGTTTTCCACCAGAAATTTTCATTTCTGAAATTCGTTAATATTCAAAGATTTATCTAGGGGACTCATTTTTAATTCATTTCACCTGAAATAGGGAATAGCCTTTTAAGAAGAACTTTCTTGTTATCTTTTTAAAATTGTTTTCAATCATTATTTCTGTTCTAATTGCTCTGTCCTTTCTTGTGAAATATCCATAATTATTAGCTAATCTTTCTTTTTTTATTTTTTTTCACATCTATACTCTATTATTAATTTGTTTATTTACTTTGCCCTCTAAATTTTGTTAAGGCCATCTCAATCCCACCCCTCCAAAGTGAAATTAAGTAAGAATATGCATAACTGTAGTTCTCAGAACTGCTTTTTGATAAAAATCACATGAGAAACTAAATAATAATAGTAATTATAATGAAAGATGGTTTGGTTTAGGGCTAATTTCCATCAGGTCACCTGGGTTTGGTCTATTTCAGGTAAGAAAGTATTAATATTTTCCAAAATGTTAAATGAATGGAATTCTTCCAAGACTAACAATAGGTTTAGAATCAAAATTAGTCTGGGAAATTACATTGTTCTCTTTTCTCCATACTATGAGGAATTTTGTAGTAAACTGAAAATAACTATAGCCAGCCAAACTGGAACACTTAAAAAATTCCATTTTAGTTTGTATTCTAGGTCATAAAGTCTATAACACAACCCCTTGGCTGGGTTCCAAGGTCTTTAGGAACTTCAGTCTGTTCTCCTTTCATACTCATTTTCAGTGTCACTATGTCTACTTTTAGGCCAATATATCTCTATTTTTTCCCACTTCCTCTCAAAGAAGCTTCAGTTAGATTGTCATCTGACACTTTATTCTGGCTTTATCCTGGGTTATTGTTCTACAAATCCTCCATGATCCTACAGTTTATAGCCTACAAGTCAAACCTTTCTGAATTTCTCACTCAAACCAGTATTAATAGTTCAGTCAGACACCCTTAAATTCCACTGTTCTTCCAAGAATACCAGGGATGATTAGCCAGGTTGAGATAGAGTTCCCTTTTAAATATTTTCATTAATAGCTTTCATTCAGTGTCTCTTCTCTTTTCTGGGTATTGCCAAAATAGTGTTCAGATGTTGATAATACAGCAGTGAGCAAGAAAGAAAAGATTCCTGCCAAAACCAAATTAACAGTCAAGGGACAACTAGACAAGTCAATTGGAACTCCTACAACTCAACAGAAAAAAAAGTCAATTAAAAAAGGGTAGAGGACTTGAATAGACATTTTTTCAAGAAGACATGAAAATGATCCACAGATATATAAAAAGATACTCACTACTCATCAGGAAAATATAAACCAAAGCCATAATGAGTTGTCACTTCTCACTTGTTTTGATGGCTATTATTAAAAACAAAAAAGGTCAGGGTCAACAGAGATGTGAATAAATTGAACTTTTATACACTGTTGATAGGGATGTACAATGGTGAAGTTACTGTGCAAAACAGTATGGAGGTTCCTCAAAAAACTAAAATTAGAACCATATGATCCAACAATCCAACTTCTGGGTATTTGTGCAAAAGGAGTGAAATCAGCATCTCAAGGAGATATTTGTATTCCCATGTCCATCACAGCATTATTTATAATAACCCAAGATATGGAAACAACACATATGTCCATTAATGGATGAATAGATAAAGAAAATGTGGTTCAAACCATTATTTAGCTTTAAAAAAGAAGAAAATCTTTTCATATGCAACAACAAGAATAAACTTGGAGGACATCCTACAAAGTAAAATGCTCTGGTACAGAAGAATAAGAACTGCACAATTACACCCACATGAGGTATCTGCTATGATTCGGATGCATGTACCCCAAATTTCTTGGCATTAAAATCTTTCTCCTTAGTGTGCCAGAATAGGGAGGTAGTGGAATCCTTGAGAGGTGGGGCCTTGTGAGAGGTCCTAAGGTCATTGGGTGTGCCCCTATTCATTCTCTTTGTTTGCTTCCTGGTTCAGGAGGTGAGCAGTTTGTTCTGCCACATACTGCCACCATGATAAGCTGCCTCATCAGAGACTTAAAGGAACCACTCAGTCTTTGATTGGAACCTCCAAAACCTTGAGAAAAAACAAACATTTTCTCTTTATAGGTTACCTCAGGTCACTTTTTTAATAAAATGAACCTGACTAGTACAGTATCTAAAATAGTCACCCTAATAGAAGCAGAGTAGAAATCTGGGTTTTCACTGGCTAAAAGTAGGAGAAAATGGAAAGGTGCTATTCAATAGGTATAAACTTTCAGTTATGTAAGATGAATAAATTCTAGAGACCTGTAAAACAGTATGCCTATATTTAACAACACTTAAAATGCACTTTAAAAATTGTTAAGAGGTTAGATCTTATGTTTAATGTTCTTACCACAATTGAAAAACAAAAACAGCGTAAGTACTATGGAGAGCAAAATGCAATGGTATCTGAGATGAGGCACCTGTGTTGGTTAGCTTTTCATTACTGTGACAAAATGACAAGAACAACTTAGAGGCTGAAAAGTTTATTTGGGGCTCATGGTTCTAGAGGTTGGCCAAGATGAGGCAGAACATCATTATTATGATTTAGACATTAGATGTCCCCCAAAAGCTCATGTGGGAGACAATGTAAGAGGGTCCAGAGGTGAAATGATTGGTTTAAGAGAGCCTTCACCTAATGAGTGCATTCATCACCTAGCAGGAATTAACTGGTTGGTCCCTGGGTACATAACTTTTTGTCCTTGTTGAGTGGAGCTCTCTCTCTCTCTCTCTCTCTCTCTCTCTCTCTCTCTCTCTCTCTCTCTCTCTCTCTCTCTCTCCCCTTCCTGGTGATGTTCCCCACTGCTTTCAGCTGCCCTACCCTTATACCATAATGTTCTGCTTCACCTCCATCACCAAGGCACAATGTCAGCTATCTTTGGACTGAGACCTGGAAACCATGAGCTCCCAGATAAACTTTTCGTTTTAAAATTGTTGCTATCAAATCTTTTAGTCATACTGGCAAAAAAAAAAAAAAATCTGACTAAAACAACTAGGGTGGAAGAAAGTGGTAGAGGAAACCTGCTTAGTTCATGACAGGAAGTGGAGAGATAAAGGGAGGAGCCAAGAGCAAAATATAACCCCAAAGGCATCCTTCCACTGACCCACCTGCTCCAGCCATTCCCCACCTGCCTAACTTAACTACCCAGTACAGAAAGTAGTCTTTTGAAATTATCCATGAAACGGATTAATCTGCTTATTAGATTATGGCTCTCTTGATCTAATCATTGCTTTGGGGGGGTGGTATACCTCATATCCAAACCATAACATTCTGCTACTGGCCCCTAAACTCTCATGCCCATCTCACAATGTAAAATGCATTTAAGTCAATCTCTAAAAGTTCCCATATTCTTAACAGTTCCAGAATTGTCCAAAAGTTCAAGTTCAATGTCCCCTCTGAGACACAAGGCAAATTCTTGGTTGTGAGCTCCTTAAAAATAAAAAGTAAGTCATATATATTCAATATATAGTGGCACAGATTAAGAATTTATATTCTAACATGGAGGAACATGGACATAGAAGGAAGGGATTGGACCAAAACAAAGCCTGAAATCCAGGTGTGCTAACATGTCTGTAGTCCATGTACAACATCTGGGACACATATCAGTGAGATATGATCTCCAAAGGACTTGGGCAGCCCTGCCGATTTGTCCTTGCTCTTTTGGGGCCACATGGCCTCTCTCTTAGGCTAGCTTTGTCCATATCCAGCATATTACCTCAGCAGGTGCTCCACACTAGTGGCATCTTTTAATCCATAGGGGTTTTCACTGTAATTTCCTTCTCACATGCTTTACACATCAACCTCTCAGGGGCTGCCTGCATGTATTCTGACCCTGATAGACTTTGTCTGGCCTCCCAGGACTTCCTTTGAAATCTCAGTGGAAGCTTCCATGGCCTCCTAAACCAACATCCTTCATTCCTGCAAAACCAGCACCACATGGATGTTGTCAATATCTGTCACCAGCTTGAGCAGTAGCCAGGACCCCTTGATACATGGCTTCAGTTGCCTCTGAGTTCTTGGAAGGCTGAGCATGGCAAAGCAAATCCTGGAGTTATAACTTCTTGAGCACCCCTATGTGAGCAAGATGCCCATGGTCTCTCAAATGACTTTTCAATTTTACACCCTTGAGCCAGCCATCAGTGTGGTCCTGTCAGTTCTCTGTGAAAAGTACTTATCTTTTCTTCAGTGCAAATAATCTCTTTAGCAATCACAACTTTGTTGGTCCCAATTTTATGTGTTTCTTGTTTGGCCAAACTGCAAGTTTTTAAATCTTTTCTCACAATAAACATGGCTAAAAGCTTTCAGTAATACCCATGCCCTGGCCTGAAAGCTGTGCTTCCTTGAAATTTCCTCTGCCAGAATAATTAGTCCATCACTTTCAAATTTAGCTTCACACAGAGTTTCGGGACATGAAAAAAATGTAGATAAGTTCTTTGCCAGAATGTAATTTTAATGGCCTCTAGTCCAACTCCAGTAGAGTCCTTGTTCCCTTCTGAAACTTCTCACCAGTATTCTGAAATCCCAGTGGAAGCTCAGTATTTTGAAATCTCAGTGGAAGCTCCCATGGCCTCCTAACTCCAGCATCCTTCAATCCTGCAAAACCAGCGCCACATAGATGCTGTCAATATCTGTCACCAGCTTGAGCAGTAGCCAGGACCCCTTGATACATGGCTTTAATTGCCCCTGAGTGCTTGGAAGGGTGAGCTCACACCAGTATTACCCATTAAGCTACACTTACAACATTCTCAGGCTTCTCTAGCCTGCATCTCCAAACTTTTCCAAACACTTTCCATAAACTAGTTTCAAAAGTTTCTGAGCCACAAGGTCAGGTGTAATCACAGCAACTACCCAACTCTTTGGTACTAATTTCTTTGTCAGTCACTGTATTACTTTCTGTTGGTTATCACTGTGACCAAAATATCTGACAAGAAAACTTAGAGAAGGAAAAGTTTATTGGGGGCTTATAGTTTCAGAGGTTCAGTCCATAGTAGGTAGGCTGATGCTATTGCTCTGGCTCCAAAGAGAAGCAGAACAAGATGGCAGAAGCAAGTTGCAGAGGAAGATGAAGATAGCCAGAAAACAGAGAAAGAGAGGAGTTAAGGAACGAGATATAATCCTCAAGGGCAAAGCCCCTGTGACCCACCTCCTTGAGCCTTGTCCCACCTGCCTGCAGTTACCACTCAGAACATTAGTCCTGTCAAATCACTAATCCATCAATCAAGTTATTTCTTTCATAATTTAATCACTTTAGTTCCTGCATTAACACAGGAGGTTTGAGGGAATATTTCATATCCCAAATGTAAAAGTACCCAATGTAGATTTTAATTGTATAAAAAGTAATTGTCTAAACTATACCAAACTATGAGTAGGGGTATGCTAAGAGAAGAGACTGGAGGGAAAGAGTTTTCTAGAAGCATTAACCTTTCTCCAGAAGCTGGGAAGACAGCTTATGGATGTTGGCAGAAAAGTCTTCACTAGCCCTGGGCATAGGACCAAGGCAAGGTATCTTTAGTACCCTAAAGGTGATCGAAAGGGCTTCTTCAAGTAATAGCATTCTTACCAATTTATTGTTCAGTGACTATATCTACTATTTCCATGCACTGAACAAGAGGCAAAGACTACAATACAACATTGGCACACTTGATCCCTGATCTCATAGATTTTATTACTGTCTTGCCTGTTGTAATGTTGATGTCTAGGTCATTTTATTTCCATGATCTCTCTGATACTCTCAGAGGTTTCACAAGCACATCACAAGTAAAATAAACTTGTTTGAATATTTTCATGTTTGGGGCCCTCAAATAAACCCTAAGGTAGGTATGTCAGGAAAAAAATAAATTATGTAGGAAGAAGACAAGGTAAAATATAAAAGAGACTTATAAAAAAAAGAAGAAATACAGGGAGAAAGATACAAATAATAAGCTGTTTATGGTACAGAAAGGGAAAGTGCCATGGAATGTTCTCTCAGATACAGCAGGACAGGTGGCCTACCTTTGGAATTATGGTCATTAAAATTAAGTTTTGCCTATTTGAATGCCTTATAGGTTCATATCAAATGCTTTGTTGATATAGTTCAAGAAAAAGAACCACCAAGGGCATTTTTAGAGTGCTAAGAAGCTCATTTTTACAGAAAATTTTGCATAAATCTTATTGTTATCAATAAGCCAGGTAAATCACCGATCATTATACCAATAATGTCTTTTGCTTTTAATTTCAGTATAAGTTTTAAGACCTTAAATCAACTTCTCCAATCTGAAAATCTGAATATAACTACTCATACAAGGTTGGTAACTGTGCATTTTAGATAAGAAATGGGTTGTATTGCTCTAAAACCATAATCATCATCTAAGGGGGAAAAACTATTTTAGCAAAAGAATGAATGGGTAAAAAGGCTGCTCTTTGGAAAGCCTGAATGTGTTGGTTAATTTTAGATGTTAACTTGGTACATGAGGAGACCATGTACCCCCATTTCTAGGGGTATCTATGAGGGGTTTTCTAGATGAAATTAGCATTTGATTAGTGGATCCAATAAGTAGATGGCCCTCTGCATTGTTGACAGGAGTATTCCTATACTCTGAAAACATGAATAAAACAAAAAGGATAGGAAGGAGAATTAACCGTCAATTGCCTAAGTTGAGCTTCTGTCCCCAGCATGTACTCAGACATCCAACACTGGCCTTCTTGGGTCTCCAGCTTGCAGACAGAATATTATGGAACTTATTAGCCTCCATAATCATATGAACCAGTTCCTTCTAATAAGTCATATATCTTGATTGATAGATAACTCCCAATGGTTCTATTTCTTTGGAGAACCCTAATACATTGTATTATTAATTGATTTCAATTTAAGTAGTAAATCACTTGCTGATCATGTATTAACACATGTCCCCCTAATCAATGCTCTAAGTTCAATGAAGTTTTACAAGAAAAAGAGATTGTATATCTTGCTCTTAAATAGATTATGATCTTATTGAGTAAGGGGAAAATAATTCCGTTGTACATTCTAAGATAAAGATGTCATACACATATTTTTTATTAAATTTACATGCACATATAAATAAAGAAAATACATAAGAATACATACAAATATAAGTATACATATAAATAAAACTATACATATAAAAATACATAAGTACATGCACATGTAAATATAATAAAATATTGAAAATACATGCAAAAGAAATAATTAAATTATATCAGATGAGTGACTAAAAAAGTATTAACTGAAAAGATGATAGCAGAGATGGTCCTAAAGTATTACTAGAATTTAAAAAAATAAAGAGGAATTATGGAAAAACAGTATATGCTAAAGTATAGAAGCAGAAAACCTGTGCTATTTGGGAAAAGTCAAGCTGGGAGCATGGAGTGATAAAGAGAAACTGCGGGAGAACTAGACCCTGCTGTACAGGGCCATGAATGCCTCCCTGAGATCCACAACAATTTTTTAAATAATGAAGGGAAATTGTATTTATTGTAATATAAATGACATTGTGAAGGCTTTTCTCTAGGAGGATTATAGGCAGTGATATGTAGGATGAATTACAATGGGAAAAGCCTGGAATTTAGAATTCAATGTACTATGATTTTAAAAAAAAGAAGAAAAAAGAAAAAATGTCTAGTTTGAAGAGGCCTAATGTGTTACCACCCTCTTTTTTTATGCTCAAGTTCTGGATCAATTAAAATTGATGAGGGAGATGGCAGATCATTACAAAAAGTCTTAAAGACCATAGCCTAGGGGTGTGACACAATGGCCTCCCTCCTAAGAAACCTCAGCATTAGGTAGATCGTTCTACAAAATTCAGATAATGAAGGAGGAGAGCAGAGAAGAAGGAAGATGAAGGAAGATGAACTCCATGCTGGGACCCTTTCCCCAAACAAACCAGGGAAGGAGAGAGTGAAGGACCAGATTAAGGCTAAGAGTAGAAGAGTGGAGGGAATCCCTAATACAGAAGTGGGAGAACATGTTCCCCTACCCACAACAGATGGGTTCTATTTCCTTGAGGTGGGGAATCATGGCTGATATTTACTACCACCCAAGCACTTTTCCAATATTTCTCATTTAATATTCAAATAACACTAAGGTGCAACCATTATTTACATTTTAGAGTGTTGAAAGGGTAAAAATATTGGGCAAGATGACACAACTCATGATAGTAGACTCCAAATTGAACTTAAGGCTATGTGTTTCCAAAGTCCTTGTACCTCACTCACAACTGAATCAAAGAAGGTATCAGGAGAGACTTTAGTAAATGCTTACAGGTTTAGGGGACAATTTGAGGACAAAAACCCAGGGAAGGAATCAAAGAATGAAAATAGTGCAACATAAGCGAAATCAAATAGACAAAAACAGCTCTTTTTGGGCATGAGCCAGCAATAACCAACTCAGAGACATCCAAGATCTGGGTTCTGACTATCTTAGAGGGCCTACTGCAAGAATATATTAGCACTTCCCAACCTCATGGGCCCCTGGAGCTCCCCCAACCCGCAATGCTCATCTGAAATAAGTTGGCCAGTCAGGTTTGGAATTGAAGACTTACAATGGCCATTTTGCACTTGAAGAGAGGAGATGTAGGGACCTCAGTCACCTTCCCAATGCAGTGTTCGGCATTATGTAAGAATGGCTTTGTGGTGCTCAATGGTTGGACATGCAAGAGCATCACGATGTATACTTTGAAGACTGACAAGCATATCCATACTAAATTACACCTGGATGGTATTGACATCTTTACTGGGAAGGGAGAAAAATGTTATCTGCCTGTCGACTCATAATATGGATATCCACAAATATGAAAGGAATGAGTTACAGATGATTAACATCCAGGATGGGTACCTAGCAATGTTCCAGGACAGTAAGGAGGTGTTAGAGGAGCTTCATCTGCCTGAGGAAGAGCTCAGCAAGAAGACTGAGCAGAGGTATGACGGTGAAGACCATAGCTCTTTTCACCATGACAGAGGAGGCAACTGTTGTAATCAAGGATGTAGCCAAAAAATCAAAACAAAACAAACAAACAAACAAACAAAAAACTGACTCCCAGACTGATGGTGGCAGAAGAGCCTACAGAAACCCCTCTTCAGCCAGCCTCTACCCTGGCCTGGCCTTTAGCTGGACCCTTCTCACAGAATATATTTGATGTTATACTAAGTTTCTCAATTCTGTTTGTCTGTTGGTAAGTCCCTGTCCTTCATCCCACTGCCCTGGCCAGAAGCAAGAGAATCATGGCCTTCATGAAACTTCATTCCTTTTCTCCTCTCCCCTACAGGCCTGGTGGGGAAGAGCAATGGGTACTGTCTGTGTTTTGGTTGAGTTGTAATTCAGTCTAAAAGCAGAAAGCTGTGGATTCTGGCAAATTGTCCTTGTGACCATTACCACTCTCCCAGGGCCTGGTCCCCTCTTCCTCATGGCCCTTTACCAAAACATCAATCTCAGAGACTGGAGACTATCTTGTGCCCTGGCCTGTGTCTCTTCCCAAACTATTAGATGGGGCAAGAAGAAGAAGAGAGGGAAGGAGACCTGCATCCTTCTTGGGCATCCGGAGTGCCCTGCCCCAGACACCTTCTCCTTGTACATATTTTCAAGGAATGCAGCATGTGAGTAAAAATGGAGTTATAGTTTGGTGGCTTGAGGAAACAAGAAAATTGAGGCAAAATGGCTTTGGTAGTGTATGGTATCTGAAAGCATTTGTAGAAATTTGAGATTACCAGTGGAGAAGGACAATTTGAAGAAGAAAATGAGAAATGACAAAATTAAGGAACTTGGGTCTAAGAAAGGAAGAAAGGATTGAGAACGAGAAGCATATGAAGTGGTTTTCCTTAAAATTAGAACGCTTCTTCAGGTAAGGAAAACTATTTACAAAGACAGAAATAGAGAAATCTCACCCAGGAAGGCCTCAAATACATGTGAGAAAAATCACTGTAGGGTTTGATAAGCATATACTCCAATTAGGTAAGGGAATTGTCATAGTTCTTCTAACAAGTGGAATACAGAGCCCAGAAAAGTAAAATAAATGTTGGAAGTAAGGAAGTAAGGGTAGCTAATGCAGATATAAAATGAACCCAGTACATTTGGGGAAAAGAGGTTCTTTGAGGGAGTTTAAACAATAATGTGCAGTGACTAAAATGTAAATAGAAACATTTAAACCTAAAAATATTTATGTTAGAATCATATAAACATATACAAGTTCTTTGGGTTGAATATAGTATGATTCTAATGCATTGACAGCAATAGGCTGACCACAAAAATTGAAATAAAGAATTGAGCCAATTATTTTGTTAATCCAAGCCCTAAACATGTAAAAAACAATTATCTTGCTATTTTAGCCCCAAATATATTTTCATGCTAAAAAACTCAAATAGCTCTTTTAACACAGACAAAATTAAGAAATGCGTGCTTAATCTTCTAAGTCGTAAATCAAATAGCATCGGCATATGTTGTGTTTGTGGAAAAGAAAATTATTCTATGGTATTTCAAAAATAAATTATAGCTCTGCTAGTCTTAAGTCATCTTGTATTCTTTACTTACTCTTTCTTCTTCCATTCTGTTTTCTTTATTCTTTAGGTCTCTTAAGAATCCTGAATTTGATACAACTCTATTCTTCAGGGAAATACAATTAACACTACATCACTGGGGCAATAAAATGCCTTAAGATATCCTGGTCATTCAGCCACTGTCTGTAATTTTATTGGTAGGGTAGGGAGATGGAGTAAAGGGGAAAATATGTACAGGAGAACTTGACATTTACAAAGTTCCCTCAATTTTCTATGTATATATTCAGTCCATAGTTAGCAACCCATTCGTAAGTCACAAAATCAACTTATTGGGCCACAGCCAGGCTTTTTAAAGGTGAAATAGAATAAAATAGAACAAAACAGGGATCGAACATATATGGTAAGAATAAGTTTGGGTTAGATAAATTTTTGTCTTGATTATTTATAAATACATTCATACATAAAACCCAAGTCATGGTGTAAAAGGCACTTCTTAGTGTGGATTATAGTAAAAACAAATAGAAAGTTGTTGATTTAAAGGATAACTATAAAGTTAATCTCTTTCATGGTTTTAGCTAGCAGATTCTTTTCCCGGCCTCCCAATTCTCTTTTCTTTCTTTTTTGCATTCCTGTGGATTGACTCCAGGGCCTGTGCATACTAAGCAATCTCTCTAGCACTGAGTCACATCCTCAGCTTTTAAAAAAAATTTGACAGGAGTCTTGCTAAGTTGCCCAGGCTGGCCTTGAATTTGCAACCCTCCTGCCCCAGCCTCCTGAGTAGCTGGGGTATCATGCATGTGCCACCATGCCCAGATCCCAATTTCCTTTTGAGGAATCATTTTTTTCTGAATGAGTGGAGTCTTGCTGGGGTGGAAATCTCATGGCCTGCTTCCCAGTATGAAAGCTAGAAGGGACCAAGTCTTTTAGCTGTATACTCTTTCCTTGGACTTTGAGACATGAGCAGGTGACAAAAGGAGGAAAAACAGATATAGTTTTCACACCCCCTTTCCAGTGGTGCATACAGACCACCTTGTTTAAGCTGTGAGATGATTCCTATGATTCCTCTACCGTCATTTCTGTCCATTGTCCAGTTTCACGTCATTATGTTAAGTACTGATTTCCTTCCACTAATACTGTTTTGCTCATTTTTCATAGTTCATTATACTCAGAATCAAAAGACTTTCAACTTATATGTTGTTTCACTTAAATCCCACAATACCCTGTGATATGGATTTTCAAAAAAATTTCTCTTATGAAATAAATTCATGGTGGCCCAATAACTTTGCCAACAATTATGTCAGAGACAGTTCATTGAATTTCAAGTTTATTTATTTATTTTTGTTCTTTCTACTGAACAGTGCACTTTGGGCTGGCAAGAGCCTACAGCCATATATTTCACATTCAGAATAATTATAGGTGGAGGATTTGTCAGGAAATAGTTCTTACTTTATTTGAGTGAATCAAAATCAATAGTTTTCTATTAGCTTAAAGAGAATTTTCAGCAGTCTTGAGATTTTATAGAAGGTTTTAAGATTATTCATGTTGAGAAAAATTCATTTTGAGATGTTTTGCTGATATTTTCATAGAGAAAGGCCTATTTCTCTATTAACTGCATTCCTTTGTCAATATTACAGGGTTCTGGAACTCCTGATATACATCAGATGAAGATGAACAGCATAGGAGTCACGCTAAGAAGTTCCTCAATATCAATGAACAAGAGCAAGAATGGATAATTTAGAAGTGTAGCTCTTCCATTTTGCTAAATTTCTCAACACAAACCTGGGTTCACACACACACACACACACACACACACACACACACAATCCTTTATTCCTAGTTTTGTTTTGCTTTTTACCATTCCCACTTTCCATCCTGTGATACAGCCCTCATCTTCTTTAGCCTGGACTATTGTTACCACTTTCAACTTATATTCCTAAATCAATCCTCAATGTCTTCAAATCTATACTTACATTTCTGTCATTAGGATCTTTATGAAACCAGAGAACAACGTGATTCTCTATTATGCATGCTTAAAATGCCTCATAGGAGTTTATCATTATTTCAACTATAAATTATGTCTTTCTTAATATAGTACAGAGCACCGATATTTTAAAACTTTGAGTTTTCTAAACACATTATTTAATCTTTTTATCTATGCTTTTGCATATGACGTTGTTTCAGCGATGTGAAATTTCCTTTTCCATGTTGCCATCTTGAAAAAAATGCTTTCCATCCTTAAAAAGCTATTTTTGATGTCAAGTTCTCCAAAAGGGATTCTCAAGCATTTTCTAACACCATTAAAGAGTTAATCATAACTCCCTTTATTTTATCTATTTTTGTGCATATGCTGATATACCCATAAATAAAACTAGATAAAAATATCTACTTCATGGAGGCCAAAAATCTATATAAAATAGACATAAGTAATAAAATGTATGATAGTAATAACTACTCAGGAAAAAAATAATTGAGGCAAACGTGAAAAGAAGGGCTAGGAGATGAGTGGTCAGGGAGAGCCTCACTGAGATGCCTTTGAGAAAGGACATAAAGGAGGTGACAGCAGGGGTCTTGCAAACATCTAAAGAGCATTTGCAGGCAAAGGAAATTAGAAATTTGAAGATTTCCAGGAGGATTTTCCACAGAGGATTTGAATAACACAGGAATCCACTGGAGTGACTGCAGTAAATAATGGGTAGGATGAGTTGATTTACAAGGATTACATTGCATGAATTCTGCCCTCATCCATGTGCCAAATCAAATGCTTAGATTACATTAGATGGACAAGGTGTCTTTACTTTGTGTGATGCTTGTAAACAACTGAGAAACAGAGCATCTGCTGCTCTTGACCTGGCAAGAGCCTACAGCCATATATTTCACATGCAGAATAGTACTTTCCAACTAAGACCCACCAGATACATACAGCAAGTCTGTCCTTCACTTCTAATATTTAAATATTAGGTCACAATTCTTTCAAAGGGTAGTAATGTACGATCTACTTTTTCTAGGGCTGCTCATTTGTGACCATGACCTTGACATTTGAAAGTAGAATTAATGCTGGGACAAACATAAAAAGATTTGGGGTTAGAAAAACACTGTGATAGAGAATTGGAAAACTAATTTGAAAGTTATTCTACTGTGGGAGCCTTTAAGATGTATGCCAATTTAAATTCCAGTGGGAGAAAGGAGGGATAATAAACATGCAGTTGTCAGGTAAGATGCCCAATTATGTGAGAAGGTTGAAGAAGAGATTTTAAATACATTTTATAGTTTTAATGAAGGCAATTCTCTGTTGAAATCATTTCAGTGGTCCTACTTGGAAAGAGATGGATGGCCACTAAAGTCTTTACTTAGACTTGTACATTCTTCCAGAGACCTTCTGTGTAAGCCTGAAAGCCAGGGAAACGTAAACCAGTACTTCATTCATCACAGGCTTGTGTCTGGACAAAAAGTAAAATGTTAGAAACCTGAAGTTCTTGAAGACATTCATCCTGCTAAATTAGTCCCATCTGTCACCTTAGAACTGAGAGGAACACCAGAAATTGTGGCAAATGGAATGCCTTTCCTCTTCATTATATAATTTTTCAGTTTTCATTCATTCAAACATTTCCAATTATATTTTCCTTAACTCTATCAGTTACATAAATGTCATGCCACTGTACCTTCACAGAAAAGGAAGGGGAGGATTATGAAGGACACATGAGAAGGGGGACTCTAGAACCAGACTGACAGGGTCTGGTTTTCACCCTACCACACACCATGTGATGTTGGTCTAAGTATTTGACTTCTCTATGACTCAGTTTCCTTCTCTATGAAAGGATAAAAATCCATCTCATAATTTGTAATATCAATTGAATAGTAAAAAATTTAAAATGCTTTAATAGTGCCTAGAACCATTATAAGAGATGAATCATAATATTATGAGACTGAATCATAATATTAAACATAAGGAAAACTCTCTGACTGAAACCCCAATATCTGTGCAATACAGTGAATGCATATACATTCATCAATGTACAAAAACTTTAAATAAATAGGTTAAATCTTTTATGTCTGTTTGCCTCTATCATATTTATCATCCATCCAATTCACCTATCTTGGTAATAATTTACTCAGTTTTTCTTAATCTTTTGCAATTCCTCTCATTCCGGAGACCTATGTCATTACCAAAACAAGACTTTTTAGAATGGAAGAAGCCACATTGTTAAGGATTATTCCTACAGGAAGGAAAGAAGAAAATGAGAGGAAGGGCAGAAGAAAGCAGAGAGGAAGCCTTTATTAAGCACAAACTCTGAGCTGAAGAACTTATGCCTCATCAGAACCCAGCATCTGCTTTCTTTTCAATTCTGAAGACCCAGTATCCAACACAAATTTCTCAGGGAAGCATCTAATATAGATTCTTTCACTCTTTGTGCAACTTTACTAGGACCAGGATGAGTCCCTAAAAAGTAAGTAGACCTTAATGACTATATTAACATGTTGTTATCTTGTATATTATATACATATATATCATGTATATGTGTATTTCTTAAGCTACTTTAACATTGATTCCTCTAAAATATCAGACTACCTGATTTGGGAATTTTTTCATTCACCAATTTCTAAAAACAGGCCCCCTTCATGCTCCATGTAGCTCTATCACAGGTGGGTGAGCCCAATAACTTTGTCAGACATGAGTGAAACCAGAGGTGAGAACTTGATCCTATGGTGTAGAAAACAGCTTCCCTTCCCAAAGAACTTAGGCTTAAGACTGAGAAAGAAACCTTTTCTCATCATGAAATTGATTATGTATCAATTGTATAAATGTCAAGGAACATTGAGGGCCATGTGCACCAACAAGTGGACTGAAGGAGAAGAAAACACTGATCCACAGAGAGAGAGGAATTAATTTGCAGAGGCAGAAATGGGCAGAAATCCTATTGATGTCCCCAGTACCTGTTATTTGTTATTTTTTCTTTTCTTATTTGGCATCAGGGATTGAACCAGGGGGCACTTAATCATTGAGCCATACCCCAGTCCTTTACTAGTATTATTATTATTATTATTATTATTATTATTATTATTATGAGATAGGATTTTGCCAAGTTGCTTAGTTCTTTTTTATTTTAATTTTATTAGTGCACTATGGTTAGCCATTATAGTTGGGTTCCTTTGGACAAAATCAGACATGCATGGAATTTGATTTATTCCATGTCAGTCCCTAGCCCCACTCATTTTCCTCTTCCCTCCCCTTATTCTCCTTTCACTATTCTGCTGGCTTTCCTTTCACTAGTTTATTTATTTAATTTTGATTAGTGCTTTGCAGATATATAAACCTTCCATACACTCCCCGTTTAGTGTAAGGAGTCTAAATCTCCACAGGTCTCACATTCACTGCTATAGATGGGAATTACCCAATATCAGCCCTCAAGTGCAAATGCTCCTCTGTGGGTTCTGTGGGTCACCAGCAACCAAAGGAGCTCTATCTTCTTGGTATTCAGAGCTTGGATTCCTGGGTATAGTCTTTGTACCTGTTTCAGTCACACTGATCCAGGCACACTCTGGGACCCACATTAGGCCACTGCTGGGTCAGGCTGGCAAATTCCTTTATGAATTCCAGATTTCCTGCCTCCACCAGCTGCTTCAAGGTTCCCATGGACTATCCAACCATTGGCCCAGAGATTTTTGTCATTTTTAACTGAACAACTTCCCTACAATTTCTGGGTCCATTATGATCAGCCTCCCTCCGTATTCCAGAGGTTCTCCCAAGCCAATTTTTTTTTCACTGTGTTTTCTTCTCTCTGCCTGTGTCCCCTCTCCCCTTAGCAGCCACCAGTGCCAGATAAGCTGGTGCTTATATTTGAAGTTCTGACTTTCTGTATCTCTACAATTTCTTTAACTGTCCAGTATTAAATTTGGTGAGTTCCCTTAGTTACCCACCTCACTGAGGAGCAGTCTTTGCACTTTTTAAATCTTCAGCTAAGAAACTGCTAGGAAGTACACCTTTTCTCGAATCTTCCATCTTTACTGTTTTTTTTTTTTCTTTTATGATTCCTGGATGTGGTCTTCCCCATATTATAATTCACGTTTTTAACCTAGGTTAGCCCAAAAGAAGTTTGTGTATCTTGGAAACAAAAGACTTTCTGTAAATATACCTATCTGAGGTATATTTATCAAAGGACAAGGTATATCAAGAAACTATTGTTATCAAGATATTAATTTCAGGTTGAGCACAATGGCACATGCCTGTAATCCCAGCAGTTCAGGAAGCTGAGGAAGGAAGATCATGAGATCATAAGTTCAAAGCCAGCCTCAGCAACTTAGCAAGTCCCTAAGTAACTCAGCAAGACTCTGTCTCTAAATAAAATACAAAATTAAAAAAAAAGTAGGGCTAAGGATGTGGTTCAGTGGTTAAGCATCCCTGGGTTCATTCCCAGTACCAACATATATTTCATATGTTGTATGTACAAAAAAATGAAATATCTTGCACATTTCCCTAGAAACAACAGACATAAAACAGATAAACTGTAACAAGATGTGGTGAACTTCCCACTCTCAGTGAGTGAGAGGCCTTGGCCAGTTGATGGAATCTGTTCTAGGTAGGGTTATTAATAAACAGTACTTTATCCTGGACCCTCGACATCATTGCTGACACTGTACATTCATGGACTGATTCTCACAGATCAATAGCCATCTTCCAAAGTTATAAAAGTCATCATCCTCACCTGGCTGGCAAGCTCCCTCCAGAGCCCTGTCCCTCCATTTCAGCCTAAGGTAGGAATCCTACTAGCTCTACAATCAAAACAAGCTGTCACCATAGTTCTTGCTCTCCACAAAAACTAAGTATTCTCATTCAACTCTGCCGGTGTAGCCTGGGTGGCAGTTACAGATCCATCCATTGCTAAGTTGTTGGAGGCAAATTAGTCAATGGTACCTGTCTAGAGTATACCCAATGACTGATGTTTTCACCTGAAATATTATAAGACTCCAAGCACAAAGGTATTAGCCTGTTCATTGGTATTATTGTGGATGCCAACATTTGTAGAATTCAAAGATTATCAACATTAATGAATTTAGAATTCTTTAGAATTACAAGTTGACATCAGAAACTATATGTTTTTAATGGTGGGTGCCTTGAGAAGTCAAGATGAGTTCATCAGTTGACACGGACGGGGCTTGGAAAACACAATCCCACAAACTAGTCACAATATCATGCATTAGAACTAAGTTAAATATTCACAAGTCACATCCTCTAAAGACACCAAGATCATAAATATTTAATAGATAATAAATATCCATCTGTAAGATTTATATATTTGATTTGTAGTTATTAGAAAAGCATTTTGTTCTTTAGAGGTTTCCCAACTGTATTTTACTTTTAACTATAATGACTAATTGCCATCTAAGCATTAATCCTGAGATTATGAAATGCAGGCATTCTGAGAAAATAAATGTACTCACTTGATGTTTATGACAGGAAAACAGGTTTGAAACATCTAACCTTGCTCTATAATCTAACTACAATTATCTCAACCTGTATAAAATCTGCTCACATGCTCTTGACATTAAAAACTACCTACTTCAATCCTTGTATCATTTTGTTCACAGAATAAATAAATAGTCATTATGACAAGTACTTTTTAAGCGTGTAGAATATCAATTTCCCCATCAAAATGTTTATTTGTAAAAACCTTGAATTTTAGAAAATGTGAAGTTCAAATCTAGTGTTTTCCTTGGTACAATCCACTGGGCCCACAGATCAATTTTGTTTGAACAGCTGAGAAAGAAAATAAGCACAAGTGTTTTTGTTGATGTCACAGTTTTCCCCATTGTCTTACACTCACCAATTGCACATTTATATTATCATGTTTGCCCCATACACAAATAAATTTGTGATCTTTTTTTTTTAGTTTACCTTCTGATACAATTAAATTTACATCTCCAATAGTTTGCTTGTACACATTGGCAAATGTTAAAGCATGAACAGGGCATGAGGGACTGCAATTTACCCTAAGAACAAAAGAATAATTTATCACTGTACCAAACAACAAAACCAAATCCCTTTCAGTGTTAATAATTCATTATAAAGGAAGAAGCTATCAATTAGGGGGAAAAATCAATTTGAGAGTACAAGAGGGAAAAAGGTCACTATCATCAAATTTGCAGTAGCTCTCCTCTAAATTAGATATCTAAGACGTACCTGAGGCTTGCCATTGGCCCCAGCAAAGAATAATGAGCAATGAATTAACAGCTACATTTCTGGTTTTCCTCCCATTCCCCAAACTAAGTCAAGAAGTGAGAGTTCACTAATCAGGACCATAATGGTTGCTAGGAAATAAATATTTGTCAGCATAGTCTATCTTCAACCTCATAGGGAGCTTTATCCAAAGTCCTATTAACATACTGGCTAATTGACACTCAAAATAAATATGTCTCTAAGAAGTTATTGGTGTTGTTCTGATTCCCCAGCTACTGAAAGTCCTGCATCACCAATAAAGTAGTTCAAATAGAAAGGAAGTTAATTTGTGCAAATGGATCAAGAACTCTTGGGTTTTTTTAAGAGTGTCTCTCAAAAGACAGGAAGTGTTTGAGAGTTAGGCATTGTTTCACTGATGAGAGCCCATTTTTAATACTTATCATGCTAATCAAGGCAATGGCTTCACTAATATAAACTCCTTTCTGACAGTATGCCTTTTAGCAATCTCTCCTACCTTAATCAAGAGGAGGATTGCTGAAGGTGTGTTGTTGCTGTCTCTGAATTACCTGACAAAAGGTGACCTCCTGAGATGAAGTGTGACTAACTAGAAGGATTGGAGAATGTGGGTGCCAGCATAAACTAAATTAAACACAAATAATATCATGAGTAGTCTCCATAGATGAAGAATCTCTATGTGCACTTGAAAGTGTGAAAATGGAAAAAGTTAAACATTCTAAGTTTTTAGAAATGCAAGAATTATAAAAAAAATGTTTGAAGATATAGTGGAAGCTCACCATCATTCAATCTCCTTATTATCCTTGGTCTTAGTCCATTTGTGCTGCTGTAATTGAATATGTCACACTGGGTAATACATAAGGAACACAAATTTATTGGCTCATAGTCCTAGAAGTCAGAAAGGCCAAGATCATGACACTCCTATCTTCTCAGTCTCTGGGGAAGGACATTTTATTGTGTCTCCCCCCCAGTGGAATGTGGGAGAGAGCAAGAAGGGGCTGAACTTCTTTATATATATATATATATATATATATATAAAATCCAATCAGGATGAGGTCCTTGTTCCCCTTTGATATTGCAACAAAATACTTTATACGGAATTTTCACAAGCCTAAGTTTTCCCCAGGTATTAGTTCGAACATCCCAGTTACTGAAGAACCCAGGCCCTTCAGCACTGGACAAAGAAAAATGAGTAGCAGAATATTTACTGACTAAAGGTACTTAGTAGGTATTTTACAAAACTACTGAGTAAATCTCTTCTTTGTCAGGTAAGAGTGGGAATAAGGATGTGGAATCAGGATTAGTTATCAAGAAATTTAACATAAAAGAATGAAACACTGTATTAGGATAATTTATCCAGAACAAAATTACAAGCCACTGGGAAATCAGATAGGATTCAGAAATGAACAAAGGTACGGATGTTAAATACTTGGGAAGCAAAGGGAAAGTGTTTCCCAGTAGGACAGAAGCTAAGAAGGACTCCTTGGCAGGAAGCTGATGTGTTTGAAGTACTGAAAGAGTGTATGCAGACTGCAGTTTATAAACAGTCTAATTTTATGTATAAAATCAAAAAATGAAATAAGAAATTATAAAAGGATACCAGTGCTTTTAATCCAATATTAATCCGCTTTAAGAAATGTTTTATGTCTGATTCTTCCCACAACATTGTGAAATGAGGTTGATTCTCAAGTAAGTTTTAATAAAAGCAACAGGTATCTTATATGGGTCCTGTCTGATGATGAAAATGAGTGCCAGTCTGCGCCTCTGTTTGTATTTAAGTAAATACAACTTTGTTCCATGAGAATAAACCTCATTTCCCTCAGAACATCTCAGTATTATAATAAGAAGCAGGTGTTCTTCTCATTTCTTAGATGGATAAATTAAAAAACAAAGAGGTGAACAGACAGCTCAGGAAAAGCAGACAGCTGCTGAGGCCAGAGTGAGATTTAGTTATTTTGTGTGGACCTCGCAAGCTAATTTCCCTCTTGAATCTGATCCAACAGGAGGACAACGTGCTGATACAAAGGCTGTCCCTGTTCTGCACTGAACCCATATTCAGTAATCAAGTTGAAGTTTGACTGCCCAGGAAAATTCATTTCAAGGCAGAGTTAGCAGGTATATATGTGAACTCCTGGTAAGGAAGCCTGTACCTCAAAGTATGTCAGTCATCTTTGAGTAATTTATGCTCAGTTGCATTAGTCTCAAAGCAACACAATCTTTAAAGACATTGTACATAATGTTTATAGCAGCACAATACACAATAGCAAAACTGTGGAACCAACCTAGATGCCCTTCAATAGATGAATGGATAAAAAAATGTGGCATATATATACAATGGAATATTACTCAGCAATAAAAGAGAATAAAATCATGGCATTTGCAGGTAAATGGATGGAATTAGAGAATATAGTGTTAAGTGAAGATAGCCAATTCCCAAAAACCAAATGCCGAATGTTTTCTCCAATATAAGGGAGCTAATTCATAGTGGGGTAGGGAAAGGGAACATGGGAGAAATAGACGAACTCTAGATAGAGCAGAGGGGTGAAAGGGGAAGGGAGGGGGCATGGGAGTAGAAATGATGGTGGAATGTGAAGGACATTACTGTCCAAAGTACATGTATGAAGACACAAACTGGTGTGAATATATCTTGTATACAACCAGAGATATGAAAAATTGTGCTCTATATGTGTAATAAGAATTATAACGCATTCTGCTGTCATATATGAATTTAAAAAATTAGTTAAAATTTTTTAAATTGTACAAATAAAGTTTTGAAACAAAAAGTTAAAAAAATAAAAAAAAAATATTAGGGATAGTGTAAATTGAGCACAAATCATAGCACGTGGTAAATGCTAAGTGCTAAATAAACAGATGTGGTAATAAATAAATAAATAAATGAAGACATTGTGCATAAAAGGTATCCTGCATAAAGTAGAAAGCTAGTGATTTCCTCCCTCCTTAACTGTTTTCTCCACCCTTATTTATCCTGCTCTGTGTATCAGGAGAGCGACCTTCAGAAATGCTTCAATGGAGGCTTCCCTGTCCTCTGACTTAGCCAATGTGATTACCATCAGAAAATCAGAGAGTGGGAAGAAGACTCTATACCATCTTCCTTCCTGACAGGCTGCAGTTTGGCCAGGGTTCTATACCATTAATTTGGATGTAGGTCCTGTTAAGTGAATCCATTTCTTATATCCAGAGAATGTACTGGGTTCTAGTAATCACCCTGACCCCTTATTCTGGCAGGCCTTTGCTTGAATCACCATTTCTTGATGATTTTCTTATCTTTACTACACCTTTGAAAACAGTCTGTTCATTAAACTCTCTTAATTTACCCTTTTGAGAACCTCACATGTTTCCTGCAGGGATCCTGAGAAATGTATTAACACACTTGCTCCTTTCTGGTAAAAATATAGGAAATGGAAGTATCCTGTATTATTTTCCATGGCACAAAAAGAAATCCATAAATCAGTGGACCAAAGTTCTATTCAGTATGTGTATGCAATTCAGAGAAAATTGTTAAGGAAAGGGTGGTCACTGCCAGGTTTCTAAAAAGCATAGTTCTAGGTGTATGCACATGTCATCCCATGCACTCTCTTCAGAAGTCCACAAGTAAATATTGTCATCTTTGTACAGATAATGAAGAATGAATGGCTAAAGTCAGGTATCACATGATTGACAGGTGACTTCTGAACTCATGCTCTTCCCACTTCCTCATAATTAACCTGTTTTCTCCACCGCCAATAAAATGAGACTATTGGGTACATCAGCAGCATCCTGGATCTGTAGTTAAAATGACTGTTTTGAAAAATTGAGTTCAAAACTTCACTCTCATTTGGTTACATCTTTAAGCCCCTGATGTGATTCAAATGACAACCATGGTTGAAAACCTCTGGAGTAAATGCTCCATAAAGTTCCTTCTGATTCTAAAATACTATAGTCTAGTGTTTTTAACTTAATGCTTCAATTTGAGCTTATTATCATTTAAAAATTCATTAACTTTTTTATTTAATGGTTTCTTTTTTATTCCTTATAAGTTCAAGTAAGAAAATATGTTTCTAGAAACCATCCCATATTAACTCTTGCATCATATAATTTTCCCACATGTCCATCAAACACTTGTGGAGTGCTGACTATGGAAAAGATCCTTTCTTTATGATATGTAGACAATGCTTTCTTTCCCGCAAGAAACTCATATTCTAATGGAGAAGCAGACCAAACCAGATATTTATAGTATAACATCCAAGTGCAGGGATGGACATATACACAGTAGATGTGTCCCTTGCAGAACCTCTTAGAGAATAGTAATGCCATGACCCACACTTTAAAATCTTTGTTGAAACATCCCAAGACTTCACAGATACATTTTTCCAGAGACAGAGTGGGTCAATTTTATCCACATATGAATATAAACAATTCAGCCCATTTGAGCTGCGAATGCAGGTTGCTTGGCAACAGCTTTTACAGTTGTGTTATTTGCTCTGAAATGAGAGGAGTTGGTACTTTTCTCTTTAAGACAAAAGAATATTAATAACAGCAATAATGGTGGGTATTTATAAGTCTGTATAATATTTTAGTTCATGTGTGCTTTAGCATCCAAGTTAGGAGGATTTTGGAAAGGAAAGAGGTTGAGAGAGAAAGGCATAGTTAAATACCATCATCAGAGGCATGTCTAACAGTAAGCTGACCTAGCTTTATTAATCCAGTATACATCTCTTGAGCATATTTTTATTTTTAAACTTCTATTTACAAGGCATTTCATGAAAATTGGGGGAAAAACAAGGATAAAGGATAGGAAAGGAGAAAAAATATCTTTAATACTTTTTCCCTGTATTTTGCATATTTCATTTAGTTCCTTAATCTTCCCAATTGACTTCAAGTTAAAGAAAAAACACAGTATCTCCCAAGTACCAGAGAACCACTGCAGGAAAGGCCACGGGCAGTTACAGGAAATAATATGTTCCATTTCCCAATAGTGATAATTAAGGACATAAAATCCACACAAATCCACTTCTTACATATAGAGATTTTTTATACCACTCTATCTCAGTAGCTGCAATAGAAAAACATGTCCAGTTAAGAGTGGATACTATTTGTCTCAATTTAAAAAACAAAACAAAAAAACACCTTTCAGATCAGAAAAGAAAATGCCAGTCATATCGCATGTCCACATCTTCCTACCCAGCTCCAAAGAAGGAGGCAGATTCTTCACTCCCTACTGATATAAAATATGACAGCTAATTTGTTCCACAGTATTGGAGCCTTTTGGAGAGAGATAAGTGAATTATATATTTATAATGCCTAAAAAATATGAATGCAAACAAATGTCCACTTAAAATATTGCTGTTCTTTCACAGTTCTCATAAAGATCACCCCAATTTCAAGGTCCTTCCCATCTTTCATTTATTTATCAGCTCTAAATGTTAGCATATTAGGAAAACCAAATGGCAGTAAATAATTTTGGATATCCGAACAATGTTTCCTGTGTCGGGTTTGTCATTTTGCTTGTTATTGAGCAGACAGATGGGATCTAACTTGTCACAGCAAGCTTCAGCAAAAACAACATAAAACACACCAGCAAAATGATGGTGTCAACAAAGCCATAGGCTCATAGTGCACTCGAGTTAGTAGGTGTGATTTGTAACCAGGGGTCATGGCAACAATCCATACCTGGAGGTGAAAACTGTCAGACTGGAAAACATTTTTTTCCCCAAATGCTTTTTGAACATGAATGTTCAGTGCCCACCAGAGTAGTCTTCATAAATCTTCAGCATATGGTCTTAGCTCATCCTCTTGCAAAAATAATTAGATTGCATCAATACTGGATACCCGATCAGGTGTTGCCCTATCAAATAGCATGAATTTACATGTCTGATCAATAGAGATTGCCACTGCCAAGTCTCTTACTGTGCTTCTTCACCAATGATAAGGATCAAACCCCCAATACTCCAGTCACAAAGAAATATCCATATTGTTGATTCCTAATGTATCAGGAAATAAAAAAGAGAGACTCCTCCCTTTATCTGGATATCAACTTCACTGGAAGGGGCAAGATAGTATGAAAAAGTATATTTAGCAATTTACTATTTTTAATCCAAAATCAAACATAGTGAAATATGATGAGGAGTTTCATAAAAGCTTGGCTCTACCATCTACCAGTGACTTTCAGCAAAGTGTTCCAGAGATTAGAACACTTCTATTTTTAAGAGTAAGCATTGTGAATTCCAGCTTCCTCCTGGGACATAGAAAACTGAAAACAGTGTCATTACTACCGTGATAGAAAACACACATACACATAGAGTAAAATCCAATAAAATCACAATGTTTCTTGATTCCATAAGATAGCTGAGTCACAGAGCAATTAACTAACCTGAAATCTAAGGAAAAACAAGTGAGGAAAAGAGTACATTAGTACTCAATTACCTAAGGCAGATGCTAGACACTCAATACCATATAAGCTACTAAAATTCACTAGCTTGCTAAAGGTAGATTGGGAGCCACCATGACAATGTGCAATGATTGGGAATCAAAAACATGGAAAGCAGCACATTCTTTCAGAGTCTTTACAACCCTCATTGGATGCTACTACCATACTCAGAATAAAAATCCTGAAAAATTCTCTTTTGGGTGAGGGAGAATAGCATCCCTAGATTCAAGTTCTTGCAGTGCCTGCCACCACTCACAGTAAGGAGTAATAGCAGTGTACTACTATTGGAAGGTAAAAAGGATAGATGGAAAACTTCTCTATGGAATAGAAATTAAGGCAAAACTTAAATCGGAGGGTGGAAAAAACACTGAGAAAAATTCTGAAAAGCTACTCTCCATTTTAAACATAAAATACTCAAACTGTGTGTTTCAATATTATAGACACAAATCCTGTATGGCTATTGGGTATTCAGGATGTGGGCAAACATACATGTTTAAATGATGATGTTTTGGATATGCTTGATTAAATTATATATGTTACTAAAATTTAATTCACTTTTATTTTACTTTGGAAAGTAGTTTTATTAAAAAAAAAATCAAAATTACCTGTGTGTCATGTGTTATAGTTCTGTTAGAGAGTACTGAATTGGAAACCTGTGCTCTGTTCAACTCCTTACAAAACCTGTCATAATAACAGTTTCACAAAAAACAAGCCATGCCCATTTTCATGCAAAAATGCCACTTACTTAGTCTCTACTATCTACCAAAAATGTCCAACTCTCAACAAAAAACTTACAAGGCTAACCAGGAAGCAAAAGAGAATAACTAACAGAACCAGGCACTATCTAAGTTAATAACTATAATTAATATAGAAAGGACTCCAGTCAAAAAAGTAGGCAATTGACAGGATCAGATAGACAATTCCAACAAAAATTAAACTAAAATCAATGGAAATATTAGAACTAAAAACCAAGATTACCGAATAAAAGAGAATGCTTTGAAGGTTCATCAGTAGACACAAAACTCAAGGGAAGATGAATTAAATATAAAAATGTGAAATGAAATTGAGGGTAACGAACGGAACAAAATGATAAAGAATTTTTAAAAAACCAAAATATCACAAGCCATTAAAACAGCCCAATTTGTGAAATTGAAATATCAAAAGAAGGGAAAGAGGCAAAATGAAAATTTGGAGATATTAAGGCAGATAATTTACTAAAATTAGTGCTATTGACCAAGCCACAATTCAAGAGCTCAGAGAATAACAACTGCAATAAATACCGAATACATGCAAATCCCTGAACATATCATATTCAAACCAAATACAAACAAAAAATACACATTAAATACAGAAGAACAAAGGTAAGGATAATAGAAAAATTTTCATCCTTGTTTCATTATAACTTTTATAAATAAGACACAACAAAGTGAGAATTGTAAAATATTAAAAGACACATGCACAAAAGTCTCTCAACCTAGAATTTAATACCACTTAAAATATTTTTCAAAAATATAAGAGGAAAGAGAGAGACAGGCAGAGAGAGCAAGAGGTTCACAGCCAGCATACCTGAATGACACTGTGAAAGGAAGGTCTTTAGGCAGAAGAAAATAGAGAGATAAATTTGTATCTATGAAAAGAAATGCTCAAGAGCTAGTAATGAAGATAAAAATAAAGTAGACATTTGTTTATTTTATTTTTCTAAAAATAACTAGTTCTCTAACTCAATAATAGTTTTGTTAATTTATATGAAAATACATATGTGACAAATATTACACAAAGTATGGTAGGAAATAATCTGAAATATTCTGTTATTCTGCCATCCTACTACATATAAGATCGTAACAATTATCAAAGACATATTCTGATATAAGAAATTAATAAATTAAACCCAAGAGAACCAATAAAAACTTTTCATGATACTACAAATAATAAAATAGTGGAGATAAATAATTAATATAAAAGAAAAAAAGAACAAGTGCAACAAATAGAAAAAATCTAAGATAATTATAAATGTTAATCCAATTATAAGAATAATTACAATGATCCAAAAGAAGAATAAAATGCTAGAATGGGTATAAAAACCAAGATACAACCGTATGGTACCTACAAGATACCTACTCTAATCATAAAAAAAATCAATGTTAGAGGTAAAGTAATAAAAAAAGAAATCTACCAAAGAGCCCATCAGTGAATGAATGGATGAACAAGGTGTGGTATACTCATTCATGTAATATTTAACCATAAAAAGGAATGAAGTATTGAGACTAGTTACAACATAGATGAAACTTGAGAATATTATGATAAATGAAAAATGCCAAGCACAAGGACAGTGACTGTTAATGGGAGGGGGCTTTATTTTAAGTGATTAAAAATATTTTGAAATTGAGTTGTATATTATAGGAATAAATTTTATAGTACATAAATTATAGCTCAATAAATCTGTAATTAAAAAGTAAAACAATAAAAACATTGAAATACTAATCAAAGAAATGCTGAATTATCAGCAATTCATTAGACAAATTATCAGACAAATCATATGAGCAATATTACATAAAGGAATGAATCCAAAAGGAAGACACAATAGTATTTGCACATATATCTAATAAAAATACATGAAGCAAAACCTTTTAAAATTGAAAAGAGAAATTCAGGTTCATTCTTGTGGAGATTCCAACACCCTTTGTTAGTCATTGATAGAAAAAGTAAAATGAAAATTAGAGCAGATATAAAAAACACACTATGAATCAACAAGACCTAGTAGATATTTTTACTTCAAGAAGGCACAACTAGAAATAATTATTTCAAGTATACGTGAAACATTAAAGATTATAGATAAACTATATTTTATATAAAAAAAACAAATCCTAACCATTTTGTAAAAATCAAAATGGTATGAATTGTGTTTTGGAATTATAAATTAAACTAGTAACCATTAGCAAAAGGATAATTGTGAAAGTCAACCACTATTTTTAAATTAAACAGCACCCTTTTAAATAACTCATTAGTGAAAGAGGAAATGAAAAGAGAAATGGGAAAATATTGGAGGTTGAGTGAAAAATAAAGTATAATGTAGACAAATCATGAGGACACAGAGAACACCATAGTGGTAAATAGTCAGGAACCAGCTTTCTGGGAAAAAGATTTTATTTGTTGTAATTGGCAATTTTCATGTTGAAAATATTCCCAGCATGGATGACATCATTATAATAACTGGATGATAATTCAAAGGATAATAATTGAAGAAATATTACAATTAGCTTTCATGAGCCAGTACAGATCACAACCAGTATATTACTGGATGCAACTTAGAGGGATACTGGTAACAGTAAAAGCTTATATTAGAAATGAAGATCTCAAACCAGTGATCTAAGATTGAAACTTAATAAAATATAACAAGAGCAAATTTCATACAGATTAATTAGGATACAGAAAATAACTTAGGTAAAATCAGTAATCAATAGAATTGAGAACAAAAAAATGATAGAGAAAGTAAATTAAACCATGAATTTTCTCTTGCAAAAACACAACATAAACCAAGTAATCAATAAACAAAACCAAACTAACCAAGAAGAAGAAAAGAGACCAAAAATGCCAATATCAGGAGTAAAAGAGGAATGGCATTGTCAAGACAGCTGACTAGAGGTGCCCAGCATACTGCTCTACACAAGAAAGAACCACAACTAAGGGGGGAAAATAGCTACCTCACAGGAGCATTTTAGGCAGTGTGAGTGGAGTGAGGATGCGATAGAGATGCCATGGAGCAGTGAGATACATGCACCACACCCATTGCCGCCTTCAAACTTAGCCTTCCTGAAGGAGCTATAGCCCAGATTGCAGTGGAATCCTACAACCCCTGCTGCACAGACCACTGACACTGTCAAGTGTTGATTATAGCTGAAGAAGCTACGCAGGACAATACACTAAAGCATCCACTGAGAATCAAAGCAAACACACTGTATCTAACCAAAACTCTAAAACACATCTCCAATATTTTTTCTTTTTCTTTTCTTTTTTTTTTTTCCTTTTTCTTTTTCTTTTTCTTTTTTTTTTTACTGTGAGAACCAATAAAACTCACAGTGGCAATTGACCTACCTGTTGCACAAATACCAACGTAGGGGCACAAAAGTCATGAACAAACAAGGTAACATTTTTCCCCCAAATGAACACAATAAATTTAGTAACATACCATAAAATAAAGGAATTTAACAAGACCCCTGGTAAAGAATTCAAAAGAATGGTTTTAAGGAAAGTTAATGAGACATAGAATAATATAGACAGGTATTTAAATGAAATCAGGAAGTCAATCAGGAAATAAATGAGAAATTTAAAAAGAGATAGAGATCATAAAAAACAACAAAAAATGTTGGAGCTAAAAAACATAATGAGTAAAATAAAATGTACCGTGGTAAGCTCAACAGCAGAATTAATCAGGCAGAAGAAAAAAATTCTGAGATTGAAGACAAGTATTTTGAATATCCCCGTCAGATTGGAGAAATAGGAATTAATGAAGAAAAACTCTGATACTCAAGGGATAAGATTAATCAAGCAAATCTTTGTGCTCCAGAAGGAAAAGAAGTGAGAAAAGGCACAGAAAGACTATTCAATGAAACTGCTGAACTTCTTAGCAATATTGGGAAAGACAGAGACATCCATGTCCTAAAAGTCCAAAGCACCCTTAATAGAGTGAACCAAAAAAAAAAAAAAAACATCTTTATGAAGCATCTGATACTTAAAGTGTCAAAAATACAAGTCAAGAGAGAATTCTAAAAATAGCAAGAGAAAAGTAGCAAGTCACTTATAAGGAAATGAGGAAATGACCATTAGACTAATGGCAGACTTCTCAGTGTAAACCTTACCCGCCAAAAGAGAACAGGATGACATATTCAAAGTCCTGATGACAACACACTGATAACCAAGGATACTATATGTAGCAAAACTATGCTTCAGAAGTAAAAGAGAAAAAAAAAACTTTTCACAACAAGCAAAAATTCATCACCATCCAAATCAGCCCTACAGGAAATGCTCAAGGGAGTCCTTCAATAGATGTAAAAGGATGATCACTACTAACAAGACAACAAGAAAAAATAGAAAACTCAACAATACAGGAGATGTGGAAGACAGAACCAGAATAAAATCAAATGTGAATAATACAGAAAACTACTGAACCACAAAGATGAATGGCAAGAAAGGAAAAAGTATATACAAAACAAGTAGAAAAAAATAAAAGAATGACAAGGATATATCTTTTCTTAACAATACTGACCTTTAAGATATACTAATGAGATCACAATTTAAAGATACAGACTAGTTGAATGGATTTTTCAAAAAGTAGATATAATGATATGCTGCCTTATAAGAAATTAACTTCACCAGTAGACACATATGGACTGAAAGAACAAGAATGGAAAAAGAGGTATCCTTAAAAAAAGCCCAAAATGAATGGAAATGAAAATCTTATATCAGATAAAACAAACTTTATATCAAAAGCTAGGAAAAAAAGAGAAAGAAGTTCTGTGTACAATAAAAAAGGGGCTCATTCAAGAATTTTAAATTAAATAATTGCAACTACCTATACACTTGATACTGGAACATGCAATTTCACAAAGTAAATATTATCAGATCTGAAAGGAGAGCTAGACTCTAATGCAATAATAGTTGGAGACTTCAGAATTCCACTTTGTCAATGGAAAGATCATTTAGACAAAAAAATTAACAAATAAGCATTTAAATTAAACTATATTATAACCAAATGGACTTAATAGACACAGAACATTTTATCCAACAGCTTCAGACTGTAACATCTTTTCATGGACACATGAAACATTTTCCAGGATAGACCATATGTTAAGCCATAAACAAGTCTTAAAAGTTTAAAAAAATGAAATTATAACATATTTCTTCTCTAAGTACAAGAGGAATTTTAGAAATTGTACATGTACATGGATATTAAATGAAAATTCTTATGAATGACCAATGGGTAAATAAGAAATCAAAATGAAAATCACAAAATTTCTTGAAACAAATGAATATGAAAACACAACACAACAAAAACCAATGGGAAACAGTGAAAGCAGAAGCAAGAGGGAAGTTTACAGCACTTATGTGCTAAATCAAAAAGAGAGAAAGATAAAGAGTTCATATGAACAACCTGATGATGAAGCTTGAGGATTAGAAAAGCAAGGAGAAACAAAACCAAAATTAGCAGAAGGTAGCAAATAACAAGGATTAGAATAGAAATGAACAGAAACACATGTGCTACATATGCATGCATATGTATATGAAAATAAAATGAAAAGTTAATTTTTTAAAAAGATAAACATATTTGACAAATCTTTATATTAATCAAGAAAAAAGAGAGAAGATTCAAATAAATAAAATCAGAGATGCAAAGGGAAGCATTAAAATTTATTTCACAGAAATACAAAGAAAGGGTCATTAGTGACTACTGTGAACAACTGCAGCCCAATATGATTGGAAACCTAGAAGAAATAGATACATTTCTGGACACATACAACCTCACAAAATGGGGCCATCAGAACATAGATAGAATACCTGAATAGACTAATGACAAATAACAAATTTAACCAGTAATAAAAATTCTCCCAACAAAGAAAGGCCTGGAAACAGATGTCTTCATTGCTGATTCACCAAATTTTAAAAGAGGAACTAATGAGAATAGTTCTTAAATTATTCCAAAGTATTTAAAGGGAGGAGGGACCTATTCAAACTCATTTTGAACAGGAACAACAAAAGCAAAACATCAAGGAAACAACAAAAGAAAACCACAAGCCAATATCCCTAATGAATATAGATGCAAAAATTTCCAACAAAATAATAATACATTAAAAAGTTTATACAACATGATCAGGTTGGATTTGTGCCAGGGATGCAAGAATGGCTTAACATATGTAAAGTGATAAACATAATACATCAAAAAAGAATGATAAAAATCATATAATTAGCTTAAAAGATACAGAGAAAAGCATTTAATAAAATTAAATATTTCTCATAAAATAAAAACTCAAAAATTAGGTGCAGAAAGAATGTACCTCAATGCAATAAGAATTACCCGTGAAACTATGTAGTCTGAAAAATACTGCATGGGGAAAAACTGAAATCTTTTTCTATAAGATCAGGAGCAAGACAAGGTTTCCATTTTTATCACTCTTATTCAATACAGCGTTGGAAGTCTTAGCCAGAGCAACAAAACATGAGAAATAAATAAAGAACATCCAAATAGGAAAAGACAAGATCACATTTTCCTAAGGCACATCAAAAAAATTGTGCACCATGATCAAGTAGGACTCATCCCTGGGATGCAAGGCTAGTTCAATATACGGAAATCAATAAATGTTATTCACCACATCAATAGACTTAAAGATAAGAACCATATGATCATCTCAATAGATGCAGAAAAAGCATTTGACAAAGTACAGCATCCCTTTATGTTCAAAACATTAGAAAAACTAGGGATAACAGGAACTTACCTCGACATTGTAAAAGCTATCTATGCTAAGCCTCAGGCTAGCATCATTCTGAATGGAGAAAAATTGAAGGCATTCCCTCTAAAATCTGGAACAAGACAGGGATGCCCTCTATCACTACTTCTATTCAATATAATTCTCGAAACACTGGCCAGAGCAATTAGACAAATGAAAGAAATTAAAGGCATAAAAAAAGGAAAAGAAGAACTTAAATTATCACTATTTGCAGATGACATGATTCTATACCTAGAAGACCCAAAAGGGTCTACAAAAAAACTAATAGAACTAATAAGTGAATTCAGCAAAGTGGCAGGATATAAAATCAACACGCATAAATCAAAGGCATTTCTGTATATCAGCGACAAAACTTCTGAAACGGAAATGAGGAAAAACACTCCATTCACAATATCCTCAAAAAAAATAAAATACTTGGGAATCAACCTAACAAAAGAGGTGAAAGATTTATACAATAAAACTACAGAACCCTAAAGAGAGAAGTAGAAGAAGATCTTAGAAGATGGAAAAATATACCCTGTTCATGGATAGGCAGAACTAACATCATCAAAATGGCGATATTACCCAAAGTTCTCTATAGGTTTAATGCAATGCCAATCAAAATCCCAATGGCATTTCTTGTAGAAATAGAGAAAGCAATCATGAAATTCATATGGAAAAATAAAAGACCCAGAATAGCAAAAGCAATTCTAAGCAGGAAGTGTGAATCAGGCGGTATAGCGATACCAGATTTCAAACTATATTCCAGAGCAATAGTAACAAAAACAGCATGGTACTGGTACCAAAACAGGCAGGTGGACCAATGGTACAGAATAGAGGACACAGAAACCAATCCATAAAACTACAACTATCTTATATTTGATAAAGGAGCTAAAAGCATGCAATGGAAGAAGGATAGCATCTTCAACAAATGGTGTTGGGAAAACTGGAAATCCATATGCAACACAACGAAACTGAATCCCCTCCTCTCACCGTGCACAAAAGTTAACTCAAAATGGATCAAGGAGCTTGATATCAAATCAGAGACTTTGCGTCTGATAGAAGAAAAAGTTGGCTTCGATCTACATATTGTGGGGTTGGGCTCCAAATTCCTTAATAGGACACCCATAGCACAAGAGTTAATAGCAAGAATCAACAAATGGGACTTACTTAAGCTAAAAAGTTTTTTCTCAGCAAGAGAAACAATAAGAGAGGTAAATAGGGAGCCTACATTATGGGAACAAATTTTTACTCCTCACACTTCAGATAGAGCCCTAATATCCAGAGTATACAAAGAACTCAAAAAATTAGACAATAAGATAACAAATAACCCAATCAACAAATGGGCCAAGGACCTAAACAGACACTTCTCAGAGGAAGACATACAATCAATCAACAAGTACATGAAAAAATGCTCACCATCTCTAGCAGTCAGAAAAATGCATATCAAAACCACCCTAGGATACCATCTCACTCCAGTAAGATTGGCAGCCATTATGAAGTCAAACAACAACAAGTGCTGGCGAGGATGTGCGGAAAAGGGTACTCTTGTACATTGCTGGTGGGACTGCAAATTGGTGCGGCCAATTTGGAAAGCAGTATGGAGATTCCTTGGAAAGCTGGGAATGGAACCACCATTTGACCCTGCTATTGCCCTTCTCAGACTATTCCCTGAAGACCTTAAAAGAGCGTACTACAGGGATACTGCCACATCTATGTTCATAGCAGCACAATTCACAATAGCTAGACTGTGGAACCAACCCAGATGCCCTTCAATGGATGAATGGATAAAAAAATGTGGCATTTATACACCACGGAGTATTACGCAGCACTAAAAAATGACAAAATCATGGATTTCACAGGAAATGGATGGCACTAGAGCAGATTATGCTTAGTGAATCTAGCCAATCCCTAAAAAACAAATACCAAATGTCTTCTTTGATATAATGAGAGCAACTAAGAACAGAGCAGGGATGAAGAGCAAGAAGAAAAGATTAACATTAAACAGAGACATGAGGTGGGAGGGAAAGGGAGAGAAAGGGAGAGAAAGGGGGAATTGCATGGAAATGGAGGGAGACCCTCATTGTTATACAAAATTACATATAAGAGGTTGTGAGGGGAATGGGAAAATAAACAAATAGAGAAATGAATTACAGTAGATGGGGTAGAGAGAGAAGATGGGAGGGGAGGGGAGGGGGGATAGTAGAGGATAGGAAAGGTAGCAGAATACAACAGTTACTAATATGGAATTATGTAAAAATGTGGATGTGTAACCGATGTGATTCTGCAATCTGTATTTGGGGTAAAAATGGGAGTTCATAACTCACTTGAAGCTAATGTATGAAATATGATAGGTCAAGAGCTTTGTAATGTTTTGAACAACCAATAAAAAAAGATGTTGTATCACCGAAAACTAAAAAGTAAATATAAAAAAAAGAAAAAAAATACCAATAACATTCACTATAGGAGTAGAAATATCACATATATAACTTATATGAAACCACAAAAAAATCTGAGTATTCAAAGCCATCTTGAGCAAAATGAAAAAGGCAAGAGACATCACATTATCTTATAAGAAAACAAGATCCAAATCAATAGTAACAAAGAAAGCATGATACTGCCATAAAAAGAGACATGCAGACCAAGGGAACAGAATAGAGAATCCTGAAATCAATTCCTGGATTTATAGTCAACTGATATTCAACAAAAGTAACAAGGATATTCACTGGAGAAACGGAAGACTCTTCAATAAACTGGAATCTACAAGAAAAAGAAAGAAACTACCCCCACGTAAATAAACTCTACATAATATGTATAAAAATCTTAAATGTAAGACGTAAAACTATGACACTATAAGAATACAATGTAAGAAAAACATTCTTCAGGACATTGGTCTGGGCAAAGATATTAGTTTTTTGATATAACTCCAAAAGCACAGGGAACAAAAGACAAAACACATAAATGAGACTACATACAGCTGCCGAGCAAAGGAAACAATCAACAGAGTGAAGACACAATGCACAGAATGAGTAAAAATATTTGCAAACTATTCATCTGACAAGGGATTAATTTTCAGAAAGGAAGGTAGGAAGGAAATCTTATTAAAAAGTAGGTGAGGGACATGAATAGACATTTCTCCAAAAGAGAATAGACAAATGGCCTACAAGTACATGAGAAAACAGTAATCATCGGGGAAATGAAAATCCAAACACTGAGATATCACCTCATACTCTTTATAATGATTATTATCAAAAAAGATAAAAAATAATAAATTCTGACAAGGATACAGAGAAAGGGGAGCTCTCATACACTATGGTTGGGAATGTATACTGCTACAACCAATATGGAACTTCCTTAAAACCAGAAATCATGTTGAAGAGGCCATCTTTTCTCCAATGTTTGCTATTGGCTCTTTTGTCTCTAGAATGAGGTAACTATTTTTGTGAGTTTGTCTCTGTGTCTTCTATTCTGTTCCATTGGGCTTTTTGACTATTTTGGTATAATACCATGCTTTTTTTAAATCACTATAGCTGTATAGTATATTTTTTTAAGAGAGAGAATTTTTAATATTTATTTATTTATTTTTTAGTTCTTGGCGGACACAACATCTTTGTTTTTTGTATGTGTTGCTGAGGATCGAACCCGGGCCGCATGCATGGCAGGAGAGTGCACTACCGCTTGAGCCACATCCCTAGCCCTGTATAGTATAATTTTGATGCCTCCTGCTTTGCTTTTCTAGCTAATGATTGTTTTGGATATTCTGACCTCTTATTTTAACAAATGAAAATAAATTAAAAACAAATAAAAATAAACTAGAAATCAAACTACCATATAATCTTGCAATCTGACTGCTGAGTATATACCCCAGGGAATTGAAATCAGTACATCAAAGACACATCTGCACTTGCATGTTTATTACAACACTATTCACAATACAAAAAATAATTAACCTACATATCCATTGATGGACAATTGGATAAAGAAAAATGTGATTTATGCATACATACCTATATATGTGTTTATGTGTGTGTGTGTGTATATATATATACACACACACACACATATATATAAGTTATTCAACATTCAGCCATAAAAATGAATGAATTCTGTTATTTGCAGCACCATAGATACAACTGGAGGACATTATGTTAAGCAAAGTAAGTCAGGCACAAAAGACAAATATGCATTTTTTTCTTTTATAAAGAGGTAAAAGATTGATCTCAAAGACATAGAAAATAGAATAATGTTTATCAGCATCTATGAAAATAAGGGGGAGGAAGGATGAAGGCATAACCATAGACCCTATAGATGTAAAAGTTTAATAAGGGTATGTTATAAATACTTTTATATCCATAAATTGGACAATCTAGAAGTGGACAACTTTCCTTAATGAGATTACTATGAGCAAAACTGTGCCTCCCCACCCCCAATTCATATACTAAAGTCCTAATCTCTAGTACCTCAGCATTTGACTATATTTACAGATATGTTCTCTAAAGAGGCAACTGAGGTAAAATGAGGTTGAATGAATGGGCCTTAATCCAATATAACTGGTGTGCTCATAAGACGAGATTAACCTAGATGCCCTTCAGTAGATGAATGGATAAAGAAAATGTGATACACACACACACACACACACACACACACACACACACACACCCACAATGGAATATTATTAGCATTAAAAGAAAATAAAATCATGACATTTGCAGGTAAATGGATGGAGTTGGAGAATATCATGCTAAGTTTGCCTATCCCAAAAAACAAATGCCAAATGTTTTCTCTGATTTAAGAATGCTGATTCATAATGGGGCTGGAGGGGTAGGGCATGGGAGGATTAAATGAACTCTAGATAGGGCAAAGGGGAGGGAGGGAATAGAAGGAGCCACGCAGGGAGGAAAGACAGTGGAATAATATGGACATCATTACCCTAAGTACATGTATGAAGACCAAATGGTGTGACTACTTTGTGTACAACCAGAGATATGAAAAATTGTGCTCTATATGTGTAATATGAATTGTAATGCATTCTTTTGTTGTCATATATAAAAAATAAAATTTAAAAAAATAAATCCAGAAGTTAAGGAAAAAAAAATACAGAAGAGGAGATTAAAACATGACAGATTGAGACAGGACCATCTGATGATTGAGGGAGACGCTGATCATTTATAATCAAGAAGAGAGGTCTCAGAAGAAACAACCTTGTCCAACAACTTGATCTTGGACTTCTGGACTATAGAATTGTGAGAAAATAAATGTTCACTGTTCAGTCCAGCAGTCTAGAGCACTTTGTTACAGCATCCCTAGCAAACTAATGCAGTCACAAACTTCCAAAGCTTATTCAATAATCTAAATTGTCTATTCTCTATTAAGGAAATTAAATAAATAGTCAGAAAACTTCTAATTAACAAACCTTCAGGATCATGTTGCTTTGCCAGTGAATTCTACCAAACATTCAAGTAGGAAATAATATCAATTCCACACTGTCTTTTCCATAACATGTAAGAGGAAGAAGAACTTTTTAATTTACTATGTGAGGCTAGGAGGACCCTGATGGAAAAAAATAGAAAAGGGCATCTTCACAAAACAACAAAATCACTGAAAACCTTTCCTCAGAAACATGATGCATGATATTCAGTAAGATATAAGCAAATAAAATTTTGTAATATATAAAAAGGATAATAGACCATGGCCAATGTGTGGTACAATTTGAAAATGCAAGGTTGATTAAACATTCAAATACGGTTTAATATAATTCACCATGTGAACCGATTTTTTTAAAAGGCAAATATATGATATTTCCACAGATGCAGATAAAGCCTTTAACAAATCCATCTATACATGGAAAAATATCTCAAGAAACTAGAAATAGAACATAACTTCCTCAACCTGATAAGAGTTGTTGTCGCAGAGTTGAATGTTAAGATTTCTTTGTGTATTTCTGATAAACATTCTTTACTAGATGTCTTTCTTTAAAATATTGTCTCCAAGTTTGTGATTTGTCTTATAGCACTCTTGAAGCTTTGTTTGCTTACTGCTTGTCAGCAGCTTAGCAGGAAACAGTTTATACAAACTGCTGAAAACAACTTATCAACCATTTTCTTGTCTTTTGGTCTCATACATGTATGCATATCAGAACCAAAAGATCTGGTAAATAAATGCATACCATCCGTGTTTCACTCTAAGCATGGCCATACTATTCCCAAAGAATGCCCTTCATTCCTTTATTCCTGAGGGCAGCTTATATGTTGCCTTGACTTTCTAACCTCTTATCCCTAGACAGAAAGGATACAGAATTGTAACTCAGAGCAAGTCAACCTGTGTTAAGATCCTGCCTTCTGTTTTTATATGATCTTAGGAAAAGTACAAATCTTACTGTGTTACTGTGAGCATTAAATGGATTTATTCATTAAATATTTACATAACTTTTCTTATAAGTATTCAATAAATAATAGTTATTTTTATTAGAAATGTAGGTGGTTCTGCATAGGTATCACCTGCATAGCATTTTGACTATTATTTTTGGAGAATGCTGAAGAGATTCTAGGGTAAATGAATTCACAGATTGATGGAGATAGAAGAAAACTTAGACATCTTTTAATCCATTGTTTTAAACACAAAGTAATGTCTCATTCAAAAGCATCTTGAGGATAGCCTAGTGGTTAATATTGAATATGACTTTGGTTATTCTTTGTGTGAAGGTGAGGAGGAAACTTAGCTCTGCAGTAGCACCTGGTCATGCCCTCTGTACTCAACTCTCTAGTTTGCCATTAGAGGACTCCTCTGAATGCCTAGGGTGTCAAGAGGCAGAGAAGTCACCCATCTAGTACTAAAATCACAACCAGCCAGACTTTAAATTTTATGGGCAAGACACTGGCACCTAGAGAAGTTAACCTGTGCAGTACCATTCAGGTTGTTATAAATTTAATCCAGGACTAGAATTCCTCTTCAAGAACCTTTAATGTGATCTGGAATGTGTAGTTCACATTTGGTCAGTATGAAACTTTAATATGTGAAATTTTACATAGCAACAGAATCTGATATGCCAAATTAAGCAGAAAAGTATTTTATGGCTCTGAAATTGAATAAGTACCCTATCAATAGGCTCAAGATATGGGCTAGAGTCGGGGTGGGGGGCAGAATGTAAGTGGTCACTCGCCTGAACTGTCCAGTTCACACTCTCTATCTCCACTACAGCTTTTCAAAATCTGACCCCACATCTTTGTGGCAATTCCGTTAGGTTTAAGGTCTTGGACAAAGGCATCAGGTTTGTATAGTTGATCCTGTGCCCAGTTGTTGGAGGAAGAGAATGGGAATTCCTGGGTCCCGGAAACTCAGAAAATAGAGTCTAACTTCCCTCAAAACTCTTATGAATGCAAAAGGTCTATTATAAATTCCTCCTATAAGAAGAGCTAAACTAAGTTCAATTATAATTTTAAAAGTTCAGAATACTCTATGAGATTGTCTATCAGAAATTCCATCCAATGTGATTCCCTATCACCTGATCATTCTCCTCCCTCAACGCACAATTTGCAGCCAAGTTAAAGCCAAGATGCTTTTTTGTCTCTTGGCACTTTAGTTACTCCACAGGTTTTAAATAGCATTGCCAAGGTGAACATCATTCTACCTGGTCTTGAACCGTCTATACTCAGGTGTGCAACTGCACTGATCCTATCCTTTACTACCAACAAGCTTGCTGAGCTGTTCCCACATCCGCTCAGGGCACTTAAGAAACATTTAGCTGTTCCTTCTCCACTGAGGATTGTGAGAATCTCAGGACGTGTGTGTGTGTGTGTGTGTGTGTGTGTGTGTGTGTGTGTGAAATAGTATCAAGCTACAGTTAGTCACACAGACAACAGGAGCTCTGTGAAATTGTTTCAGTCCTGTCTGCCTGGACACACGCAGCCCCTACTCTACTGCTTCCAAGCCAGCCACAACTGAGAACATGGAAAGACTGTCTTATTGCCTGCTTTTCTACTTCTTCACACACACCCCCAATCCCTCATCCTTCCTCTAAGCTTTCATCCTCTCTGCTCTCAGATCACCCCAGACTACCTAATGGTCACAGTATTGACCCTGGCGAGCAAGATTGGGGCCCCTTTCTCAGCAACCCTCAGCATCTAATACCACTGCTTAACTTGTAACTTCCCCTTCTCCCATGACTTAAGCCCTTCTAGACTCTGAAGCAAAGAATTGGCTCCCCTTAGACCATGTGCAATTCTAGGTCTTGGGAGCCCCTAGGCATTGGAAACACAAAAGTTAAGATTTGTTTTCTTTGTTTTCCTGTTATATTATATCATGACCTCCTTGAGGTATTAAAGGCAGAAGCTCAGATATCCAAAAAAGGAAAAGAGAGAGAAGTAATTAGTCACATATCATCCACACAATCATATGTATATAATTCTGATATTAGCATTGTCTAAAATGGTGGGTAAACCTACTTACTACATTAGCCTCATCTACACAGTAAAAAGTAAAATTGCCATTCCCAGTGAAAATTATAATGCTGCCTCTGACTAATAATTTCTTGATGATATGGTGATTCTTTTTTTTAATTTGTTCTAATTAGTTTTACATGACAGCAGAATGCATTTCAAATCATTGTACACAAATGAAGTACAATTTTCATTTCTCTGGTTGTACATGATGCAGTCAGAGCACTTAAGAAACATACATGTAGACATTATTAAATGTCTGTCTCATTCCACCATCTTTCCCACCCCCAGTCCCCCTCCCCTTCCCTCATTCCCCAATCTAAAGTTCTTCCATTCTTCCCTGGCCTCCTGCCCCCATCTGAGATTTCATTACACTCCTGTCAGAAAGGCAGTTATTAAGAATACAAGTAACAATAAGTGTTGATAAGGATGTGGGGGAAAAGCTACACTCATTCATTGCTGGTGGGACTGCAAATTGGTACAATCACTCTGAAAAGCAGTATAGAGATTCCTCAGAAAACTTGGAATGGAATCACCATTTGACCCAGCTATAGCACTCTTCGGTCTATACCCACAGAACTTAAAAACAGCCTACTACAGGATGCAGCCACATCAATGTTTATAGTAGCTCAATTCACAACCTCTAAATTGTGCAACCAACCTAGATGCCCTTCAACAGATGAATAGATAAAGAAACTGTGGCATATTTACACAATAGAATGTTACTCAGCCTTAAAGAAGAATGAAATTATGGCATTTGCAGTCAAATGGATAGAGTTGGAAAATATGCTAAGCAAAGTAAGCCAATTCCACAAAACCAAAGGCCAAATATTTTCTCTGCTAAGTAGATGCTGATATGGTGATTCTTTGAGTCATCATAATCACATGTTTTTCTGTGTTACTTGTGTTATCCTGTCAGTGCCCAGCTGTCTTTACAATTATGCATTGGCACTAGGGCAAATATCTGGTGAAGACTTCTGAAAGTCTCCCAAACCCTCTTTCATGGTAAAGAAGGAGAGCAAGAAACGGTGCAATCAGGCATCTTTTGGACCCTTAACTACCTCTAACTAACCCATAGTTTTAAAGAGATGTGCTGTGTGTCCTGCAGCAGAGGATGGAGAACGTCCCAGCTGGTGGGTCTCGCACAACTCTCAGCATTGAAGGACATCAGCCTGTGTGGAAAGCAGTGATTTGAATCATGGGCTTTCTGACTCTCACCTGGCTGCATTTTCACTGAGAACTTCCTGTGCCAAGGTGCATGCAGGTCAAAATAGCCCAGTTGCTATGGTGATGCCAGCTGAGGAAATTCTGTACAAAGGCACAGAATTATATCAGACAGGAACTGGAACTCAGGCACTAGCTCCCAGGGATAGAAAATTCTGAGCACAACAAGATGACCCTAATGTCTCTCCAGTCCTGCATCCTTCAGATTGTCTGTTTTGCTGAAACTTTCCCACAAATAACCTTTTGATGAAAGCTATATAATAAACATGCTGAGCTAGCTCTGGTGTCAGTCAAGCTCCATTGGAGGTTGGCTACCCATCTGGCCCCGCTTTTTCTCTTTATGTGTATCTGTTTTTCTTTTCTTCATCCTCCATTTCCCCTTGTACAGTTTCTTTCCCTGAATTAAGGACCATGGCTAAGATATGGGAGGGCTGTTGCAAGCTTGGTGTTCGTTTCTGATGATCTATGAGTGACCGATGCTACATATCTGTTGAGAAGACAGACTGTTTTATTGACTCTTCAGGAAGAAAGAGCTCTTTTACTTGCTGTCCTATAGTATGAAAGGGGAGACTAAAATACCTTATTTTTCTCTCCTAGAGTTAAAGGAAAGATGTATCTATTATCTTTTTGATGGTTGAGACAAGGTAAATTTTTAATAATGGAATTGTTTCTCATAAAGAGTCCATAATTTAAAAACAAACTCAAAAGCTATTCTCCACCAATCTTCTCCAATCCAGAAGATAAATTTTGGTTCTTCAGGAGAAGTTGCTGTGTTTTTCTTTCTTCTCTTCCAGTTAACTCCCAGGTGGCTTCCTACCCCCATGCACTACTGCCAAGTTCCACATGTCACATATCCAAGGCACTGGGTGGAGTTATGCTTTTAAATTAAAAGATACATGCATAATGGCACATGGCTCAACGTGAGTTCTAGCACATAAGTTTTGTAGCAAATGATTCTGCATAACAACAATGATAATGGCAGTAGTTTTATGTTCCTAAATATCATGAGACATGCTCTATGAAACAAAATAAAGGATTGGATGATTAAATTGCTCTAACCACATGGTTTTTCTAAGTTCTTCCTGAAATGTTTAAATACTTTAATCATCCTGTAGCTAATAATAAAGGAAATTTTGCATGTGGTTCATCCAAGTACATTGAATCTAGTGGTAATGTAAATCTTTCTTTACCTCTACATTTTGTGCCAGTGGAATGGCGATAAATAAATTTCCTTCATTTTCTTTAACATGTCTGTCCCAGCATTTTAGGGCTACCAACCATTCCCAGTAGACATTGGCCCAGCCAATGCATGCAAAAGTGCCAGTCTTAGTTAGCACGTGTGCTGAACAGCCAAAATCTTTCTTTCTTTTAACGACATATTTCCACAGCTGCTATCTTGAAAGTGAGTTATTCATCTTGAGGTCTTTCAGACTGCCACTAAAAACAACACATGAAGCAAACAGTTCAGACTCACAGGAAAAGAACTGAGCAACAAAAAAATCCTGTTTTTCATCTTCCATCACACCAGCAGATCCCAATCTGAATAATAATGCAGACGCTTTAGATGTGATGCTGCACTCAACACCAGGAAACATTCCCAACCTGGGTACAATTTTTGTGACAATGACTGCTCCCCTCCTAACACAAAGAAAAAGAGGAAATCTTTTCTCTACTAATGTTCATTTGCTTATAGTTTGGTCCATGTGTCAACTAAACCAGCATCTGCTTTGTCAAAGGAATTGAAGCACAATGCAGTCCACATTTTAGTATGCAACACCTCTGCCAGGCTGTCTACACGCTGGTCTCTCTTCTCAGCAGAGTGTGTGCTCTGGTTCAGCTGCTCCTCCAGTTCATCTGAGGTACTCAAAGCACAGCCAGCTTGGAGTTGGCTCTGCCTTACCTTGACCTCTTGGACCAGTTCTTTCCACCAACATGAAGTCGAGAATGGTCCCTATGCCGAGACCAGAGCCTGATTTGTTAACAGACAAACAATAAATACTGTGGAAATAAACAATTAGCTAGGTCATGTAGACTGCATTTCTGAAAGTAAGGGAAGTCCTTCTGAGTCGCCTGGTAATTTAAGGTGAGTACAATTCTCTTCCCTGCCTCACTATGTAGTCATAAAATTAATTTTCTGATTTTTATGAGCAGTAATAATTGGCTATTATTTTTAGCCCTTCCAAAATGCAATGGAGCTGGGTATGGTGGTACATGCCTATAATCCCAGCAGTTGGGGAGGCTGAGGCAGGAGGATCACAGTTTCAAAACCAGCCTCAGCAACTTAGCAAGACCCTACACAAGTCAGGGAGACCTAGTCTCTAAATAAAATACAAAAAAGGGCTGGGGATGTGTCTCAGTGGTTGATTGCCCAGGGTTTAATCCCAGGTATAAAAAAAAAAAAGAAACTAGTGGAAATCTACTGACATCTTCTACATTAAATCCCAATATGGCTTTTTCTACTGTACCACTCTGCATTTTTGTTGTTGCTGTTGTTGTTTTGGTACCAGGGATTGAACTCAGGGACACCCAACCACTGAGCCACATCCCCAGCCCTATTTTGTATTTTATTTAGAGACAGGGTCTCACTGAGTTGCTTAGCACCTCACTTTTGTTGAGGCTGGCTTTGAACTCACGATCCTCCTGCATCAGCCTCCTGACCTGTTGGGATTATAGGCATGTGCCACCATGCCTGGCCACTCTGCTTCTTAATGTGTCTTTCTGCTGAAAATGTCTGCTGCCTTAGTGCTGAATTGGAGATGGGGAAAGGAACGCAGGAAAGAGTGCAGTGTGTAGAGGGAAGCAAATAAGGACAGTGTTTTCATCAGCTTTTTTGTTACTTTGACCAAAAGATTTGACAAGAACAATGAGAGGAGGAAGAGTTTATTTAGGGGCTCATGGTTTCAGAGGTCTCAGTCCACAGAAAGCCAAGTCCATTCCTTGGGGCTCAAAATTTGGCATCATATTTTGGTGGGAAAATGTGGTAGAGGGAGGCAGCCGGGAACATGGTGCCAGAGAGCAGAGAGAAAGCTCTCCTTACCAGGACAAAATACATACCCAAAGCCACGCTCCCAATGACCCACCTCCTCCAGCCACACCCTATCTGCTTTCAGTTACCACTTGATTAATCCCTATCAGATAATTCATTCACTGACTGGGTAAAGGCTCTCATAACCCAATCATTCTCCTCTAAATCTTCTTGCATTGTCTCACACATGAGGTTTTTTGGGGCACCTCATATATAAACCCTAACAAACAGCCTCTGAAACACAGCAGCAAGGACTGGGGCCCATCAAGGTAAAGCTGAAATATTCTGCTGTACTCTTCCACCTCTTCCACCCCCAAATAAGATATGCAAGGAATGTTGGATGCCTCAGTCTGTGCATGCCTGCGCAGTGGTGATGGGGATAATCCGTATTCATATTTGAGCCACCATTCTCAGTAGTCTTCAAGGCTAGTTATTGGAAAAGAGGACCCCATTTTTCTATTTATCAGGGCATACATAGTCTCAGTCACAAAACCCACAACAAACTAAATTATAATGAAAAATGGCAAGTTAATATTTTCTTTTTATCAAATACCAACAGAAGGGCAATTGTTAAGTATGACAAACTCAGAACAACCCCAACAGCAAAGATTCTGTTTTAAAGTTTATGGTAATCCCAAAAATACCATCAAGGAGTTATAATAAAAAGGGGGGGTATTGGTAGGGATAACATATATGGGGTGGCCCCACACTTCTTCGCAGTATATTGACAGAGTTCTCAGTAAGCCTTGAAATATACTGGTTTCAGTTTTGCCATCAAAATTTTATAATTTTAGTAAATAACCACTAAGCATCTTAGAGTTATAAACTTAAAAATGAGAATATGGTCAAACATCATTAGCAATGGATATGTGACCTAAGAAAGGGATTGTTAAGCCATTTTGTCCTTGTGCAAACATCATAGAGTGTACTTACACAACCTGAATGGTCTATGTTGATCATTTGACTTGGTCTCTTGATGCAATCAAGAAGCAGTGAACACAACATTTATGAGGTTGCTGCTAGAGTAATTTGGCATAGTTTTATCATAAACTTTGAAAATTTTTATAAGTAGATGGGGTACACTAAAATAATGATAAAAAGTTATGGTATAGTAAATATATAAACCAGTAACACCATCACTTATTATCATTAAGTATTATATACCATATGTAATTGTGGAGTGCTGTGTTTTTATACAGCTGACAGTGCAGTAGGACTACTCACACCAGCAGACACAAGCACAGGAGTAATACATTGCACAGCAACATCACTAGGCCTATCATATCTCTCAGCATAGGAATTCTATGGGACCCCCATTGTACAGGTGGTCCCTAGTTCATCTAAATATTGTTATATGGGGCATTGCTGAGCCATTAGTGAACTGTGTGTGGACTAAAACGATGTTGAAGCCATTAGGCAGGAAAGCCTGGTATTGGGAACTCCCAGCAGCAACTCTGCTGGTGTGAGAACGCTTGGTTCATGTGGCTTCCTACCCAGCTCCATCACAAGTTCAGTACAGCACGGCAGATGAGGTGAACTGCTAGAGCCCCACAAACTCTCTGAGACGGGTGTGGCTTGCCAAAATACCAATCAACTTGTTTACAGCAAGACCCTTGCCATACCAGAAACAAGCACCAAGCAAGCACCAAACCAAACCTCCTCCCAACCTTATCCCTGCCTTTGATGTACTCCCCCTTAAATAAAGAATCAGGGCCACTTTTTAGTCATTCATTTCCAGCTCCTATTAGAACTGAAAGACCTATCAGGAGCTCCCCTTTTTATATCTAATTTCTGGATCTGTCTCTATTTCTTACTAATTATTTCAACTTTTTATTTCTCAGGTGGCTCAACTTGCTGAGCAATAACCTACCCTGGCGGGATGCTGATCACCCCAAAATAGGGCATGACTATGCATGGAACTCTACGTACCACTGGCAGGTACAGAGAAAAGACCTGCATGTTTGGAGGAATCACTGAACTGTGGAGGAGGCAAGAAGTGGCCTGGCTTTCCACTGGGAACCTTTCTTCTCCTGAAAGGAACAAAGCAGAAAAGAACCCCTGTTTGGCTAGGAAGAATGGCTAGTGTCATCTCTCACTGAGTCTTCACCCTTCTACCCTCCTCACATCTGTCCAAGGTCATTCTGAGAGGGCAGAAAAATCAGAACCTGGATTCCTACAGAGAAGGGCAAAGGAAGGATAAAGGAAGGACCTGTTGGACACACTGCTCACAAATTATATAAGCAGGCCTAGCGGAAGCCTCTGGTGAGCAGGTGGGGGTGAGCACACCTGGCCCAGAGTTTGGCTGTTCAGAGGGGTATCTATCTTTTACTAATTTGCACAGATGTTCTCTGGCAAGAGACAGCTTCTCTGTCGGATCCCACCCCGAACTCCAACATTTGTGCACAACTGACCATCCAGTATCTCCTCCCCAATATTAAAAAGGCATCTCAAATATTACACCACCTAAATGAGGCATCTCAACCTCCACACTTTGCTCCACCAGAAGGCTTCATCGTTCCAGTTGCTCATGGCAAAATCCTTGGAACTGCCTTTGAGTCTTCTTTCTTCCACTCACATCAAAATTATAAGGAAGTCCTCAGGCTATATCTTTAAAATATACCCAGACTCCATCCAGCAACTTTTTATCAACTCCACTGCCACCACCCTGATCCAGGCCACTGTCCTAGCTGGAGTATCAGTATAAGCTTCTAATTAGTTTCTTTGTATCTTCTTTGCCTCTGTAACTTATTTTCAACACCATTACCAAAATGAGACTTTAAAGGTATGAATCAAACCCCCAAGTTCCCCTGTTCATCCAGTGTTTAAAAGCAAAACCTACTGATGGCCTCCAAAGCTCTAGATGGGCTGTCCTCTGGTTCTTCTCTGACCTCATCCCTTTCTACTTTTCTCCTCATTCATTTGACACCAGGAAAAAAAAATGACTTTCTTGATGTTCCCCAAACACTTAAGCTGGTCTCTGGGCTCCAAAAACTTATATCTGCAAGACTGATTATCTCATGGTTGTATGTTTAATTGTTGAAGTCCTCGTTCCTACTACCTGTGAACATGAACTTATTTGGAAATAGTGTCTATTTAAATGTGATCGAGTTAAGATGAAGTCTTTAGGGTGGACCTTAATCCAATATTACTGGGATCCTTATAAAATGAGAGGTGGACACACACAGAAGCCTTGTGAAGGGACAGCGGTAGAGACTGGAGCAATGCAGATGCAAGTTGAGGAACACCAAGGACTGCCAGCCACCACCAGGAGCTCCAAAGAAGCAGGGAAGGATTCTTCCCTGGATTTAGGTGGGAATACAGTCCTGCCAACAGCTAGACTTAGGACTTCATACATCCTGAACTGTGAGAAACTTCAATTTCCATTGTTTCAGGCCACTCCGTTTGTGGTCCTTTGTATGGCAGCCCTAGGAAACGAATCTACCCACTCATCTTCATTTCTTCCTGCAGATGTTACCTTCTCAATGCAGCCTAGCTTCACCACTTTATTTAAAATGCAGCCCACTCTGGGTGTCTCCATTGCCATCATCCTGCACTGTGGTTTCGTACCATGGAGCTTCTACAACAGTATATAATTCAGTTATTTATTATCTTCTACTAGGATATCAGCTCTCTGAGGACAGAGAATTTTGCACACTGATGAATTCCCAGAGCAGAGCCCAGTGCCTGGCACATAGTAGATGATCAATCAATGTTTATCACATAAAGGAGAAATTGTTGTACCTCCTCTATTTTTAAGTCCAGCACTGGGCTTTCTTCTAACAGTGAACTATGGTGTGGGATCGCTTTGCTAATCAAGGGAATAAGGTGTCATTTTTTTTCTGGAGCATGTCAAATACCTCCTTGTTATTTGCAAGTGGCTAATATCTCACACTTTTTCCCTACAGAATACTATCAGGAAGCCATCAGAACACTAGATAAATGCAGCCCAGTTTGAGGATATATGATTATATTGTTTCATAGTACAGTATATGAACTCTGGAAAATACTTATTTAAATGATAAAAAGCAAAATAATATAGGGTATAAATAGAAAGAAAATTATAGTTTCTATGAATTAAAATGCTCTAATTTAGCAACATAACTCTATTTCCCTAAGCTGCCACAACCCTGATTATGTGTAATTTGGGCAGGTAGTTAGGACCTCTCTACTTGTCACAAAACCATGATTTACGGTTATTAAACTGTTATGTGAACATAATGTAAGCCTTACCTGTGGGATATTTGTGTCAGGTTTGTTACTCTCAACTATTCGATAAAAACTATTGTTACTTATAAAAGAGAGAAGTTCAAGTAATTACAGCTGAAAGCAAAAAGAACTAAAGTGATTTAAGAATAGAACTTGTTAGGCCATATTATCTTTATACCAACACCTATAATCATACTATTTACTAATAAATAAACCTGCCAGGAAGTGGGTAGCTCTACTCAAGCCAAAGATAAGCACAATAGTAACCATAGGTGAAATTCTCAGGCATTGTACCATGACTGACTGATTCATTCATTAAAAAGCTTCCAGGGCTTGGTCTATACCTGAAGACTTAAAAACAGCAATCACTTCAGAGTTTATAGCAGCACAATTCACAATTGCTAAACTGTGGAATCAACCTTGATGCCCTTCAACAGATGAATAAACAAAGAAACTGTAGTACATATATACAATGGAATATTACTCAGCATTAAAGGAAAATAAAATTATGGCATTTGAAGCTAAGTAAATAGAGTTGGAGAATATCATGCTAAGCGAAATAAGCCAATCTCAAAAATCCAGGGACCAAATGTTTTCTCTGATAAGTGGACACTAATCCTTATTGGGGGATTGGGGGGGGTGCATGGGATAAGTGGAGAAACCTTGGATAGGGCAAAGGGGAAGGGAAAGGGAGCTAAGGGATAGGAAAGACAGTGGAATGAGACAGACATCATTACCCTAGGTAAATGTATGATTGCCCAAATGGTGTGACTCTACTTCATGTACAAACAGTCAAATGAAAAATTCTGCCCCTTTTGTGTACAATGAATCCAAGAGCTTTCTACTGTCATGTATAACTGATTCGAATAAATAAAAAATAAATAAAAGCTTCCAGGGATTGAGGATGCAGCTCAGTGGTAAAGCATTTGACTAGCATGTGTGAGGACCTGAGTACAGGTTGAATAAAACAGCTTTCAAGACTCTGAGTAGAGTTTAACCTAAGTACACAGTAGTAGCCCTGAATTCAAGGAATTCTGATAACCCTGCACACACTCAGGCATCTCTAGGGACCGAGAGGCAATTGAGTGTGTTAGCCACAAATTGCAAGCCTTCTCTCTCTCTTCCTAAATTCCCCTTAGGATAATGCAGGTCACTAACAGGCTGCTAGGCAAACCACAGAAATGCTACTCCTCCAGCCTTTACCAGATAAAGACTGTGCAGTCTTGCCCCTGCTACTCTATGCCCACTCTGGGGAAAACAAGAGGGCTGGGAGGTGATCTGGCCTTGATATCTCTCACCCCATCAATATTCAGTAAGTACACTCTCTCAGGATAATGACTTCCTAGAGAGAGCAGAATTTTCGTCTTTTTATCCCAGCACCTCTTTGAAACTTCAGAGGAAAGTTCCTCCCCAAATTTTGCAATCCTATAGTGACAAAACAGCCATGCACAATCCTGATTCTATATAGTTCAGTTCATGTATTATAGAACCATCAACTTATTGATATCATTTAACATGAATATTTCACAATAATAACCATATTTCTTTCCTCTCCATATGTGGATATCTCTATATAAGCTTGACTGGATTTCATGATGGTTACTTTTGTGATCCATTTATGTTTTGTTTTGTTTTCTCAAAATTCAATTTCAGAATGTCATTGTTCCAGGTGCAAACACACAAGGTTTTTTCCATTGTAGGTATTTCTCCCAACATCTTCCCAGATGCTGCATACCATTCTTATAATCATTTAAAATTATTCTTTATAATGCTTCTAAGATTTTTGCTTGTTCCCCTTACCATCATCAACAGTTTTTCAGACAAAAAAAATCTATAATTACTACCAGATGTTTTGATCATTTTTGATAGATTATAACCTATAATTTAATAATGATTAGTCATTACATTTTTATTGTGCTTTAAAGTTTCCAAAGTATATTCATATCCACTGTTCCCTTTGCTCTCATTATATAAATAAGCCAAGTATTAGCCCTACACTACAAATGAAAAGTAAAGTGGTCCATTTGCATAGTTAATAGGTAGAGGAGTTTTTTGACCCTTTCCCCAGTTCCACATTTGTCCATGCCATGCCTTAGTTAAATGTCATATAGGAAAGGATACTTTAAAATGCTCCCTTCTAACCCTTCAGAATGTTCTAACCCACACTGGAGTTGTCTGTCATCTTAAGGTTTAATGCTGAACACCTTTTCCAGGCAACAAGCTCAACAAGCACATGTTCAGCATGCTGGTCATTTTGTCCTCTTCTGAATTTCCCCAGAGTCTCTTCAGAGTAACAAATATCCCCAGTCCTACACATACCATAACAGGTGAAATTACAGTTATCAGAATAAATAATTGCACTTACTCTATAGATATTTAACTGAACTATAATAATAATTTCCTCAAGAATAATGTCACAAAGAAAGCAAGTATTTGGAGACATTATGAGACTACTAAGACCCTTAGGCACATGTTTCTTTTGCATTACCAACAGACAGCAATTTAGTTCATAGCAGATTCCCTTCTTCTGTCATCTTTGCATCCCAGGCAGCTAGCATATGACCCAGAATGTCATAAAACCTTAACAGATACTCACGGGTGAAATATATCAAGTGCTTCAAGGATTTACAGTTTTTGTCTTAATCATCAGTCCCTCCTGTGATCCTCTGACAGTCAGTCGTCTTTTCCATTAGAATAAATTCTTTGATCCACATAATCTCTTCCTTCATCTATCTTGCATAAATTAGTAAAACATATTACAAAAAAGATTCCTTATGATGTGTATCTAATAGTTATATATGTCATCTGATTTCAAAGTAGTACTTTAATCATGTTGTAGACCTTAAATGTATACTATTTTAAAAAGATTTACCACCCTAATCAAGAGGAAAAAAAGCAATTTAGTTTTTGTTTACTTATTTATTTTTAATGTGGAGTCTCTATAGAAATGCTCAAAAATAAAAATAATTTCCATCAACTCTTTTTCACATAAATCACTTGATCTTTTAGTGCAGAATATTATTGAATATACACAATAATATTATTGAAGATACACAAAGTAGAGAAAGATATCAAAAATTTGCTGTGTAGATTTATTCTGATATTTTATATATATATATATATGTATATATATATATGTATATATATATATATATATATATATATATATATATATATATATTAGGAAGTGTTATAGCTCAGACTCCTGATAGAGGAATCTGGGAAGGGAAGTTAGGAGAGAAGGAAAGCAATGGAAAATAAATTTCTTCCAACAAATACCAAGGCTCAGGATATATTTTTGTCTAGAGTATATACACAAAGTACACAGAATATAAGGCTACCCCTCACTCAGGTAGCTACATCAGAAGTTTTATGTTTATAAAAAGGAGTGTTGACTTGAAAGTGTTGAGAATATTAATCCACATCATTTTTTCTTCTTTGTGAAATGCTGGTGTCTGCTAAGATTCCATCTTTAGCGCTGATGGATATATATCCTCTGGCAACTGGGACAGCTCTCAGCTCTCAAACTTTGTCCAGAATTGCCTCTGCTGCAAGAGTTGCCTCCACCAAGACAAGTGCTGTGGCACATGCCTGTAATCCCAGGGACTCAGGAGGTGGGGACAGGAGGAGTGCAAGTTCAAGGCTAGCTTCAGCAATTTAGTGAGGCCCTAAGCTATTTATCAAGACCCTCTCTCAAAATGAAAAATTGTTAAAGGGCTAGGAATATAACTCAGGGGTAAAACATCTCTGGGTTAAATTCCCAGTACCAAAAATGAAATAAAATGAAAAGAGTTACCTCAATCAAGATCATGCCAACTTCAGAAATAACCTGTATCAAATCATTGGTCAATGCAGGGTATAAAGCCCCAGGCCTTTATATTTAATCATAAGTAACTATGACTCTGATGCATAAAATACAGCAGCTTCAGAACTCCCCACTGGTTGATCAAGGCTGTGTTGTGACTACCACAACCCCCTACTCTATCCTGTTTCTTCCTCTCCTCTCTCCTTGCCCCACAGGTGTGGATCCCAAGACCATTCCTAATAAACTTCCTTCAAGCTAATCTCCATTTCAGATTCTGCTTCCTAGGGACCCAACATGAGACAAACAGTAAAGTAATAGATTTTATTATTGCTTCATGCCTCTTAAAGAAACCATGCTATCCCTTCTGAAAAAGCTTTGTTTTGAGGACTCACATATTTCAGGAGAAATGCAATGAAATTTAATAACATTGAGTCTCTGTCCAGAACTGCCCCAGTGAATGAAGGTATGGAGCAGTAATTAAACAGGAAGTGATGTGGCATCCATAGTTGAATATAAAATGAGATTCACTGCTAACTTAGATTCCTATTTGGAATGTCTTCCTCCAGTTATATAAAATAAGTAGAGTAAAATCCCTTCCTTCTGCCCAGAGGATAACATGGGAACAATGAGTAGCACCTCAGGATAATGCTAGGGTACCACATGGAAAAGAATTAGGACAGGAAGTTGCTCAACAGAAAGTGTATTAAAATAAGACTCACTTATCAATTGAATAAAGAAAGACTCTGTACTTAAGTGACCTTTGAATAATAATCACAGGGACAGAGCCCAAGAATTTCCTGTCAATGTACTAATAACCTTGATGCAAAGAAGCAGATCAGGGTGAGAAAAGAACAGCATGAACAAAGAGAATGACTTGCAAATTTGAAAAAGAAATATAGATAAGCCAAAAGAGTTGATTCCTCAGCCCCATAAAGCTAAATATTTCAATAGATACTTAGTGAATTAGAATTAGAAGTTCATGGCAAATCTGGCCTTATAGTACTTATAAATTGCAACATATCTTTATGTTTAAGTAAATGCCTATAGTTCTCATTACATGGTATGAGATTGGCTATTTTGATTAATATTTTTGTTATAAGACCCCCAAACTAATAAATTCTTCCTAATAACACTGAAAGGGAATTTTGAACGTTAATAGATTCCTGAATAACTAGTCATTTTAGGATTTTGCTGCCAAGAATTAACAAAATAGACAAAACATAACTTTTCAACAGATAAGTATCTGATACCTTTGTATAGTGAATCAATTTTTAACATAAAATCTACTAATATACTTGGTATATAATAGTAAAACTCGCTATTCTGTAAAACTACTTCCCCAAGGAACCCTCCTCTTTTAAATTTGCCAGACTAGAAATCAGGTGCCAATGCCAGATGGGAGCTAGCACGATTTGATGAAAACTGAAAAGCCCTTGGATGCCCCCAGATAAGATTGAAATCCCTGGCATTGCTACTTACAAGTTAGGTAACTTGGACATAGCTCTCAACCTCTATGAATCTCATTTTCCCCTTCATAAATCTTATATGAAATGCATTCTACAAGAAGATTCTGAGTATTAAATGAAATCATATGTATTAAGTGCTCACAATGTGCCCATTTCCTTCCTAATGGATTATCTCACATTCTCTATGCTTTCAGCTTTATGACAGCTCGCTTAGATATATAAAAATGGCATTTAAAAATTTGTCCTGGAGACCTTCATTAAGGAATAAACTTGTTGAACAAAGAAATAACTTCAAGAGTACTAGGGGAGTTACACCATTCATGTCTTCATACATGTACTTGGGGTAATAAAGTCCATCTCATTTCACCATCTTTCCTACCAAAGATATGAAAAATTGTGCTCAATGTGTGTAATTGTGATGCATTTTGCTATCATATATAACAAATTAGAATATTTTTTTAAAAAAAGAGTACTAGGGGAAAGATGGCCTTTTCCAAGATCTTGAGGTACTCATTTAGCTTGTTTCCTCAAGGATAAACACATAACATACATATTTCTCTTCGGCTTTGGAGTGTTTATTATGGCAGAAGAGCACACACAATATATAGGTGGGCCTTGGGGATGATGGATCAAATCCCAGCTCCTCCACTTTATAGCTGCATGAGCTTGAGAAACTTACTCAATGCTTAACTTCCTCCTTGTGGGAGGGTAGCTACAAAAATTAAATGAGATTAAAATATTTTAAAATTGTGCACAGCATTGGGCACATAATAAATAATGATGGTAGTGTAGACAGTGAGGGTGATGATAATGATACCAAAAATGGTGCACTAAAACTGCCAGGTAAATTGCTTCCCAGCAGTTTCATAAGGTTTATAAGAGAGCATTAAAAATCCTTAATTATATGAAAATGTTGTCACACCTTAAATTCAACTTGAATCCTCATTGCTATTTCAACACATAAAAGGGTAGAAAGAAACTTAACTCATGGACTTTATTTAAAGATTCCATGGATTGGGGCTGGGGATGTGGCTCAAGTGGTAGCGCGCTCGCCTGGCATGCGTGCGGCCCGGGTTCGATCCTCAGCACCACATACCAACAGAGATGTTGTGTCCGCCGAGAACTAAAAAATAAATATTAAAAATTCTCTCTCTCTCTCTCACTCTCTCCTCTCTCACTCTCTCTTTAAAAAAAATAAATAAATAAAGATTCCATGGATTGGATACTCACAGTGAGGAAGTCCGGTGGACAGAACTGAAAACTGGTCTCCCAGGCATCTGAATAATGTGTAATAACAATGATAAATGGAACAAAAGATATATAAAGCATATTAGAATCTTACCTGCATTTTTAAAAGATACTGTTACATTCCAATTGCTCAAAACACAATCTAGAGTCAATTTATTATAAAAATATTGTATTAGATAGCTTTCCATTGCTGGGGAAAAATATCTGAGAACAATAACTTAGAAGAGGAAATATTTATTTTTGTCTCATGGTTTCAGAGGCTTCTGTCCTTGGTCAGAATATTCCATTACTTTGGGCTTGTGGTAAATCAGATTGTCATGGTGGAAGGGCATGATTTAGGAAATCTCCTCACCTCCCAGCAGTCAGGAAGCAGAGAAAGAGTGCAGAAGGGGCTAGGGACAAGAAACACCTTTCCAGGATACCCCCCCCAGTGACCCACTTCCTCTAACTAGTCCCCAACACTTGAAGTCCCCATCACCTCCCAATAATGTCATAAAATTATTAGTCCATCAAAGGATCAATCTACTGATGAGGTCAGAGCCCTCAGGATCCATAACTTCCCCAAAGCCCCACCTCTGAACTTTGCTGCACTAGGGACCATGCCTTCCACACATGAGCCTTTTGGGGGACACTCCAGATATAACAGGTATTATTTATCTATTATAGATCATAACTGATACTTTAAATGCTTAACTCTGAAAGTTATTGTAGAACATATTTAAAAAAACTATCATCAATGTAATGTAATGTGAGCAGTATCAACCAGAAGTTTCCATTCTGGAATAGAAACTTTAATATAATGTTCAAGATTAAGCACTAGGTTAATACATGGTAGGTATCCTAAGAATTGTACAGAACCAAGCGTTCCCACACAAGAAGTAATTACTATCACTAAGAAATGAAAAATAATACAATTTTGAGACTCCATTTCTGGATATTCTCCTGTAGTTGATCTACAAAGAAGACTAATAATCTCTATGTTTCAAAACTTCACATGTGATTTTGAAGTCTGGATCAACAGATTCAGAAAGATTATAAGTTTAATATTTCAAAACTGTTAGGAATTTAGAAGCTTCATAAGAAATACATAGGACAAGAAGCAGAAAAACAAGCCAACCTGAAAACTAAATTTCATATTAAAAAATTTTTAACTTTAAAAATTGTGGCCTACCTTTTCAAAGTACAAGTATTTTAAAAATATATAATTATCAATTAATGTTCAAGGATTGTTGGTTTAAATAAGTAGCATTTTTTTCTAATGAGGATGTGTTTTTTGGATAAAAATATTTTGTTCATATAAGTAATTACAATCACAAGTAACATTAGAATCTCAAAATATCATGCCCTTTATTTGCATTTACTGCTTCATATCCAAATTTCTCTAACTCATGACCTGGAAAATCCTCTTCTGATATTACTCAGAATCTGCTGGACTGTATCACGAGTTTGCAGCAATTATTTTTTATCCAAAACAGATAATTTAATAATCATCTGATTATCTCTTCTGTATATTGGCTATGGCCTAAATTTTAATTCCAAACCAGTTCTCCCAACTTAAGAAATTCCTCCATCTTCTCTCCCTATCTTAAATTGTAACCCCAAGAGGAGGGGAAGACAAAAGATCTAAAATCTGCATACTACAGTGACACAGCCACATCAATATTTAGAGCAGCACAATTCACAAGAGCTAAATTATGGAATCAACGCAGATGCCTGTCAATAGATAAACTGATTAAAAAATTGTGGCATATAAGCAATGGAGTTGGACTCAGCTATTAAAAAGATGAAATAAGACAAACTCAGAAACTCAAAGGTCAAATTTTTTTCTCATATGCAGAAGCTAGAGTCAAATAAAGGAAAGGGGGAGGGAAGGATAAGATGACATAAAGAGTCAATCAAATACAAATTAATGAAGGAGGGAAAGGAAGTCTATTGAAGTAGAGGTAGGAGAAGGGGAGAAGGAAGGGAGAATGGGAAGGAAAAGGAACAGGTTCATGAACTGAAATAAATTTTCATGAATGTCTGAGTTTGTCTCAAAGAACCCAACTGCAATGTATAATCATATAGCTCTAATAAAATAAAAATAATAATGTTACATTAAGAAAAAAGAGGGTGAGAAAAAGTAGAAAAACAGAATACAAATAACATTATTTAACATATCACGGAGTCTAAAAAGAGCAATTTGGAAATGGTATTTATGTACTATCTTCCATTGAATCTTAACCAGCTGTTTTTCGGGAAAGCTATAAGCCACGATTTCAAGTTCATTTATGACTTCTCCTCATCAAACTCTGAAATATTAAATGAGTTGAGCAAAATCAAATTAGTGAAGAGGTAAAATCAGATCGCTTTCCCTATTAGCATTTAAAAAGTCATGTTTCATTCTCATTTTGTCATATTAAAATGCAGATACACAAGGTGTGGGGAACAGCCTTTCAAAAATTATTAGCAGCAATAGTTTATGGAACTCCCTTTCCAAATCCTTCATCTGAAGACTTTTCTTTTCTTTACTTTTCTCTTCTTTTTAAAGAATTTAAGAGAACTTTAAAAAAAATAAGGAAAGTTAAACATAGCTCTTATCTTATGATTTTGTTTTTATAACAAAATTGTGGTAGGTGGGTTAATTATAAACTATTATAAAACCCTTAAAATAGTCCAAGAACATAATAAGTTACTTAAGAGTATATTGATAATTTAACTCTTTGCTATTGTATAATCTGAATAATTATTTTAGCCTGTCATGTCCCATTCAAATAAATTTCAAACTTTTCAAAAAGATACTCATATATTTGGTAATTAAACTATAGTGAAATTATTATCATGATAGAAATAAAATATAAGTCTAAGACTTCTTTATGGTAATAGTGGCAAAAATACATCTAAAATGAAACATAGATTTAATTCATATTCTGCCTATTTTCATGGAAGATTAAGAGCAGATGTCATACTGAATACACTTTTGAGTAATAACAAGACAAATAACCACGATTCCAACCCACCTTTCTCTCTGTAAGAAATTCAGTTGTTCTCATTGCTGATGAGAAAATTTATTATTTTAGTCACATGAAATCAATTAATAAATAAAATTGTTTCCTCAGATTCATTAATGCCAGAGTCAGCGGTGTAATACCAGAAACTCACTAGTTCTATTGAATTTTTAGCTATCGTGAGCTTCAAGAATTGCCTGTTTCTCAATTTTCCACATGTCCAGTTAGCATGAATTAGCAAAAATTAGATTGTTTTTTCTTAAATATGAAAGACAAAAATAAAATTTCACCCAAACTATAGCTCAGAGAATTCAAGTATTGAAAATAATTCATCATCATTTTCATTAGAAATTTGGAGAATTAGAGAATTCATAATTATTATGAACATAGCATGCTCTCAAAGCATGAGATCATTTCCTAGATGTCCCACATCCATAAGACTCACAAAATTGGATATATTTACTGCTCTCTCTCCCCTTTTACTGTTAAACAAAATATTTTCTTTTGCAAATGATTTTAGACATTCTTTTAAAATCCTTCACCAGCCACATGCATCTCACAGCTTCCTTACAATACAGATCATTCAATTTCAGGAATTCCATTTTAGAGGTTTTTTTTTTTTCCTCTCAAATTATAGAACTCTGACTTCCTGCAACCCCTGTCCATATGTCCTATATTGACCTTGGCAAGCACAATGAACAAAACAAACCTGTCCTCCACAAAACAGTACTTCTAATAATGAAGAGAGCTATTCTTTTTTTGGGGGGGGAGCTAAATATTTATAGGCGATGTTAGAAAAAGGTTGTTGTATTACATACAAAATTCATTAATGTCACTCCCTGAAGCAAGTTACAGATTCAATGCAATCCCTATTAAAATCCCAATGGTGGTATTTTGTTTTTTGGTTTTGGTACTAGGGATTAAACCCAGGAGCGCTTAACCACTGAGCCACATCCCTAGCCTTTTATGTTTATTTTGAGACAGGGTCTCGATAAGTTGGTTAGGGCCTTGCTAAATTCCTGAGGCTAGCCGTGAATTTGTGATCCCCCGCCTCAGTCTCCAAGCCACTGAGATTTCAGGCCTGAACCACCAGGCCTTGCTCAATATTCTTTTTTTTTTAATTGTTGGTTGTTCAAAACATTACATAGTTCTTGATATATCATATTTCACACTTTGATTCAAGTGGGTTATGAACCCACATTTTTACCCCATATACAGATTGCAGAATCACATCAGTTACACTTCCTCTGATTTACATATTGACATACTCATGTCTGTTGTATTTTGCTGCCTTTTCTATCCTCTACTATCCCCCCTCCCCTCCCCTCCCCTCCCCTCTTCTCTCTCTACCCCCTCTACTGTAATTCATTCCTCCCCCTTGTATTATTTTTCCCTTTCCCCTCACTTCCTCTTGTATGTAATTTTGTATAACCCTGAGGGTCTCCTTGCATTTCCATGCAAGAGAGCTATTCTTTCTTCTCAACCTTTATGATTCCTTTAACATTGATCCATACGAAGCCAACATCTGTGTCCCTTACTTTTCCAACATTCCTTCTGCCTTCTCCCGCCTAGAAAATTCCTTTCCTGACTTTGGAAATTTTATTCCATGTAAATGAATAATGGTAAACACTGCCTCCCCGCTTGCCCACTGTACTAACAAGCCAAGCCCAGGAATGAGTCTAAATATTCTTTTTTTTTCCTCGCTGATCTCTTTTGCAACTTTGTCTTACTTGCACTGAATGGCTAGTGATAATGGGAGCCAACACTGAGCAATGCACTGTGCTAGGTTCTACCTGACTTAATTGCCAGTTAATTAACCTAAAAGGCAAGTAGGATTATTATCTCCATTTTACACATAAGGAAATGGAAACACAGAGAAGCCAAAGAACTTATCCAGAAAAATGGCAGAGTCAGGATATGGACCAGAAACTGGCTGGCTGCCTCCAGAAACTGTGCTCTCCACCTCAGAGCAGGACAGCCTCATCAAGCAACCTGAGGATGCTAAGAAGCTTGACCTGAATCTTTTTAACACACAGCATGAGTGCTTCTCAGCACAGGGCTATACATTTTCCTCCAAATCAACTCTAAAAATTAATACAAATCCAATGATAAAGAAAATGTTTTGCCTATTTATTTATTTTAAACAGAGCTCACATTAAAAAGATTCTGTCCTGTGCTGGGGTTGTGGCTGAGTCCTAGAGTGCTTGCCTAGCATGTGTGAGGCACTGGGTTTGATTCTCAGCACCTCATATAAATAAATGAATAAAATAAAGGTCCATCAATATCTAAAAAAAATATTTAAAAAGGTCCTGTCCTGCATTTGATGTAGTTATTTGGGGATCAAACAAGAGTTCAGAATTGAAAGAATCTTTTCCTAGAAAACACAGGCTTAAAGAGTAATTCAGCAATTTTTTAAAATAATAAAACAGTTTTATAAGAAAATTTGGAAAAAAGTATGAGTCAAGATCAAAATATCTACCAATTATGGCAGTCATTTTTTATGAGGTATAAATCACTATCTAATGGTGGTTTGTTAAGTATGAAACTTAACAGCAAGAAAAATAATCTGAAAGTGTCAATGTTTGACTATTCATCATGATAAGGAAAAGTTTATAAAGGATAAATTTCACCCACCCTGCTTTGTTGTTGTTGTTATGAGAAATTAGAAATTAGTGGATTAAGGAAGTAGATCCAACATTACATCGAGGATCAGGAAAAGCATTACATTTCAATAATAAAAATATCCAGATGGATTTAAACATAAATATTGTTATATGTTTGAATATTTTCTGAAAATGGGGAGAAAGCGTAGATAAAATCTTGGTACAGACTTGCAGGACTTAATGTTAAATCTCAAATTATTTAATGTATTTATTAATCAGTGTGTTTTAAATTAGACTAAAATAAAACATAAAGTAGAATTAAGATAAAAAACATGAAACAATTCTGTCATTCAATTTAACACTGGAAAAATACAATTACAATTCCCATATTGATCATACATTCAATATACACAATGTACACAGGTACACTCAGGCACAAACATGCACATTGTGCTAGGAACACTTACAGATTCATAGGGAAGACTTGATAATGCTTAACTACTTGTGGATTGTTATTCAATTTGAGAATTACCCACTTTGAATTTTATATCCTGGATTGTTGTTGTGTGTGTGTGTTTGCTTTGTTTGGGGGGGGCTTTTTTGGGGGGAGGAGGGAGGGTGTTGAGAACCAGCATATTAATGTATGCTGTTAGTATGATTTCAGAGACCTAAGCTAATTTGCATTTAAATTTAGGTGAAATTATAATTATGCAAATATGAAGCAAGGAAAAAGTTGTAATGCATATGAATCCAAAATAATGCATAAATAGTTTCTGAATTGCTTTGCATTTCTGTGACATTGCACCTCTTAATTGGCATAGATAATAGGTTGACTTACTTGAGTATGCAATATATTTAAATATCATTATCTCCTCTTCCATTAATGTAGGACTTGCAGTGATTTCAGTGTGACATGTGTGACTGCCCTTGACCTCAGTGTGTAGCATAAAAGGAACAACAAGGACGTACAATATTGATATATGTCAATATGTATCATGTAGTCTATTATGGCTGCTGTAGTACAATAAACCATTAAAATGTAGTTTCAAAAATAAAATTACTTCATCATGTACCAGGAAATAAATAAGCAAGAAGCTTCAAAATCCAGTAATTTTTTAAAAAAAAATGTAGAAATTAAGTATTGAATAATACCAACAAGAAAATGAAAGCGGCAAAAGTTCCTTTTCCCAAATCCACATTAAAATGTCCAAGAAAATGTCTGAAATTAAAATATTGATTCCCTTGGAAACCAATTAACACATAGGAACTAATCTTCTAGAATCCAATTGGTATTTCTACAAACTCCCAAATTGACAGGACTAAATTAGAAAACAGTGTATGTGGCAATCATAAGACTGTACACCCATTTCAAAGAATTTTCCCCTTCAATTTGAATAGTTCTTTTATAGCAAGAAGGATGAACTAAATGTACTGAATGGCTGCTATACAGGTACTTTGCCTGGAAGCTAGGCTGTGTGCCCTGAAATGAACTTTCTCTCCAACCTCGGATCTGTCAGAGAAGGGTGCTAGCAGAGGAGCAGATGATGGAGTCTCCAAGGAAACTGTGTGCCTGATGGTTGCCTTGGATCATCAGACCTAGTCAGACCTAGCTCACTCAAAGAGGAGCAAAGGGAGAGATAGTGTGCATCCACAAAAGAAAATTTACAGCACAGAAAAAAAAGGGATAGTTATTGAAAGGCAATGCTGGGGGTGAGGAGAGGCTCAAAAATAGTTTTTTGAGGAAATCTAAAGCATTTTAGAAAATATCTCCTGTGCTTGGTGCCTTAAAACGGGGTCTCTAAAGGGATACAATTTCTATTAAAGAAGAGTAGACTGAAGGAAGTAGGCAGGCCAGGACAAGAACCAATTTAGCCCACCCCACCCCCCAAAAAAATCACATTGAAGGAAGAAAAATAGAAAAACAGGCATTACAGAAAATTCAATTGGAAGTACAGTGGACAAACCTAAATTTAGAACAAAAAGAAATCAGGAAGGACAAAAAAAAAAAAATAAAACACAAAGTTTAAAAGATAAATTCAGAACAGCATATGGAATAGAAACTTCCATTGCCAAAGAAAACGGAGCGGTGTGGCAATAGAAATGATCACAAACAGAAGAGCAAAAACCAGAACCAGAAGGTGACTTGGAAACAGAGGAAGGGTCACAAGGTGATGCACAAAATGAAAAAATAAAATAAAACTATGACAAGCTATATACACACCCATGAGGTTTATTGTTGTCACGATGGTAAAGAATGCTGCAAATATCCAGGCAGGAAGAAAATAAAAGTACTTTCAAAAGAAGTAAGATTAGGATTTTGACAGACTGTTGCCCTTTAATGTTTAGCAGAGCCCTTTTTGGAGGTTCAAAGGCCTCTGACATCACAGAAATTACAATGCCAGAGTACCTTTTCTGCAAAGATATTGCTCAGTACAGCATGAGGTGAAGTAAGAACCTTAATACGAGGAAACAGGTGATACCAAAGTATGCTTCAGAATATTTTAAAGCTACAGTAAATCATTAAAGGTATCATTGGTAAATATAAAAAAAATTGAGGCTAATGAGCATAGATAACCTTGGTAACTGAGGAAAAAGTTAAATGGAAAAAATTAATCTTGAAAGACTAGTGCTATAGTTTGGATTTTTAAAAATCTCCAAAGACTCATGTGTTAAAGGCTTAGTCCCAAAGTGACAAAAGGTGGTGGAAACTTTAGGATGGGAGGTCTTTAGGTCACTGGGAACATGCCCAGCCAGGGGATTGCAGGAACCAGGCCCCATCCTCCTCCTCTTTGGCTAACTGGCCATGAGGTGAACTGAACCATGAGAAGCTCCTCCACATGCTCCTACATTGTCCTCTGGCACCCCCACCAGAAGCCCAATGCAGCAGTTCCCTCCCATCATGGACTGCAACCTCTAAAACTGGGATCCAAAATGAACCTTAACTCTTTATAAGAGAATCATAACCAGTGTTTTACTATAGTGATGGCAAGATGACTAGCACAGCTGGTGATATAGTCATTTTACTCTTTATTTTAAAATATGGAAATTATTATATCGATATATACATGATATATGATATTTCCCCTACATGAGATACTATGCAAAATTAAATATACTTTATAAATAATAAGTTAATGATGAAGTAATACTTATAGCTTTATTTCCCCAAACTTACTAAGATTTTTCTCTCTACATCACTACATGTAGTGATATACTAGAGCTGCATGTACTGACTCAAAAGATGGTCGGCACATCTTCTCCCAACCCTCCAGTGGATGACATTAAATCAGTAGCTTGAAATCAGCCATAGTGGCAGAATTCACAACATTGAATGCTACAAAGCTCTCTCCTCTCCTCTCCTCTCCTCTCCTCTCCTCTCCTCTCCTCTCCTCTCCTCTCCTCTCCCCTCTCCCCTCTCCCCTCTCCCCTCTCCCCTACTCCCCTCTCTCTCTCTCTCTCTCTCTCTCTCTCTCTCTCTCTCTCCTCTCCTCTCCTCTCCTCTCCTCTCTCCTCTCTCTCTCTCCTCTCTCCTCTCCTCTTCTTCTCTCTCTCTCTCTCTCTCTCTCTCTCTCTCTCTCTCTCTCTCTCTCTCTCCCCCCCTCTTTCTTTAATTTTTCTCAAGACTTACTATAGACTACTGGGTATATCAAAGAAAAAAGTAAAGCAATCCAACAAACTCAAAACCTCCTGAATGCTTAACAAGGAAGGACTTTCAGTCCACCCAGCCATAGAAATACCCTGCTTACACTTTAAATCATAAACATGAGACTAAGTCGAAACTTAACAAAAGTACTTAACTTCCTAAAAGTGAGGAAGTGCCAAAGATGACGGTGTGTTCTCTACACCATTCTGTATGTGACTTTTCAATCACCCAAGGTCCTCAACGTCATGTACAGCCACAGTTAGGGATCCTAATTAGAATAAATTCTACTCCCCATATGTATAATGTGTCAAAATACACTCCATTTCCATGTAAACCTTTTAAAAAAGAAAAATAAATAAATAAATCCAAAGGAATATTTTTGAGGTCCTTCAGGGAACAGGAATCCATTTTCTATGACACTCTGAATTTGGTTCTATATACCCAGTGACACAAATAATCTGCGAGGTATAAGACAGGGTTTAGAATGGAGGAAAAATGAATGATGGGAGAGAACAGGAAAGCCAGATCCAAATCCCAGAGAATTACAGCTGCAGCGTGCTGTATCCTGTGAGCTGCTTTGTGCAATTTGCACTTCCATCCCTCAGGTTTGGGTGAGGTAGGTGATTGATTAGTATGTTACCTCCTTGACATATAGTGCTTTATGTTTTGCAAAGCACTTTCATATCTAATTGCATTCTTGTGATCCTCACAACAATCCCATGAGATTTTTTTTCAGCATTTTTATAAATGAGGAAATGTAAATTCAGAAAGGTATGCAGTTTTCAAGGTTACCCAGCCAGTTATCAGCAAAGACAGAAGGGCTTGAATGTGATGCCCAGGTTGTTGTACCACACTGGGGATAGATCCTAATTTACCACCTAAGACATTATGTGCTTACATCTAAAATTCACATTAGAAAGTGACTACAAAGGCAATATACTACTTTTATTTCTGGCTCCAAGTAATTGTGTAATAGCACAAAAAAAAATCACATGACAAAATTAAGGAGAAAAAAAACCCCTATCATTCCATGTAACTGTGTATTTGGGCTGTGTGGATTAAAGATCCTAGGTACAGTCACTTTCTACTGCATTCATGAACTATGATCTGGTTATGACAGAAAGGAGAATATTTACTAGGATATCACAAGCCAATCTTGCCTCACTAGGAGAGACAGACAAGTAAATGTAACAAGGACACTGTGTTTTCAAGAACTGCATCTGTTCGCAGTTCCTGTGGTGAGAGCTTATTAATATGTTTACTACAGCAGGAGATGGCCAAGTATTACAACTCTGTGAACAATTTACTTAGACTCAAAGACAAGTTGACAGTATTTTCTCTGGTCAGTTTCAACAAATGTTCCCAAACAACTCTCAGAGAGGCCAATAGTAGGCAGATTTCAAATATTTAGGGAAATAGTGTCATTCACAGTGAAAATGAGAATGTTCATGAATATGAATATCAGTTACTGTTCCTTATAAAATAATAGATGTTGTGAAAGTTGAAAAGAAACCAATTTATGTATTGTTTGGCCCAAAGCCCTAATTTTAAAAATGAGCAGACCATGAGTAAAAGAGTGCTTTTCCCAAGGCCCCCACACTTCTTTCTGGCTTAGAGCTCAGTGTGTCCAGCTCCAAGGGTGGTCTTCCTCCCAGGACATCTGATTGCCCGAGACAGTGATGTCAAACCGCAATCAGGGCAGTTAGGCTCTGCATTTAAAAATTCATTCACTGCTGAAATTTAAAGATGCAGGAATTTCACACTAAAGTTTTTCTATTTCTACCTTTTCTTCAGTAAGAGATTTGGCAACAGCATGCTGACATTCTGACATTTGGCTGCAGATGGCTGGAGATGCCGGCCGCTGCCCATTTGGGTTCGTCCATGGTCAGCCTCACCTGCCTAAGCCCTGGAATATTGTATAGTCCCTGTTGCTTAGATTGTCCAGTACAAGATGGTTTTAGAAAAACAAAATTTAGAAACAGCTAATTATATAACAAGATACTACATTGCAAATGTCTCAACTTTCCTGTTATGCCACAAAGATGGGGAATATGAGTTGTAATCTGACTACTGCTTGAAAGCACTCTTTGTATGGTTTTGAGTAAAATGGAATTCCTATGAATAATATGTTCATAACAAACTAATGAATTGATTGGAAAGTTTTTCTCACTGATTAGCGCCTGCTTCCCTTCATTTAATGATGGACTAAATTCAATTATTTTCCCTTTTTATTTAATGAGATGATGTGTAGAAATACAAACCATTAAAATTCACTAAATAAAGTCAATATACATTTCTTTAACCACAGGCCATCCAGCTTTCATTTAGCACAAATTATTTAACTACAGTTATGTTCCATTTTTTGTTGGCAATCAGTTTTATTTCCTCTTATTTACAAATGTGAAACCAAAGACTACCCATCTTTACAGGAGCTAAGGGAAATTATGTATTGCTTTACACACTACCCACATGCTGTCAGAAAATAAAGACATTACCAACCCTTAAATTCTGTTCCCACAAACCCAAACCACACAGGAATAAACTCGTTAGAAAAAAAATAATCAAGTTAACAAGTGAAAAACTGGAAAATATGATTTTAGAGTAACTTTAGTTTTAGATAAAGTGACTTCTCATTCTTGGGGAAAAAATTAAAACAAAATGGAAAATTAAACCAAAGCATACTTTCCTAAAACCTTTTCTCAAAAATCAAGTGCCCTTCTTCTTTTTAAATGCATTTTAAAAATTAAAACCTATAATACATCTCACCCATGCTAGTGGGTAGACTCTAAAACTTCCTTATGTGCCAATTAAGTGATAGATATTATTAGAATCCAGAAACTCATCCAAGTATCATGAATCCTATTTATCAAAATTTCATCTTCCTCAAAAGATTTGGCTGAAGGCAAACTGGAAGCAGTTATTCATATATATGTTTACTTAACATATTTTTAAAAAAACTGATATATACCAGGCACTGTACTAGTCACTAGGGAAAAAAACGGCATGAACAAGACGCTGAAGTTGGGCACAAGTAAATCTATGCCAACCCATTTCTATCTCCTCATTCAGCCAGTACTCAGTTCTGCCCCATCCAAAATTATCCTGCCTATTGCTTGTTCTCCACACTCACCCACTACTTCCTTAAAGTAGCAGAGAAAGATAACTCTTCGAAACGCTAATAAAGACACAGACATCCCTCTCCTTCATCTCCCTCATCCCCATAAGTCTTTGGAGGGGGGGTGGGGAATACATATATTTTTTTCATAGTCCTGATAGTTGACTCTTTTTCTATAAAACATTTCTGGACAACTTTTTCTATAGAACATTTCTGGTAAATGTTTGAAAAAAAAACAGTATACAGAACCCAACTTAATGATTCAAATTGTGTTTTTTTTTTAATTAGGATGGAATCAAAGCAATACACATTCAGCAGAAACCATACTTTCTTAGATTTTGATCTTTCCAAAGCCAGAGATTTGAGTCCCTCTTGAGATGCAGGCAAGGGACAGCAGCCACAGCTCCCAGTCAGCCACCCCATCACCAAGGGAAACAACTTGGCCTGCAGTGGGCTGTGTTACTAAGATGCTGCAAAGGTAGGTGAATTGACGCATTTGTAATTTAGGAAGGATATTTTCAATTTACCAGGGCAATACTGGGCTATATGTAACCCCATCTAAATTATGGGTCATCCCTAAGCTGTATCTCAATGTACACTGAATCTCCCAGGGCCTCTTTAAGTCCATCTCTAAAATATTTTTCTCCCTTTCTCTATAAATGTGAGAAATGAATTTCTCTGCCACTTGACATGAAACATGTCAGCCCCAATATTCTGTGTAGAGCACACAGAAAAATCTATGGATAGGATGTTTTATTGCTCACAGACATCATTAGATAAAATATAAGGTATAGGATGTGAAAACTGGTTAAAAAATGTAGAGCTTGCTATGGAAAGAGTTTGCTACCTTCACATAAAAATTAAATCTGTTATAAAATTATTATACCTATTATATAATTAAGACTGTTCTATTTTTGTTCAACCTGATAATATGAGAGCGATAAAATATGATGTTTTTTCCCATCTCTTCCTCTCAATCATCCACAGAAAATAAATAATGAAAGAATACTTTGGGTACTTATCACCTGGTAGATAATTTTACGATAGTTTGAGTAAGTAAAAGGCTAATTTTATTTAACAGTTTTGGGGGACAAATTAAGCATCCCAATGCACCTTTCTAGGTACAAGATATGTTGCCAGCAGTCTAACAAATCAAGATTATTTAAAATTCAGAGGAATAACAGAATTCTGCAACTTCTTTCCCTCTATTTAAGTAGGATTTAAAGAGCCTATATTAAGAAACATGTCCTACACCTTTTTTATCCTTCACACTCAATAACTGTTGAATTTAATTAAATGTCAGAATCAAGTCTTTAGTTTATTGAGATTTAGCTCTAAGACTGATACTATGCAGCTAAGCAAAATTCAGAGGGTTTTGAAAGCCCTATAAATGGTTCTATGTGGAATCTCCCCATCTCCATAGTTAAAAGGGAGGCAAATCCATGTATCAATAATATAAAGGATATGGTGTTTCCAAATCTGCCTGTGCAAGAGAATTTCCTCGGGGGTGGGGGTGGAGGGGCAGGGTGTAAAATTTATTCCCAGGACACCATCCGCAGTACATATAGTAACATCGCCAGATAGCTCTAATCACATGCTTTTGAGGATTGTGGGTGGGGAGGAAGGGGCCCTGGTCTTAGAACTCCATTCTGGTGTCTCCTATGCACAGAGTGACCACATGACCTTGAGCAGGATTCAGTCTGCCAGAGCATTATTCATCTCACAAGTACTAATACAAAACAAAATAGGACACTTCCTGAGTTTCAAAGTCTGCATCTGTAAAATGACATCATTAGAAAGGAATATTTGAAATCCCTTCAACTTCTCTCTTATCTATACCATAATCATTCCAACTGTATTTTCACTTGTCACCTTATATAAAGTAATTTTTGTATCCTTTTAGAACTGCCTATTGAATTAATTGCAGCAAATATGTATTTAAAAGCATATTATGGGGCTGGGGCTGTAGCTCAGTGGCAGAGAGCTTACCTAGTTAGTATGAGGCACCAGGTTCAATCCTTACCCCTGCATAAAAATAAACAAATAAAATAAAGGCTTCTGTTCATTTAAAACTACAAAAATTTTTTTAAATGCATATTATGAACAAGCATAGCACAAGATCGAAGTTTGGGAGATATGTACAGATCTGAATCTTGCTTCTTGTTTTCTTAGTTATTAATACTTTTGAATGAATAAATAATAAATGGAGATTGGAATTTGTTTAAACTATTTGAGCCTCAATTTCCTCAACCAAAAAGTCTTTATACAGATAATTATTTTTCAAAAGTGGGAATATGAGAGATGCTTCATTTTGAGACTGATGATTGGGAACTATGTTGAGAAGAATCCAGGAGTAAGGATATCACAAGTCAGTCAGCAATGTCTAGGTCCATTCTCACTGAAAACATAAAACCTTGCATTTATTTATTTTTTAAAAATCCATTGCAGCATTTGGGGGACCAGACACACTACTATCCTGTACGTAGGTGAGAATTACAACAGATATGTAAAGAACTGCATCAATCATTTTGATAGGAGTAAATGCAATGAAGTAAATAAAATAATGCATTAGGATAGTGTTATGGTTTGGATTCAAGGTGTCCCTCCAGAATCTTACATGTGAGACAACGCAGGAAAGTTCAAAGGTAAAATGATTAGAGTAGGAGAGTAGTAACTTAATCAGTGGATTAATCCATTTGATGGGTTAATGATTCAAATGGATTAATGGGTAGTATCTGTAGGCAGAGAGGAGGCAGCTAGTAAAAGTAGGTCACTGGGAGGTGCCCTTGGGATTATATTATCCCTGCCTCCTAGCACTCCAGCTCTCTCTGCTCCTGGCTGTCCTGGGTGAGCAACTTTCCTCTGCTACATTCTTCCACCAAGATGTTCTGCCTTCTCTTGAGCCCACAGCAATGAAGTTGGCTAACCATGGACTGAACCTCTGAACCGTGAGCTGAAGTAAAGTTTTCCTGCTCTAAGTTGCTTTTGTCATGTACACTGGTCACAGCAATACAAAGCTCACTACCACATATGGGAAGTGAGAGGGGAAGGGTGATACTTTGATAGAGAACTTCCTGAGGAAATGATATTGTAACTAAGACCTAAATCTAAAAGAAATGGAGTCCCATCAACACCGAGGCCAGAGCCCACTGCCAAGGTCAGGGAAAGGTGGGGAGGGGTAACAATGACACCAGTGCAGGCTCAGCCTTGGCACTTGCAGGGCCCGTCCTGCTCTCTGCTCCTTCTCTTTCCCCCTCCAGAGTCATCTATCCATGGGAAGGAGTATGGCACCTCAGCCTGCTTTCCACGTCCTACTTTTCCAGAACCTGCATAGCTGAAACAGGTATCCAAGCTCCCTAGATGATTCTAATATACAGCCAGAAGGAAGAAACTAAGCAAAAGTGAAAACCTAAGATGTAGACCAAACAGACTGAATTTATGGCCCATAAAAGAATAAAGAAGGAGAAGGCAATAAATAAATATGTCAATGAAAGTTTAGAAATAGAAATCAACCTCAAATCTCAATTTGTATTATACAACTCATTTCAACTAACATTCACAGTCTACACGCAAAGAGTTGTGATTGATGCTATAAGAATCACAAGAAAGTTAAGATACATACAACCCTCAAAAAAGTTATAACCAGAACTTTACCAGGTGCAGTGGTGCATGCCAGTAATCCCAGTGACTCAGAAGGCTGAAGCAGAAGGATTACAAGTTTGAGGCCAACCTTAGCAACTTACTAAGGCTCTAAGCAACTTATTAAGGCCCTAAGCAACTTACTAAGTCCCTAAGCAACTTAGTGAAAGCCTGTATAAAAATTAAAAATAAAAATTACTGGGGATGTTGCTCAGTGGTTAAACACCTCTGGGTTCAATCCCCAGTACAAAAAAAAAAAGAAAGAAAAAAGATAAAAAGAAAGAAAGAAAAGATAATTATAACCAGGAATACAAACATCTACTTTTAGCCTCTGATCTCATTGACATGACTTCAACGCACCTCCATCCCATATAGCCATTTCAGATAGCAATCTTGTATGGAGGTCATTGCTTTATATAAACCAAGAATATGTAACCATGCTTAGGAAAGGTTTGTGACGATGATTAGAGGTGATCATCACAGGCTTTTGGGAAATGCTGCACCTGTGTTCATGACTAAAACGAAGTAAAAATTATGAAATAGGAAGAACGTTTGACCTCGTCCAGCTAGCGTGTGCAGAATTGGCTCCCCTCTGCAGGAACCACTCTGCCCTGCCCATCCTAAATGCTTATCCAATAACCCTGAAGTAACTGATAATAGGTTTAAGTGCTACACTTTCCAAAGGCACTACCTTTTAATGGGAGCATATTCGACACCCAAAAGTGTCCCCATTAAACAAAGCTAAGGGAGGGGAATGGTTGAATGCCTGACAGGTTCTATAGACTATCCCTCCATATAGAATTATTCTCCTCTTTTTCTCTCTGCCAATAACTTCTGTGCCAGTTCCAGAGAACTTCTACAAAAGATCTAGGAGAGTAGTATCAAACTCATAGAGGAAGCAGAAATTACTCCCAGTAAAAGCTAACCAAAGTAGAATATGCCCTACCAGGCCTCTCCCTTAGTAGACAGTATGTATACATGTGTGTTTCATTGAGTTTTTTTAATATACCAACTGTTATCTTCTTCTATCACAAGAAGCAAGTACAATTAAAATTCCCCCTTTACAGACTTGAGGGATAAGTACAGAGAGCTTAAATGATCTGCTTGAAGTCACACAGTTCCATGATGACAGTGCTAGAATAAGAATATAGGACTATTTAACTCTAGCAGAGCTCTCTTAGTCACTAACCCCCTCCTTAACACCATGTCCATGTCCTTTGTTGTGTGTGTGTGTGTGTGTGTGTGTGTGTGTGTGCGCGTGCGTGTGTTTGAATTATAACTACAAGTGGAAGGACCAAAATTTAAAAAGCTGATATAACTGCTTATTAGACAAAGACTTTGGTAGATCCCTCTCAGGAGGGGATAGTCAGCATTGGTCTGTTACAAAGCGCTAGACTCTTTCCATCTCTATACATAGAAACACAGGTTCTTGGGTCTTTGAGCTTATTTTGTTCAACCAAATGAACCTAATATCCCAATTCCTCTTACAAAGAAGAAGAAGAAGAAGAAGAAGAAGAAGAAGAAGAAGAAGAAGAAGAAGAAGAAGAAGAAGAAGAAGAAGAAGAAGAATCTCACAACCATGTGCTTATAACAACACTAAGGGCCAATTAAGAGAAGCTGACTTGCACGTTAGCCAACACACCACTGGAAAATCAATTGGCAGTCATATATTCTGCTTTGAGAGTAACTCAGTTAAGGTCATTGTCAAATTAAAGAACATAGAAAACCTACCAGCACTAAAGCAAGCCCTAGACATTTCCAAGAAGAGGATAAAGCTTCTCTTCACCTCCCCTCACTGAATAATACCTCTTTTTTTTATAAATATGGGTATTTTTAATTAAGGATTTTTCTTAATACAGATAAAAAGAAAGCATTTTTTTAATCAACATTTTCAGGAATTACTACCCTTGAAGGTTTTTCAAGGATCAGGTTCACATGGAAACACGTCCATGTGTAGCCAGCCATCTCTCACCCTCAGACAATGCCCCACTCTGTCTGTTGCTGTGCAGACAAATGAGAGCCTTAGTGGAAAACACACATTTCAGAGCATGAAGAGAACTAAAACAGGAGGAACCAGATTGCATTTATTTTGTCCTTTTTGATATGGTAATGGATTGGGCTATGTGATCTGCCAGATTGAAAAGAACTAGTGTGCAGGATTCAATAAGGCTGAATTTTTGAACATTCTTAAAAAAATAATTGATCATTGGTTATTTACTTTTTTTACTCATTTAAATAGGCATTCAAAATGCTAACAATATCTAGCTTAAAATTTATAGCCTGTTTCTGGGCATGGTGGCGCACACACATAATCCCAGTGGCTCAGGAGGTTGAGGCAGGAGGATCACAAGTTTAAAAACAGCCTCAGCAACTTAGCAAGGCCCTAAGCAACTGAATGAGACCCTGTCTCAAAGTTAAAATAATAAATAAGTAAAGGACTGAAGATGTGGCTGAGTGGTTAAATACCCCTGGGTTCAATACCTAGTACAAAAAAAAGAAAAAAAAGTTATAAGCTCATTTAGATAGTTGAGTGCCTCCTTCCACAGGAAATTATATTGTTTACAGCCACTTGAACTTTGGAATGAAAATTGGCTGGGTTTGTACCCTGTGTCTGTGACTTAAGGAATAATTTTGATTGTTTTGAAAATACTGTTAGTATCTACCTTGAAGGGTTACTGGGAGGATCAAATGAAATAAAGCATATAAACCAACTCGCACAATGCCTGGTATATAACAAGTGGCTCAATCATTGGTATGGTCATTATTTTTGTTTTTCAAAAACAATAACTGTACTAGTCGAAGTTCACCAGAGAGCCAGAACCAGTAAAGGATAGAAAAAGAGATACATAGATGGACAAGAGGGGATTTCTAAGGACAATCAGTCACACAATGAACTGCTTGCAGGCTGGAGAACTAGAGACGTTGGCTGTGCATCTCAGTCCAGGTCCAAAGGATTAAGAACCAGGGAAACTGACAGCATAATTTTCAGCCTGAGAGCAAAGGCCTAAGATCCTGAGGGGCTGCTGGTGCATATCCCAGAATCCAAAGGCTGGAGAACCTGCAGTCTGATGTCCTGCAGTCTGTATCCAGCGCCAGAAGAGAACAAGAGAAAAATTTGCATTTCCTCTGTCTTTTTGTTCTATGTAGGACTTTGGCAGATTGGATATTGCCTCCTCACATTGGGTGAAGGTGAATCTTGCTTGCCCATACACTGATCAAAAAGCAATCTCTTCTGGAAATACCCTCATAAACATGCATAGAAATAACGTTTAAACAGCTGTCTGGCTATCCCCTAACCCAGGCAAGTTAACACCTAAAACTAACCATCTCTATAACAAACATCTGAGTTATATCAACATTTATGAGTTGAAAGTAGTAAGTCACTTGGTGGGGGTGGGGTAAAGGTTAAAACAACTAACAGTCCATAGCAGGTAAGCATCAGTGGCCCCATAAATCTGGTTTCTTTCAGCACATCCAGGAAATAATTAAACCCGACTAGGTTTTATAATGTAATAACCTCAAACTATATTAGTTTCCTAGAGTTGCTATAACAAAGCACCACAGACAAGATGGTCTGAAAAAAAAACAACAGTTCTGGAGACTAAAAGTCTAAAATCAAGATGTCAACAGAACTAGTTTCTTGTGAGGACTATGAGAAAAAAAATAAAACTGCTCCTTGCCTCTCTCCAGCTTCTGAGGGTTTGCTGGCAGTCTTCGGCATGCTTTATTTGGTAGATGCATCATTCAGATATCTGCCTCCATCTTCATGTGGATTTCTCCCTGGGTGTGCATGTCTCTTTCTGGATACTAATTTCCCCCTTTCATAAGGACACCAGTCATGTTGGATTAGGGCCCATGCTAATGACCTCATTTAAACCTCATTACCTCTGCAAAGCCCCTTTCTGCAAATAAGGGCACATTCTGAGCTACTACACATTGATACTCCAACACAATTTTTTGAAGGGGTATAATTCAACCCATAACAAGAACAGAGGACTAAAACAAAAATTATAGTTCAAGTTTTGCTGTTTTGGTTTTGGGTTTTGGGCAGGGGGTGGGGGTTCTGGGTTTTTTGTTGGTTTGCTTGTTTGTTTTTTTGGTTTTGATTTGTTTGTTTTTTGGTACCAGAAATTGAAACCAGGAGCACTTGACTACTGAGCCCAACCCTTTATATTCTGAGGCAAGGTCTCACTAAGTTTCTTAAGTCTGGCTTTAAACTTGCAATTCTCCTGCCTCAGCCTCCTGAGCCGCTGGGATTACAGTTATGTACTGCTACACCTGGCTCATAGTTCAAATATTTTTGAAAAGTGTTTATTTTAATATATTTTTTCTTTAACCTTTTAAAAATACACTGTAAATGCTTTCTAGGCTACTCAGTACCCCTCTTGTGCCAAGATGGCATTGTTATTGCAATAAGACCATCCATCTTTTTATAACATTATACTCAGTTTTTTAATAGGTCCTTCTTAAAGAAATAGGAAGCCAAAATTCTAATACCCTGGCCAGCCCAAATGTCTATTGGATTATAACAGAATAACCATTTGGTTATTTATTCAACCAATATTAAATAAGCACTTTGTGCTTAACACGTGTCAGACCTTACAAAGACATGGGGAAAATCTAAAATAGATACATACTATACAGAATGTTTTACCTACTTGTGAAGATATGAATTATGTCTCTTGGTTTGTCTAAATAAAAATTGATGAAGCAGGTCTCTAATGAGTCCAGAATGTGTGCTCTCTAAGGCTTATATCCAGGAATCCTTGCAGGCCCTTAAAGGAATGACATAAGGTGTGATCTTGCCATGTCACCAGGGTGGCATCATGGCTTGGTGTCAGGTGGACGTATGCCATTTTTCACATGAAAGATAATTTTCATTCAAGTGCCATACCTAAATTTACAATTATTCCTCTGGAATTGAGATTTGGCCCTGTTAAATAAGGTCAGTAAACATCAATTTAATGACTCTCAGACTGAATTCTACCCTAGATAAATACCATGGAGAAATGCAATGCAAAAGGCAGAGAACACAACCTCCCCACATGCAGAAGTGAAGCAAAGTTATCTGTGCATGATGCCAGAGGGGACGGCAGCTTTGGGTGACAGGTGGCATGCCTCTCTGCCAAGGAGAAGGCGTTGCTCCTGGCAGTTTTTTTAACTGAGGCATGTGACCTAAGTAGTGGCATTTCACAGCTGAGAAACCAGCTTGTGATATGCCTTTTGCTTTACTGAGAGGTGGGCCACATGTCCACCAGGACTGCAGATCTAGCTGCAAGATGTTGCAATAGGTTCCCTTGTATCCTTCTTATGATCAAATATTTATGTTACTCTGGAAATATACATGGACTGTATGATTAATGACATTTTGCCAAGCAAACAAAAAAAGTGACATCCCTCACAAAGGTGTCATTTTCTAGCAAAAGGAGGTTAAAAGAAAAGGCACCAAAGCGGGCATGGTGGTGCATGTCTGTAATCCCAGTGACTTGGGAGGCTGAGGTAGGATTGTGAGTTCAAAGCCAGCCTCAGCAACTTATCGAGGCACTTGCAACTCAGTGAGACCCTGTCTCTAAATAAAAAATATTTTTAAAAGGGCTGGGAATTTGTCTCAGTGGTTAAGTACCCCTGAGTTCAATTCTCAGTACCCTCCCCCCCAATAAAAAAGGAACCAGAATAATGAGTGAGCAGGACAAATTAAAAGTAAGAGCTTATTTATCAGCTTTTGGTAGAAATTTGTAAAAGAGGCTCTGCTGTGTTTTGATTAATACAGAAAATGGAAGATGAACTCAAATTCTGACATTCTCAACACTTGGACATCTGAGTCCACTTTTCCAACTTCCGTAATTCCCCTTTAGGTACCTTTTAGTCCAGAATTATTAAACAGTTCACCATTCCCTGTACACCTGTTAGCACTTTGCTCCAAACCCTTATATCACATGCTTTTACTCATGAGAGATTCCATTTCTATCTAGCTCTGTATTAGCTATCATCTAAGACCCAGATGTAATGCCATTTATCCCAAGAAACTTCTCTGATATCCCTAGGGGCCAAGTTACTTGCCTCTCCTGGGGCCTCTACATCTTATCACCCTTATGGCAATAACAATCTCTGTCCGTCTCTCTCTCCCTCTCTAGCTCTCTCTCATTCTGGGCTATAAACAATGACAGAACTGCAGGGTATCCACAAAGTCTGGAAACACAAATAACATTATTTTATTGTATTGTAATATAATGTATGCATAACTTATTACAAATGTTTGCCTATGTGCCAAAGGTTATCTGCATCAGCACACCTGGAATAATTTTTGATACCTAGTGCCTGGCAGAGTGCCTAAGGTTTAGTAGGAACTGTACTTGTGGAATAAACTGATGAACTAGGTGGATGATTGATATGAAGCCAAGGATTGCCCTTCAGACCCACCTTCAAAACCTGAGTAAAGAAAACACAGAAATAAGTAGAATATGTGGATAAATGAAGGTAAATGGTCAGGAGACGGAGGGTGGAGAACAAAGTCTGGCTAGAGTAAAAGTCCTGCATCTTGTAGCAACTAGCTGTATGCAACTTCAAGTAAGTCAACTAACCTCAAAGTTTCCTTTTCAAATCAGGAACTTAGAAATGTGTTTTCTTCAGCACAAAATCTATAAATTTATGTTAATGTTAAAAGATAGTAGTAGCTTATAACTTTTGAGGAAATGCAGAGCCCAAGAGACAATTATTAATACTGAAAAAGAGAAAACAATATCACCTATGGTACAATGAAATGCAACAAATTGTGTTTATTGAGAAGTGTTTAGTTTCAAAAATACTTTCACATTGCTCATCTGGTCCTCACAGGAAACTTGGAAGAAAGGCATGACAGACTCTTTATAGATGAGAAGACAGACTTAAAGCAGTGGGTTTTGTTGTTGTTGTTTGTTGTTGTTGTTGTTGTTGTTGTTGTTGTTGTTTTTGCCATGTCCAAGGTCAGGAGCAGAGCTAAAAGATGAGGTGAGATGAAACCTAGCCCTCCGACGCAATGCACCTCCCACTGCACATGGGCACCAAAGTCTAACAGGAAGAGAGAGTACCACAGGCCAATATTCACACAAAAGAAAAAAAGAAAACAACCTCTGAGGATTTTAGTTGACAATTATCAGAAAAGTTAAAGGTAAATAATGATATTAAGTAGATTCTACCCACAAAACAATTACTTGGATTTTTCTCTTTGCTGTGTTCCACTTTTATGAGAAAGAAACAAATAAAAATAAGCTATAAAGAATTTAGTAGAAACCAAACACTTCCAAGGTCACTGGTTCTTGGGAAATGAATAATTAGTCCACTATCTTATTTCATTTACATTTACAGTGCGAGGCAATGAGAATTGACATGAAACTCAGCCAGCTCTTAAATCACCAAACCTCTTACTAAAGCAGGGAAGGCATTTAAAACAAAAGTGTTTCTTATTTAATTCAACTGAACATTTATTGAACGTCTACGATGTGCAAAGCACTGTTCTAATTGCTGCAAATGCATCAGAGAACAAAACAAACCCAAGGTCTTCCGCTCCACGGTTTACATTCGACGAGGAGACACATTCTGTTGGGGAAGGGTATTCTCTTTGAAGAAGGCATTCTTGCTTCCAGAAATGTGATTAACTACAGCGTCACATCCAGCAAGTATTCAGGTTACCTAATACATATTTTTAAAAATCACTGGATGTAAGACATGAATAGATCAATATACTAAGTATAATTTTCTAAATTTTGAAACCACTTTCTGTCTATTTTAGGAGTGAAGAACATTGCTTTCAGATCTATAAATGACTGAAAAAATATATACAATGTACTATGCACTGTCATAGGGAGCATGTTATTAAAAGGAGGTGAGATGAAGTTTCTGTCCACACTGTGGTCCATGGACCAGCAGCATCGACACCTCCCAAGAGCCTAGTAGAAAGGCAGACCCTCAGAGGCCCACTCAGCCCCGACCAAATCAGAATATGCAATTTAACAATTTCCTTGGGTGATTTGTATGCACGCTAAAGTTTAAGAAGATTCTTCTAGTGCATTTCTCTGCACCTAGAGAACCTAAAAATAACTCACTGAAAGGGAGAACATAAGCACTTCAAAAATTAATCACTCCCTTGATATTTTTTCATTTTTTAAGAAGTAATTTCTTTTCAAGTAAGATTTTACTTTAAAAATGGCAGATCAAGGATATTACATACTGAACTTTCCTGCAGCATGTGTCAACACAGAAGAAAAATGAAATTTGCCTTTTCATGGTTTCAAATCTGGCATTTCTAGGCTTAGTAGGAAATGAAGATACCTCCCCCTCCCCCCAAAAGGGAAATCATCCCCCATTTTATCAATGCTCAATGCCTTCCTCTACTCTCTGTGATTTAGCAACTACCTATTAGCAGGATAAAGAGATGTGGGGAGCTTTAGGATGTTCCATCTTATGTGAAGTTCCATTTGAAATCATGTTGCCCTGGCTCAGAGGAAAATGATGTAGAAGACAGCATCCTTGGTACTGAGCCACCTAGCACACCCAGCAAAACCAGCTGCCAGACGACAAGCAATCGTAGTAAAGAAAGCATATGAGGACTCCAGGAAAAGTCAGGAAATGGGTCAAAGCCAGTTCCCTCTCCATTTACCACAAAACTGCTGCTTTACAAAGAGAAGAGAGTTTGGAACGGAGATTGTATCCATGCACAAGCCATAGTGGCTCTGCCTCCTTATGCACTTGGGAGAGTGTTTCAGCCCCACCTACACCCTGCCAAAACAGGGCAAAACTTCCAAGCACAGTCACAGAGCAGGCCCCAGAGGGCACTGAAAAAGGAGACAACAGCAATGAGCAGGAAATCCAAGCCAGGGAATTTTCATTAATCATGCTTTCAAAGAAGCATGATTTTCCTCTGTTATGTGACCAACATTCAAGGATTATTCTGTACATACTAAATACACAGGAAAGTTTTCTCCAACATTAGTATATTAAACTATGGGTGTAAGAGATCCCCCATTTCCAACTTTAGGGGAAAAAATCTCTCAGTCTGTCATGACCATCTGCTCTATAAGATATAGAAATTTCAGTAGGGATCTTTACCTACTATAAATGGGGGTCACCTCCATTCACATATATGTTAATATTGTGCCTTCTCCCAAAATAGAGTTGAGGCTTTTATAAAAAGAGTATGAAATAATGCTTTTGAAGTAAGTTGGAAGAAACCAATATCTATATACATATTCTAGAACATTTCTGGGATTGAGCATTAAATTTAGTTTTGAGCTTCCTGGTAGACAAGAAAAAAATGGAACAATACAACACTCTCATGAGTAATTAAGATGAAACATGTCAGAGCTTCAAGAGAAACAAATGGCTTCATGGGATCAAAACCCAGAAGGAAATTTTTTATAATAGATTTTATATAAGGGGCATTGAATAGCATGGGCAATGTCTTCAATAAAAATATGCAAAAATTATGAAGCATTATCTATATTTGCAATCACACTATGACCTTTAAGAAATAAAAAGGGAAATATTAACATACAATTTACAAAAGACAGTTCTCCAGGGAGAATAAACAAAGTCAGGTCTGTAATATTCTAGAAACCTAATTTTATGCAGAGAGTTAATAATGAGCTTTTAGATGATACAAAGACATACTAAATATCAATTCCCTCAACTGATCTTCTGACAGGAGCTGAGTAAAGAATAATTCTAGGCTATGATATCCGGTGAAGTAACCCATGTAATTAACTGAAGAATGATTTGGGGCATGGGGCCAGCAGGTGGCCAAGTTAATGAACCATTGTAAAAGCTGAGACTCTCTTCTTGTATCTGGGGGCTGCACACCACTAGAGAGAATTTCAAAACAGTAAGAACTGACACTTATAGGAACACGTGGTTTGCAATCTCAGTTGAGCCCTCCTAAAATCTTCTCTATTTGTGTTTGACCAGCTTCTTTTCCCTTTACACTCCCCTCATTGAACCATTGAGAAAAGGAAAGTTACAAGATGTTGTTTTCAAACCTTCTTCTCCTTCTTTCCCAAACTTAACTACATCACCACCCAGAGGAAAGGTTTCTGTTCCAGGTTTCTTGGCCCTGTCAAGATTTCTTCTTGCTTCTTGATCATCTTTGCTTCATCATTTGTCTTCAAACTTCCCCTTTCTACGCAAAAAAACTTCACTTTCCTTCCTTTCTCAGTCGCTAGAAACAATGCTGTAAAGCAACAGCTTCCACTTTCTGGTGAACTCTGCTCCTCTCAATGGATTTATAAGTCAAGAGATTATTGAAAAGAGAGGATGCTAGAAAGAAGTGGAGGCTCCATGAAATGGTCTGAATATCCCTGGATATTCACATGTTAAAGCTTAATTCTATCTTGGTGGTATTAAGAGGTAGAATCTACTGATAAGTGATTAAGTTATGAGGGCTCTGCCTTTGTGACCAGATAAATGTCTCATAAAAAGGTCCTTGTTGCTTTCCATCACTTCTACCACACGAGGACATTGGGTTCACCATTTTTGGAGGATTCAGCCACCAGGAGCCATCTTGAAAGCAGAGAACAGCCCTAAATGGACTTCAAACCTAATCATGGCTTCATCCTGGACTTCCTAGCCTCCAGAACAGTGAGAAATAAATGTCTGTTGATCATAAGTTACCCCGTCACAGGTATTTTATTATAGTAGCATTAAGGAACTAAGACACTACTAATCTGGACACTTCTGCAGTCCCCTCTCCCTTTCCTATCAGCTCTATTTGTCACTATTCTCTTCTTAAAACTGTCTCTTCCCTTGGCTTCCATGCTGTCTGGTTCTTCCCTGGATTTTTCTCTTTCTCTTTATCTCACTGGTCTTGGTCCTTCCCTTTTCTATATCATCTTATTCATTTTCCTGCTCCCCAAAGTTCTTCCCTTGACTTGCTTTTTTTTTTTCACTCTCTATCCTCCCTCATGGCAATGTCATCAACTTTTGTGGTTTCAGTCTCACCTATTTGCTGAAAATCGCAAATCTATCTCCCTTGCCAGAAGGTCACCCTATTGAATCTCTTGACTGCATTTTTCTCATAGATACCTCACACTGAGTTTTCCCATTCTGTGCTTCCTCTTTTATTTCCTATTTAGTCCTAACAAAATAGAATCCTGGAGTCATCCTAGACTTCTCCTTCTCTTTGATTCTCAGAACCCATCAGTTTCTAAGCCCTAATTTACCTACTCCATGACTGTCAAATCCATTCTTTCTATTCCCTTCCCAATGACACTTCCTTAAGTAAACCTCTCATCATCTCTGGACCAAATTGATTAATTTAACAGGCTTTTCTACTACCATTCCCCATCCAAAATGTCTTCCTGTCTTCTAGCTTTCCATTTATGCCTTTTCTTAATCTGTCCTGTCTAAATCTCTCGATGTACTCTTCCAAAATATAAATATGTTCATGGTTCCTCTACTTACAATTCTTCACAGGATCATCATGCTTATAAAATAGAGTCTGAGTTCCTTGGCTTGATAAGCATGTCCCTTCATGACCCCAGGCCCTTCCTCCAGTTACAGCTGGATCCTTCTCCACTGCCTTTCCCGGAACACATTCCTTCCAGGGCTAACAATACATAACATTCCTTGAGTAGACATTGTTTTCTAGATCAGTATTTCTCTTCATATTCACTCCTTTGCTTCCTCTTCTTATTCCTCTAATGCAGTGAACCTCAGATGTCACCTCTACCAACAAGGCCTCTCTGCACTTCCCCTCTCTTCTTTCTAGAGAAAGCTAGTCACCTTCTCTTGGTTAGCTCTGTACCTCTTACCTACATTTAGTAAACTGAGCAGTGTTCCCTGTATGGTGAACTCCTTAATAGGACTTTAGGCCATATATCTTTGCTTCTCAGTGACTATAGCAGAGGTCTGACCCAGAGAAAATGCTAACTACTTTTTTTAATGAAGATAGAGATCTGAGCATAACTTTTTTTTTTTTTACCAACACAGTAATACCTGTTGACCAAAAAGTGAAAGCAACAGATAGTGTATTTATCCAGGAAAAGGAGCATTACATGTTTATTATACATTATCTCCACTAATTCAATATCCCTATATTACCTTTGGAAGTCTATTGTAAACAGTTTTTTCTCTTTAACATATTACCAGCAATTTGCTTACTGATCTTTTTTCTCTGCTCTTTATAACATAGAAATGATAAAATGTGTTGAGAGCCACAGAGAACAAAGAAAACTGCCTCAGATTATCCAATAGCTGAGGATTATGCTGTACAAGCAAAAGATTTGCATTCAGGGCCACAGGCTGAGTGGGTGTAATTGTTATGAAGAGAGAATGAGGATGCAGACTTGTGTAGCTCAAGGCAAGAAAATAAGCAAAATGTAATTAGTTAAATCCCTAAATCCTTTGGGCCAATCCTATTCCAGACCTCTGTAATTTAACCCTAGCCACCTTTATCCAATTTTCTCATCTTTAACCATTCCATACCACCCCAGGGTCTTTATAGAGCATGTATCCCAGAAATTTCTGACCCATGTTATCTCTCCTGCTTGACCACAACTCTCATGAAAAAAAAAGAGTCCTTCCTTTCCTATTTCATTTTAACAAGTTACTCTTTTCTGTTCTTAATTTATTTTTCTTCATTAAGAGGCTGGGGTGTGGCAGATTTACAATCTCTGCAAGCTGGAGTTTTCTGTGGAATAGCCACTCTGAATTGGAAGCTTATTTTTTATAAGAAAAGAGCTTTATTACAAGATAACAACAAGCAAAGATACAGAGTTGGTCAGATGCAAAGTGGAAGCAAATCAGCTAAGAAAATGACTTGATCCAAGCTTTCCAGGAAAATGTGGAGAGCAGGTGAGTTGGGAATAATAAAAGATGAGGAGAAGAGGCTTCTGTTTTTCAGAGACTTTCTGAGTTTGCAAGTTCAGAAAGCAGTTCTTAGCAATTTCAAGATGCCAGACTGTGGTCACGGTGAGCAGGTTGTTGAAGTGATGACAAAGGACACAGAGTTAAGATCTATGTACAATGAGGATAGGGATCCTTATTGCACCAATAGGTCATGCATGCATATTGCAGTCACCCAAAACTAAAGCAAGGATTGACACTGAGAGGAAGACTATCAGCTGTGAGCACAGGTTCTCAGTGACAGAGAGGAGCCTCCGAAAAGCTGTTAAATGACACAGTGAAGTTGGGAAGAATGCAGTTGGGCCAGATGGTAAGAAACTCACAGGAGGAAAATATATAAGGGCAGGTCATGTGAGTTAAAAAACAAACAAAATCCCCTTGGTTTCAAAAGTTATCTAACGCAAAGCTAAATTAGTCTTAACTTTGCTACTAATGAAATATGTAGACTTGGATATGTCATGTCATTTAATTTTTTTGAACCTTACTTTTTTAATGTGTAACATGAGATGCTATACTTTTTTATGTCAGTTGATTTTTTATTTACAAAAAGTTTTAAAGCAATGATACTTTAGGAAATGGGAATTAAGTCAGAGAAATTTTTTTCTAAATAAATTCATAACCTATAAAACTCTGAGTAAATTCTGATTAAGGTGACACTATAACATTTTAAAATAAAGTTGAAAAGTCCTATTTGAGTTTGCAATTCTACATGTAGGAACCTCATATGTAAGCACTTCCACATGGACATATTTGTTTACAGGATATTCTATCCACAACTCAAATGGTTAGCCATGAGTTTTATTTTCATCTTATGTTGCTAGGATTTGGGCTCAAACATCTACACCTCATTAGTTGATTTTTTTGTACTTGCTCAATACTTATCAGCTGAGAAGACTCTATCTCCGGTGGCAGTTTAACAAAAGCAACTTAAAGGGAGGTCTGTGTAGCATCCCCTGTTCAATGAAACACTGTGTAAAGTAGAAAATATGACTATGAATACTATTCTTGTTTTATAAATAAAATTGAGATGTATATATAGTGTTTCCCAGTCTCTTGTGCATTTCTTTTGAGAAATAATTAAATGTGATTTTTTTTGGTAATCCATGAGCCTATGAGTACTTATATACTTCTATGTCTCTTACAACAGACTATGGGGAACCCTGAGGATAATACTACTACTAGTAATAATAATAGTAATTGTTCCCATGATTATTATTTTAATTTATGTTTCTAGTGTCCAGAAAAGTGTGTGATTCATAGTAGACACCAAGTACCCATTAATTAATTTCTTCATTAGAAAGCAAATAAATTACTTGGTAACCAAAGAATATCTTTTCCCAAAAATATTTTTCTTCAATTGCCTATTATCTGAATTATTTAGATAACAGGTATCTAAGTATTCTATCTTCAATGTGTTGGCTCTGAAGTGCATAAAACAAGATAGTCCTAAAATTGATAAATAAGGATTTCTGATCACCAAGTTTCTGGGTAAACTTATAAATTCTCCGTATAAAACATTAATTCTATGTTTGGTAAAACAATGCCATCAGTTTAAGAAAGCAAATCTTCCTGTGAGACTGAAAAAAATTAAAATTATGATATTAATGTAAGATTTAAAATGTAGACATGCATAGAGAGTAATTAAGTATAAGAAAGATGTAAATGTTTCTATATAAATTTAGAATTTAATGGTAACTCTTCCATGAATAAGACAGGGATCATTTTGACAAGTCTTTATGTCTTGCCTTGACTCTGGTTTCAGCTACAATTTCTCTAAAAATTGACAACTTTCTCCTAGTGAGATGTTGCTTACAAACTAATATCAGAATGGAATTCTTTACGAGCAGTTTTTGTTTTTTCAGGAGTTGTAGATATACCAAACTATTCTCTCCTCAACTCTGGTTCCCCAGATCCTGTCACTTTCCTAGAGAGTACGCTGAAAATACAGCTTCAATTAATCCTTTTAAGATGACAATACTGTAGTCCCTACCCATAGAGTTATCAGAAATCAATAAACCAGTCATTGTACAATTAACTCCATTGGTCAGAGAAAAGTTTCAGTGCTCAAAAGAAGACTGCCAACTGCCCAGGCACAAGATAGCAACATAAAATAGATGCTGCCACCACCACCTGTCCTAAGCCTGCCAGCTCCTTATAAAACTGGCTCCAAGACAAATATAGTCAGAGCACAAAGATATGACAGAAGAATCAAGAAGAGTTCAAGTTTTCCCAAAATATCAGAAGTGTATCTTTACCACATTGTTGTTATTCACTAAATATTAATTAATAACTTAGAAAATTGGTCTGATAAGTCTAGCCAACATAGGGGAAAAGAGAAAAAAATTTAATCTGGGTCCATTCTGAGTAGAATAAATGATTACATTTTTAAATTATGCTAGCACAATGTAAGAATTTATGCTCATGATCTATTAAATTACCACTTTATTTAAAAAGAAGTTAAGAAACTACATAATATAGGTTGCAAAACTCACCTGGTAAAATATTTTAAATGTAAAAGTTGAGGTTTAAAAAGACGAATTCTCAAGCATAAAATATATTGATAAACCAGCTGGAGAATCAAAACTAAACCTTGTTCTCATTATATTGAAAATATTAAATACAAGTGTGTATTGTTTATACCAAAAGAATCATAGGTTTGAATACCATACATCAAAAGACTGTTAACTACACCAAAATTCACCTGGTCAGCCTGGCTGGCAAATATTTTCTCTTCTCCCTCCTAACTTTTTGCTAAAAAGTATTCCTTTGGAGTACTTTCTATACTTTCCAACTATCCTAATAGATAGTAGTACCTAGAATTCTACAATAACTGAAGTTTTAATAGTTGATTTTCCCCCTTCCCATCAAATGGATCTCCCTACACATTTCAAAAAGAATTCCCTTCTATTATCTTTGAATCAAGTCAAACCTGCTTGAGCATCTTTTTTAAAACCTATACTCTTTGGCACATGCTTCAAGATTCTACATTATTATCCTACATATTCCATCTTTATGGAATCACAGAATATCACAGCCTACTTCTGTCTTTATTATTAGTTGCCGGCCTGGACTTCCCATTCCAGTAAATAGATCTGCTTATTTTTCCCTCTAGGGAGACACTTTCAATACTGCTACAAATGTTTACAATCCATGTAACCAAATAAAACACTAATCAAAATTTTCTTGCCTCTAGTTTTTCTCAAGATAACTAAATCACCAATATTTTCTTTTAATACTTCTTAAGCATAACTCATATTTTTAAAGTCTATATTGCCAATGATTAGATTTTACTTGTTTTATGTGTTCAAACTGCACTTTTAGTGTAAAATACTTAATAACTGATAGTAAGTTTTAAAATTTGTGACAGAGTTTTATATAGTAAATGTTCAAGGTGAGTTGAACATCCACTGTACTAGCTTTTCATTTTAACTATTTAGAGTTATTGGTGTATCTACAAGGTGGTGGGATATACAGTGGAAAAGCATACTGTCAAAATAGTTCATAGCAGGACAAGTGGCCACTGAAGGAAGCTAGAATCCTAAGGACACAAAGTAGGAATTCTAAGATAAATTCATCAAAATTCTAGAATCTACTAATAAGCTAAAAAGGCAGACTTAAGCTAATAATTTTACCTTTAAAAGAAAAATATCACATTTCTACCATTTGATATAGTAGCACTAATAATAGTGATAATAATAACTGTGCAAGGATAAAGGAAAGAAGATATGACTTAATAGAGGCACATACTGTTTAGAAGACTTTGGTTTAATAATGTATCTACGGTCTAGTTAAAGTTAGCTATCATGGTGAAGGAACCAGAACCAAGGATATATGAGAGAATAAACTGATGAGGTGTAGTATAAGAAAGAGAGAACTCATTGAAAACAAATATCGCATGACAGAAGAGTTTGCATTCTTTGAGATGATACCCAGGGGTTGATGGGAAATTGGAGGAAATGTCAGGGAGTCAGTTTATGGTATAAAGAAGAACAAACTGAGAGATTCTGCTTTGGAATTTAACTCAAAAATTTTCCCCACTATCATTAGAAATCCTAATCGAATCATAACCTTGGAGCATGGATAAGGTTGTAATAGTGGAGTTTTAAGCACCTAAATTGGTTGGCCTAAATAAACTTTCAAGACAATTCTATTCCTTATAATATGAAAAAATAGAGCAATTCATTAAGATAACTTCCTGTGAAATAGGTTTCAGCCAAGAAAATAAAGGTATAGAGAAAATTACTGTAAGTAGACAAGAACTATAACAATAGGTATAAAAATATTATATGTAATTGCATTATCTAACATAATCTTTTTATCCTTGCACAGTACTTATGACTTATGAGGACTTTCCTCTGATGCCATAAGAATTTTAACTTTAGTTTTATATGAAATAGTAAAAAAGTTGCTAAAAGAAAAAGATCCAACTTTGAAAAGAAGTCAAAAAAGGACAATTTTAAATAATATATAAGCAAATGCCCCCAAAATATTATCCCACAATGAAAATCAAACCAAACAAAAAGTGAATATTTCTATCAGGAAAGCAGCACCATTAAACCTTTGTCATATCGTTGCCTGACTGCTGGCCTAAGACATATGAAGAGAAAAATGCTTAAAACAAAATGAAAATATTTCCCCCCCCCAATTTTTTTTAACTTTTTTAAACTACAAATTCAAAGGACATTCTTCATTGCACTTGCTCAATGCTTTAAATTTAACCAAATAAAATTATTTTAGGTATTGTTTTAAACTTAATTTTGGGTGGGAGCAATCTTAATTTCATCAGAAGAATGGAATAATGTGTCCTTGGCCGAGATATTCTCAGTAGAGGCTATTTTTGTACTCTATGTTTAGCATATTTAAAGATACACATTCCAGGTGAGCAGCTCATTCCAAAGTGCATTTGAATTTTTCAAGTGAAGCTCTATTGCTTCAATGCTCCTCTGCCTCCTTGACAGATCTTTCTCAACATTTCTTTCAGGAAGCAATCATGAACAATTTCTGGAAAGTCTATTGCAGGTAACTTCACACGCACTGATTCTCTCTTCTGTCAAGTAAACTGGTCGTGTTGTTATGACCAGACAACAATTGCAGCACAAATGATATGATAGAGCATTGAAAACAATGTGAAAGAATATAAAAACTAAATTCTTCTGGATAAAAATTTAAAAACAGAAAATACCTCAAAGCTTACTTCAATGTACAATAAAGTAATAAAGGAATATTTTAAAATGAGGTCATTCAAAGACTAGATGCCTTATCTATGATTGCAAAGTCACCCAGATTAACTATAGAAGTGAAGGCCACAGTAGTGTAGTCTTTTTTTGATATTCACTGTATTGGGTTAATTTCTAACTTAAGAAATGGTGGCAACAAATTAATGAGGCAATGGCCGATTTGGAAAGGAGAAGTGAGGGTCACTGGAGGTCCCAAGATTTTTAAGCTCCAAATTGCCAACATTCAGACAAATAGGCTTCCTTGCTGAATAGTGCCCATATGGTAAGAACAACCCTGATAATGTGGACTTAGCTGCTATTTACAGGAAACCGTCACCATTACATGACCCCATCAGTCTGAAGGCAGGGAAATTACTAAGTGATCCAAGAAAGTGCCCATAGGCCAATACACAATGCATCTCTGAGAAGCAGAGGGCAGAGCCTTAGGAAAAATACATTTTTAGTTGGAGCTTACACCAAGAGCTTACACAAAATTTCTTTTTGGATAGCAGAAAATAAAAGCAATTCTGTTTTCACAAATGTTATGTCTAATGAAAAGAGAAATTAATTTCCTTTAAGAAGAAACAAGACAGCATATATAAATGGCTAAGTGAATAGTTGTAATCTCCTGTAATAAAATCACTTGATTGGAATATGTGAAGATACCATCTCTGCAATACAGTTACAGTCAGAAAGCAGAGGGGAAATAAAGTAGTCCAAAGTAATACACAGGTAAAGTTATCAGTCATTCCTCAACAAAATTAGAAAATAGAAGTCCAATTAATTTTCCAAAAACATAATTCTATTCTCAGAAAGCAAACTCCATTAGCAATTATTTTTACCAAAGTAATACTATTGGGAAATAGATATAAGAAAAGTGAATCTTTCTTCTACACCCTTCCTTCCTCAAAATATCTTATATAAAATATGGAAAATAAAAATCAGTATAAAGTGATAAAACATTACTTCTTCCTGAAGAAATAATAATATCAATAATCAACTGCCTAGCTCAATGGAAGGAAAATTATTAAATATGTCAATAAACAACATTCAACCTGGATTTTGTCATTCCTTTTGGAGAGATCTCTCCAGTGCTGATATTTCACACATTTTTAACTTATACTTTCAAAATGTTCCATCTAAGCACTAGAGGAAACTATATTAAACATTAAAGTGTAGGAAATTAACATTAAAATGTGAGGATTTAACTTCTGGACTTAAATTTGTGTCTTAAAAAAGTAATGAGTCTGTGTTCAAAAAGAAGGATGCAGTTCATAATTTAAAATCAAGATACAGAAACAAGAATTATATATTAGAAGTGACAATATTGTAGCAGAAAGTTTTTTTCAAAAGAATATTCTGAAATTAAAATTGTATAATTCTATATCATTTTTGTTTGTTCTGAAAACAATGCCTTTTATAAATTGAAGCATCTTTACTCATTCCCTATGATCATATAACTATTTTACTAAGAATGCTTCCTAATCTTTATAATCAGACCTCACACAAGTAACTAAATTTTTTGTAAATATTTTGAAAAGTGAAGCCATGTCTATGGGCTTTCTTTCTTTCTTTTGATTTTAAGAAATATGAATGCAACAATACCCTCAAAATTCTCTTCTTCATGCCAGCATATGTACATGTGGATTATCCTAGATGTCAATTTAGTGCCAGGGCCTCAGTTTCCTTATAAACCTACTAGGGAAGTTAAGAATAGATGAGCTCAAAAGTCTCATCTTTATCCAAAAATTTAAGTAGGCTAAGATGAAGAGAGTAAAGAAAATCTTTAAGCAAGAAATTCTTTGAGAATTCATGTCTACAACACACAGGGGAAAAAAATTAAAGCTTTTAACCTCAGGTCAATCTGATTCATTCTTAAAAGGCATTTTAAACCTGACATCTGCTATCCTTCTATTGGTAATTTATAATTGATCTAACATTAAATTTGAAGAGCAAAGTCATTGTGATGATGGGGGCGGGGGGGGGCTAGAAACCAAGGCTCAAATCCAAGAAGTTTTCAGTGTCATCTGTCATAAAACAAGATAATTATTGGGGAAGTGAGGAAATGTGTGTTTCTAGCATTTACAGCAAGGAATAAATGGTTTGAATTATTTACAATTTCTTTGTATCTGAGTTATCCCAGAATTGGAGATAAATTTCCAATGTCCTGAGGGAGATGGCTGCATTAATCTCACATTCTCAGTGACATTTTGGATTCTAATATGGGATGAGAGAGGACAAAGGAAACACCATCTGACTGCTGAAGACAAGGTAAAGCTCTCAAATTAACATCCAGAGACAGCGATTTCTTTAGATTAACCATTCACTCAGGATTAGCCAGCCTATTGAACTTGAATAATCATAACCAGTCACTGAAGGGTAATCTAACACCTTGGGCCAATAAGCCTGCCAAACAAAAACTTAGAATATGAGGAGAAACCATCGTGTAAGACTAAAATCTACAGCTGGACACCCTGCACGGAGACTCTGATATTTTTTTATGCTCCTCCTATCCCCAGTAACACCATGAGATGCGGTTTGCTTACGTTATAATTACGAGGGAATGAGGATAAAAAGCAATGCCTGGGTGGGCGTGTACTAAGAAGGGTAAAGTCTGTTCCCCACAGTGCTAGAAATAAACAGGGACGATACTATGATCCCAGGAGCATATCATGCAATACCTTGGTTTTCTCTGTACTTTTCTTTCCCAATATAATGCCTACCTTCCGTGTGGACGGCAGAAACATAGGTCCAATTGTAACGCTTGACTATGTCAAGCATCGCCCTTGCCTGCAAAGTGTCAGAAGGGACAACCCTCAGGAAGTATTTGTACAAAGTTTTGTCACTCAGGTCGATGCTTGTGGCAGAATAGGCGATCTGGGGAACGTCGAACAGCTGGAGCAGGTTCTGGACTTGAATGGCTACTGAGCTGGAACCCGGGCCGATCACTCCAGCAATAGGCTTTTTAGTCCTGCCTGGGGGGAGGGTCTGGCCGTCAGGCAGGCACCGGTTGAGCCCATCCTTCTCGTCTCGAATGGAAATCAGAGAGTCCCTGATGAACTCGATGCTTTGTTCCAGAGCCACGGAAGAGTGCCAGCAGGAGTCCCTGATCTCACTGTCCAGGGTGATGTTGGGCAGGAGGACGGGGTCCGCGTTGATCTTATCCAATGTGTGGAACATGACCTCCACCCTCTGGATGCCATACTGCTCCCTAATCTCCCCACACTTCCTTTCGGGCACCTTCTCAGCGGGGGGCTGGTGATGGACTGAAAAGAGGGCTCCAATAATGACATCTCCGTCCATTCTGGCTACAGAGCGCTGCGATGAGGCTCCCGCCAGCAACACTTGTCTGCCGGGGTTCTTGGGGAGAAGGAACATCTCCAAAAAGATCGCTGGGAAGAAAACCAAGAGGAGCCGGACCATGGTGGTGAGGACGCGGTACACCGCCGGCCAGCAGCGTTCCCACGCTGGGGCCTGCAGGCTCTGGGAGCGCACCACTGAGACGCCAGACGCTGCCTCTCGCGGCTTGGTCCCCCTCGCCAACACTGCTGGTCCAACGCCTTGGCCGCCTCCTCCACCTCCTCTTTCCCCTCCACTTCCTCTTCCTGGTCCTCCACGACCGCCCCCACACCCTGCAGGCGTTTTTAGAGGGAATTCAAGTCCCCGTCCTTCACCGGTGCATCAAGGTAAATTGATCAAGGGTACAAGTGGGAGTCGTGTTGGCGGCGGTGAACTGGACACTGCTGGTAAAAGAGGGGGGGGAAAAATTCAAATCCTGGTCATCGGAGGACATGTGTTTAAACTCTGGGGTTAGTGATGCTAGTTGTTGCCCCGTCCATTTCATTTCAGCACATCCTGATAGCAGCTGCAGGGACTGCTCCGAAAGCAGTTCTGGTCAGTAAAGAAAGTGGTATATCCTGCTCCCAGCGCTCTCACAGCTCACAGGCGGCGAAGAGACTCCCTCCACCTGCCCGCTTCTCCAGCTCAAGTCTCTTCCCAGTCCCCAACCATCTATGACTTTCTGACTCCTGGGGGGGGGGGGGGCGGGGGCAGCAAGGGAGGGAGAAGAGAGGAGGGGAGGAGCTAAATCCTTCAACCTAAGAGAACTTTCCGAAATTTGAAGAGATTAACTCCCCCCCCCCCAAGAAAATTTGGAAACTCATTCTAAAGGTGGAAGCTCTACTTACAAATGAACGTGAAAAGAGGTGCCTTTTACTTTAACTTTGCGGGGTTGAAGAGACCCTGACATAAAATCCAAGTGGCAAATATGAATCTGCCAGCTTGTGGAAAATCCATATCAGTTACTAAGGCAACGCCTGGTAAAGTCTCCTTATGTTGGAGTTTGGTACGTTTCCCCACTAAGAAGTCGGGCTTATTGTAGATGTTCAAGGAGAAGGGGTGTAGGTAAGGTAACTTGTTTTCCGAGAAGGGAGAAAAGGTGAAGGGTCTTCTGCACCACCCCCGCCCCTATATATCGGGACCTTTTGGCTTTGCATAGTTGCTTGAAAGGGAAAGGAACCCAAGCTTTCTGGCTGCTTTCGCCACTGCAGCCAGAGCCACGCCGCGTTCAGAACCCTGGACAGTGCTCGGTCCAGCTGCCTAGACAGCACCCCGCGGGGGCCTGCAAACAGATGCTTTAAGCAATGAATTGCAATTCCTTTACCCCACCTCACTCATTCAACCCCCCTCCTCCACGTTCTTTGCCCCCCCCCCACACACACACACACACCTCCCCTCGCCTTCCCACCACCATTCTCTTCTTGCAGCGCTTCTGCAGGTATGAATTCAAACCCAACAGCTTCAGGGGCACAGGCGCCAAATCTCAGCGGCCTGCAAGGCTGAAGTTGGCTCCCTCTCCCGTTCCTCCCCATCCCTTTCTCAAGGTGAGAGTCAGACAAGAAAGGGGCTACAGGAGCGGTCAGGGAGTGCAAGCACAGCAGGAGAGGCAGGCTAAAGGAGCAAGACAACCCAGGGACCCACTGCTCCCGACCCTTCCTAGGCAGGCAGGATGTGCCTGGGTCCAGGAGAAAATCCGATAAAAGAGGACTGTGTCTGCCTTTGTGGGTAGGTTTCACCGCGGAGAGGTGCCGACTCACCTGTCTGCTTAAAGGATATGGACCTCGGACGTACCTGAGTTCGGGTACAGAGAGCTGTGTTCCCTAGGTCAGAGGACCCCAGCCGCCCTCGGTTCGCAGACGCCTCAGCTCTAATCCAGAGGGTGCAAGGATGCGATCTGGGCTGTACACTAGTGCCCTCTTTCTTCAGCACTATTTTACCGCAAGGGAAAAGGGGGAGGGAGAGAAGAGGGGGGAAAAACAGGTCACCCAAGGCTTGTCTATTATTTCATGCATAAAAATCAGTCATTTGATGGAGGGGGAGGGGAGAAAAACTAGAGAGATGTGAGGACTATTATTTTCTGTACTAACTACAGGAGAACCTGTCAGATACAAAATAGTCATATCTGGTCAAAGGAGTGAGGAACTGCAGGCTGGTTTTGAGTGAATATCTTTGTGTATATCTCAGCGATCCTGGAAATCAGAGTGTAAGCATATGTGTAGACATCCAGGGGAAAGCAAGGGAAACAAGAGGCTGCATCTGGTGGGAGTAGGGGAAAGAGGTACATGCACATCAAGAATCAAGGTAAACAAAATGAAGAGGCAAGCCATGGAAGCTCTTTCCAGGTCAAGATGTAACTACATTGAAAATGAGTCAAGTCACATGAAAACACTGGAATGAAAAACACTTGTCCAAATTCCTCCAGTCTGCCAGCACATTCCTGACAGGTCTACGGTGTTGTTTCTTACTGTGTGGAAAGTGGAGGTTAAATCATATTTCTCTGAGAACATGAAGGCTTAGCAGAATGTGCCTTGGGTTTTTCAGAGAGGAAAGACAAGTGACAGTGTGCCTTTCCACTCTTGTTCAAAGCTTTCTATTTGTGTCATTTGCAGAGCAGAGATCAGCTTCTATGGGTCCCTTATTATGCCTTGTTCATGTCATTGCTATACTATAGAAAGATGGCATGTAGTTCTGGAGGAGACAAACCATGTGGCAGTTTCAAATACTCTTCAGTATGTGCTGTTAGAAACTTAGAAAAGGTAACAATGCCTCCAGTCAACAACAACAAAAGGACTTTCTCATTCTGTTCTTGTCCTCTTGGCAAGTATCAGACAATCTACATAGCATAGAATTTTCTTTTTCTTTTTCCACAAATAATGCACTGAATTTTTTGGATTAAAATATTTCAGTTCTGGAAATAGCCACACATTTACTCAAGGTAAATGGGAAGATGTAAATTTCTGTCTTCATAGTATAGGCTCAAAATTTTCCCTGCTTGTACCCTTAGGAAAATAAAATGTCTGTTGTAAGAAGAGCAAGCCACAGATATTCACAGAATCCTATAATACCTCACTTACTCTAATAGCCATTTAAGTTTAATCTTAGATAAAGCCATTATAGTTTGATAATCTCTAAGTGTGGTTTTTCTGGAATATTTCACAGAGTGATAGAGTGAACATGCTGCATATAAACCACTAATTCCCAGGATAAGAGAAAATAATGTCCCTAAAGTATAATTTTGTCTTTAATATATGCTCCTCAAAGTTATATTTTTTAAAATATTTTTAGATTTATAGACCTTTATTTATTCATTTACTTATATGTGGTGCTGAGAATTGAACCCAGTGCCTCACACATGCTAGGCAAGCGCTCTACCACTGAGCCACATCCTCAGCCCCAAGTTAGATATTTTTAATACACCCATTGCTGTAGTATAGAAAAGAGTCTAATACTGAAGAAGTAACTAAATATATATATTTATAAATATATATAACTAAATATATATATATATATATATATATATATATATATATATATATATATATATAAGTTCTAAAATTTACTTTACATTCCAAGTAAAAACTATACATTCAAATTGGCTGAAACAAATCATGTTAAAGAGAATGAACTTGGGGACTCAAATATAGAAAATGTGTACATATGCAAAAAATACACATTAGAGGTGTTAAAGAAAAGGTTAATTTTGAGTATATCAGCTTGTTTTATCAATCAAATTTACCATCAATTTATTTAAGACTAGACATTAGCAGGTATAAGTATAAAAATAAGAAAAGAAGAAAGCAAAGCATTGAGACAATAGAAGATAATGTCACTAAAATATATTTTCTCTTTCTGGAAATTAAAGCTTCAGCATGGAAGGAAAGATATAATATATGTGCAAACATGTATTAAGAGATGGATCTATTAAAAGACTTAAAAGAATTACTAAAATAGTGAATTATATTTATATTAACAAAAACAATGCACTAAGAGTTCAAGAATGTTAAAGGTCATGCACCCACATGTTCTGTCAGTATAAATATTTATTCAGTATTGATAGGGTAGTATACTCCACTTAGTATGTGATTCATAACAGGACAGAAGATGTTATCAGTATTTTTGTTTGGGAATTCTAGATCAAGCAAAAGAATATCAATTCTTTCATGTGCTGCTATAAAAATAAATACAATAGAATGTTCATCACATGTGTATGGTAGTAAAGCAAATGTTACCCATAAACACAATTACTGTACTCGCCTTATGATTATGTGCATAATTCACATTCTCCCCAGCATAAAGGACATCACAGAGGAACAGGTCTAGGTTTAAAATGAGTAAAAGAATATATTTTCCACATAAAATCAAAGGAAAATTCAAACCCTTCAAACAAGAAAGGAAAGAACAAGAAAAAAGAAGAAATAGATGAGCTAAGCATGTATTACAAATTATAGTGTACTCTAGTGAATATTTTGAAAATTTGAAAATTAAAAGTTTACACAGTTATTGGAATATGGAAGTGAAGTATACACCAGAGATAATAAACTCATTACTAAAGAGGTAGTACAAACTGAAAATAGAAATGGGATCAAAGAAGGTCTTTGTAGAAAATTGATTTGTGGAAAATTGATATGGAATGTATTACTAAGGGAATATAATGGGTGTTCAAGGTAGATCAATATCATGTGGAGTGAATATCATGCTTTTTTTAAGTTACCATGTGCCATGGACAATTGACTTAATATAGCATGACATTTCTCATATTCCTATATTTAATTCATGGGTTTGAAAAGAATTCAAGCCCCAGTGAGAATTTTCAGTTTATTTATTCAATTTGGCCATCTGCATTGCTTAATTCAGGAGGCAAATGGTCATGTCTTCACTGGACTTTATGCCCTGAACCAAAGGCAATAAAAATTATAAGATAAAACCTCTTCCCTTCAGAAACTCAAAACATTTCTACAAAACTTGACTAATTAACAAAATAAATCAAACATTTTTTAAAACATAAGAACTAAAACGAGCCAAACTTCTTATATATTACATTGTTTTGTTGATCTGATTAACTAGGTGAGGGCAACACACCAAAATCATCGATGGTACCATGGACTCACACAGATGGACAGGGGAATATGCATCCTGCCACATGCTGTTCTGCCACAACTATCCAAACACTTACTTTGAAAGAATTAAAATGCAATGGAGGAGAATAAAGCAAGCACAATTATTCTGGAAGCACAATGAGAGCTACAATTATTGTCTCTTTTATTCCCTGTTGTATTCTCTTTGTCTACAACAATGTCTGGTTCATGATAGGTGCTCATACATTTGGTGAACAAATGAATGGATATAGTCTTTTTGAACATTAAAATTATCATGTACTAATGCCTTACAGGCTTCTCTCATTTATTCTTTAAATAGCATAGGGAGAGTGATTTTTCTGTGCTTATTTCTCAAGTTAGAGCTTAATTAGTATGAAACTATTTAGAACCATATTTATACTACAAACACTATTACATTTGAAGTATTTTTTATGGCTTAAATCTCAAATGTTCCCCAAAGGCTCCTATGTTAAAGGCTTGGTCTCTAGATGATAGTGCTACTGAGAGAAGGTGGAAACTTTAGTAGGTAGAGCCTAATTGGAAGAGGCAGATCACTGGAGGTTTGCCTCTGAAAGGTATATTTTATCCTGGATCCCTTCTCTGGCTCTCTTTGCTTCTCGATGTCCATAAGGTGAACAGCTTTTCTCCACCATGTTGCCATGATGTACTAAAACAAGCCCCACAACAATGAAGCCACCAGGCCACGGACTGAAACCATGAACAAAGTAAATATTTCCTCTTTTAAGTTGTTTTCTCAAGTATTTTATTGAAATATGTTCCAAATTTGATGAAACTATTTTCTTTACAGTGATATATATATATATATATATATATATATATATATATATATATATATATATATATATATATATTACCTGTAATAAATGAAACTTAGAAATTTTATAAAGGTTAAAAGAAGATAATTTAAAAAAACAGAAAATAACCTTTATCTATTGTTGTGATTATATAATTTGAAAATATTCAGAGCTATCATATGAGATGTGTAAAATGGGCATATTATCATAGTCTGTAGATGAGACACCAATAATCTCTTCCTCACCCAAGCTTAGCAAATTCAAGGCAGTACCATATCTCATACCTTGATTACAAATTCATAACTAGAAAGTAATAAAAGCCAACCCTATGAACTGAGCTAAGTGTTATTTTCATTTTTCCTTAAGCTTTGAATTGATTATATCTTCCCAGAGAAAGCTTAAGTAATAAAGAAAATGAATTTGAATTCCTTTCCTTTAGGCCTTTCATCTGTTGAGGGCATAAACATTACAGGTGATTGTTCTATTTGCTTAAAATAGCCATCTTTTATAACAGTTCTAATAACGGCAGTAACCTACTTGCACAGTCGCACAGCCAACTTTTGAACAATTAAGCAAAAAAAGTATCTAAATTTTCAGATCCAATAAAAGCTTTTCTTAGAATAGGCTTTATCTTACTATAATTTTACCTACACAATCAATTAAATTATTATTCCTATTTAAACAGCAATATATCATGTTCCTATTTTACTGTAGCAGAAAACCTACAATGTGGTTGTTATCCATCGAGCACACCACCAAAGTCTTGTTCTAAAACACACACAGTCCTTATCATTTCATTTACATGGCTCAAAACCTATCACAGACCCCAGCTGTCAGTACAACAGGGTCTAAAATCCTTAACCTGGCACCTCAAGTCATTCAATTGTGGAATAGGTTTATAGAAGCAAAACAGGGTAACTACTCATATCCAACATTTCCCTTTCTAAGGAAAGAAGGTAAAGGATAGGGAGCAGGTCAAAGAAAGAAACTCTGAGTCAAATATGCCCAAGGGTTGTCAGAATAGTCAGGGTGTATTTTTGAAAGTGTTCTAGGTATTTCTGATGTGACATTTAATTGAAATGTGAATATGTAACAGATGTGATTCTGCAATCTGTATTTGGGGTGAAAATGGGAGTTCAAAACACAATTTGAGTCAAATGTATGAAAGATGATATATCATGAACTATGTAATGCTTTAAATAATCAATAAAAAATATTTTAAAAAAGAAAGCCACTGATAAAATTCCATTCCATTTTACAACTCATATTTTTCTAATGAAACAAGCCTTGGATTTTCCCATCTTCAGCTCACATCTCTCACTTTACAAAAAAGTATTCATTTTTTTCATTTCTTTTATATGCACTTGATCTACTTCAAAATTCATTTCAAATTCAATTTCTCCATGAAAGTTTCCATTTCTGGAGGAAATAATGGGGAAAAAGTGTTTATTGAGCACTTTTAAAGGAGATGCAGTTATAAAGCAATATGACTGATTTTTGAAACTTTCTATTTTACCTGGTCTAATTCACAATTATCGTGATCAGTTTCAAAAAAGTGACTTGTTCAAACTATATTGCCATTAATTAAAATGCTTTAGAATGTTTATGAAATGAATAAACTGAAATGCATTACTTTTAATATCATTATTACTAGTAAATGATCATCCTTTACAAGTAGATTTAATTTTCTGAGAATGGACAATTGTCTTCAAAGCTCTTCAATAATAAAAAATAACCAAGCTCCTTGAAAACACAGAAGTGATTTGCTCAAAATTTAATCTCTAGAACCTAAAATAGTACCTAGAACTTAATAAATAGTAAGTTAAGTATATAGAATTTGGGATCAAAAATGAGTTGTGATTCTGAAGCAATTATACTTCTTTGGCTTTAAAAGCAATTTGGAAGAGTGGCTTCAAAAGTATCTGAGCAATTGTGATATTAGTGACTTTCTGGAGAGAACAATGATATTTAAGACATGAAACTTGAGTTTATTTTGTGGTCATCATTATTTTTGGCTACATTTATATATGGGTTGATTTTTTATGGTTATTTAAGCAATATTTATCAAATTTTAAGATTGTATATACTATATGGCCTGTTTTATTTTTAAATAGCATATAAAACATAGACCAAAAAGACTATAATGACATTATATCAAAATATTATCAATTATTGGCTATAGAAGGCAGTATAATGGATAATCTCTTTTTTCTATTCTTTACTAAAATTCTATCATGAATACTTATTGTTTTGTTAAAATGTTACAATAGCACAGGAAATTAGCATTTCCTATTAACCCTCATAGATTTAAGGAATCAAAGTTTACTAGGTTACAGGTGCTTTCTTCACCCATACTTTTCACTATCTAAGATACCTCTGTTTGTGAGAAGAATTCTGCTGAGTACTACGGACACCAAGTGAACAAGATACAGCCCTTGTCTTGGTGACTTGGAGTCCAGTGAGAAACAGCTGATACTCAACCACTACAGAACAATGTGGAAACTCAGAGGAGGAGAGAGCCCCAGGTGCTAATGGACCATATGGGAGGGGCGATTTTCTTCAAAGTTCAGAAAAGACCTCCCAGGAAAAGTGACATTGAAATCAAGACTGATGGACAAATTGGAGTTAGCCAGATGAAGAGGAGAACAAGTAGCAGAAAAGATAGCCTAGCCAGAGAAACTGTAATTGTCCACATGTAAGTTGTATGCTTTAATTGAAATAAAAGTTTGGCAAAGCCATCCACCAGCAGAGGAGGTAGAGGTAGGAAGTTCCTTTGAGACAGAAAGACATAATGAATGGTTTTGTAAACTATGTGAAAGAGTTTGAAATGAAGGTTCAAAATGGTGAAGGAAGCTAAGAAGCATCATTGTATTTGTGATTTGGGAAAATACACTCACTAAATTGAAGAGAAATTATGACTCTGAACAGTGTGAGTTAAGAAGAGTTAAAAAATTGTTGGACAGCAAAGACTTTAAGAGAAAATGGGTGAGTGTGTCTCTATAACTGTGAGATATAAAAAGACATCTTAAGACAAAAAAAAAATATCCACAACAAGAAAACAAAAAGATAAGTTGGACTTCAAAATGAAAAACTTCTGTTCTTCTACATATATCACTGAGAAAATGCAAGCAATGTATGGAGACAACATGTTAAGGTCAAAGGATCAAATTATATTGAGCAAAGGGCTATATCAAGACTGTAGGCAGAAACTCACAAAGTCTATGGTGCAATGATTAACAGCCCAATTCTTTTAAATATTAAAATGCTTGAACAGCCACCCAATGCTGGGGAGGGGATACAAATGTTCAGTTGATAGATGAAATAATGTTCCACCTGAGTGAGTCATCAGTGAAGTACAAATTAAAACCACAATAATACCATCTCTCTCTCTCTCTCTCTCTCTCTCTCTCTCTCTCTCTCTCTCACACACACACACACACACACACACACACACACAGACAAAAAATGGTAACATTATAAAGATTGCAAAGACTGAAAACACTACATGGTAATAACAATGTGAAGAAAATTCAAACATCATAAATTGCTGAAGGAAGCATTGAATGGCCCAACAACAAATTTGGAAAAATGACTAATAATTTCTTATAAATTTAGAGGTTCTATAATGAAGCAATTTCACCCCTAGTTATTTGCCCACAAGAAGGAACTTGTGTTCACAAAAATACTTTTAGAATTTTATAGGAATGTTATAGCCGTTTAATTCATAATTAGCAACAACTAGAAATAACTCAAATATTTATCACTTAGAGAATGAGAAAAAAATTGTAGGTCTTCATACAATGGAACACTACTTCAAAATAAAAATTACAGATACATGCAACAACATGGGTGTTATGGTTTGGATCTGAAATGTCACCCAAAAGCTCCTGTGTTGAAGGATTGGTCCCCAGCTGATGGTGCTATTGGGAGGTAGTGAAGAATTTAGGAGGTAAGAACAGTTAGAGGAAATAGGTCACTGGGCAGTCCCTCAAAAGGAATGTTGGGACTCTAGTCTCTTCCTCTCTCTCTGCTTCTTGGCCTGCCATGAGGTAAACAGCATTCCTCTGCCATGTGCCCTCAGCTCTGAGGTACAGCTTTGCCAAAGGCCCAGCACAAGCAGGACCAAGCAAACAGGGACAGAAACTTCTGAAAGCATGAGCTAAAATACAGCTTTCCTCCTTATATGCTGATTTCCTCACAGCGGCAGAAAGCTGACTAACACAATAAATAAATCTCAACAGCATTGTTTTGAATAAAAGACGACAGAGTACATACTGTCTGGTTACATTTATATGAATCTCAAAGACAGTCAGACTCATCTATACAAGTAGAAATCAGAATTATTGCCTTTGGGTAAGGTTGGGGAGAACTCAAAACAACTAAGAAGAAATTTTCTACAGTGATAGAAATGTTCCATATTTTGGTGGAAGTGTTACAGCACTACATACATTTGTCAAAATTCTGGGAGAGTTATATACTTAAGATTTACATATTTTACCACATGTAAATTACATTTTAATAAAATTAGTTAAATAAAATTGTTGCAATTAATCAAAGCAGGAAATGATAATAAACTAAACTAAGGCATTAGCAGTGAAAACGGATAAACATGCAAAAATTGGAAGAATAGCAATAGAAACTGGCTGCTGTGAACACTGAGCATGGAAAAGCAGCTGAAATGCCTCCACACTTTGGAATTCAGTGCAACTTAGCAGAAAGTGTTGCCATTTACTGAAATAGAAAACATAGGAGAAGGAAGAGTTGTGAGGCAGGGGGAATGATCAATTTCATTTGGGACCCATTAAAGAGTCTTCAAGACATCCCAAATGAAATTCACCCTTAAGCACTCTGTACAGAAGTGGAGGTGTCAGAGATAGGGTATATACCAGAGAAATAGCTGTGAAAAGTCTTTACACAAATTATTTCACAGAAGTTGAAAAGATGACCCACAGAATATTCCAGGAAAGAAAAAACATTCCATTTATAGTAAAAATAGAGAAAGTGGAGCCCACAAAATTAAGCAAGAAAAAGTGGCAGAAATAAAAAGTTAAAACTAATAAATGCTAGGTCAAAGACAAGTGAAAAAAAAATCCTTCAAGGAGAAGAGAATCCCAAGTATGATGAGAGCAGAGGGGAAAGGTAAGAAGGAGAAGAACGAAAAATAGTGCATTGGATTTGTCCAAAAGTACCTCAGTGGTGATACTATCAAAAGGGTTTTAGGAGGAGAAATGGCATCAAAGCCAAATTGTGGGGAATAAGAATGAGGAAATACATCTTATAATTTTTTAATGTATGAATACCTGTGCATTTGTTTACCAGTTTGTGCACTAGCACAAGAATTACTGCATGAACACACGTACACACACACACACACGTACACACTATATTCTTTACATAATACTTATTTTTTTGAGAATTAGAATTAAGCCTCTATAAATATCTGAAAATAGAGAATTACTTTCTAAGAAAAAATTTATGCTGGTATCATTTACAGCTTATTTCTATAAGATAACCAGGAAATTTAGATCACTTTCAAAAGTCAAAATTAAGGTAAAATTAAAAATATGAATTCAGAAAGAAAAACAATCAAATGTGTCCATTAAAAACAATAAAATATGACTGGGCAACATATGTATAAATATATATGTATATACCCACACACACGTTTATAGAAGAAATGGCCAGTTTAGTCCACAACAAAGCTTTAAGGAAGGTTAACAGATAGTCTGGCTGGGTTTTTTTTTTCTGAGAGGGTGTGTATTTTGGTACCAGGGATTGAACCCAGGAGTACTTAACCACTGTTATATCCCTAGCTTTTTGGTCTTTCTTTCTTTCTTTCTTTCTTTCTTTCTTTCTTTCTTTCTTTCTTTCTTTCTTTCTTTCTTTCTTTCTCTCTTTCTTTCTTTCTTTCTCTATTTATTTATTTATTTATTTTGTGAGACAAGGTCTCTCTAAGTTGCTTAGGGCCTCACTAAATCATGAGGCTGGTTTTGAACTTGTGATCCTCCTGCATTAGCCTCCCAAGTTGCTGGGATTACAGGCATAGGCCACTGAGCCCAGCTTGATGGTATTTTCTTGTGACCCAGGAATTGCAAAGTAAAGCCAGATTTCTTTCACCTCCTGGTTATTAGATATTATCAATGTAACAGTATTAATATACATTTCAGTACATATATCTGTGGCTATAAAAGTGAGGAAGTACAATTCACCTCCAGTGGGGAGCAACATTATTTAGGAAACAGGGCCCACTCCAGACTTCAAAGTTCATGGGTTATTCACATTTTATACTTTGATTGTAATTAATTTAAAAGTGACATTTTTCTTTAAATCTGTAATGGTTTCCCCTCATCCTTCCCTGATAATTAATATAAATAAGATTAACTCTTCCTGAGTACCTGATGCAATTAAAACCTTAAATGAAAATCGCTCTCTTAGGACAACAAAAGCAGGTGTTATTTATTAATTTGCTAGAATTTATTTAAAGGAGTAGAAAAGGAATAGGATGTTTTTTAGGTCATGATTTATAATCCCAATCCTGTGACTCCCATTAATGCCGTCAACTCTCTTTGGAGATTGTGGTGGGAGAGAGGTATAGGATATCAATCAATCAGTCAATCACTAGGTTAGTTTATCATCTGATATATCCACAAAGAGATTTAAAAAAATAAATGCTGGTATTGTGACAGAATAAAATAAAAACCTAAATACCACAATTAAGTAAGTAATTTAAACACTATAGGGGTATAAATTACATGAACTAGGAGTGTATCCCAACTTAAAATTTGAAGTTCCCAGGGATAGTGTTGTGGCTCAGTGGTAGAGCGCTTCACACACACACACACACACACACACACACACACACACGAGGCACTGGGTTCAATCCTCAGCACCACGTAAAAATAAATAAGTTAAAGATACTGTGTCCATCTGCAACTAAAAAAGTATTGTTTAAAAAAAAATAAAGTTCCCAGCCCCAGTGCAGTATGAGATATCCTAGTACCTGTAGAGGCAGACTTGTGATGTATACAGCATATGTGAAAATCTAAATACATCTAATCATTTGTCCCCACAATTTTATAAATCTAGGGGTTAGATTTTACAAAAGGATGTTCTACTTCAGAAAACCTTTAGGTTCTTTCAATCAATAAAAGTGTTTAACCTTTCATAAGACTTTAGAATGCAATACTGTATTTTTAGGATAATTTAAATGCACATCTCACAGACTGACTGGTACCCCACAGTTAATCTTCACTAATTAAGGGATCTGTTAACTGTTTCCACAACATTACTCTTCTTCCTGCCTCTTTATCTCAGCCTTGTCTTATCCCTACCAGGTCAGTCTTACCTATTCTGCAAAACCCAGATCCAATCTCATCTTCTTGGAGGCCTCCAGGATCGACATGCACTAGTTACTGCCTTTTTTAATCTCTTCTTAACTGTGTCACTTGAATTTATACCAAGAAAATATCTGTATCGTACATGTTGTACATAATCAAGAAGAAAAACTAGATGATTCTTACTTTTAGAATCAGGTTAAATTGTACTTTTGTAACCAATGGATATAAAACTGTGGACATAATAGAGTCTCAATAAAAATGTGTGGTATTGAAAAGATGAAAGAGAATTATGAAAATAGCATAAGAAAAAAAATAAATTTGAAGTGTAAGAGATTCCCAGTTTTTCTTGCATTTTAAACAAATGATGTGGTTTTTAAGTACTCCCCAAATTAAGAACCTTTTATAAAGTGTGTTAGTCAGCTCTGCATTGTTGTGACTAAAATACTCAACAAGAACAACTTAGAGAAGGGAACATTTATTTTGGCTCATGGTTTCAGAGATTTAGTCCATAGTCCATTGTTCTGGTCCAAGGTGAGGCAGAACATCCTGTGGAAGGACATGGTAGAGGAGCTGTGCTTCTTTCAGGCTTCTTTTTTTTTCATTTCTTTTTTTTATTGGTTGTTCACAACATTACAAAGCTCTTGACATATCATATTTCATACATTAGATTGAAGTGGGTTATGAACCCCCAATTTTACCCCAAATGCAGATTGCAGAATCACGTCGGTTATACATGAAGTGAGGCAAAGACACAGGGTGTCCTTCCCCAGAGACCCATCTTCTCCAATCACAGGCTGCCTGCCTACAGTTACCACCCTATTAGGACACACTAGGATGGGATGATTTGGTCACAGCTCTTACAATCTAATTATTTCACCTCTGAATATTCCTCCATGAACACAAGTGCTTTGGGGGACACCACCTATCCAAACCATAACATAAAGATTTCTTATGACTTTCAATACTTGACCATACTGTGAAGATGTGTTCCCTACTTCTAAAACCAATTCAGCTAATGATTTCCATTTTTGTCCTTGACTCAGGGACTATACTGACATTTCTATTTTCTTATCTCTTTGTGGGGATAATTATCTAGTAGTGATTTGATGAGTCAAAGTTGTAAAAGTACTTTAAAGGAGAGACTATATAAAGGTGCATCTTCATTGATGCAAATAATGTATAAATAACATGTTTTGTTGCCTTTTAACTTGCTTTCTTCATATGTGAATACACAAGGGCCTCTATGATCAGTTGACTGATGTCTTAGCATTTTGCCACAACAGAAATATTAAAAATAGAAAAATAATTGAAATATAAAAAGGTATATAATTTGAGTTATATATAAAAAGAAAACTAACTTCAGACCCAGAATCAAACAATGAATAGTTATGCACATTACAGGTTTTTTTGTCTTTTTAATGATAAATTATATGTATTTTATATTAATCCATTTTTTAAATACCATTATGGGCACTTCAAGTTATTACAATTATAAAAATATTATCTAGCAAAACATTTTAACTCCAAAACTAGATTCATTATAAAAGCATACAAATTCACTTTTTTTTGGCATGTTTGCATGTGTGGTGCTGGGGATTGAATCCAAGGTCTTGTGCATGCAAGGCAAGCACTCTACTAACTAAGCCATATCCCCAGCCCCAAAAATTCACTTCTTAAAGTCACAAAATTTGTTTTGCAGACATGTATCAACAGAAATACTTTCACATACCTCAATCAGATTATTTTTGGTTTTGCACCACAAATAAAGGAAGGGAAAAAATCTTTTAAAGTCCTTTTTAACATGTTCAGTATCAGAAATGCAATAGCTTTCCATGAAGAATCTAAAAGATATTATTCTCCATGTTCAATCATAAAAACAGAGACCAACATGAAAGAAACCACCCAAAAGAAATAATACATCTTAAAACATTATAGCCAGGAAAGGCTTAGCTGCCATCTCATAGTGGAACTATGTCTCACAGGGGAACTAAGGTGTAATACATAGTTCTCCACAGATGTGAATTAAGATCAAAGTTATTTATGGTCTAGTTTTTACGTGGCAGAACCAAATAAAGAATGCCAGTAAACTGACTGAGCAAAGCTTGCTAGGTCACCCAATACTCTAGTTCATTCATTCACTTAATAAACACTGAATGCTTACTATGTGCAAGATACCATGCAAAGGTGAAAAACAAATGAAACACTGGAAAAGTGCAGAGCTTTTAAAGATGATAAACACACAGATAAATTAAAATAAATATTCTAAAGCTAAACAAGAATGATCAAATAACTTTGTCTAGGTCTTGGAGAATAAGGAAATCTACAAACTCAGTGGCTGAAAACAACAGAAATTTATTTTCTCACTGTTCTTGAGGCCAGAAGTCAGAAATAAAGATATTGACAAAAGGTTCTTCTGGAGGCTCCAAGGACGAGTCCATGCTAAGCCTCACTCCTAGTTTATGATAGCTGCAAGTTTGCAGATGCATCATTTTAGTCTCTGTCTCTGTCTTCACATCATCTCTCCTCTGTGTCTCCACTTCTCCCCTCTCCTTCCCTTCCTATCTTCTTCTCTCCTCTTCTTGCCTCTCCTCTTCTCATACAAGGAAGCTCATCCTTGGATTTAGGGACTAACTAATCTAGGATAATCTCACCTCAAGTTCCAGATCTATATGGGGGTCAGGGGGTATTAGGCAATTCAACCTATTCTACAATCAGGATTTCACATGTGAGAAAAACTGAAAGGATATTCTGAGAAATAAGAGCACATACCAATGCATTAACATTCAGGAAAGAACATGTCATTTAATGAAAAGGGTAAGAATTGTGATATTTGAATGAACCTGGAGAAAGGATAGGTGATGAGGCTTAAGCGGCAGTTTGGGGACAAATTAAAAAGCACTCTATAATTTAAACCAAAAAGATTTAAACAAGTCAAACTATTTTAGGTGAAAATGTCTATGGAAAAAAATTTGGAGTCTAGAAGAGCTGGAGAGATTTACTGAGGCTGACAGACTTTAAAACAGAGGTTGGCAAACTTTTTATGCAAAGAGCCAGATTGTAAATATTTTAGGCTTACAGACCATACTATCCCTGTCACAACTACACAACTCTGCCATTGTAACATGAAAGCAGACATAGAGAGTATGTAAATGAGTAAAGGTGGATATGTCCCTATATACATTATTTGTGAACACTGATATTTGAATTTCAGATAATTTTCACAAGTCATGAAATAGTACTCTTTTGGTTTTAAAAATGTGTTCAACTACAAAGCCATTTGTAGAGATAATGTCAACAAAAGTAGTGAAAGAGCTAGCTAGCTCCAAGGGCTCATCCTTACACAGAAACACCAAACATCAACCCCAAACTGGAAAAATCAAATTTTTCAGAATTCTGGAAAATAGTCAACGTTTATAGCTATCAAACAAATATTGACTCAATAAGAACAAAAGCAAAAGCAAAATGACAGAAAAGCAAGCACCTATATTTTCTCTTTCCCCAACTCCCTCCACAATGTTGTGACAATATCACAAAAGAAAACCTGCATTTCTGGTGTGAGACTTTGGTCTCTGGTTTGTGAAATGGCAAAACAGAAAATTGTGTTATTCTATCTTGACTTGTCTGCAACAATCTCAAAGACTGACTCATGAGGTTTGCCTTTATGGACTCATGATGTTTGCCTTTATGGATTCATGATGTTTGCCTTTATTGTACCCAACTGGGAGCTCTCTCACATGGAAAAGGAGCTATACATAGGGCGATACTGAAAAACCCCCTGATGAAGCCGGACAGCCGACCCACACCTGCGGCAAGAGCACACCACTGAGGCAAACAATAGATAAGACAGGAGACTGTGAGAAAAGTAGGGAAGAGGGTTCTTTGGAAAATAAAGGCACTGGAAAGCACCTGTGTGAACAGCATGATTTAGGAAGTCATGTGTGTAACCAGGGAAGGATGCAGGCTTAGGGAAGATCCTAGGCTTTCACCTTAGGCTAATGTTCAAGCTGAGCACAAGCAGGAAGTGAAGGCTGGGACAGAATTGTAAAAAGAGATGCCTGGCTGAGTTTCAGGGGTACACAAAGTAAACCTGCAAAGATTAGGAGAGTTTCTCTCCTTTTCTACTTTTTCTTCCTTCCTTCTTTTCCTTTCCTTTTTCTTTTCTCCTTCTTCTCCTTCTCCTTCTTCTTCCTCTCCTTCTCCTTCCTGCCCTTTTTCTCCTCCCCTTCTCCTCCTCTTCTTCCTCCTTCTTGTCCTTCTCCTTCTCCTTCTTCTTTTGATTCCAGGTATTCAAATCAAAACTATTTGTCAGAACACAAAATTTAAAAATCATACATAACAAAGAATACAGAGACCTATGGGACACTGTCAAATGTATACTTATATAAATAACAGGAGATGCAAAAAGAAAGAGGAGAGAGAAGTGGGTATAAAGAATGTAATAATGGTCAAAAACTTTCTGTCATTGATAGAAGACACTAGTCTACACATCCAAGAATTTCAACAACAGCAAAGAAGGACAAACACAAAGAGGTTCATACCAAGGCACATCATAATCAAAATGCCAAAATCAAAGAGGAGGGAAGGACCTTGAAGGCAGCAAAAGAGAACATGGAATCTTTAATGAACATGGAATATTTAGTAATATTGGCAATTTCTCAGCAGAAACTACAGATGCCAGAAAAAAAATGAAATAGTTCAGATACTGAAAGAAAAAAAAACTGTCCTTCAAGTGCTTTATATCCAGAAAAACTCTTCTTTGAAAACAAGATTAAATTGAGATAGGCTTAGATAAACATAAGCCAAGGGAGTTGGTTGCTAGTTGACCTGCCTTATAATAAATGCTAACAGAAAAATTTCTGGTGGAAATGGAAGGAAAAGAAAAAATAACTTAAAACAATATGGAGAAATCGTGAGCACATGTAAAGGTTACCACATAGGTGATCAGAAACCAGTATTATTCTATTTTATTTTTATTTTGGAACTCTTTTTCCTATAGAATTTAATGAGACATGCATAAACCAATGATTAACAGTCTACATCAATGAGTACACAGTACATACAAATTTGTTTTTCTTTTTCAAATGTTTGTATTAGAGCATTATAATTATATATAGTGTTTGGGTTCATTTTGACAAAATCATGCACAGAAAAATTTTATTTCAATCACCATTCCTTAACTTTTCCTCCCCCTATTTTCCTCCTCTATTCTACTAAAATTCCTTTCTCCTACATATATACAAAGGTAAAATTTACTCTGATATCCTTACATATGAATATAACATGATTTTGTTAAAACTCATTTAATTTATCTTCTCTTTTCTACTCTCCCCCCACCTTCTTTCCTTTGTTTAGATCTAGCTTCCATATATGAGAGAAAACACTAAGCCCTTGATTTTCCAAGTCTGACTTATTTCACTTGGCATGATTTTCAGCATTTCCATCCATTTACTGGCAAACGCCATTACTTTGTTCTTCATTATGGCTGAGTAAAATGCCATTATATATATGTTCTTCATTTTCTTAATCTGTTCCTCTATTGATGGGCATCTGAGTTGATTCCATAATTTGGCTATTGTGAATGGTGCTGCTATAAACATTGAGGTGGCTGTACCACTATCACATGCTGATTTTAGATCTTTTGAATAAATACTGTTGAGTGGGATAGCTGGGTCTTGTGGTGCTTCCATTCCTAGTGTTTTGAGGAATCTCCATACTGCTTTCTAGGGTAGCTGTACTCATTTTCAGTCCTACCAACAATGTATGAATATAACATTTTCCCAATATCTTTGCCAGAATTTTATTATTATTATTATTATTATTATTATTATTATTATTATTATTATTTGCTCTCTTGCTAATTGCCATTCTGACTGGACTGAGATAAAATCTTACTGGAGTTTTGATTTGCATTTCTTAATTGCTAGGGATATTGAACATTTTTTCATATATTTCTTGACCATTTGTGTTTCTTCTTTTGAGAAGTTTCTGTTTAGCTCTTTGTTCAACCATTGATTGGGCTGGGTTTTTTTGTTGTTGTTTGTTTGTTTGTAGGTTTTGTTTTTTATTGTTGTTGTTTTGGCATTGAGATTTTTGTGTTGTTTGTATATTCTGTCCCCTGTCCGATGAGTAGTTAGCAAGGATTTTCTTCCATTTTATAGGCTTTTCCTTCATTCTGTTAATCATTTCCTTTGGTGTGTAGAGCTTTTTAATTTGATGTCATCCCACTTATTAATTCTTGGTAATATTTCTTGAACTTTAGGTGTCTTGTTGAGAAAATTGGGTCCTTCACTTGTATGATGGAGTGTTGACCATATGTTTTCATCTAGCAGTTGCAAGTTTTCTGGTATGATTTCTCAGTCTTTGATCCATTTCAATTGACTTTTGATCTGGGTGAAAGATAGAGATATAATTTCATTCTTCTGCTTATGGACATCCATCCACTTTTCCCAGCACCATTTATTAAAAGTGTTATCCTTTCTCCAACATATATTTTTGGAAACTTTGTCAAGTATCAGATGGCTGTAAACTTTTGAGTTTGTCTCTGTATCTTCCACTCTATTCCATTGGTCTTCATGTCTATTTTGAGGCCAATACCATGTTGTTTTTCTACTATAGTTCTGTAGTATAAGTAGATATCAGGTATTGTGATGCCTCCTACATCACTTTTCTTATTCAGAATGACTTTGGCTATTCTGGTTCTCTTATTCTACCAAATGAATTTTAGCACTTTTTAAAAATTGTTCTGTGAAAAATATCATTGGTATTTTGATGAGGATTGTATTGAATGTGTAAATTGCTTTTGATAGTATGGCAAGTTTGATAATATTAACTCTGCCTATGAAAGAACATAAGAGATCTTTTCATCTTCTGAGGTCCACTTCAGTTTATTTCTTCAGTGTGATATAGTTTTCATAGTAGTGATCTTCTACCTTGTTAGTTAAATTAATTTACAGGATTTTACTTTTCAGACAATTGTGAAGGGGATGGTTTCCTGATTTGATTTCTTTGTTAGTTAAATTGTTATTAGAATACAGAAAAGCTATTGACTTATACGGGTTGATCTTACATCTTTCTATATTGCTAAATTCATTTATAAACTCTAGAAGCCTTTGTATATTCTATATGTAAAATGTTATCAGCAAACAATGATAGTTTGACTAATTCTTTTCCAATTAGTATTATTTTATTTCCTTCTTTGTCCTTATTGTCCTGGCTAGAGTTTCAAGAACTATAGTGAATAGAAGTAGTGAGAGAGTGAGTAAGTTATACTCCATGTATGTATAAAAGGTCAAAATACACTCCTCTGTCATGTACATCTAAAAAGATAAAATTAAAACAAAATAAGTGGTGAAAGAAGACATCCTTGTCTTGTTCTTGATTTTAGAGGAAAAGCTTTTAGTTTTTCTTCATTCAGCATGATTTGGGCTATGGGTTTGTCATATATGGCCTTCATAATGTTGAGGTACATTCCTTCTATTCATAGTTTCTCCAGTGTTTTAACATGAATGTTTGCTGTATTTTATCAAAGGTTTTTCCTGCATTTATTGAGGTGATCATATGATTCTTGATTTAATTCTCCTAATGTGGTTAATTGCATTTATTGATTTACGTATATTGAAGCAACCTTGCCTTCCTGGGATGAAGCCAACTTGGTCATTGTGTATTATCTTCTTAATATGTTTTTGAATGTTGTTTGCTAAAATGTTTTTAAGGATTTTTCCATCCATGTTCATCAGAATTATTGGTTTGTAGTTTTCTTCCCTAAATTGGTCTTTGTCTTATTTTGGTATTCGGATTATACTGGCTTCATAGAGTATGTTTAGGAATATTCCTTCTATTTCAATTTCATGGAATAACTTGAGAAAGACAATGATTAATTCTTCTTTAAAGGTCTGGTTAAACTCTGAGGAGAATCTGTCTGGTCCTGGGCTTTTCCTTGTGAACAGGATTTTAATTGCTGTTTCAATTTCATTACTTGATATTGGTCTGTTTTCTATATCTTCCTGGTTCAATTTTGGCAAATCCAGAATATCTGTCAATGTCTGCTAGATTTTGCAGTTTACTTGAATATTCAAAATAGTTTCTAATGATCCTCTGTGTTTAAGAAGTGTCCATGGTAATATCTCCGTTTCATCTCTACTCTTGTTGATTTGGATCTTCTCCCTTTTTCTTTTGGTTTGTGACTAAGAGTCCATAAATATTATTTATCTTTTTGAAAAACCAACTCTTTGTTGCATTACCTGTGTATTTTTTATTCTGAATTTCATTAATTCTGGCTCTGATCCTTATGATTTCTTATACTAATTTTGAAATTCTTTTTCTAATGCTTTGAGGTAGAGCATATGCTTATTTATTTGGGATCTATGTTTTTAATGTAGTTAATCAATGCAATGAATTTTCCCCTTAGTCCTGTATTCATATTGTCCCAGAGACTTTGATATGTTGTTTCACTGTTTTCTTTTCTAAGAATTTATTAATTTCTTTCCCCTTTTATTCTTTGATCCATTCTTCACTTAGATAATAGTATTGTCTTATCTCCAGGTGTTTATATGGTTTTTATTCTTTTTCTTCCTGATGATTTTATTCTATTATGGTCCAATAGGATACATATGATTAATATCTATTTTTTTCTATTTGCTGAGATTTTTATTGTGAACTAGAATATGGTTGATTTTAGAAAAAGTTTCATGAGCTGCTGAGAATAAGATGAATTCAGATGTTTTGTGATGAAACATTCTGTAGATGTGTATAGGTCCATTTGATTTAGAGCATTATTGAGATTGGGTATATATTTATTGATTATATGCTTTTCTGACCTGTCTATAGGTAATAGGAGTATATTGGAATCACCCAACAATATGTTGCCTTCAAGAGATTCATCTTGCAGGAAAAGACATCCACAGACTGAAGATGAAAGGGTGAGAAAAAATGTATCACTCACATAGACCTCATAAACAAGCAGGGGTTTCCATCCTCATATCAAGATAAAGTGGTTTTCAAACCAAAGCTAGTGAAAAGGGATAAAGAAGGACATTTCATACTGGTCAAGGGATTCATACATCAATAAGACATAACAGTCATAAATATCTATGCCCCGAACAATGGGACAACTATGTATGTCAAACAAACCCTTCTCAAATACAAGAACCAAATAGACCACAACACAATAATACTGGGTGACTTTAATACACCTCTCTCACTACTGGATAGATTTTCCAAACAAAAACTAAACAAAGAAACAATAAAACTCAATAATACAATCAAGAATGTGGACTTAAAAGACATATTTAGAATACTCCATCCATCAAGAAGAGAATGCATTTTCTTCTCAGCAGCATATGGATCCTTTATCAAAGTAGACCATATGTTATGCCACAAAGCAACTATATGTAAATATCAAAAAATAGAGGCACTATCTTGCATTCTATCTGACCATAAGGGAATGAAATTAGAAATTAATGATAAAATTTTTAAAAGAAACTACTCTACCACCTGGAGACTAAAAAATACACTATTGAACAATGTATGGATAACAGGAGACATCAAGGAGGAGATGAAAAAAATTCTTAAAGGTAAATGAGAACTCCAATACAACGTATCAAAATCTCTGGGACACTATGAAGGCAGTGCTAAGAGGAAAGTTCATTGCATGGAACTCATTCATTAACAGAAGAAAAAGTCAACAAATTAACAAAATGACATTACAGCTCAAAATCCTAGAAAAAGAACAAACCAAAAGTAGTAGAAGATAAGAAATAATTAAAACCAGGGTAGAAATTAATGAAATTTAAACTAAAGAAACAAGTTAAAACATTGATAAAACTATAAGTTGTTTCTTTCAAATAAATAAATAAAATTGGCAAACACTTAGCCACTCAAATGAGAAGAAGGGGGGAGAAAACTCAAATTACTAAAATTTGTGATGAAAAAGGAAATATCATGGCAGACACTACTGGGATACAAAATACAATTAGAAACTATTTTGAAAATTTATACTCCAACAAAATAGAAAACCTCAAAGACACTGACAAATTTCTAGAGGCATATGATCAGCCCAAACTGAATCAAGATGACATACACAATATAAACAGATCAATTTCAAGCAAGGAAATAGAAGACTCCATCAAAAGCCTACCAACCAAGAAAAGCCCAGGACCAGACAGATTGACAGCTGAGTTCTATAAGACCTACAAGGAAGAATTAATACCAATACTTCTCAAATTATTCCATAAAATAGAAAAGGAAAGAACCCTTCCAAACTTATTCTATGAAGCTAGTATCATCCTGATACCAAAACCAGGCATAAACACATCAAGGAAAGAAAATTTCAGACCAATATCCCTAATGAACATTGATGTAAAAATTCTCAATTAAATTCTGGCAAATTGCATACCAAAACATATTTTTAAAAATAGTGTACCATGATCAAGTGGGGTTCATTCCAGGGATGCAAGGTTGGCTCAACATACAGAAATCAATAAATATAATTCAGCACATCAATAGACTTAAAGATAAGGATTATATGATTACATCAATTGATGCAGGAAAGGCATTTGGCAAAATACAGCACCTTTCATATTCAAAACACTAGAAAAACTAGGGATGGTAGGAAGATAACTCAACATAGTAAAAGTTATCTGTGCTAAACCCAAGGCCAACATCATTCTAAAAGGAGAAAAATTGAAAACATTCCCTCTAAAAACTGGAACAAGATAGGGATTCTCTCTTTCACCACTTCTATTCAACATAGTCCTTGAAACTCTAGCCAGAGAAATTAGACAGATGAAAGAAATTAAAGGATACAAGTAGGAAAAGAAGAACTCAAACTATCATTATTTGCTGATGACATGATTCTAAATCAGAAGATCCAAAAAACTCTACCAGAAAACTTCTAGAATTAATTAATAAATTCAGCAGAGTAGCAGGATATAAAATCAATACCCATAAATTAAATGCATTTCTATACATCAGTGATGAATCCTCTGAAGTACAAATCAGGAAAACTACCCCATTCATAGCCTCAAAAATATAAATAAATAAAATACTTAGGAATCAACAAAAGAGGTGAAAGACCTCTATAATGAAAACTACAGGACACTAAAGAAAGAAATTGAAGAAGACCTTGGAAGATGGAAAGACCTCCCATGCTCTTGGATAGGCAAAATTAATTTGTCAAAATGGCCATACTACCCAAAGTGCTATACAGATTCAATATGATTCCAATTAAAATCCCAATGGAATTCCTCAATGAAATAGAAAACGCAATCAAGAAATTCATTTGGAAAAATAAGAGACCCAGAGGAGCCAAAGCAATCCTTAGCAATATGCGTGAAGCAGGAGGCCTCACAATACCAGACCTTAATCTCTACTACAAAGCTATAGTAACAGAAATGGCATGGTATCGGCACCAAAATAGAAATGTAGACCAAAGGTACAGAATAGAAGACACAAAGACAAACCTACATTAATACAGTTATCTCACACTAGACAAAGGTGCCAAAAACATACATTGGAGGAAAGATAGCCATTCTTCAACAAATGGTGCTGGAAGAACTGGAAATCCACATGCAGCAAAATGAAAATAAACTCCTATCTCTCATCATGCACAAAACTCAACTCAAACTGATCAATTACCTAGGAATTAGACTAGAGACCCTGTGCCTAATAGAGAAAAAAGTAGGCCCAAATCTTCATCACGTGGGAAAAGGCCCTGACTTCCTTAACAAGATTCTTAAAGTGTAAGAAATAAAATCAAGAATTAATAAATGGAATGGACTCAAGCTAAAAAGCTTCTTCTCAGCAAAAGAAACAATCGATGAGGTGAAGAGTGAGCCTACATTTTGGGAGCAAATTTTTGCCACATACATATCAGATAGAGCACTAATCTTTAGGATATATTAAGAACTCAAAAAACTTAACACCAGAAAAACAAACAATCCAATCAATAAATGGGCTAAGAAGCTGAACAGATACTTCTCAGAAGAAGATATATATATTCAATCGACAAATATAAAAGAAGTTCAATATCTCTAGTAATTAGAGAAATTCAAATAAAACTACTCTAAGATTTCATCTCATGCCAGTCAGAATGGCAGTTATCAAGAATACAGACAACAATAAATGTTGGCGAGGATGTGGGGAAAAAGGCACATTCATACATTGCTTGTGGGACTGCAAATTGGTGCAACCGATCTGGAAAGAAATATAAAGATTCTTTTAAAAACTTGGAATGGAACCACCATTTGACCCAGCTATCTAACTCCTTGGTCTTACCCAAAGGACTTAAAATCAGCATATTATAATAATGCAGCCACATCGATGATTATAGCAGTTCAATTCACAATAGCTAAACTGTGGAACCAACCTAAATGCCCTTCAATAGATGAATGGATGAAGAAACTGTGGTATATATACACAATGGAATATTATTCAGCATTAAAAGAGAATAAAATTATGGCATTTGCAGGTAAATGGATGGAGTTGGAGAAGATAATGCTAAGTGAAATAAACCAACCAAAAAAACCAAAGGTCAAATATTCTTCTGATAAGTGGATGCTGATCTATAATGTGGGGGGGAGGGGACATGGGAAAAATGGAGAAACTGATTGGGCAGAGGGGAGGGTGGTGTGGGGAGGGGCATGTGGGTAGGAAAGATAGTGGAATGAGATGGACATCATTACCTTGGTACATATATGACTGCGCATATGATGTGATGCTACATCATGTGCAACCATATAATACAATGTAAAGTTGTGCTGCAATTGTGTACAATGAATCAAAATGCATTCTGCTGTCATATATGCTTAATTAAAATAAATTTTAAAAATTAAATGAAGAGAAAGCTAGGGAACAATAGTTATACCCACGATACGGGGCAACTTTAGTCGTGACAGTTGATGACAACTACAATTTGTCGCTTTCCTGGTGACTAAAACACTCAGGGTCACTCCAGGGGGACTGGGCTGTGTGAAATAACCACACAAGAGACAGAGATACCTTTTCCTTTGGTGGTCCTGTGATGGCTTCTCTGATTTTAAGGGTCAGCAGAAAGAGAGAGAGAGGGAGAGAGAGAGGGAGAGAGAGAGAGGGAGAGAGAGAGAGAGCATGCAGACCCCTTTTTATTGAGGAGAAGCCATTCAAATAAGGCAAGGGATCAGGTTTCAAAGGGCTGAGTCTAGCTGCCTGATGTAGGCTGTTAGCAGATTGACTGACATCTAGGAAGGCCACACCCAAAGGCAGAGCAAGAGAAAGGGACACACAAAGGGCATTTCCATGGAACATTCTATCCCAAACAGGGCAAGGGGGTAATATCATAAAGGAACAGGTGAATGTAGCTCGATCCATGGAGCTGCAGGAACGCACACCTAGTCATGAAGACACATTTTGCTACTTCGAGGGGGCAGCCGTCTGGGGCCACTTTGAATGTGGCCATATCACTGGAAGTGACCAACAGAGCCTCAACCCATCAGGGAAGGAAAATGCTGGTCACTCAGCGCGACAGCCTCCCACAACAATTCTTCCAAAAATTCCTTGCAAAGCCAAAAATCTTGGTATCGTCCTTATCATTATTTTAAAAACATGTACACACATTCATTCTTTCAGACAAATTTACTGGCTGTACTCATAACATATATACAGAGTGTCCACTTCACATTATCTCTATTGCTACTACCCTGGTCTCATTAACCTATGTTTTGTCTGGATTATTGCAGTAGTTTCCCAACTAGTATGACTCTTTCCACTACAGTATAGTCTATTCTGAAGGTATCCAAAGTCATCTTATTAAAACCATAAGTCATATTGTATCTCTCAGCTGCAAAAAAAAAAAATCTTTCAATAGCTCTCCATTTCATGTAGAATAAAACAAATTCCAGTGGCCTACAAGGATCTATGTGAATAGCTCCTCATTTTCTTTCTGCTCTCGCCACCAACTGCTCTCTCCCTCATTTACATTGCCTCAGACAAAATATTGTCCTCATGTGTTTTCAGTCACACCAGGCACTGGACTGGAGAGCTTTTCTCTGGCTGTTTCTTTCCTCTGCATGGAATGTTCTTAACACATATCTTCTCAAGGCTAACTCACTTATAAGTTTTTGTTTGAATGTTACCCTCTAGATGAAGCCTATTTATTTAAAGTTACATCCCCTCTCTTTAATCTGTACCTTATACTTCTGTTCCCTAACATGCAATTCTTATCTTTCCAGGGTCCCTTATACCATGTTATTTACTTGCTTATTATGTCTAGAATTTATTTTCTGTTTCTCCTGGATAGAAAGAAACTAGAGATTTTCCGTAGTTTTTTCACCGAAGTATCTAACCACTTAGAGAAATGCCTGGCAGCTAGGAACAATGGTGTATGACTATAATCCTAGCTGTTAGGGAGTCTGAGGCAGGAGGATCACAAGTTTAAGCCTGGCCAACTTGATACCCTGTTACAAAATGAGAAGTAAATAAATAAAAATTGGGATTGAGTTTAGTAATAGAGAGACCTAGGGTTCAATACCCAGTACTGTGGGAAAGAATAACAACAACAAAAACAAACAAAGTGCCTAGCACATAGTACACATTCAGTAAATATTTATTGTTGAATTAGTGGTAATAATAATAATAACAATAATGTCAATGACCATTTAGATTTGCATAGAAATTTATAGTTTTAAAAACATATTATTTTTTAGGAGATTCTAGTCAGTATGGAAATGACTGAGGGAGGGTAACCCAATAAAACCCATTGTCAGCCAGAACAGTAACAGAATTTCCAGGGAAAGCAGAGGCCAAAGGCCTCTTCATTTGATATCTACATTGGATAAGCAATGACCATCCAAAGTTCAATTCACCCAGGCACTTCCGTGAAGAAGTCAGTTGGATTAAGCATTTGAAATTGAGACTATAGAGAATAAAAGAATGTTTCCAGAAATGAGATAAAGAAGGCATAAAAAATTAACATAGCCTAAATCACAATTTCACCTAAACCTGTACCTATTAGGACATTATAATTCAGAGGATATTTTTTAAAAAATACAGAATAGAAAACTTGGTGCACTTTGAAGTCATTCAAAGATTTGAATAGATGTAGTTTATGCATTAAGAATACTAAAGGGAAAAATACCATTTTGTGAACAATTTGAGAATAACAATGAGTACAAATAGACAGATGCAGTGGAAGACTATCACCTTTCATTTCGAATGGCCTCGTTTAGTCTGTGATATATAATCTAATGATTCCTTAGTGGTAACAGAAAGAAAATACCAAACCAATTACATTTTTGAAATATTAGTAAATTTAGCCCGAGAACAATAACATTAAAATATCAGTCTCTAAATACCTTGTGAAAAACAAAGCTGCTTGAACATGCATCAACAAACAAATATTTTATTTCTCCCTAAAAAGATAAAATCTCCAACCAGAGAATAACCATTTACTTTTAGCTCAATAACTAGAGTAGACTGTGAAGCAACTAGACAACTGGAATAGCTCCCTTGAGCAGAAAAATGGAATGCAATGTTTCATAAATTCTACCTGTGGTTATCTATCACATTTAATCAGTTTAATAAAGGGGAATAAAACCTGATTTTGCAAATGAAATGTGTGTTATGATGTAAGACTAGATATAAAGTAACTAAAATTCAGGATATAGGAATAAGCTACTTTATCTGTGAAGTAAATCTAGATAAAGAAGATTTGCAATTCATTAGAAAGATATTAATTACATCTTTATTCAGCTATAATATGGAAAATATTATAACCTAAAATATATCATCAGATAATGAATTAATTATGCCATTGTTCTTTTCACGCTTACCTTAGACTAAATTTAATTTTGGAAAGCTTTCCTTTCAAAAAATATGCATGACATAAAACTGTTTATACAAGCAATTATAAAAAACTTTATTGCAATTACCTGTATAGCAAATATCTTAAAGTAAGAATTAGACATGTAGTGGTTCTTCTCGAGTTTAACAATTTCTACTCTACAAAAGCAGATATTTAAATTACAAGATTATTTTAACATATTCCCTTTAATTTTGACTCTAAAGGTTAATCTAACTGTTCTATTTATAATACCCTTTAAAACTTTATTCTCATTTTTTTTCAATGGATCTCTATCCCCAACCAGAGGAACCAGATATTCAATAACTTGATAATTAACTTGGTCATTTTAAAAGAAAAACAGTTCTTTATTCTCAATCACTTAAAAATCACAACTATTGAAGATAATGAAATAAATGGAGAAAACAATATTTAACCTCTTACAATGAAGAGAAATTGTCATCAAGACAGGGTATATTTGCATATCATGATATCTAGGAGGAAATTATCCAGAGAGAAGTATAATTTTAAATGAAAAAATGCGTGGCAATTAGTAAATAAACTCTGAATTTTTAAAAGCATGGACATTATAAGGGGGAGGTATTGGGATTTGTGGGCATGTAGTGGTTCTAAAGAAAGGTCATTGCCTCTTCTCCTTCGGCTCAAGTTCAAGGAAAGAGGAGAGAACGACTTGAAGATTTTGGTGGCTATACAAAAGATTTGCATCTAGTTGGCATCTAGTTTCCTAAGTGATATCTACTCATGTCATTATGTCACTTTTTTGGCAGGGGGAGATTTGCGTATTGAATCTAGGGGCCCTTTGAACCACTAAATGAATCCCCCATCCTTGTTATTTTGTTTATTTTGAGACAGGGTCTCACTGAGTTGCTGAAGCTGTCCTCAAACTTGAGATCCTCCTGCCTGGGCCTTTGGAGTCACTGGGATTACAGGCATGTGCCATTGTACCCAGTGTTACCATCCTTCTTTGAGTTCTTGGCTCCTTTGACAGCATAGATACAAGTGACCAAGGGAGCTCATAGAAACTATTTGTTTTATTATAAACTTTTTCTATGCTGTCTTAGAATATGTGGTGTGGTTTAATTGATTACTGTGCCCAACATCTCTGAACAGTTATGTGAGACAGAGTTGTAAGAAGTTAGTTGGGATAAAATTTGGTGAATGAACTCTCTACAGCCATTCTTGTTTGTTTATTGTGTTATTGGTATATCAACTGTGGTTGTGTATAGGATAACCATGTGGTTGTAACATCTGTACTGTAGTGCTTGTTTATGTAAGTACACAGGTATTTATGAATTAATTTAGTATTAGTTATGGATTCAAACACTGAAATGGAGTATTTACACTAAAGAATAGCATATTATTTAAAACAAGTAGAGATCATTTGTAAAAGCCAGGCACTAAGGAATTTAAAAGTAGGGAGAAATGGTGCATTTGGTAGGATATTAATGCTTACTGATAAGACTCTAAGATGATTATTTATGGAGTAAGCATTATTTTATGGAACATATATAAACATAAATATCTACATATTTGTTATGAGTCAATGATAAGTTTAGCTTTGATCTTTCTAGCAGTCAATGCAAAGCAGAAGCATATTTCACTCCCTTTGATTTGAACACCCCTGAGCAGGCTATCAGGACTCAGTAAAATTTATGACTTGAAAATTCTAAAAACAAACAAGCAAACAACAAATAAACAAAACCAAATCATGCTAATTTAGGAATAAAATTTTCAGTAAATAGAAGATAGTAACACCCCCACTCCCGCACACCAACATTAGACTTGACTTTATTCCCAAATATAAATCATCCTTTTCTTCTAAGCTAATCTTGTCTCCCCTGAAATACCTCTTCACTCTCAATTATAATGTTCCTTCTGGAAGGACCTTTTTACATCTTTTTACTATTTTATGATCCTCTCCTCTGCCGAATGGTCTCTGATTTACTCCTTTTGACCAAGATCAATGCCAAGTGTCATTTAAATTCTTATGGGTTTAATGAAATATTATTTTTATTCTTGGTAATGTTGCTTTGCATTGTTATTATATCTTTCTGGAATTCTTATATTTAGAATTCTTACTGGCTTTTGAATAGAAAACCTCTGTGTTAACTTTCCACTACCAAAACAAAATACCTGAGAAAATTAAGTTTTAAAGAGAAAATTTTTATTTTGATTCATAGTTTTTGAGATTCCAGTCCATAATTGTGTAGTATCACTGTTTGGGGCATGGGGCACAAGGTGGAGTAAAACTACTGATATTCTGAGTCATTAGCAAAAAGATAAAGAGGAAAAGGTTAAAGTCCCATAATCCCTTTCAAGGCTTCCACTGACCTAATGACCTCCTGCTAAGCCTCTCCCTTCAAAGATTTGACTCCCTCCCAATAGTGCCATTTTGGGGCCTTTGATGGACATTTAAGATCCAGACTACAACATTGTCAAAAGTAACTTTTGGGAAGACAAATAAAATGATCAGTCATGTAGGTATTTGGTATTCTAGGATTATTCTAATACTTGGTTAGCAGTAAAATGACTTAGTTTTGCAAGATATACACTAAGTGTATTAAATTAGTCCTCTTGGTTCCTGACCAAGAATTCTGAGAGTTCTAGAGGTTTCTTAAAGATCATTTCATGGTCTATCAGAAAATGTTGCATTTTAAAAGAAATCTAATGAAAGTTTTGCTCTCCTACAGAAAGCCCTTAGGTAGGCTAACTATAAAGTTAGATTTGTTTACTCTTGGCTAAGTTTTATCAATTTATCAGACTAAATTGCATGGTAAATAAAGCTTTTAAACTTTTATTTGCATTTGTGAAGAGAATATAAAATACATCATTGTTGATAGAAGGATTGCTTACCATTCTAATAGACCTCTTTCAGGGCTTTGTTATAGGTAGTATATACATATTGCATCTATGGTAGCTTATATTTTAAAATATGCTTCGACCCAAAGTTGCTTTCCATGAATATATATCATAATAGTAATGTGACTTTAAATTGCTTTCTTTGATAATAAGAATCACACATTTAGTGTCTTCCATATGACAAGAAGTCTCAGAAGGAACACGTTCACAATCTCATTCATCTTTAAAATAATTCCATGAGGTTGTTATTTTTATTTTAATAGTTAAGAGATAGAAGTTGAAAAGAATTGAGTAATGTGTTCAGTGCTACTTAGTAAGGCAGAAGACTTAGAATTGGAAAGCAGGTCTGTGTAAATCCACAGTGATTACTCATTTGACTATTCTATACTTCCTGTCTATTACAAGTGAATGGAGCTACAAGCTATGATAAAATTTAGAAGGAAACACCACATGCAGGTAGAAGGGCAATCTCATTAGCTTTAAAATTCTGTAGGTTTTTTCATGGCTTAGTTATTAAATATTGCATCTTTCACAAGAAACTTGGTTTGGATTTGTTTCTGGACTCTATATTTTAAAAAATCTTTCCTTCTCTGCCTTTTTCTGGACTGAGAGCTCTTTGGTTTATGAGTGATTATTTTAGCCTCATTCTCTAATCAGTAATTGATTCTATCTAGAGCTTGTTTATGATAGTCTATTTCTCAGCAATGTTTACAAACTGTGTTGGTTCTGAGTGAAAACAAAGGATAGAAAGGAAACACTATATTTGGCCTCACTCTTTATTGGAGCAAGCTTTCACCACTGTAACTATGTCCTTCCATGAGTTCAGTTATTGGATGACTAACAGACCTGTAGACACATCTACTCACTACTCTGAGCTACAACCACCATTTGTTACACTAACTCTGCCTTTCCTTCTAACACTGAGCCATTATTGCTAAGAAATGAACTTCTATTTTCAAATAGAAGTTTTCATCCTGTTTCTAGCTCAACTGTTTTCAGTGTTGAGCGCGCGCGCGCGCGCACACACACACACACACACACATTTGCTTTCTTTTCATATATATTAGCTTTCTTTGGGGTGATTTTTTATTATTCCATTTTATGTTCACTTTTGGCACCTTAGTTATTCTACTTTTTACAATTGTAATGATTATTCTAAGACTTAGTATATACTTGTTATGTAAACGATCTGCTTTCCAATTATATAGCACTTTGCTTAGAATACAAGGACTTTAAAGAATGTACCACAGTATTTATTTCCACTTTCCCCTCATGATCTCTTATACATCCTTTGTATATTTTACTTTCACATTTGTTTTAAACCACACAATATATTATTCCTGTTTGTATTTTAAACAACCATGTCTTAAAGTATAAAATGAGAATGAAAGTTCCTTCATATTTGTATATATTTTTACCATTTCTGATACACTTTTTTCCCTAGTATAGATCCAGATTTCCATATAGTGTTGTTTCTCACATCTGAAGAGTTTTCTTAAACAACACTTGTGCAGGTCCTCTAAGTGAATCCTCTCAGATTTTGTTTGTGTGAAAAAAAATCTGTGTTATATTCTTCATTTTGAAACATATTTTCCTTGGTGAAGAATTTTAGGTTGACAATGTTTTGTCGTTTTGTTTTGTGCCTCAAAGTGTTCTTCCTTGAGTTTTGACTTCCATATTTTTTGATAAATACACTATCATTGTTTTGTTTGTTTCTCTATATATTATGTTGCATTTTTCTCTGGCTGGATTAAAGATTTTCTCCTCCTTCTGGGCTTCAGGGCACATAAATATTTTTTGTGTGTTTGTCATTCTTTGAGGTTCCCTGAATTTTTTGGAAGTATTTGTTGATTTTCACTAATTTTTGGTTCTTGGCCATTGTTCCTTCAAATATGTATTCTCCTCCATTCTCTTTCATCCTTCTTTAGTTATACATCCTTCTTTAGTTAATATAGGATATTTGGATTTTGATTCAGAGTTCCTGAATGCTTTGTTGTATTTTTTCTCCACTACTGCATTTTTTTCTACTGTGTGTATGTGTGTGTGTGTGTGTGTGTGTGTGTGTGTGTGTGTGTGTTTCCAATAGGATTTTGGCTATTTCCAGCTGATTTAAGTTTAAGTTCATTGATTTTTTTTTCTAAAAATGTATTTTTCTAGTATTATCTTAAGTTCATAAACTTGAAAGTTTGGGGTCCTGGATTTTCCATTTCATTTCTTATTTTCTATCTTTCTGATAAAATGTCCCATCTTTCCATGCATATTCTCCACTCCTTTGACAAAAATATTTCATATATTAATCATAATTACATTAAACTATTTGTGTACCTTGTGGTAACTGTTTTCCAGTTCCTATAGACCAGCCTTTGTCTTGGGTTCTATGTGAGTATGCATTAGGAGTGGGGCTTTTTCCATATGCAACTCAATTTGAACAGAGTTGATTTCTTGCCAATGTCCTATCTCCCCTCTTTAAAATTTTAAAATATGGAAATAATCATATTAAATAATCATTTGCATGTGTTTAGTATTTGCAGCTTTACTAAGGATTTAAAGCTCGATTCCAATTTTCATCTTTATATTGAGTCTCAGTCATCCTGAATGACTTCACTTCTATGACTAAACCTAATTCTTCACCTCTTTTATCCTTTGTCTTGCTCCATCTTCCTTTCTTACTATCTTCTTTTTTGAGAAACTTAAGTTGGAATATTGACCAATAAGAAGAAAAGCCTGGAATGGTGCCACACATTTTATAAATCCCACACTAAAATGGATATGCATTGTGCCTTAGCTTCCTCTACCCAGCTGCCTCTTTCTCTCAGGATTCTCAATATTCCTGTGCTCTACTTCACCAACTCCTTCCAGGAATTCTGTGAGGAATGAAGGCTGTGATTAGACACAGTCATTGACTTCATAATATCTTTGGACCAATGCTGGATATTAATTGATCAGCTTAAACAGTAACAGCTTTTCCATGCCTTGTTTCAGATAGCAGCTCATACTCTTCTCCCATGCAGTCCTTGTGGTCTACTAAGTGTTCTTCCAATTCACAGTCTTTGTTCCCACTATTTTCCTTACTGGCATTTTATTCTCCTTACCTGGTGCAACTCCTCTATGTCCAAATAACAGTGGATGGAGTGGATTTGGGACCGGGGGCGGGGGGGGTGTTTTGTAGATGAGAAGAACTTAAGCATATTAATATACTGAAGAGCAGTTGGTAGAGCAGATATAATTTGTGCAAGAACTTTGTGGAGAAGGGAGGAAATGGAGCCTAAGGTCCAGGGAAGAAATCACCTAGTTGGGAGAAGAGTATCTATGAGAAAAATAGAAATGGGAAATAGGGATAGATTTGTAAGTGAATGATAAACATGAATAGGATTTCTCTGATGACATATTATATGGGGAAAAGTCACCTGAGATTTAGAGAATGTTATAGAATGAGGATCCCAGAAATAGTGAGGAATTCTAAATATTAGTCTAGGGAAGTAGGAGACCAATTGGGGTTAAAAGAAAAGATTACTGATCAGTGCTGAGGGATTTGTTGACATTGGAAACCATAATTTTCAGCAGCACCAACTAGTTTCATGTACATTAATCAAAACTGTATGTTCATATATCCAGTTATGACTGCTCTATTAAGTTGCAGAACCACATTTGCTACACACACACACACACACACACACACACACACACGGAATTTCCCTGGCTTAACATCTCCCAAATAATTCATTTTTTTCCCTTTCCCTAAACTCCACACTATTTTCTATGTTTCTAATGATGATGAGGGTGATAAAGATTTTTATATCCCATCTCTCTATTTAAAAATTATTAGCTCACCTAAATGAATATTTATTTTTGGAAACAGAAATTGAACCCAGAGGGGATTAACCAATGAGCCACATCCCCAGCCCTTTTTATTTTTTATTATTTTTTTTTACTGTAAGACAGCATCTCACTAAGTTACTAAGGCTGGTTTTAAACTTGATATCCTCATGCCTCAGTCTCCTGAGCCACTGGGATTTAAGCCATTGCAATAGGCTTAATTAAATATTTATCAAGCACTGATCTAACCATGATGGGCTTACAAGAAAAAATAATTTTGGATTCCACCTTTAAAAAGCTTGTGACTTGAACAAAAGAACTATTAACAATTATAGCATCACTACTGGTTATTATGTGGGTGACCTCTTAAAATAGAGGTCAGAAAACCATATCCTACGGACCAAACCCCACCCTCTGCCAGTTATTTTATGGACTGGGAACTAAAATCCTCTCCCCACTTTTTTAAAATTAATTAATTTATTTTAATTAGGTATGTATGGCAGCAGAATGCACTTTGATTAATTGTACACAATTGAAGTACAACTTTTCATTTCTATACATCAGTGACAAATCCTCTGAAAGAGAAATTAGGAAAACTACCACATTCACAATAGCCTCAAAAAACAAACAAATAAACTTGGGAATCAACTTGCTCTTCATTTTAAATAAGACAGGAAGCAGAGCAAACTCTTTGCACACATGACAAATGTGTCTGGCATTATTTCCAGCATACCAGGAAGATTCAAAGCATTCCCAAACCCCTCATTTTTTGTTTGTACCTAGAATTTAAATTGTTATAACTTTTCTTAAAGGTTTTGCATACTATTATAATACAAATGATCCTGAAAACAGATGCCATGTAAGCTGTTTTCAGTTAACAAACTTGTTTATACCTTAGTAGGCAGGAATGGTTAAAGCAACAGAATGAGAGGCTACAATGAGCCTTCTCAACTGCTATAGTTTAAAAATAAGTAATCTGTGAGTCATGGAAGTTAAGTGATTTACCCAGGATCATAAAACTCACTGATACAAGATGGAAGACTAAAATCCAGGTCTCCTACTTCCTACTTCAGAATTCTTCAGGGGTAGATTTGTCCATGGAGCTGAGTAAAGTCGATGCATCTTCATTTGGAAAGACAGTGGTGCTAAAGGCAGTAATGCACTTCAAACACAGGCAAGAATGATTGTTGGGGGACATTTATTTGAAGCTAATCCTGTTTGTGTGTGCTTTCTTATCTCACTAGCAACAGGACATTTTTATTTTCAACTTCTCTCTCTAGTGCATCTCTCAAGATTTTTCCTCCCTAAAATAAAACTTTTTTAAGAAACTCAGAATTCCTCCATTGAGCCTAGATTCTTCTTAATTTCCTACCGTTATCTCTCACACCCACTCACAACCAACTCCAAGAAAAAAGACTCTACACTGAATAACCCCTTCTTTCCCTGTTTCATTCACTCTTCAACCTCATGTAAGCAAGTTCCCACTTGTAACTATTTAAGCTCCTCAAGCAAAAGTCATCAATGACCCCCAGAAGATCCAGTGGATATTTTTAGTTTTCTGCATGCTTAATTTCTCCCCAGGATTCAACTACTAAATGTTCCCTCATCATTAGAGAAAACAACCCCACTTGATTTCTGTAACTTTATGCTTTCTGGGTTTCCTATCCCACCATTCAACCCACATCTTCTCAAGACTTTTTCAATTCTTGCCTTTGTTTTGTTTTGTTTTAATTTTGTAGTGGGCTTTGTGTTGTTTTTCTTTTGTTTTGTGTGTGTGTGTGTGTGTGTGTGTGTGTGTTGTGGGTCAAACCCAGGAACTTGTGCATGTTAATCAAGCGAGCACTATGCCCACTCCACAACTCCTGCTCTTTAAATAGTGGTGCTCCCTAGGGTTCTGTTCTTGGTCCTCCTGTCATCCTGCTTTGCAAATTGTCCCTGAGTAACTTTTTCCCCCTTCTCTTGACTTCATCTACCAACCATGTGTTCATAATATCTCTAACTCCCACCCAGAGATTCTTCCTAGCCTCATTCAATTATTCCAATTCACCTAAATCAAGTGCCTCTTATGTGCAGGATGACTCAAATTATCTAAGGCACAAGTCTGAGCACATCATTTCCCTGATTAGAATTATTCCATGTCCCCCATATTGACAATGAAATACACTTCAAATGCCTTATGATGTAAAATGTATCCTGCACTCAAACCCTTAGCTATGCTCCCATTTTACTTCTTGGCTTGAGCAAGCCTCATCACCTCTTCACAGTCACTCTTCACCCCACCTGTGTCTAACAGCCTGCAGTTTCTTCAGATAATTCAGTCTTCTTTACACCTCCATTCCTTCCATATTTAAAAGATTCTTTGCATCTTGGATACCTGAGCTCCCTACCTGGAACATGCCTAGTAATCCTTCAAAACCAATTAGCATTTCCTCTATGAAGCAATTTCTAAACATCCCAACAAGTAGTGTTTGTAAATCCCCTCTGAACCCTTACAGCATTCTGCACTTCTCTCATAGCATATACAAAAGTCCATTACCTATGTTTTTTTTTCCTTCCCATTAACACGTTTACTTATTTACCTTTCCTTACTAGACAGAGAGCAAATTGACAAAGATGCTAACATAGTTCCCTTTATATTTGCATTGATTTGTACAGTGACACACAATTCTGTAAAATATTTACTAAGCAAAATTAATCAAATGACAAGTTAGACAAAGGATTTTTGCATATGTGATATCTTCATCCAAACAAATACTTCTCAAACACTAAGGCAGCTATGAGGGAATGTTTTGAGACAGAGGTGGGAATACCCTTTAAGTTACACTGGCATTGATGGTGCTCATACTATTCCTGCCTATGGAGCTTCTGCCTTGGCATTATATTAACAACGAAGTAGTAGAGAACTCAACTTGGCACAAAGTTGGTCATACAGATTCTGGCCTCCTCTGTGCATTACTTTATACCTCACTGCAGGTAACAAAGCCTCCTATAATTTTCAGAAATGTTTATAACAAGCCACAGCCTTTTTCTTCAAAATGGGCATGATGACCAAGAGTTGACACCACAACAATGAGTCACCATATTTCTCCAAGACATTGGAGGGTATTAAATTAAAGGAATGAGCTTAGACTTGAATCTGTCTAAATTGATATTTTGATATTTGCTACAAATAACTTTAATATTATCAAGTTTTCTTTAAAAAAACACTCAAATAACAAAGAGAAACATAAGCTGAGGATACAACATTGAAACATTTTTTGCTGTTTTCATGTAAGTTATACTTATATCTAATTGGAAAACAGAGCATATGGTACAGAGAATCTAAAAGCAAGGTTTGTTGCATATATAAATAAAAGGATTTTTTCCAACATTCACTTCAAAATTTAAAATTTCCAATAACTATATAGTCAACAATCACTATAGAAATATCCTATATGACTCCTTTAAACTTGTATAATAAAATTTTGAAAATTTTAATAACTCAAACAGTTTCTTTAGGGTGGAGAAACTTTAATCAAGCTCAACAGTTTTCTAAATGCCTGTGTTCAAAATGATTGAAAACACACACCCATAAAAATTCTACTCTACATAAGGAGATATTTCCTTTGTAATCAGCATCATAATCACTGACAATTCAGGTTTATTTTTAAATAGTTGATTAAATGTTTCATTTCTGCCAACATATCCATTTTGAATTATCCTCCTTAATGAGACAGATTTATGCTTTTCAGGTTGATTTTAATTTTTTCACATTCAACTGGAAAGAAACTGAACAAATGTTCTGTGTAGGAGAAAATAGACATTAAAACAAGAGAAGTCCTCCATAGGTTTCTGGTAGAATGGGGAAAATATTATCTCCTACCTCTCTGTATAACAAAATACAGAAAACTGTATTTGAAAAATATTTGTTCAAAATATTTAGGTCAGAAAAAGCATTATGGAAATCATCATATTGATAGGTTAAGTTCTTTTACATAGATGATTTCTTCAAAATGTCAAAGTGTAATGAAATAGACAACATGATATCAATTATATTTTAAATGATTTTTTTTCAGTGTTGCAAATCCAACCCAGGGCCTCATGCATGCTAGATGTGCTAGGCAAGAGCTCACCTCTGAGCTACTTCCATAGCTCCCTGAATCATTTTTTGATGAGTACTATTAGTTATCATTCTTGAGTTCTGGATTTCTTAGACTTTCTAGCCATTTAGAAACCAGATAAATAAGTTTATTTGAAGTTTGGAAGAGGACTTCCTCTGAGGATAATTTTAAAAACTGGATAATTCTCTGCCCTGGAAATTAAATCTCAAGAACATTAGGCCTGATCCTATATCCTTTTCATTTTCTCGTCTAGATTTTCTCTTCAGGTTATCTGTTAATATCAAAGCGTCAGCTGAGGACCAGTGGCATCAGCATTATCTGGGAACTTGTTAGAAATGCTTATTTTCAACATCTTACACCTCAGAGCTTCTAGAAACTCTGGGGATGAGCCCCAGCAAATGGTGTTTTAACAAATCTTCCAGGTGGTTAAAACCCACTGAATTCTTGTACCTGATAATTATCAACCCTCTTGAAATATTCCTGTTGATGTTTTAATAGTCATTTTACACTTAATATATTTGAAAAGAGATTTGAGCTTTCTCTTCCAAATCTCTCTATTTCGGCAAATGGCACTAGTCTTGATTCAACTGACTCAAGTTCAAAACTACGCCATCCTTGACAACAACTCCTGTTGGCTCACCTTCCTCCACCCTTTCCATTATAAACTCCTGTCTATTTTGCCTCCCAAATGTATTCAAAATCCACTTACTCCTCTATAAACCTTCTCCTCCTACACACTTTTCCAACCTACCTTCTAAATGTTCTTTCTCTTCCTGTTTTCTTCTTCTCTGATCCATTATTCATATGACAGAATAATTTTTAAATTCAAATCATATTATGTATGGTTAAATTCAAATCCCTTAGTAAAAGTTTATATTGTCTTTGGGTTGTTCTTGAGATAAAATTCAATTGCCTTACATAACCTAGAAAGCCTCCTATGATCTGTCTTCTGCCTTCCTCTTCTTTACCTCACAAGACTAAATTCCCACCATGCAACAAAATGTGCCAAGAACTTCTTCCACCTAGAATCCTTGATCTTGCAGTTCCCTGTGCCTAAAATGCTCTTCTCTCAGGTCCTCGAAAGGCTAGCTCATTGTCATCCCTCACTCAGCTAAAGGGATGATTCCACAGATATACCTTTCCTAACCCATTTAAAACAAGCCCCCTCCATTCTATTACACAGGTTCTTTTACAAGATCCTTCAGAGTAAATATCCTACTGTATAATCACCTTCTTTTTGTGTTTATTTGCTTGTTATTGTCTGCCTATGCCACTAAACTCTAAGTTCCTCAAGAACAAAATCTTTGTCTGTTTTGCTGCTCTATTTCAGATTCCTAGTATAGAACCTAAAAATTAATACTTAAATAAATAAGGCAGCATTGTTTCTGGCTGAGCTTCTTAATGCAGCATAAATAACAATTTACTTGAAATCACAGGATAAGAAAGACATATTTTTTTCACAATTTATACCCAAATGCTTGAAATAAAAATAATAATTTGAATTAACAATTTAAAATATTTGATATTGAAATAAATATGAAAAAATTATGGACTGGAACTGAACATTTACATGATTTTTTAAAACATAAAATCTTGTAGGAATGTCAGGTAGCTTCAATATGTACATCTTTAGGCCTTTGTGGCATAATTGACCTTCCTCTGTTCTTAGAGAAATCTGGTAGAAAAGTTTAAAAATCACAAAAGACACGGATCCTTTGAAATCTGCTTAAAATATATCATTTCCCTGCTCCCTGCTTTGTGTAGTCTACCATCTTGTGTTTCTACTCTGGTCCTGACACCATCCTAAGTATATTTAATCCTGTTAAGAAAGCTGCAAAGTATATATCTTTAATTCCAAGAAGCCAAAGTTCAGAGAAGCTGAACAATTTGACCAATGCCAAATAGTTATTAAGTGGATGGTTCTAAAGACTACCCTCTCTAGGACATCAATGTTTCCTGAAATGTATTCTATAAACAAAATGTTCTTAGAATTTTAGAAGGAAAAATATCCAAGGTTAAGTAGCTAAGAAAAGCTCTGTAATCTTTGATTTCAAGTATTGGCAACTCTGTAGTGACACAGCTACTCCCCCATACTGACATTTGGGGAATAATTGATAATGTAACTTCAGAAAACAATGCTGACAGTTATCTAATAACTTCCTAGTATCTACCCTAGATACACACTTACAAATGTCTACAAAAATAGCCTTAGGCTACTACCTCAGACCTTTCCTGACCCATCTCTATAACTCATCCCTTCTCCCTTCCTTCCTGTCTTCTTCATGGTCTGTATCAAAGTGTAACAATGCCAAATATTTTATGCACTTTTTTATTTTTTTATATTCTATTCTCCAGCCCCCACTAGACTGTGAGCTCCATTGAGGGCAGGTACTTAGTCTAGATTTCTGTGTAACTTGTTCATTGCTGTATCTCCAGTGAGGCACATAGTTAGGTACTCATTAAATGTTTGTTAAATAAATGAGCAAATTATTGTAAAGTGAAGTTGTTCTAAATGTTTTGCTACTGTAAATGATATGTTCATATATTTTTTTTCTTGAATGCTTTTGTCTGTATTGCTGATCATTTTCTTTGGATTAATTTCTTGAAATTGGCATTATTAAATCAAAAAGTTTCATTTAAAAATAGCATTGTGTACAAGAATGTCAACTGTGGCATTGTTTAGAAAAGAAAAACTATAGTAATCTCAAAACCCATTAGTGGTAAAATGGTTAAATAAACTAAAGACTATCCATGTATGAAAGAATATGTATTAGTAGTACAACAAGTCAGGTAGGCTATCTAGTTATTCTCCACTTTTTTCCCACCCTCAGAGACATTCTCTGTCTCTCTGCCCTGCACTGATCCCTAGGAGATTGCCCTCTATAAACTACATCACCTGAGCCCCACTGCAGGCCGACTTTCCAGAACAGCCAATAGGAGACACCAGTAGAAAACAAGAAGTGAGACAACTCAGGCCACTTCTCACCTATTCTCTCCCTGTTTGATACCTCATTTCCGGTCGTTGATGTATTCATAACTTGAATTCCCTATGAACAGATGGCTGTCACTGTCTCGGGTAATATGATCCTCCTCATTCCCCTTCCAGATGAGACCTTCATTAATTCCTGTTTCCAATCTCTTGGTAACTCATTCCACTAAGTTAGTTTCCTCAACCCTTCACATTCCTCAGGCAGACTTTTCACTAAAGTCTCTTGGGCCATTTGAATTACTTCTACTTCTTGCCCAAACCCTGACTGGCTATGTGTGTGTGGTGTATATAGAACCGTTCTCCAAGATATTTTATTCAGGGAAAAATGCAATTCGCAGCATAATTATGGTATAAATTAACAAAATTATTCCAAATATTTCTAGGTGCATATATGTACTTGTGAATGTACAGAAACATGTCTGGAAAGATATTTTTCAATATAATAAGACTTGGAATGATAAAATATTCACAGGAAATGGGAATTGGTTATCATGTAAGAGAGATTTTACAATATCTTAATTTTTTAAAGTAAATACATCCATGGGCTACATTTTATGTGGTCTAGGAAGTGCTTCCCCAGGACCCCTGGCTCTTAGAACTTTCTGTTTGGATTTTGATTCCTGAAGTCTTCTAATTCTGTAACACTGTTCATGTATATTTTCTCACTCATTATTCTGCTCTGGGACCACCTCTTCATTAGTGGTCTCTTTCAGGGAGGGAAAGACATTATTTCAGTTTACCATCAAGAATCCCAAAGGGAAACCCTGGGAACATTGTTGGTCCTGTTCTAAGTGTGTCCTACTCAACATCCTAGAGCTATACTGTCCAATATGGTAGCTACTCATCATATGTGGCTCTTAAGCTCTTGAAATGTGGCTAGCTAGTTTGAAATGCACTGTAAGTATAAAATATATAGCATACTTCAAAGATCAAGTACAAAAAAACAAGAATGTAATATAACTAATGATTTTTATATTGGTTACTTGTTGCAATGACAATATATTAATAAAATTATTTTCCCCTGTTCTTTTTAGCCTTTTAATAAGGCTACCAGAAAATGAAACTTGCATCTGTAGCTTTAACTGTATTTCTATTGGAGAGCACTGTCTTAGAGAATGCCCACAGATTTTTACTTTGAGATAATGTACTTCCAGAGGGCAGTCAGGTAACTGGTAGCATAATTTTGACAGATGAACATGTGTCAGTACCTCCAGGAGGCAGTTCTTGCACCCACAGGGTAAGGACACAGCACAATCAGAGCCCTGTGCACCTTTCTTGACATCAACCTTCAGAATCTAGAAAATTAAGCTGAATTTTTTGATTGTGCTCAGACTAAGTATTTCCCCTGTTATAAATCTGGGATACAGGAAAAAGAACTTAAATGTATTGATTGAGTTAGATTTCTATTAACCACAGTTCACAGATGAATAGGACACATGCCTTGAGGAGCCAACAATCTACTAAGAAAGAGATAAATGAGTTAGTTGCCAACGATGGTGCAGTGCTCAAATGTCATGATAGGCAGCTACACAGGATATTCTGAGAACAAAAAATAAGATCACAGTAATTCATGCTGGAAAAGTCAAGGTAAGGTAGTGTGAAGCAATGCCTCATTGAGTTTGGAAGGAGTGAACAGAAATGAGCTGGCCTGAATTGGGAATGGAATTCTAGATGGAAGGAGAAGCAGGTACACACGCCTGGAGGAGAGAGAGTTGCTGGGGGAGCTGTGTGGATCCCAGAATGATTTTAGTAAGGGATTGGAGAAGAACATGGTTTTGAGTAAGAAAGGACACACACAAGACACATTACTGATCACCCTGGAATTAAGACATCATTTTTTAAATTAATAGTATAAAATAGAATAAATAATTTCATCTGATGTGTTTCCAAAAGATAGCATTGGCACATGAAAATTGGCACGGACTTGAGGCAGAGTGGCTATTTGAACTGTTGCAGTCTACACTGTAAGAATAAACTACAGCAGGATGAACCAGGATGACAACAATAAGATGCAAGTTCAATGGTCAGCACTTGGTGATGGATAGGACATTGGGAGTGGGAAGAGTCAATAATAAAGAGTGGAACAGTGCAAGAAATCAACAAATATTTACTGTGCTCCTTCTACACGCCAGGAACTCTACTCCCTTAAAACTCCCAAACAAACTATTAGCAACTTTCCAGGATCAAAACAGAGAATCAAGGGGAAAAAAAATCTCAAGAGGCCTATTTTCTATATCTTTAGACACTGTTCTATATTCTACCAGATTCACTGTTGTGCAAATAAAAGTTGGTTTAATTTAATTGTCCAGTGACATTTTCTTATTATTTCAGAATTCATAATGTATAACACAAGTTCTCAATTCTCCCTTTTAGAATTCAGGTTAATGTAATGTATTTTCTGTTCCTATAATGAAAATCCTCATATTGTTTTAAAAATGATTCAATCACAAATAATCATCATGCCTTCTTCTCTGTTAATGTGAAAATTAGTTTAGTCAAAAACATCTGTCAGTTTAATAATAAGAGATTTTTTAATAAGCTGCCAACTTTATAACACTTTAAATTGAGACAATAATTAAAATAAGTTGTGAAAGGAACATCTATAAATCAGGTCATATCATACAAGTAAAATTGCATAAAATCTAATGAACTATTAAAATTTAATGCACTATTATAGATTATTTTTGGCATTTGTTAAGCTACAGAAAATAAATCATTATAGTATCATATAACTTAGTCAATATGAAACATTAAGAAATACACAAGATAAACATAAAAGATCAAAGTCATTCGATTTATCAAGTACTTTACAGGGTTGAAGACTATCTACTTATAAAAAGTAAGTATAATTTAGACAAATTTTATTTAAAATAAGAGTGGATAATTTGCCAAAACGTGAATATAATATTCTTCTCTAAGATGAAAGTCTTTAATGTAATATTGCTTTTTATTAAAGCATTATATTTATACATAGTATCTGGGTCCCTTTTGACATAATTATACATACAAGGAATTTGATTTAAACCCCATCCCCCTCCCTGATCCTTTCCTCCATCGCCCTTTTCTCTCTCTACTGATTTTTCTTTATTATTTTTGATTGGCTCTTTCTATATATACATAAAGGAGATATTTCCTTTGGTACATTTATATATGTATATAATGTAATTCTGTTAGATATATTCCATATTTTCTTCCCGATGCCTTCCTTCCTCCCTCCAATTCTCCTATTTCGACTCCATTGTCTTCTTTATATCTTTGTGATGTTAAATCCCTTGTCTTTTTTTCTTCATTTTGCTTTAGCCTCCATATATGAGGTAAAACATTCATCCCTTGATCTTTTGAGTTTGGCTTATTTCACTTAGCATGAATTTCTCCATTTCCATTCTTTTACAGGCAAATGCCATTATTTCATTCTTCTTTATGGCTGAGTAAAATGTTGTTCTGTCTATATTTGGGTTAATTCCATAACTTGAATGTTGTGAATTGTGCTGCTATAAGCATTGAGGTAGCTGTACCACTGTAACATACTGATTTTGGTTCTTTTGAATAAATACTCACAAATGGGATAGTTGGGTCATGTGGTGTTTCCATTCCTAGTGTTTTTTTGAGGAATCTCCATATTGCTTTCCAGGTGGCTGAAGTAATTTTCAGTCCCACCAACAATGTATGAATGTAACTTTTTCCCCATATCTTTGCAGCATGCATTATTATTATTTTCTTGCTTACTTGCTAATTGCCATTCTGACTCTCGACTGAGATTAACTCTTACTGTAGTTTAAATTTACATTTCACAAATTCCTGAGGAAACTTTATTTGTATATTTCTTGGCCATTTGTGTTTCTTCTTCTGAGAAGTTTCTGTTTAGTTCTTTTGTCCATTTATTGACTGCATTTTTTTAAAAAAAAATTGGTGTTAAGTTTTTTGAGTTCTTAGTATATTCTGAATATTAATTCCCTGTCAGAGGAATAGCTGGCAAAAAAAAATGTCTCCCATTCTGTAGGTTCTCTCTTCACTATCTTATTTCACTTGCTGAGGATTGGTATCCCACTGCTTGATTCTTGGGTTTTATTTCTTGTGCTTTGGGCATCTTGTTGAGAAGTCAGTGCCTACACCTATATGATGGAGTGTGGACCCTACATTTTCTTCTAGTAGTTGCAAGCTTTCTGGTATAATTTCTCAGTCTTTCATCCATTTCAATTTGACTTTGGAACTGCTTGAAAAATTACTAAATTCATTCTTCTACACAGGCTATACAGTTTTCCTAGCATCATTTATTGTACAAGCTGTCTCTTATCCAACGTCTATCTTTGGCACTTTTTTCAAATATCAGATGACTGCAAAAAAATTGAATTTGTCTCTGTGTCTTCTATTTTATTCCATTGGTCTTCATGTCTATTATGAGGCAAACCCCATGTTGGTTTTACTACTATAGTTCTGTAGAATAATTTGAGATCAGGTATTGTGATGCCTCTGCATCACTTTTCTTATTCAGAATTGCTTTGGCTGGATCTTGTATCCTGCTGCTTTGCTAAATCTATTATCTGCTTTAGGAATCTTCTGGTAGAACTTTTTGGGTCTTCTAGATATACAATCATGTTACCTTCAACCACTGATAGTTTGACTTCTGTTTTCCTATATGCTTCTCTTTAATTTCCTTCTCTTTCCTGATTATTCTAGCTAGAATTTCAAGGTCGATATTGAACAGAAGTGGTGAGCATGCATATCCTTTTCTTGTTTTCGATTTTAGAGGAAAAGCTTTCAGTCTTTCTCCATTCAGTATGATGTTGGCTTTGAGATTGTGGCATATATCCTTTATAATGTTGAAGTAAGTTCCTTCTATCTATTGTTTTTCCAGTGATTTTAATATAAATTGTTGTCTTTCTCTTTTCTGGTATGGTGAAAATTTTGTTTCAATCTAATAGATTTTAGCTTGTCTCTCCATGGTTTCTTCTACTCCAATTATTCTCAGATTTGGTTTTTTGTTTGTTTGTTTGTTTGTTTTGTTTTCTCAGACTTCTTGTACATTTTAGCCATGTTCTTTTTTTTTTCTTTTTCCTTACTGTATTCTGTGTTCTCAAATTCATGTATTTTGTCTTCAAGGCCTGAGATTCTGTCAAGGGCTGAAGGTCTATTTTCTATGCAATCTAACCTGTTGGTGGTGCTTTCAAGTGAATTTTTAATTTAATTCATTATGTATTTCATTGTCAAGAGTTCTGATTGTTGTCTTTTCAAGATTTCTGTTTCTTTATTGATGTGGTCTTTCATCTCCCTTATTTGCTCTCTCAATTCATTTAATAAATCCTATTTTAGTTCACTAAACATGTTAATGATCAGGGTTTTGTAATCTTCTTTTGAAACTTCATCCTCTTCAATATCTGTGAAGTTCTTTTCGGAGGGGGGGGGATTATGAATTTGGAAAGCGGAAGACTTGTTTTCCTGCTTCCCCATGTTTTCAGAGGTCCTGGACTTGTGCATCAATTGAGATAGATTCACAATACTCTTTTATATGCTTGTTCTTTTTAATTCTAGGATTCCTTTCTGGTTTTGGTATAGGAGTAGATGTCAAATTTTATGTTAAAGGACATAAAATTCCCCTTTGCTTGTTCCTTGTTGGGGTAGTTTTTGGTTTGATGTTTTTGTCTCCCCAATTCTTTGAGTTGTTTTGTCTCAGGTGGAGTTAGACCTTGTGTGGGGTGAGATTCACTGTTGTGTGGCTGAGTTCTGAGTATTTCTCAGCAGCAGCATCTCTATATTCTGATCTTGAAGTGTCACAATCACTTCCCTCTGCTCTGTGGGGCATGGTGGTATGGAGCCAGGAGAAGCACTAATGTCACCCACAATGTATAGTTTTGAGATATGTGCCCTGTGTCTACTTTGACATGTATAATACTAATGGTTAGCCTAAGCCTAACCCACTTCCATCATAGAAATGGTGGTGTCTGCATTTAACATAGGTGCCAGAAATACATTACTGTGGACTAGATCAGGCTCTACTATGTCATCTACTATATTAATAATCACAGCAACATTCCAGATGTGGTGGTGAATGCTTGCAATCCCAGCTGTTCAGAAGGCTGAGGCAGGAGGATAGAGATTTCAAAGCCAGCCTCAGCAACATATCAAGGACCTAAGCAACTCAGTGAGACTCTGTCTCTAAATAAAATGTAAAAACAGCTGGGGATATGGTTCAGTCATTAAGCACCAGGGGTTCAATCCCCAGAACCAAAATAATAATGATGATGATAATCACAGCAATATAAGCAGGGATTATGAATTACATAATTCTACTATTGAGTGGAATCATGTTTTCTTAAGTACAGAGAAAGTAGGGTGGGAAAGTGAAAGAAAGTTTGAAATATTTTTAAAAAGTGACCAAAGGAGAGGAAAGTGGTAGTTAGCAAATGTCAGCTGTGCAGAAGAAGAAATAAAATATTTACAGCCAGATCCACCCATACCAGCCCACACGGGACCCAGGCTCACAGTAGGCCCAGGTCCACCCCTCCACCTGCAGGGTAGACATCCAACAGAGCCTAGCCTCTTGCATAGGACTGCCCCTTATGACCAGCAGACTACTAAAGGAGGTCAAGCCCAGCGGCCCAGATCCACCCACACCAGCCTGTGTGTGACCCGGCTCACAGTAGGCCTGGGCCCACCTCTCCAGAGGAAGGCACCTGCCAGAGCCCAGCCTCTGGCACAAGATGGCCTCTTCCAACCAGCAGACTACCATTGGAGCCCAGGCCTGGCCCAGATTCATCCACATTGACTTGCAAAGGACCCAGGTCCAAGGTAGGTTCAAGTTTGCCCCCCACACACACACACCTAGGAGCCTAAGCCTAACCCACTTCCATCTTGGGACATTGCAGTCATCACCATAGCCTTTCCCATGCAGTAGCCCCTAACTTTTTGACAGCATACAGGACCTAGAAGCAGCTGCATCTCAGAGCAGGCATCCCAAAGGGAGTGTGAGGCCCACCCTTTCAGCCCCATCTCTGTAAGTCATTGCTTCCACCTTGGGGCACCTTAACTATTAACTCGAGTTGCCTCAGCTATTGCCGCCACCACCTTTAGATGCAGTAGCATTCATTGAGAGACACCAGGAGGGTCTGGAAGCCCAACATCAAGGTGAGGTACAGACAATCTGCATGGGTACTACAAGAATATAGAAAAGAAACTGTAATATCTCAGATCCATATTGCAAGAAAGGAAGACACACAGACAACATGAAAAAACAAGGGAAGAAAGTGCCCCAAACAAACCAGGATACTACAATAACAGAACCCATGGATAGTGAAGTTGATGAAATGTCAGAGAAGGAGTTCAGAAGGTTCATAATTAAAATGATCTGTGAATTAAAGAATGACATAAATGAGCAAATACGGGCAAAAATTGATCACTCCAACAAAGAGATAAGAGAGCATATACAGGTAGCAAAAGATTACTTCAAGAGAGAGATAGAGACTCTGAAAAAAAATCAGAAATCCTTGAAATGAAGGATACAATAAACCAAATAAAAAACTCAATACAAAGCATAACCAACAGACTAGATCACTTGGAAGAAAGAATGCCAGATAATGAAGACAAAGCATACAATCTGGAAAATAACATTGATCACACAGTGAAAATAGTAAGAAACCATGAAGAGAACATCCAAGAATTATGGGTCAACATCAAAAGACCAAATATAAGAGTTATTGGGATAGAAGAAGGCATAGAGTTTCAAACCAAAGGAATGCACACAATCTCTTCAATGAGATAATATCAGAAAATTTCCCAAGCATGAAAAACGAATTGGAAAACTAAATATAAGAGGCTTTCAGGATACCAAATGTACAAAATTACAACAGATCTACACCAAGGTACATTATAATGAAAATTCCTGGCATACAGAATAAGGATAGAATCTTAAAAGACACAATAGAGAGGAATCAGATCACATATAGGGGGAGACCAATTCATATCTCAGCAGATTTTTCAACCCATACCGTCAAAGCCAGGAGATTATGGAACAACATTTATCAAGCTCTGAAAGAAAATGGATGCCAACCAAGGTTTTATATCCAGCAAAACTAAGGTTTAGATTTGATGATGAAATAAAAAACCTTCCATGGTAAACAAAGTTAAAAGAATATACAACTAGAAAGCCTGCACTACAGAACATCCTCAGCAAAATATTCCAAGAAAAGGAAATGAAAAACAGTGAAGAAAATCAGCAGAGGGAGGTATTACATTAAAGGAAAAACTAATCAGAGGAGAAACCAAGTCACATTATATACCAAAAATAAACAAAAATGGCTGGGAATACAAACCAAGTCTCAATAGTAACCCTGAATGTTAATGGCCTAAACTCACCAATCAAAAGACAAAGACTAACTTATTGGATTTTTTTTAAAAAGACCCAATAATATGCTGCCTCCAAGAGAATCATCTTATTGGAAAAATCATTCACAGACCGAAGGTGAAGGTCTGGGAAAAATCATAACACTCAATGGACAGTGGAAGCAAGAAGGGGTTTCCATCCTCATATCAAATAAAGTAGACTTCAAGCTAAAGTCAATCAAAAAGGATAAAGAAAGACACTACATACTGTTCAAGGGAAACAACCATACACCAACAAGACTTAACAATTATAAATATATATGTCCCAAATAATGGAGGTCTACATTCATCAAACAAACTCTTCTCAAGTTCAAGAGTCAATAGACCACAAAACAATAATTTTGAGTGACTTTAACACACCTCTTTCATTACTAGATAGATCTTCCAATAAAAAGCTATACAAAGAAACTATAGAACTCAATAATACAATAAATAACTTAGACTTAACTGACATATATAGAATATTTCCTCCTTCAACAAGAGAACACATTTTCTTCTCAGCAGAACATGGATCCTTCTCTAAAACAGACCATATACTCTGCCACAAAGCAACTCTTAGCAAATATAAAAAAGTAGAGACACTACCTGCATTCTGTCAGATCATAAGGGAATGAAATTAGAAATCTATGATAAAATAAGAAATAAAAGCCACTCCAATACCTGGAGACTAAACAATATGCAACTGAATGAACAATGGGTGCAGAACATCAAGGAGGAGATTAAAAATTGTAGAGGTGAATGAGAACACAGATAAGACATATCGTAATCTCTGGGACACTATGAAAGCAGTTCTAAGAGGAAAGTTCATTGCGTGGAGTTCATTCCTTAAAAGAAGAAAAAATCAACAAATAAATAACTTAACATTACATCTCAAAGCCCTAGAAAAAGAAGAACAACTCTACACCAAAAGAAGTAAAAGACAGGAAATAATTAAAATCAGAGCTGAAATCAATGAAATTGAAACAAAATAAACAATTTTTAAAAATTGACAGAACAAAAAGTTTGTTCTTTGAAAAACTAAATAAAATTGACAGACCCTTAGCTATGCTAATGAAGAGGTGAGAGAAAACTCAAATTACTAACATATGTGATTAAAAAGGAAATATCACAACAGACACTACAGATATACATAAGATAATTAGAAATTATTTTGAAAACTCATACTCCAATAAAATAAAAAATATTGAAGGCATTGACAAATTTCTAGAGTCATATAATTTGCCCAAATTGAATCAGGCTGATATACACAATTTAAACAGATCAATTTCAAGTGATGAAATACCAGACGCCACCAAAAGTCTACCAACCAAGAAATGCCCAGGACTGGATGGATACACAGCCAAGTTCTACAAGACCTTTAAAGAAGAACTAATACCAGTACTCTTCAATTTATTTCAGAAAATAGAAAAAGAGGGTGCACTTCCAAACTCATTCTATGAGGCCAATATCACCCTGATTCCAAAACCAGGCAAAAACAAATAAAAAAAAAAAGATAATTTTAGACCAATATCTCTAATGAACATAGATGCTAAAATTCTGGCAAATCAAATACAAAAACATATCAAAAAGATCATGTACCACAATCAAGTGGGATTCATCCCAGGGATGCAAGTTTGGTTCAACATACAGAAATCAATAAATGTAATTCACCACATCAATAGACTTAAAGATAAGAATCATATGATCATCTCAATAGATACAGAAAAAGCAGTTGACAAAATACAGCACCACTTTATGTTCAAAACACTAGAAAAATTAGGGATAACAGGAACATATCTCTACATCATAAAGACTATCTATGCTGGCCTAAGGCCCCAGGCCAGCATCATTATAAATGAAGAAAAATTGAACTGGAACAAGCTAGGGATGCCTTCTTTCACCTCTTCTACTTAACATAGTTCTTGAAACACTGGCCAGAGCAATTAGACAGATAAAAGAAATTAAAGGAATACACATAGGAAAAGAGGAACTCAAATTGGCACTATTTGTGGATGATATGATTCTATACCTAGAAGATCCTAAAAATTCCACCAGAAAACTTCTAGAACTAGTAAATGAATTCAGCAAAGTAGCAGGATATAAAATCCACACCCACAAATCAAAGGCATTTCTGTATATCAGTGACAAATACTCAGAAAGAGAAACGAGGAAAACTACCCCATTTACAATAGCCTCAATAAATAAATAAATAAACAAACAAACAAATAAATACAATACAATTATTGGGAATCAACTTAATTAAAGAGGTGAAAGACATCTATAATGAAAATTACAGAACCCTAAAGAAAGAAGTCAAAGAAGACCTTAGAAGATGGAAAGATCTCCCTTGTTCTTGGATAGGCAGAATTAATATTATCAAAATGACCATACTACCAAAAGCACTATACAGATTTAATACAATTCTGATCAAAATCCCAATGATATTCCTCATAGAAATAGAAAAAGCAGTCATGAAATTCATCTGGAAAAATAAGAGACCCAGAATAGTTAAGCAATTCTTAGCAGGAAGAGTGAAGCAGGTGACATCACTATACCAGAACTTAAACTATACTGTAGAGCAATATTAACAAAAACAGCATGATATTGGCACCAAAACAGCCGGGTAGACCAATGATACAGAATAGAGGACACAGAGACTAACCCACAAAATTACAATTATATTAGACAAAGGTGTCGAAACATGCATTGGAGAAAAGATAGCCTCTTCAACAAATGGTGCTGGGGAAACCGGAAATCCATATGCAACAAAATAAATCCCTATCTCTCACCATGCACAAAACTCAACTCAAAATGGATCAAGGACTTAGGAATAAAACCAGAGACCCTGTGTCTAATAGAAAAAAAGTAAGCTCTAATCTCCATCATATGGGATTAGGCCCTGGCTTCCTTAATAAGACTCCTTTGGCACAAGAATTAAAATCAAGAATCAATAAATGGGATGGACTCAAACTAAAAAGTTTCTTCTCAGCAAAAGAAACAATCTGTGAGGTGAATAGAGAGCCTACATCTTGGGAGCAAATCTTTACCCCCTCAAACATCAGATAGAGCACTAATCTCTAGGGTACATAGAGAACCCAAAAAGCTGAACACACACACACACACACACACACACACACACACACAAATAAATAAATAAACCAGTAAACCAGTCAGTAAATGGGCCAAAGACCTGAACAGACACTTCTTAAAAGATGATATATAATTAATTATCAAATATATGAAAAAATGCTCATCATCAGTAGCAATTAGAGAAATGCAAATCAAAATCACTCTAAGATTTCATCTCACTCTAGTCAGAATGGCAGCTATTAAAAATACAAACAACAATAAGTGTTGGCAAGGATGTGGGGGAAAAGGTACATGCATTGCTGGTGGGACTGCAAATTGGTGCAGCCAATATGGAAAGCAGTATGGAGATTTCTTGGAAAATTGGGAATGGAACTACCATTTGACCCAGCTATGCCTCTCCTCAGTCTATACCCAAAGGGCTTAAAAACAGCATACTACAGGTACACAGCTACATCCATGTTTATAGCAGCATAATTCACAATAGCTGAACTGTGGAACCAGCCAAGATGCCCTTCAATAGATGAATGGATTTTTTTTAAATGTGGCATATATACACAATGGAATATTACTCAGCAATAAAAGAAAATAAAATCATGGCATTTGCTGATTAATGGATGGAGTTAGAGAAGACAATGCTAAGTGAAGTTAGCCAATCCCAAAAAACAAATGCAGAATGTTTTATCTGATATACAGTGGGGTAGGGAGAGGAAGCATGGGAGAAATAGATGAACTCTACATAGGGCAGATGGGTGGGAAGGGAAGGGAGGGAGCATGGGGTTAGAAATGATGGTGGAATGTGATGGACATTATTATCCAAAGTACATGTATGAAGACACGAGTTAGTATGAATATACTTTGTATACAACAAGAGATATGAAAAATTGTGCTCTATATGAGTAATAGGAATTATAATGCATTCCACTGTCATGTATTTAAAAAACAAAATCAATTAAAAATGAAATAAAGGATGTGGAAATAGGAAAAATTGGTTGTTAGTGAGGGAAGACAGTGATAAAGTGGAGACAGAGGGCCTAGAACAGAGTATGAACAAACCAGGAACTTTAAGATCAAAACATCCTGAACCCAGGTATAATTATAACCCCACCTCAGACAAGTCAAGGCTAATAATAAGCAGGTACAGAAGGAAGTAATTATTATGAAAGTACAGTTATATGAGTATACATATTTTTTAATCTGTCTATGTAATGAGTACATACATAGCCAGACCCACATACTCACCTACATGCATACAAAATAATAAAGGAAAAGAATGAAAAGTAATACAATACAATGACATGATGTTTGAAAAAAAAATTAGTAGCTAACAATTTTAAAAAGGAATAAAAATAGATTTAAAATATGAAGATGAAGAAAAGAACAGAAGAAAAAAATGAGGAGAAAATAAAGAATAAAAAATGAAAAATCTTGCTAAGAAATAAAGTGTTTATTTCTTTTGAGGTAGTCAAAATTGTTGGCATGGATGGATGGTATTTGGGGTTTGCTTTGTAACCCTTGGGTTGAAGAATGGGGGTTATTAAGCCCAACACCATTGTACCCCTCTCTTAATTGCCAGCCTTGAGGCCTAGAAGCAAAGTTGGTTATAGTAGATCTTAGCTTCCAGTCTCCTGGGTAGCACCATCTGGGTGTAGACAAATTGTGTTTCTGTGGTGGGGGTGTTGCAGAGTTCTCAACTGAAGCTTCCAGCAATTGGGGTTAGCCTAGATCGAACTTTGAAACTCTGGGGTGGGGATGGGGTTGAGAATTGACATACACTCCTTTTAAAGGAGGAATGCTGGTCTCTGCAGGATGTCTGAAACTCTAGGGTAAGTAAAATCCACTTTGGGGGCAGAGGGGCAAAACCTCCACAGGTTTCACCCTCACCACTATGAACTTGGAATGCCAGGTATCTGCCCTGGGGTGCAGATGCTCCTGGGTGTCTGCAGTAGTGCCTGCCACAGCGGGAGCTTTCTCCATTGAGATCCAGATCCTGCAAATGGTTCAGGCTAACTTTTGTGCCTACTTTAGTGTCTCTGGTTCAGGCAACTTCTGGAAATTTTAGTCATCTGCAGGGGTTCCGTTCTCTGGTCTCCTGCTCTCGGCGCTGGAGCCCCAGGAGAATGCAGATGGCAGGGGCGTGGGCGTAACTTCCCCAGCCGCGGGCACTCAGGGGACAGTGCGCAACGGTGGTCACAGTCCGTGGTTGGGCGAGGGAGTGCTTCCCCGGCAGCCGGGAGCACCACCCGGAGCCGGGCAGCTGTTTTACTTGCCCAGCATGTTCTTTCCCTCCAGTAGGAGTTGTCTGGGGATTTGCTTTCTTTGATTTACCTTCCCGACTTGGTGTCTATTAAATTCAGCCTTCCTCCCTAATCCCCAGGTTACCCAAGTCAGTTGTTCTTTGTTTTTTCTTTTCTCTCTCCTGCAGCCAGGAGTCTCCTCCATTGGTCGTGCTGCCCCTCCCCTTCTCTACCGCAGGCTGCCCCCAGCCTATCTGACAAATTGTTTCTTCCGCGCGAGTTTCAGACTTCTGTGACTGTCTAGATTTTTTGTTTGTTTGTCCTACAGTTCAGTATTAATTTCCAGTGAGATTCCCCAGTTACCCACCTCACTGACAGGCCTTGTTCCTGCCTTTACAGTTGGTGTGGCTGGAACCAGCACCCTTCCTCCAGTGGGCCATCTTCCACTTCTCCAATAGGGCTTCCCCCCCCCCCCCGTTGGGGGCGGGGGCGGTACAGCGCATTGAACATAGAGGCGCCCAACCTCTGAGCTACACCCCCAGCCCTATTTTGTATTTTTTTTAGAGAGGGGATCTTACTGATTTGCTTAGCACCTTGCTTTTGCTGAGGCTGGCTTTGAACTCTGATCCTTCTGCCTCAGCCTCTGGAGCCTCTGGGATTTCTGGCATGGGCACAGCCTCTGGCCAATATGGCTTTTAGTGGTATTTAATTGCTAGCAAAACCCAGCAGCAAATATATGCACTAATACGAATATTTATTAAACACCTACTGTCTGGAAGATAATTTGGTAGGTACTAAAGATCCAGAGATGCAATATGAATACCTAGCTCAATGATCCTCAATGGAGGTGATTTTTGTCCCTCAGAGGACATTTTTCAGTATCTGGGGACATTTATGATTGTCATGACTGGGGTTGGAGTTGTTACTGGCATTTAGTGGTGGAGACTTGGGATGCTCTAAATATCCTACAAAGGCACAGGACAGCTCCTCACATCAAGTTATTTGATGCTAAATGTCAGTAATGCTGGGGTTGAGAAACCCTGATCATAAGACACAATTTCTTTTTCACTTCTCTCAGCTTCAGTTTCTTCCTCTGTAAATTGTGCAAAATAAGTTATACTTGTGTTATAACAGAATGTATAAGTAGTACATATTATCCTTAAAGCAAGTGTCTGTATTTCTATTATTCTTTTACCATTGTGATTCAGGAAGATAAATGGGTTGCCAAAGGACATGCTGCTGGGAAGTGCTGGACTGAAGATTTTTAACCTGTCTATAGTCTGATTCATTCAACCAGTAATTTAAGAAATATGTCCTTGGCTAGGAAATAGTCACTTTATATTATAAAATATATGAACACTGTGATAAAATTTCTCTTTGTTTTATTCCTCTTCACTATTAAATTTCTGTAACTTGGGTAAGAGTCTGATTATGTGCCCTTTTTTTAATTGTAAAAAGAAGGAAACCTCTAAGTGATGCTACTCCTAAAGAAACTGCTTTGACCTTTACTTCTTCCATGTATATTGAACTACTACATTTACAGTAACTATACAGAAGATTCCCCAAATCTCTTTATGGTTTGGGGAAAACAGCAAGCCTTATCTTGCATGATTCATCCAAAACATTACATCACAGAAATACAACATAACTTTTTCTTTTTCTTTTTCTTTCTTTCTTTCTTTCTTTCTTTTTTTCTTACTTTCTTTTTTTTTTTTTGCCATGCTATGCTGAGTGTTGAATCTAGGGCCTCATACACACCACACAAGTGCTCTACCACTGAGCCATACCCAGCTTTTTTTAAATTATTCTTTTTGTAGTGCTAGGGATCTATCCCAGGGCCTTGCACATGCTAGTTAAGCATTCTGCCCCTGAGCTACATCCACAACCCAACACAATTTATTAATTACCTTCCTTTTCCATTGTGTTTGAATACATTGTAAAATTTTTAATCTCTTATTTGTCTTTTTAGGAGTCAGTGAGAGACTCATTGAAAAATTCATAATTTAAAGAGTAACAAAGTTGATAATGATTTCTTTTTGGTTGTTATTTGACTGGACAGTTAGAAATTCTATAATAGCTCCATTTCCAAATGATCAAAGCTTTTAAAGAAAAATTAATCCAGATGCATTATGAACTATGATGTTTCTAGTAATTTCCATCTAGACTTCACATTTTATGCATTTATATCTGAGTACATTAAATAACTTACATTGTGTTTTAGTGGTTATGTTATGTGAATAATGCATGACATTCGGGTTGTAGGTAGAGAGGATACTACTGTCCTCATTTTGTAGTAGGTGAAAATGGTTATTATGAGAACAGATGATTGGTGCAAGGCCCTACACATAGTGAAAAGGCAGAGCCAGGATTTAAATAGATTTCTTCTTAATAGGGCTTTAAATGAAATAGCTAGGATAGTCAGACTTTGTGGTATCTAGTATATATTCTTTTCCTGATTATCTAACTGTGAAAGTTTTGCCAGTGTAGAATTTATAAGTTCCATGAAGATTGAAGAAGCCAAACTAGGCCTCATGAATAACTTTCTTCCTTCATATTTCTTTTCATAATACTCCCTTGTCACCACCTCTCCAAGTAAAAAGCAGAAATCAAATACAGTTATAACCAATGGCCACACTTAGGAACCCTGAAATCCAATGAAAATTTAGCAAACTCAATCCGTAACTTAGATTTTCTGATATTAAGAAAACAGCTCTACTAGGTGCATGCCTGTCATCCCAGTGGCTTGGGAAACTGACACAAGAGGATCACGACTTCAAAGCCAGCCTCAGCAATAGAGAGATGCTAAGCAACTCAGTGAGACCCTGTCTCTAAATAAAATACAGAATAGGCTGGGGATGTGGCTCAATGGTTGAATACAAAAGAAAAAAAGAAAACTGTTCTCCTTCCCCAGTATTTACCATTTGTCATTTTCCATAGGCTTAAGTTGACAGTGACAATTTTTATCTGTTTCTAATTTTAAGGTTGAATTCAAAGGTCTTCAGTAAAATGAAAGATCCCTAAAAGTTTTTCAACTTACTGAAGCCCTGAGCAACTTAGTGAGACCCTGTTTCAAAACAAAAAATAAAAAGGACTGGGGATGTGGCTAGAAGTTGACTTTTTTTTTTTTTAACTGACATCTTCAGTTCTAACTTCCTTGAACTCATATGTTAAGAAACTTTGGGCATTTTAGTCAATGTTGAAAATTACTTAAAATATAATTTACAATGTATCTTTTCAAATAAGAGTTTTTGTTTAGTATACCTAAGGTATGTTTTTTGAAACATAAATTTGCATCTTATTTTCGTAATAATTTTGATATTTTAAAAATATGAGTGGATTTCCAGGAATGGAACCACAATATATGTATGTATAATCTTATGGCTGCTGGAAATAAAGGTTTGAGTTATAAAAATGTGTTCATCAGTTTTCTATTACTGTGACAAAATATCTAAAATAATCAAATTAAAAGGAGGAAGGGTTTATTTTGATTCACAGTTTCAAAGGTTCTAATCTGTGGTCACTTGGCCATGCTACTTTTGGCCTGCAGAGGCATAGTGCATGGGGCATGTAGTGAAGGAGGCTTGTTCACCTCATGTGGCCAAGAAGCAAAAAGAAAGAGACAGCACACCTTCAAGGGCACCTTTCCTATGGCCTAACTTCTCCCTATGGCCGCACCTCCCGAAGGTTCTACTTCCTAATAGCACCATGCTGAAGAGCAAGTCTTTAACACATGAGTCTTTGAGGGACAGTCAAGATCCAAATTACAGCAATGATCTTGATTTCTAACCATTAAGATGTAAAAAAGAGACGACCTATTCAAGTGATTCCAAACATTTGTCTCTGAATTGTTTTCACTAGTTACCTGAGATGGTTGGAGATTTGGTTTATTTTATTTTTTCCATTATCAGTCAATAAATAGCAAGGAACGTGGGCAGAAGCACTAAGAAAGAGCTGCAGTGAAGGATGGGCATCTGGCTGTGAGGAGACTTATGAGGTAGAGCAATACCCTGTGTGTAAGTAGTCCTGGAATTATGATGTGACCAATATATGTGGCTTCTCTGTGTCCTGTGCACTCAAAGAATGAGACTGTTTGGGGTCCATTAGGCTAAGGGTGGGAACCTTCTGGCAAATTTCAGAAAAATTCCAGCAATCTAAACCTTGGATCACCATAATGCTACTGCACAGATGTGACTAGCTTTTACAGATAATTTACTTTCCATATTATATGTGAGAATAGACAAATACTGGACATATTTCCCAGATCCACCCCTGGTACACCCAGCTGTGTGGACTGGAGAATCTATTCCAGTAATTATACATTTTTAGAGTATCATGGATATTTTCATATAGGTGTACATTGTGCGATATTTAAATTAAATTAAATCTCCTCAAACATTTATCCTTTATTTATGGTGAAAATATGCAAGGTCTTTTTTTTAGCTTTCTGAAGTATATAATAAAATTATCATTATCTGTAGTCATCCTACTGTTTAGTAGTATACCAGACCTTCCTTCTCCTATCTAACTGCAAACTACCACCCACTAATCAACTTCTTCTCAATCCTCTATTCCCTCTTACTCTCCCTGACATCTGGTAACTACCCTCCTACTCTACTTTTATGACATCAACTTTTTAAATTCCACATATAAATAAAATCATGTGATACTTGTCTTTCTATTCCTGGCTTATGTCACCTAACATAATGTCCTCCAACTCTATCTATGTTGCTGCAGATAACAGTTTCCTCCTTTTTATGGCTGAGCAGTATCCATTCTGTATATTTATTCCACTTTCTTTATCCATCATCAATTTATGGACTCTTAGGTTATGTGAGAGTGCAGATGACTCTTTGATGTACTGATTTCATTGTTTTGGGATATCCATCTGGGAATGGGATTGGTGGATAAGATGGTCAGTCTATTTTTAATTTTTTTAAAAAACCTCCATACTGTTTTCCATAATGGCTGTACTAATTTGCATTCCACCAACAATATGCAAGGGTTCCTTTTCTTCCACATGCTTACCACCTCTCGTGTTATCTTTTATGTCTTTTATAATAGTCATTCCTTTCTTTTCAACAGTTTACTCAAAAGATTTAGTTATTTCTAGAAAGTCCAACTAAAGAAGAAATAAAATGTTAATGCTGTCATTTAATAATTTGAAATGACACAATGTTTTTTATTAAGAAAGTTTTTTTATATTTTTTTCGGTGCATTATAGTTGTGCACAATGGTGGGATTTGTTGTCACACATGTGTATGTGCACACAATACAATAACTTCATTTGGCCAATATTCTCCCATGTTTCTCCATTCCCTCCCCCTTCTCTTTCCCTCTCATCCCTTTCATCTATTTTACTGATCTCCCTTCTATTTTCATGAGACCCACTCCCCCCAACCTTTATTTTCCTTTTTCTTTTCTAGCTTCCACTCCACATATGAGAGAAAAACATGCAAACCTTGACCTTCTTAATTTGGCTTTCTTAAGTGGTAGCTCTTTGTGGTTACTTAAATTTTTCATGTTGAATGCTTTAGTTCCTTATATATTCTGGATATGAACCTCTTGTCAGATGTGCAATTTACAAATATTTTCTCCCACTCTGTAGCTTGTCTCTTTACTTTGTTGATTGTTTACTATGCAGAAACTTCGTAGTTTGATGTAATCCCATTCATCTGTTTGTGCTTTTGTTTCCTGTGCTTTCGAGGTCTTGTGCAAAAAAAATCTTGCCCATTCCAGTCCTATAGCATTTCTTCTAATAGTTTCATATTTATTTTTGAAAATTAACTCCCTGAACTGGGCACAGTGGCACCTGCTTGTAATCCCATAACTTGGGAGGCCTAGGTGGGAGGATTGCAAATTCAAGTTCATCTTAGCAATTTAGCCAGACCCTATGTAATTTAGCAAGACCCTGTCTGAAAATAAAAAAGGCGGGGATGTACCTCAGTGGTAGAGCACACCTGGGTTCAATCTCTAGCACTATAAATATAAAATTAACTCCCAAGAGCTCACATCCAAAATGGAGTTGTTGTGGCCTATAAACATAATTGATAATCACATACTACTATTGTGTAGGATTTAAGTTTATTTAAAGATCCAGTGAAGAGTTTGGAAATTTAACAGGGTTTCAAGGAAATGGAGCTCAAATCCAATTTTGCCCTCTACTGGATGTAAGTTTTGAAAAGGTTCTTCATGACCTAGCAAATGTCATTTTAGGCTAATACTATTATAGCTAAGCTTCTTTGAGGTTTTGGATTCATTCTGAAAGTATTATGTCACTATTTTTGTACATAAAATGAATGATAGTGACCCTTGGAATATCCAAACAATATTTTACATGTAGGTCTCAAAATTGCAAAATAAATCTGACTCAGAATTATAAGCATCAAAAGATTGATCAACAGTATTCCTGTTCTTTAAGGCCTTGAGGCCATACTGACAAAGTAGTTGGAAAAAACATGCCCCATGAGAAAAAGTAATGGTTGGATATGGAAGATGAGAGGAACTGTGATGGAGGAGGGGCAGTGATACACCTCATGTTATCTTTCTTGCTAAGCACTGAATATAATCTCTCATATTTCCTTACACCTCAAACTTCTCATTGGTTTTACCTAAAGCATTGCTTTATTCACATCCAACACAAACACTTAAGAAAAACAATGAATTCCCTTCTGCATACGCTATAAATTCATTTCCAGTGTAACATTTTGTGTAGATTACAAACTTTGCTTCACAAACGATGAGAGGCAGAAAGGACACAGCTTGAGTTTTCAGTTTGCAGGTTGAGCTTGCAGCAAGGGAGGTAGAACAAAACTTCATACTTTGAAATAAATCTGATCTGCAAATCACCAAGAAAAAAGGGAAGTTGAAATTTAATAATTAAACCTAACAGGGGTTAGCATGAGGAAAAAGCTGTGTAGTTTTGAACATCAAGATTTTTGTTCAGTTCATGTACTTCCTGACTCTTAATAGATCCTGCTTATAATTCTGCATAGCATGTCTGACCCCTGGTACCATTCTTTTTTATTTGTTTGACCTGGTACCACTCCTTTTACAGATAACCCCTGCTAGCACCAATTTTCTAAGACCATATTTCTTCATCACACTTTCTGTTAGCACTATACACATTTCAGCGGTGGACTCAGACATTGTTATTTTTTCTTAATGATACCCAACCATTACTTTTTTTCCTTGGGGCATGTTTCTTACAACTACTTTTGTCAGTACAGCCTCAGAGCATTAAGGAATAGGAAAATCGTAAATGAATCTTTTGATGCTATAACTCTGAGTAATATTTATTATGCAATTTTGAGACCCAAAAGTAAAAATAGTATGAATATTTAAAGGGTCACTATCAAACAATTTTAAGTATAAAAACAGTGATATAACATTTTTCAGAACAAATCTAGAATCTTAAGGAAACTTAGTTATAGTAGGATTGGACTAAAATTAAACATGCCAGGAAATAAAGAACCTTTCCAAAACTTCCATGCAGTAAAGGGCAGTGCCATGCACAGACTTTAGCATTGGTGTATTGTTCAGGTCTGTTCTTGGGGTCAAGGGCAAAATTAGATCTGAGATCCATTTCCTTGAAACAAGAATTACAATGTCCAAGTCACTGCTAAAATGCATATAATGCTAACAGAGAGGGTGATGAAGAAATATGGTCTTAGAAAATTGGTGCTAGCAGGAGTTATCTGCTATTCTGGAAGGGGTTTTTTCAGGTCAAACAGATAAAAAAGAATGGGATTAGGGGTCAGACATGCTTTGCAGGATTATGAGCAGGATCTATTATGGGGGCAGGAGGAATATGACTGAACACAAATTTTCATGTTCAAAGTAATGCAGCTTTCCCTCAGGCCCCTGATAGGTTTAATTATTACCTTTCAATATTGTTTTTTTCATGATGATTTGTAATTAATTCTAGAATAGTGACATTGAACCTAAGATTTTCATTTTGTCAGGGAAAGGGAAAGAAATCCCAGGACATGTTGAAGGTAAAGAAATGAAAAGGAAGGATTTATCTCTGTCAATTCTCAATCATACTTGGTGGCAACCTACTTCATTTCCAGAGAACAGACAAAGTGTTAGACCAGGACGCAAGAAAAGACCACTGACTCCAATTAAAATCAAATTAAAGCAAGCTTATTATTTCGACCGGCCAGGATGCCTCTCCCACCCAAAACCGCAGGAACAAGAAAGCAGCCACAGCTTTCCTGCAGCCCAGCTTTATAGCCCAGAAAGTTACACAAAGGGGGGTTACAGATAATAGAACTCTGACGAGCATAACACTAATGGTAGTTTACATTTTTGCTGGCCCCGATATCAGAATTTATGAAGGTCATTAGAACCTCAGAGAGGGTCGTTATCTGGCCAGGGAAGGCCAATATTTGTGAGGCATCACTAAGGTTTCAGAGAGGGCTGCTATCTGGTCAGAGAGCCAGGCATGGGTGAGTTCAAGGCACAGGCAGGCATTCCAAGCAGGTTCAGAATTTGCAGTAATTTATAGTAAAGCCAAAATTATCTTTTCATGGCTTTGTGGCGAGATGGCTCCCAATTTTAAGAAAAGATCAGGTTGGGTCTATCAAAAGGAAGGAAATATGGAATAAATTTCTTGAGTCATTTTATGAATGACCTTTATGTTGAGAAGAAAATAGATATTCGTTGTTATGCATAGCTCTACATCATAGTATAATCACATGCCTCTTACCTTCAATTTGCCCATAATAACCTAGTAAGTCTGATGATGAAATCGTTTGTTATTTGAGAGATAATATGATTCAAAAATAAGAGGTGACATCCTTTACAGAGAAGTCAAGAGGTGTTCTAGATCCACTTGTTCTCTTAGCGCTAAACTGTGTCAATTACCAAATTTCTCTGTGTGTCAGATCACTTTTATGTAAAATGAAAATGAAAAAAAATCTTCAATTGTTAGGAATCAAATGGAAAAATCAACATGAAAGGGCTTTGCAAAATATAAAGTTCTACATTGATAAGTCATCATTTAATCCTGTTTCTGTCCCCAGAGGAAGTTAAATTTGCATTACACTAATTTATCTACTTCCTCTCAACCAGCCCTCCAAGAGAACAACTTCTGTCATTCATTTGTAAAATAGATGTCCTAAATTAGGGGTGTGGCAGACTAAAACTACTGTCAAAAAGAAGTGGATCTGTAATCACTTTGGTTAATGAGATCACATAAGGAAACAAGTTGTCTAACTGCCCTTATATTGTAGTCATACCTCATTTTATTGAACTTCATTTATTGCACTTCACAGATACTGTGCTTTTTGAAAATGTTTTTATTAGGGAATTTTAGTTATACATAATATTGGGGTTCATTTTAACATAATTATACAAGCATGAAATTTAATTTGCTCCAATTCAATCCCCAGGACTTTTCCTTTTCCTTCCTTCTCTACCCCTTGTTCTCTTTCCTTTATTCTATCAGTCTTTTTTCAATTTATTAAGTTTTTTCAATTAGTCAGATTAACATTATATATATATTACAATGAATTTCACCTATGTGTGTGTATCATGCACTGTTTTTTTTAAACAAATGATTTGTCTTGTTAGTGACTAATATAGCCAGTGACTTTAAGTTGAAGCCGAAAGCATATTTGTTCCTCCAAATACCCTAGGGCTTATGTGAATATTGAACCTGTTCTACCTTTTCTCTATAAATGGATCAACAATGTCTAGATGATAGGAGATGTGTTAACAACATGGTTTGTTCACTATTGAGATTTACTGCTCTGAAAAAAAAGATTCCTTTCAAAATATTTGTGCTCTTTAACAATACAACTGGTCACCCAAGAGCTCTGACGAAAGATGAACAATGAGGGCTGGGATTGTGGCTCAGCAGCAGAGAGCCTTCCTGGCACAGTGGGGGGGGGGGGCGAGGGGAGGGGGATAGAGGAGGGGAGCCTGGTTCAATCCTCAGCACCACATAAAAATAAAGGCATTGTGTTGTGTCCATCTACACCTAAAAAATAAATATTAAAAAAAATGAACAATGAGATTAATGTCTTCATGCCTGCTAACACAAGATCCATTCTTCAGCCCAGGGAACAAGGAGTCATTTTGACTTTCATGCATTTATGATTCATGGGGTCCGGTGTTAAAAAAAAGTCAACATCAACAAGTTTGAAAGAAGTTGATTCCAATTCTGATGAATGACTTTGAGGAGTTCAAGACTTCTGTGGAGGAAGTATCTGCATATGTGCTGGAAATAGCAAGGGGATTAGAATTACAAGCAATGCCTAAGATGTGACTAATCCTACAATCTCATGGTAAAACATCTGTGCATAAGTAATTGTTTCTTATGGATAAATGAAGAAAATGGCTTCTTTAGATGAATTTACTCTGGAGAAGATGCTGTGAACATTGTTGAAATTACAATAACAAAAGATTCAGAATATTACTTAAAGTTAATTGATTAAGCCGCTGCAGGGTTTGGGAGGATTGACTACAATTTTGAAAAAAAGTTCTGTGGATAAAATGCTACAGCATTGCATACTGCAGAGAAATCTTTCATGAAAGAGTCAAATGATGCAGCAACTTTATTGTTGCCTTATTTTAAGAAATTGCCGTAGCCACTCCAACCTGCAGCAACCACCTCTCTGATCAGTTAGAGCAGCTTCAACATGGAGGTACACCCTCCACCAGGAAAAAGGATTATGCTGCACTGAAGGCTCAGATGATCATTAGCAATTTTAACAGTAAAATATTTTTAAATTAAGGTGTTTATGTTTTTTTTAGACAATGTTATTTTGCACTACAAAGACTATAATGTAAATATAATTTTTGTATGCACCAAGAAACCAAAAAAAACTTATGAGACTCTCTTAATTGCAATATTCACTTTATTGCTGTCTGGAACAGAACCTTCAGTAGATATGCAGTATGCTTTTACAGGATTTGAATTGTATGAACACCTAGGGGTTCACTATTACCATCTTCTATGTCCAATCAGTTGATTCTAATTTCTGTAATGTCACTAGATTGATAGCATCTAATAGGTGCAAGAACTCAGTGTTGTCAAAAGTGAACAGATGTCTTACATCTGGGGGTTACCAGAGATAAAAGGAAGAAAAATGAACTATTTTTATGTGGAATGAGCTCTGGTGACTCTAATATTGAAAACCATTCCATAGAGAAAATTTTCAAAGGATATACAGGGTGCTTAGCAAAGACAAGATTAAAAATTCCATTGAAAATTTAAAAGGAAGAATTTGTTTAATTGAATGGTAGTATACTGAATTCACCTTTATAGTTAAAATCACATCTCTACACAATTTACAACTGGATCTCTAGTTTAACATATTGCCCATGATTACCATATTTATCTGTATTAATTAAGGTAAACGAATTTCACCTATCCCGGGTTTGCCCCGCCCACATCTGCTAATAAGCCCCGCCTTCTGCTTCGGGATTCCAGCCAATCCTGTATTTCAAACATCTTTGAGCAGAGCTATCGCGAGACTCTCGCGGTAGCCTTAGATGGGCTTTAACTGAGTGGACTTGCGCAGAATTGACGCATGAAGCCAGAGCGGGACACAGGGGGCGGGGCTCTCCGACGTGCGCGTTCACTTTGACCCCACGCTTCAGCGCGCACCCGGCAGCCGGGCGCTGTGGTTTCTGGGCGCCCCTGAAAGCCGACGCTACCCAGCATACCGCGCGTGTGCCCACCTTAGGCGGATGTTTGGTGGGCGGCGAATGCCTGCTGGGGGTCTGCAAGAGCATTTGAGGGACCCGGGTCTAGCGCAGAGAGACTCGAGAGGCTTGGATAACCAGCCGAGGTAGGTGCTTGGGTGATGGAGGGTCAGGGGTCATAGGTTGCGGAGGGAAGACGTCTCTGGCGTCCTAGGGCCACGGAGAGAGGACTTGGGTGTCCCGGACCTCGGGAAGCGCCAAGGGCTGAAGGGGAACGGCAGCGCGAGCCTCCCGGACCCCATCCTCTTCCCAGACTTGCGGGCCTCCGGACCGCAGCAGCTTTCTCGGGGGCTGGCGCGGGGCGTGAGGAAGGTGGCCATTCTTCTCACCGTGGATTGGGGCCTGCGGTGTGCGGTGTGGGGTCGAGACCACGCTTCACTGCCAGAGGGCGGTAGTCGCGGTCGGCGGCCTCTGGGTGGCTTGTTTGCCCAGCTTGCTAGGAATGGTCGGCTGCTTCCAGCCTCGCTCCAACTCCTGTAACCTCTTTTGCTTCTTTTGGGAGGATAACTGGGTATCTTCGTATACTTACCTATGCCCCCTGGAGGCTGGCACTGGGCAGCCTCCCGGCTTCTTGGTGTGCGGGATTCTGTAGAGTTAAAGGGGAGGCAGGGACTTCCAAGTTCGTCTGACTGAAAGTTCTGTTACCTTTGGAGTTAGATTAATTACATTGCATTCAAAATCGCTCTTGCACATTGTGCATTTGTGTTAGCTGGGTTCATGAAGGAAGACACGTGTGATTGTATCTGATGATTGACGATCCCTGTCAGATATACATTATTATTAAATCGTGGCAAGTAAACGTGAGCTCTTTTCTCAAGCAGCTCGGCATTTGCATGAGGCAGAAACCCTAGATGTTTGATGTTTTCCTACTTGTACTTAAATTAACTTGAGACTGTCACTGAACAAAATAACATAATTTTGAAGTTGTTACTGCTATTTTTAGTTTTTCCAGTGGGCGATAGCAGGAATGATGACACTCCCTTGAGTAGAAGTGATCCATAATATCTGTACTGTCAAATTGTGGTAATACTGGATTATTAAGAGATTTCAAGTCCTTTGTAACAACTGGACTTTGTTTGCCTAAACCAACACCTTGGGCAGTGAAATGGCAAATGTATATTTCTAGTTGCCCTTGATAGCCTGAGCCATGGTCTGTTATGGATTTGTTGTAATTCAGGATTTGTTTATCATTGAATGAAGGAATAAATCATTTGGAGGGGAATTTTTTAAATTTAATACTCATTTGTTATGTTCTCTTAATAACAGTTTATTTACTTTTTTAGCAGTCCCTCTTATTTTCGTTAAAAGATACAATTTGTTCAGTTTTTTTTAATTTTTCCTGTCTCATTCTGGGACAGAGATAGCAAAGAATAGTTTTCTATTCTCTGAAGTCTGATAGAATGTGAATTAAAGAGACTTCTCAAAAAAGAAATGTGAATAAAGTACTGTAGATCCTTATAATGAAGGAAGATAGGAAGTTAGAGATCTTTGCTTCACCTTGTTTTTGTATATTATTTTTATCCTGGCACTGACCTGGCTTTGGAGGTAAAATACTGAATAAGATACTATTCTTAGTCAACTTTCAAGAAATTCATAGTGAACCCTGGAGCAATTGGAATCAAGCATGAGAGACTCTTAAGTCAATTTCCTCAGTCATACATGGCAGGAAGGCTTTCTGGAGAATATAGGACAGCCACTGGGAGGAAAGTGTGAGAGGGTGTTTACATCAAAAGGCTTTTTGCATTTAAATGCAGGACAGTAAAAGTGTGACCCATACAGAAAACTTCACATAATTACATTTTACCCAAATACTAATATTTATGGAGGGTGAAAAAGTAGAACAATCAAAGGTCTGATTCAAAAGGTATGAAGACACATGGAAAAGGAAATGGGATTGGGTTACAGATGTATAGAATTTCACCAGTACTTATTAGCTGATGATTATCTTTGACCAAAAAATATCTTTGGTTTAAGACATTATCTCTGGATAGAGATTCCTTAGGGAAAGAGTCAACCAGATATATATATTTTTTTTAAATCATGAATTTTGCTCCATTGAGAACTGAACAAAGGGAGAACATGCAAAAATGCCTAGTATTTACTTTTCTCCAATTTAATTATTATCGTTGATAAATAACTGAGTCTCTAATGTTAGGAAAATCAGGTTGAAATCAAACCTGTAAAGGAATGTACAAATTATATTGGCATACATGATTTCAAAGACACTGAATGGGTCTTACCAGAGAATGAATTAGTAGTTGAAGGAATGTGTTCTTGGTATACAAGTTTATTTTAAGAAATGTGGGCACACAAAAGACAAAAATTTTAAAAATGACACATTGCTTCTATTCATATTCCATTGGCTGGAACTAGTCATGGTACCTTACTAAGCTGGGCAGCCATATCCCAACTAGTCTATACTTTGGAAGGAAAGAAATGGATTTCAGCAGGCAACTAGTTATACCGAATAAGGTTTCTCCATTTTGGCAACTCAGTGGAATAGGAAGCCTAAAACAGTAATGAGGATAGTGCCTGTGTCTTAATCCCCAGACATTCTGATTTAATTGATTGGGTTACAACCTAGGATTTTTTTAAGAGTTCTAAATGTGCGGCTAAATTTAAGAAGCACTGATTTATGGTCCCCATCCAAATTCAGTTGTAGTAAAGTGTAGTTTAGAAGACTCTGAGGATGATAATGATAACATCTACCACATTGTGAATACATGCTAAACTTCTGTTACTGTTCTTTTGTACTTCATTTATTTATAACTACAATCTTGCTGTCATCCGCATTTTAGAAATGAGAAACTGTCATAGAAAGGTTAGTTTACTATTTCAGTGACACATAGTTGGTAAATACCAAAGCTGGAATTAGAATCTAAGATTTCAAAACTCACATTTTTTTCTGTGAGCTATATTGCTTTGCAGATGTCATTGTTTTTTGGACCTTCATAGTTTGGTTTCATAGTGTGTTATATGTTCTGTGAATGTTGGTTACATAGCTGTATACCACCCATTTATCAAAACTCTTCAAATTGTACTCTTAAAATTTTATATGAAAATCATACCTAAAGTTGATTAACTTTATTAAGTGTGTGTGATACATTTTTGGCCCAGTTTCCTTCAACCCATATCCATGCTCTTTGCCATATACAATTCCACCCAGTAAAGAAGTGCAATAGATTTCCCTACATCTTAATTTTGTATCCATCAATGTGATTTGTTTTAGGTCATGGAACCTTAGTGATTTTGATGTATGAAGCACTTTGAAAAGTACTTGTGTGACTGGATTTGTGTTCTTACACCTCAACCATTGCCATATAATTGTTCCTGAGGTACTTCTTCTATCTCAGGAGGAGAATAAAAACTACGTAAGCAGAGCCAGACTCCTCCTAGAAACCTATCTTACATCAGCCACCCTCAGGTAACCTATTGATCTGTGAGAAAAAATGATTTGCTGTTTCAAGGCATTGAACTTTGGAGTGTTGCGTTATATTGCATGTGTGTGGTGGCAGTAATTAACTGATAAAGCTGGTATAACCAAACTTACTAGGGTTCCAGTTGAGTGACTCAGTTTCACATTTTCAGCATGTGTTCTGAGGAGAATGTGACAACAATTAATGCTTAGGAAATTAGGGGCTTTCTATGTATTATTTCTCCAAGATAAAAGAAGATGGTAAAAAAGTCATTAACCATTGTCAGAGACTGATTATAATCCATCACTTGTGCATTCATAAACTAAGCATTGTCTAATGTGAATGACATTTTCATGATTGACTTAGATTAGCACTGTTTGATAAACTTTTTGCTATTTGAATGTTTTATGCCAGTAGTTACATTACATACGGCTACCAGGTACTTGAAGTGCGACTGGTGAGACTGAGGAGCTAAGTTTTTAATAATACTTTTATTTATTTTAAGTTGAATTCTACACATAGCTTGTGTTACTTAGCTGGGCTTGGTTTAGCCAATAGTAGACAAAAACTACTTCCTTGGAGCTGCTGTGGATACCATCCTTCTTTGAGTTACAGAGCCACTGTGTTCCTAAATAAATGTTCTGTCAGCAAGGAAGTGGGGATAGATCAGGAAGATAATTACTTCTGATTCTTTTATGGTTATTGGTCTATTCAGATTTTCTATTTCTTGGGCCAATTTGTTCATTGTAGATTGTTAGGAAATTATCTGTTTTATCTAGATTTTTTAAGTTTATTAGGAAAAAGCTGCTCTTAATATTCTCTGATAATTTTTAATTCCTGCATCTTTTTTTTGCTTTTTAAATCAACTTTATTAAGATATAATTTACATATTATAAAATTTTAAGACTATAATTTGATGAGTTTTGATAAATATGCTATTTATATAACCACCATTCATAAAACATTTCTGTTATCCAAATCTTTCCCTCCTGCTCCTTTGCTATCAGTTACCTCTTTCCAATTTCTGGCTCCTGGTAATCACTAATCTGCTTTATATCACTACATTTTAACTTTTCTTGACTTTCATATAAGTGGAATCATACAGTATGTAGTCTTTGACAACTAGCTTCCTTTACCTTCTTTAATGCTTTGAAATTTTACCCATACTGTTGTATACATCATAGTTTGTTTTATCCTTTAAGGCTACTGAAGATTGAACCTAGAGTCTTATATGTGCTAGATAAGGGCTCTACCACTAGCCTTATCCCATCACAATTTGTTTATTTTTATCATAGAATAGCATTCCATTGAATGAATATGCCACAGTTTGTTATCTCTTCAGCAGTTGATGGATATTTGGATCGTTTCCAATTTTTTAGCTCATTTAACATTATTAGATTCTGACAAACTTTTCCAAAGTGACTGTTATATTAAAATATTTGAGAGTTCAATTTCTCATATCTTCAGTCTTTTAAATTTGAACATTCTAGTATATATAGTGGCATCTCATTGTGATTTTGTATTGACTTTATATTGTTGTAATGACTTAAGATGGTGAAAACAGTTTCATGTGCTTATTTGCTACTTCTAGATCATCTTTGGTGAAGTGTCTGTTCAAAATTTTTGCCCACTTTTTTAAGATAAAATGGTATTACTCCAATTTGTTTTATTGTTTATTTGCAGGAGTTCTTATATATTCTGTAAATAAATCCTTCATCAGATATTGTTTTGCTAATATCATCTCCCATCTGTGGCTTGTCTTATTTCCATAACAGTAACTTACGAAAAGCCAAAGTATTTAATTGTAATGAAGCTTAATTTATCATTTTTAATAGTCTCAGATTTTTTTTGTGTGTGTCCTCTTTAAAATATTGTCTTTTTATTATTATTATTTTTACCTGACTTAATGTTACTTGATTTTCTACTAGGAGTTTTCAAGTTTTAGCTATTTATTCTAGTTTATCATCTATTTTGACTTAACTGTTACATATGTTATGTAGTAAGCCTCTAGGTTCACTTTTTTTTTTTTCATATGGATACTCATTTATTGAAAGGGATATACCTTCCCTGTTGATTGCCTTTGAACTTTTCTCAAAAATCAATTGACCATACATATGGGGTCAGTTACTAAACATTTTATCTTTATTCATGGGTATTATGTCTGTCTTTACACTATTACCACAAGACTTATTGTTGATATAAGTCTTGAAATAAGTGTAATTCATTCAACTTTATTCTTCTGTTCCAAAATTTTTTGGTTCTCCTAGATGCTGGGCATTTCAGTATAATTTGTAAAACCAGTTTGTCAGTTTTTTTCAAAGAAACTTATTGGCATTCTGAATGGTATTACTCCAATTCAATAGATTAATATTAAGGAATTGATATGTTGATATTTTGAGTCTTTCAGTCCATGAACATAATATGTCATATGATAATTATATTACTGTACTCTTATCTATTTTTACGTTTGCTGGAAAGTTTTTAGAATAATTTTTTAGATTAAAAAGTCAGTTATATCTTAAATTTGGAAACAAAAATTATAGTTACAGATACTTTTATTTCTGCTTTTTGTTTTATTATGAAGACCTACATTTCTGTCTAATATCATTTTTCTTCTGCCTGAAAACAACTTCTGACATATCTTATAGTATAGGTCTTTGGTAATCAATCCTTTTGGTTTTTGTCTTTTTTCATCTTCATTTTTGAAATATATTTTGCTGGGTTTAGGATTCTAGGCTAGGAGAAATATCAAAAGCAGAGATAAGACTAATCTGGAGAGATGATGCTTTTCAGCAATTTAATTATGGTATACCCTGCTGCTATTGTAGTTTGTGCTTGTTGTTTTTAAGGTTCTTGTAATTTGCCCTTACTGGTTTTCATTAAGCCTTTTGGTTTTCTGGGTTGATTGTGTTCTTATCAGATTTTGAAAATTTTCTTGCATGGTTTTTTTCAACTATTTTTCTTACCTTCACTCCCTTTCCTGTTAGATTCCAATTGCATCAGTGTTAGACAGTTTTAACATTTTCTAGTAGGTCCAGGTGCTCTGTTTGTTGTTTTTAGTGTTTGTTTATCCCTTTAATTCATTTTCACTACTTGCTGCTGTTACTGTGTTTGAATCCACTCTGCTTTTTCCCCCATGCCTTTCTGTTATTGGCCTCTTTTCATTTCAGATGTAATTTTTCCATCTACATATCTTCCATTTCTCCTCATTATTGTCGTGTTTTCTTCTACTTTCTTGGACATATTCAGAATATTTAGAATAACTGAATGTTTATATCTGGTAATTGTATCATCTGTGTAATTTCTAGATCTTTTTTTCTTTCTTGTCATGGTTGTTTACTGTTTGTTTTGTTTTGTTTTATGCCTGGTGATTTTTTTTTTGACATTTTGTTCAATTTTATGTTTGTTGTTTTTAAAGTTTGTTAGACTAGATTCAGAATGAACTCATTTTTGTTTTGTTTTGTTTCTGGCTGTTAGTCTAAAGCTAACTTGGGACCACTTATAAGGCAATTCTTCTGAAAATTCTACATGTTACCTCCTGTATGAAAAGGGTATTTCTGTAAACTATCCCCAGTTATGTATGAGCTGCAGGGATTGTTCCACCTGTTTCTTTTTTTCTCTGAATACTTTTCAGTTGAAGGTAGACACATACCTTTATTTTATTTATTTATTTTTTATGTGGTCCTGAGGATTGAACTGAGCCACAACCCCAGCCCCTGTTCCACCTATTTCTAGTGGTCCTTTCTCCATCTTTGACTGTTTCCCTCATCCACAAATATAAATCATTAAATCATTATCATGCATACTCAAGTGGTTCCTCTGTGTATCTTTAGAGCCCTCTGTGTGTGCACCTTCTATTTGATATTTTGTTGACGGGTTTCTGTTCTGGCGACTAAAAGGCTCAGGGGTTACTCCAGTTGAACTGGGCTGACTGGGCTGCGCAAAATAACCACACAAGAGACACAAATACCTTTTTCTTTGGAGTTGCTGTGACGGCTCCTCTGACTGTAAGGGTCCGCAGAAAGAGAGACAGGGAGAGCACACACTAACCCCTTTTATTGAGGAAAGCTATTCAAATGAGGCAAGGGGTCAGGTTTCAGGGGACTGAGTCTATCTTCATGATGTCCACTGTCAGCAGGTTGACTGACATTTGGGTAGGCCATATCCAAGGGCACAGTAAGAGAAGGGGACACACATACAAGGCACTTCCATGGAAGATTCTATCCTAAACTGGGCAAGGGGTTATATTACAAAGGAACAGGTGAGCATAGCTTCACCCATGGGGCTGTAGCAAGACACACCCATGCACGAGACACCAACCTTCAAACCCAAGAAGGGTGGGGAAAGCTCTGCCACATTTCTGTGACTGAGTGCCTTAGCACCTAACCGGGGAGTGTAACTCAGTCATGTGCAAGGTTGGTCTTCCTCGTTTTGTCTTACAAATTCTAAAATGTTTCCTTAATTCAGAAGAGACCACTGGACTCTGATTTCCTCCTATTGTTTCTGGAAACTGTCTCCTTGTAATAAGCTGGGAGAAGGGCCATCAAGAATCCTACTTCGCCTGGGATAGAGGGGTTTCCTGGGATTGACTACTTTCAGAGATTGAATGGCAAAATTTCCAGGTAAACCAGGAAGAGTCAGTTAGGCGCTATGAGATAATTTACTTGTTTCAGGGATCATTTTGACATTTGTTCTGTAATTATATTCATTCTGCTATTACTGAATCATTGACCTCCTCTCTTTCCCTTATTTTTCTCCTTCTCGGATTTTAGCAATTTAATTTGCTTTTCCAAAAATTTTTAACACCTTTTTTATAACCATATCTTTTTGGTGTTATTACTTACTGCTTCTGTTTCATGAAAACAGTATGTTTTCTCCCTAAGAAATGATGCTATTGACCATCTAGATTGTAAAGTGACTCACATTGTCCCATCTATTTCTTAGGTGAAAATTTGTCTTTTTTGTTTTTGTTTTTTTTCTCCTGTTGGTAGTCTCTAAATGTTTGATTGATCCTTGTGAGCTTGTCTTTGCACTTCAAATTCCCTCCTTCATCTTTCATTGCTTCTGCAGCTTGCTTTAGGGGAGAATCCAACATAGCTGCTTCAACTTGTTTTCTACTGTGTTCAATGAGAGTGAGGACTGATGAAACCCATCCATAGGTAGAGTCCATTGCCATCGACCTTTTTTTCCTATAATCAGTAACAAAAGGACATCTCTTCAGTTTAGGCAATACTCTCACTGGAAAATAGATGTCCCCATTACAGCTGCATTACTTTAACAAGAGAGAAGGTTGATATTCCATGATTGTCTGTGTCTGTGACCCTGTATTCACTTGGGTTCCACTAATAGGTCCACCACCTGGGCCTGGGAATCCTCTGGATGATGCTCCCTAATACATTCCTGCTGCCACTAAATTTTTCAGTCTTATTCCTTCTATATTATTTTTTAGAAACTTCTCAAAGTTTCTGGTCAGCTAAGATTTTCCTAGTCACTTTGTTTTGTCTTATTTTAAACAGGGCAATGTGTTCTTGAATTGTTTCTTTAAAATACATTTTTCATTCTTTCCGGGATTTGGAGCACATAGTTAGGGATGGGAGTTAGTAGGAGTAGACGACGGTAGGCTGCTTTGTGTGTTCAGTTCATCAAGAAATCAAAACACAGTTTCTTTTCTGTTCCACATTAGTCCATAATTTGATTTGTGCTTATTTTATATCCTCCCCTGAAATACAGCACAGTGCTGAGTATTTAGTGGAGACTCAGCAGATACCTGATAGGATATTTTATTTAACTTTTTTAATTGGTGCATATTAACTATACAAAATAATGGGTTTTATTTTGACTTATTTGTGCATGCATATAGCAATTCAAAAATAATATTTTTTTTTTGCTCTTAAAGCAAAATTTTAGTTGGTTTTGTTTGTTTGTTTGTTTAATGGATCTTCCCTATCCCCACCTCAACTACTAGGCTGGAATAGGCATTAACCATCATTATGACTTTAATTATTTAATATTTGAGTGATTTTATATTTGGCATAGGAATTGGCTTTTGAGTGAGGCTAGTGTACATTTAGCCCTGGTTCCTCTTTTTGAAATCACCAGCATGTGTGCGCTTCTCCCTCCACTTCTTTTACTTCCATTTTTTTTCCTGCTTCTGTCTCATTTCTCCTGGTTGCCATCACTACCTTATTCCCAGTTATCCTTCTAATCCTATTTTTCTGCTAATCCGTAAAAAGAAATAGAGATTTGTATTTTTATTTTTCCCTTTTAGAAAAGAAGATAAATTTTTAAGGGGTTTTAAGCTATATTAGGTTCAGGTGATATTTGGTTAATGATTTGGAATCATATAACAAAATTGAAATTCTGTAGCAATGATGTGAGTTTAAATATTAATAATCTATTTCAAATAAACATTTCCAAGCTATGTGAGAGATTTACCCTCACATATTACTTATCAAATGTGGGTTTTTTAAAAATATTTTTTAGTTGTTGGTGGACCTTTATTTTTTTTTATTTATATGTGGTGCTGAGAATCGAACCCAGTGCCTCATAAATGCTAGCCAAGCGCTCTACCACTGAGCCACAACCCCAGCTCCCTCAAATGTGTTTGTAGAACACATTTTACACAACAAATTGTCTTTACTAAATATATTCATTAAAGACCTGAAAAACAATTAGAATTTATTTGATACATGAGATTATGGTTAATATGTTCATTAACTGTATTTGACTTAATAAATTTTTGTTTGTTTCTCTCTGAAGATTTCATGTTAAATTTGTGGTCTTTGAGTTTATGTTGAATTTATCATCAGGGAATACTTACATACTAAAATCCTCTCATGATATGTCTACTGGTTTCATTTGTCTTCTAGAGTTCACATTTACCAACCAAGAGAAGGTGAAAATGAGCAACTGACGGAAACGCGCTCTTCCAGTGAAGGTAGATGAAGAAAAGCAGCAACAGCTTCGTTGGAATATGCATGAGGACAGAAGGAATGAACCACTCACCTTGACTGATGAGCAGCCCTGCCCACGTGCAGAATCCTCTCTTGCTGATTGCATCATTCTGGGTGACAGCCCACAGGAAGAAGTGGTTTACAGAGATTTGTTAATATTCTGTTCAGAGTTTATTTAATCCATTAGTGGGCTTTAAGAAACCCCCCCTCCCAGAATCAATTTTTATTTTGATTTTTGCTTTGGTCATTTGTAGTACATTTACATTTTGGTTCACCACCCCCACCTGCCCATATTAGATACATTTTAGTGTTTGATCCAGTAATAAGGATTTCTAAACCTAACTTCATAAGAATTCTAGCATGTGTGTTAGAACCTTCTAAGGAAGTCTGCGTTTTTAATAAACTTTGGTGATTATTCTGATGCTCATCAAGTAAAGGAATTAATGACTTGGCAGGTAGAATTGGATGTTCTCATCACATTCTCCCAGGTTTGGTTTATGTTAAGGAAGTATTTTTTTCTTAAAAGCTAGACTGGTGTATCTAGCATAATAGACACTTGCATTATTGAAAATGAAAATATCCAGAGGAGATCTGGTAGGTATTTAACTAGTACTTGTGTGGGGCAAATACTGTGAATACCTTTAAAAGTGATGAAACTAAAAAAAGGGTTTTTTTTTTTCTTATGTCCTCATAAAGAATGGTATATTCCAAGTAAAACTATTTTTTTGTTAACAATTCTGTGTAGGTTGGAATTTATATTCTGGAAGCTGGCCTAGCAAAATTAGACTTTTTGAGTGATGCAAATTCAAGAATGAAAAAGTTTAATCAACTCATGAAGAGAGTGATGGAAAAGTTATACAATTTTATTATTCCAGGTAATTTTTAAAGTAAATTTTATAGTGCTTTTGAATTGTGGATTTTTCTTTCAGCTCCTATACATTACAACCAGAAAATCAGGTAATGAAAATGATTTTAAAAATTTATATGACCTACATAAAACACTGTGTGGCAAAATTTTACTTATTTGAAATGCCCTTGCTGATATAATTTATTTTACTGTGTTTGCCAAAATAATATGCAAGTGGAAAGGTAGTCTAAATGGATCTGAGGTAGTTGGATTTTTTGTTTTCTTGTGCAAAATTTTATCACAGCCAGAGATTCTTGGCCAGCCTTTGTTCCACCTCTCCTTTGCAGTTATCAAGAGCTTGGTTCCCATAAAGACCAGATGACTTCACTCTGTTTCTTGGCAGAACATTGTATCCTTGGTCAGAATTGCAGTTTCAGAATTATCTGCCATTGGTGGCCAAGGGAGAGTGTGGATGATTTGGTGCATCCAACAGCACTACTGCAAAACCGCTCAAATTTCTCTTTGAAGAATTGGTAGGGCAACATTATTTCAGTTGGAAATTTTAGAACATTTAGAACATACTGGAGTATTCTAGAAATCAGTTTCTAAGCTTAGTCAATGAGTTGATTCTATAGCATATTATTTTATAATTCTGCTACTAGTAAATTATTTTGCAAGTTAGAGATTTAGTGGGGAAAAAATCTCTGGTTTCAGAATTAACAGGAATTTTTTCAAGTACATGTAGATTCTTTAAAGTTACGATAAAAATCTATAATTCTTATAAAAATAATGGATTTTGAATTTTTGGAAACATGGTTTCTAAGGAACAGTTCAAATTTAGATATTAGTACTAGATTGTAGAACTACCTAATTATACAATAATTGAAAATCCTATACAGTGTGTTCTTTTTACTGAAAACAAAAGTGAGCTGTATATTTTTGGTATAATCTTTTCGTTCTAGAGCATATTAGGTATGTCCTATGAATTATATAGACCTCTTTGAAACCAATTCATACATAAACGGTTCACTTCACCTTGAAAGAATGATATTTTTGATAAGGAATCAGCTGAAAGAAGTTATAAATTTATCAACAGAGTTTTTATCGAATTATTCATGTTAGAGTAAGCACAAGTCTTCTTGAATAGGACAGTTGTGCCAACTGAGTGAATCAAATGAATCAGATATTCCTCCCAAATTGACATTTAAGCACTTGTTTCCTAATTTGCAACTGCTTCTACCAAAAGCTTGTCCTTTTTTAGCATGAGGAATAGAATGGGAACTCTTGTCTTAACTTAATATACATAGAAAAATTAATATTTACATATGGAAACATATATATATATATACATATATTTTTTTTTTTTTTAAACAATAATGGAGATTGGATTCAGGGTTGTCCACCACTGAGCTACATCCCCAGTTCTTTGATTTATTTTTTATTTTAAGACAGGGTCTTTTTAAATTTTCTAGACTGGCCTCAAACTTGTGACCACTTGCCTTAGCCTCCCAAGTCCTTGGGTTACAGGTGTGAGGCCCCGTGCCTGGCCTGTCACATTCTCTTCCCCACTACTTCCCACCAATCCAGTTCAAATCTGAAATGATGTTAAAGTGAAATAAGTTATCATTTTGTAAACTTCAGAAGATATTCACAATCAGTTCCTGAGGTGGTTATTACATACCCAAAATGGGCCAATATGTTAGCTTGTCTGAAGAGTTATTAAAACAAGACCACCTTTTTTCCTCAGTGGTGAACGGACAGATACACATAAATATTGCGATATACTGTTATATCCAAAATCTTGTGTGGGCAGAGGACTTTAATTCCAGCCAGAGGAAACAAAAGAAAGTGCCATGGGAAAAGTAGATAGATTTTTGATGAATGAAGAATTAATAGGGATTTCCAGTTGTAAAAGACACTGAACAAGACCTGAATTGAGTGAGTGCATAGTATATTTTTAGAATAAAAATTGTGTTTGGTTATAAAGGTAAATCAAGTTGTGACTACATTGTTTTTGAATACACAGATGTGTTAGAAGAAGATGATGAAGATTCAGAGAGTGAGCCAGAGGGACAGGACATCGATGAGCTCTATCACTTTGTGAAGCAAGGACATCAGCAAGAAGCACTGTCTGTACAAGTGGATGTCCAGCATCCTGCATTAATCCCTGTATTGAGACCCTACCAGAGAGAGGCTGTCAACTGGATGCTACAACAAGAGCATTTCAGAAGCACTCCTACTGGTGGCAAGTATAAGATGCTTAACAAAAGGCACCTTGGTTAGAGGGATTGGTGGGGGTTGGCAGTAATCATTAAGCAAAGAACATTGAAAAGATAGGATAGAATGGGTATTATTATGAACAAAATAATTTCTTAAGAAATCCTTCAAAAATGAAATCTGCAAAAGTTAATTTGTGGCTTTCCTCATTCAGGAAAGTTTGGGAAGTTTTTTCTTCCCAAAATGAACACAATCTTGATTGGAATTTTTAAAAACCAAGAAATTTATTTAAATGATTTATCAACTAATAATTGCTTCTAAAATCTGATTAGATGAGAATTTTGCTATTCGTCTACAGGAAACTTCATAATTTGATGTTAAATATTAGGACAGAAAACAAATTTGTAGATGTGAGAGATACATCTCTAATTTTCTTAGATTTGCATTTTATTCTTTGCCCCACAAAATAAAGAAAGAAATAAAATTTCACCTATTAAGTATTTTCATGAAAGTAATAGGTTTATGGGAGACACACACTTTATCACTACCTCAAGATCAGATTTTTACTTGATTATAGGAAGTGTATTAACTATTTAGAATTCTTCCTATATATATTTATTTTACTTAATGTCAAACAGCTGTCATTTCTTCCAGTGTTTAAATTTATACTTTTTAACAAACTTCATTTTTTTTTAACTTTTCATTTTGAACAACAAATAGCAATTCATTCCCACTACTCTGGTCCCATTCTCTTGTCCTCTACGTCCCACCCACCCAGTTCAAATCTGAAAAAAAATAACATCTGACATCGGAATTGGTTTCTGTTAAGATTCCTAATATGTGGGTTTTGTCTCATCATTGTTTTTTTTTTCTTTTAATTATTTGTTGAAGAAATTATAGTTCTATAAAGTTTCCCACGTACCATATTACTTTTTCTCTAAAATAAAATATTTTTTCTTTAATTAGTTTTATTAAGGTATAACTTTTATACATTAAATTGTACTGATCTTAAGGGCATAGTTTGATGAGTTTTAATAAATCTATACATCTGTATAGCCAGCAACCCAATTAAAATAAAGAACTAAAGGGTCCCCAAAGTAGCCACAAGCCACAAATGGCTCTTGAGAGTTGAAATATGATTGTTCAGATTGAGATGTACTGAGTTTAAATTCATACCAGATTTCAAATAGGAAGAATGTAAAATATCTTAATTTTAATATTGATTATGTTAAAACATTTTTTTAGTTATATTGGGGTAAATAAAATATGCTGTTAAAACTATTCCACCTGTTGCTTCTTTTTATTTATTAATAAAATTACAAATTAAAAATTACATGTGCAGTTCCCATTGTACCTCTATCAGACAGTCCCGATATAAAGTATTGCCATCATTCTGGAAAGTTTTCTCAAACCTCAGTTATTTTTCCTACTTCAACCCCATCAGGAGGCAACCACTGTGACCACAGTTCTGCTTATTTTTGAAACAATGAATGAAATTATAATAAACATAAATTTTGGGGAGAAATACGCTTCTTTTGACATAATGTTGAGATATATCCATCCTGTGTGAATCAATAATTCATTCTTTTTTACCATAGACCACATTTTGTTGATTAAATCCATGTGTACTATTTAGCAGCTCTTCTGTCACTTATTCTCATTAAAACTTTTCATCTTTTAATCTTTTCATTGTATAAACACTTGTTCATCTGTGTTCCTACTTCATCTGTTAATCCCTTAGGAATGCAAGAAAAGATTGCTTGAATTTTACTAATAGGTAGAGGCACACTCCCTCCTTGAAAGTTGGCTTTAACAAGTTAAAATATTAAGAAGAAAGATGGTGGAATATTCTGATGAAAACAAACTTGAGTACTTTTATGTATTATAGTTTTAGATATTTTTTACTTAAATGATCCTTTTATGACTCTCTGACCCACGTAAGAGGTCAGGTAGGATTCAGATAAATGTACTAGTGTACTAGCATATGTCTGCTGAGTTATTTTAAAACAATGGAACTTCTTTAATGATTTATACAAGATAAGGAATTGGTTATATACAAGATAGGAATTGGTTATATACATTAGGTTTTTTTTCTGTTAACCTTGTGTAATGTGCTACAGTTAACTTTTTCATTTTATTACTTGCTTATATGGATTTATGCTCAAAACAAAAAAATTAAAGAATACTATTAGAAAAAAAGGCTTGGAGGGATCCTTAGTTTTTCACCCATGTATTAATTAAGTAGTTTTTCCTGATTGAGATTTCTCACCATGGGTCTCCAAAATGAGTATCCTAGGGTATCTGGACTTCTTACTAACAGAAAGAGAAACAGATTCATTCTTATGATTATTTATTTATTTATTTATTTATTTATTTATTTTAGATAGTTCCCTGCACTACTTATGGCGAGAGATTGTTACATCTGATGGTTTGAAACTCTTCTATAATCCCTACACAGGCTGGTAAGGCAAAATTTTATTTGTGTGCTTGATTTAAAAATAAATGTAAAACTAGCTTGGCATGGTGGCACACACCTGTAATCCCTGTGGCTCAGGAGCCTGAAGCAGGAAGATTGCAAGTTCAAAGACAGCTTCAGCAAAAGTGAGGTGCTAAACATCTCAGTGAGACACTTTTTCTAAATAAAATACAAAATATGCCCAGGATATGGCGCAGTGGCCAAGTGCCCCTGAGTTCAATCCATGGTACCTCCAAAAAATGAAAATAAAAATAATTAAATGTAAAACTATATGAAATAGTAACATATGTTCTCAGTTTTGGCAGTACCCAAAAGGTCTTATTAGACATTTTTATAGATAGGATATATGTAGAATAAATAGTACTTGTCATTTTTCAGTAAATGAATACAACATAATAGACATAAGGAACTTAGTTATCAAGATTTAAAGAGATATTTTTATTTTAATAAAAGTTATTTTGTTTACTATGGGCCAGTTTTTAGATTTGTCATGAGATATATCGATTTATAAGAGTTTTAGGAATCATTAACATAATTAGTCAGTAGATATTGCCCTTTATTTTTATTCACAGATTCATAAGGGTCACAAAAGGACATGTTTTCCTTTTAATTATAAAAGAAAAAATGATGAGTATTTACCAATACCACTTTTGTTTCTGTGAACTTATTTGTTAGCCCAGGCAGTTTTTATTACTATTATTATTTTTATTTATTTATTTACAGTTCTTACATTTATGATCTATGAATTTGAATTGTTACATGCTCAAATACACCTTCAATAAACTTAGGCTTTTATGCATCTCGCAGTTCTCATTAGGAACATTAATTAGGAAAGTGTAATTTTATATACATTACTATGATATATTTTGCTTGATTTTTTTTTTTTTTTCTCTTTAGCATCATCCATGAGTACCCACATTCTGGGCCACAGTTGCTTGGTGGAATCTTAGCAGATGAGATGGGTCTTGGAAAGACAGTGGAGGTTTTGGCTCTTATTCTGACGCATACTAGACAAGATGTCAAACAAGATGCTCTCACTCTTCCTGAGGTAGGAGGAGTACTGTAGTGCTTTGGAAAGTGAGGGACATATGTTCTCAAAAGGCATCATTTGTTGAACATATGCTTGGCACTCAAATCAACACTTTCTGTTCGCTCTGTGGCTAATGATTTATATTAGTGGTTAGTTAACTTCAAGTGGGCACAGAGAATGGGATGTTTGTGACCTGGCAGGGTTTTCTCAAGTGATGTTGGCCAACTAGGAAGAGGATATGTGATCACTTACCAAGCATCCAAGCAGTTGGCAAGGAAACTACTACTGACTCCTTAAATATTTTGTTACTACTACAAAGATCCACATTAACATTAAATATCTTAAAATTGCTATTTTAAAAAGTTAATCAAATCTCAGATATGTAAATTTTAGATTTTAATAATTAGAACTTTGTTAAAAGATATGGGTAGCTTAGTAAATAGATTGTTAGATGAAATAAACTCTTAAGTCCTTGTCCCGAAATATGTACATATTTTTAAAAATAATGGCTAATTGTAGGTTCTGAAATAAAAAATAAGGTTTATATGTATGAATAGTGTATTTAGCCCTTTCTTTTATAATTATTTTCAGCTGTTTTGCATTTTCATAATGGAAGGAGTATTAATTTTAATAAACACTTCAGAATACTGGAAGCAAATATGTGACTACTGAATGTTGTTTGTATCAGGGAAAAGTGGTGAATTATTTCATCCCATCACATTGTTTTGGAGGAAAAGTAAAAACCATGGAAACCCAGAATATGGAATTTGAACCAAAAGAAAAAGTTCATTGCCCCCGTAAGTATGATATTTCTTAAAATGCCTTCTTAAAGTGATTTTCATAATAGTTCTTAGAGATATCTTGTAATTGTTATGAATAATTGTTTCTATAGTTGTTTATACATTGTATAAATGGGCTTAATTACAAGTCAGTATCTTAAGAAAAAAACTTAAAATATTAATTTGTTCGACTTGATCCAGGTAGTTCTTGCTTAGTCTCTTTTGCTTAAATTTCTTTAGCATACAATTTGAACCCAGCTTTGTTTATTCACAAGGATAGCTATATTAGGTTCTTGTTAGCAAATGAGTGTTTCCCTAACTAATGATAGCATATACTAAGTAATTATGAGAAAGTCAACACTTTCTGTTCTTTTATAATTTTGAATTGATTATTGTATTTTAAGACTAATAAATTAACCTTAGTAATTCTTCCCTACATTATTTCTGTTGCAGTGATTTTTTTCTTAGTATATTGAGATAAATTTTTTATTATATATTCTTCAGAGTATTACTGTATAGTAATAAATCTTTGATTTATATTTTTCTTAACACAGTCCTTAATGTAGCTGAACTGAGTTTTATTTCCCATTTCACTTTATTTATTTTGACTGAGTTAGGATATTCTTTTGCATTTAGCTACGCGGGTAATGATCCTGGCAGCTGTGAAAGAAATGAATGGGAAAAAAGGAGTTTCAATCCTTTCCATCTACAAGTATGTCAGTTCTATATATAGATATGATGTTCAGCGAAACAGAAGTCTTCTGAAACGGATGCTGAAGTGTTTAATTTTTGAAGGTCTTGTGAAACAGATTAAAGGCCATGGTTTCTCTGGGACTTTTACATTGGGAAAGAATTACAAGGAAGAGGACATATGTGATAAAACAAAAAAACAGGTACCAGAGCATTTATTAAATACATATATGTCTGTGTGATGTCTTATAGAATAAGTTGACAAATCTCATCTTGACAATGACAAAGAAGCTCTCATAGTCTAAAGATTAAAAAAAAAAGCTAGTTAAAAAAAGTAGAAACTTGGTTTTGGTTATCATTAAATCTAGAGGAGAATTCTTAGCACATCGCAAGTACTCAAGTAGATGTGAATTATAAAATTGTTGATTAAACATAATACAGAGTTTTGGATCATTTCTCTCTTCTCATCATGCTGCTGTCATTGGTTAAAATGTTTGTGCATACTTTAAAAAATACTTATGATACCTAAAATTAACATATTACATTGTATACATTTCAAATCTTTTATATGAAATTCTCATTTCCACGTTATCATCTTATAATTTTTGCATTTGGTTATAAAGTTGATTTCATTGATCCAACAATTTCAATGTGATTTTAGGAAAACAGAGTATTTGCCAACAAATGAGTGAAAGACTAATGATAACAAGTCAAAATAAGCCATCGGCTTGGTTACTATAAAAGAAAAAGTAGGAAAAAAATTTGTTTCCTACAGTAGATAGTGTATAGTGTTATCCCCAAGTGGTATAGAAGACTGGAGTTAACTGCTTTTATCAGTCCTGCTGCCACCAGAAAAAAGAAAAAAAAAAGTCCTCTAGTTAATACCATTGATTCTGTGTTAAGTATCCTAACTCCTCTTTGATCTTAGCTTCCTCCAAGCAGTGTCAGAACTATCTTGTCACCTACCTGTTTGTCACACTCCCCCTACCATGTATTATACACCCTTATAAGGCATTGCTATTGCATCATTTTTTTTTTTTTACTATCCTGAGACCTGTTAAGACCAGGGACCAAATAATTGCAAGATGACACAGGCAGAAAATGGAAAGGTAGAAGGAATTTATTTTTTAATTTTAGTGTTTAGTAGATTAACTTACTTTTTTTAGAACTTGGTTCTTTTGTAATTGCCTGAGTTTGGATATGTACATTTTATCGACTTAAATATACACATATTATAAGAGATTAATATCAAAAAGTCATAGCTCTCTTTATTCTTCTGATCTTTATTCCTTGCAAATTGTACTGTACAGGAGTAGATCCTCCTCCTTGGTTCCCTGCAGACTACTGAAAAGTAGATTAGTAGCCATTTATCAGGAATGATTTCTCCTCAGGAAAAAAGACTAGCCACTGAATTTTTTTGTAAAGAATGTACATGAAGTTGTGAGTTTAATTTCAAAAATATAGCTGTGTTCAAATAAGATAATTAAATTATATTTTATTCACAGACAGTAGGAAGTCCAAGGAAACTTCAGAAAGAATCCAGGAAATCAGGAAATAAGGACACAGATTCTGAATATTTGCCATCTAACACCTCTGATGATGATGATGATCCTTACTATTTTTATTATAAAACCAGGAAAAATTGTACCAAATTGAGGAAAAAGCCTATTCCATCAAAAAAAGAAAAAAGTCAGCTTAACGTCAATCCTGATTCACAAAGTCACCGTCCAGCCTCTAGTGAATCTGGAATTACTGATATTACTATGTCTGAAAGTACATGTGTATCCGAAGTCAAGCAAGAACAAGAAACAGAGGACCATGCTCAATCTCTGAACCTTACTGATAATGAGATGCCACATTCTAATATTGTGATTCCCTATAATACCTCTGATTATCGCTTTGAGTGCATCTGTGGTGAACTTGATGAGGTAGACCGTAAACCTCGTGTGCAGTGCCTGAAATGCCACCTGTGGCAACATGCAAAATGTGTGAATTATGAAGAGAAGAATGTAAAGTTTAAGCCGTTTTACTGCCCCCACTGCCTTGTTGCAATGGATCCAGTATCAACAAGGGCAACTCTGATCATTTCTCCAAGTTCCATCTGTCACCAGTGGGTGGAAGAGATAAACCGGCATGTGAGGTCATCATCTCTTCGAGTCTTGGTGAGGCAGTGTGGGCTAAAGAGGGATAGAAAGATGTAAACTTTTGTTCTTTGTAACAGTTTTTGTAATCTTTTTTTTTTAATTTATCCCTGAAATTAACTTATTGGTATATAATAGTGATATTAAATCAAAGCTTTAAAAGGAAACTGAAAATAAAATATAGAACAGGGGACTATCTTTCTGACCTAAGAATCTCCAGAGTCAGAAGCACTTTGAGAATGAAAATGTGAAAGCTTTTTAAAATTTTTTTGACCATATAAATGAAAAAGAGTTGGTTTAAGCATTTATACTTTCAGAGAGAAATACAACCCAGAGGCAGCATTATGTAATTGCAGCTATCTGTCTGATCTGTGACTTTTTAGCTCTGGAATCATTCTCTGAAGATTTTTTTACCTATGCAGAAAATATTTATTGAGCATCTATTATATGTCAAAAATTGTACTAAGTTCTGAAATGGTATGTCACAGACCTGATATGAAGATTAAATGATATGATAAAGTACAGACAAATAGTAAATAGTCATTTTGTTTATTAACAATAAGTACTCTTCTCTACCTTTGTTCTTTCCATGCAAATATTGTAGCTTTTTTATATTTCAGTCAGTATCTAGGCATAGAAGAAAATACAGTAATAAAGAAAGCACAGTTTTTGCCATTGAGAAGCTCTGTTCTGTGTGGATAGGGAAAACTTTGGATTGAGTCTTACCTCTTTTAGTTTTGAGTAAACCACTTAATGTTTCTATGTGTGGCATGGGAGTAAGAACAACAACTAATGGAATTGTTATTGAAGTTTGAAGATAATGCTTAGCATAGTGTCTGAAACATTAAAGGCATTTTGTAAATAATAGCTCTTACTTTTTCATACCATTATGTTCTCACACAGCTCTTGTTTCCTGCTACCTACCTATCATGTTATTCCTTTTTCTTTTTCCACCTGCAAGAACTCCTAAATATTCTTCAAAGTATACCTCAAATTTTAATTTCTCTGACTTTAACTTCTCAGCCACAGAATAGTTATGTAGTATATATTATATTATATTTTAATATATATTATATAATATTATATAATAGAATAGCCACAGAATAGCACTGTGATGCTAACCCATTTACTTTTGTTATAGGTCCTTTTACATTGCTCATGTTATTTGTCTTCCACTACACTGAAATGTGTCCTTCTTTAGACAGGTATTCAAATCTGTCTCATAGCATGTATGATCTTTGGCAAATAGAAAGGGCTTGGTAAGGATATGAATAAATGAACATTTCATTTGTCTTCAAGTTTTTCTGCAATAACTGTGTTGGTGTTGATTGTTTCTTTAGGTATATCAAGGAGTGAAGAAACATGGCTTTTTACAACCTCATTTTTTGGCAGAGCAGGATATAGTTATCATTACCTATGATGTTCTTCGTTCAGAACTAAACTATGTTGATATCCCACATAGCAATAGTGAGGATGGGCGTCGCCTACGGAACCAGAAGCGCTATTTGGCCATTCCCAGCCCCCTAGTAGCTGTGGAGTGGTGGAGGATTTGTCTTGATGAAGCCCAGATGGTTGAATGTCCTGCAGTAAAAGTAAGAGTCTGCAAAATCATTTGAGGACTGGGGAAGAAAGGGAAACGGAATTAGGTGTACTTAAAAGTTTAAATCCTAATGTATAGTTAACCCACAGTATTGATATTAGTTGAGAGTTTGCTGTTAAACATCCTACATTTCTTTTTCTTATGTGCTAGAAACCTTTGGAATTATTTTAATACTCCATGAGTCATTGCTTTATATGAAAATATTCATAAATATTTGGATAAGATGTCAATCTGATGCAAATCAACTAAACTGTATTTAAGGACTTTTTAAAGAATTTCTCCTGACAGGAAAGTCTACCATACTGGTTCTGATAAGCCAAAGTTGACTTTGGCAGTTTGGTTTCACTTGTCAAGAGATCAGATATTTACAAAAATATTCTACTTCAGAGGTCAGAGTTTTGATTCCACCTTTATCATTTATCTTTATTTTGTCTGCTCCCTTTGACCAGTCTTTAACCTGAGCTGAATTTATGTATAATGTTCCCCTACCACAGAGGTTTACATTTGGAGTGTAGTGTAAGAGATGTATTAGTCTTAAGATTTTTTATTCTCTGCATACTTAAACTACCCCTGCAGTTTAGGGTGGCACCTGGCAACCTTCCATTCAAGACAACAACTGTATTGGAAGATGACCCATTGATGACATTCAACATTGAGCATGATAATTGTTAAATAAAAGCCAGTGTGTCCCACCTGAAGTATAGCTTTACTATGTTCATGAGTAAATGTATGCCTGACTTCTGCGTTGTTCCTGTGACTTTTTTCCTTTCTTTTTCTTTCCTATTTCTCTCTCACCAGGCTGCAGAAATGGCCCAGCGTTTGAGTGGAATTAATCGGTGGTGCATCAGTGGCACTCCAGTGCAGAGAGGATTGGAGGGTAGTGTATATCACACTTTTTACATATATTTGAAAACTGTTTTTGAGGGGGAAAATATTATCATGCCTAAGTTTTGTTAAAATCTATACTTTAAGTGAATGTGTATTTAGAGTTCACTCCTAATAGCTTCAAGCATATATCTTTCAAATAGAACTTGGGTTATTTTTCTGTTTTTAAAGAAATTGCTTTATTGCAACTATTGTACTTACATTACAAATATAGATACTGGTCTGAAGTGAGTTCCATAATGGTAGGTAGAAAATAGAAAGGATCTGACCAAAAAGAAAGCAGGGATAAAAATTAATTGCATTTGGCTGCCTTGTTAAAATAGGAACCATAATGTTCATTGTCTGAATTCATAAGTAGTGAGATTAAAGTTATACTAATTGTAAAAGTTACAAAATACTAATAGCTTTATACTGCCATGGTATATTCATATACTATTATCCCCTCAACCATTCTTCTGTTTCTTCCCTTCCACACACACATTGTAATCTCACTCCTGTTTGTTCATAGAAAACCACCACATTATTGAAGTCTTTATTCAAGTTGTGAATATTTAAATTTGAAATTTTAAGTAAATGTTATTTTATATAAGAAATTTCCTAAAAAGTTATCATTAAAATGTAGTAAAAATATAAAATTTAAATATACCTAGAGTCCAGTAATATTTATTCATTTTTGTTATGGTTTAGTGTTTTGATTTTGGTCTTCCCCAAAATCTCATGTGTGAAACTATGCAAAAAGGTTTAGAGGAAATGCTGGGGTTATAAGAGCCTTAACCCAGTCAGTGGATTAATCCCAGGATGGAATTAACTGAGAGGTAATTGAAAGCAGGTAGGAGGTGGCTAAAGGAGGTGGATCATTGTGGGAGTGCCTTTGGGGTATATATTTTGTATCTGGAAAACAGAGCCTCTCTATGCTTCCCGGTCATCATGTGACCTGCTTCCCTCTGCCACAGTCTTCCACCTATGGACTTAGACCTCTGAAACAGTGAGCCCTCAAATTAACCTTTCCTCCTCTAAAGTTGTTCTTGTCAGGGCTTTTAGTCACAGCAGCAAAAAGGCTGACTAAAACAAACTTATCTTTCTGAAAATTCAGGGTTTCATATGTTGCATTTGATTTGAACTGTATAACTTTTTATTGTGCTAAAAAAACTTCTATTACTATGACCTGGAAAAAAAAGTGGGTTTTTTTTTTAGTATTTTGAATTTTATTGAGGTATAAATGACATAATAAAACTGCTTAAAATGTAAAATTTGGAAAGTTTTTGCTTACGTACATACCCATGACTCTCTTATTTCCACAATAAAATAATTATACCCAAAATATCCTCATGACCCAAGTCACCTAAAAAAAAGCAGCTTTTTTGAAACTTTCTGGAATTTTGCTTGTCTTTCCTCTTTGCTTTCATACTCTATAGCTTCTTTAACTTGATATATTCTAAAAATCGTATTTTTTTTTTTAGTCGTTATATTGAGATTGTTAGTTTGCCCGTGACTTACTATGTTATATCAGAGAGAGAGGAATAGAAAATTCTGCTCAACAGAACATAAACCCCAAAGACACATCCCTAGGAATCCACCTCCTCCAACCACTTCCTGCTTAGAGTAGTATTTGCACACTGATTGGGTTAAGGCTCTCTTAACCCAGTCATTCCACCTCTAAACCCTTTTGCATTGACTCACACATGAGCTTTTGGGGGACACCTTACATCTAATCATAACAAATGTCTTCAGATGTTGCCACGTATCCCTTGGGGAGCAAAATTGCACCCTTTCACGTCTGCCTCAGTTGAAAACCTAAACTCATAGAGATAAATTATACTTAATGATCTATTAATTAGCAATAACTAAGAAATCTTAACAAATCTCAAATTGGCCACATATTGAACAAGGAAATGAAGGTAAAGTGTTTTCATTCCATAATTTGCCAGGCCTTTACTGTGTGGCTGATAGCCAGCTGAAATACTGTCAATCTACTTGCAAAGTCAAGTAGGCAAGAAAACTGCCTACACTTCAAAGCTTGGGAATATCTAAACCTAGGTTCACATCATGACTTATTAATTATATGTTTATAAACAAATTGATTAAACAGTCAAATCTTTATTGTCCTCATTTGTAAAATAATGTGTTTTCCATACAAATTATAATAAAGAATATAAAGCACTTAGTACGCAGTACCTGGCAGATGTTAAATATTCAGTGAATGATAGCTACTTCCACTTTTGCTTTTGTTTTTATTTTTGACTTATGTAGTCATTTATTTATTTTAGTTTCTTTGAAACTGTTGACTTTTGAATAAGTTCTTTGTAGTGCATTTATCATTTCATTTAGTTTCTGTGACGTATCATGGTGAACATAAACAGGCAAAGTCTCCCATATTATTGAGCTTATACTTTAGATGGGAAGATATGTTTATTAAATACTTACACAAAAATTAAACTGTAATCAAGATAACTTTCACCAATGAGAAAATTACAAAATTCTAACTAACACAGGTTTTATAAAGAAGATATCACGTGCTAAGGATGCAGAAGGGAGTAACAACTGATCTGAGATCCAAAACATAAGCTAGGTTTAGAGGCAAAGGAAGAATTCTCTGTTGTAGAGGAACAGGAAGAAAAAATATGTGAAGATCATAAGGTAGCAGGAGACCAAAAGAGGATCAATGTGGCTAGAATACAAACAGGGGGAAACATGTATTAAGATGCTGAGTAGGTGGGTATAGATGGAATGGTAGAAAACTTTGTAAGCCATAATAAAGAACTTTACTCATTTATTTTTCTTAAGAAAAGGAGGAGCTATTGAAAGAATTCAACACAGTGGTTTAGGGACTTTTGTGGCTAGTTTGTATTTCAAAAGAACACTAGTTGCAATGTGGAGAATGGTTTAGAAGACTGGCAGAATGAATATTAGGATGTCAGTTGATTGGCTATAATAAATAACCTAGACAAGTTATGCTAGCACTTTGGATTTAGACTAGGGTTGTTCTTAAGAAATAATGAGCAGTAGATAAGGAAAAAAACAAGACTTGATGATAGATAAGGAGATGCTGAGATTTCTGATGTGTAAATCCACAGATGGAGACAATATTTACTTCTGAATAATACTAGAAGAAAGGCATATTTGGGTAATAGATTGCAAATTTGATCGTGGCAAGTAGAATCCGAGACACTTTTTTAGACCACAAAGAAGGAGTAGCAACATCTCTAGCAATTAGAAAAATGTAAACCAAAACTACTCTAAGATTTCATCTCGTTTCAGTCAGAATGGCAGCTATTAAGAATACAAACAGCAATAAGTGTTGGTAAGGATGTGGGGAGAAAAGCACACTCATATATTGCTGGTGGGACTGCAAATTGGTACAACCAATATGGAAAGCAGTATGGTGATTCCTTGGAAAATTTGAAATGGAACCACAGTTTGACCCAGCTATCCTACTCCTCGGTCTATACCCAAAGGACTCAAAAATAATATACAGTAGTAATGCAGCCACATCAACGTTTATAGCAGCACAATTCACAATAGCTAAATTGTGGAACCAACCCAGAGCCCTTCAGTAGATGAATGGGTAAATAAACTATGGTATATATACACAATGGAATATTACTCAGCATTAAAAAAGAATAAAATCATGGCATTTGCAGCTAAATGGATGGAGTTGGAGGATATAATGCTAAGTGAAGTTAGCCAATCCCAAAAAACCAAATGCCGAATGTTTTCTATGATAGGAGGATGCTGATCCATAATGGGTATGGTGGGGGTGCATGGGAGGAATGGAGGAACTTTAGATAGGGAAAAGGGGGGGAAGGAGGGAAAGGGAGGTTGAACGGAGGTAGGAAAGACGGAGGTAGGAAAGACGGTGGAATGAGATGGACATCATTACCCCCAAGTACATGTGTGAAGACATGAATGGTGTGACTCTACTTTGTGTACAACCAGAGCCATGAAAAATTGTACTCTATATGTGTAGTCTGAATTGAAATGCATTCTGCTGTCATATATAACAAATTAGAATAAATAAGTAAAAAAGAAGGAGTAGCACATGGGTAATGGGATTGATTTGAGCTAAAATATAAATCTAGATTTCTGCATATAGACAGGTGATATATCAATTCTTTCAGATGTTACTCATTCCCAAAAACCATGAAAGTAACTTGATTCAACTTAAATATTTGTTGTTTATCTTCAAAAAGATATTATAGGAAGGGTTATAGCATTTTTTTTAAAGATAATTTTAATGTCCTTTGAAGAGAGTACATGCTCCTTGTTAAAAATATATGTATGTGCATGTATACATATATATGTGTGTATATATGTATCTATCTATCCATATTTATAAAACAGAACAGAAGCATAAAGCAAATTACACTCACTCATACTCTTCATTTGAAGACAAAACCACCTTTAGTATTTTCTATATAAATATTTTTATATTTGCACTCATTGATTGCATAATTTTTGTTAGTTCCCCTGCCACACACCTGATATTTTATCCTAAGCAGTTTTTATATGTTAAAATATTCATCACAAATAGATAAGTGGAAAACTGCTTATTAGGATATATTAAGTAGGGGAAAATACAATACAATATTGAATGTGCCCAGTCAGGAGATATATAAGAATGACCATGCACTAAAGCTCAGAATGGAAGGCTTGCTAGATCAGAAAAGAACAATAGTTGTTTTATGAGGGTACTATGGTTTATTTATTTTTCTTTATTTAACATTTTTATTCTATAGATGTTGCTATGAATTACTGAGTAAGTCTCATCTATATTTTTATTATAGTCTTAGGCTTTTCTCTGAGATTAGGAGGAATTTTAGATAAGAGTATTCTCTATGTCACCTATGTGTTTTAATTCATAGAAAATACTTTGAGCTTTGTAATGTCTATGAGAGTACTTATTTAAAATAGTAACAAAAAAGTATTTAAAAGTTATTCTTAGTGTGATTTTGGCTTTTTTCTTTTTAGATCTTTTTGGTTTAGTGGTCTTTCTTGGTATTGAACCTTACTGTGTCAAACACTGGTGGGTTCACCTCCTCTATCGTCCTTACTGCAAGAAGAATCCTCAGCTCCTCTACAGCTTTATTGCCAAGATACTGTGGAGGTCTGCAAAGAAAGATGTGATTGACCAAGTATGTTTTCATCAGTTAAGGGTATTAGTTAAACAAAAATGGAGTTGGGATGAAAAGTTTAATTTTCAGGTAAAGTCTTTTTATTTTAACTCCTCATTACAGATCCAGATACCACCTCAGACCGAAGAAATACACTGTCTCCACTTTTCTCCAGTGGAAAGACATTTCTACCACCGTCAGCATGAAGTGTGCTGCCAGGATGCCTTGGTAAAACTCAGGAAGATTTCCGACTGGGCCCTAAAGCTCAGCAGCCTGGACAGAAGGACTGTCACCTCCATTCTGTATCCATTGCTGAGGCTCAGACAGGCCTGCTGCCATCCACAGGCTGTTCGTGGAGAGTTCTTGCCACTGCAAAAAAGGTTTTATTATCAATTTCCTTATCCTGTGGTTTATGAGATTGTAAAACAGACAATATTTAAGCAGTTACCACAGTTTTATTCAGGGACTTAAAATTGAGTTGTCAAGTTATTTTTAGTCATATAGTGGTTTTTCTCTGTATGAAGTCTTATTTTTGAATGAGAATCTAATAAAAATGATTTTATGTTTTTTAAAATTTATTTTAGAATTAGGACCATTGTTGGGATTTTTTTAGTTGTTGTTGTTTTTTTAATTGGAGTTCTTTTGGCAGTACTCCAGATTTAAAAGGCTTTTGTTTTAATTGTATTTCTTAGTTTCCCCACATCAGGGAATTACACTGCCATTGAATAGTTTCTTTATAATTGTGCTAGCTCTTTGATTTTTTTTCCTTCCAAAATCATTAAGGAATTTCTGTCCATAATACTCTGTCACCCCAGCAATATTTTTGCAAATCAGACTGTACTTCAGAAATGGCCTATTTTTAGCACTGGCATAAAGAGGATGAGATTTTGTTCTTGCCTTTAAGTAAATTATAGACAAATAGGGAAAGTATCAAAGATTATAGAATCTTCAATATAAGGCATATATGATAAATATCATAAAAAATACATACAAAGCCCTATGGAAACAATTTTATTGCATGGTGAAAATTCAATAGCTTTCTGGTGGAAGTGACATTTGACCTTATTCTTGAAGGATTTTTTTAAATTACATGCTAAAAGATATAAGGAGATTAATTAATTTTAGAGATAGGGTGCCACTGAATTGCCTAGGGCCTTGCTAAGTTGCTGAGGCTGGCTTTCAACTCATGATCCTCCTGTCTCAGACTTCTGAGCCACTGGGATACAGATGTATGCCACGGCGCCTAGCATTCAAATATATCATATTCTATTTTGTATTTGAGGAATATTTTTCTAGTTCCTTTCTCCCTTGACTAAATAGGGAAAATTTTAAAGAATGATGGGATCAGATAGAAGAGAGTCTGCTTTTAGAGTACAAAATAATTAAATTAACAAGCTATAATGGTAAAATGGAGCTAAAGAGAAAAATGCTGTAATGGTATCATATAGACTCTTTGTAAGAGTCCTGTGATATTCATCTTGCATGATGTAACTCTCCCACTGAATTAATAGTTGGGATTTCATTTCTAGCTTTTAACAATCTGCCTTTTCTTTAAGCACGATGACAATGGAAGAGATACTGACATCTTTGCAGAAGAAATGTGGAACCGAGTGTGAAGAAGCACATCGGCAACTAGTTTGTGCCCTCAATGGCTTAGCGGGCATCCACATTATTAAAGGTAGAAGGTGATTGCTTTGTTATTTCTGATTTTTCAGATACCTTCTGAGGAAGTTTAATTATACAGAACCCACCACCCCCCAAAAAATACATACTACTGATTGTAATTTAAATGTTCTCATTTAAGTTACAGAGAGCAGTTATGCAGGATGGTTCATAAATTTTAAACATTTACAAGTGTTTTGTCTGAACAGTTCCACTTTTGCAAGTTTTTTCTTGTTTTTTTGTACAGAAATTCAGATATGAAAAAAGATATGGCCATAAGTTGATAATCTTAGTCTTTTATAGTGAACAATTAAAAACAATCAAAATGTCTAGAAATAGAAGACTGGTTAAATTTTGACACATTCATAGGAGTATTGTATATTGATTTTAAAATTTATAAATAAATTCAAAATTTATTTATAAATTTGTTTTTCCCATAAATATATGCCTGCAAGGAATGATGGTGGTATATAAAGTGTCAGATGTTTTGGATCTTAAATTCGTTCAGAAGGTGACCAATATGTGCGCATGCGCACACACTGACACAATGCATATAATAGAACTGCAGTGAGAAATAGACAAATCCATAATTGTAGTTAAGGATTTCAGCATCTTTCTCTAAACGTTTACCAGAGTGTAGATAAAAAATAAGTACATAGACAAAACTGTTATTCAGTTGACCTAATGAAGACTTATTTAACACTTTACCCAACCAAAGAGTTGCACATATTCTTTTTGGGTATACATAGAATGCTTACCAAGGTCAGCCATTTTTGGGGCTGTAAAACAAGTAAATAAGCCAAGGATTCAAAATCTTTCGTGCATACTCTGTGACCACAGAGGAATTAAATTAGTTATCAGTAAGAGAAAAATAACTAGAAAGTCTTTAAATATTCGGAAACTAAATAACAACTTCTGAATAATCCTTAGAGTAAAGATAAATCAAAAGCTAGACTAGGATGTATTTTGAAGTGAATGAAAATAAAATATCAAGGTTTGTGAGATGTAACAAATAAGTAATTAAATGGAAATTTGTAGCACTAAACGTTAAAAAAATTTATTCTTGTTATATAGTGTTATAGTTCTATTTTTTATTAGTTATCAATCTTTTATGTTTCCTAATTTATAAATTAAACTTTACCATAGGTATATATGTATCATAAGTGTACAACATATATACATATACACATACATATATGTACACCATACGTGTGTGTGTGTAGTATTCTTAGGGCTCAGTTCTGTATGCCATTTCCACCCGGCACTAGAAGTGAGGGGCCAGGTGTCTTGGACTTATCACCAGCTGATGAATGGAGAACAACTTCAGCATAGTGTTAAAGTTTGTTTTAAGGTATTTCATGATTAATGTTAGTTCATTCAACTTTCCACCAGTAACCTTTTGTGTTAAATGTGAGGGTTCTCATACCCTAGTCTATTGAGTCACAGAGAAAATTTACCATTACTCTCATTTACCCAGTAAGAAATAAATCATGCAGAGAAATTTGTAATTTCTATAGAATACAGGTAATGTTCTAACCCTATTTGATTAGCCTGTCCTTAGTTATTAGTTCTTCTGCATAATGGAAACAGAGCTGTGAAAGTGTCTATTATTACCTTTATTTTTCTTTTGGTCCTAGGGATTTATCCCAGGGGCATTTTACCACTGAGCTACATCTCCTGCCTTTTGTTTTTTTTTTTGGAGACAGGGTCTCCCTAAGTTGCCTAGAGCCTCACTACTAAATTATTGAGGCTGGCCTCTAATTTGTGATCCTCCTGCCTCAGCCTTCCAAGCTGCTGCATGTGCCACCACACCTGGATAAATGTTTCTTGTTATCTTGCATTCTTGGGTAGAATTAGAAGGACTCTCCAAAGCTGTATAGAAACAGCTCTAGACAAGAATTGAAAAAGATGTGGCTTCTTATCTGCTGCAATTGTAATCTGTGAACTTGGGCATATTTTTCAAAATTTCTGAACCTTAGTTTACTCAGTAAAATATAGATAATATAGTAAAACATAAATAGTATGACCTACATTGCCTCTCTCAGAAAGTATTGTTCTCAACCCATTAAGTCCCATTGTCCAGATGTGGGACACCCCTAAAAACTTAAATTGAGCAACACATATTCCATTATGGTAACTTTTGAAGTAAATGATTTTAGAGTTATATTCTTTTGAGAAAAGTGATAGGTGAACGATTAGAGCATTCATATGTGTGAAATATAAAGGATCTATAACCTCTACAATATGACTTCCAACCTAATTGAAAGCACTTATGTTGATTTCATTGAGATATTTGCAGAATTAAAAACTTTGGACCTAATAGATTAACACATACACCTTCGTAGCAAATCTTCCTTCTTGGACATTGACTAGAAAATCTTAAATTTATCAAGTGACTGCAAGTTTGTATTTTCTCTAGTAATTCTTAATCATTATCATCATCAGTATTGCCAGCTCAATTGCTAATTTTGTCCTGTGGCTATTTGGTATTTCAGCCATCTATCTAAAATCATCTCTGCCTTAAAATTCATGGGGAAAGAGTAAATAAGGCAATTCATTATTTTAAAAGAATTGTTTTGAAAAACAATAAACTTTGCTTTACATCAACTTTGAAATAAATAGTCAAAAATAGGGAAAATATGTGTTATATCTAATACTAGCTTTTCCCAGTGCCAAGTTACCTGAATAATTATAATTAAAACTTTCAAATTTCATGACTATCACAGATGAGGAGTTATGTGTGCTCATCTTTGAAAATATATGAATAATCAATGTACTGTTTAAAATATTTTTAGATCATCAAAATCTGGCATCACATCTGAGAAGTGATTGTTTTTCTACACGCAAATCATATTACACATTATATTTGCCAATTAATTAATACACACACACACACACATACACACACATATATATGCTATTTGATTCTTATAATTGCTCAATGATTAGAGTATTATCTTCATTTTACTTAAGAAAACATTCAGATAACCTTAGTTGCTTTCTCAGCATTATAGTTAATCACTCACAGAGTGAGCCCTGGACTTTTTATTTCAAACCAAGCAATAATTTATTATTATGCTAACATCTCACCTTCCTTATAAAAAGAATATTTATAAATTTCAATATTATGCTGTCTATAGTAGGTTGAAACTCACAGCCAAATTTTTTTTAAATGCAAATGATATAGTACTTACAGATTGTTACGGTAGTAAAAATAAATTTCAGCTTTCCCATCTTCATTTTAAAATTACTTTCCTTATTCTATGTTATTATAATTAAAAAACTTAGTGAATGAATTTCCTCTCTTTGCCTTTTTGCTTGGCTCCCTCTCAGATTTTATTATTGCCTTTCCCTGCTGTGAACTTAGGGCTATAAAAAGAAAAAAAAAAAGGTTCTTCATCTGATCATTTCAAACAGTCAGGATTTAGCAAGATCAGTATGTAGTTGTATCCTGCTCCTCGAAATACAGTACTGTTGCTAGACAGAAATGACACTACTACTCCTTTCAGTTTTTACTGCATTCTCTCTGGAGTTCCTTGTTTTTCTTTGTATGAAATTATAACATATTAATGCTAATTATTAAGAGAAATCCCTATCAGAAAGTTCATTAACATAGGATATATCCATTGAATTTATTATGATAAACTGAATTATAACAAATTTTCTGCTTTTAGTTTGTATTACTTAATAGTATGTTGTAAACAATAACCTTTTTTAAAAGAGCATTTCATATTTAACTGACATGATTTAGACTTTTCTAATATAGAGATGTCAGCGAAGATTTCACTTTTTAAAATGTGAAAAAAATGTAAAATCAATTTCAAATTCTAGAAAGATTTGCGTGTATTATATGCAGTCATACATAGTAATATATAATGCATTTTCTTAGGTTCTCATTGACTATCGTATTTAACATCAGATGTTATTCCCATAATGTGCTTTCTACAAATATTTTTTAGAGAAAATGAACTTGACCAGTATGAAATCTTCTAGTGTGTTTACTAAGAAATGTTAGTGCCATCATGTGGCTATGAATATTTTCAAAATCAACTTAAATTTGTATAATATATTGAGTATGACATGTTATGTATGTTCTTCATAAAGAAAGTATATCATTTTAATAAACAAAAGGTATTATAGTGATAGTTCAAATTTAGCAGATTATATTATAATCTGGTCACTATACCTTCTTTTTTTTTCTATTTTTTTTTATTGGTTGTTCACAACGTTACAAAGCTACTATACCTTCTTTAAAAAGTATAATTATGAAGAAAGAATTATGAAGGAAGAATACCATAAATGATATTATCAATACTAATTGAATCTGTATACCCATTGACTCTTAAAAAATAAAAAAAATAAAATTAAAACCTCACTGAAAGAATGATTACTCCTACACTATATGACTTTACTATTATAAAAATAGTCTTGCTCATTGAAGGGAATAGAAATTGGTAGACTCTGCAGTACTATGAAAATAATGTTTTGGAAAGCTTTATGTTAAGTAACTGCTAGAACTAGATATAAAGCAATAGCTTAAAAGCAAATGTTTTGCTTAGCACTTTGTATGTATATAATACACTGAACTATTCACTTAAAACATGTTAAAATGATAAACTTTATATTAACAATGTATATTTTACAACAATTAAAACATATTTATCAGCTTTAACAACAACAAAAAAAAGAGAACCAACTAAAAAAAAATCATTGAAGTATATATATCTCTATAGGAAGCTTGTGGCTAGCCTATGTTCATATATGAATACATGACCAGTGTAACTCCACATCATGTACAACCACAGAATGGGAAGTTATACTCCATGTATATATATGTAATATGTCAAAATACTCTCTATTGTCATATGTAACTAAAAAGAACAAAAACAAAAAATCTTTTTTAAAAAGCCTAAGTCAGAAAAAAAAAGAAAAGCTTGTGGCTATGAAGACATCCTAAATATATGATATACATAAAAATAGTTCAAAGTTTTAGGCAAAAAATGCTAGTATATGTCATAATCAGGGGAAAAAACATTCTTGGCAAACAACTGGAACAGGTGGAGAGTTTCCACCTTTTTTTCTACTTTATCATTTTGCCACTTAGATTTTCATTTTAATTGTATTTAGTTCACCAATTCTAAATCCCCAAGCAGCAAATAAGTTATACTTTTTTATTCAAGCTACCAGAAATGTTTTATCTTTTCTTTTAATGTCAACAGTTTTTCTGTAAAGAGCCAGACTGTGAATATTGTAGGCTTTGAGAACTCAGCTTTACTATTATAGTGCAAAAGCAGCCTTGGACAGTACGTGAGTGAGTATAGTGGGGTCCAATAAAACTTTATTCATGGACCCTGAAATTTAATTGCACTTAATTTTCATACATCACAAAATATTAACAATTTGATTTTTTTTAACTGCTTAAAACTGTGAAGATCAGTCTGGGATGTAGCTCAGTGGTAGAGTAACTGCCTAGTATGCACAAGATTTGATCTCCTCATCGTAAAGTATTTTTTAAAAATTGAAGTGTAAAAATTATTGTTACCTAATAGATCCTATAAAAATACAGAAGGTTAAATATAACCATGGACTATATTTTACCATCCTATCCTTCTATAGATACTTTTTGAATTTCATTATTTGAATGAGCTGCTGATTATAAACAAAAGAAAGCTAACATATATGTCAGACTTAAGTGACCAAAATTGGAAAGATTTTTAAGTTTAATTGCAGATTATTTTGACCTAATACTGAAAACAACAGTATCGAGAGGAGGATAGTTTTTCCTGAAAATTATGTGTGGATTGATCATAGTATTTGATATATTTGTTTATAAATGCATTATTACTAGAAATTTGTCCTCAATTTCAAATCATATTGACTTTTAATTGGCATCCCTAACTTAAGAAGAAGAATATTATTTGTTTAAATTAAATGTTAATCCAGAGTTTGTTTATCAGTGTAATTTTTAAAAACATTGTGAATACATTTGTTTTTCTTTCTTTTTTAATACTGGGACTATCATTCATGCCAGTTTCCTTTAGTTAAAAAAAAGTGTTATAGGACTGTTATGTGGCTTAGTGGGAAAGCACTTGCCTAGCATGCTCAAGGCTCTGGGTTCAATCCCCAGAACACACACACAAAATTATAATTATTAAACTATATATTTTAAAATAGATGTTTTTAGATGATAGATAACCAGATGACACTGGGAATTAAGTATGTGACTTTGTTGTTTTAAATATATTTTAATTCTTTAGGTGAGTATGCCCTGGCAGCAGAACTATACAGAGAAGTGTTGCGTTCGTCCGAGGAACACAAAGGAAAACTCAAAACAGATTCACTCCAAGTGAGTAAAATTAAAGGTTTCAAACATATATTCTATTTATTTATTATACAGATTAAGTTTCTGAATGTTTTAAGTCATAATCATTATAGATGAAGCTCACAATTCATTTCATTTAATGAGCACCAAGGTGATTTCTGTTTATATGAAAGCTTGAGAATCACTACTATGCCATCTGCTTGGGCCAATTTTTGACTGAAATCTGACTGAAAAATCTATAACTTCTATCAGAAAAATAGCTCAAATTATAAATCTGAGTAGGTCAGATTTATCATTTTCACATATCAGCATCAACATATTTATTCACAGGCTCTTTACTTGTGAATAAAAAAGAAAGAAAAGGAGCTACACTCCTCAGTGGAACTGACAATATTAAAAACTTATCCAGTAATCTTTTAATTTTTCGAGGCCTTTTAGGGGGATTTGGAATTTCAGTTATTACATTCATTTCTCTTTATTGGTTCTGTCCAGTGAATCTTAGACAAGTTTATCTAGTTAACTGGGAAATAAAAACCTCTTTTATTAATCATGGCAAATTTGGGCTTGAGTCCTAGGCATATTGACTTCTTTGTCATACAGAATAAAGACCTTGGGACTTACGTGTTCACATTCCATGCACTGAGAGGCATTTGGAGAAATGTGTGGAGTATAGGGGGGAAAGAAAAAATTAAAGTCTACTTATATTCCACATGGATAAGATTACAGAAAGCAGGACCTGGGCCTTGAGAATGTGTGTTTACCTCTTAAGAGAAAGAGAAAATATAAAGATATTCTCCTCTTGAATAAAGAAAATAAAAGTAGGGCTGGGATTGTGGCTCAGTGGCAGAGCACTTGCCTAGCATATGTGAGTCACTGGGTTCGATTCTCAGCACCACGAATCAATAAATAAAATAAAGGTCGATTGACAACTAAAAAGTATATATATAAAAAAATTTAAAAATAAAAGTAAAGAGTGAGGAAGAAGTTAACAAAAATTTGTACCATCACCTATAATCTGAGCCAGACAGAATGAACCTTTTTAAAGTCTCCAATTACCAGCACCAAATCAGTTTTCCTTTAGCTATCATCCCAAGTGAAATGAGAACTTAGCAGCTAGAAGCTGCCTTCACTTTTATTTCTTCTCAGAGCCTTTGTCTAACTAGACCTAGACTCCATATAATCATGGGAAGTGTATAACATATAATGTAGTTTCTTCTTATCTTTGTAACATCTTCACTTCCAGCTCTTCTCCTTTTTAGCCCTTAAGCTCAACATGTACAGGTCACAACCCTGTTTTCTTATGTGTTTCATTATCCTTATTTTTATCATACTATAATTGCAAGACTCATTCAGAATGATTTTTCAGGAGAAAAGGAACCAAGTTAGTACAGTTGACTTTTTTATTCTCCTGAACATTTTACACTTCCATGTATAGACAAATGCATGTATAATAGGAAAAAAAATACTTGCAATACATATTCTACTAAATGTATAGCTATACTGCATGAAACTTTTTTTTTTGGTACCAGGAATTAAATCCAGGGGTGGGGGGAGTTTAACCACTGAGCCATTTCCCAGCCCTTTTTAAAATTTTATTTAGATACAGGGTCTCACTGAATTGCTTAGGGCCTCACTAAGTTGCTGAGGCTGGCTTTGAACTTGTGATCCTCTTGCCTCAGCCTCAGGCATATGCCACCTCACCCAGCTGAGACTTTTTTTAATTAAATAAAATTAATGACATTATTATTTAAGACTGATAGAATTTTTCTCAGAAAAAAAAAATTGTACTCAGATTGTTTTTAGAAGGAAAGTAGATGATGTGATCTTAATGTGGTATTAGTACCTGTTTACCATATAAATAGTAGGTACACTGCATTATGTGTTGTTGTGTGTTTATAGAGACTTCATGCTACCCATAACTTGACGGAATTGTTGGTAGCTAAGCACCCAGGAATACCTCCTACCTTACGAGATGGAAGGCTTGAAGAAGAGGTAATTGGTATTTTGAGTTTTTTTTTCTTCAAACTTTCTGCTCTATCTGGTTGATACTCCTAGGGCATGCAACATTTAAATAAATGAAATCATTTTTCCTTTGCTTCAGTGTTAAAAATTTTATGACAGTAACTGCATGTGGCAGAGAATGGCAAAATTTCAAATTATTTTTCTTCTCTGCTTTATCTGCTTGCAGATTATGTAACAAGGTAATTTTCTTACAAGCTTGTCATAGAAAGAACATTGACAAAAAATAAAGAACACTTGATCTCATGACATCTACAGTATAGTATACATAAAACTTTTGTTCTTTCTCTACTTTGTATATTATCGTTTTTTTTATTTTTTACTTGTAATTTTTTAATTTATTTTAATTAGTTATACATGACAGTAGAATGCATTTATGGACTTTGATCTATCATACATAAATCGGGTATAATTTCTCATTTTTCTGACTGTTCATGTTGTAAAATCACTGTGGTCATGCACATGTAAGGTAATAGTGTCTGTTTCATTCTACTAACCTTCCTATTCTCATATTCCCTTTCCTTCCTTCACTCCCCTCTACCTAAAGTAACTCTATTCTTCCCTACCATCCTCACTCCTGTATTGTGAATTAGTATCTGCATATGGTTTTTTTCTGATTGGCTCTTTTCACTTAGTATGATATTCTCCAACACTATCCATTTACTGGCAAATGCCATGATTTCATTCATACACACACACACACACACACACACACACACACACACACACACAAATATATATGAATATTACGTTTTCTTTATCCATTCATCTATTGAAGGGCATCTAGGTTGGTTCCATAGTTTAGCTATTGTGAACTGAGCTGCTATAAACACTTGGCATAGCCACATCACTATAGTATGCTAATTCTAAGTTCTTTGGGTATAAGCCAAGAAGTTGGATAACTGAGTCAAATGGTGGTTCCATTCCAGGTTTTCTGAGGAATCTCCATACTGCTTTGCAGAGTGTAGTTGCATCAATTTGCAGTCCCATCAGCAATGTATGAATGTATATTTTTCCCCACATCCTTATGGTTGCCTGTATCTTAATGATTGCCATTCTGACTGGAGTGAGGTAAAATCATAGTGTAGTTTTGATTTGCATTTCTCTAATTACTAGAGATGTTGAACATTTTTTCATCGATATTTGTTCATTGATTGTATTTCTTCTTCTGTGAAGTGTCTGTTCAGTTCCTTAACCCATTATTGATTGGGTTATTAGGTTTTTTGGTGTTAAGTTTTTTGATTCTTTATATATCCTAGAGATTAATGCTTTATCTGAGGTGCATGTGGTAAAGATTTTCTCCCATTCTGTAGGCTCTCTCTTCACATTATTGTTTCTTTTTCTGAGAAGACACTTTTTAGTTTGAATCCATCCCATTTATTGATTCTTAATTTTTCTACTTGTGCTTTAGGGTTCTTGTTAAGGAAGTCAGATTCTAAGCCAACATGATGAAGATTTGGGCCTAGTTTTTCTCCTGATAGATGGGGTCTCTCTTCTAGTGCCTCTGTCTTTGATCCACTTTGAGTTGAGTTTCATGCAGAGTGAGAAATTTAAGTTTAATTTCATTTTGTTACATATCACTTTCATTTTTCCCAGCACCATTTGTTTTATAGGCTATCTTTTCTTCAGTGAATGTTTGTGGTACCTTTGTCTAGTATGAGGTAATTGTATTTGTGAGAGTTTGTCTCTTTGTCTTCTGTTATAGAACAGAAGACAAACCCTAACCCTAACCATTGGTTTACGTGTCTATTTTGATGCCAATACCATGCTGTTTTTGCTACTGTAGCTCTGTAGTATAGTTTAGGCTCTGGTATTGTGATGCCTTCTGCTTCACTTTTCTTACTGAGGATTGCTTTGGCTATTCTGGGCCCCTTATTTTTCCAAATGAATTTCATGATTGCTTTTTCTATTTCTATGAAGAATGTTGTTGTGATTTTAATAGGAATTGCATTGAATCTGTATATCATTTTGGTAGTATGGCATGGCTACTTTGACAGTGTTAATTCTGCCTATCCAAGAGCATGGGAGATCTGTCTTCTAAGATCTTCTATTTTTTTTTTTTCTTTAGTGTTCTGTAGTTTTCATTGTAGAGGTCATTCACCTTTTTTGTTCAGTTGTTAGAAACCAATGGTAAAATAAAAAATAGAAGCTATTCTAACAAACGGAGACTAAATAATACACTATTGAATGATGAATGGATAGTAGAATAAATCAAGGATGAAATTTAAAAATCTTAGGTAAATGAAAATACCAATAGAATATAAAAAACCTCTGGGACACTATGAAGCCAGTACTAAAAGGAAAGTTTCTGCATTGAGCTCATTTATTAAAATAATAAAAAGTCAACAAGTAAATGACCTAACATTACATCTCAAAGCCCTAGAAAAAGAACAACAAATCAACATCAAAAGCAGAAGGTAGGAAATAATTAAAATCAGAGCTGAAATTGAAACAAAAAAAATAATTGAAAAAATTGACAAAACAAAAAATTGGTTCTTGGGCAGGGACTGGGGCTCAGTGGTAGAGTGCTTGCCCAGCACGTGTGAGGCACTGGCTTTGATTCTCGGCACCACATAAAATAAATAAGTAAATAAAATAAAGGTATTGAGTCCATCTACAACTAAAAAAATATTTTTACAAAATTGGTTCTTTCCACATATTGGAAAACTTGATCAGCATAATTTTATGTTTTCTTAGTTCTGAAGATTGGAAGTTAAAAAACAAGATATTGGCGGGATTCTTTTTTCCTGATGCTCCTTTCTTTGGCTTTCAGGAGGCTTCCTTCTCACTACATCCTTGCATGACCTTTTCTTCTGGCTTATAAATCCTTCGTATATCTCTCTTTTGACATAGGAACACCACTGGTCATATTGGATTAGGGTCCCAGCCTTATGGCCTTCTTTAAACTTCCTTGCCTTCCTCCAAATGCAACCACATTGAGAGTTAGTCCTTCAACATTTGAATGTGAGAGTAACACAGTTCAGTTCCATAATATCTTTGCTACTGTATATTTTCAAGTTTTATTTTTAAACTGTAGAAGCTAAGAAACTTTAATATTAAAACAGATAAATAATTCTGAAAAGTGTCCTTTGCCTCATACTTTGAAATATTAATGCCCTCTCCTTTTTTTCTAATTAAAAAAAATATTTTTTGAGGGAAAAGTCTTTTGGGACTTTTTTAAGAAAATTAAATTCACCATAGTAAGTTATTATTTTTTTGAGACCTAGTTTTTATCTATTTTCTTTTTTTAACACAGGCCAAACAGCTACGAGAGCATTATATGAGCAAGTGTAATACAGAAGTTGCCGAAGCCCAACAAGCTTTACAACCTGTGCAGCAGACCATACGAGAGCTCCAAAGAAAAGTACACTTACAAAAATGCAGTGTTTCTTGCTTGTGTTTGTTTTCAGATATCATTTGGGTTTATGTTTTGTTTAGGGAGAAACTTGAACTTTCTTATTCACTTTGGAACTCCTAGCACTTTGTACCTTGACTGTTCCATATACCTTATTTTACAGTTAGTATGTCTTTGTTGAATGAACTGATACATAGATAAATCGGTTATTTTGAGGTTCTGTTTTGTTTCTTTTAATCTCTAGTGGGTTTTCTCTTACCTTGGTATCTAAGACATTATCTTTTAGGGAAAGTAAGGAATTCTATAACCCCATTTTGATCTTAGATGTGTATTTCCAAAATCTTTTAAGATGTTAGAGTATTAGAACCACAGATCTTTTTCTCATACACTATGTGCCATTTTTCCTTTCTAAAGTTTCACTATTATAAAATCAGTAGCAAAGTCAAAAGAGAAGTCTACACAGATATATTTTTACTTATCAATTCTTTAATCAGTTGTTCCACATTTTATTTTTCCTAATAATTATTTGATATTCAGGCATATAATTTTGTTAGCTACAGTCATTGTAGATTATTTATTCAGCAGAATCTAGTTCAATTGGTCAAAGAGTAGAATGAAGGTTTTCTTTGTTATGCTAAGAAAGAGACCCCTGACCTTTTCATTTATATAGAATACATACTTGATTTTCATTTTGGTAAAGTGTTTTTTTTAAACTCAGCTTTGTTATACAAGTATATTGTATAAATTCTCATTCATCCAGGGTAGTCAAGGAACAGTTGTTATGTTTCTATATTCAAAAGAGGCATTTACCCAATGTGTATAGATTATGCATATTTGTCTCCTCTTTTGTAATTCCTTCGAGAATAGCATTTATTGTTGCTTCCTTTGAATTTTTCACATCAGCCTTTCCAGGGATGGAAACATAATGAATATTTTTTAAAAAATTAATTAATCAATATTATGATTTTTACAGATTCATTCTAATTCTCCTTGGTAGCTGAATGTAATCCACAGAGCAATAGAATTTTCTATTGACGAGGAACTTGCTCAGCGAGTACGAAATGAAATAAACAGCAACTACAAACAACAAACTGGAAAGCTTTCTATGTCAGAAAAGTAAGAAAATGGTATAAAATAGAATAATTATATGAGTAATCACCCCAGCTGTTCAGATCATTTGGTGTTAGGAGATGCATTTAAATATCAGAACATATTGTGGTTATAGCATCTGGTTTTACATTTTGTTAGGAGTACATTTTAAACAAAAATTAGTTATGTCTAAAATAGAGACCTTTTTTCCCATATCTTAGTCATTTTTAAATGCTCTCTTTTTATAGTGTTTTAAAAATCTTCTTAAAATATTTTCTTTGGATATACCCAAAGCCAGATTCAAGCAAAATTCTGAAATAGAATTTTGTTTTGGAAAATTTCATTCTTGATGTCATGATTTCCCTGTGTGATTCACAGTGCATCAAGTGCCATGGTGGCCCCGGTTTTATATTATGGAATGACTTGTTCCTCCCTTTCTTCCTGTCAACACGTACAATTCTTTAAGGTCTTCAGAGATACGTTGGCCTATTAATCTAATGATTCTTTCCAAAGTTGCTCTTTATCAAAAACACCTTCAGTGGTTTTAATCCAAAAAATGTGTCCCTCTAATGTGGGAGAAGTGTTTGTTGTGGGCAGAACCTTTCTGGCACCTTTTGTATAGACAACCTAACATTCTTACATCTTGAGTATTAGTAGATACCATTGAGTATATTCCTACAGAAATCTCAACCAAGTGTGACGGGTAAATGTTACACACAATTGTCTTAATACTTTGCTGGCAACTGTTTTCTGAATTTAAGAAAATTGACCTTTCATTCTGTCTTTGTGTTTGATGTGGTGCTGGTGATGGGAATCAGATTCCATGACTGCAGAGGTCTTCAGTTCTTACTTACAACCCAAATGGAAGAGCTGAATAAATTCCAGAAACTTGTAAGAGAAGCTGTAAAAAACCTGGAGAAACCTCCATCTCGAAATGTCATTGAGTCTGCAACAATCTGCCACCTCCGACCAACCAGACTTCCTCTGAACTGGTAAGTAATTAAAGAAATCATACAGTAAATGACATTGTTCCATGAAGCTAGAGTTTATTAAGACAATAATGAATCATAAAAATATTGTTCATTTTAATTCAGACAAAAGTAGAAGGAGATGTGTTATTAAGAAAAATAAGGACCATGCACTAAAAGCCATCTAATTTTTTTCTAAAATAGCACAAAATGATAATAAAGAAAAATTGAAGTACAAATACCAAGCTTCTTTTAGAAATTATCTGATCGCCTATTATGTTTTTGAATATTTCTCTGATAATCTGTTTTTCAGTTGTGTCTTTTGTAAGGCTGATGAATTGTTCACAGAGTATGAATCGAAGCTATTTTCTAACACGTAAGTTTTCTGTTTGATTATTACCCATCAGAAAATTGAAACATTTTATGAGATTTACTATTTGGTTATAAGGCTATATTTCTACTATGACTTTTCTTATATTTTTTCTTTTATTTAATCAATGTAGTAAACCTTTAGCATTTGATCCTTTGAGCATGTTGATGCTCAGTTTTACCTAGGTAGATGTTACTTGTTAGTATTCATGTCATGTAGCAATGTGTAATTAATAGAGGGGCAGATGAGGGGGGTGGTAAGATTCCAAACTGTGGAGTATAATGAATTTGAATTCAAATTCCTGCCCACTATTTTGAGAAAATTATTTCTCTAGACCTCAGTAGACTCATTCATGAAATGAAAATACCCACAACTCTTCCTTCATTGTATTTTATGAATATTAAATATAATGAACATAACTGTTTAGCAAAGTGCTTAGTACATTTTTATAGGTTAGGAAGTATCTTATTAAAATGTTAACTCTCATTATTAATACCCTTTCTTCAGCAGAGCCTTTATTCTTGTATTGGGGATTAAGCTCCTTAGTACATCTAGCCCTGGCATTAGCAAATTTAACCATCTATCCTTTTTAAACAGGAAAATTAAGGAAAGGATAAGTTCTGATTGCCCCCCCCCCAAAAAAAAAGTGATTGACAATATATTTTTAGATCATATTGGTTTGTTTTGTGTCTTCTTTTACTGTGTCATTAGTGGTAGGTCAGTTTATGTTTTAATTCTCAGAGGGAAGCTTATAACCTGAAATTTAGAGACATTTTTATTATTCCAGGTTATTCTCAAGAAACACTGGACAAACTTGATTCTTCCAGGATTTTTAGAGTTGCTATTATTTTTCCAGAGACATTCAAGCATGATCTTGTAGATATGATATTGAGAGTTATAGAAAAATTACAGACCTTGCTTCCCTATTCGTTCTGCCAATTTTACTGATCTATAATGCTTACAACCCATTGACAATAGTTGCTATTGTTTTTGTTTAATATTTTCAGAGTCAAAGGTCAGACTGCAATATTTGAGGAGATGATAGAAGATGAAGAAGGACTTGTGGATGATCGAGTACCTACCACCACCAGAGGTCTTTGGGCAATAAGTGAGACAGAACGTTCTATGAAAGCAATACTATCCTTTGCAAAATCACATAGATTTGATGTTGAATTCATTGATGAAGGAAGTACTTCAATGGATCTCTTTGAAGCATGGAAGAAGGAATATAAGGTACAGTATTTAAAACTATTTATAACTTTTAAACTAGACCCTAAAACTTGCTCCCAACTTAAAAATTCTTCTCTACAATAATAGTATGTGCTACTTTTCTTTTTCCTTCTCCTCAGTTTTTCTGAGTTTGCTTTAGAGACTGGAGGTTAATCATAATTTCTCTTTCCCTAAGATGTGATTATTATAATATAGAATAATAACTCTTAAATTCTTCTTACTAGATTATTAAACTAAAACTTGTATGAAACCTTTTATTTAGCTGTAAAAGTATTTCATTCTATTCTTGGTTTGATCTTCTTCTGCTATTCTGTGAAACTAGAGTAGTGGGATTTATGTTTTTTGTTTTGTTTCATTTTGTTTTGTTTTTGCTTTGCTCTGAATAACCAGCAGCAGCATCAACCTTGAATATTAGGAAACATAGTAGATGTGTTTCAAGCTACAAGGTTGCAAACCATTCTTATGGATAAAGTATAAATATGTCTTTTGTGTACATATTTTAATAATTTCATTATATTAAAACTCCATACTTGATATTCTAGAGTTCATTAATTTTGAATTATTCTTTGTATTGAATTTGCTACTCATTATCTTACTTTGCAGGTGATGTAAGTAAGGAAAGGAAAAGTGTTTCATTTATTTATAATGTTATATTTCCATGTTATCTATTTTTTTTAATCTAAAGTTCTTGATTTTTAAAGCAGAATGAAAAGTTTTATACAGAAAGAGAAATTTGAAATATCTGTTCATGCATTTGAAAAGTTGGGGAATGGTTGTGTTTTTTTTTTTTAACAATTATCAGTTTAATAATTTTCCTCACACATTATTACTATAAATGCAAAGCACATTAATGGTTAATTATGGTAAGCCATGGAAGAACACATTATTATACAGTGTCTGACTACTTGCTGTACTTTTTCCTTTGGGCCCAGTTTGGCCTCATGTTCTGTGTCCAGAGGACTGCTTATCATGCATATCTTCAGATCTTTGTGTATATTTCCTTCATAAGTTTGTAGAATAAACCGTTTCACAAAAAAGTAAATGGATGAACTACTGTTAAACACATCAAACAGGATCTTACCTCAAAATGTTACTCAAAAAGCATGTCAAAATTTTTATACTGATTGATGTCATTTCTATTAATTTGAGAAATGTATATAACCAGATTTCAGGAATACATATTTGTAGTATTATTTTGGTGGAAAGTCAGGAATAATAATCTTCTTAATGAAGAGTGATTATTCCATTGTTTGGTATTGAAGGAGGAATATATAAGGGAAAAGTGATACATTTAAGGCTTTCCAAGGAACTTGCATTATTTTTTTTTTCTTAAATTGAATGGGAGGTACTCAATTGTATATTTTATTTTTCTTATTACCATATATAGATATTGTTTTGAATATGTGAATATAATGAAAATATTTTTTAATTTAAAAAAAAAGGTAGATTTTATCAGTCTAATTTTGATCTATAAAGCCCTTTGGTCCTACCAAGAAATCTGAATATTCTGTTCCTAAGAATTTGAAGAAACAGTGTCACGGAGATTATTCAGTCATCCTTTCTTATTCTAGATAACTAAAAGAATTTCTTTATCCTTAGACACTTAATGAAGCAATGATGATGTCTTAAGGTCTCATTGAGGGCTTTCTACTCAAGGCACATCTTGATATTTTTAACCAATCTTATTATATGATTTAGCACTATCTTCGTCTTTTTTTTTCTTTCAGTTGCTTCATGAATATTGGATGACTCTAAGGAATTGTGTATCCGCTGTTGATGAACTTGCAATGGCTACAGAAAGACTAAGAGTTCGAGATCCTAGGGAGCCAAAACCAAACCCACCAGTTCATCATATCATTGAACCACATGAGGTAAAGTGCGAGTAAATCCCAGAAAAGGGTACAACAAATTGATGTCATAATAGTCTTAAGACCCACAGAAGAGATATAATCAGAGCAGTGATCTCTGAGTATATATTTAATCTGTATTCAGTTTGTACAATATGAAGTTGCTTTGTAGGTCAAAATGATCAAACATTAGCAATTTTACATTTGATACATGGTTAACATTTATTGATTTCCGTATATTGAACCAGCCTTGCATCCCAGGGATGAATCCTACTTGATCATGGTGCACAATTTTTTTGATATGTTTTTGTATCCGATTCGCCAGAATTTTATTGAGGATTTTTGCATCTAGGTTCATTAGAGATATTGGTCTGTAGTTTTCTTTCTTTGAAGTGTCTTTGTGTGGTTTAGGAATCAGGGTGATGTTGGCCTCGTAGAATGAATTTGGAAGTTCTCCCTCTTTTTCTATTTCCTGAAATAGCTTGAAAAGTATTGGTATTAGTTCCTCTTTAAAGGTTTTGTAAAACTCTGCTGTATACCCATCCGGTCCTGGGCTTTTCTTAGTTGGTAATCTTTTGATGATTTCTTCTATTTCCTCAATTGATATTGGTCTGTTTAGGTTGTCTATATCCTCCTGACTCAATCTGGGCAGATCATATGACTTAAGAAATTTATCGATGCCTTCACTATCTTCTATTTTATTGAAGTATAAGGATTCAAAATAATTTCTGATTATCTTTTGTATTTCTGAAGTGTCTGTTGTGATATTGCCTTTTTCATCCCATATGCTAGTAATTTGAGTTCTCTCTCTTCTTCTCTTCGTTAGCATGGCTAAGGGTCTATTGATTTCATTTATTTTTTCAAAGAACCAACTTTTAATTTTGTCAAATTTTCAATTGTTTCTTTTGTTTCGATTTCATTAATTTCAGCTCTGGTTTTAATTATTTCTTGCCTTCTACTTCTTTTGCTGTTGTTTTGCTCTTCTTTTTCTAGGATTTTGAGATGAAGTATAATATCGTTTATTTGTTGGTTTTTTTCTTTTTTTTTAAGGAATGAACTCCAAGCAATGAATTTTCCTCTTAGAACTGCTTTCAATGAGTCCTATAGATTCCGATATGTTGTGTCTGTGTTTTCATTTATCTCTAAGAATTTTTTAATTTCCTCCTTGATGTCTTCTATAACCCATTGATCATTCAGTAACCTATTGTTCATTCTCCAAGTGATGCATGATTTTTCCTTACTTCTTTTATCGTTGATTTTCAGTTTCATTCCACTATGATCAGATAAGATGCATGGTATTATCTCTACTCCTTTATATTGTCTAAGAGTTGCCCTGTGACATAATATATGATCTATTTTTGAGAAGAATCCATGTGCTGCTGAGAAAAAAGTGTAACTGCTTGATGTTGGGTGGTATATTCTATATATGTCAATTAAGTCTAGGTTATTATTTGTGTTATTGAGTTCTATAGTTTCCTTATTCAACTTTTGTTTGGTAGGTCTGTCCAGTGGTGAGAGAGGTGTGTTGAAGTCTTTCATGATTATTGTATGGTGGTCTATTAGACTCTTGAATTTGAGAAGAGTTTGCTTGATGAACATAGGTGCTCCATTGTTTGGGGCATATATATTTATGATTGTTATGTCTTGTTGGTGTATGGTTCCCTTGAGCAGTATGTAGTGTCCCTCTTTATGCCTTTTGATTAACTTTGGCTTGAAATCTATTTTATTTGATATGAGTATGGACACTCCTGCTTGTTTCCGAAGTCCATATGAGTGATATGATTTTTCCCAACCTTTCACCTTCAGTCTATGTATGTCTTTTCCTAGCAAATGCGTCTCCTGTAGGCAGCATATTGTTGGGTCTTGTTTTGTGATCCATTCTACTAGCCTGTGTCTCTTAATTTGTGAGTTTAAGCCATTAACATTTAGGGTTATTATTGAGATATAGGTTGTTCTTCCAGCCATATTTGTTTATTTATGTTACTAAACATGATTTGTTTTCCTCTTTGATTATTTTCCCCCCTTTACTGTACTACCTCCCGCTGTTGGTTTTCATTGTTATTTTCCATTTCCTCTTTGTGTAATATTTTGCCGAGGATGTTTTGAAGAGATGGTTTTCCAGCTGCAAATTCTTTTAACTTTTGTTTATCGTGGAAGGTTTTAATTTCATCTTCCATCCTGAAGCTGGATATACAATTCTTGGTTGGAACCCATTTTCTTTCAGTGTTTGAAATATGTTATTCCAGGATCTTCTAGCTTTCAGAGTCTGTGTTGAAAGATCAGCTGTTATCCTGATTCGTTTACCCCTAAATGTAATCTGCTTCCTTTCTCTTGTAGCTTTTAAAATTCTTTCCTTATTCTGTGTATTGGGCATCTTCATTATAATGTGTCTAGGTGTGGATCTCTTATGATTTTGCACATTCGGCATCCTGTAGGCTTCTAGGATTTGGGATTCTGTCTCATTCTTCAAGTCTGGGAAGTTTTCTTGTATTATTTCATTGAATAGATTGCTCATTCCTTTGGTTTGGACTTCTATACCTTCCTGTATCCCAATGACTCTTAAGTTTGGTCTCTTTATGTTATCCCATATTTCTTGGATGTTCTGCTCATGGTTTCTTAGCAGTCTTGCTGAGCTGTCTATGTTCTTTTCAAGTTGAAATACTTTGTCTTCATTGTCTGATGTTCTATCTTCTAAGTGTTCTACTCTGCTGGTAGTATTCTCAATTGTGTTTTTAAGTTGGTTTATTGCTTCCTGCATTTCTAGGATTTCTGTTTGTTTGTTTTTTATAACCTCTATCTCCCTGTATATTTGATCTTTTGCTTCTTGGATTTGTTTATGTAATTCATTGTCGAAGTGATCTTTCATTGTCTGATTTTGCTGTCTCATGTCTTCCTTGAGACTCCAGATCATCTGAAGCATGTATATCCTGAATTCTTTATCTGACATTCCATCTGCTGCAGCTATTACCTCTTCTAAAGTTGAGTTGACGTGCATTGCTTGTGGTCCTTTCTTTCCTTGTTTTTTCACACTGCTCGCATTTCTTTCTGCTTGGTGAAACTGTTGTGTTATTGAATTTTCCCCCTATATATTTATATTGCTCTTGTATAGTTGAAAAGTCTCCCTTCCAGGGGCAAGCGGCGGCTGTGCTCCTCTTCCAATTGGGGTGATCTGTCTACCACGCTGATGGGTCGCTGGGCCTGTTCTGCCGGTCAGTCGCAGGTCTGCCTACCTTGCAGGCGCGGGCGGCGGCTCTGCTCTGCCCCTACTCCAATTGGGGTGACGTGACTACCATGCCGGCAGGCCGCTGGGCCTGTCCCGCCAGTCGGTCGCAGGTCTGCCTACCTTGCGGGCGCAGGCGGCGGCTCTGCTCTGCCCCTACTCCAATTGGGGTGACGTGACTACCACGCAGGCGGGTCGCTGGGCCTGTTCCGGGCGCGGGCGGCGGCTCTGCTCTGCCCCTACTCCAATTGGGGTGACGTGACTACCACGCCGGCGGGTCGCTGGGCCTGTTCCGGGCGCGGGCGGCGGCTCTGCTCTGTCCCTACTCCAATTGGGGTGATGTGTGTACCATGCCGGCAGGCCGCTGGGCCTGTTCCTCTGGTCGGTCGCAGGTCTGCCTACCTTGTGGGCGCGGGTGGCGGCTCTGCTCTGCCCCTACTCCAATTGGGGTGACGTGACTACCACGCCGGCGGGTCACTGGGCCTGTTCCGGGCACGGGTGGCGGCTCTGCTCTGCCCCTACTCCAATTGGGGTGATGTGACTACCACGCCGGCGGGTCGCTGGGCCTGTTCTGGGCGCGGGCGGCGGCTCTGCTCTGCCCCTACTCCAATTGGGGTGATGTGACTACCACGCCGGCGGGTCACTGGGCCTGTTCCGGGCACGGGCGGCGGCTCTGCTCTGCCCCTACTCCAATTGGGGTGATGTGACTACCACGCCGGCAGGTCGCTGGGCCTGTTCCGGGCGCGGGCGGCGGCTCTGCTCTGCCCCTACTCCAATTGGGGTGACGTGTCTACCATGCCAGCAGGCCGCTGGGCCTGTTCCGCCGGGCGGTCACAGGTCTGCCTACCTTGCGGGCGCGGGCGGCAGCTCTGCCCTGCCCCTACTCCAATTGGGGTGATGTGACTAACACGCCGGTGGGTCGCTGGGACTGTTTCGGGTCGGGTGGTATGATTTTTAAAGATAGAATTTTGGGTCCCACCAAGTCTTGGGAATCTTAATTTTCAACATATCGTAATTCTTATGTACACAAATGTTTGAGGACAGTGTAATTAGTCCAATAAAGACAGTAGTTTAAAATGGAAAAGGAATATTTGTATGTACCATCAGTCATTTAAAAAATATATGTTGTTTTTCAGTTGTAGTTAGACACAATACCTTTTTTTTTTTTTTTTTTAATGTGGTGCTGAGAAATGAACCCAGCATCCTGCACGTGCTAGGCAAGCGCTGTACTGCTGAGCCACAACCCCAGCCTCCCCATCAGTCATTTTATTCTATCTCCCCTTAAATATTCCAGCCACAGTTCACCCTCAGTTGAAACTGCACAAAATAAAACTGTTCATTCAGTTTAAAAGACAACAACTGAGAAGACATTCATGCATTTTACTATTAAATTGAAAACACCTAATTGCTAGCTCCCTGCCATGTTCATCTGTGTGAATTTATCTTAGCTACTGATATACACATGTTTGAGTATATGTAATAATAGTTGCTAAAGCTCACCTAAGAATTTATAAATGCAAACTAGCACTTTTTTTTGTATACATTTAGGCAGGGAATTATACCTAGAATTCTTTTATGGTTATATCTTTTATGATATAAATCATACCAGAATTGAATCATCCTTCAACATGCCAAGCCTTTCAAGAATACAAATATCTAACACTTAAATTTTATATGATAGAGTATATGATAAATTCATCCATTCAGTGTGAATTGTGTGCATGATTCTCTGTGGCCTGTGTTGAGTGCTGGACAAAGAGAGAGAGACACTAATCTCTGCTCACAAGGGACCCGTGCCCTCTTGGAAGATAGGCATATACTCTGTAATACAGTGAAATAATGGCTGTAATGGAATTTTATATGCAGTGTAATGAAAGACAGAAGTCATTAGTACAAGGAAATCTTTATGAGGAAATTGAACTTGAATGCAAATGTGAATGATTTTTTTTTTTTTCGGGAGAACATTTGGGAATGAGAAATCAAGGTCAGACTATCAAGTGTGAATGTACAGAGGTGTGAAAGAGCATCATTAGGGTGATCAAGCGATTTTGTCAAACAAGATACTTTTGAGAGTAAACAGAGGTATTTTCAGTACTGCTAAGAGCCACAGCAGAGTAATATGATGCATGCCATTTTTGGTTGAAAGGTGAGGCCAGCTAGCCATTGAGATGATATGATTATGTTAAGATTTACATTCATATGGATATTGGACTCCTGCTGTTCACCTTGGCCTGCTGCCAAGGACTCCTGGAGAGTTCCCATTGGTTGGGGAAGTGCAGTAGGAGGGAATTCCACGGGAGGAACTTGCTCTGGGGTTCCGGGAGAACTGGGGGGGGGGATGCCGCATGTGATCTTCCAGGGCGCGTACCGGGCGTTGGCGGCAGTTTCAAAAAATAAAGTTTGTTCCTGCTTGAGTGGCTCGTGATTTTGTGCTCAGCCAGACTGTGGCACAGTATTTGGCCTGGACAACAGGTGTACCATTGTAATATTCTAAGCACACCAGGGCTGCCAGAAAACGTGTCATTTACAAGAGAACATTTCACTACCCCTCAATGTTCAGATTCAGGGATTTTGACAATCAATGTACACTTCCATATTCAGGCTATGCATAGTACCAAACTAGACTTCTTTCATCAACAGAACTTTTGTCATACTAAAAAATGAATTTTCATTAAAGACACAGATAACTAAGTTTAATGAGACATTAGTGGTAAAGGACTGCAATTTCTATTTCTTGAAAAGGTTTATTACCTATTGAACAACTTCAAGAGACATAAATTAGACTTAATGAACATTGCATTTGAGATTCTTCAAAAATGTTACAATTTAGAAAATGAATTGTAAAAGCTTGCTTATATTTCATAGCCCCTGTAGCTGATAATGAAAAGATGTACAGTGATTTTTGAAATTCAAAATCACCTTGAACTCTGCAGAACAGTAGTTTTGCACATTTTAAAATACTGTTTTATCTGGCACATCTTCTGAAGTGAATGAAATTAATTGCTTTGGAGACAGAATAAGGAACTTGGGTTCTAGCCCCAGTTCTCTTATTTCCTCCTGGGTAACCTTGGGACAAACCTGTTAATAGTGCTGGAAGTTTAGTCCCTAATTTGCAAAGTGAGCTGGTTGAGCTAGATGACTACTGAAGGCAGTTCTGGAAACGATTAAAGGTTAATGCTAATTTCGAAAGCTTAGGCTTATGTGACATTTGCCAACATGTCATATTGACCTAAAAATGACTACACTCTGTGTCAGCTTCTCTGGTTTCAGATCCAGGGACCAAATGCTTAGTGCTGCTTCTATGTGCTGATTTCCTTCAGTTTTATTGTCAGTCCAATTCTATGGGATATTATATTTAGAAATACATATATTTTTAAGTCAGTATACAATAATCTTTAATAAGATTGTATAAGCTTCTTATATAATGACTTTTTTAACATTCTATTTATGATTTTTACATTACATTTATAATCAAACTTTGACAAGAATTCCTTTTGGGGCTACATAGAAAATAGCCACAAAATTCGAAACAGAACCTATTTACTAATTTTATATAATATAATTTTATATTTTCCTAATTCTATAGTTCAAAATTAGGATATTATTGATCAAAGGAGAAAGAAAGTTTTTACATTTAAAAAAAATTTTAAACTTGTTCTAATTAGTTATACATGACAGTAGAATGCATTTTGACAGATTGTACACAAATGGAGCACAACTTATTTCTCTGTGCAGTGTCACACCGGTAGTGTAGTCATACATGTATACAAGGGAGAAATGTAGTTTTGATTGGTATTTGCATCTGACAGAATGATTTGAAATTCTTTTAAACCTTAAAACCAAGATTGTAATTGTCCTTTCTAGCAGGGGAGGTAAACGGCATGCTCCTCTTTCTTGTTGAGTTTCTCTGATGAGGCCACATTTATTTTTTATTGAATATTAACTGGTGTGTGAGAGTTTCTTTTCCCTACCTAAAGAATGCTGTCCATATTTTATAAGGTCAATTTAGTTGGTAGATTTTCTTCTTATTCTTTAAAAATATATTTTATATAAAACATTTAAATATTTTAAGTAAATATATTATGCATATAATTATTAGGGATGATTTATTTTCAACAATAAATTCAAAGAAAAATGTTAGTGATAGATATTAGTATTCAAATGACAACATGGCCTAATGTAAACATAGTCTCATTCTTGTTTCTTAGGACCTCTTTGCTAAAGCATAAGAAGACATTGGTTTTGCTAATAGTGCTGTTATGGAACCAGTACAATTATAAACGAAGCAGCTGGATTCTGTGCTGCCTCCTGTATTTTCAGCAGCATTGTTATTTAAATTGTGATTGAAATGTCTTGATCACTGGTGAATAAGAGGGAGATGGGAGAGTCTGATTGTCAGACCTCAGGTGTGCCTATAGGCTTGATAGCAAGAAGAAGGACTATTTTATCACTAAATTAAGGCAATTAGATTCATAAGTCATTATGTAGGTAAAAAGATTACTATAAAATATGGAATTTTACTACAAAAGAGAACCAAGCAGAGAAATGAGGGTATGTAAGATAGGGAAAAGTCATTTATAAAAAGAGTGCTATTGTGGACATAGAATGGGAAAAAATAGTGATTAAGAGGAGAAAGTGGAGAACTATATGTGCAAAATTTATCAACAGTGAACCGAATCCAGGAGAACAAGCAGATTCTCCCCTGGGCTTCGGAGGGTTGAGGAGAAGCCAGGTGGGGATGTACTAGGTCCCTGTGGTAGTGAGAGCACATGGAAGTTCATTTTGTGATTGTTTCTGTGAAGTAGGAAGCAAGGTCTCAAGGAGAGTGAGAAGAGAGTTTTAGGTTTGAATGAGAGGTCTAGATAGGGTGACTAATGGAATGGAAATGTATTGATCATGAATTTCAATTTTTATAAGATTGTCCCAATTCCAATATTTATTGCAATATTATAATATTATAGTTGCCATGACAACCAAAAAAGTTATTTTCTCACATGAAATGAGTACAGAAGGTGGACAGGGTTTTTTTTTTTTTTTTTTTTTTTTTTTTTTTTTTTTTTTTTTTTTTTTTTTTGTTGGTGTTGTCTGTTTCTTTGTTTTTTTGGTATGGTAAACTCACATAGCCTTTATCTAGAGTTTTGTATGTCACTGTAGTCAGATCATTACGAAGTCTAAATAACATGCTAAAATGGAATTATGAAAGGTGGGGATTTTGTATCCTATTTTTTTTGTAGCTAGAATTAAATATATTATGGAAGGTCTGCTTCAGGAAGCCCTATCTGTCTTTTTTGTGTTAAGAGTCCATGAACACATCAGAGGATGCTTTTATCTTATTTTCTGAGGGTTGGTATAATTAGGAAACATTGCTAGTTATTGATTATAGCTATTTAAATTGTCTTAAAATTACTAGTTTCTTAGATTACAGTCTCCTCTTTGAACATAGTACAAGGATCATCAAACTTAGGGAGGAAGGATCAATTTTATAAATTACTCAAAATGTGTATGTTACTTCCTATATGTGAGAATCAGTTTTGAACTTGGCTATTTCTGTATCATAAGGCCTTATTACTTTTCTGTTCGCAATCTGTTTTTTTTTTAATGGAAGATCTTTATTTTTGTGTTTTGATAAGTTTTAAAATGCCTTTTACATTCTTCTTTTCCTAAATCCTTTTTATTTTTATTTTTGAATGTCACACAGACTTCTTGTTCTTGAGAAGTGAATCAATAGTGATGACATGTTAGCTTAATTGATTAGCATTTGTGAATATCACCCTGAAAAAATATCAAGTGTATCAAAACACACACACACACGCACACATACACTACTTGCACAGGCTCTGCATTCCATCATGAAATAGTTTTTTTCTACCCCTGGTAACATGATACGTATTACAGGATGCTGAGGAAGGACCCTAGGATCCAGAGTCTTGAAAGCAGGGAGTAGATTAGATTTTATATAAGAATTATATCAGGGAAGTAAAGTCATAGTAGTGTGTTAGAACCTTTGACTAGTTCTCCCTCTGAGAGACAGAGAACATTGCTCAGCATCCTCTCCATATACGGATGGGCAAAGTGGAGACCAAGAGTGCAGAGGATTTGCTCTGAGGTCAGAAAAGCTGAGAAGCGGCAGAGCTATGCTTTCCAGATTCCTCTTGTCTCTTAACTCTTGACCTCCATTTTCTTCTAGAGCATTTAACCATCAACTTCTGTTCAAAATACAAATCTGACTATAAATAACTGACATAAAAATTCTGGTTACTTTCACTAGTCAATTTTAAAGCTCATGTAGTTCAAAGTTCAGAGATGTATTTGCTCTAATAGGAGAGTTTATTTAAATAGTGACCTCACTAAGGATTAGGCCCATCTGTGGTTATCCTTATAAAATCCAGTTGTAACAAAGAACCCTAAATCAATTTAGCAAAAACCTCTCACCCTAGTTAATTGATCACCAGATATGATCAGGTTCCTTGTCCTTCTTCACCTCCAGGTAATGTCTGATCACCCTGGCCTGTCTTTAGCAAGAATCCTGTTAGGTCAGTTCACCAGAATCCCCTGACCCCTGAAATTTCCTTTTTTGTCAATTTTCCTTCCACTCACCCTTTATCTGCTTCTTGGCTATAAATCCCCTTTTGCCCATGCTGTGTTTGGAGTTGAGCCCAATCTCTGTACCCCACTGCAAGGTCTCATTGCTGTGATCCCTATACCTGTTACAATGGTCCTCAGTAATGTTTCCTTACTGTATTCAAAAAAAATATTGAATGGCTTGTTTTTCTTTAACAATTTTTAGACTATTCTTTGGTCTAATTTTAGGAATGAAGAGAAACCTCATGCTAAAACCAGTAAAGAAAATTAAGCAGCTCATAAATGATAAATTGATTGAAAACACGATGATTTGTTGCAAAAAAATAGGTTTATACAAATGATCAGAAATCATTTTTGGACTAAGCAAAGCACATTTTTACCTAGAAAGTGACTTGTATATTTACAGTTGATTTTTAGGAAGTAAAAAGGACCAAGGACAGAAGAAAGAAACATGCTGCAGAAGGAAGGAACAGACTTCTTGTCTGGATGTGGCTGCTTTTTAGTAACTCTTTTGTGAAAGTAGAATGGACAGTTCTTAAAAACCCATTTCCTTCTGAAGTATGCTTTGTTCCTTAAAAGTTCCCTCTGAATAATCTGTGGTTTCTGATGTAAGCAGAAGTTTGAAAGTATGACCTTTTGTGTGTCTCATTGTTTATAACCATAGCAATGAGTTTTTATTACTTCGTATGTTTCCAAAGAAAACAAAGCCCAGGATGCAGCAAATGTGAAAGAACCATTTTGATAGAGGTCAGTGATTACATTCATCCATCAGTGGTCTTCGGCCAGAATAATCGCTGTTTATAGTTGATGAGGTTTCCAGAGCTGTCTTATAATTCAAGATAATCAAATCAAATATTTTAAATTAAATCATGGAGGAGGAAAAGGGAGGATACAAATGGTGTCATAAAATCAAGTGTTGTGTAGTCAATTGATTATAGAAATAGATGTCAACATTACAGCATCACATTTCAAAATGTCCTTTCAAAATTTCATGAGATTGTTTAATAGTATTTCCTACTGAAAAAAAGAAAACTTGGAAGTGATATTTTGATTATATATCATGTGCCCAGTATTGTGTTAAGTATTGTTCAAAATTTTCAACTTACATAATGAGGCAGTAGTATGGTATTTATTTATATCACAAAGGCATTCTTCAGTTTGTGAAAGGACTCCCTCCCCTTTGGGCAAGTAGACACAGGAAGGAGCCGCAGGACAGGATCTCTCTCCCCTGAATGAGTGATACCTGAGGAATGTTTTTGGTCCCTGCTGGTCATTGCTGCTATGACTTAGAAAAATAAAGGGTAGGAGAAAGAAACAATCTCAAAACAGTGAATAATAAGAAGTTTAAACAGCCTGTGAACCGTAGATTGTTGGGTGGCTCATATAACAACTCTACCTACCAATGCACTCCTATCCATCTAATTTGTGCATACTTGATACCAACCTTATTCTTCTATTTCTTTGCCATTTTCTGTACTTCTAGTCTACTCTCTCTCTGGCCCCCACTCCAGCTTTCCTTCTCCCTCTGTGTCTGTGCCCTGTCTCCCTATCTCTGATAACTCCCTCCATTTCTTCCTGTCCCTTTTTCTCTATTGTATGACTCTCCCCCCCCCCCTTTTTTTTCTCATTGTCTTCTTAATACTTTGTTAACTGGATTCAATATAGCATTGAAGTACTTATCTAAAACATGTGAGACATTTTGTACTTTCTCTTCTTAATATGGTAATGAGGTGACTGACCTGGTTTTATTCCATTCCTTCGTTCATTCATCAAATATGTTTGGAGTGCCTATTGCCTGTTTTCTGCCAGGAGCTAGATAGGAGGGGTTCAGAATTAAGCAAGACCTAGTCGCTTTCAGAAACTAACAGTCCTGTGGTAGAAGAAAATAAAATAAGCATTACTATGGAAATCTTAATGCAGTTAAGTTACCTGTAAACGTAACTTAAAAAAAAAAAAACTTTGTGATTTTCCAACTTTTTAAAAATAAGTGGTCTTGAATTAATCAAGTTCTTGCATTCTTGTTTAAATCTCACTACATTTAAAATATGACTTGGCTTTTAAAAATTTAGTGAATATTTAATTGCCAGAAACAACTTTATTTAAGGAATAGAAGATCATGGTACTTAAAAATTTCATGAAATAGGAAGTTAATAAAAGTTTTATTTATCTCACCTTCTTATTTTTTCATCCTAATAAAATCTTTTCCATAATTATTCTATTGAAGTACAGAAAAAGGTTTCCAGGTAAAGAATAACACTATCTGAAAATTGTGTTTTAGAATTTCGTTATTATTAAAAAAACATAAAATCTCACTGATTGTTGAATAGTGTAGGAGTGTTACCTTGCATGACACCAGAGCATGATTTGTGTGGAGGTTTACTTGAACCCTCCCCTGCCCACCCCATCCTCTGTGCAGTGAAAAGCCTGTCCTGCTGTGTGTCGGAATGCTGGTTGGATAATAATCTCAGGTACCATACAGAAACCTAATTGATGGGCATTATGATCTTTGGATCAATATAGCCTTAAAAATTTTGTAGTAGACTTTTTTGACCCAAGACATAGTAATAGTTCCTAAGAAATTACTTGTATTAATCTTTTTAGGTTTGTAAGTCAAGTGGCTGATATTCTATCACATCTCCATTGGAAGTGTTCAAGTTAGTAAAAAGGTCTCTTATGTTATTTAATTTTCAAAGATATCCAACTTTATGATTTGGGAAATCTTTCTGGAATTTATATAGGGAAAAGGAAGCTCAGAAACAAATAATTCTGAACACTACAGGAAAATAGAGGTCAAATACAGGCATTTATATGAAGGCACCTAATCCATTGGCAAGATCAATAGGTGACATTGCATATTCCAGTGGCATGATCATGTGTCACTCAGCAATGCATGTGCAGGTGAGGCCAAGGCTGGGAGTCTGAGCCTCACAGGGAGTGTGTTTTCTCATAAAGGAGTTTATTTAGCTGTAAAAGTAATGATGTCCTGTCAGATGCAGCAAAATGTAGAGAAACAGAGGACATCATGTTAAATGAAATAAGTTGGATGCAGAAAGACAAATTCCACATGTTCTCCTTCATATGTGGGTGTTTTAAGAAAAAGATGATCAGATTGTGTAATAGTGACTATTAGAGGCTAGGAAGGGTGGGGAGGAGGAATACTGGGAGGTTAGATAATGGGGGCAAATGGGTAGAAGTTCTTATAGTAAATTTTTGTGTTCTGCAGAAGAATGGAGGGCTATGGTTCATATTGAATTAGAATATATTTTATGAATAACCTCAAGAGAGCAGCTTAGGGGCTCCAAACAAAAAGCAATGGGAAGGACATGGAAATGCAACTTGCTCAGTTCGTGTTTTGTACATGTGATGGAATATCACACTGAACCCCCCCAAAATAGGAACAGCTGTTATGTTATTAAAAAGCTAAGGAGATGGAAATGTTAACTACATTCTATAATTAATTATATACACATATTGAATTGACACACTGCACTCTGTAAACTACCACAATTAAAATAATAATTTAAAATAACAGTTAACTAATTCAGTTAAAATCAAAGCCACTTTTGAATTATGAAATCAGAAAACTATTGCATGTGCATGCAAACTAGTTTTTTTTAAATTGCTTAATTATGAATTGAATTTTAATGAAAACAACTTAATGTTCATCTGGAATTCAGTACATATGCCATTACAAAATAAAACTGAAATAAAGTCTTTTTGGTAGTATTTTAAATGAAAAGAATAGGAAGGACATCTGCTGGGATTTTTGCTTTTAGAAATAAAAAGCAATAATAACTAACTTTCAGGCTCAAATCATCTCAAAGTTGTAGTAATAGTAATGAGAAGGAGAAATAATGAGTTTAGGAGCAAAAGTCAGCTATTGTGTTGTAAATGGTGAATCTAAACTACAGATCCTCATTAAAAATAAGAAGCCCATAAATTTTAAAAATGTTATAGAGTTCAGAACAGGTCAGTCATTTAATGGAACATATCTATAATTAAAATGCAAAATAAAGAGAGGGTAAAATATGACTGCATGCTTGGATAGATGCAGACCGTATTTGCTCTCCAGCAACATGTATTTTATCTCATTGACTTAACTAATTTCTTCAACTTATTTAAAGATATTTGTCTGACTGCTTTCTGGCTAATGTAAATAGGTTATTAAAAATCAAAATGGTAAATATGGAGTGCACATAAACATACCTAGTGTAACTCAGAGAAAATAAAGAAGTTTTATTCCAGACATGTAGGAAGTGAACACATATTATGATGTACTAAGCTGATGGGAATTCAGTCTTCTTAGTTTAGGACAAAGTTGAAGGGCAGTCCAAAGAGTTGTATCACCTGAGTGCCGGATGCCTGAGTCTTGCAGACTCTGGGGACAGAGATTATAAATCTTCTACTGTTTTAAGAGCTAAATGACAGTCTTCTGATTAGAGAAAGAAATTGATCCTTAGGGTGAACTTGAAAATCTTTAAAGGCTGCACTCTGCTCCTAAAATTCTAGTAAAAATCTGGCCTGTGATAGCCTCAGATCCCAATTGACCAAACAGGTTGTTACAAAAATGCTGCTTAGAGTAAAAGTCAGATCCATTAACATGGATCAAATTTTTAAGAGAGAGAGAGAGAGTATAGAAGAAAAAGGATCAAATTAAAGAACAGGAATAGAGAAGAGTATAAATGAAAAAAAGGCTAGAGCCCCCAAGAAAAGCTAAATACACCCTAATGGTGAGAATAAGTCCTGTCCATTTCATATGAAGGAGGGCATCTGTAAAAAACTTTACAAGTCCTTTCTGGAAACAGAAGAAATCAGAAGGATTAAATTCTCAAAATCCTAAAGAGAGAGAGAGAGAGAGAGAGAGAGAGAGAGAGAGAGAGAGAGAGAGAGAGAGAGAGAGAGGTGTATACCTCCATGGGTGCATTCTCTTGTTTATTGTGATTTATCTTCAAATTTTTTTGTTGATTATAAACTTATTATTGAAATTCTGTACAACAAATCCTGTCTTATTTTATTAGTAGGCAAAAAGGAAAAAAAAACCCTAGCTTTTCCTAAAAATAAGTTAATAAACATAAATAAGAATAAAGAGAATGTTTTACCTTGAGCAGTGCAATATTGAGTTCTGCCTATTTTTATTTATAAGGCTGGGTAAATTCCATGCTGCCAGACAACTTTAAAAGAGTCATGTAGTTCAGAGATTTTTTTTAAACCTCAAATACTGTGCATGGCATTATGACTTTAATAGCATAAATAGACACATTGGATTGGGGAACCACCCTATCCAGCTGCATATAGATCCTTTGACCTTAGAACCTTGTCCCCTATTCTTACCTGTTGCTATCACGTCACCGTGTTGCTCTGTTCTGATATTGACCAGCTCCATCTCTAATGCCATCATCTCTGTGAGTCCTTTTCTGGGAGTGAGGGTAGAGACCTTTCCCGTTTCATTGACTTAAATTCCCAGCCTCGGTACAGTATTGCTTACTTGATTTTAAAGTTCAGTGATACATCTTAATTTTCCCTTAAAAAAAAAAACAGTATCTACTGCTACAGGGAAGGATATACATCTGAATTTAGCTTCATATCTGTTTACTGCTTTTAGCATGCTATTTGTATATAAAAAATGCTTACGTGTGTAGATAGAGTGGTGAATTTTGTGAAGTTTAATGTTTTATTATTCTTTGCCATCCTGGAATTTATTCAGAGCTTTTGAAACTCATCAGTAGGTCTTGTGTGGTGTCACAGGGTGGAGTGGAAGAGATGACAACTGAATTGCTACAGAATTGTAGTCTGGCCACCATCAGGCACAATGCCCTCTTCCCTTTTGAGTCTCTGGGCTGTCAGAATCTACTACATATTATTGGAAACTCAAAGGCAGTGATGTTTCCAGGTGTAACTAATTATGAACAGTACAATTTTTTGTGGATAATTGGACAGTAGGGAATGGAGAAGAGCAAGAAATCTAAATTAAAAGAAAATGAGAAACATAGAATTATAGACTCTTATAGTCAATCAATCTCAGATCATAAGGGAAACTCAGAGATGAAAGTGGTTGAGTGCTTCATGTTCACTCTGAAGAAAAGAGCAGGCCTGAAACTGCCTATTAGAAAGGCCTGCATACAACGGAGGCCTTTTTCTGGTCCCTGGTATTTGACTGGTAAATAGCTCCCTACACAAAACAAAGCACATTCCCTAAAAGACAAGGGTGGCTCTGTGTACTTAACCTGTGTAAAGAATGTGTTGGTGTCTAACACCTGCCTGCCTTTCAGGAGTCTAGAACTTTGGCAAATGCTAGTAGAGGGTGCCTCCCTACTTGCCACCAGCGAAAACCATTGGCAGAGAGCCTCCAGGGAGCTTCTCTGGTAGACACATTTACCCCGTGTTGCCACACTTGGAGGAGTTGAAAGTGCTTTGGGAAGTTCCCCTGGGATGGGACTCCAGGAACCTTGCACCAGGTTTCCTCCAGACCTTTCCCTGTGTCCTTTTCTCCTTTGCTGATTTTGCTGTGTATCTTTTCTTTGTAATAAATCTTTGTTGTGAGTACAACATTATGCTGGGCCCAGTGAGATCTAGCAAATTGCAGAACCTGACTGTCAATCCATTTGGGATGCTACAATGAAATACCATAAATACTGAAGTTTGTGAACAACAGAAATTTATTTCTCAGTTCGAGACAACTTCCGAAATCCTTCCCTCTTAACACTACCACCTTGCAAGTTAGGATTTCTTTTCTTCGAATTTTTAATTGGTATACTATATATACTATACTATATATCCTATTATATACTATAGTTATATATAGTAGTGAGATTTGTTGTCACATGTTCACAATACATGTGCACAATATATAATATAATTTGGTCCATTTCTTCCCCCAGTTCTTCCCCATTCCATCTCCTCCTTTCTTCCCCTAGTCCCCTTCCATACTACTGGTTTCCCTTCTATTTTCAGATATCTCCTCTCCCCGTTTTTCCCTGTCACTTCTTCATATGAGAGAAAAATACAACCCTTGACTTTCTGAGTTTGGCTTATTTAGTCCAACATAATGCTCTCAAGTTCCATCCAGTTTTCTGCAAGTTACATAATTTCATTCTTCTTTATGGCTGAATAAAACTCTGTTGTGATATTTCACATTTTCTTTATCCATCCATCCATTGAAGGACACCTAGTCTGGTACCATAGTTTGGCTATTATGAATTGTGCTGCTATAAACATGGGTATGCATGTATTGTAAAGTATGCTGAATTTAATTCTTTAGGATAAATACTAAGGAGTGGTATAGCTAGATCATTGGTGATTCCATTCCAAGTCTTGTAAGAAACCCTGAAGGCTACAATGTCATATGAATTTTTTAGGGGGACACAAGCATTCAGACCATAGAAGCGGGGGTAGTCTTGGGGAACCTTGGCACATTCACTTTGTAGGATCCAGTCCAGCTAATGTCCAAAGTCAATTCTGACCAGGATAGACAGGCTCAAAAAGCTCATCACCACCAGGGAATGGGGCTGTAGGTAACTATTTTACTCTAGCCCCATATCTGGTCAGGCCATGTGAATCCAGAGTATCTGTGTGCCTATTCTCTATGAGTGAATTTTTTTCCCACAAATTTCTGATTGTATAATGTAGTTTTCTAAAAATTCTGTGCTCTGAGTTGGATTGCCAGGGTTTGAATCACAGCTTTGCCACCGCTAGCAGTAAGATTTTGGGTAAAATAGTTAATTGCTGTCTATCATTTGTTGGATAATAACAATAAAACTTACCTTATGAGCTTGATGCTAGGATTAAATGAATAAAACATTATCACACTTATGAAGTATCTGAAACATGTTTGATTATTATCATAATAGGTTTTATAAATAAGCAACAATAATTTTTTATTATTTTATCTTTCAGAACTTAGCAGGGAGGTTTTCTCCCTGAGGATGAAAATCTGAATGGCTAAATAATAAAATCTGTATACTCAGTTGTAAAATGAAATCTTCATTTTCTTCTCAGAAGAATCACTACTGTGGAATAGTTTCAATTTTATTTAAAATAAAATATTTTTTCTTTGAATTCATTATTATTTATGTTGTATTAAAATATTAAGCTTTGATTTATTTTATAAATAATTTAAAGGTAAATAAATTAATGATAAATTTTTATGTAGCCACTTGTTTTACACATTTTGAAATTTCCAGGTCAATTACTTTGCTTATAGTATGCCTTTTATACTTAACATGTAGTTTGTTTTGTTCCTTGAATCACCGAGAAATTAGTTATTTTTAATTTATTGTTGTTGTTTGGGCAAATCCATTGATATTTAATGTTATAAAATTCTTGGTCTAAATTATACCATTTAACTATCCTATTTTTAGTGCTTTTAAAGTGTTTCCTTTTCGTTTGTTTGTTTGTTTGTTTTGGTACCAGGGATTGAACCCAGGTGTGCTTAGCCAATGAGCCACATCCCCAGCCCTTTTTATTTTTATATATTTATATATTTTTTCATTAAAAGATTTTTTTTAGTTGTAGATGGACACAGTACCTTTATTTTGTTTATTTATTTATTTTTTATGTGGTGCTGAGTATCAAACCCAGTGCCTCACACATGGTAGGTGAGCACTCTACCACTGAGCCACAACCCCAGCCCCTATTTGAGACAGGGTCTTGCTGAGTTGCTTAGGGCCTCACTAAGTAGCTGAGGCTGGCTTATGAATTTGGGATCCTCCTGACTCAGTCTCCTGGGGTTACAGGTGTTTGCCACTGCCATCCAGTTTAAATTATTTCCTTTTCTTTTTCTTTTATATATGATTATCTTTCTGATAAGGTATATAGAATGCTTCTTGGGCTGGGGATGTGGCTCAAGTGGTAGCGCGCTCGCCTGGCATGCGTGCGGCCCGGGTTCGATCCTCAGCACCACATACAAACAAAGATGTTGTGTCCGCTGATAACTAAAAAAAATATATATATATTAAAAAAAAAAGAATGCTTCTTGTTCTACTAAAGGTCCTCTTTTAGGTGATAGCATGTTATTGCTTCAAAGAACATAGATATTATAACATAACTCCTAGCCTTTTTGGCAATACTAATTTTATTATTAGCTGGGATTTTCCTCTGTTTCTTATTTTTATTTTTTTACTATATAGTTTTATAGGCAATGAATTGTTTTATAATATTAACCAATTATTTGGACTTAATCATGTTTTAACTAAGTTGCTTGCTAGTCATGTTTATTTCATACAATGACACTACCTATCCTAGCCCCCTTATTAGTTTGACTGGATTAATTAGCTAAATAAGAATTTTTAAAGAAGGATTCATGAGGTAATATTTTCTAAATTTTCCACATATTTAATATGCCTTTATATTATCTTTATACAGGAATGACAATTTGGTTTGATACTGATTTTTTGAATTGACTTCAAGTATCTTTAGCTATTGCTTTTTTAGCTCCTGTTTAATTATTGCTATGGTCAGGCTGACTGTTATTTTGTCCTTAATAGGTGACTTAATAATTTCTCCTAAAATCTTGAAAGTTCGCTTAATTTTTTCCAGGATATGCTTTCTGTTTGTAATTAATGTTTGTCCTCCCTCCTCTATGCTATATACAGGTCCCATCCCCGTCTGACCAATCTGGGTTAGTGGTCAATCAATAAGTATTTATAGAATTTAGTGCACCCGGCTTTGATCCTATGAAATGGACACCTTCAGGATCAGAAGTATTGTGCTGATTCTTTTAGTTTGGCTCAAATGGTTTTACATTTTGACCATTTCTTTAAATTAGTAGTGTAACATTATTATTTGCAGACTTGGTGATATATTGTTGACTATTTTGACTTTGTGTCTAGTTTGGAGAGGAAGATTGTTTCAAGCCTCTGTCTATACTGTCATTTTTCCTATAAGTAAATTTATCTTAAGATGTTAAAATTTATTATAAATAGAACTACAAGATGCTGATATTCATTTTTTTCTGAGTTCACAAGTAGCAGAGCAGTAGAAAACACCTACTTCATTAGTAAGAAAGGAGATTAAATTTCATTGAGCATCTTTTAACTTCTAAGTGCTGAGCCTATAAGTATTACCTCTAATTTCTTGCATTACATTTAAAAGTATTACATTTAATTCTTTCAACACTTTATAATATAGGCATTAGTCCCCCCTTTCTAATGATGAAGAAACTAATACACAGATAAGTGAAAGTTACTAACCACGCTTATTTAACTAGTAAGTTGCAGGATTGGAATTCAAACCTAGGACTGCTTGATTTTAAGGATGTTTGTCTATGTAACATACTATCTCATCAAAATGTGATAAAAATAAACACCAATTTTCAAAAATTAAAACAAGGGGTCAGGGGAGAAGACTCTTATTTACTGAATATAATTTTTTGATTGCATAAATATGGCCAAATTGTTAGATACTTTTCCAGCAGAATTTGTTTTCTGTGGTTTCATTTTTGTTCTCATTATGGACTTTTGGAAACTAAAGCTTTAACTTACCTTTTCTACACTCTTACATATTATTAGACTTCTGGGTTTGCTCTGAACATTTCCATTTTAAATCATGTAGGAAAAATAGGTCTTAGCTGAATGCTCAGATTGTATTTTTGGGTCAAACATTTAAAGATATTCAGTAATAGCAATATTTAGAAACATATTCATCACTAAGAAGCAAGATTATATCCTGCTTTGATACTGTTAATGTTTGGGTCATACATTTATGTATGTGTACCTTAACTTAAAAAAAAAATAATAATTTTTTAATCAGAAAATTCTAGTACTTTTTTTTCCTTTTTTTCCCCCAGTACCTACTTTTGTTTCATAAGGACTATTTCAGCAGAAACACCAACCAAAAGATTTTTATGTCAATCTCTAAAGAACTTCTTTTTTAAAGTTTTAGGGAAGTCTAAAGCCAACAAGCAAGATCCCTATCAAGTACTATATTCCTCATGACTTTGGGTCTTTTCAACATTAAATCTTTAAATATTTTGAAGTCATTTTGCTTTGTAAATTTGAAAATAAATTATGATTTCTAAATCTCAAATATTATTTTGGAGGACTAATATCACTGGGGAGATTTTCAGAGTTAGGAACTGTATTTTCTTTACCTTTGTATCCTTGCAACTTATTTCAATGTCTGGGTGCAGAGTACATTCTACATTGTTTCTGAACATTTCTTTGGATTGATTTTTTTTGTTTTTGTTTTAGTCACAGAAGTTATTCATGAGTAACTTTCACATGAGTGACTTTGCACTTCTTTAGCTCCTTGGACAGTACTCCAGATATACAACAATAGGTAATTAGGCATTTAAGTAGAAATGATAGAAGATAACGATAAGAGATCATTGGGAAACCAACCTGTTTTCATTTCACAAAAAAATTGCTCTTTGAAATAGCAGGTTCCTGAAACTTCCAAAAGTTCAAATTTGCTCCAGTGTTAGTGTGATGCTTATTTACTTGTGCACATGCACATACACACACATACATACACACACATACTCACACACATACATGCATATACACACAGGAACCCTGGAAACATGGGACTATTAGCCAAAACATCAATTTTGTTGAAATATAAGATTCAGACTAAATAGAATTGGTTTTAAGTTAAAACTAGCATCTCAGCTGCCAATTACTGACTTTTATCAGTCGAATCTTCTGCTTTATTTCACATTAACAGGGAGTGATGTCAATAAGAGATTACTTATGCCCACTGTTGCTGCAGAAATGAAGAAATGAGTTAGGCCCTAGGTCAGGTGTAGTGACAGACTTAGTAGACCTCTGTAGTCAACTTGGAATTTCTGTTGTATTCAGTATGGCAGATCAAAACAGTTTTTATATTTCTTAGAATCAAGAAAACTTTTAGTAACAGAGAAGTTTAAATTATTTTTGTTCTTTTGGTTACTACTTCCTGGTCCTAAAAGATTTTCTGCTTGTCTGTCTTTCACACAGTATTAGGATTACATATGTTATGCAGAGAATGGTAAAACTGACACTATAAAAATATCACCATGTTGACAAATATTTATAATGAGATCAGAGATTAGAACAGTGGAGGTTTATGAAATTTCAAGAAAATATTTCTGCTCTACTGTCCATTGGGAATAATAAGGCATCAATGCCTGGTAATTTTAGTAGCAATGTATAAACTAAACAAGCCAAGACGAGATCAGAATAGCACCTGAAAGACTGCCTGAGATACATACTTGTGATGGTTAATTTTATGTATCAACTTAGCTTAGCCACGATGCTCAAATATCTGGTCAATGTTTTTCTAGATATTTTTGTGAAGACATTTGTATTAGTTTTTTTTTACTACCATAATGAAAGACCTGAGATAAGCTAACTATAGGGAGAAGAGAAGTAGATTTAGCACATAGTTTGAGAAGTGGAAGCCCAAAGAGCCACAAGTTCTGGAAGGGCCCCCCACTTGACTGTTACCTGAGGTGAATAGCAATGGTGGGAATGCGTATAGGAGGTAGGCAGGTTCTCATTTCCATTTGAAAAGTCAGAGAGAGGCTGCATGGGCCAGAATCAGACTTTTATAACAACTCTCTTAAAAGAACTACTGAGGCCAAGGGGTCCTACGAGGACTATATTAATATTTTCCAAGACCAGTGCCCCCAGTGACCTAAACACCTCCCCAAAAGCCCCATCACTACTACTATTACTACTACTACTACTACTACTACTACTACTACTACTACTACTACTACTCCTCCTCTTACTACTACTTCTTCTTCTCCTTCTTCTTCACACCAGGGATTGAACTCAGGGGCACTTGACCGCTGAACCACATCCTCAGCCCAATTTTGTGTTTTATTTAGAGACAGGCTCTCACTGAGTTGCTTAGTGCCTCACTTTTGCTGAGTCTGGCTTTGAACTCACCATCCTTCTGTCTCAGCCTTCCGAGCTGCTGGGATTATGGGTATGTGCCACTGTTCCTGGATAGCCCCACTTCTTAAAATTTCCATCAGCTTCCACACTGCATCACTAGGAACCAAGCCTCCAACACATGGACCTGTGGGAGACAAACCATACCCAAAGTACAGCAGTAAATTTTAGATAATATTAATATTTAAATCAGTTGACTTTTGAGTCAAGCAGATTGCCCTCTGTAATTTGTGTAGACCTGAAGAGAAAAGACTGACTTCTCTGGAATAAGAGGGAATTCTGCCCTCTAACTGCCTTTGGACCTGACTGCATTGTCAGCTCCTCCCTGAGTCTTTAGCCAGCTGGTCTACCCTGCAGATTTGGACTTGCCAGTCTCTAATCAATGAGCCAATGTCTCTTTTCCTAACACACACACACACACACACACACACACACACACACCCTATTAATTCTTTTTCTCTGGAGAAAGCTGATTAACACAGAGCCAATGGCAGCTGAGTGTGATGGCCTAAGCAGAGAACATTGGCTAATGACGTGATTATCATATATCTCTCCTCTTACTTTCTTTTCCTGTGCTTAATCTTCTTTCCTAAATGGCGAGCTGCTAGAGGTCAGTGGGAACAATATCAAAGGTCTGGTATGAATAATGACTTTGAAGGAGAAGATCTTTTAATCCTTATGATTAAAGCAGTCAGAAGGAACTTGAATGCAAAAGAGGTCGCCTTGTCATACAGATTCCCATCTCCACTGGTTATTAGAAAGGCACTTCGAGGCTGCAGACATCCCGTGGAAGCACACTAGATGGAAAGTCTAGACTTTGCTCTTCAGGAGGTGCATGACATTACATGGCTTTTCCCATTTCTCCATGCCTCTGTTTCTACTTGTTGATTAATCAAGATAATAGAATTTCCTGTGCCTAGGAAACTGGGCAAAGCTAATCTGTGCCATTGTAAGCCAGGATAGTGGTAATCCGAAATAATGAGAAAGGGGCATACAGGTACATAGGGTAATAATGTCAGATTCATTCTACTAGCCTTCCTACTCCTATGCCTCCTTCCCTCTCTTCACTTCTGTCTACCTAGTCAAAAGTAACTCTAGTCTACCCTAGCCCCTCCCCCTCATTGTGAATTAGCATCCACATATCAGAGAAAACATTAGGCCTTTGGTTTTTTGGGATTAACTTATTTCATTTAGCACATTCTCCCAGCTCCATCCATTTACTGGCAAATGCCATAATTTCTTTCTTCTTTAAAGCTGAATAATATTCCATTGTGTATATATACCACATTTTCTTTATCCATTCACCTGTTGAAGAACACGGAGGTTGGTTCCACAGTTTAGCTACTGTGAGTTGAGCTGCTATAAACATTGATGTGGCTGTGTCACTGTAGTATGCTGATTTTAAGTGCTTTGGGTATAAATAGAGCAGTGGGATAGCAGGGTCAAATGGTGGTTCCATTCCAAGTTTTCTGAGGAATCTTCATACTGCTTTCCATAATGGTTACCAGCAATGTATGAGTGTACTTTTTCCCCCAAAATCCTTGCCAACATTTATTATTGCTTCTATTCTTGATAATTGACATTCTGACTGGAATGAGATGAAATCTTAGAGTAGCTGGACATTACATTTCAATAAAGTGTGTTTTGAAAGTGCATATACTCAGTGTTTTAAATATTAATATATTTTTTTTTCAGTAGGATGCTAAAGTCTTGCTGTGTCCTAAGAATAAATAATCAAAAACAACTTGTTGTTAGCAGTTCCCTTCACTAGTTTCCATGAGAAAATTAGATTCCCATTAAAGGCAAACAGAAAAGGTGGCAAAGATAGGCAAAAGAAAGACAAGCTTTTTGGAGGTGCATTAACTGATTTTCAGTACATCTACCTAAATTGTATTTTAGAACTTTGATGCTAATGCTTATCTCAGGACTGTAGTGAGGTGGAAAGGTTATATTTGTGAAAGTGCTTTTTGATATTTGTAAAAACTTGAAGGAAAAGTCACATAATGGTTGTACTGCCTCTTTATAGATCATAAAAGGAACAAATAATGTCTTAAAAGTGCAGCTTCCCAGGTCCCAGTCAGAAGACAGAATCATTTAGTGTTTTAATGAGGCATTGGGACTTCCCTCTCTTTACAGATCATCCACTTGCCTACTTTTAATATCAAGAAGAAAAGGATAGATAGAGTTTCACATACATAAACAGGTATTGGAAACAATAAAATATACAACATGTCCTGCAGATCCCCTTTGACCAACTATTTAACAAAAGAGCCAAGTCCCAAATTAATGAAGTTGTTTTTTTAAGTACCCAAGTTGCTGAGGGGCCTTTATATTGAAGATGTGTTGGTCACTAGGGCTGGATATCAGTATATCTCAGTATTCTTTTTTGGCCATTTCATATTCCTGACATTTTTTTTCTACTTTCCTTTTGCAAATATAAAGAAATACACCATTTAACTCCAGATTTCTATTGCATGAAAATGCTGGCTAGAGAAGGCAGTTCACTGGTAGCTCATTCAGTATTTCAGGTTACAGAAATGCTGTGCACTGCCTGCAGAGGAAGAGGCTCTCAGGAAGAGCTTCCTTTACATTGATCGAAGCAGGTGTTCTCTTTCAGTCGTCAAGTCAGCTCCCTTCTGAGAATCTCAGATAAGTGGTCCAAATTACATCTAAGGAAAATTTGCCACAGCATAATTACTTTTCATCAGGGTGCCACAAATAATGAAAGGAAAGGAACACTGGGAGTACATTGTAGTCTACTTAATCACCATCATTTTAAAGAGCTGATGTAGAATTCCTTACTTCAAGACAAATTGTATAGCTTTGGTGGTAAATTAGGCATATTTTCCAAACACTAAATTATATTTCTTCTAATTTACATTTGGCTAAGAAAAGCTGACTAGCATTGGAATATAAGAGATAAGGTTTGCAGCTGCCATTTTCAAATAGTGCATTTCTGTCTATTCTTCAATAGCTTCCTGTGTTTCTATTCACATTGAATGAATCCCCTACTTTATCTTTCTTGGTGAGATAAATTTCATAGGGCTGCTGTCTTTGCAGGATGCTGGCCGATTCCTTACTTCACCTTGCCTCTCCTTCCTGCATTCCCCCCACCCCACCCAAGAGCTAGACTTGCAGAGAGCAATAGATGATTAGTATGGGTAGAAATAGTAAAGATTTGCCTGATGATAAACCACTGTCCAGCCTATGAAATCCTCATCAACAGAATTTTATGTTATCCTTCTCTGTATTTAGAATTTGGGAGGAATTCTAGAATTGGATAATTTCAGTTGAGGCACAGTGGTACGTCTGAGACTGATAAATTGAGGTTTGATTACAAGTGCAAACACTGAATAGATATGGGGAACATGCTTAAACTCTGCATGCCTTGGTTTATTCCTCTATAAAATTAGGAGAACACCAATCCTATAAGGATCAAATAGCTTAGCAAGAACATTTTCAAGGATTGTGCTTGATTAATAATAGTAATCATAAAGGAAAGTGAATGTTTTTGAGAGGGTACATAGATTATTCCCCTCACATGAAAACATCTTTTAACCAGGGTTAAGACCTTCAGCTCAGCTGTTTCTCTTGTTGATCTCTATTTCTTCCCCACCAGTGGCTCTTCTGCAGTGCTCACTGTTGGTCCTGAATCATCAAGAGCCCCCCACCCCGACAGTGTCTTGCTCTTTGCACCCTGTATTTAGTGATTGTTCCCTTTCTTCCTTCAGGCAACTAACTAGATGAAATAGAAAAGCCCATTCATAAAATAGGCCTCGAAGGTGACATACTTTTTCAACCCTCTGAGGCACACAACATACTGATTCCATTTCTAGTAGAGGAATCCTGGGCACTGAGAGGTTAAGTAGCCTGCCCAAGGTGACAGAGCCAGTGGAGCTGGGATTCCAATTTAGGCATCCTGGCTCCAAATTGTTGCTCTTAGCCACCTCCCACCTCCACATACCATCTGCATGTCATTCTGCAAGAGCTGGGAAGGTTACTATTTCAGTCCAGTTATCTCTGTATGCACATTAGAAATAAGAACCCAGGAGACTCAAGTGACTTTGCTAAGGTAATGGGCATCATTGACAACTGAGATTATTCTATAGATTACTTAATCACTGCCGCTACCGAGGACTTAATGAAATGCTTCAATTTATCCTTCACAAACACATAAAATTCTTTTTTTTTTTTTTCGAGAGAGAGAGAGAGAGAAAGGATTTTTTAAAATATTTATTATTTATTTTTTTTAGTTTTTGGGCGGACACAACATCTTTGTATGTGGTGCTGAGGATTGAACCTGGGCCGCATGCATGCCAGGCGAGCGCGCTACCGCTTGAGCCACATCCCCAGCCCACATAAAATTCTTTTAAAAATGAATAATCACCTCTAATTTCTCCTTTTAAATGTATATTTCTATAACCAATTTCAATTTAATGGAACAAATATAGAGTTTGATTTTTAAAAGGTAGAATTTTAACATTCTGTTAGGCAATCCCCTATCAAGCTGCCTTTCTATCTTCAGCTCTGACCTTTTTCCCAGGCTCTAAATCAGTAATTCTTAAGCCTCAATGTACTTAGAATAAGTGATGCTGCCACCACCCCACTATCTGAGAAATTCTCATTCATTGAGGATCTGGTAGAAGATTTCAAAAGGAAACTCCAAGATCCTACTGTGTGGCCAGGGCTGTGAAGCACTCCTTTGCAATGTCATTTGATTTTGTCTGCCTAGAGTGTCTACCTGCATTAACAGCTCAGATTTAAAATACACCTGGCAGGAAACCTAACTGATGTTTATGATACACAGGATATAATCAATAAAGATGTGGCCACATTTCAACTACGAACAGAACTTGATAATTGCAGACGAACTGTACTAACAGCTATAATATTCAATCAGTTTCACATGAGTGAGACCTTTGGATTGACCTGCAGAGCTGCAGAACCAAACTGACCAAGAGTCCAGGATTCTATGAATCTGTATGGCTCAGATAGAGGTGGTTTTTTTCCTTTTATGTAGCTGTCATGCTGGGAGGGATGAAGATGGAAGAAACAAGTATTTTGAAGAATTAGGTTTGCCACCATTCTTCACCTACTTACAAATATATAATTATTTAAAATAGAAGACTTTGGAAAAGCAATCATGTGTAGAATAACAGGATAGAAAGAGATCATCTACCTATGAGAACAAATAGAATAAAAATTACCAGGGACTTGAGACAGTCTAATTACTAGTATTGCACACTAGATTCATCTGTAAGTTTTCTGGCAGTTAAGGCAAAAAAGGAAACATGTTGAGTTTAAAAACAGCTCTCACATTTGTCTGCAGATAAAATTGTTATTTTTTTTTTAAAGCTAAACTCAACCAATAATTTAACGCAATTATCCTTGAGATAACACAGTTGAAATTGTCTTCACCAAAATTTGCTGAAGTCATAGAAGTTAGTGGACGGTAGTTGAATGGATGAGCTAAAATATTATGAGCTAGTAAAGCCATTTCTGCAGTGGATCACTCATTCTTTTATTCCTTTAATCATTTATTTGCTTTTAACTCTATAGTTGGTACAATGTTAAGTTCTGGGGAGATGGTGGTGAATAAGGGGCTCTTCTTTTCAGGGAGCACTTTAAAGGCAGAAATGCTCAGGAAAACCAGCAGTTCCGAGCAGAGGCAGGAGCCTGAACTAAAGATGTATGATTGTTTGAACATACTTTTGTCAAAGGTAGGTAGGTGCTAAGTTTAAACTTGCTAAGTTTAACAAAGATAGGTGCAGTTGATATGAGATGCCATGGGAAAACAAAGAAGGAGCCACTGGGGGATCAGGAAAGATCACAGACTTAATCGGATACATAAGCAGTGCAAATGCATGCCAAGAGTCAGAAGCAGAAGAAGTGGGAAAACAGAGTGTGTAGAACTTTTGGAAAATTAAAAATATCCCCCCCCCTAAACTGAATGGTGGGGTTTATTTGGTAATGTGGAGTTAGAGATTCCAAAGGGTCCAAGGGTTAGGTCGAAACATGGGAAAAATCACTTCAGTATTTATGTAGTGGAATCCCATGATTTATGTTTTAGAAAGATCACTGTAGTTAAGTGTGGAAGGAAAACAGACTGGGAGTCACTTAGGAGGCTGTGGGTGTGATTCACTGCTTCCGTGTTAAGGACCTGGAGGAAAGCACGAGATTAGGGAAAGAGCCTACAACTAGTTTGGAGATTGGCTTGTTTGACTAGGTTCATGACTATGGGGAGGGAGGAGGAAGGAGGGAGGAGCCAAGTCAAGTTTCCTGGCTCTGGTGCCTGGGTTGCTGGTGGCACAATTCATGGAGATCAGGAACAATAGAGGAGAATCCCATTTGTGGGTAGGGAGCAAAGAGTGGAAGGTGGTGAGATGAATTCAGTTGATCCTTATGGGACATGCAGTGAAGAATTCCCATACAGTTGAGATCTGAGCAGAAGGCAATAGATTTGGAACTCACCAGCATGTAGATGGCAGCTAAAGCCATGTACGTCAGTGATCATCTAGTGATATGTAAAGAAAGAGAGCTTGGAACTCTGAGGAACACTCACACTTAGAAGGCATAGAGGAACACAGAGTTTATGAAAGTAAAAATAAACTAGGAGTATGCAGGGGGAAATAGAAATGGTAATAGGATGTATATAAACCACCTCCTAATGTAATTTGGAATAGAAATAGAAAGAAAGTGTGCATTAAACTGTCCCTGTGAAATGGCAATCATGCCAGGAGGGACTTGGTAAGGTGATGGGTCTCTGGCTGGTATGTTCTGATTTTCGTTCATTCTTTTCTTTTCCTTTTTTTTTTTTTCTGGTGATGCTGGGAATTGAACCTACAGCTCTGAACATGTAGGACAAGCAATCTTCCACTGAGCTACATCCTCAGCGCTTTTTATTTAATTTTGAGACAAGGTCTCTCTTTGTTGCTGAGGCCACCCTTGAACACACAATCCTCCTGCCTCAGCCTTCCAAGTACTTGGAATTACAGGCGTGAGCCACCATGTCTTGCTGAGAAATTTCTTAATAGGGACCTAAAATAGTTTATATGGTTCAGTGGACAGATTTAGATATCAGATGTATTTCAAAATTTGAGATCCAAACTCTTCTAACTTACATGTTATCTTTACACATTTGAATCCAGTTGTGAATGCAGAATGAATTTCCTCAAAAATCTTGAAAACAAGCACTTGGATAAAATGAGGTGAAAATGACAATGTCCCAGATGATTTTAGTTGACAAAAATTTGAGGCTACTTTTTATCAATTAAGCACTTCACTGAACAGAAACTAAGTGTGCTCAGCAGAATATATGATCTTAAATAAAACTATCCTGAAGTTCTTGCTAGGATGAATTAACTGCTGATAGGAGCACCATGTAACTGAATGCACCCTCAGGGTGAGTAGGGTTATTTGAGGCTTACCAATTTAAAAATGATGATTTTTAGTTTGGGTATGGTTAGTGCTTAATTTTCCAAAGGGAATTTTATTAGACTCTATGTTTAACTGCTTCTTAAAGACCTTTTCTTGTTAGGAATAACATAAATCAAGTTTCACTGATAGCTTGATCTTTTTTGCCTTATTTGTGGACCCTTAGCTTGCTGGATAACCTTTTGATTTTGTACGTCCTTGAAAGCTGTAGTCACACTGTGACTTCTCTCTGGACACCATGGAGGTACCCTGTGTACCCTGACTCCAGGCTGAATGGCAGAAGCAAAGCTCCCCGGGGGACTTTGTCAGTCCCAGGATTATAGTATTCTTAGTTATCTCTCCTCTGTTTCTGCCATCATAACTATTCACATTTCATAGGGGGGAGGACACATTATTGTTTGTTTTTCTGGAAACTTATCCACTTTCTGACGTTCCTGACCACAGCACCACTAATTGCATCAGAGTTCCCAACCATATACATTCCTTGGTGCCCCATAAATTTCAAGCATTATGTGTAGTTTCCCCAATTTTCAACATCCACTTATAAAAAATCTTAAACTGAATATTTTATACAACACAAAAGGGAATTTTAGGTCCATATCAAAATGCCAGTGTGTACCATAAATAAGGAGAAAGGAGAAATATTTTACAACCAAGGAAAGTCATTATATAAACACAACCATTTTGTTTCTAGCAGATTCTTCACTAAGGAATCAAGAAAGAGGACTAAAGAATTTAAAAATTTTCCTGCAATTGTAGAATTTTTAAAAACAGCCTCTGCATGATTAATATTAGACCTGTAATATTAATATCAACAATGGACATGTGATGCTTGTCTCTTTGTTTGCTGTAGAAGCAGGATCCCGTCTCATTGACTTCCCCACTGTACCTGAGCATTTTGAATGGTATCAAACCACTATGACACATATTAATAGCCTAATCTAGAGTAAATTATTAGAATAGTTGTTGCTCTTCAAAGTGTGGTTCACAGGCCAGCAGCACTTCTATTACATAGAAACTTGTGAAAATGCAGAATCTCAGGCTTCCACTTAGGTTTGCCGAATCAGTATCTGCATGGTAATGTGTTCCCCAATTTGTCTGCACATTAATATTTGAGAAGCAGTGGTCTAAATGAACAATAATCATATTTATTTCTAGAAAATTATAATGAAAAAGTCTGTTGCTCAAAATATTTAATAGAATCTTTACACCAGGCATTTTTTATATTTCACTGAATCAGATAATTAGCTGCAATGAAGAAGACATTAGCATTTTTTTACAGAGAAGAAAAATCGTGATTTTTTTTCCATTTTCCAACTGTTTCAGTTTCTAAATTCATTTTTGTTCTACAGTTGATTTAAAGATCCATAGATCTAAAGAATTAATTTTTAAAATGTCTCTTTAGTGACTTGATTAAGTAAATAAATCTCTTTAATTGTGTACCATTTTGTCTATAGTAGGTATTTCCTTGATATGAGTTAAATTTAATTGATGAGCTACACATCCCACATACAAAGCTCTTACATTAATAAAATTCCACCTTATTAATATTTCACTAATAGAAATAAAGACTGATGGAAAGGAAAGGAAGTTTAAAATACCTTGATATCATCCTGCTTTGGGGCATATGGATGCCATTAGCAAGATGCCCAATAAATACAATGTTGAATGAGTCTAAATTTTGTAAAGATACGTAGTAGAGAAACAGATATTGGCTTTCTTGAATGTGAACCTGGCTGGAAAATGTAGATTATAGTGTCACATCAGTAGATGCGGAATTGCTTTTGACTTTTCCCTCTCCCTTGGACATTGCACAGTTAACGTGCAGGTACAAGGTTTGGAGGGGATGAATACAGTGAGGGTGCAAATAGAGAGGAGTGGACACTACCCATGGTGTCCACCTTGAAAGTGTCCACTCCTCTCTATTTGCACCCTCACTGTATTCATCCCCTCCAAACCTGTACCTCTTTCTCTGTAATTTCTACTGCATCTCCTGCCTAATCCATTTTCCACATAATACCGGAGTCTCCTTTTAAAACTCTAAATTTTAAAGTCCATGTCACTGTCTTCTTAAAATTTTTTCAGCGATTTTATATTAGTATGCGGATTTCCTAGCATGTCCCTAAGGTGGTAGACATTTTAATCTGTCTGATCCCACATTCTTCATCATTTGTCTTGCTCCATGTCTCTAGGTTTTTTTTTTTTCAGTTCCTGAAGTATTCCTGATTCTCTCACCATAAGGACTTTGCCTATCTTGCTCCTTTTCCTATGTCCAAACTCAGTTATAATGTCACCTTTTCAGAGAGGACCTTTCTAATTGAAATATTGCCTCCACCTGGTTCTCTTCTTTACCCTTCTGCTGTTGCCCTCAAGAGCATGTTACTGCCGCAGTCCAGCTGCAGCAAAATATCTGCCGCAGTCCGGCTGCAGCAAAATACCGGGGGGGGGGGGGGGGGGGGGGGGGGGTGACGAGCAACTTGTGTAGATTGATACAGCAGGAGTGGGAGCCGTTTATTTTAGGGCGGGAGCGGTATATATACATTCCACACAGCTTATCTTAATTAACATAAACTAGATACAGCAGTCAACCAATAAGGAATCTCCACACTTAATGGCTTGCTGGCATTACTTCACAAACCACTCCCTCTGGCAAAATGCCAGACGCCATCTTGACTTGTTTACAGACCCTAACATGTTACCAATGAACTCTATAGATTTTGTACATTTTGTGTATTTTTTCCTCATCCTCCTCAAATGATGTGGGCTTGGGGGAGGATTGTCTTGCTCGCCACCAATGGCTGAGCACCTGGCAAGAAGCAGGCATCGCTCCATGTTTGTTGAACGGGCAGGATGACTTTAGGACAATATGAAAATTCATAAGTTGAATCTTTTATTACTTCTTGGATCTCTTGTGGTTCCAAATTCATTATGCAAGTGATTGATTTTAAATGAACCCTTCCAAGTTCATTATGTGAAAAAATTTTAAAAGATGGCATTTTACTCTTTTAAGGAATGCTCAGTTCTAGAAACAAAATAACATACCAAAAGGATATGTTAATGGGATCAAAAAACATATCAAGGTTACCAGTTGAGGCTGCAGGCCTAGTTATTTGTCTCAATATTTGTATCACCTGTAGTTGACCTTAAGCAAACAAAGTGTGCTAGTGGTCCTCTTTACCACCATAACTTCTTAGTGTGACATATAAATAAAATTCCAGGGCAACAACTACTTGAAAATAAGAAGACCTCTTTGGACTCAAGAGGCTTACAAAGTTAGGAGCCTAACTCTCAGCTATGAATTTGGGATGGGAAATTCCTTTTATTTACATTTCAGATGATGTCTCAATTGAGGCCCATTCTCTGAAATCCCATGTAAGGGGCTCAGTCAACACTATAGTCCATTTATTAAAACTGAAAACCAGGGGACTTGAGAATTGAGTCATGAGATCAAGAAGGAAGCCTGAATGGGTTAGGGCTTCAACCACATGGGAGGTGATTGGGGACAGGTTGAAGGACATGAATGAAGGATAGAAGGAGGGTACCATTGTGACTAAGAGAACAGTTGGGGCACCACAATCAAATGGTAATGGTATTTGTAGAATTACAGGCATCAAGACAAATGGTGAAGAATATCTGTTAGAATGCTTCCAGTACACCTGATCTACTCATCCCAAAAGAGTCTGGTTGGGTGCATTTTAAGCCTGGATGTTTAAACCTACTAGTCTGCTTGGACTGTCATAACAAAGTGGCTAAATGGTTGGCCCACATGGTAGAAATATTTTGTTTCACATTTCTGGATTCTGGGACCCAGGTTTCTGCAGGGCTGAGGTTTCTGAGGCTGTGAGAGAAGAATCTGTTCCAGGCCCCTCTCCTTGCAGTTGTCTTCTCCCTGATGTCTTCACATTATCCTCCCTCAGTGTCTTTATCCAAATGGACAACTTTCATCTTAGGATGTCCTGATGACCTCAGTTTGACTTGATTACTTCCATAGAGACCCTACCTTTAAATAAGTCTATACCCTGCAGAGCCGGGAGTCAGTTTTCAACACATGAATTTTGGGAGATGCAAACCATAAGAGGGCTTCATGATTAATTTAATTACATGATATTTAATAATATAGAAAGTAAAAGAACAGTATGTCAAAAATTGTTTATTTCATTTGGCTATAAACTACATAGCATATCTAAAAATGATATAAAGTAACTGCATTTATAGAAATTAGTGTGTGCTTTATATACACCGTAGTCTACCACTATAATAGAGCTATGTTTTAATAAAGAAGCTAATTAGTTGGGCTGGGGATGTGGTTCAAGCAGTAACACGCTCTCCTGGCATGGGTGCTGGGTTCGATCCTTCGCACCACATAAAAAATAAAATAAAGATGTTGGGTCCACCAAAAACTGAAAAATAAATATTAAAAAATTCTCTCTCTCTTTAAAAAAAAGAAGCTAATTAGTATAACTCTCTAAATTGGAATTTGTCTTGGAGCAGTTAATCAGCCTTAACCATAGCCTGGTAGAAGCACCCTTTTGGGGTAAAGCCATTTAACATTAACAACTTAACCCTTGATGTTAAGAGGACACATTTTTAGCAGAAGACGCTATCTAATGTGTGCTAATGAAGCTTGGAGTTTACTAGAGGTTGATTTTAATTTTTCTTTTGCTTTCCTACTAATGGGATCTAAATTATAGGACTGATAGACTTTTTCTTTATTCATTATTTAACAGCCAGTTCACATTTTAATTTTATATTTAATTGCTCATAATAAAATATTAAGTAAGGTAAATGTAGCACAATGATCCAAATTAGGAACTGTGCTTTAAATTTATCCATTTTAAAAAACCGTGGTCCCTTGGTGTGATAAGTAAACAAAAGCCTATGTTCGTGCATTGGTTTCATCAGTCCTGTCTCCTATGGACACACGAGAATGCTAATTTTCACCTTTAGGAAAAGGTTATTCTGCCACTTCTCATGGTCATTAGTGATGGCACCTCTGAAGCAGAGTCCATGTAATGGACTTGTCTCCTGGTATCTCTTGCCGTTTCCACACCAGCTCCTCCTGTCAATACCCTGCAGTGTTTTTTGCCAAGTGCTTGGTTGCTCATTCTGTCTGATGTCCTCATTATTGCCAGTGAGTCCTCCTTTGACTGATGGCTGAGGTGGAGCAAGCAGCTCTGATTCATATGCTTCAGTAGCTGTGGTACCACAGGCCTCTGCCTGACAGGTGAGGCAAACGGTGTAGTATTGTGATGTGACTACCTGCAACCACAAATCAGGATTCACTCAAATGAATTAAATTGATTTTGATTTGCAGTTCAGGAAAGTAAGGTTCCACAATGTCAGCCATCCATTTCTTTCCCCTGGTCCTTAGCTTAGTTTTAATATTACTAAGATGGATTTTTACTTCAGTCTAGATTGGTTGAATCACAGCAGACATAGTAAAAATTCAAGCTTATATTTTTGTTCTACAAAAGTTTATGCTTTGTTATGGTACTGGGAATTGAACTCAGGGACACTCTACCACTGAGTCACATCCCCAGCCTTATTTTGGATTTTATTTAAAGCTGGGGTCTTACTGAAGTTGCTTAGCACCTCACTTTGCAGAGGCTGGCTTTGAACTCGCAATCCTTCTGCCTCAGCCTCCCAAGATGCTGGGATGACAGGCGTGCACCACTGTGCATGGCCAAAAGTTTATTCTTTATTATTTTTTTTTTGTAGATGGACACAATACCTTCATTTTATTTATTTATTTTTATGTGGTGCTGAGGATCAAATCCAGTGCCTCACGTGTGCCAGGCAAGTGCTCTACCACTGAGATAAAACTCCAGCCCCCCAGAAGTATATTCTGAATACATGTAACTACATTAAATATTTCTCATGGTTCACAGGTAGATTTAGTGTTGACTTTTTAGAAGACATGAGTTCAACACATGGATACACATTTTCTCTCTTAGAACTTTCTCAAAACAGGTTCCCATTCCTTACTCTCTAGGAATCATTTGCAGCCTTGAAACTATTTTTGGAGAAAGGAGTGGACCTCACTTCATATGCACATGTGTAGAGCTAAGCAAGTCCATTTCCTCTCATCTCCAGATCTTTACTGCTTTTAAAAGGTACTGATGTCCATATACTAAGCTTCTCTGACAGGCTTTTTGGGACCTGCCAGGCTAATGGTCCTGAAATCTGTCTCTATAGGTAAACTGGTTTATTTCTAAAAACAACAAACAAACAAATTAACCTAAAAGACAAACAATCCACAGAATCACAGACCTCACTATAGAGCTCCTTTAACAATATCTCTTGGATGGATCCCGTTAATAGATGCTTTTATACAAGTACCTTGTGTGACCTGAATGTAAAGCCAGGTTTGGAAACTTGTGTCTGGAATGACAGTGTCATTATCCATTTGGTACAATGGTTCTCAGACTTTTCCAAATAATCTATAGTATAGCAGCCAGAAATCTCTGATATAACTCATAATCTATGGCAAATTATCCATAAAATACTTCTCTGGAGGTTTTATAATATAATTTGCAATAAAATTGTAAGCTATAACTTTTATTCCTTTATTACATCTTTGAATTTTGGTGTGTCTTGCATTAAAACTACTTTAACAGAATTTTTATTCCCTAAATCTCATATTTCAACAAGCTTTTTTTACCTTAAAAATCCTGATATTAAAAATTGTTTAAAGTACTGCTGACATCCAGAAGAAGATGAAATAAGTAAAAATGGTTTTTCAGTGGTGTTAAATTATTCTCTTTTCAATGGATAAGTAAAAATTAATTACTGTTTAGAAAGTACATCATACATCCTGTTACCTCTAGCGTATCATACAACTAGAAATATAGTCCCTTCCAATAGAGAACAAACTTAAATAGGATGCACAGAAAGGGCACTTCAGCTGTCTGTTAAGCAGAATCCACTGATTTGTGAGTTTCTCACAAGCTCCATTGTTATCTCCATGTTCCCTGTAGTAGCTCAGTACAATTCCCTTTATTAACTTAACTCTCCTTTCTTGAATAGAGTGTTTTTTGGGGTCTGTCTTTAGTTATCTGTCTCCTAGGTTCATTGCATTTTATTTTAGAAAATCACTTTATATTTGTTAAGTATGGTCTGAATTCTAGTAAATGTGGAGGAAAAGTCAACTATGTTACGAAAAATCTGGAAAGACCTGACACAGAAACTGGAGACTTTTTGTGACGAGAATATGTGGTTGTATATTCCAAGGCTCTATTTCCGTCAGAAACGGCATGTGGGAAGTTCATGTGTTAAGGCACCAAGTTTGAATTGTTCTAAGTTTCTCTATCATTAAACAAACAAACAACAACCAAACAAATAAGCAAAAAAAAAAAAAAAAAACAAAACATTTCAAGACCAGGGTAGAACAAGGTGGCAGAATAATACCTCTTTTAGCATCAACTTGTGACTGATTCTATGTGCTGACTCTGATTCGGGATTATGGTTTCTTACTTTAAAGACTCGGCTGTCCCAATTTATCCTTTGTGTATCTCTATAAATTATTCTTTAGCTTTTATGTAAATCTTATGTGATAAATCACCCTGCCACTTTATTTTTACATTCATTGACTAGTTAAATATTAAGGGCTACCCACTCCAAGAGTACAACATTCAAGAGAACCCTTGAATAACATTTGGAATTGAGCTTGCCTGTCATGAACATTCACTTTTAACATCTTACCAATTCCCTTTAAGATTTTTTCCAGCAAAACACCCATTACTGCTCAATAGGTTATATTGCTTGGCTAACTGAGGCGTCCATTTTTCTTTATTCCAGCATAGGAGACTTTAGTATGCTCAGTTAAACCTCAAAGTATACATCTGGAGCCCCAAATCCCCACCCCACTGGCATTCAGCAGATTCCTGGAGAAGTAATCTTTAAGGGATAATGGAAGGAGAGACGGACCATATAGATAGAGGCAAGTCCTGTTTTCACTCGAAGTTTCTACTCCGAGAAGACTAAATACTCAGATAACAATATCCTGGTCAGTCACAGATCTTGGACACTCTATAAATGTTCTTGCTTGTGGGTTTTCAGTTCACTGAGTCCAAAGGAGTATCTGAGAATTCTTTGGGGTCAGTAATAAGGTGAAAAGGCCTCGGGATCCCATGCCCTCTTTCTAACACCATTACGTCTTTCCTGCATTTCTTTTTTCTTTTATTCCTTTATTTTTACCATAGTAATCTGCAATAAGGATTTTCACAAGGAAATTTTAAAAAGAAAAAAAAATGGGAAATCGTCTTCTGTAGGACAATAAGGATGAGGCTTTGGAAAGTAGTGCTAGATCTTATAATTTCCCTGAGGATGAGTAATATGCACAATCAAAGATTAGCCAGGTGGCTTCTCATGTTGACATCATCAACAACAACAACAACCCAAAGGAAAAGGGCAAAAAAACCAAAACAAGTTAGATTCCATACTTTAAAAAAGTAGGGAGTGTTCTATACCTTGCAGCCTTCGAATGGAGAATATAGACAACAATGGAAAGTTACCCAAAGGGTCAGTATAATACAATACAAAGTAAATGACCCAAACCAGTAGATTATTGTAAACTCACATAAACTCCAATTGTGTTGCTTGTGCATTCATGATGGTCAGTTCTATCCAAATATATTATATATTATAATTATATATGCATTTATAACTATATTTCTTCTTTTTTTAAAGAGAGAGTGAGAGAGGAGAGAGAGAGAGAGAGAGAGAGAGAGAATTTTTTAATATTTATTTTTTTTAGTTCTCGGCGGACACAACATCTTTGTTGGTATGTGGTGCTGAGGATCGAACCCGGGCCGCACGCATGCCAGGCGAGCGTGCTACCGCTTGAGCCACATCCCCAGCCCTATATTTATTCTTTACAAAACTCCTAGGTATTAGTTATTCTTAGACTCTTTCTAAAGATGAGCACACCAAAATCTTAGAGATGACAAATACCTTGGCTTGACATCAGACAGGTTTTTCCATTGAAAATGTCATGTGAGAATCAGCATTGGAACTGTTTTCTGGCTGTGTTTATAAAAACATTATAGTGCTGTTTAGTATCTAATATTAGGCTTTTGTTTTACTCTCTAGACCCTCTCTTGTATACATTGTATACATATTTTAAAATATGACCTGAGCTGTCATATTACTGTCAGAACAGCACAACTGATGAGTCACAGACTCTCAGGTCAGATTCCTTCTCTCTTGAGAAATTGTTGGGAGCTCCACACTATCTTATTTTCCCATATCAAGTTTACATACTTTGGTTTACTGACATTTTGGATTAGATAGTTTGTTATTGTTGGGGCCTGACCCACACACTGTAGGATTTTATCAACATCCCAGGTCTTAATCTAGTAGGTACATATAGCATCACCCAGTGTGATGATCCAAACTGTCTCCATAATTATCACCAAATGTTTATAGAGCAAAATTTTGCCCCAGTCAAGAATCACAACTCTAAAGTCAGTATGAAGGAACTACCTGAATAATCCTTCTGCTCAATTTCTTTCCTGCATATTAAGAATTTCAAGAAATAAATTATTCAGGCATTGTATTTGTTAGAACAAGACAAATCATGCTGTGTAACAAACAAGGTTAAATGGCTTAACACAAGATGCCATTAACTCTCTAGGGAAGCTGTCCTCCTGCAGTAGTTTGATGATCCAGGTAGCTACAGACTTTCAATAGCTCAGTGTCCACACGCACTCACATATCATTACAGCAGTGAAAGAGTGTGGAGAACCATCCCAACTGTCTTACACAGGAAGTGGCACATCACTTCAGCTCATAGTTTATTGAAAAGAGCAAGTCACATGTTTGTGTGTAACTTGAGGCAGAGAGGAAGTTTGGTCCTCAATACTTGAAAAGGAATGTCTGGGAATACTGGTGAGCATCAATCATATGTACCCGTGTTATCTGATAACTATTGTCTGATTGCCTTGAGTTCCTGACAACATGATTCAAGTAAAATTTGATATACAGGACCTAACCATTGGTTCTGGACAGAATGTGTACATGTGAAACAATGAATAAACAAGATGATATGTATTACATGCAATAAATGATATGCATTAAATTTATGAATTAATTTATCAAAATACATTTTTGTGATTTTTAAACTTTATGATATTAAATCTTTCAATTAAAGAGTGTAGTAATTCTCTACTTTGTATTTTTTATTTATTTATTTTTTAATATGTATTTTTTTAGTTGTACACAGTTCCTTTATTTTGTTTATTTATTTTTATGTGGTGCTGAGGATCAAATCCAGGGCCTCACACATGCTAAGCGAGTGCTCTACCACTGAGCCACAACCCCAGCCCCTATTTTGTGTTTTTTAAATGTTCTCCAATAGATTTCATTGTTCTTTTTGGTTAAATGCATTGTTATTATTTTTAAATCAGAACTGCCCCTACCCCATTTCTTCCTGGCTATTTTTCATACGAAGAAAAGCTACTTGATTTTTGTACATTTTCCCTCTCCCAGGTGTTTTAACCTGAATAAGTTAAATACCTCACATATCTTTTGTAGTTGGATCACCTAGGGAGGTGGTTCTCCAGGTGTAGCTCCTGAACTGGCAGTGTTAGCATCACCTGGGAACTTGTTGGAGTCTCAAATCAGACCTACCAATTCAGAAACTGAGTGTGGCATCCAGGCTTAAGGATTTTCAGGTATAGGATAATACTTGAAAAAATGATATTATCTTCTTGTTTTTGCTCATGGTAATACTACCTTTTCTCAGCATTTAATGAAATAGTCCAATGTTGGGTGCTGATGGAGTTAATTTTGATTTTATTTGAAAGAAATTTGTCTTTTGTTAGTTTCTGGTGTTTAGCATATTTGAAATGTCCTAAACTATAAGAATTTTATATAGGGGTTTACTGGGGTGAAATGAAATCTTAGAGTGGTTTTGATTTTGATTTGCATTTCTCTAATTGCTACCAATGATGAACTTTTTTTTGAGAAGAGAGAGAGAGAGAGAGAGAGAGACAGAATTTTTTAATATTTATCTTTTATTTTTCGGTGGACACAACATCTTTGTTTGTATGTGGTGCTGAGGATTGAACATAGCGCCGAGTGCATGCCAGAAGAGCACGCTACCGCTTGAGCCACATCCCCAGAACATTTTTTCATATATTTGTTGATTGATTGTATATCCTCTTCTGAGAAGTGTCTGTTCAGGTCCTTGGCCCATTTATTGATTGGATTATTTGGTTTTTTTTGGTGTTTAGCCTTTTGAGTTCTTTATATACCCTAGAGATTAGCACTCTATATGATGTGTGAGGGGTAAAGATTTTCTCCCAAGATGCAGGCTCTCTATTCACTTCACAGGTGGTTTCCTTTGCTGCGAAGAAACTTTTTAGTTTGAGTCTGTCCCATTTATTGATTATTGATTTTAATTCTTGCACCAAAGGAGTCTTATTAAGGAAGTTGGGGCCTAATCTCATATGATGGAGATTAGGGTCTACTTTTTATTCTATTAGATGCAGGGTCTCTGGTTTTATTCCTAAGTCCTTGATCCATTTTGAGTTGAGTTTTGTGCATGGTGAGTGAAAGGGATTAATTTCATTTTGTTACATATGGATTTCAAGTTAGATGAACTCTAGATAGGGCAGAGGGGTTGGAGGGGAAGGGAGAGGGCACGGGGTTAGAAATGATGGTGGAATATGAAGGACATTATTATCCAAAGTACATGTGTGGAGACACAAATTGGTATGAATATACTTTGTATACAACTAGAGATATGAAAAATTATGATCTATATGTGTAATAAGAATTGTAATGCATTTTGCTGTGATATATAAATAAAAAATAAATAAAGAGAAAGAATTTTATATTGGGATTTAAACAGGAATGAATACTTTTAGCAAATGTTTTTCAGAATTTATTGAGGCAATTATAGAAGTTTTCACCTTTAATTTGCTGTCATTTGAAATGTTTTAATGGATTTGTGCACTTTATGCATTCATGGAATAAATACGACTTGATGAGCTTATTTTAATATATCGTTAGATTTGGTTTGCTAATGCCCATTTCCTGACATTCTTGTTAATTGAATTATTTGTTTTTTCCCTACAGTTATATCAGTACTCCTTACCTTATAATAATAATAATAATATTTATCTCAAATCCTTAAAAATCCAGTTTCTCTTGTGCCAGATTAAGAGGTTAATTGCTTTTTAATAGTATGTGTTTTATGCAGTTACTTAGAACTCAAATCAGAACAATAGTGACAGTTGACCTCATATGTTCTCATTAGAATTTTACCAAATATCTGGCTGGGTAGTTGCCCCCGCCAAGTGGAACATGTAACCATCAAACTGAAGCATGAGTTGGGGATCACGGCTGTCATGAATTTCCAGACGGAATGGGATATTGTCCAGAATTCCTCCGGCTGTAACCGCTACCCCGAACCCATGAGTCCAGACACTATGATTAAACTGTATAAGGAAGAAGGTTTGGTCTACATCTGGATGCCAACACCAGACATGAGCACTGAAGGTAAGGATCAGAAGAGCTGCTCTAGCTTCTTGTTGAATGTGTCTCAGTCTGTCTGTCCTTGTGTCTATAATTGAATGTCTTAAATATGAATGGTATAAATGTATAAATATAAGGTTTATATTTATAATGGTATAAATGTATAAATATAATGGTATAAATGTATAAATATAAGGTTTCAGATTTAATATATTTAATGTGTATCTTTTGGTGCTTTGGCTAAGATTCTGTTTAACTTGGCTTTTTAAATTTGCTTATTTATTAAATATATATTCATTGTGTATCTGCTATGTGTGTGACATTATGCTGGTTGCTGGGAACATGACATAGAAAGAAAGGCAGGTACAACTCCTGTCTTTGTGAAGGTTATAGTCCTATAGGGATGTTGTACATTAGTAAGTAAAAATAAAAAATTAAAAATATGAATTCCTTTGTTAGGAAGATACATAGATAATACTGTGAGAGCGACAGATAATCCAGGAAGGTTTCTCAGGAAGTGATGTCTGAGCTAAGGTCTGAGGGTAGACTGGAGGAAGAGTGAGTGGCAGAGAGACTCCCAGGCAGAGGGGCCGATTAGAATCCCTGTGGCAGGAGAGGGCGTGGAGTGTTGAGGGAACTGGAAGACCAATGGGGCTGCAAATGTGAGAAGGAGGGAAGACCTCTACCAGGATTTGGGCCACAGTAAGGACTTTATACTGTCCCAAAGCAGTGACAAGCAGATGAATGGTTGGGAATCTGGGAAATGCCAAGATTCATTTTTTTTTCTCCAGAAGTGCTCTTTGATTATAGTTGGGAGAATGGACTGAAGGTGAAGCTGGGGGGTCTGTGAGGGGGGTGAGTGAAATGGAGAGAGTGTGAGAGATAACACAGCGGAGCCAGGGTGTTGATAGGAGTCTTTATTGATTGCACAGGTGCTTGCTGAGCAGGTCTTTGTGAAAAAGGAATTGTGTGTGGCTAGGGTGTGGCCAAGGAACCAGAGACAAATAAGGCATGATTTGGACTGAATGGCAAGAGGCAGTAAGACAAGTACAGAGTGTAGTGCAGACGGAGGTGGATGTGAGAGGAATGAGGTACATGCTCTGGAGGACTATGGCTTTGCAGCAGCCCATTCTGTGAAGGAGCACAGGGAGGCTTTGTGAATGTCATGGCATTTGGAGTAGGCATGACCTAGACAGGCAGGTATGGCTGGAGAAAGGGCAGGCTAGGGGAGATCAGCAAGGTTCATAAGCAAGGGATTTTAAAGGAATGATCAATATCTCTCAGCCTGGTTGGAGAATGAAGTAATTGTTGCAAAGGAGCCCAGGCACCTGTAGCCGAGAGAACAAAGTAGCTGATAGTATCAGCATCCTGTCAGCAGGGGGCAGCAGAGAGCTGTGGAGATGGCATGGGCTAAGGGAATTTAGGGACCCGTTGTTCTGAAGGAAAGAAGAAAGGCAGGGCTGCCTAGACAGGAAACCAGGAAGTGTTTCCATAATCAGCCCTCTTCCCTACAATGCACATTAGGCATCAAACACAATACTGAAAAATTTGCATACATTAACTCATTTAATGCTTTAACAGGACTCTGGTTAGATGTTGTCATCTCCATTTTGCAGAGGAAGAGACAGGTACAAAAAGTTAAGTAACCTGGTCAGGCCATAGAACTAGAAAGAGGCACAGCCTGGATTTCAAGGCTGGCAACCTGACTCAGAACATTGCTCCAAAAACCAGACTACAAAGCTTCTCTCTGTGTTCTCACAAATACTCTTGCAGATCCTATGGACCAACTAGTTTAGTCTCTGACACTCATGACCAACTGTTGTTATGCACAGCCATGACTTGTAGGGAAGGTAGCTTATCTCCCCCAATGTCAATGGTATGCAAGGTGGGAAAACCTATCTCCCTGGCCACCTTGATCCTGTATCGACCTCAGGTGGTGCACGTGGCCAAACTGGGCCTCCTTGTGGGTCTGTGTCTGAACTGAACTATCACTGAGGTTGGAGTGTGATTTTTGTTTCTGAAGGTGTGGAGCATTATTGACAGTTTGTTTTTTTCCCCTTAGTAATCTGATCCAAGGGAGCCTGATTTAGTCTTGAAAGTTTGGCCCTTTCTTAAGGAAGAAAAACATATCAAAAAAGAAACTTCATTTACATAGAAGAGCGTTGGTTGAATATAGGTGATCCTTGCCCTGCCCAATTTGTTTCTCTGATTTCAAAGCCGAGAAAATTGTTAGGGTAGTATGACTAGTTCCCATGGAGCATTTTAATTTAAGTTTCTTTTATTCTGACCTGATAATATTGTTACCTGCTGAGCAACATGGTGGGGGGACAGACTGGGAAAAGTTGAGCTAACACTATGCAGAGCCTCCGTTCCCTCCTATGCACTGATCATGTGAAGGCCATGCTGCTAGGAGGTAATTTGCTTGATATTTTGGAGGTCTGCAGAAGCCTGAGGGAAAACAATCCATAAGCACACATTTTTGTTGTACTCAAATCTTTTTTGGGGTCATTGGGTCACTAGATCTGGTGCAGCCGTGACCATCTTTCACACAGAGGCAGTGGGTGGCAGCAAAATGAGACCTCCCATCGGAAACAGGTGAAACTCTAAGACTTAAAAAAAAAAAAAGAGTTTCTTTGGTTCACTAAACCTGAAACCTGGAGGAGTAAATCAAAGAGTTAACAACCATTCCTGAGCACCGGGAAACGTTTTACCAGTAGATTAATCTATGTGGCTTCACAATATTAGCACAATGAAAGTATAGATTAGTCCAGCTGAATATTTTTAGAACTCTAGAGAAAAGATCCACTTGGAAGCATTTTGCACCACAGCACAATGCTGTCAGATAAAGTCTGAGAAGGGAGACAGGCTGTTAGGCTGTCCTGTCACTACTGGTTGTCACAGACCTGTTACAATCAATGGTGCTATTGATCTTACTCTGGTATACTTTGTCATATGTGGAGGGGTCGTTTAGATTTCTTTTTCATATTTTTTTTTAAGAGAGAGAGAGAGAGAGAGAGAGAGAGAGAGAGAGAGAGAGAGAGAGAGAGAGAGAATTTTTTTTAATATTTATTTTTAGTTCTCGGCGGACACAACATCTTTGTTGGTATGTGGTGCTGAGCTGAGGATCGAACCCGGGCCGCACGCATGTGAGGCGAGCGCGCTACCGCCCGAGCCACATCCCCAGCCCCTCTTTTTCATATTTTTTAAAATGTAGTTTTTGTCTTTCACTTGAGAAATCAAAATCCCCCCCACCCCCCGCATCCAGCACCCACTTGTACAAAACAAACCAAATTTACTCATTAAAATGTCCCTCACATAGAAAGGATTCAGGTTGAGTCTTGACCTCTGTTCCTTCAGTGCTGCGTATGACAAATGGTCTTCCCTTGCCTCCCAGATGAGTTAACGTGCCTCCCGGAGTCCTCAGCAACCCCCCTGTTATTTCTTCCAGCCTGAGTTCTTTTCACTCAGCAGACTGCATTCGGCTCTGCCGTTGTGGGAAGATGCTGACTTTGGAGCCAGAACATCTGGCCGCCAGCCCCAGACCTCTTTGTGGCTTGTGATACTGGCAGGTTAGTTCCTGCATTGGGAAAGGGGAATAGTAATTTTTGCCTTACTGGAGGGTAACAATAGAATAAAGGGCTTTGAAAGTCAACAAGTTGGGATTATATGATTAGTGCCTAGTTGTAAGTTTCTACCAAAGACTGTTCTAGACGAGCTGAACCTTATAATCCAAAGGTGGAAAAGAAGATGTGCACAATATAATAATGACATTTTATGTGTCTGCCTCTGGAGTAAGAAAGGAAATGTGTGTGTTTGTGTGACTGAGGAAGGCTGAACAGTGTGCCATGAATAAACTCTTCAGGTCAACCTCAGGTAAAGCATGCCTTTGGGGTTTGAGACCCTCCCTTATCTCAGACCCTAATGCCCCAGGCTGCTCCACATTACCTGCCCAAATTCTCTCTCTCTTCTCATTCTCACAACCTTGCCTCACTCAGTGGTGCTCTCAGGATGCTATTTTAATCATTTTAGGATTGGGTTAGTCTGGAGCAGGTGTAGGTTACAGTTGGGAGAGAAGGGTCTAGCTCTGTCTCAGATCAAATAGGTACTTCTGTCTTCTTCTGTTGTTTCATTTTTGTTCATGGTTTAATGAATGTTTATTGAGCATCTACTGAGACCCAAGGCTCATTTTAAATTCCAAAGTGAGAAACACAGATGGTAGTGTGTTTTGTTTGACCTACATAGGGTTTACAGTTTTTCAACTTTGTTGCCAACACTTAAAATATGAAACATTTTAAATGAAAAGATCTGGAATTTTGCCTTACCATGAGGTATTACTGTCTTTAAGAATGGAAACTCCGTATCAGATTAAGTTCTGCATGGAGATTATATATAGGAAACTTAAAATTTATTGACTCTGACTGATATCAACTCTAAATTGTTTAGGGTATATTATGGTGAGCCCTGATCTTATCCATCTTCTTTTTGTTCCATGGTGGGTTTTGTATTACTCTGGGCTCCCTTGGATGGGTTTTCAAGCAGGGAGATGGGCTTGGGTGCAGAGAGTTTCTCTAGGGTGGGGCAGAGGTGCTACATCCCATGGAGGATGCTGCTCTTCAACGGGATAAGAACAGCATCATGACTGGGTAAGTAGGGTGGGAATTCAGACTCACAAGATGGGGGGGAGGAAAGTATCAGAAACCAGGTCAGTTAGAGAAGGACCTCAGTTAAGATCAGAGGCTCTGAACTGTCTTGGCTGGAGTGGCCACTTAGGGAATAACTTAGGGCAACCTTCTGTGACTCTGTTCCTTCATTTAAAAATTAGGAATAGAAATGGAAGTGGCCTCATAGTTGGTAAGAGGTGGTTATAAATGAGCAGTATCACGCAGAATATTTAGTGCAGAATGCTTGCCAGGTAAAAAGGGCTCAGTATGTATTATCTATAATTAGTCAGGGCAGGGTGCAGTCTCTAAAGGTCAAACTGAAGTAGGGCTCTGGCTGAGGCCAGGTTAGGATGGGAGAGCACTCTGCACTGGCTACTTCTCTGAGCCGCTTCCAGTGACTTATGTTTGTTACTTAAATATTTGACAGATCTTAAGTGGGATTTTTCAGTGATTCTGGAAGAAGGCTTCCAGTGACTGTTACCCCATGTTGGTGAAGCCCCTGTGAAGCTGGGCACCTTTGGTGCACATGGCAGCTGACACACACCCCTCAGAAGGATGTGTCTGACATGAGAGAGCCTCAAACTAACACGTATCCCTTTTTTAACTTGTGAACAGAGCACATGCTTCTTGATAAAACCTTTTACAGATAAAAAGGAAGGGGACGGTATTACATCAATTGGGCTCTTTGGAGCAGACCTGTCCTTGGGGGAACCTCTGAGCAGACGGAGGGAAGAGATCCTGGCTGGGTCTGTTGAAGACTTGGTTTGGCAGGCTGGCCACACTGGTGCCATGCAAGCTGAGCACTGGGGCTGGACTCCTGGGTTCAGCACCTTCTACTGCAAATGGCCACTGTAGTCTATTTATAGATTGGGCAATTGACAAAACAAAACAAAAACAAAAACTAAATTAACAACATTCTTTTTTATTTCCTGCCAAAGAACATAGTGTCTGGAGAAGCAGCCTTAGCAAAGAACTTGTCACCTGATGCTAGTGGTATCGGGAGCAGGAACTACAAGTGGGATTCCATTCCCACCCACCCAGAATTTCTTAGAGCAAACCTCCTTCCAACCCTGAGTAGGACACAAGCCCTGCAGTTAAGCAGGATACACGTCTCAGCAAGATCAACCAAACTAACCTAGGAGGCTTTGCCACCTCTGATCCCTGACTCAGATGGTGAATCCACCACACAGTGCTTTCCCTAAGACCGCAGTGAGGCGCCTCACTGGCTCATCAGATGCTCTCCACACCTTGCTGCATCTCCAGGACATTTAGTACCTTTGGGAGGGGACCACAAGGAACTATGGCAGCCCCGCCCAGCTCCACCTCAGAACACCTGAAACCAGGCCTGCAGCATTTCATGAGTTAAAATCCATGGCTCAGTTTAGACACTGGGATCAAGATAGAGCATATGTCAGGGCAACAGGCCCTAAGGAGAGAGTGATGAGGCCTAAGGCACCAACACATTCCTTTCAGACTCATTCTAAACTGCTGGCTGGTGCCTGTAGCTTTGAATCTCTTCATTAGGGAGACTCACAGAACATGGTGGCTAGGCTAGACTGTTATGCTGGCTTCTCTGCAGAGTCTCCCACTCCTGTCTCAGTGTGGTGGGTGTGAAGCTGAGGTAGACAGGTGACTGAGAGGACCTTCAAGGGGAGGGCGGTGTGTGTGTGTGTGTGTGTGTGTGTGTGTGTGTGTGTGTGTCCGTCCAATTCCATTGTGTTGTGTTAGCACCTTCAGGGCACTTGTGTTTCAAGAGGGCATCTAAAGAGGGAGGGCTAAATTCACTTGACTGCATTTCCTGGGGATCTTGGGGTAGGTCAGCAGGTGAGATCAGCAGGTGAGGGAGGGGCTTACCGCAACTTCAGTCATTCAGTGGGATGGAAGAATGTAGGCGGGCAGGGTTCCTCGGTGTGATCCTGAGAGGATCCTTCTGGGGCCATTGTGTCCTTCTGTGGAGGAAAGAGAGCACCTAGAGAACACAGAGGTATAAGTATCCATCTATAATCTGGGCTCTGTATAGTTTCTTTGTTTTATTTCTTCTCGATTTCATTTACTAAAAAACTTCAACTCACTATTAAAATCTCTCTAGTGGGAAGCTGTGAGCAGAAAGCATCCAGTAACTCCTTGGATGGTTTTAGGGGGCGCCTCTGCAGGATAAGAGGAGGGAGTCTCTCAGCACTCAGCAGGGCATAGGACATCTTCTCTCAGAAGGAGAAGACATTTGGATAACCTAATAATTGAAATAGCCAGCATAAAGTGGTAATAGCTATAATCATAATTGCCCAATAACATAGAAATTGAATCAGTTTTAGTATTCACTGCATCATGGTGAAGTAAATGATTGGTTATTCCACATATATCAATTATAAGTTAGCCATTCCATTTGACAAGTGAAAATTAACATGAAATTCTAGTTCAGGTTTCATCTGTCTAATTAATGAAAAAGATTGATTCTTTAACCAATGTGGACCAGTTCTGTGTTTTACATTTATATGGAAGAACATTTTATGTTAAATGAAATTCAGGTGACAGAATATAACATGTTTTCTTTGAAATCTTCCAAAACCACTGACCAATCTCTGTGAGCCCTGGTAACAGATGTAAATATCTATTTTGACCATGGATGACAGTTAACTTTTCTTTGGAGGGAAATTTGCATTGATGGTAAAGCCACTCAGAGGAGCAGTGACATTCAGTGAAGGTCAAAGGGACCCACCAGGTGTCTCTGGAATGCTCTTTCCACTTGGTTATCAGCCTCTAAGCTCGTCTCACCTCTGCCTTCGAAGCAGAGCCAGTGCTCATGGCCTTGCCTCACTCTGCCTGGCCCTGTGACGTGGCGGTGTGCTGGAGGAGGTAACAGTGACATACGGAGGTCTCATGTTCACTTGTGTGTGCTGTGCTCTCTCCATCAGGCCGAGTGCAGATGCTACCGCAGGCAGTGTGTCTCCTGCACGCGCTTCTGGAGAATGGACACACCCTGTATGTTCACTGCAACGCAGGGGTGGGCCGCTCCACCGCCGCGGTCTGCGGCTGGCTCCAGTACGTGCTGGGCTGGAATCTGAGGAAGGTGCAGTACTTTGTCATGGCCAAGAGGCCAGCGGTGTTCATTGATGAAGACGCCTTGGCCAGGGCACAAGAGGACTTTTTCCAGAAATTTGGGAAGGTTCATTCTTCGGTGTGTAGTCTGTAGCTGGCCAAGCTGCCGCCCCTTCTTCCCAGTTTTCTTAAGATTCCTGAAGTGATGTTAGTAAAATGACCTAGAAACAAAAGCCCCACTCGAACTGGGAGGACTGTGGTGTGTGCTCCTCCTCCAAGCTGCTACTGGGCTGCTGGGAGTGGCTTTCCATCAGGCCTTGGGCTGTACTTTACAAAGGAAGCTGTGATTGACACAAGAGAAAGGCAGAAAGCAGCTGGGTTGTGCAATGTTGTTCTAGCATCAGACACAAAAAGAATGCATGCAGTCCTGGCTGCCTGAAGGCAGAAGGGCCCTTTGCTTCACAGGTACTGCATGGGCTGTAGCATAGATTTGTAAGGGCAATTTCTCCTTGCATTGTGATTCTTTGACATGCAAAATTAAAGATCGAAGGTTATGTGGATCTCATCACTAGACTATTATATGCATGTGTTTACACCTGCATACACACACACAGCTTTTCTACTGAATTGAACTAACATTATGGTCATTTACCAAAGGAGGGAATAAGAGTCGAAACTGAACTATGACAAAAGAAGATCTCATATAGACAGAAAGCAGTGATTTTCTTGGTTTTTGTGTCCTGTTTTGTAGTGGTATAGTGTATTCCTAGGCATCTCCTTCCCTATGTACCTGAAGACCCCATGTGATAACCAAGGTAGACAAAGCTCTCTATTTGTTTTAGTTGAGTTTTAAAGCATTTTCCTAAAGTCTCACAACCAGTCAGGGAGGAGCTGGAGTTTGTAGCTCATGTTTATGTGACTCAGTGCTATTTTCCATCCAATTTTTTTTCCATCATAGAGTAGTGACTTCAGTTTTGTTCCTCTCAGAATAAGGTTGATCCCCTGCAGAAATTTCTACAGTGAGAAATGCAACAGTGTTCTAATCAATTACTAAAGAATTTAGGTAAGTATTTCTATTTTGTACAACCTAATTTAAGACATAGTGGGCTGTCTCAAGACTTAAGCCATAGCTCAGGAACTGTATCACAAAACAGAACTATATGAGAGGAACTGTATTACCAAAAAAAGCCCAAAGAGCCAAAATCTTTAGGTCATTGTTTCTCAGCTTGAGTCTGATCCTGGCTCAACCACCAGGTTAGTGCAACACACAGTTACTGTGCCTCCAGAACACACAATTCATTCCACTAAGTTCTACAGGAAACAAAGATGAGCAAGATTTTGCCTTCAAAAGTGTACACCTTGGAAATAGACCTGCGTTCAACCAACCATAATACAAAATTGAGTTGTTCTCACGAGGTAAGAATACAGGAAGAGAAACACCTTTCAGTTGAGTGCCTGTATGTGGTGTGTCTATCATTTTATTCAATTGTACCTTCATAGTACAGCATGAGGGAGGCTTCATTTTCTCCATTATTTAAATGAAGAAGCAAAAGCTAAGAGAGGTTAAATCAGTGTCAGTTGCCACATGCAGAGTAAATGGAGTGAGAGATAAAACTAGATTTGTTTGACTCACAGTTCACGCTTTAAAAACTTAAACTATAATGCTTATTTATTTTTCTGTTTCTTCTTTCTTCCACAAACATGTATTGATAGATAAGAGAGATTCTCATTCAGGAGGTATAGAAGGGGATAAGAAGGACCCAGGGTGAGTTCCAGTAGAGCTCAGAAGAGGGGGAGATGTCTTATGACACTGCAGGGGAGGTGACATTTTGATATTTGCTTTGGGCAGAGGAGGCTAGATAGGAAACATTTTTTTTTCTGACAGATTTACAAAATTCAATTTATAAACCAGCACTGGATAGTGGGAAGTTCAGTTCTCTTGCTAAAAATAGTTAGAAATAGTCATTGTATCCAGGAACCCATTTATAGTCATATGTGTTATATAAAATTTAATCTTAAAAATGGAATATTTTTAACTAATATACATAAGTGGTGTGTGTGTGTGTGTGAGTGAATTTCCTTAATGCCTAAGAAATACAGCTGTATAATTTCTAATTTATAATGGCCTTTTGGGATAGATTTCTTCCTTTTTTCCTTTTTTTGCTCTGGTAAAACCAGTTTAAGACTATTACAGAATGTTTTAGAATAACCTCTTTTGTCCTCAGTGAATGGAATGTCTAATATATTTTGAAATCACCAGGATTTTTGGTTAAATAAAAGCATTAGAAAAAGACCTTTGTCTCTGGAATTGTTTTAATGTCATTAACTTAGTCTGGAATCTAGAGAAATCAACTGGGTTTTTTTTATTTTTTAAAGGGGGCAGTGAGCTGAGCTAAATTGTTCTTTCTTTGTTGTCCTTATTCTGTCATTAACCTAGCAAAATTGGCAATTGATTGAGGAAGTCAACAGCAGGGCCACCACAAAGAAGTGATGAAAACTTGTAAGAATGGGTCTGACAAAAATCATATCACATATGGTGTCCTTAGCTGCTTGTCATTGGCATTAACTAAATTTTGTGGGGGAGGGTGCTGGGGATTGAACCCAGGGCCTTCCACATATTAAGCACCCATCCTACCACTGAGTTACACCCCAGGCCAGCAAACTTCAATCACAGACTTCTCAAAGAAAATTGTATTATGGTAAAGAAATATCCAAGTAGGGTTGTCTTCTTTCAGACTTTTAACATTATCCTTGTTTTATTTTATAGACAAAGAAATCTGAAAGAATACACATTCTCTTCTGGCCAACATTAAGGTGTAGGTGAAAACCACTTGGTTGGCCTAAGAAATAATGATTTAAAAATGTGGTTAGGATTTTGAAAATGATAAGGAGGTAATGGAAGGAGAGATTTGCAAATGTGTTAGAAAAGAAGTGAAAACTTGCCACAGGTGAAAAGAAAAACACCAAATAGCTAAACATGGAGTCAGATTAGAAGTTAAAACTGAAATTATCTTAAAGATTTATAAACCATCACTGGATAATGTAATTATTTTACAGAAGAGCAAAAGGCCCAGAAATATTAACTCAGTTTTCTGTAGCAAAAAAATTGTACTCCAGAGAAAGAGGGTATTTGAAAGAAGGACCAACTAGATGGAGTGTTGGCCATGGAGTGTGGGCGTATGGAGGTTTATTACTTTGCAGGAGATGAAAGAAAATCTGATGGGTGACAGAGCTAAGAATAAAGGAAAAAAAAAACAACTGAGGATGCTACCTCTCCTTGTAGCAAGAATGACTATAATATAGTAAAAGAAAGAGGAGCAACAATAGTACAACTTTGTTGTTTCCTTCCCTAAGCCATTATTCCAAAAGTCTTCCCCAATTCAGTTGATGAAAATGTATTTCCAGTTGCTCAGTTATTGTCTTAGTCTATTCTTCTTCTTTTTGTTGTTGCTATAACAGAACACTTGAGATTAGACTTGGTAATCCATAAAGAAAGGAAGTTTATTTTGTCTCATGATTGCACAGACTGGGAAGTCTAACACTATGGTTCTAGAATTGGATTGGCTTCTGGTGAGGGCCTCAGGCTGCTTCAATGCATGGCAGAAAGCAGAAGGGCAAGCAGAACATGTGAAAGAGGGGGAAGGGGGCCAAACTTCCATGACAGTTTAACCAATTCCTACAAAAGAGGCATTACCCCACCCATGAGGGCTTTATCCCGATGACCCAAACATCTCTTACCAAATCCCACCATGCCCCCCTCCCCAATTCTGATGCATTGAGGAATTAAGGTCACAACACTTGAACTTTTGTGGAACACACTCAAACCATAGTAGGTCTTAATCCTTGGAGTCATCCATGACTCCTCTCCTTCTTTCAAATACCTCATTTAATCCATCAGGAGAGCCTGTTATATCTATAGTCTCTATGCTTTTCCTCCTGTATCAAATAACTAGTTAGAGTCATCATGATCAGAAAACTGGATTCCAGAAGTAGATTCCGACCTAGGATTTCTGTTCTTGTTCTTCCTTCTCTTCTAGTTCCTATTACTATCAAATCTATAACCACACAATGGCAGGGATGGTCCTGTAAGAATGTACCCCAGACCATGTCACTCTTGTGCTCAAAACCTCCAGAGACCTCCCATGTCACTCAGGGCAGAGGCCAAAGCCTTTCAAGGACATATGCAGTCTGCTACCATATTACCCTTTGGGACTCATCTATTGCCTTCCATGTCATCCATTCTTCTCCACCCATGCAGGGCTTCTTGATGTCCTTTGAACATTGCAGGCTTTGATCTCAGGGCACTTGTGCTTGCAGTTATTTCTGCCTGTGCTGTGCTTTTGTTCATGTGTTGGAAGCCTGGTCCCTGATATGAAGTTGTCGAGTGGAACTTGAAGAGGCGGGGCCTAGCAGGAGGAAGTTAGTAACTTGAGAGATCTCTTCAGAAAGGACTAAGGAAGCTCTTGTGGGACCCAGGTTAGTTTTCATGGAAGTGTGCTCTAAGGTGGGTCCAACCCATGCACTTGGCCTCTAGGGAAAAAAATCATTTCTCTTTTTCCACCATGTTGTGACATAGTCAAAGGTGTCCTCACCAGAGGCTAAACCTGGGGAACTGTTTGATCTTGAACTTTCAGCTTCCCAAACTGAGAGCTAATTAAATCCCTTTTATTTATAAAGTATCTTGTGTTAGGCAATTTGTTGATAAAGCCTGTAATGCTCTTTTTCCAGGAAGCCCAAAGCTTACTCCCTCAATGCTACTTCTCTAATTTACCCTATTAAAAACTGTCTGTTCCTTCCTATACATAGTCTCTGCTTTATTTCTCTTCACAGGACTTAACATTGGCCAACATAATACATATTTTGCTTATTCATTTCATTGTCTGCATCCTGTCACTACAAAATAAACCTCATAGAGTGAGATATTTATGTTTTGATTGGTGATGTACCTGTAGTGTCCATAGCAGAGCCTGGTGTATAGCATGTAGTTCAATGAGTGAAGCACAAGAATAGCTAATAGCTACTGAGAACATACAACGTTAAAGGTATTGTTTTCCATCTTTCTCTCAATCTATATACATATGTGGGTATATATGTGATCATATATACATTTATATATGATTTTACATATGTAAGCTTATTTAACCCCTCCAACAATGTTGTGAGATATTATTATTATTCTTATTTTATAGATAAGAAAACTAGAGATATAGAGAGAATGTGAAATTACTCCCAGGCAAATAAGACGGTTTCACTCCTGGTTTGGTGGTTTAAGTTTCTAATCAACCACTTTTATAAACACTGAGCATTTAAAATATATTAGTTCTCTAGGTCAGGAGTAATAGTGCACTACAGACATAATGGCTTAAAAACAGAAATTTATCCTCTGATAGTTCTAGAGTCTAGAAGTTCAAAGTGTCAGCAGGGCTGGGTCCTTCTGAGAACTGTGGGAGGGGATCTGTTTCTTGCCTCTTTCATTTCCAGCCATCTTTGGCATTTCTTGATCTGCAGAAACATCACTGTGGTCTTCATCTTCAGAGTTCTCTCTGTGTAGGAGTCTGTGTCCTTTTCTGGTTTTTATAATGATACTGACAAGTCACACCTGATTATGTTTCTCTTTTCCAATATGACATCATCTTAATTGATTACATCTGCAATGACTTATGTTCAAGCATGGTCCCATTCTGAAGTAATGAGGTTATGACTTCAACATATGTTGTAGAAAACTACTTAAAGTCATGGACACTGGGAAAGAAAACCAGGCAGATTGGAAGGAGTGGAAATTTGAAAGAAAGGAGCAAGTAGAATGGGATATTTCCAATTTTCATAGGTTTATTTTGTAAAAGAGTACTACTGAAAAGTAGTCAAAGAGAGATGGAAAATTGGAACTGTTCAAATAAAAGAAGATGAATTCCTGTACTGTAATTATATTAGGTAATATACCAATATTATTAAAGGAAAGACTTAGGTCAGTGAAAAATATTGCTTTCCTTGAAAACCAAAGTGGATTAAGGACTGAAGCATAAAGTCTGAAACCATAAAACGAGAAGAAAACAAAAGAAAAAGCTCCCTGACACTGGTTTCAGTTACGATTTTTTGGATACTGAAATTACAAACAACACAGACAGAAACAAGCATCAAACTAAAAAGCCTTTTCACAGCTAAAAGAAAAAAAAAGTCAACTTGCAGAGTAGAAAAAAATATTTGTGAAGACTATGTCTAATAAGGGATTAATATCCAAAATATATAAGGAACTCAAATCAGAAGCAAAAAGACAAATAACTCAATTAAAAATGGACAAACAACCTGTAAAGACATCTCTAAAGACGTATGAATAGCCAACAGGTGTACAAGAAAATGCTCCACACCATTAATCACCAAGGAAGTGCAAATTAAAATCACAGTAATAGATCACCTCACGTGATAGATGGCTACTACAAAAACATAGAAGTAACTTCTGTTACATTTCGACTTGTTTGCATTTATTTAGTTTTTATTTAGAAAAAACTATTTTGATTTCTTGGTTTCTTGCTTTTATTTGTGATTATTATAGCTTCTCCCTCATAACAAAAATAATAGTGACTGTATGTCCACTGGCTTTTGCACCTTCTTCATATTGACATGATTGCAATTATAATTATGACTTAGTTTTTCACATTTGTCATTTATTTTCTCTTTTTCTTTTTGTGATCCTATTTTTTTAATGATACTTGAGATCAAACAGAGGGTCTTGTGCATGCTAGGCAGGTACTGTGCCCCTGAGCTACATCCCCAGCATTTTTTATTTTGTTTATTTCTGACACAGGGTGTTGCTCTTAGCTCAGGCTGCCCTAGAGCTTGTAATCCTCCTGCCTCAGCCTTTGGAATGAGTGGGATCACAGGTGTGCGCCACTGAGCTCAGGATCTTTTTTCTTAAGTTGTTAGGGAAGGTGAAGAAAATGTTGGTGGGGACCAAATCCTCATTGCTGGACCTACAATTACCACCATGCCTCATTTCTCACTTCCAGTTTCCATCATTACTGAGAAATTTAACCCGGTATTTCTCAAGGTTTCAGTGAGTACATTAATGCCCAGCTCCCCTGCAGTCCTGTATCTCTCGTGAGATATGCTGAGCCATATATGATAGTGTTCATCTATCATGTTATTTCCAAAAACACAATCATGCTGAAATATCTTTTCTGCTGGTAATCCTTCTTAACCGTCTCTTCATCATTGCAGGTGAATTTCTATCTTCAAGTTTTATATCATCATTTTTATTCATATGTCAGGAGGAATGGTGTGGTTGCCATTTTAAACCAGAATTTTCTCAATCATCATCTATACCAATGACATCCAAATCTCAATCCTCATTCTAATTTCTTTTCTGAGTGCCAGGCTCATATATCAAAAGAAAAAAAAAAATTTCCCCTGAACAGCTCTCAGGCCATCTCCCAACCTCAATACCCAACAAACTAAAGTTCTCTTCTTTTGGTCAAACCTCTCACACTTTTTCTGTTGGTCACGCAGTGGCAACCTTTCTCCCTCCCTAGTTGCCCCAGTTGGAAACCTGAATGAAACTTGAATGTTATTTTTGCCACCTGCCTTGTGTTTATCATCCTCCTCACTCCTCTGTAAGTCCTTTCAATTACACCTAAATACCTCTTACCTATGTTGTCTCTCCTCTACTAAAGTTTCCTGACTAGGCCTGAGGCATGTCTGGGTATGGAGAGTTTAGAAATCAAAGACACTGCCCTACTAAACCGAAAGGCACATTGCACAATATCCTTGTGCAGGAAAGAAGCTGAATCTCTCCCTGCTGCTTGCAGAGGACAGAGGAAGGAACCATTTTGCAGCCAGTGTGTGGGGGCCAGCAGCTGAGGGAGCTAATTCCTGGTAAAGCTGAGTCTGGCCCAAAATACAGGTTTGGCAAACCCACACTGCACGACATAGAGTGTGCCTCAGTGACCAGGAGAAAATCAAACAGAAAGATGTTTACACAGGGGAGAACTTGCTTTGGAAATCCACCTGGCTCTACCCTTCCCCCTCCAATCTGGCCGCTGGTAGGACCTGCTGGGAGAGAGATACCTGGCTGGGAGTTCAAAAGGGTGGGAGAAGGAGAGATTAAGTTTGGAGACTGAACCTGAGACCAGGAAATGTGGGGTCTGCAGGTGACACAGTGGACTAAGAATTGGTTTCTCCTTCACAAGAGTGGAACCCAGGGGAGATGCTGGGGTGCAGTCTTCTAGCATGGACCAGGAATTGCTGGGCCCTGGAGGTGCTGATTTAAAATTTCCAGATCAGGGAACTCCCTGGAGCCTACCTATGCTTCAACCCCACCTCAGGCATTCTCCCTGCAGGATTCTCTCTCTCACTCCTACAGCAACCCCACCCTGAGAGTGGAGCAAACATCACGCTCCAGACAGCTCACCCAGCAATGCGCAGAAGGGGCCGAGGGCCGCGGCAGCAGGGGGCCGGGCCGCGTGGGGCCGGGCCGCGTGGGGGCGGGGGGGCGGGGGGGGGCGGCGGGGGCCGGGCGCTCCGGGAGCCGCAGCGGCGCGGGGGGCCGGCTGTGTTCTGGAAGCACTGAATCCCCTGCACTAAGGACTAGGTTAGAACGTTCAGACCGGCGGGGCACCTGCCAGGCAATGAGGCATTCCAGGCGCCTGCACACTGTGACGTGTCTTGACTCCCGCCTCACTCTGTGTTTACATGGAGACGGAGATGGCGGTGACTACTGCTGTACTGGTGTGGACGAGGAGGACTCGCCAGTGATTGCAGCCACTGACTGGTTTTGTTCCGGCCAGGCTGGCCAGGCTCTGCAGCCTGGATCGCGGAGCTAGCCATCCAACCTCAGTCTGAACCGGTTTTTCCTTTCTACCCCCAACCCCCTCCCTGTTCTTTCCCTGCCTACCCCGCAGAAGCCATGGAGGACGAAGAAAGAAGGAGAAAGATAGAAGCTGGTAGAAAGAAGGTAGGAGAGCAGAGGACCGCCGGGCCAGAGGTGGGAGGCGGTGGCCTGGAAAGGGTGGGAGGAGGCCTGGGGAACGAGTTTGCGGCAGCCGGGTGCGCTGCGCACGGAGGGAGGTGCTGCAGGGTCTGGGTTTCCTCCCCTCCCTCCTGTCCCTTTTCCTTTTAAAAAATTCAACATAGGGGCTGGGGATGTGGCTCAAGCCATAGCGTGCTTGCCTGGCATGCGTGCGGCCCGGGTTCGATCCTCAACACCACATACAAACAAAGATGTTGTGTCTGCCGATAACTAAAAAATAAATATTAAAATATTCTCTCTCTCTCTGTCTCTCTCTCTCTCTCTGTCTCTCTCTCTTTTAAAAAAAATAGATAAAAATTCAACATACATTTATTTAATATTGCTCTAGGCTTTTAATATATAGAAGTAGGGAGGAAAAAAGTCCTTGCCCTCATGGGGTTTACCTTCTGGTTAATTTTTCTGAAAAAATAATATAACTCATATAATGAGTAATATAGGCCTAGAACATTATCTTTTTAATTATGTCTGTAGTAGTGATTCATTCTAAATACTATAATGGAACTACTTCTACTTTTTATTCCATATCTGTGTGCTACTTTTTGCATTTAGTAACAGATATTCTTATTTTGGAGGGTTTTTGTTGTTGTTGTTGTTGTTGTTTAAATCAAACTTTCCATTCTTTATTTATTTATCTTTCATTTTGTGCTGACGGTTTAACCTGGGCCCTGTGTGCATGCTAGGCAAGCACTCTACCACTGAGCCACATCCCCAGACCTAAGTCATTCTTTCTATAATGCAAAGTTAATAATTTTTTCCTTTGTTATATATTTAACATTTGAATAAATATTAGATATAAATTATTGATATAATCTGACACTTGGAATTTTAAGCAAAATCTTCATCTTTGCCTTGATAAATTTTGCTGACTAAATATATTCTAACGCAGAAACATGATATTTCAAGAAGTTTCTGAAATTGAGTATATTAGAAATCTCATTATTAGTATTTATTTTTTGGCATTGCATTCTCTCTAAGGGATGTTTTAAAATAATGCTCCTGGATTTTTGATTCTATTTATAGATAAAGTATTTGCCAATATTCTAGTTAGTTTATTTTTAAGAATGATCTGCTATGCTTCAAGTAGTTCAAGTACATTCCAGCAGCTTAATAATGTGCAAATAGAGGCAACTGGTCTTGCACCTGTTCCTCAATGCACTGGGTAGTTACTAAATAACTGGGAAAAATGTTAAATGTGAAATATTTTTATACTTTGTAAGTATAATCATGAGCTATTTTTGACTTATGAATTAAATATCTTCATTAAGGGAATAGGACATGTTTATATGCTTTTCTTCATCTACAGCAGATAATTTAAGTATAAAATGTTATTTATAAATAATATATTTGCCACATATTTTGATAGTAACATTAGCAAGATTGCTTTAATACTTTAGATAATAAGAAATTTATTTGCTGTCTTTGTAATTGGTCTGGTTAATAGTTATGGTAATTCTAAGCATATATTTCCTCTTTTTAAGGCGGAAAGGAACTTACATGTGGTCTTCTTTTTTCTCCTCTTAAGAGTGATTCAGGAGCTCAAATTAAATTTAAGAAGTCTTTGTCAGTAGTTGCTTTATATAAAAATCAGAAAACTTAACTCTATTTAAAAAAATACAGTAATAGCTCAGCAATAGATCCTTTGCCTAGCACGTACAAGGCTGTGGGTTTGATCCCCAGTACTACATAAAAATAAATAAAATAAAGGTATTGTGTCCATCAAAAAAAATTCATAAGAATAAATAAATAAAATGTAAGTGAGCAATAGGAAAAATACCTGTAATCTGAACTCCAAATATAAACAAAAGTTGTTAAGGTTGTAGTTTTCCAGAATTTATCTATGCCTATGAATATAATGATATTTAAATTCATACTGGATATAATCATTGAAAGCTATGAGCCTGAGACTTGCCTTATCTTTTTAAAAATGAAGTATAATTTTCCTTTCATGAAAAGAAATAGATATGCTACAATACTACTTTATGCCTGCTATTATATCACAAAGTCTTTAATAGCAATTGCTTGCATTGGTATTTTTAATATAAGTTCACCATAATTAGTCTAGTGTTACCTGGTATATAATGTGTACTTCTGATTTTAGGTGGTAAGAAAATATTTTAGGTCTTAAAAAACTTTGGATAGTATTGTAAGAAAGTTTTTACCGTTTTCAGTTTTCTTTCTGCTTATGATAACGAAAATCTGTTTGATGCTTGTCTGTCTTTAACAGTCTTTTATTTTGTCCATTTTTTTCATAGCCTTCAGCAACCTCTAACTAAAATTTCAAGAATAGATTTATCATTTCTTTTATTTTCAATTTATCTCTTAAAAGAAATAACAAGTGATATTAACTTTCAATTTAAAGAAAATACACTGTTTAAAATATATTAAGTAAATGATAACGTATCGATGACTAGGGTTTGGTACAAATTCTGATGATGACAGACAAATGATAAAACACTGCTGTTTAAAATTTTAAGTTACTTGTAAGTTTTTCCCACTATAAATATGGCTGCAGTGAGCATTTGTATAGCTAATAGGCTAATTATCTTTTTTGTATAAAAGATAATTATAGACGATATCTTTTGTATAAAGTAGTAGAACAGAACAAGTGTGTTTGGAGCTCCTTGTTTTTGTGTGTATTTTCATATAATCTTAAATCCAGAGATTATACTGTGAATGAGAATCCCTCTATTCCCCTGTTCTAGTTATAGAATAGTTATTCCCCTAACTCAGCTAATTTCCTCTTCTTTAGGCAGAAGCCATGGAGGACGAAGAAAGAAGGAGAATGATAGAAGCTGGTAGAAAGAAGGTAGGAGAGCAGGGGACCGCCGGGCCACAGGTGGGAGGCGGTGGCCGGGAAAGGGTGGGAGGAGGCCTGGGGAACGAGTTTGCGGCAGCCGGGTGCGCTCAAGCCGTAGCGTGCTTGCCTGGCATGCGTGCGGCCCGGGTTCGATCCTCAACACCACATACAAACAAAGATGTTGTGTCTGCCGATAACTAAAAAATAAATATTAAAATATTCTCTCTCTCTCTCTCTCTCTCTCTCTCTCTCTCTCTCTGTCTCTTTTAAAAAAATAGATAAAAAATTCAACATACATTTATTTAATATTGCTCTAGGCTTTTAATATATAGAAGTAGGGAGGAAAAAAAGTCCTTGCCCTCATGGGGTTTACCTTCTGGTTAATTTTTCTGAAAAAGTAATATAACTCATATAATGAGTAATATAGGCCTAGAACATTATCTTTTTAATTTCTAATTTCCTCTTCTTTAGACTTGACATGTTCATTTCTTACCCCTCAATATTTAATAAGTTCATTCACAAGTACCTAGTGTTACAAACTTTACAACCTGAATATTCAATCCAATAGTTATTCTGAAACTGTGAAGTCATCTATATTATTATCATCATTTTAATTTGGTGATAGTTTGATCTTTTAAAGAAAGTGATCCCAAAGAAAAATTATCATTGATGTTAATGATACTTTTTCCTGTAGCTTGCCAAGTTTCGAGAAAGAAGAGCTCGATTGGATGGACAAAACCCTCATAAGAAGCCAAAAAAGAAGAAAACCTCAAGCAATAAAAGTGATGTTCATGGCTTGAATATTGATCAATCAAAGAGTGAGGAGATGTTCATAAATAGTTCTCAGGGTGTTGGATCGGCCGTGATGCCTGAATCCACAATAATGAGAACTCTAAACAATGAAGAAACGCTTAAACATGAACAAGTCTTTTCTGGTGATGTAAGTATTCATCCAGATTTTAAAACATTCTACCCCTAACTAGAAAGTAGTGGCAGTGAAAAGTCATTAGCATCCACCTGAGGGAAGCTTGACAAAGTCATTGACTTTTTAGCATCAAGAACTGATAATTCTTTTAAAGAACTTGAATTTTTCTGATGGCATGTTAAGGATTTAGTTTTATTTAAAAGAGTTACATAAATTAGAGGAATGGTGTCTTTGATGCTTTTGGCTTACAGATGACATCTACTATATATGTAAAAGTTCTTGGTACTTTTGTATTTATAACAATGCCTTGTGATAAATTTTATATGCCTTATTATAAGTCATTGTAATTCATAATGAAATGAAAAGTTGGTTTTTTGCCTTCCCTTTAGCTTTATTTCTCAGAAATTATTCTTAGAATAAAAGTAGAGCAATCAAACTGATTTTTAAAAAGTCTCTTAGTTAGGACCCTCTCCCCCTTTTATTTGGCAGTTGTGGGTATTGGGCCTTGCACATACTAGGCAGATGCTCTACAACTGGGCTACAGCTTCAGTACTAGGATTTGTACTTTTTAAAGTGTCATGGCTCATATAGTCTTAATCCTAACTCTAGACATTCTGACTAGTCTGTCCTACATATTTCAGTGTTAACAATTTCATTCTCCTGGGTTCTATTAACATAGAATTGTGAAGGCTTAAGATATGGGCAGGAATGTGTGCAGGAATGAAGGTGGTTTTTGTACTCTATCATCCTCCTTTCTCTTACTACAACATATCTGTGCTACAGACAAGTGGTGATATGTTAAAGAAAACCCCCTCATCTGTCTGGATGGCGTGACTAGCAGTAGTACTATCCCCAGAGGAAAGTTCTTAGGGGAGTGTTCTTTACCTCTTTATTTCCCTTGGTTTGCTTACTAGCCTTTAATTAAATTTATACCAGTAAATGGTTTTATTTGAAAATAAATAGGGCTTAATTTTAAAAATATATTTAGCTAATTTTAAGGAAGCATTTTGTAAAAGAAGATCTAGTAACTTGAAGCGTTTAGTTATCTTTCTGAAGACTAAATAGGAACTGCACTTAGAACTTCAGTTACTTAAATGAAAGTGTCTTTTGCATTGTAAGAACTTAGATGTTTGAGGAATGATTGACATTTGATATGCCTCTTAGATACTTCAGTTAAATATAATCACCATATTTGTTTTGCTATTAAGGCATTTTCCCTAGATGTAAAAGATACAGTTAGTAGAAATATTATTGTTAGGTAAATAAAATTTGGTCTATCATAATATATCAGGAAATTTTTTTATACAGGTAAATGATTGCTGTAATGTGGTGAAAACAGAAAAGCCTACCAATTTATTAATGGTACAGTATATAAAACTACTCATGATACTAATGTTTTTTATTATTTAAAACCAGTTGACTTACTAACCAAGCTTTCTCCTGTATGTAATTCTTTCTGTATGTGATTTCTAAAAGTTACTAGATCTTCTTTACTGCTTAACAAAATAAAGTTACCTCATTTTCATTATAACATTGAATTGGAACAAAATTTGCAGATATGCTGTTTAGGTGCTTTTAAGGTAATATCACATTAATAGCAAACCAGATTGCTATAGAAGTGAACTTCAAAGTGAAGAGTGATGTTTTAAAGTGGATTTTGCTATGGAATTCAATATTCGAATTCCTATCTCAGGAATGTTGCTAGTACTGAATCATTAAAAATATTGGTTTGATTTAGGAAGAAGAATTTGGTGTCGTTGATTCTTATTCTGAACAAGGCACACACTATAGTGAGACTCGCCTAGAGTTGATAGAAAACGAATTAGTTGGGAAACCTGAACATGAGCCCGAAGAACTGAACAGAGAACTGGAAGAAATGAGGGCCACCTATGGGACTGAAGGATTGCATCAGGTACATTTACCTTCTGTGGCCTTTGTTTGCTACTCACAAAAACAAAAAAGGAAATTTTTTAAAAAATATTTATTTTTTAGTTTTTTTTAGGTAGACACATATCTTTATTTTACATTTATGTGGTGCTGAGAATCGAACCCAGTGCCTCACGCATGCTAGGCGAGGCACTACCACTTGAGCCACATTCCCAGCCCTCCAGGAAATTTTAATGATAGTTTATGTATTTAATGAGAATTACAGGTGTTAACTTAAGATTATCTCATTCATGAGAAAAATGGGGTTCTTGCGCATAGTATTAAGAATCCCATTTTACAACTAGAATTCAACTAATAGGGGTAACATGTATGTTACTTTGTTTATTTAACTTAATAAGATAGAGTAAAATAACTTTAGTGATTTCAGGATAGATGTTTTTCTAATGAGCCTGAAAGAAAATTGTGGTATAAATCACATTTTTTTAAAAAAATGATGACTTAAACCCATTAAGAATATCAGCAAGTCCCTGTAAATATTCTCTGCAGTTAGAGTGACCTCTCTTGTATTAAGTAATCAGTTATGAACTCAAGATGAAAATGGGACATTAATGAGGATGACAGAATAGATTTCAGTTTCATCCTCTCCAAAAACAAGTTTATGGTGTTGCCTTGTAACAGATTGGGGGAGCTCCCCAATATAAAGGCATTTGCTTCTAGAATTAGATATATAGAAAAGCCAGAACAAGTGAAAATTTTTTGCATGTGCACATTAATTTCTTTGAGATTGATTTGGAAGTAAAACAAATTTCTTAAAGCTCATAGCTTTCAAATGTGGGAGATAGCATATAAATTGTAAGAATTCCACTAATGTGCTTTGAATCTCATATTTTTTAAAAAGTTGCTTGTAATAATGATAATCAGTTTTATGTAAAATATAAGCCTAGAATGTAATTCTTTTCTCTGATTTCCTTTAGTTACAAGAATTTGAAGCAGCAGTTAAACAAAGAGATGCTATTATCACACAGCTCACCGCCAATATACAACAGGCAAGAAGGGAAAGGGATGAAACGGTGAGAGAACTTTTAGCATTGACGGAGCAAAGTCAAAAATTGCAGATTCAATTCCAACAAGTAAGTATTACAAGTAGAACAAGACTTACTCGATTTTTATAACGAATTTTTAAATTTTTTCACTTTCTAGAACAAATCTGTTATAAAGCCATTTGTTTATTCGTACTGGAAAAACTAGTGAATAAGTGTTATGTTAATCAAGAATTTAATTTATACTTCTTGGGTAGTTTCTTGCTGTTATTTTCTTTGTACTTTTCCCTGTCTCTATTTAAAAATTCTACAAAGTCTTATCAGGTGTATTTTTGCAGAAATTAACCTGCAGTTACACCCTACTTTTTCCAACCCTGGTATGGTTTTATGTTAATTAGGTTCTCAATTATAACTAGACTGACAACTGGATATATTCCATTAATCTTTAGTTGGAACTATAATCTAATTGGGGAATAATTGATTAGATGTTAGTAGCCATTCTTTAATTTGTATTCAACTAGGGTCACTTTGATCCATTTCTCTTTTGATTATGATTATGAAAAAATCCCAGGAGAAATGAATGAGATGAAAATTTGATTAAGACATTGCATTGTTTCGCTAATGGCTTTATTCAGCTTCTGTACTACTTCTTGCTTGCTTGCTTGCTGGTTGCCAAGTCAATCTGGATGTGGTTTTCGCCTTTAAATATCCTAAAATGTTGAGGCTCTAGGCTGTTTCCTGCAGAGACAACTTGTTCCTGTAGGGAGCAGTCCCAGACAGTCAGAATAAAGACTCTCCAATATGGACAAATTATAAGCTATACCAAATATCAAAATTTGCTATAAAATTGAGGTAATGATACTACTCTCCTTGAAAAAAGAAGTAGCTCAGTATAACTGAATGAAGAATGAAGAAAAAAATGTCATTGGTTCTCTTATGAAGTTTTAAACTATAATTTATTTCTCCTCTTGTTTTAGTATATGCAAAAAGTAAATTATTTTATAGTAAATTATTTTAAATTTTTCTAATATATATTCACTTTCAGAATGATTTAAGGCTACAGATGGAAGCTCAGCGCATATGCCTTTCAGTGGTTTATTCAGCTCATGTGGATCAGGTTCATGAATATATGGAAAATGAAAAAGATAAAGCTCTTTGCAGTCTTAAAGAGGAGCTTATTTCTACTCAAGAGGAAAAGATCAACGAACTTCAGAAAATATACCAGTTAGAACTACAGAATGTAAAAACACAAGAAACAGGTAAATAGTTTCTGACTTATAATTACCATGAAGCATCACTTAGAGTCCACCATTTCATAATTCTGTCCTTAGAACTCACAGGGGAAGGTGACTTGTGTATCTAAGCCCTAGTCTTATTTGTTCATATAATCATTGGCTATTCATTCAAGTGCTAGAGAAAACTAAAATTACTGAGTCATTTTCCCATAGGAAATCATAATCTATTGGGAAAGCATATATAAAATAAACTGAAAATTTCTGAAATATAATGAATGGAGGGAGAAAAAAGAGTCTTGTCTTTCCTGGGGAGATGACTAGGATGAGGGTATGGACAAGAGTAATTAGGTTGGAAATTTGGGGAAGGCTATGGAGTCTTAAGCATTGAGCTCTATCTAAGATTGCATCCATTTGGGAGAACTGGGAATTCAGTCGTGTTAGCTAGAAAAAACTGGAGAGATTGGAAGGAGCTTGATCAGGAAAGGTTTTATGTACCCTGATGAAACATGTTTATGTTTTATGCTATTGGTGATAAGCCCTACAGCAGGATTTTAAATAGTGGGAGTAACAATAAGATTTTTATTTTAAGGTGATACCATTAGGATCAGTTGGAAAGGATGAAATTATTGATGGGAAGACCAGCCAGATTGAATTGAGTATGATAGAAAGTTAAGTTCAACACTTAGAGTTAGGTTTTAGTTTGTCATTAATGTTAGCAGAAATTAAGGATGATACCCAAGTTTCTAGCTTAAGAAACTAGAGTATGGTTCTAGTCATAAAAAGGAACCAATTTGTGAAAAAAATAATAAATTCAGTTTTAAATATATTGAGTTAAGAATAGAATACTTACTGACTTTGAAAAAATATATAGGAGTTAGTTGAAAATAGAAGTCTGAAACCTGGGAGAAAAATTTTAAGTATGAGGCAAAGATTTATAATCAGCATGAATGTCAAGGACAAGAGGTCAAGGACAAGAATGAGTTATCCTGGGAAACTAGAGAGTGAGTTAAAAGACCAAGATGGCATAATGGAAAGCAACAATGTTAAGGGACCATACAATGAACCATAAACAATTAGTCACAGTTAATGTTTTTCTTTCATGAATATTTGGCCAGTTAACTAGACTTCTTGTGTTCAAGGTATCTCTAGGCCTTTACTTTTGCTTTTAGGAATGAGTATTATTATTGGAATTGCTTTGGTGAACAGAATAGAATTTCAAGCATATCAGATAATACCATGCTTTTTCACTTCAGGGGTTCTTTGAATATAGTAATATTTTAAGTTTGTATTTTTTTAATTGATATCTTCTTGAGGTAGTCTGTCCACTATTTCCCAAATTTCATGTTAACTAATGGTTCATTTAATTGGCAAAAAAGTTAGTTTAGTGATTAACTATCAGCATTTTTTAGAAATAAAAATAAAAGAGGAAAGTGAAAGGTATGAACTACTCTCCTCTGGTCCCTTTTCAACACCTCTTTTGTTTCATGTTTCTGAATTGTTTTAATGATATAAAATTGTTGAATTTAGAGATACTATACCATAAGGATAGGAGAAATGATGTTGAATCACACTGTTTTCTTGTTTTCATCAGTCAGAATGAGTCAAATTAAAACCTGAGTTTCACTCAAAACATTTTTCAAAGAATAGATATTTTTATACATTGAAATAAAATGATTGTTATTTCACTGAGAAGTTTGTATTGAAATGTGTATTGTCTTCTCTTCCTGTTATCTTCTCTGTAAGATACCAAAAAAATTAAACAACTTGAAGAACAAATTCAAGAATTAGAAAACTTCATATGCTTTTTGCGCCAACAATTGAAAGAAACTGAAGAAAATCATAGGGCAGAAATTTATTCTCTACAGGAGAAGCTTCAAGCCATTAGTGAGGCCACGGTGGACCCAAGGTATCTATTTACTTAAAACTTCATTCAGCGGTATTTGTAGCTTAGTAACAATGATAGTATCATCTGGAATGGTTATTTTAAGAATAAAATATAACTTTAACAAAGAGATAGGATGTAACATTTTTGAGAAATAAGAGCAGGAGATAATTCTGTAACATTGAAATGTGTGAAATAAATGTTGGTATAAACCAAAGACATTTTATTATAGGAATTTTACTTATACTCTTATAAAGATGTTATTATTAATCTATTTTCTGAATTAAAATAAGTCAGGTAGTAGACATTTACTTGTTTATTCTATGCCTAGGCTTTGATATGTTGATGTGGTGAATACTTAAATAGTCTAAGTATGATCATTCCACTATGACTTGAACATACTCCATTTGATTGTCTAATTGCTCAAATTCATCATGTCCCAAATAGAACCCTGATCTATGAGGAGAGAAGAAATGATCTTGAATTACCACTATTTATGTTTTCTTGGATCAGGATCTTCTAAAATTTGCTCCTTCTGTAGCCATCTTCATCCATCATGACTCCTTTCTGTCATAACTCTCTGCCATTCTATGAAAAAATCTTCGTTTTTTTTTTTTTTTAACCTTCAAAGTACATCAAAACTGTGCCACTCCTTACTGCTCCACTGGTCCCTGCCATTGTTGTGTGTTTCACCTGGATTATTCAACTTCTGTTTACAGTCTGTTCTCTATATAGTCAACACAAGCACCAGAACCTTTGCTTTTATAATTTCAGTTACATCATGTTACTCTAATCCTCTTCTGCTCTTTACAGTCTCACTAGGTCCTGAGGACCATGACATCTTTGACTTTCATTTCCTACTGTCTTTCTTATCACTTACTATTCTCAAACCATACAATCCCATGGTGTTGGGGTTGGAGCTCAGCGGTAAAGCCCTTGCCTGGCTTGTGTGAGGCCCTGGGTTTGATTCTCAGCACCACATATAAATAAACAAAGTAAAGGTCCATTGACAACTAAAAACAATTTTAAAAGATTAAAAAAAACCTCATACAACCCCACTGTGATCCTCAAATATATCACATATCAGTACGCTTCTGCTTTAGGGATTCATTGGCTTTTTCTTCTACCTAGAATGATTATTCTCCAGGTATTTGTATGCCCACACCCTCATCTCCTTTTGGATCTTTACTTAGATGTCATGTTCTTACATAAATTGAAATTGTCCCCAAAGAGTCTGTGTCTTACTTTTCTACTTCATTTTTTCTTAAAATTATTTGTTTTATATGTACACATACATTATAATCACTGTGTGTGTGCATGTATGTGTATATATAAATAATGTATGTATGCACTTTATATATCCAAATGTATATAAATTTAGAGGAAGTATTGTTTCATTTTGTTTGTCTTCAATTAAGGAATTTAAGCCTTTTTTTTTTAAAGAGAGAGTGAGAGAGGGGAGAGAGAGAGAGAGAGAGAGAGAGAGAGTTTTTTTAATATTTATTTTTTAGTTCTCAGTGGACACAACATCTTTGTTGGTATGTGGTGCTGAGGATCGAACCCGGGCCGCACGCATGCCAGGCGAGCGCGCTACCGCTTGAGCCACATCCCCAGCCCAAATTTAAGCCTTTTTAAAAAATATTTTTATTAGTTGTCATTTTATTTATTTATTTACATGCAGTGCTAATAATTGAACCCAGTGCCTCATACACGCTAGGCAAGTACTTTACCACTGAGCCACAACCCCAGCCTAGGAATTTAAGCTTATCTTTGTCTATTTAAGTCACTGATATATTCTAAATCCACATGATTCCTAAATACTAATCTTACCTTATTGTATAAGATTAGACATTTTAAGAAAACATTTTTACAAAGTATTGAATGCTTATATAACAATACAGAATTCAGACATACATACCAAAAGATATGTGGGTAGATATAATTAAAATTAAACTATTTGTAAGTTAAAATTAAACTAACTGTAAGTTAAGAATCTTCTCTTTACTGTTGCCACACTTCATTTCCAATATAAACAATCACTGTTACTTTTGATATGTATTCTTTCAGACATTTTCCTATTTATATAGACATATATGTTAAAACAGGTTTTTAATGCAAGTGAGAATTTACAAACTTTTTTTAAACTCAGTAATATATCTTAGATATATCTTTATATACATACATGCGCGCGCGCACACACACACGTTTGTGTGTTTGTGTGTGTGTGTGTGTATTGTATCAGGGATTGAATTCAGGGGCTCTTAATCACCAAGCCACATCCTCACCCCTCTTCTTTTTTTTTCAGAACTACTGTTTTTATTTAAAATAACTCATGTTCAGATCTACCACATACCAGTTGGGTAATGTTAGAGAAATCAAATTTAATGAACTATTATTTCTATATATGTAGTTTCAATAACTAATTATTTTTTTTTAGTTCTAGCAATTTTTTTTCTTCTAACTAGTTATCTAAGACAGTAGGATGCATTTTGACATCATACATAAATGAAGTATAACTTCTCATTCTTTGGTTGTACATGATGTAGAATATGTGATGTAATCATATATGCACCTAGGGTAATAATATCTGATTCATTCTACTATCCTTTCTTCCCTCATAACCCTTCCCCTCCCCTCATTGCCTGTTGTCTAATCCAAAGTATGTTTATTCTTCCCTATCCCCCCCACCCCATTGTGAATTAATATCCACATATCAGACAAAATATTCAGCCTTTGGTTCTTTGGGATTTGCTTATTTAGCTTAGCATGATATTCTCCAGGTCCATCCATTTGCCACCAAATGCCATAATTTCATTCTTCTTTAAGGCTGAGTAATACTCCATTGGGGAGATATATATCACACTTTCTTTATCCATTCATCTGTTGAAGGACACCTGGGTTGGTTCCCTAGTTTAGCTATTGTTAATTTAGCTGCTATAAACATGATGTGGCTGCATCACTGTATTATGCTGATTTAAAGTCCTTTGAGTATAAACCTAGGAGTGGGATAACTGGGTCAAATGGTGGTTCCATCCCAAGTTTTCTTAGGAATCTCCATGCTGCTTTCTATAGTAGTTGCACCAATTTGCAGTCCCACCAGCAATGTATGAGTGTATCTTTACCCCCACATGCTTGCCAACATTTATTGTTGCATATTTTTTCTTTCTTTTTTTTTTTGTGGTGCTGAGTATTGAACTAGGGCCTTGTGCATTCGAGGCAAGCACTCTACCAACTGAGCTATGTCCCTAGGCCTGTTGCTCATATTCTTGATAGTTGCCATTCTAACTGGAGTGAGATGGAATCTCGTTGTAGTTTTGATTTGCATTTCTCTAATTGCTAGAGATGTTGAACATATTTTCACATATTTGTTGATCGATTGTATGTCTTCTGTGAAGTGTCTGTTCAGTTCCTTAGCCCATTTATTGATTGGTTTGTTTTTCTGGTGTTTTTATTGTTTTTTAATTTTTTTTTTAGTTGTCGAACCTTTATTTTTTAAATTTATTTATATGTGGTGCTGAGAATCAAACTCTAGGTCCCTCGCACATGCCAGGCAAGCGCTGTACCACTGAACCACAACCCTAGCCCCTGGTGTTAAGTTTCTTGAGTTTTTTATATATCCTGGAGATTAATGCTCTGGGGTGTATGTGGTAAAGGTTTTCTCCCATTCTGTAGGCTCTCTCTTCATGTTATTGATTGTTTGATGTGAAGAACCATTTTAGTTTGAATCTTTTTATTGATTCTTGCTTATAGTTCTTGTGCTCTAGAAGTCTTGTTAAGGAAGTCAGTTCCTAAGCTGAGATGGTAGAGTTTGGACCTACTTTTTCTTCTGTTAAGTGCATGGTCTCTGTTCTAGTGCCTAAATCCTTGATCCACTTTGAATTGAGTTTTGTGCAAGATTAGAGATAGAGGTTTAATTTCATTTTGCTTCATGTGGATTTTCAGTTTTCCCAGCACCATTTTTTAGGCTATCTTTTCTCCAGTGAGTATTTTTGGCACCTTTGTCTAGTATGAGATAACTGTATTTATATGGGTTTGTCTCTGTGTCTTCTATTCTGTATCATTGGTCTATGTGTCAGTTTTGGTGCCAGTGTCATCCCATTTTTTGTTGTTGTTGTTGTTGTTATGGCTCTGTAGTATAATTTAAGTTCTGGTATCATGATGCCTCTTGCTTCACTTTTCTTGCTAAGGATTGCTTTGGCTATTCTGGGTCTCTTTTTTCCAAATGAATTTCATGATTGCTTTTTCTAGTTCTACAAAGAATGTCATTGGAATTTTAATAGGAATTTCATTAAATCTATATAATGCTTTTGGTAGTATGGCCATTTTGACAATGTTAATTCTGCCTATCCAAGAACATGGGAGATATTTTCATCTTCTAAGGTCTTCAATTTTTTTTCTTTAGTGTTCTGTGGTTTTCACTGTAGAGGTCTTTCACCTCTTTTGTTAGATTGATTCCAAATATTCTGTTTTATTTTTTGACTATAGTGTGAATGGGGTAGTTTTCCTAATTTTTTTTTCAGTGGCTTTATCACTGATTTGATGTATCATGCATTTGATGTATGGTTGTTAATTTTATGTCCTGCTGCTTTGCTGAATTTCATTCATTAATTCTAGAAGTTTTCTGGTGGAGTTTTTAGGTCTTCTAAATATAGAATCATATTGTCGGCAAATAGTAATAATTTGAGTTCTTTTTCTATTCGTATCCCTTTAATTTCTTTCTTCTGTCTACTTGCCCTGGCTAGTTTCCAGGATTATATTGAATAAAAGTGGTAAAAAGAGGGTTTTCTTGTCTTACTACAGTTCTTAGATGGAATGCCTTCAGTTTTTCTCCATTTAGAATGATTTTGGTCTTGGGTTTAGCATGTGTAGCTTTTACAGTGTTGAGATATGTTTCTATTATCCCTAGTTTTTCTAGTGTTTTAAACATGAAAGGGTGCTTTATTTTGTCAAATGCTTTTTGTGCTCCTATTGAAATGATCATATGATTCTTCTTGAAGTCTATTAATGTGGTGAATTACATTTATTTATTTCTGTATGTTGAACCAACCTTGAATCCCACTTGAATATGGTGCACTATTGTTTTAGTCAGCTTTTTTATTTCTGTTACTAAAGGATCTGACCAGAACAATTTTAGGAGAGGAAAAGGGCTCATGGTGTTATTTGAGGGCTCATGGTGTTTAGACACCTTAGTCCATAGAAGGCCAGCTCCATCCCTTGGGCTTTGAGGTAAGGCAGAACATCTGGAAGAAGAGTGTGGCAGAGGGAAAGAGCTCACATAGTGATCAGGAAACAGAGAGACAGAGACGACTCCACTCTCCAGATACAAAATATATACTCCATACAGAGACTCCACTCTCCAGATAAAAAATGTATACTCCATAGTCATCCCCTCAATTTCCATCTCCTCCAGCCATACCCTACCACTTCATTTAATTCCTATCAGGGGATTAATTCACTGATTGGGTTAGTCATTTCTCCTCTGAATCTTCTTGCATTGTCTTATGTGAACTTTTGGGGGATACCTCACAACCAAACCATAACAACTATATTTTTAATGTTTTTATATGCGAGTTGCCAGAATTGTATACAGAATTTTTGCATCTATGTTCATTAGGGATATTGGTCTGAAGTTATCTTTCCTTAATGTGTTTTTGTCTGATTTTGATATCAGGTGATACTAGCTTCATAGAATGAGTTTGGAAGAGTTCCCTCCTTTTCTGTTTCATGAAATAGTTTGAGGCTTATTGGTGTTAATTCATCAAAGGTCTTGTAGAACTGGTTAAGAATCTGTTTCGTCCTGGGCATTACTTAAATGGTTGGCTTTTGATGGCTTCTTCTATTTTATTGCTTGATATTGATCTGTTTAAATTGTGTATGTCCTCCTAATTCCATTTGGGTAGCTCATTTGTCTCTAGAAATTTGTTGATGTCTTTAAAATTTTCATTTTTATTGGAGTATAAATTTTCAAAATAGCTTCTGATTCTCTACTGTATTTCAACAGTATCTGTTGTAATATTTTTGGTGACTATGAATTTTAGTGATTTGAGTTTTCTGTCTTCATTAGCACAATTGAGTTTATCAATTTTATTTATTTTTTCAAAGAGCCAACTTTTTGTTTTGTTAATTTTTTAATTGTTCCATTTATTTCAATTTCATTTATTTCAGCTCTGATTTTAATTATTTCCTGTCTTCTAGTGCTTTTGGTGTTGATTTGTTTTTCTTTTCTAGGGCTTTGAGATCTTATGTTAGGTCATTTGCTCATTGAGTTTCCATTCTTTTAATGAATTTAGCTTAAATAGTGTCCCAGAGATTTTGATAAGTTGTATCAGTTCTCATTTATCTCTGGTAAGTATTTTAAAAATTTCATCCCTGATTTCTTCTTCTATCCATTGGTTAGTCAATAGCGTATTATTTAGTCTCTAGGTGTTGGAGTAGTTTTTATTTTTTATTGTATCAATGATTTCTAATTTCATTCCATTATGATCTGATAGAATGCAGGGTATTATCTCTTTTTTTATTTCATAATTGTTGCTTTGTGGCATAAGATATATCATCTATTTTAGAGAAGGGTCTGTGTGCTGCTGAGGAGAACATGTATTCGTTGATGGATGTAATACTCTTTATATGTCTGTTAAGTATAAATTATTGATTATATTATTAAGTTCTATAGTTTTTTTGTTTAGTTTTTGTTTGACTATCTATCCAGTAGTGAGAAAGGTTTGTTAAAGTCACTCAGTATTATTGTATTATGGTCTATTTAATTCTTGAAATTGAGGGAGGGTTTGTTTGATATATGTAGATGCTCCATTGTTTGGGGCATAAATATTTAACGTATTATGTCTTGTTGATGTATAATTCCCTTAAGCAGTATGAAATGTCTTCTTTGTCCCTTCTGATTAACTTTTGGCTTGAAGTACACTTTATCTGACATGGGGATAGAAACCCCTGCTTGTTTATTCAATCCATGTGAGTGATATGTTTTTTCCCGTCCTTTCATTTTCACTCTGTGGATGTCTTTGCTTATGAGGTGAGTCTCTGAGAGACAACAGATTTTGGGGTTTTGTTTTTTTTAATCCAATCTGCCAATCTATGTCTTTTGGGTTTATTAGTTTAGACCATTAACATTCAAGGTTATTTTTGAGATATGATTTGTGTTCCCAGTCATTTTAGTTTATTTCTACTTTTTACTTTGAATTAATTTATCCTTTGATTGATTATTCCTTTTGTATGGCTCCTTCCTTTGCTGATTTTGACTTTTTTTTTCCATCTTCATGGAATACTTTGTTGATAATGTTTTATAGCACAGATTTTCTAGTTGTGAATTCTTTTAACTTTTGTTTATTATGGAAGGTTTTTATTTCATCTTTAAATCTGAAGTTTTATTTTGTTAGATATAGAATTCTTGGTTGGCATCCATCTTCTTGCAGAACTAGGTATATATTATTCTAGGACCTCCTGGCTTTGAGGGTCTGGGTTGAAAAATCACCTGAGATCCTAATTAGTTTCCCTCTATATATAATCTGATATTTTTTCTCTCATAGCCGTTAAAATTCAATCCTTATTTTCTATAATTGACCTTTTTCTTTATGATGTGTCTTGATGTGGGTCTGTTGTGATCTGTACATTTGAGGTCCTCTTGTATTTGATTTTCCATTTCATTCTTCAGATTTTGGAAATTTATTCATATTATTTCATTGAAAAATTGGGCATTCCTTTGGTTTGTATCTCTATTCCTTCACCTATCCCAATAAATCTTAATTTGGTCTTTTCTTGTTATTTCATCATTCTTGGAAGGTCTGTTCATGGTTTCTTACCATCTTCCCTGTGTAGTCAACTTTATTTTCAAAATTATATATTTTGTCTTCATTGCCAGAGGTTCTATCTTCCAAATGGTGTAGTCTATTGATAATACTTTCCATTGAATTTTTAATTGGTTTATTGATTTTTCATTTTGAAGATTTCTGGGGTTGTTGTTGTTGTTGTTGTCATTTTCTGAGAATCTCTGCCTCTGCAATGATCTTTTACCTCCTCAAATTTATCTCTGATTTTATTCCCTATATCGTTCTTTATGTACCAGGTCAGTCTAATATGTACTTTCTAAACTCCTTTTCTACATTTCTTTTACTGTGTTGTCTATGGGTTTAATTATTGGATCATCTTGGTTTGTTTGGGCCACTTTGTTCCATTGTTTTCTCATGTTGTTCTTATGTCTGCCCTTCTAGCAGTGTGGATTTCAGGCAGTACAGTTTCTACCCTGTAGATTCATAGTGTCCCTGAAGATTTCTAGTACCTCGCCTTTAAGGAAGAGACAAATAATAACTGCACCCAATACAAACAATATACAGCCTTAAACCAAATAGCTCCTATTAAGGCATCCACAGTTTTGTTCCATTAAACTGAAATGATGTGTTCAATTATTGTCTGCAACATAAACAGTAAGTTTGCAAAAAAGTTTACAGTTTCCATTGGTGGACAAAGAGAGAACAAAAGTCATGTAGGGTGTGATGTTTATGAGGAAGGATCAGAAAAGATAGAAGTTAAAAAATTATAGGAAGAATGAAGGGAGGACTTAATAGAGGTTGGGTGTTAGCAAGAGAAAAGTGAGAAAGAGAATCCAAGGAGACAGATAAATGAGAGGGAAAAATAAATATATAATATATATATATATATATATATATATATATATATATATATATATATAGTAAAAATTTTTTTAAAAGAAAATAATAAACAACAAAACTATAATGTAGTATTCAGATATCCCAGTCCTCAGTAAACTGATCCATGAAAAATACTTGGTTTCAAAAATGGTAGACATGTGAGAGAAGAAAAAAAAGGAATCTGGATGAAAAATTGAACACTTTTTTCCATGGCAGTTCAAAAGTTTCTCAGCTTCTCTTCTGAGCAGTTAGGTATGTTGTCTGGAGTTTGATGCTAGCTCTACCCTCAGGGTAGTTAGGGTTGCTAGGGTGAGAGGGTTAGTCCTGGAAGTGGAACTACTAGAGCCAAGGTGTAGGCTTAGGTACGTTCCAATCTCTTCACTGCGTGCCTATTGGTCTGAAGATTTTAAGTCATCACACCTCCAAGGCTCAGCAATTGTCTGTCCACATTGGAAGACCGCACCTTGGGAACCTCCTTTAGGTTCTACACATGTGATGTAGGAATCTGTTCTTAGCCCACTACTTTGCCTGCAGACCCCATGAACCCTGGTCGTCATTTGGTCTCCAAACTTGATCTCTCCTTTGCCTGTCCTTTCAAATTCACAGTCAGGCACTTCTCTTCCATCCAGTACTGCAAGCAGCTGATTGGATGGGGAGGCGAAAGCCAGGTGGGTTTCCTTGATCAGTATTCTCCTGTGTAAATATCCCTCCATGCTTGATTTTCTCACTTTGGAACACTCTCTATCACACAGCATAGGTTTGCCTTGCACATTTTGGGGGCCAGACTTTGGTTTGCCAATAATTGACTCACCTAGCTGCAGGCCCCCCAGCCACTGCTTCGCAATGGTTCTTTCTGCTGTCCTCCATGCATGACGCCAAGAAAGCTGGTGGCTTCCCTCCTGTACACAGATGCTGTGCAGCACAGCTTACTGAGGTTTTTTGTTTGTTTGTTTGTTTGTTTTTTGTTTTTTGAGCAGTATCTCTGAGCTCTTAAGCTCTCCATACCGCAAAACACCTCCGTTTTCCTAGGAATGGGGGTTCCTTTAGTTCCTTTATTGCTTTACTACATTCACATAGGGATTATTCTGGTTTGTACTTCCAGCTATTTTACAGATTTATTATACAAGATCTCTTGAGTCCATGATCTGTTTTGAGTATCCAGTATTAAATTCCAGTTAAGTCCTTCCTAGTTCTGGACTATTCACCCACCCATCTTGTTGAAAAGTGGCCTTTCTGCTTTTCTTGGTTCACTCCACAGATCTGTCAGGGAAGCAAATACTTTATCCAGCCATCTTCCTGCATTTCCAACCCTTTTTTTTTTATTTTGAAAGAGAGTCTCACTAAATTGCTAAGGCTCGTCCTGAAATTTTGATCCTCCCAAATTTCTGGAGTTGCAAGCACGCACCACTGTACCTGCCTCTTTTAATATATTTAATCCAATATAATCTATTCTATATTATTATATGTTTTGTGTCTGTGTAATTTAGATATCCATGTAATATGAATAATATGTATCATATATCTTAGGTATATAAGTAGTGTGTAGTATCAGTGTATATAGTATATTATATTATGTACACTGTTGCTATATAAGCATATCTAAGATGTTATTTTTAAAAGACTTATTAAAAATGTTTTTTTACATAATACATTTTTTATCATACATTTATACTGAAATTCATTAAATGACATAATATTCATTGTTACTTTTAAATGGAAAACTTAGTCAAAAATATTTTAAGTTACAATACTTGTAACCCTGGGGGAACTATCATTTTTGTCTCCCCACTGCCTCAGTACACATTATGCATGGTAGAAACTTTGGATAAAACACATAACACTAATTTTTTTATACTTTTTCATTTATATTTAGCTTCTCTGTTGATTCAGTGGTAATTAAAGAATCTGATGTACAGAAATCAGTAGTACATCCTGGAAGTTGTCTAAAAAAGAATATTGATCATGCAATAGAGGTATGTTATTTTTAATCTTCATTTTTAAACAGTTATGTACACTGATACTTTTTTCTTACTATCAGTTTTATGTCTTCAGTTTTGTAATTATGTAGTAAATATTTGGCTAAGATTAAGCATAAAGCATGAGGATAATACCTTATGTAAAAGATTCAGAATGTCTATAGAAATATTTTCATAGCATAGGAAAAACACAGAGAAAGTTAAATTTGAGAATTTTCCTTCCTTGTTACAGTTTAAATTTTTTCTTTGTAACATTTCTTTATGAACTGTGTAATAAATCAGCTTCAGTACCATGGCCAACATAGTCTTTTCTTCCTCTTATGGAAGCAGAGGGTATCTTCAGAATGGTGTATAGGATTCCCTAAAATCCAAGGTGCTAGGGCTGGAATAATGGATCAGGCCATCTTCCAACAGAAGTAATGATAGAAAAGCCCTTTTTTTTACTGTGCTTGCCACTGAACCACTCTCTGCCTCTCCTCAACATTGTATTATTCAAAACTTTTTTCAAACCCCCAACTGCATCTTCATCTTCACTCAATAATTCTAAATTCTAGTAAAAATTAAAATCACTGCCTATTGCCCTTTCTCATTCTGGATATTAAGAAGAGATATGAGCCACACTCATCCCTTATTAAATGTCTGTTGGATGAAATTCAAATAATTTGTAAATAAACAAATACTTTCATGTTGACAGTATATCTACATTTCTAAAAGAAGATTTATTTTTTTAATTGATAAAAATAATTTGTATGTGGAAAATTGTGTTCTTTTAATAAATACCAAGAAGAAAATTTGCTCATAATTTCATTATCAAACATAGCCACTTGTTAACATTTTACTTAAAATAAATATACATTTATATATATATATGTCTTATTAATTATATTTAAGTATCCTTAACCCACCCTAGAATTTATGCTAATAATTACAGATATGTAAATATATTTCTCTCTTTGCATCTTTAAGTTTATAATAAGTGTAATTATTTCGTAGGATTATTAGATTAATATTTTTAGTTAAAGATAACTGAAATTTATTTTTATTTGAAAGTGTCCAAAAATAGTGATATTTTTGGAATAATGAGTACATCCTTAAAATTAATGGTATAAAATCAGTGTAAATTGTCATATTTCACCCTTTAATTTAGTTTTCTAATGAATGTGGAATGAAACAAGAAACAAATATGGTTAAATTGTTGGAAAAACAATACCAAGAAAGATTAGAAGAAGAAATAGCTAAGGTAAGTTTATAGTTTATCTGGAAGATTTTCTTGGTTTATAGATTTTCTTGATCTTTGAACTGTCAAAAAAAAGCATAGATTTTATTGATGGTATGTACTTTGTTTTTATTTGTAAGTTTCATATATAGTCCACCAAACAGTTGTATAACAGCATCAACTATAATTGCTGCTTCATAGAATGTTTTGCGGTGCTTTTCATCGAGAAGAACATTTTTTTTTCTTGATATAGAATAGTAATTACAATTTTTCAGAATGCCACAAGTTTTTATATATGTGTTACATTGTAAATAGTTACCTTGTGAAGGAGTTTGGCATTCTAAAAATGAGGGAAAAGTTATGAAGAGAAAAAGTGGTTGTATTACCCTGATAAATTATTGTAATGTTAGATAATAACTACAGATACTGATGGAGGATTGTCACGGAACATTATCACTCATGGCCAAGTGAATTTTTTTGGAAGGAAGAAATATAGAGACTTTTATTTTTTTTATTTTTTTACTGAGCATTTATTGATGTTATAGTTAGAAAAATTTTGCTTGTTTTATTTTAAAAGGCAGGCAGTAAAACACTTTGATGTTAAATTTATTGAAAAATAGCCTATCTCTGTATCACTTTATCAGAGGATTTATTTTTGTTTTTAAAACTATGAGGCCAGGCTTTTTTTCTAATTCATATAATTTTGAATAATGACCCACTTTTTAAATCCAGCTGGTATTTATAAATCTAATCCTTTTTGTTTGATTGATTGATTTCTTTAGGTCATTGTGTCAATGAGCGTTGCATTTGCTCACCAAACTGAACTATCTAGACTATCAAAGGGAAAAGAAAATACTATGTCATCAAAACAAGCACTTACTTTCTGTCAGCAAAATGAAAAACATTATTTTAATGAAATGAAATTATCTCAGGATCAAATTGATCTTCAGACCTCTGATGCATTGGACATGAAATTTAAAGAAGAATTTAAGCCACTTAGTAAAGAGTTAGGAGAAGATGGAGAAGTTCTGTTACCAAACAGTGATCATCTTGATGATATAGTAGAATCAGAGGTCCACCAACTAACTATTTCAGAAGAAATGTTTTCCAAAGACAAAACATTTATAGTTAGCGAATCTGTAAGTATGCTTCTTTGAATATAAAAAAGAAAAACTTATAAAATATCTTCAGTTTAAAACAGTAGCAATAATGCTGATTAATAGAGAATGAAAGTATGAAGTCCAGTCTTGACTTTAATGTGTTTTATTAATTATAAGGTATTTGATTAAGTGAAACAATATTGGTGTGAAGTATAAAATAAGTCAGGTCATAGTATTCTTGGTTGTCTTATGGACATAGTACATGTTAAGTTCTCATTGTAAATTATACCTGTGTTAATTTTATTTAAACTAATTGAAGGTTAATTATATTATAACTAGGTAATACCTGTGGCCAAAAGATTTGCTCAATTAAATGTAAGAACATAAAAGGAAATTGCGGGGGCTGGGGATGTGGCTCAAGCGGTAGCGCGCTCGCCTGGCATGCGTGTGGCCCGGGTTCGATCCTCAGCACCACATACCAACAAAGATGTTGTGTCCGCCAAAAACTAAAAAATAAATATTAAAAATTCTCTCTCTCTCTCTCTCTCTCTCTCTCTCTCTCTCTCTCTCTCTCTCTCTCCCCCCCTCTCACTCTATCTTTAAAAAAAAAAAGGAAATTGCTACAAATTCAAGAAGACAATTCAAAGTATCTTATTATCTATATACTAATCTTTTTTCTTGTTAGTTGAGGATCTGTTACCCCAACTAATTGCAGCCTTTATCAGAAAACAATAAATTCTACTTCTTTTAAAATTATCTGAATTTCAAATTTATTTTATGTGTTCACGATAGATATATCTTGTTCAGAGGAGTATTCAAATAAAACTGTCAGCTTTTTATGTAATGCAAAACTTGTGAAATGTTTATGAAAACTAATTTAGCTGTAGCTGTTGAAGGCAGAATGATTTTAATTAGTATCTTAAGGGATTGAAGTATTCATAGAACCTATTGACTTGTCATGAGTGAGAAACTCATAAATGTAAAGTATTTATTTCCAAATAAAATTTATTATAATTTTTCTCTGAATAAGCAGTTTTCTATAATACTATGATGACCAATGAATAAAAATTAAATAGGCAAAATTCTTTTATTTTGTGAACTTAATTTTTAAAAATATTTTTGTAGTTGTATATGGACACAATACCTTTATTTTATTTGTTTATTTTTATGTGGTTCCCGGGATTGAACCCAGTGCCTCATGCATGCTAGGCAAGTGCTCTACCACTGAGGCGCACAACCCTGGCCCTATAAACTTATATATATATATATATATATATATATTGTTGTTGTTGTTTATATTATTTCCCCATTATAAAATATCAGGAGTTATAACTTTATTAGGAGAAGGGGCTGGAGATGTAGCTTGGTGGTAGAGCACTTGCCCAGCATGTGTGAGGCCCTGGGATCAATCTCTAGTATGGGCGGAAAAAAAAGTGGAGGGGGTGGGGGTTGGAGGGGGTGGATAAAGAATCTTGAGTATTTTGTTTTTCTCTGTTAGAATTAGATTTTAGCTAAACTATCTGGTAAGTAGCTGTTTTCTTTTGGAAAATAACATATATGGTGGTAATAAATTAACTTCATGTTGTTTTGGAATTATAAGTAAGAAAAATACTTTTTTAAAAAAAGTGACTTATGGGCTGGAATTGTGGCTCAGTGGTAGAGCGCTTGCCTTGCATGGGTGAGGCACTAGGTTCGATCCTCAGCACCACATAAAATAAATGAATAAAGGTATTATGTTCATCTACAACTAAAAAATAATTTTTTAAAAAAGTGATTTATGCTTTTGTTTAATAATAAAACTAAAACTCAGATGCTTTATGTTGTTAATATACTAACAAATAAGTATAATGAGAAATGAAATTTTAAGTATTATTAATAAGGTTAACGGAATAGAACGTTATTTTGTTATTGTTTGGTATATACTGCTGCCCATTCATCCTAAATGTATCGAAGGGCTCAATTTGATCTAAAAGTCCCAACTTGGCTGTGTTCTTAATTCCAGAAAGCAGAATGAGATAATATTACACTTCTCCAGTGCCAGGTGAATTGTTTAAAAATATTCTGCTTGTCTTTAAGATTCTTGTTTTTGTATGTTTATGAATCCAATCCTGAATAAAAATGGGAATAAAAATGGAATGATTATATTTGAGAGAATAGGTATTGTGATACCTAGACCAGCTAAATGAATTGTTTACATCCATGACATACTGACAGTAGTTCCAGGCAAGGTAAAAGCAAACTTGGATTCTAGATTTTCTTACACCATAAGGAACTTATTTTTAGTTTTTTATATGTCAACTAATTCTGTAGAGAAATATTTTTTTCTGTTTTTAATGTGAAACTTATAAACATTGCTAAAGGTGTTTAGCATAAAGATACCTGCATATTCAGTATTCCAGGTTTATTTGATTCTCAAATATGTTGTGAATGATTGACTACAAGTTATTCAGCACTTTTTATAACTTTGGTGACTTTAACTGTACATGCTAGCTAATATTTAACAAACCAGATGGTTTTTAGAATAGTGTTGTTACCCCTTCTACAACTTTTGTTTTAAGTGTCATAATCTTTACTAAAGCTTATCCATACTTTAAGTATAATGGTGAGTTTACTAAATACTTTGAAAATATTGAGTTTAAAATTTTTATATAATTCATACTATTATAGATATTAGGAGTAAATCATACCTTAACTGGATAGAAGGTATTGTGTAAAGTATGTAAATGAGAATTTTAAGGGGGACTCTTATCCCAAATGCAGTGGATCCCAATTGCTATTGTAAATAAAATATATTAGTCTTACTTATTTGATTGCTTGAGGTTTTTGCTTTGTTTCTAAAATTGAAGGGTTTTTTCATGATTTCATGGTAAATATCTAAATGTATGTGAAGGTGGTTTAGATCTTGTCGTGAAATGGAGCATAGAGGCAAAGACTTATCAAATTTATCTAAAGCAAATATTTATTTTATTGTAAATACTCTATTGAATTTATGTAGTAAATTTGGAAAATAGTTCATCTTTTTTTAGTTATAACTTTGAACTCTATATTTCATGTATTTTCTAGGTCATTAGTATATAATAAAAATTATATACATATTGAAGCAATTGATGTATTTTAAAAAATGTATTGACTAAATTCAGGAGAGTAGTTGTGTACAGCATGTATACTTCATGGTCATTTTCTTTATAGTAAAAATTAAAATATAGTATTTATCCACATTCAAAGGAAAATACTGTTGGTAGTTAAAAGTGAACATGTTCATAAAATTTTTCCTTTTTAAAGTAACAATATATTTTCACAGATATTTTAGGAAATTAGTTACAAATTAAAATTTATGTTTAATTTTCCATTATGAGTCTTATATCTATGCTCATTTTTAAATAATAGATTATAAATAAATTTTAAACTTTCTTTTAAAACAACAATTATTGGGGTTGGGGTTGTAGCTCAGTGGTAGAGTGATTGCCTAACATGTGTGAGGCATTAGGTTCAATCCTCAGCACCACATAAAAATAAGTAAAACAAAGGTATTTTGTCCATCTACAACATAAAAAAATGAATTAAATTAAAAAAACAATAATTGTATACTGAATATTTTGGAAATTGATTTGGTTTGGCAATAACACTCAGGCGTGAGGAGCAGAAGTCTTTAAGAATAAGATTTTAAATATTATCAATTTTATAATACATTATTAATGTCTAATTACAAACCTTAGAAACCACTACATTTTATCATTTTAAGCTTAAAACATGGCAGTAATGTCTTTCTGATACACAAACTTATGTAAATTTACAAAATTTATTTAAGAGACTTGCTGTAAGCCTGTTGTCAATACATACAATTATTTCTTAAAATTCTGGGGCTAAGTACTGGAAACATTTGAGCTCAGTTTTTTGTTTTTGTGGAGGTTTTTTTTTTTCTGCATGTAGTTGTTTTAGTAAAAAACAGATAAGTAGATGGTGACATATAAAAGCTCAGATAACTAAAGCAAAGTTAGTGCTTTTTTGTAATTTCACACAAATGATTAAGTTATGGTGATTGAGAGCTTTGGCTTCAAGTGTGTATTACCATCTTAAAAACTATTTTAAAAATGGAGTCAGTATATGCCAATGATAGCATTCTAAGAAGGCTATATTTTTAATGCCTCCGAATTCTAAAGTGTTCAAAACAAATGTGGAGTCTACTATTGACTTATCCTACCCACAAATGTTAACATGCATTAGAATGTCTTAAGTGACTGTAAGTCAGAAATATGTCTTTTATTTGAAATCCTTACTTTAATGGAAAATGACACTGGTTTTCCAACACTTCATCTTCCTTTATGTATTCTTTCCCTTCTTGTTTAGCTTGAACATGCAAAAGTTACACAAACAGAATTGATGCGTGAGTCATTCAAACAGAAACAACAGGCAACAGAGTTCCTTAAATGCCAAGAAGAACTGCGAGAGCGCCTTCATGAAGAGTCTAGGGCCAGAGAACAGCTGGCAGTGGAGCTCAGTAAGGCTGAGGGTAAGTACCTTGCCTTTGGCAAGTCAGAGTAGCAGAACTTCAATCTTAAAATAGAGATTTTGATGTACAGCCAAATTCAGAAACAAATCTACTCTAATTTAGAGCAGCCATTGGAAAGTAGTTGTAGTTTGTCTTCAGAGTTTTTCCAAGCAGTTTTGAAAACTGCATATACACATTTAAATATAAAAGGAACTTGTAGAATTACTGAAAATATAAAGGAATTTTAGAAAATAGAGAAATGGATGGTGGAGAGTTGTTACCATGATCCCACCATCCTAAGACATGCCTGTAATTTAAAAATGAGAAAACCGAAGGTAAAGATGTTATTGAATTGTTTAAGGTAACCATTAAATAGTGACCATAGGCTTTAAGCCTCTAAACCTTGGGCTTTGCCTCTTCCCCCATGCTGTGGTATTGACCTTAACCTTCTAGAATTAAAATACCAACTTGAGAGAAAATGTTTTGTTAGAGCTTTATAGTCATACATAGTAGCTGAGTTCATCTCAACAAACTCATACATGCATGGAAATAAATTTCAGTTCATGATCCCCTTCTTTTCCCTCCCGTCTTCTTTCCCCTCTCCCATTCTCTTTACTCTATTAGAATTGTGATTCGATTTATAATATCTGATTTACATTAAGCTAGAAACTTGTCTATTTTTATCTTTTTACTAAAGTGAATTACGCATATACAATGTGATGATACTTCAGTATAGCAAAGTATTTGAAAGTTTAGAGAAATTTCACATTAATGTCAGGTTGGTAAACAAGAAGACTGCATTAGGCCAGGCACAGTGGCACATGCCTGTAATCCCAGTGACATGCCCAGGGACACTGAGGCAGGAAGATTATTAACTCAATGCCAGCCTCAGCAATTTAGCAATACCCTAAGAAACTTAGTGAGACCTTGTTTCTAAATAAAATAGAACTGGGGATGTAACTCAGTGGTAAAGCACCCCTGGGTTCAATTCCTGGTACTCAAAAAAGAAGACGATGACTAAATCAAATGTACATATTAAAAGTTAAGGGCTGGGGTTGTGGTTCAGTGGTAGAACATTTGATAGCACACATGAAGCACTGGCTTCAGTCCCCAGCACCACATAAAATATACTAAGTAAAGGTATTGTGTCCATCTTCAACTAAAAAAAAAAAAGTCAATAAGTTGCTGCTATTAATAGCAAATTCATTCAAGACTCTTAATAGGTTGGAATGATTTAAAGTTTTGCTAACAGCTCTTTTGTTCATATTAAAACATATTAATGTTCAAATTTAAATGAGTTGTAATTCCATTTCCTGTTCATTTTATCTTACAGGTATCATTGATGGCTACGCAGATGAAAAAACTCTTTTTGAAAGGCAAATTCAGGAAAAAACTGATATAATAGATCGCCTTGAGCAGGAGTTGTTACGTGCAGGTAATAGGTTGCAAGAATTGGAAGCAGAACAACAAGAAATCCAAGCAGAAAAAGAATTATTGTCAAGACAGAAGGCGGCAATGAAAGCAGAAGCAAGTCCAGTTGTACAACGTACGTATTTTCAGACTTTGGAACACTTTTCTTTTCATTTATATTCTTTAAACATTAAGAGTGATTTTTCCCCCTTTTTTTCAATGCCATTATTCATATACCATATAGGAACTTGAAAAATAATAGCAGAGTGGGCTGAGGTTGTGACTCAGTGATAGAGCACTTGCCTAGCAAGTGGGAGGCACTGGGATCCATCCTCAACACTGTATATAAGTAGAATAAAGATCCACTGACAACTAAAAAAAGTATATTCAAAAAAATTATAACCAAACATACCTATAGGTAATTGTCTTATTAGACAACCAAGTAGAACCAGGGTTTTCTTTTCTTTCTTTTTTAATCTCTGGCAGATGTTGACTGTTAACAGGAAAAGACAATTCTTTACTTAACCCCAAAAATCTGCCTCAAGAGAAGGTTACAAATAATGGGGCAGAATATTTTATAAATTGTGTAAGCTTTAGGCTTTTTAATAGAAAAGAGACAGCAAAAATGTATTGTCGGATTAAATAACTAAGAACTTGTTTTAGTAATAAGCAGGTCTGGGGCTTGCAAGCCAAATAGATGGAAAAGGTCAATGGCGCTAGAAGCAGGCTGACATCTAGTGTAGTAGGAGTTCAAAGAGAATTTAAATTTATAAATAACCTTAATTTTTCCTTAAATAAGAAATTAAATAATATCTTGACGTTAAAGTTTGTTTAGCAGTAAATGTCAATCTTTGTAATAGTAAAAATTTAAATTCAGTTTATTGTGTCCTCACTTTTATAGTAAACATAAGTTGGAATTATAAACTGTTTGTCTAATTTCATTTGATCAATTAAGAAATACAACATACATTTTTTTGTAAAATGATGAAATTAGTCTAACATGGGTTTAGGGTTGTAATTTTTAATGGGGAAAAACTTTGTGTCATACATGTAAAATATTCAAGAAATATTGGAACTTCTTAAAATCTCCAGTGATAATAATCAGTGGCTTCAGCGTCTGCTTTCTAATATATATGTGGGCACATGCATTATCTTATTTTAGCCAATAGAATATGTGTAATATTTTTGTTGTGTCTTGTCTTGTTTTCTATTTTCATAGGACTAGTAGATGCTGCAGTCGATGCAGCACCTGAAGCAGGTGTGTGCGTATAATTGCATGGACTATTTTTGAGTGGTAGATTTAGATGCAAATTTTGAGTAACCCTTGGATTTTCAACCAACTAACATGTCTCTAATTTCGCAGTTTTGCTGCTGTGATTCACTCTTAAAGTTGTTCTCTTTAACAACAAAACAACTTGTCTTACTATAAAAGTTCACATTTTCACTTGAAATTAACAACTGAGATTGATAATGATATCATCTTATTTTCTGTTATGCATGAAACTTAAAACAATTTCAATTTTTCAAAGAAAATGGTTTTTTTTGTTAACAAATATATTAAATCTTGTAGTCTATGACTTTCCAGAATCCTCTTCTAAGTCAGGAAGTTTATAAGATGATGGTAGTAAAAAGATCAATGGAATTTAGTAAGAGGCTTTCTGATTGATTTACTTTATGTTAACATCTAGTATCAGTGTTGTTTTCAAAGGAAAAATTTTTTCTGTTGATTCCTTGTCCTGAGTATAGTGTTGGTACATCAGTTAGTATAAAGATTCTAGAGATAAGTTCTTTCCATTTTCTTTATTAGAGGATTGGTTTACTTTTTCTTTTATACTTTATTATTATATTAATAATGATACTAACACAATAGTGCTTACTATACTACAGTTATTGTTTTACATATTTTAACTCATTTGATTCCAAATTTGCTGTAAGAGATTGGCAATGATATAGTTCCCATTTTACATATAAGGAAACCAAGGATCATCATATTGAATATCATGTAAAACAAAAGAGGCAAGCTAGGATTTGAAGACATAGTCTGTTTTTAGTGCTAACCACACTGCCTCTCACGTGTCAGTTTTCCCTTGATGCACATACATGTGAGCATGCAAAAACAACTCAGTAATATGGATCTAATAAGGAGTAAGAATAACAGGAAATTCTGGGTCTAGTCATATTTCTTCTTCTACAACTCTTCCTTGCTTGTTTAAAGATTTACAGTGATTTTTTGTGTATATTATGTATACATATGAAAGTGATTTATGGGTTTGGAATGAATTAATTTTTGTGTGAGGTAAATAAAAATGTTCTTTTTCTATGCTTAAATTTCATTCAATTTTGTTCTATTCTTAATAGTGAAAAGTGGCTTTTTTGTCATTTGCTATGTTTTTACAAAAATGGTGTTTTTGTGACGGGACTTTCTTTTTGTTAATTCTGCATAATTTTAATAATACTAGTTTATGTATGTGTAGCAGTAAGATATTTTGTTATTTCTATAAGAGAATATTTACTTTTTAATATGGACTTAAAATATTTCTCAGCCTTTATTTCATGAAGGTAAAATTTACTGGAAGCACCATTAATTATAATTAACTCTGAATGCTTTTGCATTTATAAACAGAATTACTACATGAGACAGAAAAATTAATGAAGGAAAAGCTAGAATTGCAGTGTCAGGCTGAGAAAGTACATGATGAACTTCAAAAACAAATGAAAGCTTTGGAAATAGATGTTGAAGAGCAAGTCAGTTGGTTTATAGAGATGGAACAAGAAAAAAATGCTGAAGTAATGGATTTAAGACAGCAAAACCAAGCACTGGAAAAGCAATTAGAAAAAATGAGAAAATTTTTAGATGTAAGTATTTGCAATTTGATATTGATTTTTCTCAGTAGAATACTATGTGATACTGTTCTATATTATTTTAACTTTAAATTATAGGGACTCTTAATATTTTTGCTTATGTGTGTATTCCACCAATGGGGAGAGTATTCCAATAATTTATTATGTAACAATCAAAATGAAAATAGTAAAACTAGGGCAGGGAATGTAGCTCAGTGGTAGAGTACTGCTTAGCATGAATGAAATGAGGCCAGCCCTAGGTTGAATCACCAGCACCAAAAAAAAAAAAAAAACCTAAACAACAACAAAACTTGTGCCACTAGCTTGTGAATAAGCCCTACTAGTTAACGTTCCAAAATTCATAGTTAATCTTCTACTAGTCTCTCATTTAATCAGTAGTCAAAGCAGGTAAGAATTCCAAGAGCTAATTGTCTACCATTGTGTCCACCTCAAAAGGTGTGAACACAGGTAACAACAGTGTGGCACTTGGACTGGAATAGTTGCCAAGCTTCCATTGCTCTCTTCCAAAAAGATGTTAAATCTTTAATTTCACATGGATATTCTTCTTTAAGATTTCTTATAAGCCAGATTTTCTCTTCACATATCAGAGAATTAGAGTCTTATACTATTTATAATTTTAGGTATAAAACTTAAGATTATAAGAAATTGATTTACCAGACAGTTTGATTATTTGCTTAATGACTGAGTTAGCAGTGTAATTTCTCCATTGTACAAGTACATTCATTGATGGAGGAGAATTATTTCATTCTGAGTTTAACATTACCTAAATGAAAACAAATGTACTTCAAATAAATTTTAAGTATTTAAATTTTGTGGAAGAACCCAAATAGGTAATGTGTCATACCAAAAATATTTTTGAATCTTTGTGATTCCATGGTCATCAGTCCTTTCTTTTCAAACAAACTTAACCTATAACTAAAGAGAGATAATCGGTTTAATAAATATCGTTTCTTCAATTACTATTGTTTTTATTATTGTTCAATTTCAGGAGCAAGCCATTGACAGAGAACGTGAGAGAGATGTGTTCCAACAAGAAATACAGAAGTTAGAACAACAACTTAAGGTTGTGCCTCGAATCCAGCCCGTTGGTGAACATCAAACTAGAGAGGTAAGAACTTTATTGGTATTGCCTATTTGTATCTTGAGTGTGAAGTAAGAGTTACATTATGAAAAACTTAAAAGTGAATAAGGTATAAATCTTAAAAATCAGGACATTGAATGTTACTTAAATGTGAGGAGGTCATTAACCCTAAAAAATGTTTATATTGGACTAGGGGTTATAGTTCATGGTAGAACACTTGCCTAGCATACCTGAAGTCCTGGATTTGATGCCAGCACCATCAAAAACAAAAAACAAAACATAAAAGTGTTGTACTTAAATTTGGAATTATTTCCATCTTTATATATTTTCTAGTATTAAATAAACTTCTCTGCCTAGTTCTCTACTCCCATCCCAACTAAACTGATAATTCTCTGTAGTCACTCTTTACTAATTATTTCCCTTTCTCTTCTCTTTTACAGTCCACTACAATGAAGTTTCCAACATCTTTTTCTTGGAATTTTATACCCCTTAGTATATTTAAACTGTTCCTATGAAGGTTACCCAAAGCCTCTTGGCTGTATCTAGTAATCACCTCTCTGTCTTTAATACTACTCAACCATTTAGAGACACTCATTACAGTCTTCTATAAGTATCGCCTTCTCTTGACTGCTGTGACACACCTACTGTAGAGTGTGGTCTCTCTCCTCCAGTATTTATTTGTCTTCTGCCTACCCAAAATAAATGAGGGGTACCTCATGACTTAGTCTTAGAGTCCTCGTTCTTCCGTTTTTACATTTTCTTCCCAGTCATCTGTAAATTGCCCCACAGATGTTCCTTTATTCCTAACATCTCTGTTTAACTCTGTACTTGAATTTTCAACTGCCTACTCCGTCTCCACGTAGATGTCTCATTTTTAACATATCCAGGAATCATATTCTTCCTGAATAGCCTTTATCAAAAAGACAAGAATAAAATTATTCCTTCTTCATCTCAATAAATGTTGTGCCTTCTAAATCATCTTCTTTGCTAAGTTCTAGAATTCTTCCTCAGTCCCACTCCTTCTCAGCCCTGATCCCAAACCATTAATGGATCAGATTTATACTATATCTTTTTATTCTTTTCACCTTTATTCATTTCCCTGTGTCTTAGTTGTCATTATTATTTGCCTATATGTGTGAGGTAGCCTCCTGACCAGTCTCCCTGCTTCTACTCTGTCACTCCCACTGTCCATTTTCCTCATACAGAAAACTCTACATTTATTAAACAAATGCTACATGGGAAATATTATACATATTTATATGTATATCACTTATATATATTTCTAAAGATGGCTTATCCCGGTTATAAAGAGATTGTGCTTGAGATAAGGCAATCCCAGTGTGGATCATGGCTGTGCTATGTAGTAGATGTGTGACAGTAACTAAGCTACTTAACCTTTTAAATCTATTTATTCATTTCTAAAATAAAGACAGTAATAGCTCCCACTGCATAGCAGTATTAGTGTGGCCCTTAGTTAACACTTAAATTCAACTACTGTTATTTCTGAAAATAATTTTATTGCTGAAAATTATCTACAATTTCTAAGAAGTTTACTTGATTCATTTCTCTTAAAAGTACCTCAATGAAGTATAAAATGCCTATAAGTTCATTGTAATGAAATTTTAAATCTGCTAGAATAGCAGAAAAGTCATCATTCCCCTTGTTTGTAGTCATTGCCCTTATTTCTAACAAATGTATTTTTAGCTTTTGAAAAACAGTGACTTATTCATTGAAACTCAAAAGATAATTCAAGATCTAGAACTTTGACTGCCATTTTCTACTATATAATTTTTTAAAAAATATTTGAAAGTTGACCTATCTCATTCATGAAACTTTAAGGTATGTTTGAGTTTCCTCAGGAACATTGTGACCCATTTGTTCTCTGCTTACCCTGCCAGAACTAATCCCAGCTTCTGTTTTTCTGAAGACCCAAAAATTCCAACTGTGAAAACATTATAATATGCCATTTCATTGTACCTGTTTTATAGCCTTTTCTTATGAACTTAATCCAAAACTTAGTCAACCTATTATTCTCAGTAGCTTTATTACTGTTAAAATTTAATCCTGTAATTATAATTAAGCTTGCATTTTTTAATGTTCTGAATAATGATTGTCATTTTGTATAATTGCCTCCAAGTATTTCACTGAATAAAGGCAGTATTCTTTTATTTCTTACCATCACTTATCTTTTTAGGAACTTCCTCTCCCTCTTGATCAGAACTAATTTCATAAATTATCTTATTAATCCTTCCTGTTTTCTTCTATCCCAGAGCCACTGAATTGAAGGCACTTGCATATCAGTCTTCAGGGATAAGTTCTGGGATGTGTCATCATTTATTTTGGATGCAGGAGAAACTATTAAGACACTAAATGTACAGCTCTCTCTTACCACCCATCCTCATCTCTATTCTGGGATGGTGCAATGTATAGATTGAAAGTGCTTTGTAAATAACTATTATCAAAAAATAATTCATGAAAGTTTTTTTTCAGGTTATCTTACTTCACATTCTGAGAGCAAGTCAGTAAGTACTCTACAAATTTGCCATCTTTAAGGTCATAGGTCTTAGTATGATTGTACCATTACTAGATAATTCAACATTATTCAAAATGTGGTTTTCCCCTCTTTCTAGCTAAAGTCTTAGTCTTAAGAGAAAGAAATTTTTCTAAAAAGGGTTGAGCAAAAGCAATATTTGTTGTTTACTAGTGCTGCCTAGTTCTTATCAACTTGGGAACTATCAACCTTTGTTTGAGATAATAGTTGCTATCCTTATAAAAATGAAATTAATATAGCATTTCAAAATGTTTTTTGAAAAAAAATGATTTTTGAGATGAATTAAAAGTTATGAACTTTTCAAATTTTTAGATTTTTTTTGTTTATTATATTTTCAGGTTGAACAGTTAACAAATGATCTAAAAGAAAAAACAGACAAGTGCAGTGAGCTGCTTCTATCAAAAGAACAGCTTCAGAGAGATGTACAAGAGAGGAATGAAGAAATTGAAAAGCTAGAGTTCAGAGTGAGAGAACTGGAACAAGCCTTACTTGTTAGCACAGACAATTTTCAAAAGGTGTGACATTTTGAGTTAACTTTATTAAGTGTTTTAATGAAGAAAAGTTTGATACACAAACATCAGAGCTTGAATAAGAAAGCTTGAGGGTGGGGGCAGATGGGAAAGAGCCTTCATTTTTATCTGAGAAATGCATTTTAAGTGTCAAAAGTTCCTGTTTGACTCTATGAATGTATTCAAGACTGAATATCTGTAACTTTTTGATATTCACTAATGTAGAGTTTGTCCTCCTAACTGGTCAGAGAGAATTGCTACTTATCCAAAAGGAAACACGAACACACACACACACACACACACACACACACACACACACTCTGAATAATCAGTATTTAATGTCTGAAAATTTGAGAATATTCTTATATATTTAAAGGTAGTGGACCAGAAACAATTTGGAGCCTTAGAAGCTAAAGCAGAATTGTCTCTAGAAGTGCAACTGCAAGCTGAGTGAGATGCTATCGACAGAAAAGAGAAAGAGGTAAGGACTTTTTTTTTCTTTCGTGTGTGTGTGTGTGTGTGTGTGTGTGTGTGTATTAGATGTAGATGGGCAAATATCTTTTGTTTTATTTACTTACATCGTTCTGAGGATTGAACCCAGTGCCTCACACATACTAGGCAAGCGCTCTACCACTTTATTTTTAAATGACAAAATATGTTTTGAGTTATTTTAAAATCAGTTACCTTGAAAATATCATTTGAACAAAATGAAGCTTGTGGTCTAAAACCAAAGTATAGACTTTCTCAATTCAGTGCCTAAATTGATCTTCAAGACAATAAACATGTGAACTGATAAGCTTATGAAGGAAGTTTATTCCAGGTTGAGAGGATAACTAGTGTGAGCACTTTGAAGCAAGAAGAAATTTAGAGAGGGAGAAAGGATAATTTAGCAGGTACGGGCTGAATGAAGAGGACAGTGGAGAAATGTAGTAGTTAGGACAAAAGGCAGCATCTCTTTTCTCCTGTTCGTGCTATGGGCATTGAGTTTTTGCTCCTCTCTACTGTGAATTTGGGTTTGCTTGCTTTCCTTTTTCTTTTTAAACTTTTCCCTGAGAATTGATAGTATTGTTTTACAACATATGAAGCTTGTGCTTAAAAGATTAATAATGAGCTAGGAATGGGAATTTAGCTCAATGTGGGTTTGAATCTGCAGCACCACAAAATAATAATAACAAGAAAGTAACTATAAAGTTATCCTGTGTTGCCCTTCTCCCTCCTTCTTAAAGAGAAGGATCCAATTAGGCATGGTGGTGCATGCCTGTAGTCCCTGCTTCTCAGGACTCTGAGGCAGGAGAATGAATCACTTGAGCCAAGGAGGTTAAGGTCAGCCTAGGCAACATAATAATACCCCTGTGAGAACAAGAAAAGAAAATTTACCTTTAGAGCTATAGTAATTTTAACTTTCTTTGTCTACTAGTAGTTTTCCTAAAACATATAATACTCAACATTGTATAGTAATAAATAATTTTAAATGTTTAAAATGTTTTTAATTATGTTTTTGTCTCTTTCCATAGAATTTTTCTCAGAACATTTAAATTTATTTTAACAATTACTTATTTTGCTTAAATATCGTAGAAGTATTTGGTAATAAGTACTTGGAAATCTGTTTACAAAACTAATTTAGACATCAGCTAAAATGACGGTTCAGTGAATTTGTAGTTCAAAGAAGAAAAAAGGAATCCATAGAAATTACTATAGTTGAAATGATCCATGAGAAGGATCGTTTTCCCATTTTTATGTAACATCTGAGAAGTTCTTGTTTATTAAGTTTGGAGTTTTCATGGAAGCAGTGAGCACATTTTTTGTGTGTGTAACTATTTCTGTATATTTGAAAGGAATTAATACTTAATGATTTATCTTAAATACTGAATAATCTCCTCCCCCAAAAAATGAACCTTCACAACTGGATCTAAAAGTAGTGGTAGTTGATTAAGGATACTTGATGTAGCTTACTAGTTGTTTCTCTTCATTTGTGTGTGTGTTCTGGGGCTCAAAGGGCCTCACACAAGCATTCCATCACTGAGTTATTTCCTTAGCCCTAATTCTACACACACACACACACACACACACACACACACACAGGTTTTTTTGTTTTTGTTTTTGTATTTTGAGATGGAAGCCATTAAGTATAGTGCCAGGCTGACTATAAACTCCAAATTACAGGGTTCAAGCAATCCTCTCACATCAGCTTCCTGAGTAGCTGGAACTACATTCATGTGCCACCATGCCCTATTATTTTTATTATCATTTGAATGTAATATATATCTACTAACACCTTAATTTCCTGAATTAAGTTTCTAATAAACATCTACCTTTTACTCAGGATCATAGTACTAGTAGTACAGAACTATAAGAAACCATAGAGAGCATCTGTTAACTGACTTTCAGTTTTTGCAGATAGAGACCCAGAGCCAAAGATGTTGAGTGAATATATACAAATTAAAATAACAGCTGACCTTCATTTACTTGCTTTAAATAACTATAATGAGTATTCTATCAGAACTCACTCCCTTACCTATAACTGAATAATGAGAGGTATGAATGTAGAATTAAAGCATATGTCTTTTAATGAAAATAACTTAAGCATTCTATCCTGAAAACTAGGCAAATGTTTTCAGATATCCTATTGAGTATAAACATAAAGATATCTTTATGTATCATTATAGTTGAGACGTTCAAATACTCCTAAAACCTAGATTTGTATAAAACATTTTTTTGAAAGTTCATTAGACTATTTAGAAATGTGGGATGAATAAAAAGAAGAAAACAGCTTCTTATAGGAGAAGGAAATATTGTGGAGACAATAGTTATTTTGAGAAAAGGATCAGTAAGTTTTAGCTCTCTGTAGAACTAATGAGCTCTAGTTTACCGATAGCAATAGTAAATAATAGTTAACTTTGCTGAGGGCTGAGGGCTAGAAAGTATATTAAATGCCTTGTCCTATTAACCCTTAACACTCCCCCTGGGAATAGATTCTGTTCTAAAATCTCCTAATTTGCCAATGTGTGACCTGGTCCTTAAGAGAGGTTAGTACTTAGTACAGACATAAAGAACTGATTCTGGAACCCTATGATGCTATGATGCCAGAACACTGAATATATTTTGCTTGTTAGTGAAAAATGTTAAAGACTGTCATTCAACATTTATTATTAAGCTGTTTCTGAATGTAGAGCACTTTTGTTCAGTTGTGAAATCAACACCAGACTTCAAGGAATATGCTATCTAATTAGTGGAACATATATAAGTTTTTTAACATTTTTTTAAGTTGTTGATGGACCTTTATTTTATTTTTTGATTATATGTGGTGCTGAGAATCGAACACAGTGGCTCACACATGCCAGGCAAATGCTCTACCACTGAGCCACAACCCCAGCCCCTATACTTTTTTTTTAAGAGAAAAAAACACTTAAAAAATAAAATAAGACTCAAATAGGTACAAATCAGTGTCATCCAAATAGTCTAGATATCAATTGGTAGATAAGTAAAACAAGTTTAAACCTTTCTAATGTTCTGGTTTGGGTGTTGTTATAAGACAGCCTGAAACTAGAGTCTGCTTGAATAACAAGAATGTTCCATAGTGTCATTTGGAGAAACTAAAGTCTGATGTGATGTCTAAAGTTCAGCTACTTAAAATAAAAAATGTTAGTACTTTAAACCAGTCCTTCTCTGCATATGAATCAGCTGGGGATCTTGTTAAAGTGCAGGTCTTTTTTTTTTAATCTTTTTTTTTTTAATTTTTAGTTGTAGAGAAACTAAATACCTTTTTTTTTAATGTGGTGCTGAAGATCAAACCCTGTGCCTCACGCATGCTAGGCAAGCGCTCTACCACTGAGCCACAACCTCAGCTTCCAAAATGCAGATCTTAAGTGCAGCACAAGATTCTGTGCATCAAACGTGCTCTCACATGATGCCTATTCTGCTGCTCCAGAGACTACACTTTGAGTAGCAGGGCTTTTAAGACATAGAGCTAAGAATTTGACTATTAAGTGATATTACAAGGAAAAAAAAAGGTCATGTGAGGGGGGGCAGCAATTTTACTTAAATAACTATGTGTATGTTGATTTTATAATACCTTGTCATTAAAATTTGTTATAGAAGAGAATAGGTGCAAATACTGTCAGATAACTTTGAAGAAGATACAGTCATCACAATTTTCAATAAACTAACCTGGAAATTATATATGTACAACCACTAAATGTATTTTAGTGTCTACAGAGTTCAATATCAGTGTTACAAAAAAAAATTAAGTAGAGGTCTTAGACATTAGTTATTAGAAACAGGATAAATTATAGTTTAGGACTGGAACTCCCCAGGTTCAAAAGGTGGTTTCACCACATAGTAGACATGTGACCTCAGGACAAGTTACTCCTTGCTGTAACTCCCTTCCTCAGTTCTGAAATGGGGTTAATCATAGAATAGAGCTCCTAAGGTTGTTACAGGCTTTTAAAAAAATAACAATATATAAAGTACTTTGTACCCATGCCTAGCAGTAATTCTCTATAAATAATAGCCATTATTTAGTATTGATACCATTTCTGTTTAAGAAATATTAGGCTGATTTTTTTTTCCTTGCTGATTTCTTTTTTTAGGCTGATTTTTAAGGCCTTGCCTTGCCTGTGCTAGAATGATTCTAATTATGTGATGTATCAGTATATAAGCAAGATATGCCCCTTTTCAACTTTAAGGCACTAAATGATTTAAAGTTGGCTCTGAGCCAGTTACTACTAAACACTGCTTCTGCATCTTAGGTTGCTGTTAATGCAACATTTTTGATCATCAAGTAAATATATGTTTATAAATTCATTTATTAAATATTAAGTAGTTGTGAAGCAGTGAGCTAAAGTGACTGCTAATGTCCTCAAACCCATTTTTTTAAATAGAGCAATAATTAGCTCTTAATATTCGTCATCAGGTTCATTTTTTTTTTGGATAACCATCAAAGAGGATTATTTTACTTTTATTACTAATAATCTATCTTCAAAAATTAAATTTCTGTTTTCCTATAAGTAAGAGCTCTCTGATTTTCTACTAAAATTATTTTGTTAACTTACTCTGCAATTCAGACCTAAGGATCTCTTGACCTTATTGTGTATCTCTGCTTCCATCTGCTTAATCAAACCACAAAGCAGCCAGGGCATTCAATGGATTATAATTAGATATTTGTGGGACTATATTAAGTTAGTTTTATTTGATACTAGAATAACTGAATTAATTCTACAATTTTTCTAAGCTTTTCAATAGCAACTAACTTAATTTTAACTGAATTTAACATAAGAGTTAGCATGTGGACTGCTCCTTTCTGTGACTCTTTCTGCTTATGGTAGAAAATGTTTCCTGGTGTCCTTCTTTAAGGTGTCTTCTAATTGGGCAAGATGGTTTAAGAATGTGCAGTGTGACAGGCACGGTGGCACACACCTATAATCCCACAACTCAGAAGTCTGAGGCAGGAAGATTGCAAGTTTGAGGCCAGCCTCAGCAACTTAGCAAGACCCTAAGCAACTTACTTAGCATGACTCTATCTAAAAACTATAAAATGTAAAAAAGGGCTGGGGATGTGGTTCCATGATAAAGCTCCCTTGGGTTCAGTCCCCAGTGCCAAAACAAAAAAAAAATAAACAAACCAAAAGACAAAAAAAAAGAATGTGCAGTGTGAGCATGTCTAGGAACCATACAGGTATGGCTGGCTTAGAAAACCACTTTCCTTTATTCTTATGAATTAAGCATATGTACTTTGTAAAGCAAATACGACATTCTTTTTTTAAATTTTTTTTTAGTTGTAGTTGGACACAATATCTTTATTTTTATGTGGTACTGAGGATCGAACCCAGTGCCTCACATGTGCACAGCAGGCGCTCTACCACTGAGCTACAGCCCCAGCCCCAACATTCTTAATTCTATCTTGACAAACATCTGTGTAAAGTTTTTTTTCTTTACTTTTCATAATTTTGATTAATTATGGAGAAACCTTGCAAACCCCACCCAAATGATCAGAATCAATATTACCAGTATTCAGGAAAGAAAGACATCGAGTACTTCCTAATACGAAGGAATTAATTTGTTGTACTTCTATGAAATGCATAATCAGAATCCACTTGGGGAAATATTAGACCACAACCAACTGAGGCCACCATGCATCTATTAGACTGGGCACAATAAAAAATAGTGACTCCACCAAGTGCTGGTAAAGAGGGAGTGAAACTGCATGTCACATACATTGCTGGTAAGCAGTGTAAAGTAGGACTGCTACTCTGGAAACTAAATCTGGCAGTGTCTTGTAAAGGTAAACGTACATCTGTTACACAGCCTAGCAGTCACACTTGTAGATATTTAATCAACAGAAATGAAAACTTGTGTCTATTTATGAACCTATTTATGAATGTTCACAGTAATTTTCTTTGTAATAATCAAATACTTGAAACAACCCAGATGTCTTCCAGTAAGTGAATGGATGGAGAAACTGTGATATATTCATACAATGAAATACTATTCACCAATTAAAAAAGGAACAATCAATACCCTAAACTTCCTGTGTGTTATGTAACTTCTAAAATGACAAAATTATAGTGATAGAGAACATATCAGTAGTTGCCAGAGGTTAGGATTAGGGAGAGAGGGTAGGACTACAGAGTAGTCTCCGTGGTGATTGAAATAATTTGTACCCTTATTGTGGTACATATATATGAACCTGTTCAAGTGATGAAATTTCATAGTACTGTATGCCAAGAGAAAAAATGAGTACATGTAAACAAATGAAATTTTATTAAAACCTATAGTTTAAATAGAATTTTATCCATGTCAGTTTCTTAGTTTTGATAATGTGCTCTGATTATATAAGCTATTATTGGGGAAAGCTGGCTGAACCCCTCAAGTAGTTTGACTTACATTAGTCCAAAAAAGTTTTTTTAAATTAATGGACATGTAACAAAATAACCTGTCTGTACTCTTTAAAAAATTTAAGATCACAAAAGACAAAGGAATGAATCACTTTTTTTTTCTTAAAGAACTTTTGGCAAAATTTGAATAAACTCTCTATACCAGATAATATTATGATAAGTTAATTACTCTTTTGATCATTGTACTGCAGTTATGTAAAAGAATGCTCTTATTTTTAGGAAATACACTACAGTATTTAGAGGTAAAGAAGCATCTATCTGCAAGAAATCTTCCCACATTTTAGACAAGAAAAATAATGAAATTTTTAAAAGAAAAAAACTTTAGCATGTGTGGTTCATTTATTCTTCAGACTTCTGGTTGTTAATTTTATTATCTTTACAACTCTCTTCACTTGATTTTTTCTTTTCCTTTGTTACAAAAAGGGTATTGAATATCAAGCAGCTATGGAATATCTCCAAAAAATAGACAGAAGAAGCTTATTATCTGAAATTGAAGTACTACGTGCTCAAATTAATGACAAGAAAATGACCTTGAAAAGAGAACAAGAAAATGATAAACCAAACCTAGGTATGTTACAAAACAGACTCATATAATTACACAAATGGGTGAAAATATTTCACTTTACATTATTATTACTCAGTTAAAACATTTCCTTTTAGTGGTATTGATTTCTCATTTTCATAACATTAATTATATTGATTACTGTAGTGGCTAGAGGATTGTCAAATTGGTTTTAAACAACTGTATCTAATTTTAAATACAGTAGCCTTACCTTGACCAAGTTAAACAAATTAATTTCATGGTCTCTTTTTGTTTGTTTGTTTGTTTTAATTAGTTATACATGACAGTAGAATTCATTTATGCACTTTGATATATCATGCATAGATGGGATATAATTTCTCATTTTTCTGAGTATACATGTTGAAGAATCATATTGGTCATGTAGTCACATATATACATACAGTAATAATATCTGTTTCATTCTACTATCTTTCCTATCTCCAAATTTCCTCCCCTCTTCTCCCATCACTTCCCTCTATCTAATCTAAGGTAACCCTATTCTTTCCTACTAACCCCCACCTTATTGTGAATTAGCATTCACAAATTAGAGAAAACATTTGGCCTTTAGTTTTATGGGATTGGCTTATTTTGCTTACCATGATATTCTCCTACTCCAACCATTTTCTGGCAAATGCCATAATTTCACTCTTCTTTAAAGCTCTGAGTAATATTCCATTGAGTATATATACCACATTTTCTTTATCCATTCATCTGTTGATTGACACCTAGGTTGGTTCCATAGATAAGCTATTGTGAATTGAGCTGCTATAAACATTGATACAGCTGCACCACTATAGTGTGCTGATTTTAAGTCCTTTGGGTATATAAACCAAGGAATGGGGTAGCTGGGTCAAAGGGTGGTTCCATTCCCAGTTTTCTGAGGAATCTCCATACTGCTTTCCATAGTGGTTGCACCAATTTGCAGTCCCTCCAGCAATGTATGAGTGTATGCCTTTTCCACCACATCCTCGCCAACATTTGTTGTTGCCTGTATTCTTGATGATTGATTGCCATTCTGACAGGAGTAAGATGAAATCTTAGAGTAGTTTTGATTTGCATTTCTCTAATTGCTAGAGATGTTGAACTCTCTTAAAGCTGTACATTAAGAAAGGTGTTTTACATACTAGAGGATAACTACCTAAAGGAAAAGGAAATCCATAATGAAAGTAGCCATTTCTTTTTAATCCCTCTTTTTAAAAATTTAACTATAACAACATACAGAAAAGTGAACAATTCAACTCTTCAGTATGACATTATTTTTTAAAATTTTTTTAATATTTATTTTTTAGTTGTAGTTGGACTTAATACCTTTTTTAAAATTTATTTATTTTTATGTGGTGCTGAGGATTGAACCCAGGGCCTCGCACATGCTAGGCGAGCACTCTACTGCTGAGCCACAACTCCAGCCCCAGTATAACATTATTATATGAATGTCTGTGGAGGAGACATTGCTTGTGTTAAGAAGTAGAACATTGCCCACGTCCTAAAGCCGCCCCCTCTTTAGTAACTTAGAGATTATCCTGATTTTTCTTTAGTTTTATTACTAATTTATATATTCCAAAATCATATATGTTAGTTTTTCTATTTTTGAACTTTATCTGTATATTTTATGTCTTGCTTCTGTCACCTTCCTGAATTATCCCAACTTACTGCATTTATCTATAGTTCATTTTTGTTACCATATAGAATTCTCTTGTTTGGATATTCTACAACTTATATAATATTTCATTCTGTGGTTGATTAGATTTGGATTGTTTCTGCTTTTTAGCTATTAGAGTCAATGCTGTTGTGGACACTGTTGCAAAGTGTTTCTAATGCAGTTGTGCTTATGTCTTTCTAGGAGTGAAATTGCTGGGTCCTAGGATTCATATCTTTAAATTTATTAGAGAACACCAAACTATTTTAAAGAGTAGTTTTGTTAGGGGCTGCGGTTGTGGCTCACAGGTAGAGTGCTCACCTAGCACATTGGAGGCCCTGGGTTTGATCCTCAGCACCACATAAAAATAAATAAAATAAAGATATTGTGCCCAACTACAACTAAAAAATAAATATCTTTTTAAAAAGTAGTTTTGTCAATTTGTGCATGCACTAGCAGTATGTGAGAGTTATGTTATATACAACTTTGCCAACTTTCCAATCCGTTTGGTGTGCAGTACATAATTGTAGTTTTAATTGATTTTAATTATTCAAGTGGCTTAGTGCTTTTTCATATGATTATCAACTATTTGGATTATTGTTTTTGTGATATGCTTGCTTGGATCTTTTCCCCACTTTCTGATAAAAGTCTATTTAATTTAACTATAAATGGAAATCGTTATTAAATTCTTATCGTATCTATTGAGGACACATGCATCTTTAGTAACTGTTTCATGTAGTGATGATAGAAACACCTGTGCTTTTGCAGACTTTAAAATCACAACACAAGCTCAAAATTTGTCATTGAAAAGCTGAATCATGTTAAAATTCTTCAGAGAAAACAGGTATAATAAGTTAAATTAAACATATCCCTGTAGACAAAGGCTTAATTGAAAAGTTTTAAAGGTAATTAATATTGTTTATATAGAATGCTATTGAAGTCTTATCTCTGTAGATTCATGTTTATATGTGTAAATTATTAACCTCTACCCCTAAGAAATAGTTTTAAAAGCTAAATTAACATGATTATCATCTAAAGTCAATGTTATGTCCTTCTTGTAATATCATTCTTACTAATTGTAATGTCTATTGATGAACTTTGCTAGAATTTTAAGTAAAAACTTTTCTTATTAAATATGTAGTGTTACATATTTATGGTGGGATAGAAAAACAAGAGAGTAAAAATCACATCTTGAGTCACATAAATCCTAAAATAATGACTATTTAACACCCAAGTAAATATGTCTACAGACCTTTTCAATGTCCATATGTACATAAGTATATTTTTTGTCATAAAAACAGGATCCTGATGCATATTTTGTAACCTGTTCTTATTTAACATGTATAAGATTTTAGTTCGGGGATTGAACTCAACCACTGAGCCCTCTTTTATATTTTATGTAAAGACAGAGTCTCACTGAGTTGCTTAGCACCTCACCATTCCTGAGGCTGGCTTTGAACTCATGATTCTCCTGCGCCACTAGGATTACAGGCTTGCACCACACACCTGGCCGAGATTTAAATTCTTGAGTTTGTTTTCATTGTAACAAACGTGTATTATGGAGGTTTTGGTTCGTTTTTATTGAAAAAAACAAGATCTCAACTGGAGTTTGGACTTCCATTTCTGGAACAATTATAAAAGTAAAGTTCCTAAGGACTGTCTGCAAAGAGAGGCTGAACAAAAGAAGCAACCATTATAGTCATAGATACATGAATGACTCCTACAAGTACTATGTGCGATTTTCAAAAGTTCTTAGAGGGCTGGGGTTGTGGCTAACTGTGTGAGGCACTGGGTTCAATCCCCAGTACCACATACAAATAAATAAATAAAAGTATTGTGTCCATCTACAACTAAAATTAATAAATAAATAAATTGGTTTTTTTTAATTTTTTTATATATTTTAGTTTTAGGTGGACACAATATCTTTGTTTTTACATTTACGTGGTGCTGAGGATAAAACCCAGTGCCTCATGCATGCTAGGCAAGCACTCTACCACTGAGCCACAACCCCAGCCCCTGTTGTTAAACTTTTATTATTTTCATAAATACTTCTGAAATCTTGGCCACTACCACTATGAGGAAAACATGCATAAAGTTTATTTGTATTAAACTTTGGGGACTGTAATCCTTTCATGATTGCTTTGCAGTTATCTCCTATGCTACAAATCAGTTCTTATCAATAAAATATTTATAAACCAAATAGGAGTTACTAGGTTAAATTATAAATATTGATCATTTTTTCTTTAGAACTTTTGGAATATACTGTGCAGCAGAAGCAGTCTCAAATTCTGGAGATGCAAGTGGAGCTCAGCAATATGAAAGACAAAGCAAGTGAACTTCAAGAACACCTGAGTTCAGAAAAAATGGTAGTTGCTGAACTAAAAAATGAACTTGCGCAAACGGAATCGGAACTTGAAACAACACTCAAGGCACAGCATAAGCATCTAAAGGAATTAGAAGCATTCAGGTATACCACACTTCCTTATTATAAACGTGTATTAGTGAAGGAATTGGAGTAAATTTGTCATAAATATTATGCAGATATTATAAAAATAAAATACATGTTGTTTAAGTAGCATGTGATTTTGTTATTCATAGGAAAAAACTACAGTAGAGGGTGAAAATCCCCAATTTTTCCAAATTATAAGTTTAAGATTGTTTTGGCCCAATCTGTATTGTGGCCCTCAGTTCTATTTGAAACTTGTATAAGATATACTTGTGATCTTTATTTTACCTGCAGCCAATATGAACTTAACCTTTATGATCTCAATATGTTTCAGAATTTAGTTAGCTAAAATACACAGTATTTGAAGATATAACGCTTATGAAAAGGATATATTTGTTGGTGTAAATACTAAGGTATTTCGTTTGTAAAAATGCATGACAATTCCCATGTTCAGTAAAAGACAAGGGAAATGTTTTGTTAATATTCTTTTCTAGAAACAGATTGGATAATTGTTACATTGGTAAATAATGGTAGTTGTACTACTAGGAACAGGTAATTTGAAATAAACCACAGTTAATCCTTAATCTCTAAATAGTTTATATTTTTCTATTAGGTAGTTTATAATATGCCTCAGCCCTTTAGTGAAAATGTTGCCTGTTTCTCTCAATACATAGAATAGTTTTATGAAAGTTCATTTATTCATTTTATTTAGATTGGAAGTAAAAGACAAGACCGATGAACTACGTTTGCTTAACGATACACTAGCAAGTGAACAGAAAAAATCAAGAGAGCTCCAGTGGGCCTTAGAGAAGGAAAAAGCCAAATTGGGACGCAATGAAGATAGAGATAAAGAACAACTTGAGGTATTCTCTTTGCCCTTCTATTTTTGGAAACTCTAAACTCTTGAGATTTTTCTCTGTCTAAAATGTCAACCTTGGGCTGGGGATGTGGCTCAAGTGGTAGCACGCTCGCCTGGCATGCGTGCAGCCCGGGTTCGATCCTCAGCACCACATACCAACAAAGATGTTGTGTCCGCCAAGAACTAAAAAATAAATATTAAAAATTCTTTCTCTCTCTCTCTCCTCTCTCACTCTCTCTTTAAAAAATAAATAAATAAATAAATAAAATGTCAACCTTAATCGCTGGGATTGTGGCTCAGTGGTAGAGCGCTTGCCTAGCACGTGTGAGGCACTGAGTTCAAACCTCAGCACCACGTAAAAATAAATAAATAAAGGTATTCTGTCCCTCTATAACTAAAAAGATATTTTTTAAAAAATGACAACCTTAGACTCTTGTATGTGTTGAATATTGTTGTAGTGTTATCTAAACTGAATTATGAAGAAATGTTAATGGTACGATAAATTTTTGTTACATCCAAGGAAGCAGACAGATTGCTCTGCTGCACCATATTTTTGGGATATGAATTAGTACACACACATTTTGATAAATAGGGCAGTTATGTCGGTTTAATACTAAAGTAGTTTTTTGGTTCCTGTTTCCTCTTAAAGAAGGGTAAAAAGAATACTTTCCTGGTACCAGGAGCCCTTCTGTTATACTTCAAGAAGATTTAAAATGAACATTGGGGGCTGGAGCTGGGGCTGGGGCTCATGTGGTAGAGTGCTCACCTAGCATGCGTGAGGCACTGGATTCGATTATCAGCACCACATAAAAAAAAAAAAAACAAAGGTATTGTGTCCACCTATAAATATATATAAATATATTTTTAAAAAACTAAAAAAAGAACAACATTAGGCTTTCTCAGAAACTTATTCATACAGAAGTACTTAACAATAAAAAAACACTATTAATATAGTGAAACTGTGAAGCAAAAACACATTTTTAAAGGTTGTTATTTGGAGAAATTTTCCCTGCTTCATATTTAACTATGTAAGATTAATATTTAAGATTAAAAGTGTTATTATTTTACCAAGCTTTTTCGGGGGGGGGGGTGCATTGTAACAACAATAGTGAGATTCATTATGCCACATTTGTACATGTACATAACATAATTTGATCAGTCTTATTCCCCAGTAGCTCCCCTTTCACCCTCCTCTTCTCCTCTGACTCCCTTCCTCTACTGGTCTGCCTTCTATTATTTTTTTAATTAGTACATTATAATTGTATGTAAAAGTGAGATTCATTGTGTTATATATGTACATGAACAGAGCATAATTGATTAGATTTCATTCCCCAGTACTTCTCTATGGCCTCCCTTTCTCTCTCCATCTTGATGCCTTTCTTCTACTGGTCTTCTTTCTGTTTTCATGAGATTCCTTCCCCCCTGCCCCCTCTCCTCCTGTCTCTCTAGCTTCCACAAATGAGAGAAAATTTAATAAACTGAACAAAAGTTTTATTTTCTATTACCAAATACTACCAATTTAATATTAATAAAGGTGTAATCATGTACTTACAAAGCTTTTTGGGGGGGAGTGGGGGATGCTGGGGATCAAACCCAGAGCCTTGTATATGCAAGGCAAGTATTCCACAACTGAGCTACATTCCCAGCCACTACAAAACATTTTTAATGAATCAAGTTATTTCTCTCACAAGGACTTGAAATTTTCACTTGAGGATCAAAAACAGAGAAATATTCAACTAAACCTACTTTTGGAAGAGCAGAGACAACTACTAAATGAATCACAGCAGAAAACATCTGTATGTAAAGTACATTTTTTACTTCAGATAAGAAAATTTTAAAAATGATCTTGGGAAATTTTTTCTCTATCACTAGAAAAAAAATTACTAATTTGAACTGGATTACTTGAAACAGTAATTAATTAGTTAATTTTCTATGCGTTAAAACATTTTATTTGCTCATTGCATTATGATTTTCTATACTTTGACCATTTTTTCTGGTTATCTCATAAACAGTAAGGTTGTGGATGCCATGAAATATTTATGACTTCATTTCCCTCACCTCTTTCAGTTCTTGATTTTTTGCTTAGTCCAAAGCTGGATCCCCTGCATTTACCTGAAATGTAATGGGATGGCTTGACAAAAATTTTGTTGTGTTTATCTTTTTTAGTATATATATGTGTGTGTGTGTGTGTGTGTGTGTGTGTGTGTATACACACACACATATATATATCAGTATTTCTACTGAAATCATAATGCATATTTTGTGTTCTGTTTTCACCTGGCAGATCATGGAAAATAAGAAATCTATAGAGAAGCTTAAAGATGTCATTTCAGTGAATACTTCTGAACTTACAGAGGTAAAGCTGCCAACTCTTGCTAACGGATATTAATACTACATCTTATTTTTGTTGCAGACCAAAAATTTGAGGTGTGCTAAAATGTGCAAAAAATGAGAACTATATGATGTCTGGTTTGGGAAAGTATAACTTTGTTTTTTCTTTGGAATTAATTCACTAACTGTAGTGTTTTGCATTAGCTTCAAATTCTCCTTAATGAAGCTAAGCTTCGTGAAGAGAAGGTGAAGTTGGAATGCTGTCAGCTTCAGAAAGAAAATACCATGCTTAAGAAGAAGAATGAACAGGTAAAGAAAATTTGATGTCATACATAATGTAAACTAGAGAAGTGAATATCATTATCTTGTATCTTTCTTGGATCTGTTTCTGAGGTAAGGAATATTCATGTAGGACCTTTTCTAGATATGCAATGCTCCCCAAATTGAGTGCATATATATGGTCTCCATCTGTTTTGGATTTTTGGATTATTGCTTTTCTTATCAAATGTCAATCAGTTATTAACTTGCATAGCCTCAAAGAAACTTTTTAAACCAGAAAATTAAGTATTTTATGATCCTCTTTTGAGTAGTTACTGATTCACCGGCCAAGGGAAGATTACATGATAAGGAATCTAAATTTAGGAGACAGTCATATGTGCCCAGCCATTCCTGCTGGAGGTAAATTATTTGAATTGGCAGCAATTTTCTGGGGAATGCAATAAACAGTGTCAACTTCCTGATAGCTCTGATGTTCTTACTGCAGCTGTGAGAGTTGGGGCCACTCTGCCCTCTTCCTTAACCAAGGTCTCAACCCCCTCGATTGAGGCAGGCCACTGAGGAGTATGGCTCTCTATTTCTTTGTCTAAGTCTTGTAGTCCTGATATATCCAGTGCAAAAACCCCTCCCTAACCCATAGGAATTCATGTGTTTTGACTTTTCAGTTGCAGCAGGAAGTCAAAGACTGGAGTACATCACACGCTGAGCTCAGTGAACAAATGAAATCATTTGAGAAGTCCCAGAAAGATTTACAAGTAGCTCTTAGTCACAAAGATGATACTATTAATGTAAGTTTATACTCCAAATACATGTTTCATCTCATGAATTCTCCTGAAATCTTCTGAATTAAAATCGAGAGTCTGCCAACCTTTTGCTTCTTTTCTAGGCTTTGACTAATTGCATCACACAGTTGAATCGGTTACAATGTGAATCTGAATCTGAGGATCAAAGTAGAGATGAGTCAGATGAATTAACCAATGGAGAGGTAGCAGGTAAGATCAGTCTCAGGGAGGTTGAATTCTTTTTTGCTTTCCTGTCTTTAATTAAGTATACAGATGCTACTTTTCAGCTGGCTGAATTTCTTCTTAAGCTTCAGGGTTGTAGACATATATCACTGGATCTATAGATATGTCTGTTGCATTGGCAGAGGTGGGTTGCTGGGGTATAATGTAGCAATAGGCATGTGAAGAACACTGACTTTTTCTATCCCATTGAAAACTAGTAAGTACACTGCAGCTACAATAGTCACATCCTATACCTCTAAGTATTGAACATTGTACAGTAAGAGAAATTTATTTCTTAACTTATGCAGATGATACTTGATTTTGATACTCATCATCTCTATGGCTCTGTGGTTTTAAGGTCCACAGTCAGTCTTAAGAGTCCAGAGGTAGTTGGAACCATAAACTAAGGCTGTGAGAACAGAGGCTAGAGACTATCAGAAAGCTAGAGAGGGAGTGTAACAGTGTTTACTGATGAGGAAAATATTTCCAGATGTTTTCTCCCAAGTTGGATATTGCTTACATAGCAAGTATTTCAAACCACACCTGGTAGTAGATTCAGGGAGAAAATAGAGGATTGAATCTTTCTAAACAAGACACTTACTTGCCCAGGTGAAGATAGATCTGAGAGAGAAGAAAATCTTTTATCTTACAAGAATAGCATAGATAACATTTTAGTTGTGCATACTAGAAATTCACTTTTTTTTAAGACAGACACAGTACTTTTATTTATTTTTATGCTGAGGATCAAACTCAGTGCCTCACACATGCTAGGTGAGCACTCTACCACTGAGCCACAACCCCAGTCTGAAATTCACCTCTCTCTTTTTTTCTTTTTTAAATCTAAGCTTGCAATTCTCTTAAAAGTCATTAGTCTAATCAGTTTAATTATTTAATTGATTTTTTTTTCTTTTGGTGTTTGAACACAATCATTCTTTAGTTTGGGGAAGTTAGGAGAATATAGAGTTAAAAGTAAGGAAAGAAAAAGCTAAAGTCTTTTGTTTTTTAGGTGATCAGAACGAGAAGATCAAAGATCAAATTAAGCAGATGATGGATGTCTCTCGGGTATAGTTCTTTGTAAGAGTCCCATAGTGCCTGTGAATTCTTCCTGTGCCTCACTTTTAAGAATACCTCTCTTTTCTGCAATTTTTAGACACAAACTACAATATCAGTAGTTGAAGAGGATCTAAAACTTGTACAACTTAAGCTAACAGCCTCGATGTCCACAAAATATAATCTAGAAGGTGGGTTCTTCTTGAGAAGAAATTGCCATGTTGGAAAGACTTAAAATTTTATTGGAAAGATAAAGAATGGCTTCTTGCTTTCATGCTTCTTACTTTTCTTGGCACTACTCCCTCAAACAAGTTCTTAAGTCCTTGTACACATATAGAGATAAGCTGTTTTATCCTTTACAGACCAAAAAAAGAAATTAGAAAGTGACTGCAATTCACTACGGTCTTCTAAAGTTGGACTGGAAGAGGAATGCAATACTCTTAGGCAGAAAGTGGAGATTTTAAATGAACTCTACCAGCAAAATGAGATGGCATTACAAAAGTAAGATTTTCATTGTTTGTTATTGTTATCACTGTGTGAACTAACAGATAATTTTATCTTTTCTTAAGATTATTTACAATTTCTTCTAGTTGTAATAAGTAGAGATTTGTCTTTTTTCCTTTGTGTTTTGTTTCCTATAAGTTGCATTTTTCTTTCCATCGTCAGTCTTAAGAGTCCTGAGGTAGTTGGAACCATAAACTAAGGCTGTGAGGACATCGTAATCAATTGTCAAATTCATATGAAGGCAGGAAGTGGTAAACTGGTATTAACAGTCACTGATGTGGAGATACCTCTCAAAGATCTAGACCCTTTCTATGGTCCCACTATTTATTTTAATTACCTTTCATTGTGATCAGTTATGTAATTCTAATGTTTTGAACTTGTATCTCTAACTCTGGACCTTTAAAAATACTGAGTGATTTGGAATGACATGTTTTAATAGAATAAAAACTTCAAAAAGGAATAATATTTACTTATTGATGGTACAAGTTTTGGACTTGAATATCTCAGATGTTCACACTAAAAATTGAACTGTGGCAAGGACCTTAGGAGTTATGATTACAGAAGTACTTGTTTGTAGTATATATTTATATATTAATCTTCTCAGTGTGGAGCTAGTTATTTTTTGAAAGTTCATTTGAAGTTTTTAATCCACAAAAATACTTGAATTCTCTAAAAATAGGTTTTTTTGTGTCATATTTTATTTGTTTGCACCTGATTTTACTCTTCGGCATATATATATATATATATAATCTTGTTAAAGCAAAGACAGACCTTCTTACAGACCTAACTATTTTTAGGTATTTTGACTTCTGTTGCCTAATTAATGCATTAAATATTGAAACCTTTCCATTAACTTTTCTAAAATTCTTTGATCTCCAAGCGACCTTTTTAGAATCTCGAATTTTTGTTCAGGCCAGTTCTAAATGCCTGGCCTGTTTCAAAGAAACATTTCTCATTTTATCACTTTTTTTAAAAAAGAACACTTGTTTTCTCTGTCCCTACTAGTAATATGAATGACCTAAATGGCAATTAATTTTCTTTGTAATGCAGTTAAATTGTAGCACTATTTTCCTCAACTCCTCCAAAATTCATTCAGTCATCATCTGTGGTTTGTACTCTTTTTACTCATCCCCAGGTACTATGTTAGTTCATGCCTCTGTCATCTTTTCTGTTTCTAACCTAGGTGATCTGTCTTCATTCTCTGTTATTTATATTTTTATATAATTTATTTCAAATTCTTAGTAATTTTCTCTATAGCCGCTTGAGTGGACTTTCTAAAATATAAGTCTGTCCATGTCAATATGTGCCTGTGGTTTATGAAGAATTTGCTTTCTATTTGATGACCTGTTCTTTTTTTCTTCCTTGTATCTTTTTAATAGTTTAAATATTTTTAATCATTTTCCTCATCCCCTGTATAAGCTTGATGTAATCATAAATTATAATGGAATTATAATTATATAATTATAATTTTATTCATCTTCTCATAATTTAAAGGCCATGGTATATATTCTGGATTTAATAAAAACCTGACATAGATTAATAGGTTTATTTTTTTTTATGGGCTTTAAGTAGCTCCTGAATCAGATAACTGTTGTGGCATTGTATGTTAGTACTTCATATACTGTGAACTCCACAAGACATTCATTCAATTTATACACATATTTAAAGTTTCTGTAGTTCTGCATTCTACACTGTTGGTTTCTTATTTGAAATTATTTTCATTCTATTTGAACATTGTCCTTTAATGATAGATTTGATTAGTGTATCAAAGGTAGTACAAGGATAAACAGAGAATAGTATTTTATCCACTAAATATTGCTACCTTTATAATCTGTATTAGGTTGACATGAACTTCATGATTAGAGTTAAAACCAGTTTCCATTTTTGAAGGATCTTTCTTTTGGCTACTGAATTTTGACTGTTACTTACTTTTAGCAATTTAAAAATATCCAATTAATTACCATCTGTTTTAAATTTTTTCTTTAAGGAGTCCATTATCATTGTTGTTTGGTCTTATCCCTCGCCTAGTTCCTGTAGTCATTTCTCTGTTTTTTTAACAGTTGTATTGGGAAGTGCCTAGGTGTAGTTTTCCCCACCCCACCCACATTTTCCTCTTGTAGTTATGTTGCTTGGGACCATTAAACATTTCTTGAATTTTCGAGTCTTTTTCTAAATGTTGATTTTACCTCATTCTCTCTTCTGATTATAATAATGCATATTAGAATTTGATTTCCCCTGCCTCCTACATTCTGGATTTATTTCTTCTGGATATTTTCTTCTGACCTGTCTTAAAAGTGCTAGGATTTATTTTACTTCCCAAATCTGCTGCTAAAATCATTCATTGAGTTTAGGATTTTAAAAAGTTCAGGGTTTAAAATATTATTTTAGTTGTAGATGGACATAATATTTTATTTTATTTTTTATAGGATTTTTTAAGAGAGAGAGAAAGAGAGAATCTTAATATTTATTTTTTAGTTTTTGGCGGACACAACATCTTTGTATGTGGTGCTGAGGATTGAACCCGGGCTGCACGCATGCCAGGCGAGCGCGCTACCGCTTGAGCCACATCCCCAGCCCGACACAATATTTTATTTATTTTATGTGGTGTTGAGGACTGATCCCAGTGCCCCGCACGTGCTTCATCACTGAGCCACAACCCCAGTCCTATTTCAGTACTACAGCTCAAACCCAGGACCTTGAGCCATGTGCTCTACTATTGAGCCACCTCCCCAGACTCCTTGCTCTTTCTCATAAGGGACTAGTGTCTTACTGCTTTCCAAGCCACCTTTAATCTCATCATTCTGCCTCTGCCTCCTGAGTATCTTCGACTGTAGGTAGGTCACCACACCCAACTATTTCTTGGTTTTATAGTTTCTAATCCTTTGACAAAATTCATAATCTTTTTTTTTTCCTCTTTTGTGGTGCTGGGGTTTGAACTCAGAGCCTTGTGCATGCAAGGCAGCACTCTACCAACTAAACTATATTCCCAGCCCTGAAATTCATAATCTTGACTTTACCTTTTTGACTATATAAAGCACAGTGATTTTAAAACATGTGCGGATAACCCCATTAGGTGGTTTCCTTTTCTGTGGGATTTTTTCTCACAGAATTTTGTCTTATGGAGTGCCTGGTCAGTTTTGATTGGCTAACATTGTTGTGATAATTATAGATGAAATTTGAGGACTAAGATGAAGTTATCTTCTTATAGAAAAGTGTTGAGGTTACTTGAGTAAGATTGTCACTTTAAACTTAGCAATTAAGATAATTCAAAAATGACTTGTCTTTTCAATGTTTCAGTGTTGTTCCTTTTGGATTTTTTGCCTGTTCATCACTTAAGTGTGCAGTACTTTCTAATCTAAACTCAAAGGCTAGGGCTTTTATTAAGGGTCCCTTTTTTTGTAGCCCCAAACACTTCTTTTTTCCTCTAAGCCCAGGAATTTGATGAAGGCTTAGTTCAGACTCATTATATCTTTGTGTTATCTTCAATATGTGGGTAAACCTAGGAGAAAAGTACCATAAAGTGCCAGCCTTACTTGTAATTCTGAGATTCCTTTTTCTAATGGATCTTGGCCACATACATATATCTTCACTGCCTTTTTAGCTTGGATCCTTTCAAACACAATTTTATATTCTTATAAAGATGTTTTAATTGTTCTTAGTGCTCTCAGACTAACTCTTTGATAATTGGAAACAAAATTCTCTCTGTCCTTCAAGATTCAGTTTTCTCCATGTTCCTTCTTAAGCCAGTGGGGAAAATTATTATTTTCCTTTAGGTGTCATTTATACCTGAAACAGTGAGCTCTTTTATTCTTTAGCATCTTACAAGGTAACTAGTATATTATAGCCACTCATAAAATACTTGCTGAAGAATTAAATGAGAAGCTATATAAGAATATATAATCCCCTTTTTCTATTTGGTATCAATAATCCTTTTTTACTATAATTCTTCTGATTTATGGAAAATTAAGTTTCAAGTTAATTATCTTTTGAATTGGAACTATGGCTAAAGTAGTACAAGGATAGCAGAAAATAGTATTTTTTAAATCATTAAATGTGGCTACCTTTGTCTCAATAGATGAACATCTTGAGTTTCATGATCAGAGTTAAAACTTGTCAGTAGATAATACTCTGATCGTGGGTCAGTTTGGCTTCTTTTTCTGGTTGACACACATTATCAAAACTCAGATTTGTCTTTTTGCTTAATTGCAATTCTTTTGAAATAGATATCTAAAGTGTGAAAAATGTTCTGTGGTTAATTGCATAGATAAAAGACATATTCTAGAAGATTTTTTCTTTGACTGACTATATCTTTATTATGGTACCAGTCTTGGATTGAGAAAAGAGTTCCTCCATGACAAAGATATACTTAGTGTCCTACCCATGGCAGAAACGAGAAAAGAATTATCCCCTGCTTTATCCTAATAAGTTTAATGATGTTAGGTTGATCAGTCCTGATCGTCCACATTGAAGTAAAGTGAGTTTTTATTATCTTACACACAGGATACTTGCCCTTGGGGCACATGTTGTTTTCACATTTATTTTATTTACTGGTAAGTAGAGAATTAAGAGGAGAAGTTAGAAAATGTAAGTGATTTGCCAGAGTTTGATTTACAAAATTGCAGGTTTGAATTCCTATTTTATGTGCTTAAGCATTTTATAGAATTGTGGGAAGTGATATTCACAGAGAGAAACTTTTGATTTGATAACTGGCTTTATTTTAGGAAACTAAGCCAGGAAGAATATGAGAGACTAGAAAAAGAGCAGTGGCTGTCAGCTGCAGATGAAAAGGTGGTTTCCGCTGTACAGGAAGTTAAAAATTACAAGTGAGTTCGGTTTCTAAAGGAGGGTGTCAATGTCTAATGAACTAGTGTTAGCTTTCTTTTTTAATCTTTTTTTACATTATGTAGATAGAAGAAAATAGCATGGAAGTATAAATAACGAGAGGATATGAATACATTCAGTTCACACAGGAGAAAAAATAAATTTCAACTTTACAAATGAAAAATGTTAACAAAAATTTACTTATACCCAATGGGCAAGACCATAGGGAACTTGGTCAATGCAAACAGTTCTGAGGGTTTTGTATGTTGTAGTAATTCTTTAAGAAATCAGTTTGCTGTGTGATGTATCAAGACCCACAAAAGTGTGGCATTTGATAGACCTTGGAAATCTTCTATGGATATAATTTGAAAAAAAGAAAAAAAGTTTTAAGGAGGAAGATATTTCTAGCAGAATTACTTGAGAACACACTGATAAACAGTTAAGGAAATTATAATTTATCATTCAGAATCTCTAGCAATTAAATGATAAAGAAGTTATTAGTATTAGGTTTTTATTTTATTTATTTATTTATTTTTGGTGCTTTACTACTAAGCTACATCCTTAGACCTTTTTTTTACTTTGAGACAGGGTCTCAGTTGCATAGGTTCCCACTTAATTGCTGAGACTGACCTCGAACTTGTGATCCTCCTGCCTCAGCTTCCCAATCATTGGGATTACTGGCATGTGGCATTGCACCTGGCCTGTAGTATTAGTTTTGATCACACTGGATTCATATAACTATAGAAATGTTTTTCTTATGTATGATAAAGTCTTTAAAAGTATAGCTGATGGAATAAAGGCAAAATGGTCAGAATGTTTCAAATGTTATTCAATTGTTGTAATTCTTAGGCAGAGAATTGAAGAGATGGAAGAAGAATTACAGAAAACCGAGCGCTCATTTAAAAACCAGGTAGTAATTAATACTGTCCTGTAGTTGCAGAATTCTTTGATATCTAATACAGACAATTATAGGCTATTATAATGAGTCCCTAAAAACATATTTTTTTAATGTGTTGTCCTTTTCAGATTGCTATGAATGAGAAGAAAGCTCATGATAACTGGGTAAGATTTTTTCCCCCTTTTCTTTATTTTGTGCATAGCCTACCGCAACTGAATTTGAATATTTTCTCTTTAATAGCTCAAAGCTCGGTCTGCCGAAAGAGCTATAGCTGAAGAGAAAAGGGAAGCTGCTAATTTGAGACAGAAGTATGTGATTTTGGTATCTTACTATATGTTTTATAGTGTTTTAAGGTTATGCTAGATATTATCTATGAAGGAATAGATTGCTGTTTCATAATTCAGCCCATTCTTTCTCAATATTCAAGACTATTGGAAATGGCCCAAAAGATGGCACTGCGGCAATATGAACCCGTGATTGTAAAACCTATGCCGGGAAGACCAAATTTACAAAATCCTCCTCGGAGAGGTAGGGGACACATTGTAAAAGGAGCTATTTTATTTCTTGGTGCAGAATGTATGTAAATTACTTTTTATTTCTGTGTGTAATGGTTATGAAATAATCTGAATGATTTGCTAAAGCGGGAGGTGAGGGTTGGTGTCAGGGAGAAGGCTGCCTTAAAGTAGTAACATGGCATTGTTGTCTTTAGGTCCACTGAGCCATAATGGCTCTTTTGGTCCATCCCCCGTGAGTGGTGGAGAATGTTCCCCTCCACTGACAACAGAGCCAGCTGGGAGACCTCCTTCTGCTACTCTTAATCGAAAGGATATGCCTAGAAACGGATTTGGTGAGCATTCACATGTTGCTTTATAGTAAACTGCTTCAAGGTTTTGGTTTTTTTTCCCCTTTTGAATATTCTAATGAAAACATAGAATTTGGGCCTGAACAATATATAGAAGGTAATTTCGTACTTTATCTTAGTGAATGTTTTCTGTAAAATCTGTTCTAGAATAGAAAACATTTTTTTTTTCCTGGAGGTCCCTGTATTATTTTTTTCTTTTAAATTTTACACTGTGAAGTGTAAACCTTTATCTTTAAATTAAATCTCTATGGTGTTCCTTTCCCAAATATTATAAAAGTAGTCTTAAACTTTATGTAGCATACATATTTCCAACATGAAATACTGAGTCTTATTTCCAATTCTAAACAGGACTGTAGTCTTGGTAAGATTGGAAGTCAGGTTATACAGACTAAAGAAAAGCCAGCCTATACATACTTCAAGTCTATAGCTTAAAGTTTAGGACCAGTACTTATTAATCTGCTGTTCTATCAACCCAAGGCAGTTCTTTATTTTACTTAAGTCTCTTCATAAATTGTGATTTACGTATTGGGCAACCCATTTTTTTTAAAAAATATTTTTAATTGTAGATGGACATGATATCTTTATTTATTTTTTAAATGTGTGCTGAGAATCAAACCCAGTGCCTCACACATGCTAGGCAAACACTCTACAACGGAGCTATGACCCCAACCCCTGGGAAACCCATGTTTCATGTTGCTTTCTAGTTATTGTTGAACCCTGACCTGTCCACCAGTGGTTTATTTCTTCTGAAAAATACATACAAGGGCTCTGATCTTCCTTTCCCAAGGGTCAATGGATGGACCTTTACCTTGTACTGGTCTTCTAAGGCATCTGGGAAACCCGTTGCCTCTGGTAAAGGGACCAAGTAATTTCAAAGAATCTGTAATTGTGGATGGAGGATTTTTATTCTTTTCATGTTAGAATAAGTCTGAATCCATTCTTTGATCTCTAACAGACCCAGGATGTGGTCCAGCTCACGTGAACAACAGCTCCAGAAGTTCTTCTCCAGCTAAGGTGACAAATGAGGGCAAGGTAAGTTCTGTAGTTACTGTGAATCATGTGGTCATGCAGGAACATGTAGCTTTCCTACAGTACTTGCTCTTTGCTTTATCCTTCTTTGTGTTCTATTTGTACTATCCCATTTGTTTTTTTAAAAAGCAAACTGTTCCCCAAGAACCTGAGACCCCCTCATTCTCCACCATTACTTCTTTGACTGAGCATCCAGTTGGAGTAAGTACTTAGAGGTTGAGAACTGAATTGGGTTTTATTCTGTGCATTTCTGGGAAGGATATTCAGAGCATGACACTGATCTTGTTTGCTTTAAACTGCATGCAATATTGAGCTTACTTTTCTCCTTCACTTGGGAATGTTGCTTAAGTGTGTACAACTATAATGAACTACAGAATGTGAAAAGTTATCACTCTAACTTTATATGGTGTTTTGTGTTGAATGTTCTAAGGCAAAGTAAATTCATTATAAATTACATAATTCATCATTTTTATTTTTGTTTGGAAGAATGTTATTTAAGAATTCCTCCATTTGTGCAAACCCTATTTTGAGTGATTTGAATTAGACTGGTATCAGATTTTCTGAAAGTGAAATACTGTTTCAGTTAAACAATGATAATCTGAAATGACCTCTTGAGCCAGTCCCAAGAAATGGTCTCATTTGTTCACATAAGTGTATTCTCTTGTAACTGTGTTGCTATTATATCTGGTAGGTCTTCTGCAGCTCTATAATAAAATAAATTTTTAATTGTTTAGTTTCAAACCCACTACTCATAGGAAATGATAAATCAATATCTCAAATGGTGTACAGTAAATGAAAGTAAATATTAAAGCCTTGTCTTCCTAATTTGTGTATATAGCACTGTGATGGAAAATACTTCTCAAGTTCCAGTGTATATATATTCCAGGAATATACATCTCTGGAGAAATCTAAGGGCAGCTTAGATTAGACCCCAAACCCCTTTGTAGTAGAAGATTTAAAAGAGCAAAGACCCATTGTTAGAGAGGAGTAAAGGTGGGAAAAGCATGGCTTGGAGGCAAACCTGGGATTGAGTTCCTTTAATATGCAGTGTGGCCTTCAACAAATTATGATATTCCATTTGCTTTTGTTCCCTCTTATTTAAAACAAGACAGTCTACTTAAAGATCTCAGAGGTTGAATAATATATGAAAGACTTACTGAAGATACTCTGAATAGTAGCTATTATTACATGGGTAGAGAATGGATTTTTCATTTTATTCTGTTCATTCTTAATATGGAAATAATGAGCTATTGTGATGAAAGGGAAGTGATGGGGAGGGGGGGACTCCCTTTGAAATAGATTGTAGTGAACACAGCATGACATACTGGTCAGAAATCACCTCTGTTAATAACCTCTGCCAGTTCTCTTGCCTTTCCCTTTCCTGTGCAGATATAATCAGTAACAAACTGCTCCCTCTTGTGGCATCCTTCCAACTTCTGTAAGCTGTCAGGGGGAATACACAGGAGGGGTGGGTAGAGTTTTGTTGCACTGATGGTGCTCTCTGGACAGGTGCCTGTTTTGGGTTTTAGCTTTTATCGGTGTTGGTACTTTGTCTTAATATATAGGAATTTTAAAACTTTTAACTGCTTTCAAATCTTAAATTGCAGGTTCATATGGCTATGAAAGGGCCCCCTCCTTTCTCAGGGGTACCCTTCATGGGCCCCCCGATGGGCCCCCTGATGGGACGGCCTCCACCACCTCCCATTTGGTATGGACCGCCACTTCAGCTCGTTGGGCCTTTTGGGCCTCGGCCAATTCCTCCACCATTTGGTATGATGATCTGAACAGTAGTGATTGACTTATAAATCACATTCATCTTTCATTTCTATTGCTTGCTAAAACGGTTGCTATCTCAGGTCTTAACAATGAAAGGATAAATCTGAGTACATTTTAACTTTTCCTCCAGTTTTCTGGGACATATGGGACACTACATAATCTTATACTGAGATAGGCAATAGCTATCTCTCATAGACAAGGATAAGGGGCTATATACAGAAAAGCCAGAAATATTACTTCTGCAGATGTTTGTTGAAAATCTGTTGATATGCACTGCAATAGATGGAAAGGTGGATGAGACGCATGCCATAACTTAAAATTTTGTCACAGATATGAAAATCCTATAACATAAAGTTTGTAATCACCCATAATGGAAGCATAAGCAGTAGGTTATAGAATATAGAAAAGGAAAAGTCAAACCCTCCTTACCTTGAGAAAAGTCAGGGAAGTGTTAAAGAGGAGGATTTAACAGTGACCTAATAAATGTTGCTGATTTAATTAGGTGGCTGTGGAAGGCCTTTTCCAGGAGGGCATGCACCTTGATTCTGATGGCATGTGTAAAGTCCATGCTGAAATACTTCATGAATTTTTAATGGATACAGTAATAAATAGTGGGATTTCCTTTTATCAAAATTTCTTTGATGTAGTAAAGTTCTTATTTCATAATCATCTTGTCATGGTAATATAGTACTTCCAAATATAAATGGAGCTCTTGTGAGATAGAAATAATTCTGCAATTATATAGTAGAGAAAGAAAAAAGACAAGCCTGGAGCTAGGTAGAGCCATGTTTAAATCCTTAATATGTTGCTTCATGGCTGGTTGGTCAAAGGCTATAACCTAAACTTGTTCCATCTCATTTTGCCTCATCTGGCAATTCAGGATGTTCACCAGTTGATGTTCTAGGCTTGGGAGAAATTAAAGACTATATTAACATACTTGAAATCACCCTAGTTCAGAAATTTCTGGGTATTTACATAACTTCCTTTTTATTTTCCAGGTCCTGGTATGCGTCCACCAATAGGCTTCAGAGAATATGCACCAGGTGTTCCACCTGGAAAACGGGATTTGCCTTTTGACCCTCTTGATTTTTTTTCCAGGACCCGCACCAGCACCATTTAGACCTTTAGGCTCATTTGGCCCAAGAGAGTACTTCATTCCTTGTGCCCCATTACCACCTCCAACTCATGGTCCACAAGACTATGGGCCACCACCTGCTGCAAAAGACTTAATGCCTTCAGGCTTTAAAGATGAACCTCCACCTACACCTAATTCTCAGAGTAGTGAGGGCCGTTCACAGGAGTTAAAACAGGGCCCATAAAATTAACCTCTGACACTTAGTCAGAAAATGGACTATGAACTATTCATCAAGTTAAAGGATTATTGGCTTCAAAATATAAAAGTTTATTTTAAATGGTTTATGTTTTTAGAATGAAGCTGCCTTGGCGCAGTATACATTTTGAGCCAAAATATTTTCCCCCTGAATATCCCCCACTTAAGCTAGAGTATCCTTCCAATTTTAAAATGTGCAATAAGGAATACCTTTGTTTTAGTTAATGTAGCATATACAATTGCTAAATGATTTAGAATGTCATAATTATGGACATTTCCTGTGGAAATGCTTTAAGAACATGTATTTCCATTATCCTATTTTTAGTGTATTCCAGTTGATAACAGAGAAATGGTGTTTTATAAGCTTGATTTTTTTCTCTTTCAATATCTGGTCAAAGAGACTATTACACTAAAAATGTTTACTCAAAGATCATACACTTCATTTTCCTTCTTGCTGAAGTTCTTTGTTGTAATAGTTCATAAAAAATTGTTTATTAACATTTCCCAAGTGTCTGTTGATTCATTGGATCGTCATGAGACTTTGTGCCATTGGGGAAGCATGTAAACTCACTCTCAGAACTGAAGATGGTGACTTGGCAGCATATTCCCTGTTGCTCACTGTTAAGGAGGCTGGACCTTGGTCAACTGTGGACTTCTACAGAGGATTTCTTTTACTTATGAGAAGTCTTGTGGCTCTATTTTTGTAGCACATTCATGTACTTTTTTCTAACCACTGTCCATGTGAGAATGGTTTTCTGAGAATGAGTTTACATTAGTAGCAAGAGTTGTTTGACCTGAAGTTCTACTGCTTTTGCCATTATTGCATTATAACAGTAAAATATAAGGTGGTATGTTGTGTCTATAAGAAATAAGGAAATTTCTTTTTAAAAATGTACACAACACACTCTTCTCTTTCCCATACCTTGCCACTGATTTTCAAGGAATATGATAAAAAAATTAGAAAAGTATAATCCTCTAAGAATGAGTGAAACTCTAAGGCTTATAATGTCTTTAATCAGCAACTATGGGCTGAATTAAATTCTTGTTTTTGATAGATACTCAAATATATTTTATTTAAAAATCAATTAAAGCAAGTCCTGAATCTGTAACTACTGTCTTTAAAACAATGTTTCTAAGAACTAGCTCTCCAGAACTGTAATTTTAATTACGGCAATTTTAACAGTACATTTTAAGAGGTTTAAGATTTAAATAAAATTATAAAAGCCTGGTAATTTTGTTTACTGCTAGACCATATTCTTCCATTCTTTTAAATTCTAGAAAGTAATAGGATTGTTGAAACCTAGAACATATCATTGTTCTTTTTATGTCCCCTAAGTATTCTCAAAATAGGGGCAAAAGCTTCAGTGTGAAACAAAATCTCTGTGAAACAAAATCTCTAAACTACTGAAGATAACTCAGAATCAAAAAGAATTTGAGTCCTTTAGGAAGAATTCAATCTACATAACCTCCATTTAATATTAGAAGCAGCAGCTGTGTGTAAGAGGAAAACCATATAATAGCTTATGCCATTTTTAACCATGTAAAATAAAATTTAAGTAACAAACACATTTTGAATGTATCTTTCAACCTCTACAGGACACAAGGCAATGCTGAAGTTACTATAACTTCTAATTTTAAAATAGCATTTAAATAAAGGTAATGTCAGCTAGGAAGATAGATTTTCAAGGAAAGGCAGATTTATTATTTTATTCAAAGCAACAGTAGTTTTCCCTCTAAAGCCTTTTTTGTATTTATTCTATTAGTAAGTTATAATGCGTTCTACGTAGTTTATCTGAGCAGTTCTGAACCCACCCATAGTTGCCTCTCCTTACATCCATCTGATTGTACCACTTCTGTAGCAAAGCCCAAGGTAGCTGCCCATATACAGGTTGTGTAGAGAATACTGTCCCTTGATTCAATTATACTTTTGTATCTCAAAAGTTTTAGAAGTCCTCTCCAGCAAATTGTGTTTGAGTTTAGTTACTAAAATCATTTCATTTGTGAAGCAGTAGTGTTTCAACCTGAAAGTATTACTGCTATAGTTGTAATTATTGTCCAGTGACTCATCCCCTCCCACACTAGAAAGTAAATTTATTTATTTTTTTTTATTCTTTTTTTTTTAAGAGAGAGTGAGAGAGGAGAGAGAGAGAGAGAGAGAGAATTTTTTTAATATTTATTTTTTAGTTCTCGGCGGACACAACATCTTTGTTGGTATGTGGTGCTGAGGATCGAACCCGGGCCGCACACATGCCAGGCGAGCGCGCTACCGCTTGAGCCACATCCCCAGCCCCTAGAAAGTAAATTTAAACAACTAATTTGTGAGATACAGATTGCTTTGTGTTAATTGCTTCAAGATAAAATCACCTTTTTTGCGGGGGGGAGGTTTGGTCATTCAGGTCTGAATTAAAGCTAAGCTGATGACAATGTTCAATTTAAGTTTGTTTAATGCTGATGAAAGACATTCATACAAAGCATCCTCTTTTTTTTTTCATATAACCCCATTCTTTGGTGGCAGCTGGGGTTGTGGCTCAGTGGTAGAGTACTTGCCTAGCACAGGCAAGGCCCTGGGTTTAATCCTCAGCACCACATAAATAAATAGAGGTTTTTAAAAAAAAGCATTCTTATGTGAAGGATGCTAAATGTTTCTTCATATAAATTATCACTTTGAGGGACTGGGGTTGCATGTGAGGCACTGGGTTTGATCCTCAGCACCACATATAAATATAAAGGTACTGTGTCCATCTACAACCAAAAAAAAGTTTTTTTTAAAAAATTATCACTTTGATATACATGTTTTATAGTATGAGAAAACAGAACAATGTATCAGTTTTGCTACATTTTAATAGTAGATTTTAAGGGAGCAACATCAAACATCAGTAACATCAAACAAAAAGGTACTGAGTACTCCACAGGGTACAGAGTGCTGCCAAGCACCTTGGAAAGTTTACATGACATGGAGAAGATGAGGCCCTTCTCTTGTGAAGTTTACAGTCTGGAAATTTTGACTACTCAGAGTTTCAGTTGGGTGAACATTTTAAGGCAAATTCTTCATTTCCTGGAACTACTGTAGACTGAACTATTTTTGCACTTGTGAAATTAACCCAATCCAGATGAAAGAAAAGACTAAATTTGGTTGATAATTCTTTCAGGCTCATATAGTTTTATTAACATTCATCTAGTAAACAAAACTGACCTAACAGACAACTGAAAAATTAAAGACTAGATCTCTTGAAGTGCAAGGGCTAAAATAACTGTTATTCGTTTTAAAAAGCAAACAGATGGTATGATTAGGGTTTACACTAGTTTAAAAATAGGCCAAGTATTGCATTCCCTTCATGCATTGTTCATTTAAAATAGTGAACATTAAAATACGTGGGTTCTACATGTAACCCACAAAAAAGCTCCTCACAAATCTTTATGTTCTGTGTATCAAATATCCACCTATGAAAGTTTTATTTATGTCTCATCATTAAGTTAAAAGTAATGTAAATAGTGAAATTATAATAGGCTAATGACCTGCATATTTTCATATGAATGTCAATATATCTAAATAGGAAATAAATGGCAGTTGTATCTACCTATATTAAAAAAATAGAGTATCTTTCCAGATTTTGCATACTCATCACTTTATAAAGACAAGGTATGCAGGTTTTAAGGTTTCACAATCAGTTGTCAGAAAAACAGCAGTTGTTCCTGCAGTATCTCATTAGCATCTGACTCAATTATTTTTAGATGACATGATTTAGAAGACGTAAATCCACCCCAAAATTTGTAATTATTCTGAGATGGTTTTAATATTAACCCTAGAATCATTAATGTTAACCCTAGAAACAATAGCAATGTGATGTAGAACAACTAATCAACATGACTAAAAATATGCTCACTTTCAGAAAAACAATCTGGTCATCTGGAAAAAAATCACAGCTACAACCTGGGGAACACTCCCATATAAGATATTGATCTGGTCAAGGCACACTATTTCTAAGTAGAACTATCAGATGAGGGTGAATTTATGCCAGCTCTAAGAAACAGCCTATAAGACAGACCATAACTGATCCAATTTCCTTTCAAAGCAATCTGGTACTATCCTACCCACTTCAATTCAAAAGTTTAAAGTTAATTCAAATCAAAAGACCATATTGGAGCAAATGTGTAAACTCTAGCACATTCTTATTGCTGTATTAAGTTTGAAGATGAGCATACCTACCACAGCAGTATTGTTCCAGGAAGCAAGGTAGGAACAGTGGTAAATTAGGAAACACACTATTAATTGCACAATTAATAGAAAAGTAAAAAAAAATGTTTCAAAATCTACAATAAACCTGTATCCAAAGGAGTCATAACAATGAGGTGCTGGACTTTAGTTCTCTGGTACAGCTTTGCAATGGACTCACTGGTCTATAGGTATGGCTCACTTCCTGCCTCCTGAAGGATGAATATGCTACACAGAGCTATGATGGTTTCTACTGAGTGGTAAAATTCACAGAAATTCCATATTACTCATGTCAGAATCATTCCTTGTGCAAAGTTTTATGTAGATGAAGATAAAGTGGTTTCTTGGCCAATAACTGCAATTTCTTTCTTTTAAAGTCAGTGGGTTTCTTGTACCTGTAACCACAATAGAAAGATCATTGTTTAAAATACTTTGATGATTGATCTACTCCAATGTTATATTCTAGATGAGAGGGACTAAGAAGAAACATGAACTAGTAACCATTAGACCAGTATGAATCCTATTATGTATATCACTTACAGTTCTATTACAATTTGCCCAGGATTAATCTCATCCATCTTCATGAAAGCAAAACACTTGGTGCTGGTAAACCTTTTTTTAGGCTTGCAGTGTTTGAATTCAAAGAAGATAGCTGCACCTAAGGAATTAAAACAAACCACATAAGCCAGAGACCACACATTTCTTATGTGTCACCAGAAGCCTGTGATTTTACAAAGTAACGTGTCAAACAGTCTGATGAGACAACTGTTGATAACTCACTGTGGCTGTCACTCCAAGCTCTTCTACCATGCCTGAGTGACATTTCTCCATATCATTTAATTCTACAAAGTACAACAAAATTGTATAGCAAGAATGTAAGTTATGTACACAGGTAGAATCATAAACTACCAAAGAATATAAAATATTAAATACCACAAGAAAAACAGAAGTTACTTAAGTATCAGCAGTACCTATAGAAATGGTTTCAATAAGCACCTATATTAGATAGAATAGAAATTTAAAAGAGTTCCTTTTAAAAAAAAATTCTAGCTTATATCATTTCTCTCCCTCCTGAAACCACCATGCCCAGATTGTCCTTTCCATATTCTTACAAACTAACTGCCAGTTATAGTATCTTTTTACCCAATGCATCTTATTGAAAGAAAAAATAATAATTCTTTAACTGTTAGTAATCATTAGGTTCCTAAAAAGACTTAAGGTAATTATTAGGGAAACTGCTTCCTTAAGTCTGTATTATGAGAAAAACTTCCCTATCAAATAATATTTAACCACATTATTACACAACTAGATAATGCAACTGCTAATTCTCATATTTTTAAAAAAAATGATTTGACTTTCTTTAAGTCAATATTCATAACTATGTGACGTAAGATCTTGTGTTAAGTACACTATGAACACAAACCCAGGTAAGTACTGTGTCCTTAAGAAGTCAGTAACTGATAATTACAAACCTTTGGTTAATTTTTCAATATGCTTCCGGAGCTCAATGTCCACATTAAAATTAACATATGTATCCATCCTGAAACTGAAATTTTGTACTCTTGGACCAACATTTCCCCTCCCCTGCCCCAAGCCCCTGACACCCAAGTTGAGAGGGAACCAAATGCCCTGCTAACACCTGGCTCCTCTTTCTCTTTTCCTGCTTCTAGGCCAGGCCCTGAGGAACGCTGAAGCCTGCTTACTTGGACATCTCAAATCCCTATATTTTTTATATCCTGTATTTTCACCAGTGCAGGGGTTTCCAACTTTACCTCTCTCAATATTTGGGTCAGGGTATTTCTTTTTTGGTGGGGTTGGGACTGAGGGTGCTATCTGTGTGCTGTAGGATACTCGGAAGCATCCCGCCTCATCCACTGAGTACCACGGGCAGCCCACAGTGTGACGATGAAAATCACCTCCACACATCACCAGTGTCCCCTGGGACAGTGGGGAACTGGCCTTCAATTGAGGACCTTTCCTCTGACTTTTGGTTTTCATCTGGTGCCTCTCAGAAGCCAGATCCCCCCTTCCACCCTGTTGGCCAGCTTATCCATAACACCATTCCATGCCGACCCCCAAACCCAGCCCCTGCACCTCCCTAACAACCACCCTGAGTTTTGGTTTTCAGCTACTTTTCCCTTCTCCTCCCAGAGCACTCCACTCCGTTACAGTATTTGTCACCTTGTTTTCATATTTAACTATTTCATAACCCACAGATTTAAAGAAATCCTGCCCTTTACACAGTCTAAATGCCTCCTCTTATGGTTGAGAGAGTACTGATCGAGGCCTGGGTTTGTATGCCAGAGTCAGCTGCCTGGGCTGCTCCACCCACAGGGTAACTGCTGACAGTAGGATTCACTATGTCTCTTATTTTTCGTGTTCTGATGCATTGACATCTGGGGCCTTGCTGACCCTGGAGGGATTGCTAGGGTTAGCCAAGTCCTGGAAACAGTAAAGGACTGGCCTGGGAGTATGTCTTTCCAATACAAATCTGCCAAGCCATAGCCCATAACCCTACCAACTCATTTATTGGGCTGTCTCTCAGGGCCACTATTCTCCTTCTTTAATCACTGCAAGGCAAGATTCCAGGCAACTAGGGACAGCCCCCACACCCCAGAACCCATTAGAATTATTCCAACTAGCCAAACCTAAGTCTGCTTACCCTCCCTTGCCCGTTTCTTCCTATGGAAACCTCAGTAAAGGCTCCCGTCAGTTTTCCCCTCTCCCTCTGCCTCCTGGTCTACCCTGGTCTTCCCTGTGTGCCCCCACCATGACTTGGTATGCTGTCCCCCTCCTCCAGGGGTCCAGGAGTATAACAAACCATTTTTTCAATGGCAGTCATCTCTTGATTTATTGGCCTTCCCACACCTAAATAATAATGAAACCTATATTAAAACGGGGCAGGACCCTGTCTTGTTCACTTTTGTAGCTTTGCACAATGCACATGACCTGGCCCAACTGGGGCTCTGTGGATCCAGTCGAACTTCAACCTTAAATGAAGGCTTTCTGGAGTCTTCCCTGAAGTTAGCATCCCTGTTCCTGTAGGTTCATGAAGTCTGTGCCGTGATGATAGGATGGGGAAGACCATCTTTCAAAGAAAGACTGCAGAAGTTTGGCTTTAGAATGAATCACATGACTTGACAAGGGATTTGTTTTTTTTTTTTTTAACTAATTAGATTTTGTCTCAAATGTTATTAAAATAAGCTGCTACCTGCTTGGTTGAGTGACAGAAGATGATCAGGTGAGAAAAATTTGCTAAAGATAATTCGCAAAGTGCTGAAATCATACAAACACAGATGCTTAGATCATCCAAATGAGAAAATATATGGGAAGGCATTTTGCACACTATAAAGAACTCCATAAAACAAGGTCTAATATTAGTAATAACAACTGTCCATTTGACCCTTCTACAATATTTCCAGCCATAGTGATGACAGAGGTTGACCACTTTAAAGGTCTCCATTTTATAAAGTCAATTTCTTTCCTATCACAGACATGATAGTCCTTCCTAGTAGAGTGTATACTGTAAACTAAGGCAATAAATAAGAACAGTTTGATAGCAAAACATAACACCATGCACAGTTGGATCTGTTTTTTGTGAAAAGCAATTAGCAAACCTGAAAACTGGTTAGCTCTTCATCGGAGCCCAACTGGTTTTTTAAATTCTTATTTTGCCTGTTACTATTTTAATTGAAAAATTCTAAGTGTATGCATTTGTGGGGTACAGTGTGTTTTTCTCATCCAGTCCACCACGCACAATTGTGTGCAGGCAAGGTAAAGCGCACCGTCTCGCTGTGTTAAGAGTTCCCCACGTTTGCAGTCTCTCACTGGAGAGTTGGGCTCAGAAAATGCACTTTCAGGAGCTGGCAGCTTTAATTAAGAGTCTGGACCCAACTTAAACACTTGATTAGTCTTGAGAGTAGGAGATTAAACTAAAGCACAATTCATGGATTTGAAGATGGTTCTTCCTTCACATTTTTTGGAAGATACTGAATGCTTTTTTTCTAATTTGTGCATAAAAACCACTGCCTGCAGAGACACCAGAAACACTATAAGTATATGGCCCCATGGACATGTGGTAGGGAGAAAAGTGGGAAAAAGGATGATTTGGGGTGAATTTCATGAACTGAGCTAGGGTTAGGAGTTTTATTTTGTTTCAAAGGGTTTGTCCCCCAATTTTTTATTGTGGTAAAATACACACAAAATTTACCATTGTAGCTTTTTTTTTCAGTAATTACTGGGGATTGAACCCAGGGATGCTTTACCACTGAGCTATATCCCCAGCCCTTTCAAACTTTGAGACAAGGGTCTCACTAAGTTGCTGAGGTTTTTGCTAAATTGCCAAGGCTGACCTTGAACTTGTGATCCTTCGGCTTCACCAACCTGAGCTGCTGCGATTACAGGCATGCACCTCCATGGCTGGCTCTATTCTAACCATTTTTAAGTGTGCAGTTCAGTGGTATAACTATATTCATATTGTGCAGCAATTACCATGATCCCTCTCCAGAACTTTTTCATCATCCAAACAGAAACTCTGAACTCATCAAGCAACTCCCTGCCCCGTTACCTCAATTCCATTCTCTCTTTACCTTTATGAATTTGCTTATTCAAGACATTTTTTTTGGGGGGGAGGTACAGGGATTGAACTCAGGGGCACTCAAGCACTGAGCCACATCCCCAGGCCAATTTTTGTATTTTATTAGAGACAGGGTCTCACTGAGTTACTTAATGCCTTGCCGTTGCTGAGGCTGGTTTTGAACTTGCTTTGAACTTTGATCCTCCTATCTCAGCCTTCGGAGCTGCAGGGATTACAGGTGTGCACCACCACACCTGCCCTTATTCTAGATATTTTACATGGGTAGAATCACATAGTATTTGTTCCTTTGTATCTGGCTTCTTTCATTTAATGTCACGTTTTTCAAGTTCATTCACATAGCTTGGATCCGAAGGCTGGCGTTTGATGAGACACGTGTAAGAGGCAGAACATCATGTTCTTTGGAGGGAAAAGCACTCCCTACTCCCTGCAGTGTCCAGAGCTAAGGACCTGTGATTTGAAGGGAGAAGAGGGCCCAATATTTGACTAGTATGTGGTGGCTCAGGGGATCCTTGCCCAGAGCTCATCTGGCTAGAAGCTTTCTGAATTTGTTGCCAGCAAATTAAGCTCTGCTGCCCATCTCCTCCTCCCTTTAAGGAGTTGCCTGTACTTTCTCCGATGAGCACGAGGCCTCAGCCTTGAGTGACCCAGGGTGGGTCCTCACTAGGAGATGGGCAATGATAACTTCATCACCTACTGTGAGTGGGAGGCAGTTGGCATGAGTCCTCCCCTGTAATCTTTGCAGTTCCTTCTGGGTTGGTCCCAGTGAGATGATTACTGACCTCATGGTATGATCAGCACTAATTGAAACTTTCTTCTAAACCTCCCAGTCATCCTGGCTCAAGGAATTTTCAGTGGTTACTGCTGGGTAGTCCTTGATGGAAGCCTTATAGTTTTCTACCAGGTGGGCTATGGTGATGTGATTGCTGGGGTGATTCGGAGACCTGAAGTTCAAGGTCATATTTTCCAAAGACCTGAAGAAACTCTAAGACCTGGAGGATTGTGCCCATGCTGTTTCCACCTTAAGTGTAGCTGTCCTTGCCAATAACTCCATGGCACCTCTAAGACTCTGCATCCTCTAGGGGAGGAGTTGGCTAACTTTTCTACTAAAGAGCCAAACAGTAAGTATTTTAGGCTTCTATAAGCCAAGAGGAAAAACTGAAGATATTATGCATGTCCTTAAGTAATAAGAGAGAAACATTTCCACAAATGTTTTATTGATGATGTTAAAAATATAATAATAATTCTCTTTTTCATACATAAAACATTTCACGAGGTTTATAATGATAAGAATGCAATTTCTTTTTTGTGGGGTAAGATTTTGATAATTGGGGTTCTGAGTTGGTGTTCCTGTCATGATGATGGAAATGTGGGCTCAATCTTCTGCTAAGCCTTCCTTTGATTCAGAGACACTGTTATCCTCTCTCCTGTCAACTCTCTGGAACGTGTTATCCAAATCTTTTTTGGAACTTATGTTCTACCTTTATGGTGTTGAGAACCTTTCATATGGGAAAGTAGGTTAATAGAGCAAGCTCTGAGATAAGATGCTCTGAGTCTGAATTCTTCCCCAAATAATTACTAGTTGATAATCTTAGCTTATTACTTATCCTATCTGGATAAGCTTACATTTGTTTATTCCTCTATAGAATGAGTAATAGTATCTACTTCCCAGGGTTGTTGGAAAGATTATATGAACGAATAAATGCAAAAATTTAGAACGGTTGGTTGTACCACATGTTGCAAATCACTAGATATTAAAAGTCATTCTTTTTTTTTTTCATTTTTTGCCTTGAGGACCACATGATAACAGGCAGGTGGCTGGGTGTGACCTTTGAGCTACAGAATGTTGCTTACCCCATACTAGAATGTGAGGAGAAAGATGCCCCTTTGTGCTCCATAAAGAAGTCATGTTAGCCATATTTTCCTTATGGTTAAGCATGGCTTTCCTAAAGTCTCAGCTCCAACAGGGAGGACCATGAGCTCCTGCCCTACCAGATCATCACCATTATAAGAACCATCATGGAGAATATTGAAGGTTGGAACTCGCTGGTCACTTCTGTATCGCCAGAGGACCCAACATGACAGCACAGGAGCCCCCCTTGCAATGGCCTCAGTTTTACAAGGAACAAGTGACACTTCTAGTACGTTGTTTGCACAAATGTAGGCTCATTATCTGTGCTACCCAAGCCAACGCTTTCCTCCCGTTCCAAACATTCAACTTCTTGCCTATCAGGTTAGACCTCTCAGATTTCCTTCCATGCACAAAATAATTTAGGACACTTGTTCGTATATTGCAAGTCATATCCTGTGCTGATGCTCTTGAACCTCATTGATACTGAGGTACTGCTGGCCTTGGTGGCTCTGGAGATGAGTGTAGTTTTCAGCCTTGACAGTGGTGTCTCCATGACAGTTGAAATCTCTAGCACTGGGAGGGTACTGCAGAGACCAACAGGGAGTGTTAAGTCAGCAAGCTCATGCTGTCTTTCATATCCCGAGCTCTCCTTATCGACTGCTCAGCACTTTTCTTGCTATCTCTTCTTTTTCACTTAAATACTAGCTTCATTTGATTTGTCCATTTGCTTTGATTTTACCAAACTTTTGCTTGTTAATCAGCTTTCGTTGGTGTACAAAAAGGTGCCAGTTCACTCTTGGCTCTCTCCTTTGCTCAACTTCAGAAAACTTCCCCTAGAACCTAGAGCTTTGATTATGTTCCAGTCAATTTTCCTAGTCTTTACATAAAAGTACTTACAGGCATCTGCACATCAAAATGCAAGTAAACAAGTCACTCAGATGCCAAGAATTTCCCACCATCCTTATTCCTGATCTTTCCTCTTTCTCATCATGAAACTGTGGGTCACTTATAACCAGAGGGTCCACAATATAATTTTTTTTTTATCCAAATGAGAACACTTTCAGAGTAAATGGAGGTACTGACCAGGGAAGATACATTAGCTGGCACTATTAATTCACATAAGGCTTGTCCTCTGATTTACATTCCTGTCTCTTTTAAAGGAGACAGACTTTACATACAGACATTGAAGATTATGCTGCATTCTAAAATCCCTACCATTCAAAAACCCATTAACTGAAGCAGTTAAAACTCCAAGGTGATCCATATGTATGCTGTTGATCGAGCTGGAGCTGGTGAAAAGCTGGAAGAGAAGACGACTTCTAAAGATGTTTGTGGCCATGGAGCCTTTTCTTAGTCCTCCTGCTCTATGGTGAGCCGGGCCTATTGTGTGCGTCCTGGTGTCCTGGTCCTCACCTGCAACAGGTGGTCCTTACCCTCAGCTACTACTGTCCCGTGCATTCAGCTTCACCACCAACCACAGAGACTGCAACCTAGCATAGTCTGGGGTCCTGCTCATCCCAGTATTGCCACAAAGGCATATTTCCTGCACAGTCCATGTGCTCTAGAGAGAGTTACAAAATAAAGACATGCATCAAAAAAGTTGAAGGTGTCCCTCTTCTGTAGAAGGAGGACTCCACTTCCTGCCTTAGAGGGGACTGAGGGAAAGCCTGCTGCTCTACCTGCAGCTCACCCACTCACACCCAGGGAACCTCCAGATTCAGGACCTTTGTACTAGCTGTTCCCTATCTGTGGAATGTCTGTCCCACAGGTAACCCCATGGAATGCTTTTCTTCCTACAAATCTCTGTGCAAATGTCACCTTTTGGCAGGCGGGGGCGGGCAGTTTTCAGAACCTCCATTTAAAATAGCCTCGATGTAGCCTGACCACTGTGGCTCTCCCCCTAGCAGACTCCCAGCTTTAATCTTCTCATAACTATATTCATTTATTAAAGGCATTGTCAGACTCTGCCACTGGAATGTAAGCTTTATGATGAACTCACGGACCTGTCTTGTGGCTGCCATCCCCAGTGGTGGGCACAGTATCTCTAGGGGTCAATAAATATTTGTTAATGGGACTCAGCCTCCCGCCTTTCTCTTGTTACAACAAAGACACCAGATGTCCTCTTATCCAACGCAAGTGACTGCTTGTGTTCTGAATTATGTCCCGTCTTGCCTTTTGAGACTCTTATTTGGCCACATTTTCTCTCTTCCATGTCTTCAACAGCTTTCTTTAGCTATGTAATAATTCTGATATCTACCCTGGGACTAATGTAACTTGGGCTACATTAGTAGGCTCCACACATTTCACATGAGTTCATTTGTACCTTGCAGTTGTCCTGAGGGGCAGGAATGATTATCCATTTCTACATATGAAGGAACTGAGGTTCAGGGCAGGTGAAAAATTTGCCTGGGCTCACAGAGCTACTGAGAAGGTCCACCAGGACTTGCGCCTGGTAGTCTGACTGAAGAGCTCAGATCTTAATTATCATGCTGTGCTGCTGGCTCACATTCAGAGCATTTAAATATATGTTTGTTCAATATTATCTCAAATTTATGCAACAATAATAAATAATAATAACAAATACTATTCATAATAATAATATTATTAATTACTATTAATATTCCCCTCAGTTATTTCTCTCTCTCACCAGCACGTTTGAAACATGTCTACACTGGTCATCTGTTTCTTCACTCCATCCTCTACTTGTTCCTCTCCAATCTGGTTTGTGTCCCCATCACTCCATCCAAGGAGCTCTGGTATGACACTCTGCAATGGCATTTCTCAGCTGCTATCTTATTTGAACCCCATCAGTGTTCAGCAATGGTGGCCACTTCCTTTGTCCTGGATCTGGGTCTGGTGTGTACCTTCTCCCTGGATCACCACATGGCCCTGGGCAGAGCTTCTCCACTTTAAGATTAGAGAGGCAAATCCCTGGTGAGAAGTCTGTGGAGGAAACCTGCTATTGTGAAGAGACACGATGATAATCCCAAGTGAAAGGATGGGTTGACTTTACAGGGAATCAAGATTCCTTCTGGCTCAGAAATCCATTATTTTAAATCATCTCTTTGCAACATTTTAAGGGTCCACTTACAATGACATAAAATACCTCCTTGATTCTTTTGGTTGCCCTCGTGGAAGTTTCCACAATTAAAATCTTTATACTCACATCCATAAGATTTTGTTCAGTATTACCTTCTATAGTTTTTTCTTTTAAAGTGATAGTTTAATAAAATTTCCAAGTAGAAAACATTGTCATAATTTTTTTATATATTTCCAAACTAAATGTCTCATTCCTGCCACCAAGGTTTACTTCCTGAGAGTGATACCTAAATTATCCCAGGTGACAAGCCTTATTCCAGACAAGCATGTGAAGGAGAGGCAGATTCCAACAGACCAATTGAAATATCAATGACTACTTCATTCGCTTGAGCCCTACCATGTGTCAGGCACTGTGCCAGAGGGCTGATAGATTAGTGTTCTTATTTCTTATTCTGTTTTATACACAAGACACTCAAGGCTCATAAAGGTTATGGAATTTTCCAGGGTCACCCCACAAGTAAACCCACAGAACAGGGATTCAGATTTGAGCTCATACACCTGAGGAGAGCAATTGCTGGTGTCCCCACTCCTCACCCTGGGTTGCTGCTGTGGCCTACATCTTCTGCCCCTGAGCAGGGGCTGCTTGTCTGCCAGCCCCTCCCATGTAGGTCCCTGCTTTCTGCAATGCAGAGTGAACATGACTCTCCCTCCTTTAAAATCTTCAATCTTCCCTCGTGGGTCCCCCTAGTTTTTAAAATCTAGTTCAGATTCCTCCTCAGAGCACAGAAGACCCTTTCTAAGCTGCCTGTCTGTCCTCATCATCTTCTTCTCCACCTGCTAACTCTGCAAAGCAACGAGCAGTTTCTGGAACATGAGTCAGTTTACAAGGTTGTGCCTTTGAGTATCAAGTCCTCTCTCAGGAATTCCTTACTCTATTTTTTCATTTACTGAAGTAAGAGTTTATACACAGCCAGACTCAGGTCTTATCTGACCTAAAAATGTATTTTGGGGCTTACCTTGTTTTAACCTTTTAAAAATCAGAGGTCAACTTAAAATACCTTAATTTCTGACTTCTTTTGAACAGTCAGAAAATCTAGCAACACTGAACCATAGTAATTGCTGGAGTAGAGAAGTGGCTGTGTCCTCTGGTTGACAGGTATATGCTGCATTTCCTACAGTCCACCCCACTCCTATTGCCTTATACTGAAATACTTATGTAAGTGGGCTTGCCTGGATCCTGAAGGTATCCAAGTTTGAGATTGCTGGACTCATTCTTATCAAGCAGCAAAACTCAGCTCATGTCACCTTCTGCATAAACATATCTGGCTCAGGAACCTCTCCCCTGTGAGGTTCAGGCAGGACTGAGGATGCAACAAGGATGCTAGTTTCTTGTTCCTTCTCAGTGATGAGAGGCTTACTGATAAAATCAAGCACATGAAGAAGGCAGTACACCCAGGGACACAGTCAATTTTCCTGTAATGTCAGAAAATAAAAGTGCTGGAAAAGAAAATTCAGGAGTTTTGTGCTTCCTAAGAGACCATGTGAGGTTCCTCTCTTTAGTTGGACTTTCCAATTAACCAACTGATACTATAGGAAAAGGAAGGCAGCCTGACTCAGGAAGGATGCTTCTTTGCAGGTGTCAGTCATCCATCTCACCTCTCCCATTCCATGTTCTATAAAATTCTGAGGCTCTGGAAGGAACTGGGGTTGGAAAGGGCTTCTGAACTTAGGATCCTCACTGTGAGCTGCTTCCTGTTTGCCTTGGGGGGAATCCAGAGAGGGAACTCAGCATAGAAATAAATGAACTCCAGTCATGTCCATTAAGGGCATGAAAAATGACTTCACCTAATAAACGTCACTATAGCTTGCTGCAGGTAGGATGGGGAGGGGACTAGCATAGAGAGAATGGGGACTCCTAAGCCTGTGGGCAGGTTGATGCTAGAATCACAAGTCTGAGTGAGGACTTAAGAAAGACTTTGCTTGGATGGACAAAGCCAAGAAAGGAACAGTCATAGGGTTCTCACCACCTGAGCCCTTACCTGGGGCAGTCGTCATGGGTTTCCTCCTCCGCCCCCCTTCACAGCATTCTTATTCCTCCTATTCCAGTGAGACAGGTTAAATATATCCAAGGATTTTTAGCAAGGAGGACTCTGGAGGCAGAATTGGAACTTGGCTGTCTGACAGACTGTCTCCAAATGGTGAACTAGTTCAAAGGTGGTGGTGGTGGTGGGGTCATCAGAACCAGAACTGGGTCAAAACTGAAACAGTGTGAGAAGCAGACTGAGAAGTCAGAGGGCAGAGCCAGCCTATGTCACTTCACCTGACTCCATACAGATGCCAGAAGCCAAAGTTAAGCCACATCAAGGCAAGGTGCGTGTGTAAGAACCAGGGGTTGTCCCCTCTGACTTGATTTCTGTGCCCTCCTTCTTGGGGGTTGTGGACTATGCTTTGAATATTTCCAGCAGATTCTGACAGGATGTTCAAACTGTGCAGAGGCTGGGAGGCTGGTTCCTGTTCTAAATATCCACAGGTGAGAGGTACAAAGGTGGAATGAACAGGTAGTCCCTGTTTCCTCTGCTTTTCCTGTTGCCCTGAGTATCAGCACAGATCCCCCAGGTGGGCTGGACCTGAAGGGGGTATCAAAGTCAGAGGCCTTATTTTAGTCAGCTTTTTAGCCACTGTGACCAAAAGACCTGAAAAGAACAATTTTAGAGGAGAAAAGGGTTATTTGGGGCTCATGGTTTCAGAGGTCTCAGTCCAAAGACAACCAATTCCATTGCTCTGTGCCTTAGGTGAGGGAGAACATCATGGCAGAAGAGTGTAGTAGAGGAAAGTGCTCAGGACATGGCCACCAGGAAGCTCAGCTCCCAAAATACATACTCCAAAGCCACACCCCCAATGAGCTACCTCCTCCAGCCACATCCTACCTACCTACAGTAACCGCCTATTAGGGAATTAATGCTCTGATTATATTAAGGCTCTCATAACCCAATAATTTCACCTCTAATTTCCTTGCATTGCCAAACACATGAGCTTTTGGGGGGCACCTCACATCTAACCCATAAAAGGCCTCTTAGCTTCCAGGGTCTGGGCTGGACTCTAGATGGTGCCCTAGGCCTAATGGCTCAAGGTATCATTGAAGGTTTCATATCCAGAGCAGCTTCAGAGCTTCACCCTCTTCTCAGATCTCCTTCCATCCACCAGTTCTCTGTCGAAAATTTCAGGAAAGAAGGCTGGAGTGAAGCCAGAGAGGTAAGGGGCTGCCATTCTTTGGAGTTTAAAATTATCCAGAAGCAAGGAGAATTCTTATCCTGCTGACTTCTCCACCTGAACATAGCAGACTGCAAAAGGATGAGAGATTTAACCCTGCTTTGCCGGACAGATAATATGTTCCTATAAAAACCCTGGCATGGGGTGGACTTTACAACAGGCACATTTGAAGCAGGTGGTGCTTTGGGAAAACGTGGGGCAAAGATGGAAGGAAACCACCCACCACTTGGTGAGGGAGGGGAGAATGAGATCCTCTTTCCCCACTCTGTTTTCTTGACAGAAATGCCTCTTTGATACAATACTGTTAAAAAAATGAGGTAGCAAAAAAGAACAAGTGCTTTGGTGTGATCCCTAGTGCCACCTCAACAAACAGTATGCAAAGAGGAGTTTCCTTACTCCTTAAAATGAGTAAACTGTGAAAAGTGAGAGGTAATGAATACAGCTTGGCAGGTGCTATTCTGATCTTAAGTATTTTTAATTATTGTTCTTATTAAAACCCTCAGTTATAGCTGAGTTTCTCTTTCTTCCCTTATTTTTGATCCAATTAATGTGCACTTACTGAGTACCTACTGGGTGATAGGCGCAGGGGTCACAGTGGGGATGCAGACAGTGTCCTGTTTAAAGAGGCTAAAAATTGGAATTTGGAAACAGGACACACACACTCGTGTGTACACACACATGTGCACTTGCACACACAAGGGCAAAAACTCTAGCAAGGAACAGAACTATAAATACCTACCCACCTACCCATTCCTTGGGTGGTGCTAAGAAGAAAACACATGGGCAGCAGTGAGAGGAGACAGATAACACACCAAGGGCAGGCTCAGGAATGAAGCAGAAGGGCTCTTTTAGGAGGTGGCATTTGTCAGAACTCTAAAGGATGATGGGGAGCCAGCCTTGCAAAGCACTATGGGAAGAGCCTCAGGCAGAGGGCTTTGCAGGGCCACTACCCTGAAGGCAAGCAGAAGCCAGATGGATTGCTGGATCCGGATCCTTCTTTCTTTAAAATTCATGGTTATTTCTGGCCTCTCCATACCCCAGACTATTCTCATTGTCTGTTTTAGTGAGCTTTTTACCAACAGACCTGGCAAAAACAAAGTAGAGGAGGAAAGGTTGACTTTGGCTCAGTTTTGGAGGTCTCAGTCTATAGATGGTCAACGCCTGAGCTCTGGGCCCAATGTGAGGCAGAACATCATGGCAGAAGGGCATGGCGGAGGGGCAGGGTGGAGAAAAGCTGCTGGGGACATGGCAACAAAGAAGCAGAGAGAAGCTCACCAGGACAAAATATAAACCCCAAAGGCATGCCCCTAGTACCTACCTCCACCAGCCATACCCTACCCACCTACAGTTACTGCCCAGTGAATCCACATCAGTGGATCAATCCATGGATTAGGTCACAACTCCCATGATATAATCATTTTACCTCTGAATGTTCTTGGGTTTTCTCACACGGGGAGCTTTCTGGGGATACTACATATTCGAACCTTAACAGTATCTGAACCTTTATTCCTCCTCATCCCCGTCCCACCCCTGTTCATTGGTCCCATTTTGCTTTCAAGATTGTGGCTTTGCCAGAGAACCTCTCCCCCTCCCCTGCTATCCCTTGTGGGTTTCTTTACCTTATTTTTGTAAATAAATTCTTGTATTAGCAGAATATTCTCTGGCCTGCCTCCATCCCTGACTTGCATCTCCTTCCTTTCAGACTATTCTCATTGTCCTCCTTGATCTGGGACCTATCTTTAGAATTTCATCTCACCTTAACCTTCTAAAGAAAGAGGTCTCCCAAATGTCACCAGGAACCAGCCGAGTATCGAGCTCAATGATCCTTGAGCATCCTCCTCAAGGGCCTGCCTGCCAGGAGCACTCGCCTTTCTTGCTCCCAGCTCTGGCCTCTCATTTCTTTAACTATCCTTCTCCATAGTTTCTGCTTCCAACTCTTTGAAGGAGAGCAAAGACCAAGGCGTAACATTGAAGCTTTTGCTATTATAGGGACTTTGTCTACATTAACTGCGTCAACAACTATCTCTCCAAAAAGTGGCTTCAAGAATTCAGGAATTATTGATAGTCCCAAGAGCATTGGAGCGTTGTCATTCTTTTGTGTAACCACAAAACCCTAACTCTCTCTGCCTTTCCATTGATAGATACCACACTGGCCCAGACTCTGGGTGATGTGGGTGGTCTTCCTAGTTTCTGCCCTTATCAGTAACTTGAGCCTTTTCTGCTCATGGCTTATTCAAATCATTTCTAGGGTTCAAATTGTCCATAGCAGCTTGTCTTAAGCACACATTACTTCCCTTAAGAATCTTTTCAAATTTATGAATCTTCTAATGCATAAATTAGAAGAAAAATGCCTATAGTTTCCAAGAGTTCATGGATCACCTGAAACTTCATTAGAGACCATTTAGAAGTCTTCACACCCAAAGTTAAACCAAAAACATCTCCCCAAATCCAAGTTTTTTAGCATCTGGCTTGGAGTCCTCTTCCTGTCTTCTTTTCCTCCACCTCAAGGTCCTTTCAAACCTCTCTGGCCACAAACACAAGAGCAGCTCCCAGTCCACAGGTAATTCCTTGGTTCTGGTCATTCTTCCTACCTGGATCACTAGCTTCATTCTTTTCCCAGATAAGTCCTTGGACCCTTTCTTCAACTCCCAGCCTGATTTCACCTATTCTAGAAGTATCCCTGTAGTTCAAAGTCCCCAGTGGGGGCTCTTGCTTGGAGAGCCTGTAGTACAAATGATCAGAACTCTGAGCACAAACTTGTCATTTTTTGTTTTCATTAAATGGCAATTTCACACAGAGGCCGGGGACCACTACTAGGCTGACACACCAGACACACAAGATATTTGCTGGTGATGATGCACTTTCCTGATAGCTAAATGAACAAGGCTTCCCCAGTCACCAAGCTTAGTTATGTTTGATAATAGTGTTGCTACATCTAGTTACACACACTCATGTGCTTTTCTAAAACATGGTATATTGAGCATAATTTATCCAGAACACCAATCTTTCTGTAATATAATGATTCTCCAAGCAGTTCTCAATGGTGGGGGAATAACAATTCTAGTGACCCCCTCTTGCAAATTTATCAAGTGGTTTCACAGAGATGTGAGAATATGAGATGTGAGAATATCCTGACCTGAAGCAGATGTTCGGCATGTTTGTCTTTCCTCTTCACTTTTAGTACTCGGGAAGAGCAGGTGGTAGGTGAAAATAGACTAGTACCTATTTATTGCCCTGGTCTAGAATGACAAGGCAAGGAATTTAGAGGCATTGCAAGAGGATGAGTTATTTCCAATGAATTTAGACCCCACTCCACAAGGAGACTCACTGGGATGGTGACCCAGTGAACAGGCATCTGAGCTGGAGAAGACCCTGCGGGAATGTCTAAGCTGTGTTTTGCAGATGGGGAAACTGAGGCCCAGAGAGGTAAGGGGCTGCTGACCCTTTTGGTTGTGACAAGTCCACAACCAAAGCCCAGAGCTCTGGTCTCTCACCTCCAGACACATACCTCACCATCACACAAAGACTCTGTCCCCCATCACACAAAGACTCTGCATTTTCCTCGAGCACCCTATCTGTGCAGTATCTGTCTTTGAGTGTCCCCAATCTCTAGCACAGGGCTTATGGGCACCTGTGGGTAGAGAAGCAGATGCTTATCACTCACACAACTTTGTCATGATGGCATGAAGCTCAGGACAATTGTCACAGTAACCAGTACTGGGAGCTCTCCTGGTGCTTTCCTCCCGGGGCACCATGAGTGCCCTCTAAGACTGCTGTTTCCACACCTAATCAGGAACAAATTGGTTTTTCCAGCAGACTGGATCATGCCCCACTGTCTGTGCTGGTTTTGCTGAAATGCTGGTTTGGGAAATAGTTACTGAGCATTTACAGAAGCCAAGCACTGGATCTACAAAGATGAACAGGACAGAAACGGATCCTTCCCTTGACTAAAAACCATCTAGTGGAAGATGGAGAGAGAGAGAGAGAGAAAGAGAGAGAGAGAGAGAGAGAGAGAGAGAGAGAGAGAGAGAGAGAGAATATGAAAACAAAAACAGCACCACTCATCCAGACAGAACGAGGCTAATCGCTAATCTCCACCTATTTCCAAGACAGAAAAATAAAAACAACACTGCACAATGCAACTCTGATGAAGACTAAAAATCTAAAAGTCAACACATCTTACTTTATTTTATCTCAAGTGATCTAACTCCCAAATGTCTGAGCTTCAAAAGGTAAGATTAGGTACCATTAAGCCAGCCGGGCTAGCATTGATTTAAAAACCCTCTTCCATGCTACAGGACTGAGGAGGTTGCAGACCCTTATTAATCTCCCTGTTATCAGCTAGATTGCAGCCTGCCAGGAGCCAGCAAGCCTGATTCCCAATTCTGGCCACATCCCTCCAGTCCTCTGGTTTCTGTGTATGAAGCCTGTATGTGATCATGAATCAGCCTGCCAGGAATACTTACTTAAACAGTGGGCTGGTCTTTCTTCAGGGAATCGGGGAAGGGAAAGTGGGCTTCATATATAAATAAGACCGAACTCCATGGATCTCAAATCAGACCATTGCTGGGAGCCAGACAATGCCCCATAACAATTTTCTCTCTTTGGCCATGAAGAGAAATATGTAAATGATCCCCCAATATAAGGGGACTTTCTTAGCCTTCCTAAGGAACTAACTCTCCTTCTTTCCCAGCTCTTCCTCCTTTCTTTCCTTGGGTTTTCTAAATGAGCATCTACTAACTGCCTTTAAGGAACTGGAAGCCCAACATGGCACACATCTGAAATGGTACTAGCTCTCGGTGAGCTACAATCTAGTGGGCAGAAAGACCCCATGCAACAAATCAGCAGTGCCCAAGAGAAAGGTGGCACTCCAGAAGAATATAAGATAGGGGTCTGACCTGGTGGTGTGGCAGGGTGTGGAGGTCCTTTTGGACCTAAATCATCCTTTCCTTTTGGCAGGATGATTTAGGCCCACTTGCCTCCTGGAGGGGTGGTGGAACACTCCATCTCACCCACAAGATTGTTTCATTGGAGGATTCTTTTGTTGTATATTGAAAAATTTTCCAAAGAACAGTGATCAACCGATTCTGTAACTAGGTACCTTTTTGGAGGATTAACTCCAACAATAATTCCACTCTCCACAGAAGTTTTGCAAGGAGTGTTATGGCATTGCTACCATTAGAGTGGACAGGGTCCTGGGAAAGAAAACAGCCTGGCCCATCTGTGCATGAACTTCATTCAGTTTCCCTCTCTACCTTCCTGGGTTTTGCTAGCTCAACTTTATTGCCAATGTAGTTCAAGAGATTGGACTTGAAGAGATTTGCCTACACTGCTACAGGCTGTAAAATAATTGCGGAGGAAATGTGTTCCCAAAGGATAGACAGAGGAGAGGAGACTTCTGTGTCCTCACAGAGCAAATTCCTTGAGTCTCTGGGGATGGTCACAGCCACATGTCACAGATGCCTATGTGGATCAGGAGCCAGGAACTCAACCTTGAGTCCGTGGGAGTTCTTCCAAGCTGATGACAACCTACTCCTGCCACCTCCTTAACCTTCTGGCAAGCCGCTATTTTGTGCCTGTGTGTGTCAGAAGTATAAATAGGATGAATGAGGACTTGCTAGGTCGCAGGGCCAATCCCCCCTAGCAGTGATATCATTTGAAAGCCTTTTAGAAATGCAAAATCTCATACCAACCCTACCATAAATCTACTGGGTCAGATTCTGGATTTTAATAAGATTCCCAGGTGATATGTAAGGGCAGTAAAGTCAGAGAAACACTGCCTCAGGTTACATGGCTCCACATCCCCTCCTCTCCACTCCAAGGCATCACAGAGCTTGGGAGCAGCTTCCAAATGTATGATAGAAGGAAGGGAGGCTCACTCAGTGGGAATTCAATACCCAGTCTCACTGTTCAGCTGTACCTGGGGAGGAGGACATATACAAAATAGGCGTCCTTCTCCACAGCCTCTCTTCTTCCTGTTCCCTTTACATAGCCAACCTGCATGTCAGAACATTCTACCAAGGTAGGTCACCATCTGTCCACTACTCTATCTCCACTGCCACCTCCTGTGTCCCGGCCGCCATGATCCTCTTCACCTGAGCTACCACCACACCCCACCAGCCTCTCTCCGTCATCCCTGCACTTCTGACAATCAAGGGATCTCTTGATGTACCCAAGTTACATCACTGCACTGTGCTGCTTTCTTGGTACCTTCGGAGGGCTTCCCATGGACCCAGAATACAATCCTAGCCTGCAAGGTGTATAAAATACCACCTCTTCCCTCCTCCCTCACTTCCTCACCACACAAGCCACACTGGCCTTCTTCCATCTTCTGCAGGCAGGTCACACCTGTTCCCAACTTAAGACAATTTGCCATTGCGACTCCCTGGGACACCTATTCCAAATCATGACTGGAATGACTTCTCACCAAACAGGCCTTAGTTCAAATGTGCCTTCCTGAGAGGATGCACCGTCTTCCCTTTCAAGCCAGTAACCATGGCTACATGCTCTCTGGTCCTAGTTACACTCAAGTAGTCCTTCCAGAAGTGTCCTATTGTGTGCTTTTATACCCTCTCTTCCCCACTAGCAGGAAAGCTCTTTAAATCCAGGACTTTGTTGTTGCTGATGGCTGGAGCCTAAGAGTCACTGGTGCATAGTAGGAACAGGGTTGGGTGGACAGATGGATCAATGGATGGAAGGAAGGAAAAGTACTGGCCTGAAAGCTCCAGTCTTGTAGATCTCAGTTCTGGCTGCACGTTAATTTACTTGCATGTGTCTGAGAAATGATAATACTATGTGTCGAGAACCATCCATGAACTATATGTGGACCAAACTGGCATGGAAGCCCACTGAATTGGAAAACCTGGTATTTGGGAACTTCCAGTGGCAATCACACTGGGTAAGATCACCCAGATATGTGTGAATTTCTATTCAGCTCTGCCCAAAGAGATCCCATACAGCACCGGACATAAGGGTGATCAGCTGTAGCCATATAACCTCTCAGAGATGGATGTAACCTGCCAAGATGCCAACCAACATGTTGACTGCAAGACATCATGAAGCAAGACTTCACCCCTGAACCTTTTCCCTACCTTTGATGTACCCCCTTAAATAAACTACTGGAGCCTTTTTTTTTTTTTGACTGTTTAGCTCCAGTTCCTGTGTGGGCTGGACCTATCAGGTGCTATGCTTTTAAAACCTATTCTCTGGGGCTGGGAATGTGGCTCAAGCGGTAGCGCGCTCGCCTGGCATGCGTGCAGCCCGGGTTCGATCCTCAGCACCACATACCAACAAAGATGTTGTGTCCGCCGAGAACTAAAAAAAAAATAAATATTAAAAAAAAAATTCTCTCTCTCTCTCTCTCTCTCTCTCTCTCTCTCTCTCTCTCTCTCTCTCTCCTCTCACTCTATCTTTAAAAAAAATAAATAAAAAATAAAACCTATTCTCTGACTCTGTCTCTTATTTCTTCACTAATTTTTTTCAGACTTTAATTTTCTCAGGTGGCTTATACCTTCTTGGGCAGGAGGAATACCCTGGCCAGGTTCTTGCAATAATACTAGACTACAAGGCTATGAATATTTGACGCCCCCTGCCCCACTTCCACCAAAATAACAACAGTGTGATAGTAGTAGGAGATAAAGCTTTGGGAAGTGATTAGGTCATGGTGGCAGAGTCCTTAGAAATGGGATTAGTGCCATGATGAGGGCTCCAGGGAGTTGCCTTGTCCCTTCCTCCACATGAGGAAACAGCTAGAGGGTGCCCTCTGTGAACCAGGAAACAGACCCTCACCAGACACCAGATCAGTTGATACCTTGATCTTGAACTTCCAGTCCCAAGAACCCCAAGAAGTGAATTTCCGTTGTTATAAGCCACCTATTTCATGGCTTCTTGCTATGGCAGCCCTGGGCAGACCAAGGCACAGGCCAGTTGGACCAGAATCACAGCCTCTGTGCATATCCTCGCAGGCCAGGATCTCGAGTTAGTATTTTATTCAGGATCCACGGGAAGCCCTCGGAAGGTACTGAGAAAGTGAGTATCTGGCCACAGTACTGGCCACATGTGGCTGAATTGGGTTAATAAAAGTCAGATAAAATTAAAAATGCAATGTCTCCATGGCATTACTCTGTGCCAGGTGTTCTGTGGCTTGCTGTGACATCTCCCTACCCTACCCGGCAGAACAGATAGGCAACATCTCTATCCCTGCAGAGGAGCATACTATTCCAGAACTTCACCTGAGTCCAATTTATTATGTGGCTCATTTACACACTGAAGTACACTTAGAGTACCTTCACTAGCCAGGTGCCATACTAAGTGCTGGAAATAACAACAAAAACAGTAACAACAGAAAATTCTCCATAGCTCTTATTGTAAAGCAGCAGGTGTGGATCTACGAGCTTAATGCATATTAACTTATTTCATTTTTGTTAGCCATATTAAGGGACACTATAGTTATCCCAGTTTGCACAGGAGAAAACTGAGGCAGAGAGAGATTTAAGAAACTGGCCAGTGAGTCATCACACAGTTGGTGAGATGAGTCGGAATTTGAATCCAGACTCAATGTCAAATGGAGATTTAGAAAGGGAGAGTTGGGAAAGACTACAGAGATATTCCACACTGCCGAGTTGTGATCAGTCTCGGGCTGACCAAGGGGCTTGCCTGGTGGCACAGCCAGTATGAGCCATGGTCAATGTGGACCTCTGCTCTAAGCCAGGATACTTCTATGGTGGAAGCTGTTCTATACTCATGTCAAAGGAATGTAGCCCAGGGACGTACAATCGAGGCAGGGAAGTTCCTCTGAAGCCTTAGCAGGTAAGACCCACCTGCAACCCAACTACCTGGCTGGTAGTTATATCTGCCTTCTCTGGGGACATAACAGGAAGAATGTGGCAGTGGACAGATATCCCTACATTATGTGACTCATCAGTAGAGTTGTTCTTTGGCTGCTTTTCTCTAAATAGTGTCTAAAAACACAGTCCCAATGCATCCAAGACCCAGGGAGATAGGTGGACAGTGGGGACATAGCAAGCCTCGGGGTGGGATCTACTAGGTTCAGTTCAAGAACCATGGTCTATGGCAGTAGTAAGGCCTCAGAGAACTCTCATATCAGCACATTATAGGTTGATTTAGATATCACATCCCACAAACACCTAAGGGGCAAAGATGGGGGAGCAGCTCCTTGATCCTTTTGAGTCAAATGGGGACACCATTTAACAGACCAACCCAAGGATTACTTACTTCTCTAGGTCAGGGGTCCACAAACTATGGCCCTCAGCCAAATCCCATCTGCCACCTGTCCCTGCGAGCACAATGTCCTTGGAACAGAGCCATGTCCATTTGTGCAGTCAACATGGCTGAACTCTCGTTCCAACAGCAGAGCTGAGAAGCTGCGAGAGCAGCAGAAACTCTATGGCCTTCAAAGCCTGAAATATTTACCATCTGGCTCATTGGAAAGGAAGTTTGCCAAACTCTGATGTAGAGAGTATACCATACCTGAATTTGCTGTATATTAAAGGCTCAGGCACCATGAAGCTACAGGTTAACTTGTAGGTTTCTGTAGAGCAGAAAAGATAACCCCAAAGTTCTATCAATGTTGCTATGCAGAACGTCAGCGATTCTGTTTGTGGCCATCACAGACTGGGTTTCACAGGAGGCTGATGCTGCAATGGACAATGGTGAGCTGGAAGTCTATGAAGGAATGTTCTAGGGGTCAGCCCTGCAGAGGGAAGGAGGCAGGACTTGCAGGGAGAGAGGCTGGGCTGGATCAGCTGCCACAGAAGGCTCAGCTGATGCCAAGGGTGCTCTAAAGACAGGAGAGAGATGATCCTCGAGAGACCCAAGCAGGGCCAAGAAGACTGGCCCTCATTCCTACTCATGGATCAGACCCTGGGTGCAGCCTGACTTCAGCCAAGGCATTCCCTGAAGGGAGCTGACAACTCAGAGCCTTCTACTGGCTCCACTCCCAGAAGCTTGGGCACCTGAGGCTGACGTGAATGGCACAGCATGAGTCCCCACATTTACCCAACGTTTCTCTTCTATGCTTCGTTTCAAAATGACTCTAAATACTGGGTTCCTCCACCTCTTCTCTCAGCTGGCTTTACCAACCTCCTGGCTCCCCCAGTCAGGAGTTAAATATTTGACTTGGGTTCACTCTGGAATTATAACAAGGAAATGTTTTCAACTTTTTCACATTTCTTTTGACAAAAGGCATGTGTTAAATGACAATTATTATAATATTATGATCAGGGAGGAAGCCTGGGTTCTGCTTTGAAGCTGACACATCCCCTAAAGGCTCATGTGATAAAGGCTTCATCCCCAACTCAGCAGAGTTCAGAGGTGGTGCTCTTGGGAAGTGACAGGATCATAAGGGCTCTAGCTCCATCAGTGGATTGATCCACTCAGGGATTCAGACAAATGGACTGAAATGAGACAAGGGAGTGAACTGCAAAAGGGAATGGACCTTGGGAGGGGGGATGTCCTCAGAGACTATGACTTCCTAGTTTCTGGTCTTTCTCCCTCTCCCCCTCTCCCACTTCACCTTCCCTTCCTCCCTCTCCCTCCCCTCCCCTCTCTCTCAGCTTCCTGGCCATCAGGAGCTGAGCTGCCTTCCTCTGCCACACCATTTCAGCATGATGTTCTGCCTCAACTCAGGTCATAGCAATGGAGCCAGCCACCCATGGACTGAGACCTCTGCCACTGAGCCAAAATAAACCTTTCTCCAGGTTGATATTCTCAGATATTTTGTCACTGTGATGGAAAGCATATTGACACAGCCTTTATTTAAAATGAATGGATGCTCAGTCCCCACCTAGTGAGGATTTCATTTCCTCTGGGTCTTGCTGTTCAGCCATGACAGTCCTGAGGCACCAGGAAGCCAGGACAGCAGAGAGCACCTTCCCCTCCAAGGCCACCTGAATGGCTGACTGGAGGGTGCAGGAAGGATGCCCTGCCCAGAGAGTTCTGGGAAAAAAATAGCCAAAGGGAAAACCTGAGTTAAATCAATTGGCCATTGGAGTTGCTGTTGGTCAAAGGCTTAAAAGACACAGAGCCTTTATTTGGCTTGAGCTAAAGGATAGGGACCAGGCAGTACTTTCTCAGGAGTCTATAGTGATGTCTTTGAGGAGGCAAAATAATAGATATGACATCCTGAACATTCTTGCTTTAAAATGCACAGTGAGAATCACAACTGTCAAGGCCAGGCATGGAGCAATAGAGCTGAGGGTGGGGCCACTGAGAGGGTTCCACAATCCATGAAGAGGTGTCACATAAATCTCTACAAAGCCATAGATACTCTTATAATACCAGCAGCTCAGGAGGCTGAGGCAGGAGGATTTCAAGTTCAAAGCTAGCCTCAGCAACTTAATGAGGCTCTAAGCAACTTAGCAAAATCCTGTCTCAAAATAAAAAAAAAAAATGAAAAAGGGCTGAGGATAAGGGGGTAGGGCTCAGTGGTTAAGCACCCCAGGTTAAATTCCTGGTTCCACAAAAAAAAAAGAGAGAGAGAGAGAGAGAGAGAGAGAGAGAAAAGAAAAAAAACACCTCTAAGGAAGGGAGAGAAAGGCTCAAGGAAGACTCTGGATGTAATAAATGCTTCCTGCAAACAGAGCACACAGCCATGATGAAGGACAGCAGGCAATTTACTCAGAAATACAACCATAAGAGTAAGAAAGTGAAAATGGATGGATACAGGGATGGAGAGATGGACAATTAAATTAAAGCAAACAGAAAAATGTTAATTGTAGAATCATCACAGTGGGAATATGGGTATTAACTGAACAATTCAAGTTTTCCTCATGCTTGAAATGTTCCATGATAAAACATGAGGGGAAAAACAACTAGTGATAATGCAGAAAAGACAAAACATAACCTCATTCTCTATTCCATATGTTAAATGTGTGCACACTTACAAAATATTCAAATTGACATGCATGCATATATAAAATTATATATATATATATAAAGTACAAATATACAGTTTTGGGCATAGAAAAGGATAAGGTATTCAAGCTGGGTCTTTATTTCTACTAAGAAATGAATGTCACAATGCTTCCCAGACTACATAATTCAGAAAAATACAGACTATTTTTCCCTTAAAATAAGTTATTCTTAAATGCAATGAAATTGCTCAGGGCAAATAGTATTTATGAATAGATGTCAGAAAATAACGACTATTCTGAATGATGCAAAACAAAATCATTCAAACAATCTGAAGAAAAAGAACAAAATCCAAATATCATCCTCTCACCTTAACAACTTGGTTGAGTTGCCAAGGCAAAGAGGCCAAGGCAAAGGGCCAAAGGGAACACAGAGAAGCAAGGCCCTTTCCTTTTCTACTATGAGAGCAATACCAGATCCTCCCTGTGGTCACAGATAAGCTAGAGTAGGACCCAGGTATAATAGTTATGCTGTAAGTAATGTTAGGTGAACAACAATTGCACTTGAAAGGAACCCACCCCATAGTTTCCTGGATAATAAATTCATGCAACAATCCCACATGGCATTGCAGAATTTGCGCTTCAGTGGAAGCTTGCCACTCAGAGCCAGAGGCCTAGATCACCCTTGGATGTAAGGAGAAGCAGTGTGTGCTTGGGACCCGAGGCCCAGGGAAATTTATGAACTGGAATCAAGGGTGGGCAAAGGACAAATCAAAATGAGCTGAACCTGAAAATTATGAGCGATAGCAGAGGCATTAGGGCTGTGTCAGGGCCTGCATGTGTTGCTGATACACCCCAAGTTCATCAAGTCTGCCTGGTCCTTTCCTGCACACAACTGAGAACTTACATCTGTCTATGGACTATGCCACTCGGGTGATGTGACTTCAGTTAAGGAGCAATGCAGTTCACTATACAGAGAACCAACTATGTCCACTTGGCTGGAATAAATTTATTACACAATAATCACTCAAATATCAGCAATCACTAATATTAATACAAGAAAGTTTTACTAAGCATTTATTATGGGGCAGATACTGTGCTAAGCACTCTCACAGATTAATCTTCCTAATCCTTATACAACTCCATGAGTTAAGAGCCAACACTAGCCCACTTGGCAGAAAAAGAAACTGAGGTTTCCTATGCCCAAGGCCACCAGGCATGAGGAGAAACAGGGACTGGAATCCAAGCAATGGGATCCCACAGTCACCATTAGCACTCTAGCTATCTGTTAACTGGACCTGCACGGCTGACATGAAATGAAAGAAGAGCAAAGAGCACAGCAAGTGTATTTATATCAGGGCCAGAGACCACGTGCTCAGGATGTAATAAGAGAGCAAGAAGCTTGACCCCGCACCCCATTCCGATGACACTGCCAACCCGGTCACCAAGACAAAGGGAGCTGGGAGCCCAGCAAAGAGGCAAAGAAAGCACTGACTTCCAGCTGCTGACTGCCGGCCAAGCCCTTCACTCTCCTTCTCAAATCGGGTAATAATATCACAACCAAACCACAAACAAGGGCATAATTAAAGCTCTTTTACTTTGATTTGAAAGTATCTGAAATCTGCCAAGCACCAGTCACTACACAGACCAAAGCAGCATGGCCCTAAGTCTATTTGGCTTTTCTTCTCTCCTGCTTGGGATTCTGAGAAAACTAACTACGTACTGAGCACATGCGTTGTGCCAGGACCTGGTGAGGTGCTCTTTGCAAACACTATCTTATTAAATCCTGGCAAAAACTGTGTGGGACAGGCATGATTAACTTCAATTTGGAGACACAAGAGAGGTTAAGTAGCTTGTCCACCGGCACATAGCTAGCCTGGCAGAAGGATATTTTAAACCCAGACAATTACATTCAGCCCAGTTTTATTAAACCATGTGGCTACCTGGGACATTCTTCATCAGAAAGATATTCAGAAAACAGAAAGAAGGCAGCAAGCCTTCAAAAGTCCCCAAGATTAAAACCTGTTTATTAGTAATGAAGTGGCAAATCACAGCTTGAGGGCAGCCCAGTCATCCTGGTACCCCCTGGGCTCTGGAAGACCAAAACTGCCAGGCCATGCCAAGATGATGTCACCATGAGAATGAGTATCGTTTGGCACAGCTGCTGCAGGGCTGGAATGCACTCAGGCAGTCCCATGCCACTCGATGGAGAGGGTGCCCTGAGGGACTGCAGTGTCTCAGTCAGCACCAGGTCCCCACGTTAGAGCCCTGGGGTCACTGTTGGGGAGCTGGGCAGGCAGCAGAGCTGGACTGCAAAATGTGGGTAGGAAATAGCTCAGGCCATCCTGCATCCTGGAGAAAATGCTAGAGGCAGGGGGGGAGGGGAGAAAGTGGTCATGACTCTAAATGAAGAGAGCATATAAATAAGGAAGCAAGTTGTCACCCTCCTTGGTACCATTCTGGACTAAGTCTCAATACCAGGCCATTTCAAAACCTGTCCGTGACCCAGCACTTGAATGTGATGACGATATCCCACCTTCACGAACATCAGTCCCCTGAGCCTTCAAGCTAAGGGCCCTAAAAGCCAAGAAGAATTCCAGTGAGAAACTGAAGCTTGGTCAATGCACAGACACACACAGCACAAGCCGGCGGGGAATAAACCCCTACACCCACCCTCAGCCAACTGCAATGTCAGGCGTGAGCAGAATCCTTTATCCCCGAGTCTCAGCTTCCAAATAAAATACATCAACAGCAGGACATGAAACAAAATCTAAGGCACTTGTCAGCACCTGACATCTAGAAGGATCTCAATCAATACCCAAGATTACTTATATTCACAAGTAATAGCCATCCCCTCAAATTCTTGCCTGGAGTTGAGCTCCACTATTCAGATGGGCATGGTCAGTGGGAGGTCCTGAACACAAAGCCACCAAGGTAAGGGCACTGACTGCATCTGTGAGAGTAGTAACTGTGTAGCCAGTAAGTATATAAAGAGGACCACACTGTAGAAATAACACCAATGCTAGGACTAGACATCAGTCTGTCTTTGGAAGGGCAAAGCACAGAGCCACATCACCATGTCCATGCCAGTGCTCACGTGGTCCCCTGGGCTACGGGCATCCCAGAGGGATTTACACAGCTCTTGCTGATGGGAAGGGTGATCAGGAGTCATGCCAACCCAAGGCAGGTGCCACAGACAAAGGAGACAGATTGTGACTAATAGGAGGACCTGGGAAATCTCCATTAAAACAGACATGTGGGAGATGAGTGCTAACGTCATTTTCCAACTGATAAGAAGACTTAGCATGTGGAGAAAAGATAGAATCCTGGAAGCTTCTGACGAGGATTTTTGTGCTCTATTATGAGTAAAGGGAAAAACTTTCCACTGCATAATTAAAGGAGATCAAGGGGAAAAGCAGGACACTCTAAAAGAAGGGAATAATCAAAGGCAAAGACACAGAGATGAATACAGATCCTGGGGAAATGGACCAATTAGACTTAGCATTCCAAAATAATACTTAGGAATCAATCCAGTATTCCTATGTGGTTTACAGGGCCCTGCAGAATCTGGCCTTCTAGCTACCTCTCTGCTCTCATCTCATACCACAATGACATTACATCTTGCAGACACATTGGCATTTCCATTCCTGGTCATAGCAAGCTCAGTTCAACCCCAGGGCCTTTGTACTTCCTATTCTCTCTGCCTGAAACACTCTTGCTCCAAATACCTATAAAATTTGATCCTATACTTCTTTTAAATGATATGTGCCTAAAGAGGCCTTTAGGAAAATGCTCACTGCATGTTATCAGCTCCCAAAAAGGAAGGAATGGAGGCGACTGAAGGAACCAATTCAGACAGCCTATGGTTGCTCTTGGAGGGGATCTATTCCAATATGTTTAAGGACCATTACAGCAATTTAAGGGTTAATGTTTGACAAATACTAGATATCCATTAAGAGCAACTCAGAGCATCACTGGAAAACTGTAGGGGTCTCAGGCCCAGCTGGCAAGCAGCCTAGGGCTCCATCTTCCTGTCACATATGATTCCTGGCACTTGAGAGTTTGGCTGTTGGAATCCACGGCATTTGCTTGGTTCCTACCTGAGAGAGAAAGGAGCCAGAGCAGCTTCTCTGGCCTTGAGAAGCTCCTCACCTCTAAGCTCACTCCAGGAGCAGCCATAGGCCCCTTGTCCTTAGCGGTGAGCCTCGGGAGATACCCCTGGAGTAAGGAGATGGGGAGACAAGACCCAGTCTGATGTGGGAACAGTTCCCAGGCCGGAAGAGAATACCAAAAGGAGCCAAAAGGGAGCAGAAGGCCTTTTCTCCTTGTGGGTCCGCAACCAGGTGACCCAAAGCAGAAGAGCAGGCTCAGCCACCACCACCTGCTTTCCGTGTCCCCACCTGCAATGGAAAGGCTCTTCCCTACTAAGGCAGCAAACATTAGAGAACATTAGAGAACCCACATCAGACCCTATGCCCTGGATACAAGTGAGCTCATCAAAGGGCTCCAGCTATAGAAACCGAGTATCTGGGACAGTCACTGACTAGGTAGCTAAGCTAATTCTCCTCAATTCTAAAAGAATAAGATTCTTCTAGAGTTAATTGAGATAGTATGTGAAAATTATTCATGGGGTTGGGGATGTAGCTCAGAGGTACAGTGCTTGTACAGCATGCATGGGGCTCTAGGTACAATCCCCAGTACCCTGCTCCCCCCCCAAAAAAAAAAAGTCAGCACAGGACTTAGAATAAGCATGCAAAAATTTTTAATTCAAACAAGTCACCCTGATGATGTAAACAGGAAATGCCAAACCAGAATCTAAGTGTCAAAGTGTTCTCAAGAGATGCAAATTGTGAAAATCACTTAAACCCCATTTAATACTAGAAAAAGACATTTCATAATAATTTCTGATTTTAATCTCCATTGATGAAATCATTAATGATGTCTTAAGACTTTTAAAAATATTTTTAATAGTTGTTGACAGACCTTTATTTACTTATTTATATGTGGTGCTGAGATTGTACCCAGGGCCTCACACGTGCTAGGCAAGTACTCTACTAGTGAGCCACACTGGCCCAAGACATTTTTTTTCCTTAATCATTAGAAGAAAAGGCTCTGGAGTCAGAAGGCCTGCTTTTGATGTCTAGAGCTGTGTGGCCTCTAGAAAGTTCTTTGACCTCTCAGGACCTCAGAATCCTCATCTAATAGCCATACCACTTTTGCAGGGTTTAGCCAGGATTCAACAGATGGATCCCTATACAAACCTCAGAACAGTGCCAGATTCCAACCCTGGTCTCATTGTTCTTATCACTAGTTCATTTGTTGATTCGATTATGTGTAGGAAGCTATAGTAGCAAAGATTCCAAATTGGGCTAGACCTTTGTGCGACACCAGCGCTCCTCCGTGGCCTGCTCTGTGAAATGTCACTATGGGTGAAGATGAAATGGACCACAGACAAAAAAGCACTGAGCAACGCCTGGCACAGGGTGTGCAACCACACATGTAGAAGCAGTAACAGCAACCAGGGTGTCCTATGAGGCTGTGGCACTGCTATTTCCAATTAGGATGTTACAAATATGACTCTGCTTCAAAAAAGGGGTGGAATCCAATTTTCTCTGAACAAACCAGGAAAACACATGAAGTCGTTTTGAGAGTATGAATCAGTTTTTAACACATCACCTTAGTTCTTATTAAGGGTTATAAATCACGACTTGGAATTTATCACCCACAGTCATCTTAAGAGTATATAGCAGCAAAAAAATAATTACAAATAATTGGGAGGGGAAATCCCTACAGAAATGACTGCTGGCTGAAAGGAAATACCAGGGCAGAATGTTAAAGACAGGACGGTTTTTAAATGCTGCCATGAAGGGGGTCCCACGGAGGAGCCCCTGTATCAGAGCAAGAGAACCAGGCAGGGGTCAAATGCTCTGATTCCAACCTCTTGCGGCTTCTCCACAGAAGCTTTGGGCCTCTGGCATTCTCTGAGGGGCTCAGCTGATGGAATGACAATGCAAACCAAAAAGAGGGGATCCAGGACTTGATGCCAAGTGTTTCTCTTCATTCTCAGGACAAGTGGGCTTCAAGAAGGAAGCCACCCAAGTGCCTGCTGTAAATTAAATGCAGACCATTTATGCCAGCTATGAAAAAGATGAGGGAGGATCTTATTATCAACCAGCCTCAAAGTATCTCAGCCACCTGAAGATTAAGATGAGCTGACGCTGAGGCCTGCATTCGGAGCAGCTGGTGAACGCAGCTCCTTCCCAAGTCCTCGCCACTCACCTCTCTATTAACAGTGGATGGCACCTGCCTGGCCTTGCACCCTGGCTGGTGCCTGGTGAGGCTGGAATCTGCCACTTCTTGCCTCACCAGGCACTAACAGAGCAGTCCAACCAACTCCTTAAGGAACAAGGTGATACTGCAGCCCTTAGGACACCAGGTGATACCTACTGGCAAAGAAAACTCCAGTCTTTTGAGTCCATAATTGACTGGCTTTATCCTTACTGCATATATTCAGTGAAATCAGAGTGGGAATGAGAAGTCATGCAATGTACAGGTAGGACTGGAAGTGGTGAATGGTGGACGCCCCCAAATCTGTACCATATTAGTAAATTTCACATCTCTCTGTTTGACCATTCATTCATCCATTGAAGAAATACTGATGAAAGGCTATCAAGCACCCAACCCTGAAGGAGAAATGTGAGGACAAAAGGCAGCAAATGCACAGCTTCAACAAGCCCTCGAAAGAATGTAAATGGTTGATCCCCAAGTACCCTCAGTAAGCTCATGTCCTGAGCCCATATTTGAAGGTACACAAACTACTCATCCACTTATTGTTCATACAGCAGGATCCCCGGATGAGCCACTTACCTTCTAGACACCTAAGAGTTGTCCTTGGGCAACATCCTGCCTACACACAATGCTGGGCTTACCAGCTATTTTAGAATCGAACTCTTCAGAAAGAGGCACCTTATTTGAAGACACTGATCTTAAGGATTTTGCATTCTAGAATCAATTGCAAAGGAGCCCTAAGAGAAGGCATTATGGTCATGCTCCCCCAAAAGCTCATGTATGAGTCAAAGAAAGAAAGGTCAGAGGTGAAATGATTGAGTTATGAGAGCCTTAAACCAATCAGTGCATTAATCCACTGATTGGTACCTAATTGCAGACAGGTAGGGTGTGGCTGGAAGAAGTAGGTCTCTGGGGTATATCGTTTATCCCTGGGGAGCAGAGTTCACTCTCTCTGCTTCCTGGTGCCATGTCATGAGCTGCTTTCCTCAGCCACGTTCTTGTACCATGACATACAGAGCTAGGGAGTCAGCTATCTAAGTACTGAGCCCTCTGAAACCATGAGTTCCAAATATACGTTTCCTCTACTGTTTATCTGTCAAGTCTTTTGGTCACAGTGATGAAAAAGCTGACTAAAACAGAGGGAAAACAAACCTGGCCAGGAAGAGGGTGGGAAAGACAATGGCTGGGAGGTAGCAGAATGACCCCATTCAAGCACTACATCCCAGGCTAGTACTAAAAGACAACAAGGGCTTTTACAGGCCAAGAAGTCACACTGCTTGTGCTAGGATAACCATCTCTCAAAGTCTGGGCTAGAGGAACACGCCTTGTAGCCCTTCTCAGCTGTCTCTGAGTTTGCCATTTATTTACCATGGGGGATTTGCATCCTGTTAGCTCTGATAGAAAGTCCATGTTCCCCCTTGTGACTGATTGCCACTAGTGTTAAAAGCTTCTGAGCGCAGGGTTCTCTTTTAAACCTCCAGTCCCAATATAGGACCCTTCCTTTCTTTAGGTCAATGGCTTAAATAGCAGAAGAGAAGAGAGGCAGAGGTTAGATGGCTGGTTGCATAAAGCACAGACTAAAGAAAAAATCTTTCTGTAGGAAAAAGCAATGTCAAATCACTGAGTCTGTTAGCTCAGGCCACTTCCCCATTAACCTCCAACCAAAAACACAAACCTGTGTCTGGTACTCAGAGAATGGGTTTGGTATTTCAATTCCATGATATGACTGGCTCAACCACCCCAGAACATGTTTTTAAGAAGGTCAAACAGAACATTTTTCAAAATGTAAATCAATCAATGAGGCCAAGGATAGATTCCCTCTGCTTCTTGTTTCAGAATAAGAGTTTACATTTTGATTTTCCCCAAAATACTTAGAGGGACTGAGCAGGCCAGGCAGCCAGTGCTACATTTCTTCTTGTGATGTGCTCTTCCAGAAAGGTTTCTTCATCCACTGGCTCTCAGAAAAGAAGTTCAGATATTCACATGTAGGTCTGGAGCACACAGTGCTTCAGGTGCATTTGCAAGGAGACTCAGTCTATCAGACACAGAGCCCACCCTAAAGGAGGTGCATTGTGTGGCTAGCCAACCCTCTGAATTTCAGCCTATTCTTATTCCGTCACTAAATAATGCAGGCCTTACTGCTTCTGGAGGGAGCCCTGCTGAAAACTCTAGAAAAGAATCAGACATGGGGTCCTTTGACCACCCCCTGATTCTCATCATATCAGTCCCAATACTTCTGATTAAAAAGAGAAGTGTCCTTTAAGAAGTGAATGGCTAAACTAAGAGTGCTACCGGCGACCATCATCAGCAATAAAAATAAATAAATTATTAATAAATGCAACAACCTGGAGGGTCTCAAGAGGTTTGTATCCAATCTTGAAAGGTGGCATGCTGTATGATTCCATTTAGATAACATTCACAAACGACGTTAAAGATGGAGAACAGATTAGGGGTGCCCTGGGGTTAAGGAACAGGGGAGGGGTAGCTGTGAAGGGGTAGAACTATTCTGCGTCTTGACTACAGGGGTCACACTGATTGATTCCTGTGGTGAAAATGCAAAGAACCAAATACTCATGCACACAAATGAGGACGGCTACTGTAAACTGAGGAAATCCTTGGCAGGCTCTATCACTGTCATTTCTTGATGGTGGTGGTGTGCTATAGTTTTACAAGATGTAATCTCTGGGGGAGACCGAGTAAAGGGTAAACAGTACTCTCTAGTTTTTTTCTACACTTGCATATGGACCTGCAATTACCTCAAAATAAAAAAATAAAAAATTCAGGAAAGAAAGAAATACACAGTGAAGTGTGTGTATAGAGTGAGCAGCATATCTTCCCATCCAGAGCACCTATTTCCTCTGAAGAGACCCAGTGAAAGGGGGAGGCCAGCCTGCTTCTTTCAGACATCCTGTTCAGGGCCCTGAGCATCTTATTAAAGAGACCCTGGCACCTTCACAAGACCAACTGCACTACCTTTGCAGCCCGATGTAGTCACATAATATCTCTATCCGAAGTCTTATCAGCAATTCTTCAGGGATCTTGTTAAGAGTTGGCTGCACATTGGAATTGAGCTACCACTGCCCAGCATCCAAGCTGCATTCAGAAAGCCAAATACCAAACCTTGAATAGCATTTCTATTGGGGGAAAGTGGACCCTTAGTTTATATAAACGATACCAACAGCTGGACATCTATACATCTGTGGTAACCAGGAGCCCACCTTCCAAAAACTGATGTTGATGTTTAGCTGGAACAATTGTATGGCTCCCTGATTATCCTTTTTCTCCTCTTTGTATTTTCTTCTTAATTTTCATCCATATTTTTTGTTTGCATCCTAAAAACCGCACAAATGCTGACTTTAGTTTCATGTGGTACACATCAATGCTAGCTACAATTGTAGAAGCACACCACTCAAACACACTCGTAAATTCTCCCAAGTGCCGTATAAATTTCAAACCATTAAATAAAATGATTTTATACTGTCCTTGTGGATGTTACTAACCCTCACCCCCACCAATGACATCAATGTTTCCATAGTAACTAATGCACTTCAAAGTGGAAAATGCAGATGGTGACTTAAAAAAAAAGGCAGACAAAATAAGTGATAGAAACTAAGCACATCAAAGTGTAAGTAGTAATGCAGAAAGTACCTACATTATGGGCGCCGGCTCAGGGATAAGCAATAAATATTTTAGTAGAACACTTATGCTAACAGATATGCTATAGAACAATGGCCTATCAAATTACAGGATTGCCTGTGCAAGGGGGGCTGCCCAATTCAGTGTCCTCCCACCTAAGAACTGACATGTGGAGAAAAGCATGCTCAAAAGCAGAGGTGTGGATCACAGGCTGATTTTCAAAACTCACGTGCTTTCTAGCTATGTTGTGAGTGTGCCTGAGCATAGCTATTTCAGAAGTATTTGCAAACCAGGAATACAAATGCTTACAAGAGAGAAATGGGTCAAACTTGGAGAGAGAGAAGCAGACCAATACCTATTCCCTAAATGTAAGAAAAAGTAAAATCTCTATAAAATGTAACATTTTTCTCTTTAAGCATAAGTCCCCTTTCCATGAAGCCACTTTTACAGCTACTGCAAGCATTTCATTGTTTATATGTCTGTGAATGAAGATTTTTTTTTTTAAAATCTGGGTGTAAAACTCCACACTTTTTCAGTTGTAAGGATGGTAGCTGGGAGGTAATGGATCTGGTTGGTTTGACACAAAACTAGGATCCAATTTCAGCATAACAGAGTGGTGTGGGAATGCTGATCCATCCCTGTCAAAATGTCATTCTCAACATTGTCTATGCACCAAACAGAAGTTTTGGGTAGTCTCATCATTTAGTCTCTGTGCTATGGGAGTCAATATTTTTAGAAGGCCAGAGATGACATCCTGTCCTGTGAACAGCAATGGGCTAATTTCCTCTGATGGCATTTGGGTACAACCAAGACCTTCAAATATGCGTGGCACATGGAGGTAGTTTAATTTCTAGGATGCTAGATTTTGCCTCATTTGTCAATTTTGCGAATTCATGCTCAGCATCACTTTCTGGAAAGCACTGAGATGCTATCCTTTTCACAGAACTCTCTCTGTGGGCCCCATCACCTAGGGAATGGAGGTCTAGTACGATGGCTCCATCAATTAACTTATTTCCTTCCTTCTGGCTGCATTGGACTTGTATTAGTCAGTTTTCTGTCACTACAACAAACACCTGAGATAATTAACTTATAAAGATAAAAGGTTTGTTTGGGCTCCATTTTGGAGGTTTCCATTCATCATTGGGGCTGCTTTGGGGGTTGTGGTAAGCCAGCCCATTATGGTCAGAAGCCCATGGTAGAGCAAGCCCGCTCACCTTGTGGCTGCAAACAAAAATTTGAAAAAGAAAGAGACTAGAGTCCCCAAATCTCCTGTAAGGGAATATCCCTAAGAACTGACAACCTCCCACTGGGCCCTTCCTCTCCCAACAGCACCAAGCTGGGGACCTAGAGTTCTACACATGGGCTTAGGAGACGCTTAAGATTCAAACTACAGTCGTCTTGAAATTGCTTCAAAACATAACCTAAAATGTCACATGGCTTTTAGCCAAAACCAGTATGAAATCTTTTTTGCCTAGAATTCAAGGTCTTCCCTTACTTGTTTAAAACTTCGATCTGCTGAGACCATCTTCCTTCCCTCTTTCCCTGAGGTGTCATCCCTCTTCCTTTGAGAGAACACATCCCCTCTGCAGTTTCTTCTCCATTCTTCAGGGCCTTCCCATCTCCACGAAGGGACTCTTTACATTCAGCCACCCACACTCACTCTCTCCAGAATGTCCACCATGGCTCTGATGTCATAAGCAAAGTCCTGCAGCAGAAGCCCCTTCACAGAAGAGGGTGCATTTTGATAGGCCACCTCCCTAATATTTGGGAGAGTGCCCAGCAAATCACAGAAGTTTGATAAATAGGTCTTGAATCAATAAAGTCACGTCAAAGAATACAAACATCTTAAAAAGGTTTAAGGGTAAGAGAAAGAAGAGACCGGAGCCTGACGCCTGGTATTTAATAAATAAATAAATAAATAAAGACAAGGGGAGCTGTCATCATTTTTAGAGGCTTCTCACCAAATTAAATGAAAGATTAAATAGTTATTTAAGTGGTTACAACGACATAAAATAAAGGAAAAGATTCTTCCACATCACAATTAAATTTAATGCCTCTGATCAATAAAAACTCTTTTAGAGATCAGGAAATAAATCAAATAACAGAAGCTCCACATAATAGAGAATGACTTTAGGAAAGAGGTCTGTTTCCATCCAACTGCAGAAGGAACTTAGGGAAATGAGGTTTCTCATTCAGTGGACTTGAATCCGATCCATTTGGGTCAAACAGCAGGACCCCAAACCTATTGGCAAAAGCAAAATATCTATAATTAGCTGATGTCGTTGGGGCTCACAGGCCAGCAACATGAGCAGGGGGAAGGCCCCATGGCCCACAGCACATGCCTCTACCACAGACCACGTCCATGAGGACAGAGAGAGGGGTGCAAGGAGAAACCTACAAGGTCATCTGGAAGATACTGTGCAAAACACAGCAGGCTGCTCAGTGAGCTGGTGGGGAGGAGAGGCCCACAAGTCCGCAGAGGAGCTCCAGCATGGGTGCCTTCAGGGTCACACTGAAAGCCCCCCAGGAGCCCAGATGTGCCTTTCATTTTGCCAGCCAGTCGAGAACCTGCAGAAGGGCATGCCCAGAGAAAGGAGCCTATCCTTGGCTCTGGACAGAAAAGACTGGGCATGCTGAGAAATGCCACCTTGGAAAAGAAAGCGGAAGGCAAAGATTTAACAAAAGGCAGCGTCTTATCTGGGGAGCTGGGGCCAACAGATCTGAGATCACAACTCTTTCAGACTCAAGAGCAGGGCACAGCAGACTTGTTCTCTAAACGACCAGATAAAGGATATTCTGGGCTTTGCAGGTCAGATTATTTTCAGGTCACAAGGTCTCTGTCAGACCATAATAACAGATAAGTGGATCAGCATGGCTACGTTCCAGTAAAATTTGATCTATACAGACAGACAACAGGCTGTAGTTGGTACCTCTGCTCTAGAACCACCCCCACTGTTCCATGTTTGCCACTGGTTTCCAGTTACCCCAGTGCTTCTGCACTGTGGATAACAGCAAACCCCGCATAGCCAAAAGGGCTTGAGGAGCTGTCTCCTGGACCCAGGAGGAATGAGAGAGACTGATAAGAAGGACAGATAAGCTGATGCTTATCATACAACCCTGTAGTAGGCACTTCACCTGTGGTGACTCATTTCCCACTGAGAGAAAATCCTCTGCGACAGGTACTTTCATCATTCCCAAGCTACAGATGAGGAAACCGAAGGGTGACAGGAAATGCCGGCACTGGAATCCAGGCTGACTTGCTCCAAAGCCAAGTTTTTATCCTGTGGACACAGTAAACTGGAAAGACAGTGCTGACATCAGGCCACTGTGCCCAAGGGACAGACTACAACCCACAGAGCAAAAGTAAACAAGGAACACAGGAGGAGCCAGGCCTAACTTGGTAACAGAACTATAGCTGGGTCCTCAATGCTGAGCTACCCAAGACACAGCACTGAGGTGTCTGAAGTGCCAAATGATGTGTGGTGAGTACTTCCTCCAGGGCCAGGCACAGAGCAACGTGCGGTCAGGGGTGGAAACTGTTAATATGGGTAGGTCAGTCAGTGCCTACTCGGGATTTCAGCAACTGCCTCATCTGTTGAAATCCTGCTAACCCAGATTGCTTGTCACCTATAAGAGAGGGCATGTTCCTTTCACATAGCATGGTCTGGGTGGTTTGGATCTATATATACACAGGTAATGTGTGTATGTGTATGTGCACACGTGTGCGCAGGTATGTACATATGAATCAAGTATGCCAGATCTTAACTATGATTCAATCCCAAGTGGTAAGGACACGGGTGTCCACAGTACTATAATTTCTACTTTGCTTTTGTTTTTGGAGAAGCTATAACAGAATCAAAAATAAAAGTGGAGTGAAAACACCCCGATTTTTTCTCCCAGGATTGTAAGAAGTCTGAAATGACATAATTCATGACGCTTTGAAATCCACTAAACGCTCCACACAGGTCAGATGATATTGAACTCATTTTGGTTTCTGGGAAAACTGAGACCCACAGTCCCCTTCATAAGTCTTTAAATAAATATCAAAGTGTTAGTAATCTGTGGAATGTTTTTGTGAGTGAGATAAACATAATTTTGGACTAAAAGTTTGAAAAGTGCCCATTTGGTGAGAAAGTAAATATCACTGAGAGAGACCTGCTCCCACTGGCTCCTGGAGCCCTATAATTTGGTGGAGGTTATGAGGGCAGAATTATTACATAATGGCCCTTGTTTTTGAGTTTTGAGTGGCTGGCTGTTGAGATCAAGAACACAAGTGAGGCTGAACACACAGGTGACTGCAGAGACCTGTGATCTGCTGTGGAATGTGTAAAAGTTCATTTCCAGAGCATGCCCAAGTGGAGGAGACAGACAGATGGCCACGGACTATGCTCTCACCCCAGTGAAGTCCTGTTCCATGCTCATTAGAGATTTCCTCCTCTTAAAAGGGGAACACTGTCCTCTCACATGTAGTAATATCAGAACACTCAACATGCTTAAAAACATTTAATTCAGCTGCAATTTTTTTCATTCTCTGAGCAAGAGATTTTAGAGTAATACAGGACAAAAGAACACAGGAACAAACACTGGCTGAGCAAGTTCTTTATCACCTATGGGTTCTCATTTGTTCATCTGTAAAATAGAAATACAGGCTGAATGTCTCTTTTATCTGAAATGCTTGGGCCCAGAAGTGTCTTTGGATTTTCCATGATTTTTGATTATTTGCATGTATATAATGAGACATGTTGAGGATGGGACCAAATCTAAACATGATATGTGTTGGTGTTGTTAAACACACAGCCTGAAGGTAATTTTATACAATTTAGTGCACTTGCATTTTGACCCACCTGTCACACTTGAGGCCAGGTGTGGAATTTCCCACTTGTGGCCTCACGTCTATGCCCAAAATGTTCCTGATTTGGGCAGCATTTCAGATTTCAAAGCACTTCAGACTTTGGATTTTTCAATCAGGGATGCCTAACCTGTAGTGACAATTACTTTACACCATTTATGAGGGAACTGAATCAGACCATTTATGTCCTTCCTAGTGCAACTCAAAAAATATCAATTCCCCTTCTGCAGACAGTTCCATTTTGACTCCTTCCTCTTTTGTGGCCATCCTCTTTAATTTCATCATCCCCTTTAATAATTCTGGAAAGGAAAACAATTAAAAGAAATGAGGAAACCATTTATACCAGCAATCAAAACTGTAAGCAACCTACCCTCAAAGTAATGGGGGTTGGAATATAAGGGAATACAGTGGAGTATTAATCTTCTTTCAATGGTGCTAGACACTTTCCAATTAAAACTGTAAAGTTAAGCTTCCGTTTAAAAAAAATCCAAAAACTGAAAAAGAAACTGTTTTTTTTTAATTAGCATTTTTTTATTGGTTGTTCAAAACATTACAAAGCTCATGACATATCATCTTCCATACATTTGATTCAAGTGGGTTATGAACTCCCATTTTTACCCCAAATACAAGTTGCAGAATCACATCGGTTACACATCCACATTTTTACATAATACCATATTAATGACTGTTGTATTCTGCTACCTTTCCTATCCCCTACTATCCCCCCTCCCCTTCCCTCTCATCTTCCCTCTCTACCTCATCTGCTGTTGTTTAATTCTCTCCCTTGTTTTTTTTCCCCTTTCCCCTCACAAACTCTTATATGTAATTTTGTGTAACAATGAGGGTCTCCTTCCATTTCCATACAGTTTCCCTTCTCTCTCCCTTTCTCCCGCCACTCGTCTCTGTTTAATGTTAATCTTTTCCCCATGCTCTTCCTCCCTGTTCTGATCTTAGTTTCGGAGCTTGAATCAAATTAGAGACTCTACACCTGATAGAAGAAAAAGTTGGCTCCGATCTACATATTGTGGGGTCGGGCTCCAAATTCCTTAATAGGACGCCCGTAGCCCAAGAGTTAATAACAAGAATAAACAAATGGGACTTACTTAAACTAAAAAGTTTTTTCTCAGCAAGAGAAACAATAAGAGAGGTAAATAGGGAGCCTACATCCTGGGAACAAATTTTTCCTCCTCACACTTCAGATAGAGCCCTAATTTCCAGAGTATACAAAGAACTCAAAAAATTAAACAATGAGATAACAAATAACCCAATCAACAAATGGGCCAAGGACCTGAACAGACACTTCTCAGAGGAGGACATACAATCAATCAACAAGTACATGAAAAAATGCTCACCATCGCTAGCAGTCAGAGAAATGCAAATCAAAACCACCCTAAGATACCATCTCACTCCAGTAAGATTGGCAGCCATTATAAAGTCAAGTAACAATAAGTGTTGGCGGGGATGTGGGGAAAAAGGTACACTTGTACATTGCTGGTGGGACTGCAAATTGGTGCAACCAATTTGGAAAGCAGTATGGAGAATCCTGGGAAAGCTGGGAATGGAACCACCATTTGACCCAGCTATTGCCCTTCTCGGACTATTCCCTGAAGACCTTAAAAGAGCATACTATAGGGATATTGCCACATCAATGATCATAGCAGCACAATTCACAATAGCTAGACTTTGGAACCAACCTAGATGCCCTTCAATAGATGAATGGATTAAAAAACTGTGGCATTTATACACAATGGAGTATTACGCAGCACTAAAAAATGACAAAATCATGGATTTTGCAGGGAAATGGATGGCATTAGAGCAGATAATGCTAAGTGAAGCTAGCCAATCCTTAAAAAACAAATGTCAAATGTCTTATTTGATATAAAGAAAATGTTTAAAGCAGAAATAAAATAATTACCAGCAAGAAGAAGGTAAAGGAGAAGAAAATGTGTACAGCCCAATGTCATAAAGTTTTAAAAATGCCCACCAGGGTGGGAATGCAGCTCATGGTAGAGCGCTTGCCTAGCATGCACAAGGACCTGGGTTCAACACCCAGTACAAAAAAAAAAAAAAGAAAAAAAGAAAAATGCCTACCCAGGGAGGTAAAGGCAGACTGGTGGCACAGTGTGCCAAGGCTCATAGCCCCACATCCAGCCTAAAGAAGATAGAACAGTGAATGAAAAACTAAAATCCTGAAGGTTTTCATTAACATCACCAAACACAGGGGAAACACATATATCCCTTCTTCTTTCATACACCCTCTGGGGAGACAAGGACACCAGGGACCACCTTGCTGACTACCCCTGCTGGAAGGAAGCGAAGGCTCTAGAACCACTTGGTTTAGCCCAGGGCTGACTGGAGAGCAGAGAACACTGCTGGAGGGTACACAGCCTGTTTCCACACTTAGGAAGGCCAAGCCCACTTCACAGGACCTTTACAAGATCCCAGAAGCAAAAGCCACTACTCCTAGTCAAGGCTACCCAGCACCCAGCACCCAGCACCCCGCCTACAGCAGATTAACCAGCCCCGGGCACTCTCAGGCTACAGAAGGTGCACACAGAAAGGAAAACCAGCTTGGTCATAAAGGAGGAAAAAAACCAATAAGCCTTCAAGTCAAAACTCACACACACCTAAAACAACAAAGATCCTCGCTGACTACTTGGAGCAAGAATAAAGTGATTCAACAGCAAGACAAGAGCATCCACAAACAAAAACTCCTAGAGAAAAAAACAAGAAAACAATACTGCATCAAAGTCAAAGATCCCTGTTGAAAAGAAAACATAAATCAAGAAGGGAAAGATTCCTCCTAACAGATCTCTGAGCCACCAAATTGAATAAGAATATGTGTTCAATCCATGGAGAACTCAAAGGCAACATTTAAAATAAGAAGTGTGCAGACCTGAAGGAAAGAAATTGGGAACTCACTTCAACATTAGAAAATGAACTCATGAAAGACAATCCACAGAGAACTAAAGAAAAATGACTTAAAATCAATTTACTGACCAGGGGAAACCTAAAATCAAACATGAATATAGATTAAAAAAAAACAAAGGATCAAAGTAATAAAAGCAAAAGTGACACAATGGAGTTCATAGACTTTCCAAGATACAGAAAATTGGTGTCCTTAAAGCAGGGAACCCAGAAAGTGTTCCAAGAGACAACAGAAGAAAATTCTAAAATAAAAAATTGATCATTGAAAGAATATATCACATTCCAAAACTATGGCATATATCATACAGCAGTAATATATATTGGGATTAACTTAGAGATCAAATATTTGAAAAGGATTCTTCAGGCATCTAATGTATAGGCAAATAATCCACAAAGGCAGAAAAAAAATCCATAGCAACATCCAAGGGCCGAAGATAGTAATTTTAACTCTTTTTGAAGGAAGTTTTCTAATTTTTCCCCCCAGTACTAGGGAATGAACTCAGGGGCACTCTGCCATTTACCACTGAGCTACATTCCCTGTACTCCATTTTTTCTAATTCCCCCCCCCTTTTTTTTCTTGTTTTGCGACAGAGTCTCACTAAGTTGCTGAGGCTAGCCTTGAATTTATGATCCTCCTGCCTTAGCCTCCTGAGTAGCTGGGATTACAGGTATACATCACCAAGCCCAATCAAGAATATATACCTTAAAAATTATATCTAACCAGCCAACCATTGTTCCATTCGTGAGACTAAAAAGAACTCCAAAATGAAATACACCTGGTCCCCAACTTTCAAGGGTTCCACTTGATTTTTCAACCTCATGATGATATGAAGGTACAACTATGCAACCACCCTGTTTTTTCACTTTCAGTACAATATTAAGTAAAGTACATGAAATATTCAATACTTTACAAAGTACGCTTTGTGTTAGACAATTCTGCCCGACTGTAGGCTCAGGTAAGTGTTCTGAGTACATGTGAGGTGCCGGTGGGTTAAGTGTATTAAATGCATTTTTGTTTTTTTGAGTGTAAGAGTAAGATTTATTCAAGTGTGAAAAGAAACAGAATTACCACAGGGTGAGCAATGACGCAAGAGAAGTTATCCTTAAATGCATTGTTGACTTAAGATATTTTCAACCTAGCATGGGTTTATCCAGTGTGACTCCACTGCAGACAAGGGACATCTGCACTCCTAACAGTAATGACAAGGGGGACCTATCCCTTCTTCTTCTCCAAGTTCATACCTTGAGCCACACTAGAGGAACCTTCTAGAAAAGGCATGTGCATTTCTGAGTTCCTCGATCGGGTCCTCCTGGCAACTCTCCCAAGAGGTAGCACTGTAAGGGAGAAGGAAGGCTTGCCCTGACTTTCTGTCCTCTCCGGTAAACAGTCCCCTGGTGTGCATATTCTCTGCTCCTCCGGAAGGCAAGTTTACCTGAGCAGGTGCACACCTGCAGGGACTAAGGACCTACAGTTCTGAGTTTTATTCTGTGAGCAAAGTGCAAACTGAGTTTTCCAATACAAACTCCAAACTTCTCCATACAATTTTTTTTTGTACTCAGGATTGAAGTCTGGGGCTCTTGACCATTGAGCACATCCCCAGCCCTATTTTTGCTATCTTTTAGTATTGTATTTAGAGATAGTGTTTTACTGAATTGCTAAGAGCATCACTTTTGCTGAGGCTGGCTTTGAACTTATGATCCTCCTGCCTCAGTCTCCCAAGCCACTAAGATTATAGGCATATACCACCCCACCCAGCCCCAACTGATTCTTAATCAGGAAAAGGTTACGTTAAGGGCAGAGAAGAAACAGTGACTACTTACCAAGCCTCAAAAACCCAGTATGGCTCATGATTATTTCTGAATGGAGGATATAGAATTTCTTAAAATATTTTTCACCTGCATATTATTCCATAATGAATATGTGTTATGTTTATTAAAAACAATATGGTCAGTTTTCCTTGAAACCATGACCAGAAAATATCTTGATGGCACAGGAAAATATTCATAATGGTCTCGGAGAACGAATAGGTTCCTAAATAGACTGTGTACTGAGATCCAATTTTATTATTATATTTTTTAAAACCACAATAGCAACGCATGCTGCTGAGAGGCCTGGGCTAATAGGTATTTTGGATGGCTTATCTCATTTAGTATTCATAAAATCACCTGAAGTAAGTATAAATCATTCCGATCTTAGAGAGGAGGAAATTGAAAATTAAAGAGGGAAACTATAATTTGTCCAGAAGCCACACATAACTAATAACAGCAGGCATGAACTTCTAAGGCCTCAAAGTCTATATGTTCCCCACTCTGGTCCTAGAAGTATATAAATGCAGTCAACAGAAAGACTGAAAGAACATAGGCCAAAATGTTGACATTTGATGCCAGGTTCTTGGGATGATGGGCTATTTTTAATCATCTTTCGATACTCATCTGTATTTTTCAAATTGTCAACAATACATACATTCCTTTGTGATATGAAAACAGTAACATCTTTATGTTAAGGAAGGAAGCCGCGAGCATGAACTTGAAGTTCAGGTCAATGGGGAGCCAAGCCACATGTCCGTACGATACACACTTGATGCTTGTGGGCTCCCGGCCTGTGGATGAGGGGAATGCTTCCTGGTCTCACTCCATGTGCTCTTTACTTGGCTCAAATGGAATTTGTTCCCCAAAGATTCATTTGTTGAAATCTGGTCCCCAATGTGCTGGTATTCAAAGGTAGTGGGACCTATAAGAAGTAGGGGCCTAGTGAGAAGGGACGGGATCATGAGGCCCGTGCTCAAAGGGGATTAATGCAGCTATCACAGGACTAGGTGAGTTCCTGTGAGAACTAGTCATAAGCAAAGTCATCCCATGTACTTGGTTCTTTTGCATGTGGATGTGTCCTCTCCCCTTCTTTACCCTATTATGCAACCATGGAGACCTTCACCAAATGCTGATACCATGCTATTTGGACTTTATGGCTGCCAGAATCACAAGCCAAGTAAGCCTATTTACCTTATAAAGTATCCAACCTCAGGTATTTTATTATAGTAAGATTAAGACACCCTGCTACACAGGCCTAGAGCTGATGGAAAACCACCTTAAGAAACCTCCTCCCAGCCTCCAGTTCCTAGATTACCCAATAGTCTGTCAGCTCTGCTTGCAGGCCAGCTTCTCTTTCTGGTCCTAAGGACTATACATTCCAAGGAGGAGTACCCCCCTCTCAGCCAGTTTGCCAAGTTTTCAAGGAGAACAGGAGGGGAAGTTTGAATGGCCTCCTTCCAATTTTTAAACTGTAAACTGCACGCCCACTTTTTGTTTGAGAGACATTTCCTCTGTGTGAACACAGTTTGTTCTATAACCAGCTTTAAAGTTATCCAGAACTGATACATTCAGGGCCAAGCTAAAGTGTTAAAAAAAAAAAAACAGACAAATGCAATAGGGCCTTTCCTAATTTTAGCTCATCTTGCAGAAATCTAATGTGTAGATAATTCAAAAGAGTGGTTCAATGCATTTTTATATGCAGAGGTGTCATCATGTCCTTGAGGCCAGGAGTCTATACAAGGAATCGTAGAATTCCCCCTCCTCCTGGTGAGCACCCTGTTCCAGGACTGTTGGAGGCCTTCGTTCAGCCTCTTGGCCACGCCACACACTGAAGTCATGGCTGTGGGTCTGAGCATGCCCTGGATAGAGCTATCTTCTCCGGGCCGACTTCCAGCAGCATTTTACCACACCACTTCAAAGCTGGGAGCTGGAGAGATAGAAGCATTGCCAAGACAGATGCCAACAGCCCCCGCGCTGCTAACTGGAGGAGAGACTCCAGAATGCCAGCTCTGACATGCCACTGTGTGGCTATGGCCCTGAGTTCCCAGCCCAAACCTTCTTCACTGTCATCTTCCCACCCCCACCCATCTCTGGGGGCTGTCCCCAGCCAGCATCTTACCAGCCCTACTCCTGACATCTTGGATCTACCCCAAGCAATGTTGAGAAAATTATCTCACATCTTTGACCATAAACATCCCCCCCCCCCTCATTCACCAGGCCCATCTCCAACAGTACCTCCCACTTGAGCCCAACATTTTGCATCTATTATTAGACACCACACTGTCCTGGGTAAAAGCTGACCCAGATTCAAGGCTCCAAGAGGGCTCATCCCCTGCCCCGCCCAGGACCTAAAATATTCTAATGAATGAATCATTAATGAAAACCCTTATAAACATGACGTCTTCCCCATTAGGATACATAAACTCCATGAGGGCCAAGCACAGGCCGTATTCAACTGTATGCTTGCAGCACTTAAGGAACTTGTCAAAGTTAATGAGTTTGGCAGAGACGAAGCTAACAATTTTTTTTTTAAAGGAGTCTATGCTGAGAAAGTCTGAGCATCATACCACTCCTACCCTTCCCCTAAAAATACAAAGATGCATGAAATTAGAATGCAGATATCTGGTCCTAATACAATGGAAGCGTGGTTACATTTTTTTATAGAAAGAAAACAAGGATTGTCATGGGACAGCATTTCTGCAATGCATACCTGGCCAAATCTGAGACTGGCTGGCACAAATCAGTGATCGTCTCTTTTGATCTCACTGAATTGGACAGGGCTTCAGGGAGGACACAAAGGCCACTAGAAATTTTATCAAATGTAGCTTCTGCTAAGGAACCCTGCAAGAACTCATGTACATACACATATCCACAAAGAGTAAATACACATAGTCAGAAGGCTTACCCACAGATATGTCTAGCATTTTTTATATGTATTTTCCTTAGTCTGATGATGAAGGGGAAACCCTACATTCAGCTAGGTCCACAAAGAAGAAAGGAAAGGTTCAGAGCTACTCAATTCAAACAGGGTCACCCCATGGCCCAGACACCTCCACCCCAGAGAAGCATGGTTACATTTTTTATAGAAAGAAAACAAGAGTTGTCACGGGACAGCATTTCTTCAAAGGCCAAGCTTCCTGGCTGAAGAACTCTCTTACCCATAGCCCAAAACCCTTAAGAGGGACTGAGAGTTTGCCTTAGTCTTCTTTGTACCCTCAGACCAGTTAAGGGTCCTTCGCTTGTTTTCTTTCTTCCTGCTGGAATTATATGCTGAAGTGTGCCACTCTTACCCCTTAGAAAAGGATACACTGAAGTCCTAACTCCTGGTACCTGTGAACATGACCTTATTTGGAAACATGGTCTCAGAAGATGTAAGGAAGTTAAAACGAAGGTATTCGAGCGAGCCCTAGCCCAATATGACTGGTGCCCTTCTGAGAGAAACACAGGAGGATAGGCCACATGACAACAGGCAGAGATCACCCTGACACAGGTTCAAGCCAAGGACACGGAGGGCCACTGGTCACCATCGGGAGCTGGGAATAGGCAGGGAAGGATTCTACTCAAGGTCGTGGAAGAAACATGAGCCAGAGATACATTGCTTTCAACTTCCAGCCTCCAGGGCAGTGAGAAAATAAATCTGCCGTTTTAAAGCCACCCAATTTGTGGGAATTTATTACAGCAGCTCTAGGAAACTAATATACCTGGCTCTTTCCTTCAAAAGGGCCCAGAGAATCCCATCTATACTCATCCACCCTCCCATCCCCAGGTCCACTTCCACCTCTTCATCAAAGGATAAGTTTTAGTCAGGTTTTTCGCTGCTGTGACTAAAGGATCCGACCAGAACAACTGTAGAGGAGGAAAGGTTTATTTAAGGTTCCTGGTTTCAGAGGTCTCAGTCCATAGAAGGCCAGCACCTTTCCTCAGGATTCAGGTGAGGCTGAATATCACCGTGGAAGAGTGTGGCAGAGGGGAGCGGTTTACGTGATGGTCAGAAAGAGAAACTCTACTTGCCAGATACAAATATATACCCAAAGCCACACCCCAATTCCCACATCCTCCAGCCACACCCCAACTTTTCAGTAACCACTTAGTTAATCCCTATCAGGGGATTAATTCACTGATTGGGTTAAGACTCTCAAAACCCAATCATTTATCTTCTGAGCCTTCTTGCACTGTCTCACATGTGAGCTTTTGGGGGACACTTCACATCCAAACTATAACAGATAAGCTATAAATTCCTTTTTCTTTAATGTATAGATACAGATATAGATATGCATATGAATGTAGATATATGTGAGAATACATAACCTAATTTTGATCCAACATCTGAGGCACTAAAAATGTTACAGAAGGACCCTATTGTCCTATAAACTCTACAAAAGGAAAGGTTTAAATAAAATATGGAGTTCATTTCTGCTCCCCCACTTCTCCCACATAAAGCACAACAGAACTCAGCTCCAGTCCAGATAGGCAAAAATGAACAGGCAGTCATGGTAAAAGATGCACCTGGATCCTGAAGACCTGCAGAAAGCCACAAACATAGCTGCTATGCCCAGGGAATAAGGACAGGGGAGCAGAGAAAAGAACTGGGACAGAAACTGATACAGCCCATGGTAGAAGCCTGGTACAACAGGTCTACCTGGCGTGACCAGTATCCTCCCCAATCCCAACCCATCTGACAGTGCCATCCCCCCAGGGTTGGTGAAGCATGATGCTGAGGGGGTCAGGGGCCAGCAGAGGGGTCCCAGAAGAGAATAAATGAACAACCAGGAGGTGATAGAACTGGGCCCACCACCTGTGACCACCACAGTTTGGTTTACTTGGCACAAAAGGAAAAGTAGCCACAAAGGTAACAAACACACCTCAAGGCAAGCACAGTCCTGCTCCTCTTTGGGGATCTAAAATGTTTCACTTGTCATACTGAAGAGTCTTGATGATAGCCTGAGGTGCAACATGCCCTTGAGTTATTTTTAATTGCTGTTTCTGTTTTTAAAAACAAATGCTTTCCCTAATTAACTCCAAAGTGTCTAAAGGCAAATAAATACAAACATGTTTTTCTTTTATCTGTTCACTAGATTAAAGGATAGCCTATGGTGCCTATTAGAAAATATGAAGTCTATTTTTTAAAAGACAGTGAGAGTAATAACGATGTTTTCAGCATCCATCAGAACAATACAGGTTGAATATCCTTTATCCAAAATGCTTAGGACAAGCGGTATTTTCAGATTTGGGATTTTTTTTAGATGCTTTGGAGCATACATAATACACAGAGAATGGGACTCAAAGTCTAAACACAAAATTCATTTCTTTCATTGACACCTTATGCACACAATCTGAAGGTCATTTCATACAGTACTTTTTGTGTGCCAGCATCCTGTAACCTGTCATACACGTGAGCAGTTGCGGAACTTTCCACTCTTGGTGTCATATTGACACATACAAGATTTCAGATTTTGGAAGTTTTCAGATTTGAACTTTTGAATCAGGGATGCACAATCTGTATTTATTTCTGTATGTTTATAATCATTATTTCTGAAATTAAAACACCACTATCTCCATTTCCTGACTGCTTACCTGCTCACACCTGCCAGCTAATGTAGGCTGGCTCTGGAGGGTGATGCAACACATTTGGGTAAGTGTTAATTCTGTGCCCTGATTTTGCCTAAAATGAAAGCAACAAATGCAGATATTTTACAATGTTAAACTTTCATCCTTCAGTGTCCCTGAAGGATTGGTTCTAGCATCCCCATCTGATACCAAAATCTGCAGATGTTATAATCCCTAATATAAAAAGACACAGAAGTTATTTGGGGTAAAAATGGGAGTTCAAAACCCAATTGAGTCAAATGTATGAAAGATGATATATCATGAGCTGTGTAATGTTTTGAACAATCAATAAAAAAAAAAGACACAGAAGTATGCAAGCAGCCTGAGTTTGATCCCTAGTACCACCAAAAAAAGTATAGTATTTGCATATAACCTTAATACATTTTCTCTTACATTTAAAATCATCTCTAGATTACTTGCTTACTGTGGTGTAAATAGTTATACATTATTGTCTAGGAAATAATAACAAGAAAATTAAAAAGTCTGTACTAGTTCAATACAGTTGCAATTCGTTTTTCAAATATTTTGTTTGGAGATTGGTTGAATCCAGGAATGAAAAACCTCCATAGAGGGTGAAGATGTGGAGAAAAGGGTACACTCATATATTGTTTGTGGGACTGCAAACTGGTACAACCACTATGGAAAGCAGTATGGAAATTCCTCAAAAAACTAGGAATGGAACCACCATATGATCTAGCTATCCCACTCCTTGGTATATTTCCAAAGGCTTAAAATCAGCATACTACAGTGATGCAGCCACATCAATGTTTATAGCAGCACAATTCACAATAGCTAAGTGCCCTTCAATAGACGAATGGATAAAGAAAATGTGGTATATATACACAATGGAATATTCCCCAGCCATAAAGAAGAATGACTTTATGACATTTGTTGGTAAATGGATGGATCTGGAGACTAACATGCTAATAAACTAATCCCCCAAAAATGAAAGGTCCAAAGTTCAAATGTTTCCCTGAGGATAAGGGGAGATGAGATTAAAAGGCCAGTGGAGTAGACCAGAGGGAATGAAGGAAAGGGAAGGGGACTGAAAAAGGAAAGAGTGGAACTAATTTGACATAACTTTCCATACATACATGATTATACCACAGTGAATCTCACCATCATGTACATCCATGGAAATTAATTTTTAAAAAACTATTTTTAAAAAAGGCCCAAGACATATCTCCCAATACCAGAATAAGGACAAGCTTGGGACACAGAGATAACAAGTCTATGGGAAAATCGGTTCCACCTGTGCATCTCTGGAATGAAAGAGACTGCACTTAGATTTAGCTCAAAGGCTGTTGGCTCCGAGTACCACTCCCAGCCCCAAGGAAGCAAGGCAAAGCTGCCCACCTGCTCCCATCAACTGAAAGATGCAAAGCTGCAAAGTTGCTTGCTGATGTTTTAATCTATTTATATGCATCTCCAGGGCTTGGCAAAGGTAAAGGGAAGGTGATAATTTATGGGGGATGGGGGGAGGTGTTGTTTGTTTGTTTCCAAAAGATATCCTCTCTTTGGCTGGCTGAGAAATTGTGTTGCTGGCATGTTAAAACTCCCAACCCACATAAGTATTTACCGGCACTGGGGAGGCAACAGAACAAGCCATATAACAGATCAGGAGTCTTGCCCTAAATTTTGTGCAAAAGGACAGGAGAGGCTTGTCTGAAACTCTTTTATATCTATCTTTACACAGCTAGCTCTCTTTAAGGGCTCCACCCCCATTTCTTACCCTGTTCAAAACAACAGGTTCCTTGCCTACATTTAAGGAGGAGGGTGGAAATCAAACTCGCTTGAGTAGTGTGCATGGAACTTCCACTTGTATAGCTTTGCGAAGAGGACAGGGCAATGTGCCACACTGAGCACATGCAGGTGAGACCAGGGAGCCAATGTGTCCCACAGACATAGAAGATTAAGTGTCAGCACGGCAGTGGTTGGGAAATGAAATGGTCAAAAGCAGAGAATCTATCATAATCAAAGGTGGTTGTACTTGCAGACATACCGCTAAATTTAATGACCAATATCTGAAGATGACTTTTAAGAGTGGCCTGGACTCTGTAACATGGGAGCCAGAGTAACCCCAAGCCCAGAAGGAGCCTGTGCAACCCTGAGAGGCAGAGAGCTGGTGCTGAAGCTGTGGCCAACCCTGTTCCAGGGGAATAGCTATCGGTGACTCTGTGGGACCTACTTCAAACAATGCTCTGACCCAAAAAGCCAACCAGGAGATTAACTAATCAGCATCACTCTTTATTTTACAGGTTGGATCACAATAATTGAATCTTACATAAGAAAAACATATGGGTCCATGCTGCTTAGAAATTTTCATCTTCATTAAGAAAATTCTTAGTAGAGTAAATATAAGATTTCAGGTACAGTATTTTAAAGCTTATATAATCAGTCAAGGGCAGCTTTCCAATCCCAACTTGCTTGTATTCAAGGTGGTAATTTCTCATTCTCATCAGCAGAAGATGGGAGATCACAAAAATCCAACAATTAGAGAAGCCTATTTTACATAAGCCTTTTCCAAAAGGGGAAAAGACAATATCATTCCCTTTGACTACTGTACAATACTCTTTAATTGAGAAACACCATCATGACTATGTTCTCCCATACACCAACCTCACAGGTGCAGAAGGCAGCATAACAATAATCATTTCCTCCTTCCTGGAGTTCCTGTAGCTGTTTGTGCAGTGATATAGGGAGTAGCTTGCCAGCTCTTTTATTCTTTCCCCAGGGCTATATGCTGAAAACCACAGCTCACTTTAGACCTATCAAAGCAGAGTATCAAACTGGGCCTGATGGTGCATGCCTGTAATCCCAGCAGCTCAGGAGGCTGAGGCAGGAGGATGGCGAGTTCAGAGCCAGCCTCAGCAAAAGCGAGGTACTTAGCAATTCACTGAGACTCTGTCTCTAAATAAAATACAAAATAGGGCTGGCGATGTGGTTCTGTGGTTGAGTACCCCTAAGTTCAATGTCTGGTAACCACCACTAAAAAAAATAAGAATGTCAAAGGCTACCTGGATAGCTGGGTTATCATCTGGAGAGTCAAAGTTTGCTTGGATGGATGGATGGACTGATACACATGAAGGCATGTTCCAGAGTTTTGATGGATCTGATGTGATGGCACAAGGATGAGCTCTTGGGTCTTCGTCCTTCTGCCACACCCTAGGGACATGACAATGACACTACTTCCCACTTGAATGGTTTTGTGGTCGTAGCTTATTCCCAGGGTTTTCAAAGGGTTCATGGCAAAGATTTTAACAAAAACCAATGATAAGAAAACAAGATTCATAATTACAATCACTACTACCTCTGAGTCCTTTACCAGGTAACATAAAATGCCACCTGGGAGATCACAGGCCGGCAGAGAACTGAAGAGGAATGGCAGGCACTTATGGAAGAAGCCTTGGAGGCAAAGGGGGAAGGTGGACTCACACCTGTCCGTCCCATTAAGAAAGGGGTCCAGTCAGCTCCCGCTGCCTTTTGCTTTTAAATATATTCAATATGCCTTCACTGGGGAGGAATGATGTGACGTTTGTTGAAGTCCACGAAAATTCTATTCACCAACTTCTATATCCTAGATGGTGAGACAGCTATTCTGAGTTTGAAGAAGGATGTCCCACCACTTGAGAAAACAGCTGGGCTGGTTACGCTGCTTCTATAAAGATGTGAGCCTCTAGGCTTCCCTTTACAGAGGGGCTCAACTCAAAGCCACAAAGAAGAACTGAAATAAAGAAGTCAGGAGTGGCCAACTGCCGAGAACCTGCCCAGAGCCCAGGGAATGCTTCTGCTCTCTGTGCTGTCACTGGAAAGCCCAGCAGAAGGCTCCGGGGCTGGCTCCCTCCACAGCTAGAGCTGTGCAAGACCCGGTGCTTTAGACTGGGTTCCTTCCTCAGTGATATCACCATGGAGTCAGCAGGGTTGGGGACCGCTGGGGTCCTCCGGAGGTACATGCTTTCTCAAGAAACCTGTGGCATCTGAATGGGAATCTAAAACTCACCTGATATCTATCTACTGCAACCTGATTCTCCACGAGTCCAGTTCATCCTCTTTCTTCCCAAGGATGGGTTCTACCAGACTAGGGGCAAGAAGGCTGCTTCTAAAACCACAGACAGGGTCTGGGGCTGTAGCTCAGTGGTAGAGCGCTTGCCTGGCATGTGTGAGGCACTGGGTTTGATCTTCAGCACCACATAGAAATAAATAAATAAATGAAAGGTATTGTGTCCATCTACAATTTCATTTATATATATATAAAATAAAAAAAAAAATAAAACTACAGATGGAGGGACAGTGGTGGTGTGCAGAAGCTGTGACCTTAACAATCGCCATGAGCCATAAGCCCAAGGGATAACACCACAGGATAGAAACAGACTGTATCAAGAGCTCCTCTGCTCTACTTTTGAGAAACAAAAAATGACCAAGACGGGGAAGATGCTCACAAATGTGCTTGCAAGGGGACTCCAGGTGAAGGCAGTGGATGAGTGCCAGACAGGAGCCCTCCAGGGCAACGAGGGCTGAGCTGAGGTCGTGTGTCTGAAACAAGGCTGCCTGGGGGGCAGCATATGTCCACAGCATATGTCCCTTGGTCCTCCCCCTCCCAACACCTCAGGCTCCCCCCAAGTAGCCATTCAGCCTAATCTCCACATAAGTAGCGGAGCAAGCTCCCCAGATCGCCAACTCGCTAAACAGAAACCCAGGCCACACACAAACGTCCCAAATCCTCAGGTCCCAGAGAGGGACTCCTGTTGGTACTATGTCATTGCTGTTAAAGCAACTGTTGAATACTGCACCCCATGGGAAGTACTCTATCACGTGCCCATTTACTTAAACCTTTCAACCACTTAAAACGTAAGCTCTATCTCTAACCCCATTTTTTCAGAGGAGGATACTGAGGCTCAGGTAAGTCAAGTCACCAGGAGCAGATAAGTTGGAGAGCCAAGGAGATCTCGTGAATCTATGTCTGATACTCTTTTTCACCCTCAGCTGCTTACCACCTGCCTTCAGCCTCAGCCTAGAGTGATAATATCGAGGACTTCCCAAAGCAAGTCTGCTGTCAGCACACCTGCTCCTCCCAGCCATGTGTGCCAGTCCCTGATCTATTCACCTTCAAGTACCACCAACTGTAAAGAATCAACATTAATAACCATTGCTATAGGGGGCTCCTCACCCACTGCACTTGTCTTACCATCTTTAAGATGAAATAGATTGCTGCATTCCTAATAAGGGAATAAAGAGAATTAGCAACTGGTGCTTACCTTATTTCTGGATTCTAAAAACTTTTTAATCTCCCAAGACAAGATTAGGAAGCTACTTGACTGGGCAATTCACTAAACCAAAAGCAATGCTTGGTTGAAATAATTTTATTTCTCATCAATTGGGTCCTGTCATTTTGATGTTTGTGGTGAGTAGGTATGGCCGTATTATTAAGAATAATAGCTAGAATTTATAGGATATTCAGTATGTGCCAGAAGGTATTCCAAGCATGTGTACTTACTCAGTGAATCATCACAGTATCACTGTTATAATCTTAGTTCTAAAATGAAAAAAGTGAGGCACAGAAAAGTTAAGTGACCAGCCTAAGGTCACAGAGCTGGTAAGGACATAGGAATGAATCCCAGATCTGTTGACACTCATTCAACAAGCCACTGTTGTCATAGACACTTGCCATTTTTCACCTTGGGGTTTTAAAATTTTAACTTGGAGTTTTAATCACTGAAGAATAATTTTCACACTAAGACACGAATACATAGATTACATAAAATAGAAGTGTCTTTGAACCACATCAAATGCACTTATCTTATGAATCAAAGTCAATGGTTCTACTTTTCTTCCTGCTTAGTATCTATTTTGTAGGTACAAAAATAGAAATATAAAACAAAAATAAAAAGAGCAAGGGACTATCTTCCTGGCCTACAGATGACCAAAGGCATTTCCCAGAAGCAATAAAATACATCCAACTGGTCTCAAGGGAGACCGGATTCTAAATCCATGTGTAAATTGTACAATCAACATTACCACTGAAATGTCCCTTCACACCTTCAAAAAGTATTGCATACCATAATCAGTGTATGCAACTCTGGGCCTGAATAAGGTGTAAATATATACAACGCACATAGCAATGTGCAGAACATGAATAGATATGCAAGGGAGAAGCGAAGAAAGTACAAGGGCTTTACTTCATAGGAACATGCTTATTCAATGACACAGGTGGTGACATGTATGCAAGTTAAATGTGTTCATGGAGCTGGAAGTATGGCTTCTATCATACAGCAAGTATGGAGTTTGATTCTCCTCCACTTGCACATGAAATGCACCTACCTCCACGTGGCTCTTGTGACACTGCTTTGACTCCTTCCCAGTCCCTGACAAAGCAGCACCTCCAAGTTTGCTATTAGATAAGTAAAATTACTCAAAAGTCATTCCTGCTAGAGCTGCCCTTGCCTGGCGGTTCCCCGGGTACTCTGTGCAAGAGGAAACCCACACAGCGTGACCTTGAGTAAGGCCATTCCTGCAGCAGGTACGAGGAGCAGTAGATACTGAGCAACTGATTAGCAAGGGCGCACCACTGTGCACAGGCTCCTTGCTTGTCCTTTCTATAAAGTATCTAATGCTGAAATGGAAGAGTTAACAACACTCAGGAAAGATATCTCCCCCTTTACAACTAATTCAGTTTCAATTGTTAAACACACAAGTGAAAACCCCCAAGAAACAAGGGAATGTACACAAAGTTAGTTGAAGGGAATTTTCAGAAATACATATTTTCCCTTAATGATTATTAGCTAAACAGTCTAAACCAAGCTGTAAGAAAGAAAAAAAATCAGAGTAATTTTACTTCTTACTACCCAGGGCTATATAGTAATTATGCAAATGGCAGCGAATTTGTCACTTCAAGTAACCATAAGTGTATAAAATAATTTCATTAAGTAAAATACAGTTACCTTAGTCATCATACTAATTTGACAAGGCCTTTAAAAATGCCTCTCAGCTGTCTGCCTCTGGGCTCGATATGCAAAAACCTATCTTCAAAATGATGCTTCTTTAGAAAGAAGAGAAAAAAAAAGAATAACAAATCCAGCAGTTTCACCTCACCCCTTAATTGCAAGCCCACTGAATGTTCTCAGGCCTAAAAATAAGTGACTATAAAGTGGTGAGATGGAGATCCGTTTACCACACTCAGTCATCTATGTCATTACTTTGTCACCACAACCTCAGGCATACTTTTGCATGACTCTCAATAGGGAAATACCCACCCCCAGTTCATAGGAGCTGCCTGGGTGCCCCACCCAAAAGACTAGACTGGCCTTTTTTTCAGTTTTCATCCTGAAGAAATTCAAAAGCATCTGTATGCGAGGCTCAGTTGTAACTGCCCAGAGGTGTCAGCAGTTTTAATTTCCTGTACACATCCTTATCTCCTCTAGTTCTCAGTAATTTGATAACATACACACCCTCTCCATGCAAGGCTACCCTCCGTGAATGACTTGAATCATCTCAGTGGGTCCCTACAAAGCACAGATAAACTGCACACAAAATTACTTTCTCTCCATGAAGTTCCCATATGCCTGCACCTCCTCCAAACAGTCCAAGACTCATACAGATGTTACATCCTGCAAATAGGTCAGACTGGAGCACACAAAGCAAAAACACAAGTACAAGAAAACCACACTGCAGCTGAGCACAGTAGTGCCTGTAATCTCACAAGCTGGGGAGGCTGAGGCAGGAGGATCACAAGTTCAAAGCCAGCCTCAGCAAAAGCAAGGCACTGAACAATTCACTGAGACTCTGTCTCTAAATAAAATACAAAATAGAGCTGGGGATGTGGTTCAGTAGCCAAGAGCCCTTGAGTTCAATCCCTGGTACTCAAAAAAAAAAAAAATCACATTGCATTCTCTGTTCTGTGCACAATGACATATCAAATTGAATGGGCTTCTATTCCTTACTTTGAAAAAATTATTTCATGGCCAGCCAGGCAGTTTAACTATGTTAGAACATCCTTCTAACTGTTGGCTTATGTGAAGCATGATTTCTAATTAAGACATCTGCAATTGCAACAGATTTCAAAATACACAGCTGATCCAGGTTGCACTGGGTTTACATTGTCTATAGCACCTTATCCATATCATCCCTGAGATCAAGATCAATGTCCTTCTGCACTGCCCTGGAAGGCCCTGACCTCTGGCAAAAAGTTGCAGGTCTGCAGTCTAGCCTAACAATTGCTGGCTTTCTCATGTAGAGTTCTGCCTAAGTTTCCCTCTAGGTGGGTTTTCAAGGGAAACAAACACACACAAGTCCTGCTTTTCTAAGTTGTTTCTCAATCCCAGGCAACTACCTACTTCAGTTTTGCAGATGGGAAGCCTATATCAGTGGCATTGAGGACACACTGAGAACACTGGGAAATTATCTATTCAGAAGAAAAAGGGGAAAAGGGAGAAATGAAATGAAACTTCCCAATGTTATTTTTTTAAAAAAGACACCTGAGAAGAAAAAATAAGATAGCTGCGTTGACTTTTAGAATCAAATAGGAAATAATGCACTGGACTCACATTTGCAATCACCCTCCTCTTTGAAATTAAGCACAATTGGCCATGTCCTCTGGCAAGCCCTTCACCAGATATGTGAAAATCAGAAGGGAAAGCTGATTCCCAGTGTAAAGACCACATATACATACATCATGCCTATGGACCCTGCCAGTGTGGTCACCTATAGACACTGCATCTTAGGTTTCCCAGGAAACCATGATCCGTTACAAAGAAAAAAATCTGCTTCTCCTGCAAACATCCTGCACTAGCTTATTCTCCAATTATCCAGAAAGAGGTCTCCTATGGCTGAAGGAACAACATACTTTTTTTTTTTTGGTTTGCCTCCCAAATTACAGATGCAGAGAGAACTCTGAAGTAGCCCAGAAGAACAAGGCCCATAGCAAGCTGATGCAATCAACCCTGGCAAGCCCCTATTTATTTTCATGAGGTTCAGATGGCCACAGAAAGTCAAGGGCAGTCAGGCAAAGCACAGTCCTGAGAACCTTATGCCCCAGTCCTAGTGATCAAAATAAATTCAATTTCCTAGGCCTGTCCTCTTCTAGGCCTCCGTATGCTTTCTGCAGAGCACCTGTTGACTCCTGTTACATTACCCCATCCAATCAGGCTTTCCATCAGCCAAGAAGTGCCAGGATGCCGCCACCAGGTGGACTGAATTCCTCCTTGGCCTGTCAACCCCCTGTTCTGTGATTCAAGTCAACCTCCCATCTCATGGGGCCAGACTGGCTTCAAGAAGTCCTCCACTGCAGGAGCACCCTGCTTTCTCAACTTTCTAATGGAGCTAAGCCATTCATCTGGCTGACACCCCACATCACTTCCTTCTAAAACCCTTAGAGCATTGCAAAAATAATAATAATATGCCCATGCTTTCATCACTCCAGGGATGAAAAGTTCTGTTGGTGTTGTTTTGCCACATACAAATAAGGCACTCTGTTGAGCAATGTTGGTTTAAGGCAAACTGTTAAAACTGGAGGCAGCTGTTGATATACTAATTTTACCTCCTTTTACACACAGACCTGGTTAGGTACAATGGACTCTGCATATATGCTACAGTATTGATCCACATATATTGTACTGATGCGCATTTGCATCTTAATAATACATGTGCCTCGGGCTGGTTGCACAGCTCATAGATGAAAGTACTAACCGAGCATGTGTGAGGTCCTAGGTTCAATCCCCAGCACCCCTCACCCCCCCTCCACACACAGCCCCCTACAGAAGTTCAGATAAACTGATCCCCCAAAACACTGTTATTCCCTACCTCCAAAATCCACAGGTACTGTCTGCAACTATGTATTATAACTACTGACAAAAATGATTGCATTTTATAAAACAGAAAATGAAATGCACTGTTGGCTCCAGGATTCACTCAAAGCATACCAGTTACAGCTGCGCACGACACAGAGAGGGATTTAAACATCTTTCATCTCAGAAGGGTCAACAGATATGCATTAGATTTTCAAAAGCCCTGAAATTGTTGCCCCAGGAATAGAGCTGAGTTTGTAGCCTCCCCCACCTCATAACCACATAAAAGACTTTACCCAACACCAGAGACCAAGTTCTACTTTAGTGTCTCCTTTACAGCAGGGGGGCTTAGGAGATTGTTTATGAATGCTATAAGGCACCCAGTGTCTGGCCCTCATTAACTTTAACCCAAGGCCAGGAATGAGGGATTAATTATAACATCAGGACCCAGTATGGTTCTATCTCTGGATGTGGTTATTCAACAGTCAAAATCTTGTCTGATTCTATCTCCATCAAACTTGCTAACACTCAAAGTCTATGACATTTGATTCCATTTCAGGTCAATACCCAAGTAATGATTTAACACTATATACTCTGAAAAATCTTCTACTGTTTGGATACGACAAGTGCACTTTCTGGAACTCCAGTTGGGACCACCTGAGCGGGGCAGGAGACAACAACAAAGTACCTACTTGACAGTGCTGAGTCATTACAAGCTGTTTCCTCTGAGATGTTAGGGACCCACGGGCCCTTTGAGCATTAGTATCCCCTTTAGAGAGGCAAATAAAACAGATATATAATGTGTACAATAACGTAACCCCTTGTTGGGAAGAAACCACGGTGGGTAATTTAGCTTTAAGAGTGGGTAGCAGGAACTATACAAACTCACAGCTGCTCTCCAGGTACTGTAACTTTATCCCAGACGCTGAAAGATGGCTATTGGAATACGGTGGGAATATTCCCCCTATAGCTTAGACTCAGATCAGGGCTACACTTGGGCGCCTTTTACTCTAAGCTGTTAACCCCCCCCCCCCCCCCCGTAATTGGCGGATGCAGAAACAGCCCGGAGAAAATGATGCATAATGGATTTGTTCTTCCAGGCGATGTAAGGAAGAGTAGAGGACGCAGGATGCCAACTGGCTTTTCTTGCCATGTGCAGGTCACCTGAAAACCGCGATGCCTTCTTCTCTAGAGAGGCTCCTGAACTCACCATCTGGCTCCACTTTCAAGGGGGTAGGGAAACGCCCACCTGCCCGCCGCCTCTCCACCCCGACACCCCCTGCCCCTCTGGGCGCTCTAGCTGCTGCCGGCATCCACGGTCCCGCCCGCTCCCGGCTCGCTCGGCAGCCCCAGCCGGCAGCTCCCCCGGCGGCCGCCTCTGCACCACTCACCAACCTCCGCGCCGGGCCGAGGTCACGCCCGCCTGCCCCGACGCCCGGGCGGCCACCTCCTCTTGCCAAGGGGTAGCCCGAGATCCGGGCTGGAGAAGGGGGTCCGCGGAGGAGTTGGCAAGGGCACTCACCAGGTAGGCGCCCACCGTGCCCTGCGCCAGCATCAGGGCGCACTCGGACACCAGGAAGATCTTGATGTTGGAGAAGCAGGACACCTTCTTTTTCTTCTTCTTATTCCTCTGCGCCTCGTCCCCCTGCAGCTCGCCGCTTCGGCCGCCGCCCGACGAGCCTCCCGGCTTCTTCCCCTGCATCCTTCCCCCGCCGCCGCCGCCGCCGCTTTCCCGCTCACCCCGGGTGTCGCGGCCGCTGCCGGGCGGGGGTGCGTACCGCGAGGCTGCGTGCTGTCCCCGCCCCGGGCCCGCGGCGGCCGCCCCCGTCCTGCCGGAGCTGGAGAGGTGGAAGGCACGGCTCCTCGCCTCCGCTGCCGCCGCGCTCGTCCCCTTCCTCCTCCTCCTCCTCCGCCCTCCCCTCGCCTCCTCCTCCTGCTCGGGCTGTGCCAATCACAAGGGCTCCTCGCGCCTGCCCGCCGCCGCCGCCGCCGCCGCCTCATCTCCCGCGGACGCCCGCCGCTGCCATCGCCCGCTTCCCCTCGCCCGCTGGACGCGCCTGCCCTCAGTCCCTGTGCCCCAGCTCTGCGGCCTGGGCTGGGACGCCACTGCGTGCCCCGGCTGAGCCGCTCCTGCTGCCGGTGCTCCCCTGGGGAGCCAAAGGGGATCGGCTTGGGCGCTAAGGGTGGTCAAAGCGGAGAGGGTCGGGCTGCTGGGAGAACTGGAGGGGGTAGTTCTAGCCGTGCAAAGCCGGGGGTGGGGCTGCCCCAGAGTATGGAAGGTGCCACCCAGTCCCTAGATGGCGCTGTGGGGCACTTGGGCGCAGCAGCAGAGACTGGGTGGTACTGCTGAGTAGCACTGGGACCAGAGATGGGGGTGCGAAGGCACCTCCACCGGGGTTACAACTAGTGTTCAGTCTCCGGGGCACTAGACCAGAGAGGAGTTGCTGTTTCCAGGAAGAAAGGCTACTGGGTGCCTTGGAATGGGTTAGCGCGCGCTATTCCCCTCTGCCTGGGTATTTCTGAGGACAGATGTTTCGCTCTGGGGCTTGGGAAGATGCCAGAGGTCAGAGCTGCTTGAGGCTTCTGCCGCCTTCCGGCCCTCTGCTCCTTTGCTCCCTGGCCACTGAGCGTGCCTAAATGGCTGCAGCCAGAAAGAGGAGAAAGGAACAGAAGCTAAGCAAACCAGGGGAGTTTTTGCATTAATTCCTTCGGAGCAGCATGCCCCCAGCTAGGATGTCTGGGCGAGTGCATGGTCTCTGCGACCCCAGCAGAGGGCCTTGTCTGGCCCTCCAAGGGCGTGGAACCCATCTGCAGGAATTAGCAGCCCCACTAGGCGGTAGGAGGGAAGCAGGGGTTAGCCACAGGCCAGCCTTAGTCCTCACCCCTCCCCTGGCTGTGTAGGCCTTGGCCTGGATGCCTGACCATAGCAGCCCCTCTTTATCATCAGTCCTCATCCTCAGTGTTACCAAGGACTTTGAGCAACAAGGTACTATGGATAGGACCAGCTATCAGCCACAGCTTCCTGAAGCTTGCAGAAAATTGTATGGGTACTAGAAATACTCCCCAACTTCCACCTAGTCAACTGGGAGACCCCACAAATTATCTGGAATGTTTCCATGCAGACATCCTATGTCTCAATGCAAGGCTTACAGTCAAGAGAATAGCAATTAACACTACCATAATTTTTACTTTCTCCCCCAGAACTTGAATGAGAATGAGTGGAGGGGGTGTTGTTTTGCCATGCCATTTAAATATAAATTGTTTTACTCCTCTGTGGTTCCAGGCATGATCTCATACTGGCTTGATATGGTTTTGAGATGACCACCCCCCCACTGCAGACCACCTCCTATTTGAATAGCTCCCCAGAAGTCTTTTTTCCATTTTCCCAACCCCCAGATTTCCTATCTTGGGCTACATTATTCCTCACCAGCCCTACTGTTAGAATACTTACCTCCATTACTCTTACTGCCCACAGCCTCTCTTCACTGATAGCCAGTTTTTCTGTCAAATCCTCAATTTCACTACTATGTCCCTGGCCATCATTCTAGCATTTAGGGGCACTCCATTTACTCCTGAGAAGACCCTGGATGGGCTAGCTATATTTTGCCTTGGCAAGTTGCCAAGCTGAACTGAGACTTTTTGACTTGTTTCTGAACAGTGATCCCTATTGCTATTGAAATGTCATTCAGAGCACATTATAGTCTTCAGTCTTATTTACATACTGTGTAATAACAAGAGCTAATGTTTATTTTGTGCTTGCTCTGGCCAGGCATTCTTAGTGCTTCACCACATTAACAATTTAATCCTCACAACAATCCTCTAACCTAGATGTTGTCATTGGCCCTGTTTTACAGATAAGAAATTAAGGCCCAGGAAGATTAAATAATTTGACCAATGTCACTTATCCCGTAAATGGCAGAGCCAACCTTTGAAAGCAGGGTGTCTGCTATCACAGTCCAGATTCTTAATAACTTCTATATATTAGCTCATTCATCACCCAGCAATCTGTCTTTCAGGGAGTACAGGACTCATTTTTTCAACTTTATAAGTGAGATTCAGAGAGGTGTAATTACTAGTCTAATGTCACACAGGTAGAACAGGACAGGACTTGAACCCAAGTCCAGCCCTCTCCCATACCATATTGTCTCACCTGCAGTCTGAGAGGGAGTAGGCTTTCTTTCTTTCTTTTTTTTTTCTTTTCAATTTACCCATTTGTTTTGGATTTTAAAAGTTAATTTTAAGAGAAATCAGAGGATTCCAGATCAGGATTATAGTTTCTTCTCTAATTAACAGAAAGCAGCGATGAACATAATTCTGTACCCGAAGGCTTCAAAATCATCAAAATTGGCCTATAGCCTCAAAGAGGTACAGAGAAGAAATGTAACATGTTCTGTTCCCTGCCTTCTTGACTAGTCCTTTCTTGACGAGTAGATCCAGGGTCCGGGGGTAATGAGGTGTGCTTGTGAACAAGCACCTCTGCTTGGCAGTTCTCTAGATGGACATGCAAAGGGGAAGCAGAAAGAGAGTAGCCATCCTCATATCTGTATAGGTCGTTAATACTTAAAAAGTGCTTTCATGTCCTTTATCTCAGCAGGACCCCACATACAGGGAGATCTGGTCTTCTTAGACCCGTTTTACTCCTAAGAAACAGTTGCAAGTGGCTTTTCGGAGCTTACAGCTAGCAGATGGTTGGAATTGAACCTGCATTTTCCAACCATGAGTCAATAGGAGTACCTAGGAGGAGGAGGAAGTGCCACCTTTACCAGCCTCTGACAAGGACATTTGCAATCACTTGAAGAGTAAGGCAAACAACTTGAACACCACCCAACACTTCAACAGGGTGACCTTAAATATTGCCTTGGAGAAACGTTGCAGGCATCCCTTCCAGGCAGGGGGCCTCTTTCACCATCTATCTGCCTGGTCATGGATGGTGAATTTATGACTGGGTCAGTATTATGAATGGTTATAAAGTTCTTGCAAATATTTTAGCTTTTAACTACTTTTCTGAGCTAGGCAACTTTTCAAAGTTAGGTGAAACTATTGCTTGCTAAGGTGTGGTTTGAAGATTCTTTTCTTTATGCTTTGGAATACTAGAGGTATTCCAAACATTGAGAAACCATGTAATCTTGAAATCTGACCTAGGTCAGCCAAAAGGAGATTGGGTGACATGGGAAGATAAATTGACTTTTGATTCCTAAAATATTAATAAGCTGTAAGTAAATGCTTAGTAATTAGAAAGTGGGGAGTTCTCTTCCTCTACTTGAGAAAGGACCATCAGTTCATTCCTGTAGGAAAGAAGTGGGTTAACCTCATGGTCACTGCAGAAAGAAAAAAAAAGTGACAATATCTTCCACAGTTACTGGGCTGTGGCAAGATTTCACAGCAAGCAGCCCCAATGTAATTCAACACATTGAGAAACTGTTGTTCAAGTAATTCACATGAACCATCTTTTGCCAGCTTCAATCTTGTTACCAGGCAAATACAACATTGAAAAAAAAATAAATGCAAAGAATGATTTCTGATTGTCACTGGGATGGAAAATAGATGCTTAGATTCTCACCCTGTGGATGAGTCCCCCCCCCACCTTGTTTTGAAAATGCACCAATCATATATTGTATCCAGTCGAGGATAGAATTGAGACTGGGCCAAATTCTTTGGCTTGAAACTAATATTTGGGCTGAATCAAAGCATTTTTTTTCCTTAGAGTTTTTGCCTCCCCGCCCCACTTTCCAATTAGCCTGGTCCATATGCCTTTCTACCATAAAGCCCCTGTTTGTGACTTACTATATTCACAGTTCCACATTTTAAATTATCTCCCTTAATTTGAATATGTCCTAAAGCTCAGCAAAGAAATAAAAAGGATAAACACCAATATGGATGCAATTTTTAAAAAATTGGTTTATCCGAAATCCAAATGGAAAACAGAAGAAAGAATAAACATGTAGAAATTGGAAAACTGATGTGAGATAACAAGGGTTTCAGGAATGGTTATATAGATATAACTGTTTATATAGATATAAAGCTGGTTATATAGATATAACACTTTATCAATGGAATATTAGTTTTGAGGTAAAGGAGAAGAAATAAAAATAATAAACTTTCACCAATATTAGTGTGTTTGGGGACTCATCATTAGTGCCTTCTCTTCATGTGCCTATATAAATAGAATTTGTTTATCCAAGTATCCTGTTTGCTCCTTAAAGATAGAAAGAGTGTTTCACTTTAAAGATAGAGGATCATTTATCCTCTTGAGCGCCTATCAGACTCTCTGCCAAGAAGTCTGGGACAAGAGAAAGACCCAGAAAGTGTCAGGGTTTGTAGAAAAATTCCTTCCAGGAATTCTCTGTAGGTACTCACTTCTTTGTCCTCTGAGCAACTGTGGACACTCACTTTCTGCAGAAGATCATTAACCCTTTTCTGACACAATGCCTCCCCTCCACTCTCTCAGAGGAAGACTTGCCCAGCTTCACTTTCAGTCTCTGAAAAATACACATGACCTTTGCATTTTAAGGATAGGAACTGTTTTGGTGAGCAAATGGCATGAGCCAGCACTGAAAGTGTGCTCAGCCAATAGCATTCTCCAACAAAAGACCTCTGAGGCACAGATGTTGGGAATCTTCAAGAGCTCTGTAGGTTCCAGGCACAGCAGGAAGTGACCACAGATGCCTGTCCTCCAAGAGGCACCAGGCACCAGGCCCAAACACCCCAGGTGAGTGTGGTGTATTAACCTTGGAGCTGGTCAAAGAATCTCTGGTTCCAAGAGACCATACAAGAAAGCTATGATATGAAAGAAAACCCACAGAGTTGAAAGCCATTAAAGAGAATCAAAACCTCAACTAAGCTTATGGGCACTAGAGATATGGTTAGCATATGAGAGGAGCAAAGTTTCTGCTCAGTTTCTGGGTCCTCCCCACGCCCCAGCCTCTTGTCATTGTCTCCTGTCTGGGTATATTCCTCCCCTGTGGCACAGCAAGGGGGGTGGACAAACTGACTAAGGAGACTGTTCAACCATTGATGACGCTGTTATGGGCTGTTATTGGCTGGTGTGGCCCCCCCAGAATTCATAACTTGAAGACCTAACTTCTAGCACCTGAGAATGTGACTGTATTTGGAGATAGGACTTAAAAGAGGTAACTGAGGTAAAATGATGTCATACAGGTGGGTCCTAACCCAATATGACTACTTATCCTCATAAGAGGAGATTAGGACACAGACCTACAGAACAAACACCATGTGAAGACACACCCGGAGGATAGCCTGAGAAGAAAACCATCCTGCTGACACCTTGATCTTGAACTTCCAGCATCAAGAATGTAAGGAAATAAATTTATGTTGTTTTAAATCCTCCAGTCTATGGTGTTTTGTTATGGCAGCCTGAGCAAGCTAAGGTACCGGCCTTAACCCTCTCCCCAGCACTTCAAACCCTCTCTAAACTGCAGCCATTCCTCATGTTGACAGTAATGAGTGCACCTTGCTATCTTTCTCCAGCATTTTGCATAGGCTGTTCCCTCTGCTGTGAATGTCCCTCTCCACCTTATTTCCATTGGCTCACACCTGATAGTATCTTGAGATCTAGCTAGTGTCACTTCTTCCAGGGAACCTTTAAAGAATACTCCACCTTTCTGACCCCCCACCACCTGCTGCCCCTACCACTGGTGCCAAACTCTGCCCTGACATTTGTCTCATGGTTGAGAGCATTGGCAGTGCTTCTCCCTGTCTACCTTCTTTCTGGACACTATCTTTCATTCCCATAATTCTGTCCCCTAGAAGAGCCACGCCCAGCATGGTCAGAAACCACTGGAGAGAAAATACATCAAGTCACAAGAAGAAACTTCTTCCCTGAAGCTACTAACAGCTGTGGGATGGGACAAAACAAGAAGAGCCCTTGAGCATGGGAGGAAAGGGATATAGTAGTTACAGCAGCTGTAAAACCAGCCCCAGACACACAGGAAGTGAGAGCAAAAGGAACCACTTGGGCCTTGCTACTCAAAGTGAGGTCTCTGGACCGCAGTGCAGGCATCACCTGGGGCTTATTAGAAATGCAGATGCACAGACCTCTGTCCATATTTGATGAATCAATTTTAAAAATCCAACAAGATCCCCAGGTGATTCATATGTATATTATGATTTGAGAAAAGTTGGCCTCAAATGGTATCAAAAGAAGTCAATATGAAGCAGGATTTTAGAATTTGTATTTATGTCCTATTTCTGTTTCTTCTATTAGAAGAAAGGACTAAGATGAACAATTGGCTCTAGAGAAGATGCTGGTTGTTTTCTTATTTGTAAAAGCAGCACACTGTGGAGTCCTGTGGGAGAGGGCCTTGACCATAAATGACAGGGAGAGGGATCTGAGGGGCGGGGGAGGGTGCACCTGCTGTTTTATGTCTGTTGTTTTGGCAGCACCTCTGAATCTCAGAATAAAAGTTGGGATGCTGAACTTTTGGATCATGACAGTTGCCTGGATTTCCCTCCTCCAAATCTCATTGAGATACCCATGAAGATAACAAAAGGCTGCCAGTACATAAAAGGGTCAAAAACCCAGGATCCTGAACACATATTTTTCAATTTCTCAGGAAAATTACCAACAGGATAGATGGGACCACCAAGGAAGGGTGCCTTCTTCTTTCACACGAAGGAAGGAGAGGAAGGTTCTGCATAGGGGTCCTGAGCTGCCTCCACGACTGGAAAGATTGATAGACCCCTCCCAGCTGCCTGAGGACACTCCTCCTGCATTCCCATCTTGCTGGATCTATCTGTGCAATTGTAACTCCTGGCAAAGCACAAGGGGCCTCAGTAGAAGTAGGAGGGAATCTCAGGCATATAACTAAAATAGATGGAAGTAGGAATGGAAAACTACTTAAAAAATTACCTAATGTTGCATCAAATACTAAGACAAAATTTTGTGATTTAAAACAATATTTATATATTTTTAAATTATTTTTGTAATTGTAGATGGACAGAATGCCTTTATTTTATTTGTTTATTTTTATGTTGTGCTAAGGATCCACCCAGTGTCTCACCTATACTAGGCAATTGCTCTGACACTGAGCTACAGCCCCAGTCCACAATATTTATTTTGATTGCTATTTAATCTGCAATTCCAACAAAACTTGGTGTATAACTGGACTCCACTGTCATCCAGGGAAGCTGGAAGGCTCGGGGAGGAGATCATTTGAGTCTCATTCAGATTTGCATGCCTGGCACTTGGGCTAGGAAGACTCAATCACCTGGGAGCCAGAATAGCTGCAACTCCTTGAGTGTCTCTATTTGTGGGCTTTCCACTAGATGTCTCCAGCATGGTGGCCTCAGGGCAGCTAGACTTCATCCATGTTTGCTCACAGCTCCCAGTGCACAAGCCTCAGAGAGGAAGCTGTGTGACTTTTATGGTCTAGCTTCAGGAGTCACCCAGGGTTGTTGACTCTGCATTCTATTGATAGAACAGCAACAAAGCTCTACCTGGACTAAACAGGAGAGAACACAAACCTCACATCTTGATGGAGGGTCACTGTCACCTTGTTAAAAGAACCTATAGATGGAATCTATACTGCTGTGCTCACATTTGGAAAATACATTCTGCCAAATATACTGACAGCACTACATTCTTGGAATTAGAGTTTCTCATGCATGATTTTAGGCCATAAAGAGATTATCGAATGCTTCATAATTTAGTAATGAATCTCCCCACCCACATTTACAAAGGACTAATTAGGGAAGGAGTAGAAATTCATGCCCTAGTCTAGTGGTCTAACAGTGTACCTTACTGACTAGGCACCAGAAATCATCCTGGAAACTAGGAACCAAAATTTGCCCTCCAGTATAATATTTAGGAGAATTCTTGCAGATCCAGAGTATAAACATTTTGGACTGATACCTCATTGTTTAAGAAGGAGTATATGTGTGTCTAGGGAGTGAGCTAAGGGTACATTGCTTCTGTGAAAAATATTCCACATAAATCAAGGATCTCAGTAGAACAATTAGGCATAGAAAAAATCGTGCTTATTTTTTAAAAGGGGATGGCATTAAAAAAAGAAAATTTTAATCCTGTTTTTTGGGTTCTTAATACTAAGGAGTATGTACTTTCTGAAGTAGGAAATAAAGCATTAGATGAAAGAGGTATTGCTGGAAATTATGAGATTGTAAAGGAAGCTGACAGATAAGAATTGGATTCAGATTACCAAAAAATAAAGTTGTAGAATTTAAATCCAATTTTCATGTAGTTAAGACCAGAATTGAAATTGCAAAGACTCAAATGAATGACACATAAAACAAGAAAGAGGAGTTTGATATCAATGTAGAGAATAGAAAATAAATGTCAAAATGATAAGAGAAAACGCTGGTGATTTGATAGATCAAAAATAAAGACTAGGGGTTGAGGGTGTAGTTCAGTGATAGAATGCTTGCCTAGCCTAGCATATATAAGGCCCTGGGTTCAATCCCAGCACTACAAAAATTAAATAAATAAATATATATATACCATATAGGTAAGAAGAACATCCAAGCAACATATAACCAGAATAAATAATGTTTGATAAGAAAAAAAATACTGAAAGAATAATTTGAGCTGAAGAAAAACAATGCACAACTTAAAATACTACAACTATGTTCTAGACAAAATTAATGAAGAATGATACCCAGACATAATCTAGCAAATGGACATAAAGGATACTTCAAAATTCTAAAAATATCTAGACAAAACATAAATGTTACTAATTATAAAAGTGAACAGGCTCAGTTGCGAGTATATCACAAGACGAGTTGCCATAAAAAGCCAAAGTTTAAGGGCTGGGGATGTGGCTCGAGCGGTAGCGCGCTCGCCTGGCATGTGTGTGGCCCGGGTTTGATCCTCAGCACCAAAACAAAGATGTTGTGTCTGCCGATAACTATAAAATAAATATTAAAATTCTCTCTCTCTCTCTCTCTCTCTCTCTCTCTCTCTCTCTCTCTCTCTCTTTAAAAAAAAAGCCAAAGTTTAACTGGGAGTAGGAGAAAGACTTATGACTCAAGCTGAAATGTTAATTTTTAAAGAAAACAAAACAAAAAGAAAAAAAAAGCATTCTAATCAGGAGTTCAGAAAAAGCTACCACCCATGCACTTCTTTTTGGAAAAATGTAAAGACAAAGTCCAGTGAAAGAATTTGTAAAAGACAAAAACTCAAGAAAGCAAAAAACAGTGCAAAGGAATTGTGACAATCCTATCAAAACATACCAAATTAAGTGTGTTAAATGTTGTAAATAAAGTATTAGTATGAGTGGGATTGCTTTTCTCTTGAAATAACTAAAAATTATATGGATTACAAATTGGTACATAATTCTAAATGAGGGAAAGAGAGGTACGTGAGGAAAAGAGGGAAACCAATTCCTCATCTTATAGAAGAGTGAGTTAAAGTTGTATTCTTTATCAATTTGATAATTAGAGAATCTGTACATTTAAACATGATCTTCAAAAACTGAACTGGAAGAATTCAAAGGAGAATATCCACTTGTAAAAATGGATAACATAGGACCAAAAAAAAAAAAAAGCTATTATGGAGGAGAAAACTCTGGAACAATGGATAATAACTGTGGACTTTTGAGTCAGAGAGACTTAGTTTTGAAATTAGTTTGTGGCACTGGTCAATTTGGGTCTGAAAAATTTTCTGATCTGTGTAGCAACTCAGTTTTCCTGTCTGTAAAATGGAATAACCTGCTCTTCACAGAGGAATTAGGAATTCGTTATCTAAAGCAGTCAGCCCAAGCCTGATCCAAGTGAGAGTTGATAACTGAGTTGTAAAATTGCTGTTGCCACCAGTGCTTCTTTCATTTTCCCTGAGAGTAAAAGGTGCTATGTCTTCCTACATTTCCCTTCCCTTGATGAAGCTTCCTAGCTCTGAGTCCATTTTTCATTTCAATCTGAACCTTTAGGTCTTGTTCTAGATTTTCTATCAGTTACACAAATTTGGTATTTAGAATGTTCCTTTCTTTGCTCATGATCAAGCATGAATTTTTCCCTGTTTTCACATCTAGAGCTCATTCGCATGACAGTGCTTAGATTCAGTTTCCCCAAGCCCTGCCTGGGCATAACCCCATGTACCACAAATAATTATCCAGCAGGAGAATATGAACAGTTATTTTAAAATTTAATAATTTTGTCTCCTATATGAACACATTGAGACTTCAGGATTGGGCTAAGAAAAATTCAACCATAATTTGCCAAGAAATATATCTAAAACAAAAATATGCCTTTAGGACTAAAAAGAATGAAGATGAGCCAAATACAAAGGGAAAATGAAGGTATTAATGTTAAATTCACTCAAGACTAAGTACAAGAACAAAAAAAAATACTAAATGGGTCAAAGTGCCCATAAAAATGTGCAGTCTTCAACATATATATTTTGAGCATAAAATATGTAAATGTACAAGATCAAATGGACAGAGACAGAACTGTATTGTGTGAAACTTTTATAAAATACTGGCCTTTCCATGCTGAAGACAGAATCTCTAAGCTGGAAGACAAAAGTAGCTGGTCTTGAACATTCAGACAACATGTAAAAAATAAGTAATTATGATCAGAATTATACAAGAACTCTGGGACAACATTAAGTGACTAGTTTTAAGAATGATTGGAATTGAAGAAGGTTGTTAGATGAATGCAGAATTAATATTGTTGAAATGACTATAAAACCAAAATCAGTAAAATAATTCAATGCAATCCCCATCAAAATTCCAAGATATTCTTCACCAAACTAGAAAAAAAAAACAGTTCTAAAATTCATTTGGAAGAATAAAGACCCAGAATAGCCAAAGTAAATGTAAGCTAAAAAGGCAATGCTATGCTACAGAGCTATAATAACAAAAACTGCATAGTACTGGCATCAAAACAGATGCATAGACCAATGGTACAGAATAGAAAACACAGTGACAAACCCACTCAAATACAAACATCTGATTTTTGACAAAGGTGCCAAAAACAATTAATGGAGAAAAGCAGGCATTTTAACAAATGTGGCTGGGGAAACTTGTTATCCATATATAGAAGAAGGAAGTTAAATCTTTATTTCTCACCCTGCACAAAAATCAACTCAAAATGGATCAAAGATCTAGAAGTTAAACCAGAAACTATGCAACTCCAACACCTAGGCACAGGCAATGATTTTCTCAACAGGACCTGAAATTCGGGAAATAATTGCAAGAGTTAATAAATAGGATGGCATCATATTAAAAAGCTTCTCCACAGCAAAGAAAACAACTAAGAACATGAAGAGAGAACCTATAGAATGGGAGAAAATCTTTACCAGCTACTCTTGTGACAGAGAATTAATATAATAACCAGAATATATAAAGAACTAAAAAAAACTTAACCCTCAAATCCAAAGAACCCAATTAATAAATGGGCAAATGAACTGAACAGACACTTATCAAAAGAAAAAATGCAAATGGTCAACAAATACATGAAAAAAATGTGTGACATAATTAGCAATTAGGTAAATGTAAATCAGAACTATCTTGAAATATCATCAAGCAGAATGGTAGCCATCAGAATACAAACAGTAATAAATGCTGGAGAGGATGAGGAGGAAAAGGAACACTTCTACACTCTTGGTAGGATTGTAAATCAAGATTGTAAATTACAACCACTATGGAAATATGTATGAAGTTTCCTCAAAAGACTAGACTTGGAACCACCATATAACCCAGCCAATTCACTCCTCAGTGTTTATGCTAAAGAAGCAAAGTCATCATAGTACAGTGATACATACATACCCATGTTTATAGCAGCACAATTCACAATAGTCAAACTATGGAACAGCCTAGATGTCCATCAAGATGAACGAGGAAAGAAAATGTGGTATGTAGGCACAATGGAGTTTTATTCAGCCATAAAGTAAAATGAAACCCTGTTATTTGCAGGAAAATGGATGGAACTAGGGACTATTATGTTAAGTGAATTAAGACAAATTCATGAATCACATGTTTTCTATGTGGAAACTAGAGAGGAAAAAGGAAAGGAAAGATGTGGGGGAGCATATCTTATGAAAATTGAAGGGATATCAGTAAAGGAAAGAGAACAGAAGAAGGGAGGAGGGGAGAAAAGGGGAAATATTGGGGAATGACCAAATTTGATGACTATATTGTGTGCATGTGTACAAACATACAACAAAGAATCCCACCATTATGTGCAACTATAATGTACCAATAAAAATGCAGGAAAAACTGGTTTTTGACAAGAGAAATAGACCAAATAGATAAAATTTAAAGGATTTATGCTATGTATAACTAAAATGTGTTTAAATCAAATCCAAGGAAGACTGAAGAAAAGATGTCCTAAAGATACTGATAGAAAAATGAATTCTTAAAAGTAGAAAGAGTAGGGGCTGTGGCTCAGCAGTGGAGTGCTTGCCCAGCATGTTCAAGGCCCTGGGTTCGATCCTCAGCAACACTTAAAAAAATTAAAAAATATGGGCTGGGGATGTGGCTCAAGTGGTAGCATGCTCATCTGGCATGCTGGGTTTGATCTTCAGCACCACATAATATAAAAATAAAGATGTTATGTCCCCCGAAAACTAAAAAATAAATATTAAAAAATTCTCTCTCTCTTTTAAAAAAATAAAATAAATGTATTGTGTCGAACTACAACTAAAAAATAAATATTTTTTTTAAAAAATAGAAAGAGTAAAGTTGATACATAAATTCAAGAACTTTTGACATAACTCTAGAGAATACATAAAAGTAAAAAGAGAGAACAAGTAAAATTTAAAAGGAGAAATATATGAATAAATAGGAGAATTTTAACCAATAGGAAACTATTAAAGAAACATTGTGCGAAGTACTTTGACAAGCTGAATTAAATGGATATTTTTATGAAAAGTTTTACCTGCCTCTAAGAAAAAGTGTCACGAGCTTAGAAGAAATCTTGGATACATATGCAGTGTTGTAGTTACCTCTAAAGATGTTTTGTTATTTGAACATTTCACCAATGATAACTTTCATTATTTCAGAAAAACCAAAAATATCTTGTTATGTGACTTTTCTAGGTATAAAAACAAATGTCAAAACCATATGAATCCTTTTATGAAGTCAACATAACACTGATCTGAAAGTGAGAAAAATAGCACAACAAAGGAAAACAAATACCATTATGATTTTTGCAATGACTGGTAAACACTGCAGTGACAAGTGCACCTACCAAAAAATAAACCAGTATTATCTTTCTCATAGATGCAGTGATCCTGAACTTTATAGTGTTGAGGAACAAGGGAGTAGATTACGAGAGCATGTGATAAAAAGGAGAGAGAGATTCAGAACTGAGTCAGGAAGCGTGCCCCTGTCGATATTAAAATATATTATAAGCAACAGCAAACAAAGCTGAATGGTACTAGCTCAAAAATTGGCAGGCAGAGTGATAGAATAGAGCAATCAGCCCTGAAATAGACTCTAGTCTATATACCAGCTTAATAAAGGAAACACAACAAAAAAATGGGAAAGGAAGAGGTTGTTAATCAAATGGTTGGAAAAAATGATTAACTCAAATTATAACCTCACCATGCAGCAGCCCCAAACAAAAACAATAAAAACAGATGGATTAAAGGAACCACACAGACAAAAATATAAGTTAATAATAAACAGATCTCTGGTGAGGGAGAGATACTCTAAGGATAAAAAGCAATGTAAGTAATTACAATGGAAAAGCTAGATGGATTTTTACCATATAACACAATTAAACTCCTGTACATCAAGAAACATCATTCACAACAATGAAATTACAAATTGAGAAAAGTATTTGTAGCAACAAGCCAGAGGATAACATCATTAAAAGAGCACAGAAAATGTTCTTACAACTCAATAAGTAAGACTCCTGTACTTCAAAAGAGACGTGGGCAGAAGATCCACACAGAATTTTGAAAGGAATACCAAATCCAGTAAACATGCAAAAATGTTCACACAACTAATCAAATCCTAGTTAAAGCAATTATAAGAGGCCTCTTATTTACCCACTGACATGGCAAAACACTTTTCAAAGAAAATATTCTGTGCTGGTGAAAGTTAGATGAAAATCTTCCCTAATGTGTTTTTGACAGAAGTATGAATTGGTACAAGGTCTGTGCAAACTTATTTGGCATTGTTCACAGGTCTTCAAATTGCATTCTGTTCTAAGAAATCTAACTCAAGAAAATAATCAGAGATACAAACAAAAATATAAGTATAATGGAATATAATTCTTTATTGTTTAATGCTTAATGAACAACTTTTAAATACTGAAACACTGGAAAGAATGTATATATTTATTAACAGAACACTAAAAAACATTTTCAAGACATCAGTTAGCCATTTTTAAATAATAGTTTCTAAAACATAAGATGAAAGAAATGCCCTTAATAAAATAATTACAGAAAGGAGTATCAAATTTTATGCAAAGTATAATCCAATTTTTCACACACACACACACACACACACACACACACACACACACACACACACACCACACACACTTAGGACCAGGGGTTCTGGAGTCCATCTGAGTGCCTTGGTTTGAATTACAACTCACCATCTACTAGTTTTTAACCACAGGTAATTTACTTAACTTCTCAAAGACTCAGTTTACTATGTTTAAGATGGGGACAATAATAATACCTGGCTCAGAACCTTGTAAGGAATGAAGAGTTAGTTGTTCAATATCAAGTGTCTATCAGAAAGGCTGATTTCTAAGTGGAAGACTTACATTCACACATATCTGAGACACTATTTAAAAACATGTATTAGATTATAATTTTTAGACATTTTAATTAAAATACACGCACACACACTTTGTCATTCCTAGACCCAAATGTCAAGGTCAATGGAAAGTTGCTAACAAATGTACATTTCTCCTTCTCTGCCCCAGCTCAAAGCTGTGATAATGTGAAACCTGAGCTGCGGTCAAAACCCAAATCCATCCAGCTCAGTTTATCTTGGGTAAGAAATTAGATAAGCATCCACTGTGCTCTCTACTTTCTAGCTCTTATCTATCTGAACAAGTGTCTTCCCATTTCCCTGTTCCTCTTCCTGAGTGTTAAGGTGGTGGAGTCTCTTTGACATAACCCCCACTATGCTGATCCCTCAACCTGTGGATGAAAGCTAAACTAGCGGTCACCACTATAAACCTTGTGGAGTTCCAGATCCTTTCAAAGAAGAGATCAGCAAGCCTGGAATTAGCAGTCAAGAGGGATTCTCTTATTTGTTTTGTGACACTGGGGATTGAACCCATGACCTCGTCCATACTAGCCAAAGGCTCTGGCACTGACCTACATACCCAGCCATTTTTTTTCTTTTTAAAATTTTAATGTAAGGCAGGTTTTTGCTGAGTTGTTCAGGAATGGCTTCCTCTTGCCTCAGCTCCCAAGCAGCTGGGATTACAGGTATGTACCAGTGTCTACCTGATACTCTCAAAAAAAATTCTTTTTAAAGAGTATATGAAATAAGGATTCCTAGAAGGAAATATACTAACCACAACCAAGCTGATACAGACAAAAAGGTGATCCTTTCTTCCTAGTGATCTAACTGAAGGGAAATTCCAGAGGACCCATCTTTCCACTTCTGTATTCCTATATTTGAGTGTGTTAGAAGCCAGTGGCTGAAAATTATCACTGGTGGTAGATAAAATACCAACTAAGTGAAAGAAGGAGGTCTTCCAGAACTGAATCCTAAAGAGAAGCATCTTTTCCATGAATGAAGTCAAGCTCTTTTTGGAAGAGAGGAAGACCAACCTTCTACCATCCAGAACAATCACCCCTCAAGGGCAAGAAACTCACATACATTTATTTCCTAGAGGGCCAAGAAGACAGTGAATTTGGAAATTCATGTGAAAAGGCCACAGTGGGGTAGTAGAACAGAGACCAAGCCTGGAGAGTCTGAGAGCATCAGCATGATGTGAAGACAAGTGCAAAAGCAAATTTGTAACAGGGCTAGAATGACAAAAAACAGATACCCATCAAGCTTGTTGTATTGATATGTGAGAAGGTCTTAGAGGGCAATAAAACCTCATTTATAAGAAGAGCCATGTATAGTAAGTTATGTTAATAGTACTAGGTACTCACCTTTGGGTCTCAAACACTCACCTTCAGGAGAAGGAACCAGCACCCCGTGGTTCACACACAGAGAATGGGTCTGGGAAACACCAGTGTTGCAGGAAGCAGAAATACCTTCAAAAATGCCAGAGACAGTGCTGAAGGGACAAAAGAGCCAACTTTGAGGTCTCCCACTAGCCAAGTTATAATTTGAGCTCAAAAAAAGCACAATAATTGGGTTTAATTGAAATGTGATGAGTTTATAAAAGGCCATCATTTTGTAATGATATTCAGAAAAACAGTTAATATAAAGTACAGTAAAGATAATTAGGATGAACATAGAAGTTTAGCTATAGAGGAATGTTTAATTTTTTATTAATTTTAATGAGAGGAGACTAATATATATTGGTATTTTATTTCTCCTATTAACTCTGCTTGATTTTAGAATACAGAATTGAAGCTGATGTCTATCTGCATAAGTGGAAAAGAGAAATAGCAGGGAATGGTGAATTAGCCAAATCATCTTAGGAAAACATACAGAAACACTACCAAGAATAGGAGGGGATCATAAGTAGCAGGGGACACACACAAAACTGTGTTTGAAGACAATGAACCTGCCAAATATCTAAAGGAGCACTCATTCCTCTACCTGAGTTCAGCCCCCTCCTGGAAGATGAGACCCCTAGAAGGCCCCAGTAATTATAATGGACATTAGTAAAGCAGCCATGCGTTTTAAACAATTCCAATAGACAGGGCCCAGTTGTCACCAAGACATGCCATGCTAGCTAAGAGGACTCCAACAATTGCTGGGAAAATTTCAGGCTATTAAAAACTAAAATCCATGGGAATAGAGTGAATTTAATATTTAAAACTGATATAAAAAGTCAAGATCTTCTCGTGCTCTTCCTCTCTATTCTGTTCTTAGTTGCTCTCCTTATATCAAAGAAGACATTTGGCATTTATTTTTTAGGGATTGGGTAGCTTCACTTAGCATAATCTGCTCTAGTGCCATCCATTTCCCTGCAAATTCCATGATTTTGTCATTTTTTAGTGCAGAGTAATACTCCATTGTGTCATGAGAAGATCACCACTAAACAGGGATGAGAGGGGGAAGGGAAAGAGAGAGAGAAGGAAAATTGCATGGTAAAGGAAGGAGACCCTCATTGTTACACAAAATTACATATAAGAGGAAGTTAGGGGAAAGGGGAAAAAAAACAAGAGAGAGAAATCAATTACAGTAGATGAGGTAGGGAGAGAAGACGGGAAGGGAGGGAATGGGAGGGGAGGGAAGGGGAGGGGAGGGGGGATAGTAGAGGTTAGGAAAGACAGCAGAATACAACATACACTAGTATGGCAGTAGGTAAAAAAGTGGATGTGTAACCGATGTGAATCTGCATTATGTATACAGGGTAAAAATGGGAGTTCATAATCCACTTGAATCAAATGTATGAAATATGATATGTCAAGAACTTTGTAATGTTTTGAACAACTAATAAAAAAAAATTAAAAAAAATAAATAAAAAGAAAAAAAAAGAAAAAGTCAAGATCATCTTAGAAAGTCTCAGTTTGATGCCCACGTTTGTGCCTTGATGGTCTTGGAAGAAATACCCTGGGCCGATGTCCTCACCAAGAATCAGTGTGTAACTATATCCTTTACCCCTGGCTAGCGGAGTGTATATTCCTCTTCTTTTATTGGTCTGGATAAAGAGAATGTAACCTTAGGAAGGTTTTTAATTAAATGCTGTTGTACTCTTAGGAGGTATAAGAGTAATATTAGAATAATAAATGAAGGGGATAAAAACCAAGATGGTGACATTTTAGGAATGGGTGGAAATATGGCATAGTAATAGTCTTTGTGATCATTATGTTTGTGTATGTTTTGTGTGTTGTGTTTAGAATGCTTAAAGAAATGTCAAGGAAATGGGCTGAAAATTTGTCCTATAAACAATTGACATATAACAGATTTTAAAATGAGTTTTTCAAGGTTAATTTCCATTGTAGTTTTAAGAGCAGATACCAGGTTGTGGTGGGTTGGGGAGTAAACAGAAAGGGCAGAGGCTAAGTAACAGCAAGTGAGGCAGTTGCCTCAGGTACAGAATTTAAGAGGGTGCCAAAAAAAACCCCATCATATTAATATGTTAAGGAAGTACTTAATTTTTTTTAAGACTATGAAGAAATATCAACATTTTAAATACTGATGGGTTGACAGAGTGTGATAGAGGGGGCTCATATGGGTTCTACAAAGCCATCTGTGTGCCAGAGAGACAAGAGGTTGTGTTAAAAGATGAAGCCAAAGTCCACTAGGAAGAGCTGACTGGTTCATTTGCCTTAAAAATGGGTGGACCTTGAACATATACGGTGTTCCTCTTTCATCCAGCAGTGTCATTACAACCCAGCAGGCAGAAGAATCCAAATTCTGAACATTCTGGTTGGAGATCCAGGACAAATGGAATCTTCCTTTGTGCATGGCCTTGGGGTCGAGGAGGAAGAAAAAGGCTAAGATGGGAGATTGAGAGGTCCTGCTTTGAGTGACACGCAATGTCATCCTCTGGGTAACACACAGATTTTCTTGTCCTTTTTTCCAGGCTGTGATGATGTGATGATCTCCCCTGCCCCATAAACACATACTCTAGCCCCTCTGCCCGCCTACCCTGCATTCACTGTCCCAGGCCCACTTTTACTTCCCCTCAGTGTCTTCCATTGGCTAAGGCAGAAATGTGGGATGGGAGAGAAACTCTACACTTCAAATGTTCCCTGAGGGTCTGCCGCAAGGGTACCACCTGGGAGGTTGCTAGGCACATAGACTCACAGGTGCCCCTAACTGAGAAGCATTATTCACACCTCTATCCCCAAATGTGTTCTGCATTGGAGATGTCTAGGGGCCTGAAAAAAATGCCGGTCCCTGTTCTCACTCACCCACACCCAGATTCCAATTTAATGAGCTGTTCCCACCCAAGGAGGACCCCAGAGTGGCTTGAGCATAAGGGTTTTTTGAGCTCTCTGGGTGATTCTAATACGCTGCAGAACAGGAAATGTTGAGCATTACTACCCTCCACCTCTAGAAGTTTCACTACTAAGTCCCCTTACTAGCCACCATTTCCAGGCAGCTAGTGAAGCAACAAAGACAGAAAGAAATTATCATTTCTGTCTGACCGGGGAACATCGGGAGGCAAGACCAGATGATCTCCTCTTCAAGCATCTTGTGCCTCAAACTTTTTCACATTAAAGCCAATCAATTATCTGGAAAGTACATTTGTTCTTAGTTTCTGTGTTGTCCCTGTGCTGAGGTCCCCAGAGCCTGTGAATGCAGTCGTGAATTCTCACCTGTTTTCATCTCCCTTTGAAATTCCAAGGAGCACTCTAGGTTGGAACAACCCTTGTGTACCAAATGCTTCAGCTTTGTTTTCAAACTTCAAAGTTGAACATTGAAATAAAGGGTTTATTTCTCCACATAAGCCTACAGATTTTCCCAGGTGAAAGGCAAAGATTTAAGTTAATCAAATTTGAGGTTTCAAATTTGGTGTCAACCAGTTTCACCATCTTTTCTCTGAAAGTGCCTTAGAACTGCAATAACTGAACACTTACCTAGATTTTGATCTTGGAGGTAATTCAGCACTTTGTTCTACAAAGCCTGAAGTTGACAGTTGAAGTTGGGATTTAATGATTTTTAGGCCTCTTTTTTTTTTCTTTTTCCCCCAAACCAAATACAATTGTTTGATCTAAAAATTTGTCAATACCATTGTTTTATTCAGAGTTCTTCAGAAAAACAGAACAAATACTATATATATATATATATATATATATATATATATATATATATATATAGAGAGAGAGAGAGAGAGAGAGAGAGAGAGAGAGAGAGATGAAAAGGGATTTATTATCAGAATTGGCCCACTTGATAAAAGAGGCTGTGAAGTCTTATCAGACTGTCTCTCATGTTGGAGAACCACGAAAGCCAGTCTCAATCCCAGTCCAAGTTCAAAGGCCTGAAAACCAGGGAAGCCAGTGGGATAATTCTGAGTGAGGTCAAAGGCCCCTCGGGGGCTGCTGGTGCCAGTCCTGCAGTCCCAAGGCTGGAGAACTTGAATGTCTGACATCCAAGAGCAGGAGGATAAGGGCATTCTGGCTTCAGAAGTGAATAGGCAGATTTCCCCTTCCTCTGTCATTTTGTTCTGTCAGGGGACCCGCTGGTGGGATGGTGCCTATTCACACTGAGCGCAGATCTTTCCCTCTCAGTTCGCCTGCTCACATACCAATCTCCTCTGGAAACACCCTCACAGACACACCTAGGGATTGGGCAAGTCCAATCACTAATTAAAAGCAAATCTATCTGGGTTTCCCTTTTGGCAGACGAGGAATGGGCTCCATGCCTACAGAAGCATTCAGACTAAATTATGCTTCACCATCTGAATAGCCCTTGACCCAGTCAAATGGACTCCCCAAATAAAAATTTCCAAGTATTTCTGTCTTAGTCCATTTTTGCTGCTGTAACAAAATACTGCAGATTGGCTAATGTTTAAAGAACACTAATTTATTAATTTTTCTCACAGTTCTGGAGGCTGGGAAGACCAAGATCAAGGCACTGGCATGTTGTTTAGTGAATGCTACTCTCTACCTCCATCTCTCTGGATCCTTTAGAGGCAGGAATTCTGTGATTTCAGATGGCAGAAGAGCAAGTGAAAGGAATGCAGCATAAAGGCCCTTTCATAGGGAACTTAACATCATTCATAAAGAAGGAAGCTTTATGACTTAATTACCTCTTTAAATGTCCCACCTGTTAATACTATCACATGGGCAAAACCTGAAATTTTGGAGGTGACACATTTAAACCATAGCATAAATCTTAACATAAGAAAGAGGAGAAAGAGCAGAAGGGTAGAGGAGAAGAAAAAAGGGAGAAGATGAAGATGTGTGACACGGTAACTTCAATGAACAGGATATGTTTCACCCGTATGACAGCACAGAGCAGTGAGCTAGTGGGTGCTTGTTAATTATTGTTTGAGTGAATGAATGGCTGATCTGTTAAGCTGCCATCCACAGCTCTTTACCAAAGCCAAAGGCTCTTCTTTGAATGAAATAATCATATTATTATAAAGCGGGGAAGAGAGGGTAGGGAGGTTCATTTTCCTACCTGTATTACAGATAAAGTAAAATTAAAGGCCATCTGGTGAAAAGTTCCCTACCTCTTCTACTCAATGTAGAAGATGACTGCAGGGGGGGGGGCAGATGTCTACCCAAATCTCATTCCCGGTGACCATCTCTTCTATTTTTGTTTGAGGATGGCACTCAAGTGACAAAGAAGTAGCAATCTGTGACTCTCTCTTTTTTAAATTTTTTGTAGTTGTAGATGGACAACATGCCTTTATTGTATTTGTTTATTTGTATGTGGTGCTGAAGATTGAACCCAGTGCCCCACGCATGCAAGGCAAGCACTCTGCCGCTGAGCTACAGCCCCAGCCCAACACTCTGTGACTCTCTTGACTTCCTTCCTGAATGTGCTCCTTTTCCCAGACCTGCCAAAGAACCTCCACCAACTCTGCATTCTGGCATAGCAAATACACACTGGCATTGTGGTCCAAGTGTCTCAGAACCCAGGTAGAGAATGGAGTCAGCCTGAACATGCTCCGAGGAATTCAAGTGTGTTAGTCATTTAGGATCAGCAAGCTTAGATGAAAAGAATGGGAATTTCATCTGCACAAACTATCCTAACTGGGCATTTTTACAATCCAGTAAAGTTTATAGCTCCTTGTCATTTACTTTTTATCAAGAAATGCTTTTATAGAAGAACTCTAAAAGACAAGTACATTTATTGTTTGATCTTATAACAAATTGGGATTTTGAATCTCTGAGTTTTAAGATAGCCCAGTAAAAGTAGGGAAATCCCTGGGTATTGTTTGCTGTCTAGCCATATGCGTGAAATACATGAATTGTGCTTTATTTAGCATCATGTTTTTGAAGTCCCAGGAAGCACTTTTGGAGGATTACTGGCTGGGTATTGACTTGTGCACCGATTTAAAGAGGATTGCCTGTAGGGAATGGTGCCTTCCACACACCAGCTGGGAAACCTCTGTGCATGCACCTGTCCCAAGTCATACTTTATTCTCCAATGCCACAGGCTGTCCTCTGTTTGTCATGCTCAGTCCCTGGAGCTGAGCTCATTCTACAAAAGCAGTGAGAAGGAACAATTTTCATATCTCCTCATGAAAAAGGCATATGTGATGGCGGTGATTTGCCTAGTCACAGATCCACACGGCAGTTCTTTCTGTGCATTTAGCACAGCAACAGGGAACAGAATCAACCTCAGATTAAAGAAACCATGGTTGGTAATTAAAATCAGAGGGCATAACCCTACTCATTTAAAAAAATATGACTTTAAATATAGTTTATAAACACGAATTCATCACATTTCTATTTCAGGTTTCAAGGGAAAGTGATCCATTGAAAAGATTTTCCTTTAGATATTGATCCTTAGGGAGATGGTCACATTAAAGGAATTTAAAAGCAATGCTAATTTCTTAAGTGGGCCTCACACAAGCTCTTGCACTTGTTTGGAATGCTCAGCCCTGGGCGTTCATCCCAGTTCCCAGAACTTAGTTTACATATCACTTGTCATGGAGGACTCTGATCTAAATTAAGTCACCCTGTTATGCTTCCTTGTGCCATTCTGCATTTTTTCACAATTCTTATCACAATTATAATAATTATAGTTTATAATTATTAGAGCCTAAGGTGTCACTGATTGTAAAATATAATGCTGTTGCACATACCTCTAAGAAGATTCCACAAAATGAGGCTAAAGAGGAGAATTATCAAGAGACTACCCCCACAGTGCTGGCCCACCATGTAAGGACAGATGAGAGATGACTGTTTTGACCTTGGTCCCTGGTAGAAGGTGAAAGAAATCTCTCCCATTAACTTGAATGAGGAGGAGATCATGGTGCAGGTTTGTGTTCTGATATTCCACCACAAGTATAGTCCAGAAAACCTCAGGTGGAGAGTATAATTTAAAGGGAGTTTCATGTTGGGAGGAGCCCTGGTTGACAGAAGCCAATCAAGCAAACACTCTCTGGAATAATTTGATTCCCTTCCAGGCTAACCTGTTCATAGACATGTTATTGGTACAGCAGTTTCTGATATTGGATATGCTGAGATGTTTAAAAACATGTTTGAATCTTAAAATTGATGTGATACAGTATAATTTACTTGCATGGATATTTGCTTAATGTCAGGTTCTTGGACTACATCAGCATCTGCTTGTTCACATTACCTCCTTTGTCCAGTAGAGTGTCTGAATATGCTGGACATTTGATAAAAATAGGAGTGGAATGAATGAGTGAAACAAATTCTTCCTGAACTTCATTCACTGAAGCCTTGGCTAATTTTTTTTTAGCTTCAGTTTTATTTAGTTATGTGTGTTGGATGAGCTTTTCAATATAGTAGAAAAGGCATTAGACATGGACATGAGAACCCAGGTTTCAGCCTTCTTGATTGGCCCTTTGACTTTGGGTAAAGACTCTAATCTTTCTGTGGGTAATTTACCTTTCTGTAAAATGGGAAGGGTTGTATCTTGTAATCTCCAGGGCTCCTTTCAATCCTAATTGATTGTGATTCAATTGTGTGAAAAACTAATAATGAAGCACCCAAGCGTGGTGTATTTATCATCATTGTCATCACCCAATCTCTCCTGGTAATCGGTGTATGTGGTGCGGTGAACTTGGTCATGTGTGAAACTCCGATGTGACTCTGTCTTCATCTTTACTAACACCTCACTACACAAAGACAGCACTTTCATGATTGCTTCAAATATTTCCATGCAATGATGTAAATGCATTTGATTGTGGGTAAAGGGTAAGAAATTATGCCTGAGGAAAACAGAACATGATTGGGAGAATCAGGTATCTGTCATGGAGAAGAGGAAGTCCAAGGCTTTGAATGAAAACAGAAGCAAATAGCCAAGGTCAAGGCAAATGGTGTGTAAGGAGCAGAGTGGATTTATAAGAAATAGATCAGTATAAACCCTGAGGCTTTGAGCTGAGCAGAAGACAATTTCTGGGCAATCAGAAGCAGAGAGATTCCTAGGAGCTGAAGGCAAAATGCATAGTAAGAAGACTCAAGGGAGAGTTCTTGTAATAGGAGACAGAGTGTCTGCTGCTGTACTGGCTTAGGAAAATTTCCAGCTCATACTCCTCACTCCCACCTTGGTCAGGATAAAACCCATTACTAACCCACAAAAGGTCAAGCCTCTGTTAGGCCACTAACAACTTTCAAGGATCATACCAGTGGATGTCCACAGGTAATGGATGAGCCATGTAGGGGGCCCCAGAGAGTCACTCACAATGAATACTCAGAGGCTGATAGACTGATGGCCACAGTGAATGACCTTCACTCGACCACAGCTCAGGGCTGGCTGGCTTCCATTCTGTTTCCTGGTAATTGTGAAAAAGTTCTTAGTTCTTCCCTCATGTGGTGAGTACTAAGTTACAATCACTGCTTCTTCTACCGATCAAGACTCTGTGCCTCCAGCAACAATGGCCCCTGCCTGTGGATGACCAACCCTCCAGTGGCTCTGAATGCTCAGAGGACTCATTCAGGATCCATCTTCCTCCTGGAAAAGGCTTCCATTCTTCCCATCCACCACATGGGTTCTCAAAATTCAACCAGGGCCTCCATTGATGATCTAAGCTTACACCATGGATTTGGATTTTCTTTTCTAAAAAGGGGACATCTTTCCAAGACAAGAGTGCAAGAAGGTAAGGGTCTGTGGCCCTGTAGTCCTCCTTCTGCTGACAGTCTTCAGTCCTGCACCTGTGCCTGCCCATTCCCTCTTTATCTTGAGTTTTGACCCAAGCCTTGCTCTCTGAATTTTTAATCAGACCAACACTTCACACACTCCATGTGCATTCAGGCTATTAAATATCCTGGGAAAGACCTTCCTAAAGAGGAACTAGAAGCAGCCCAGCTCAGCCAGCTTCTGTTTCTTCTTTGTGGCAGGCTCTGAAGACTACAGACAGAACATGCTGAAGGTGTCAGCTGGAGAGCTAGTCCTCACTGCCTGTGGTTTTGGGGGACTAGGGGAACCATCCCCTGTCCATTTGGAGACAGAGGACCCACCACAGCTCCTTCCCACTCACGGGAAACTTTCCTGGCTGCAAGGCTAGATTGCACTGAAGATGGAGCCAGGGTTGAGAAAGCTGAGCTTCTTTGGAGAATGAGAGGGACTCCCATTGATAGGAAGTGAGATTTCAGCCAATAATGAGGCTCATTTGGACAGACTCTGTGGGCTGCAAGACATAGGTTCGGAATGAGACCTTGGTCCCACTTCCTTGAGGGGAACTGGATTCCTGGACTAAAAGAAATGTCATTAGAGGTGAGAATGGTGGCTTACACCTCTAATCCCAGCATTTTAGGAGGCTGAGACAGGAGGATTGCAGGTTTGAGGCAAGCCTGGGGAACTTAGGGAGATCCTTCCTCAAAATAAAATATAAAAGGGCTGGGAATGTGGTTCCATGGGTTCAATCCTTAGTATCCCCCAACACCTGCTGCAAATGTTCTTAGAGTAAAATGTTAGTAGCAAAAGAATGTTTTCAACATAATACTTTTAAAAAATATCAAACAGGGGCTGGGGTTGTAGCTCAGTGGTAGAATACTTGCCTTGCATGTGGAAGGCACTGGGTTTGATTCTCAGCACCACATAAGAATAAAATAAGGGTATTGTGTCCATCTACAACTAAAAAACATAAAAATATATCAAACAGATATGTGATTTCTTCTCTCTTATAAAAGAAGCGACATATAACCTCAGGGAAGACAGGGAGGTGGATGTCACTCTGGCAAAAGGAAGATATGTATATGAGCAAGTGTCAGGCCTTGTGCAGTGGTGCATGCCTGTAATGCCAGTGGCTCAGGAGTCTGAGGCAGGAGGATTGCAAGTTCAAAGACAGCCTGATCAACTTAGCAAGGCTCTAAGCAACTTAGTGACACCCTGTCTTAATATGGAAAAAAATACACACACACACACACACACACACACACACACACATACATACTGAACTGGGGATGTGGCTCAGTGGTTAAGCATCCCCACCTTCAATACCCAGAACCAAAAATAATAAATAGATAAATAAGAAAAAAGCAAGTGCCAAAGTGGATGAACAAAAAAGAACCTGCTCATCTACCTGGTGAGTTTTGGAAAGAAGAATGGAAAGAGGTAGCAGAAGCAGGAAGTCAAACAAAAATGTATAGACATCCTCATTCTGGGCCAAAAATTAATTAGCACCTTATTAAACATGTCCACATGACAACTCTTCCCAGGGTTCATTATATTTGACCCTTGCTTTTTCTCTTCTGCATATTTAATTTTTTAAATCTGAGTGTGTGAATGTTTGCAAGTCATTGAAAATCTCTTTGCAATGAAAAGAAAAATGAATTTATTATAGGAATACATAAAAATGGAGAAACCAGTACTTCAGTTCAGTCCAGAAAATTTTAAGACCTTTAATTTTAGGGGAAAAAAATAAAAGAAGGCTGCAAGGAGTTTATTTTGAGAATCTGGGAAGTATAGTAGAATCCTGGCTTTTCTACTTGTTTTTTTTTCTTTTTTTCTGAAAAATGATGTGGTATGTATCATGTGGGGTTGTGTATGTGTGTGTACATGTGGTAGAGGAATGGCAGGCATAGAGTTGGCACTGAGGATGCTACATGGAACTGAAAATGACAATTATATATTTCTTATATGTTTTCAGGGAGTCAGAACACATCACACACACACACGCACACACACACGCAAATATGCACAGACTCACCCCATATGTTAGTTTTCAGAGAATTAGAACATCATCAAATTCACTTAACACTAAAATATGCTGAATATAATTTTAATCGCTCTTTGATGATTCAGAAGCTATTTTAGGCTTCTTATGCCTCTGGGTTATTACTATGAACATAAATTATTATCTTGCAATTTTGCACAATCTAGGTTGTTCACATTTTTTTCTGGTTATTTTATTCTGAATGAATGGAAGCTTCTTGTAATACTTCAATTACTGTTCAGAATTAATAATGAATGTGCAGATCATTTTGAGATGTGATTGGGTCAACTTAGAGGAAAACAATAAAACTTTTCCTAAAATGGAAATGTGTGTGAAAACTCTGTTTGTTGGGCTTTTGGGGTGATGGAGTTCTCAAATCAAACATCAAAGAATTCCAAGCGGGAACAGTTCATATTTACTTCAGGAGGCAAGAGAAAATTTTAGTAAGGAGGTTCGTTTCAGCTTGGCTTTGAGATATTGATCAATTATTTGAGACCAGTAGGCATTCCAGGTGAAAATAAGAATGGTAACAGAGGGGCTGAGGTGGTTCTGAGTCAAGTGACTTCACTACTAAAAGTTGTGGCTTGTGAAATAATAACATCCACAGTGCTGGCCATTGTCAGAAATGCAGAATCCCAGGCCCTCACTCCAGTCCCACTAAATCAGACTCTACATTTGGAGCAAGATCCCCAAGTGATTCATATATATACACTAAGTTCTATGGTTTCCTAGGTCAGGATATTGTTAGTATTACTTGTAAATAGGGCTAAAAATGGCATCCCATTATGAAAAACTCTTGCTTTTGTGCCAAGAAATTCAGACTTTGTGGAGAGATCATGGAAAATGTTGACAGCTCAGAAGCAGGTACTGATGTGCAGCCTGGACACCAATTCATTTGGTTCCATGTTGCCCTATTGTGGGGAAAGGTCCTAGAAGTCCCCCAATGTGTCAAGCACCTTAAACGTGAAGTTTTTAGAAAGAAAAGATGGCAGGCTCCTAGGCTGGCAGGGCATCACTTGGGAGATTGGGTCAATGACTATTCATCAACTGCAGATGTGGAAATAATCATTTGAGAGTGTTAGTTTAGCTTCTGAGCTTCAGATAGATATATTAGTGAGGAGACAGAACACAGAGAAGAGTTAAAAAGTTTTGCTATAGGGGCTGGGGATGTGGCTCAAGCGGTAGTGCGCTCGCCTTGCAAGTGTGCGGCCCGGGTTCGATCCTCAGCACCACATACCAACAAAGATGTTGTGTCCACCGAGAACTAAAAAATAAATATTAAAAATTCTCTCTCTCTCCTCTCTCACTCTCTCTTTTAAAAAAAAGTTTTGCTATAGCCTACATCCAAGATTCAACTTTTTTTTTTTAATTAGAGGAGTGTTTTAGTACATTTTTTCTATAATAGAATACTGCAGACTGAATAATTTATAAAGAAAAAGAGATTTACTTAGTTTATGGTTTGGCGATTCCAAGAGCATGGTGCCAGCTTCTGCTGCAATTCTGGTGAGGCCTTCGTAGAAGAAAAGTGGCTATGTGTGTATGCAAAGAGAAACACATGTGCATGAGGGACAGATGTGGCTATGCTTTATGACAACCTGCCCTCATAGGAAGTATGTTAACCCTCATGAGTGTTGAGTCCTCACAACCAAATTACCCAGTAAAGATCCTACTACCTCTCAATACCATTACACTGGAAATCTAATTTCAGGTGAGTTCTGATGGGGACAAACCACATCAACACCACAGATGGAGCTAGAGTGAAAAAACATGAGGCTTGGGAAATACTTGCATAGGTAAATCAAGATCTTGGCACATTCAACAAAGTCTGATGTTTGCTCCTGTGACACACCTGGAATTGTGCTAAACCTCAGGGAGTCAAGAGGAAATATGCTCTTCTTATAAAGTAATTCAAAAATAGAGATGAAGGCAGATATACAGCGAGCAGTTTCTAGGGCAGCAGAGATGAGGAATGAACCCAGTAGTTTTCAGGAAGTAAAAGAGATTTCCATCGGAGTTAACCGAAGCATGCAAAGGAATGGAGGGTCAGAGGAGGGTGACCAACTTGAAGAAAAGTGGTTTCACATTTTGGGAACATAAGGCTACTGTGGGAATGGATATGGGGCAAGGCTGAAAGGGTAGGCAGGAGCAAGAATCAAAAGGCTTTTTATGTAATACTATATTAAAGAAAGTGAATTTTATCCCACAGGCCACAGGAAAATGTCAGAAGAGTCTAAGCAGGAGAATAACATGGGCAGAATTGCATTTTCAATAAGTAATTTTGCCAAAAATGAAGATGGTGAGTTAAAAGGAAGTGACTCAAGGACACAGTCCATTTAGGAGCTGACCTTTTTTGTCCAAAGAAGCAAGGATAAAAGCCTGAATTGGGGTGGTGTGATGAGGAAAAAGGGTGCATTTCTGAGATCATTAGGAAGTAGGACGGTAGAACTTGCTAATTGGCTGCGAAGATGAAGGAAGAAGAGTCAAGGTGGTGGCCAGGGTGCCTGGTGAGCATTTGAGGAAGAGACAAATGTATTTTTCACATGTGTCTTTGAGTTGCCTCCTGGCATTTTGGTGGAGATGTTCAAGATGCAGATTTGGAATTGGGAGAACAGATGGAAGAAGAGATAGAGATCCCTGAGTCGCGGGAGCAGAAAAGCACGCAGGGTAAAAGAAGAGAAGGAAAAGGGGTAAAAGGGGGAGGAGGAACTGAAAAAGGCCTTTTGATAGGAGAAGAGGGTGGGGGTTATAAAATGAGTTCACAAAGGAACCAGAAGAGACATCAAAGGACTTTGGGTAAAGAGAAACCACTAAAAAATCAAGTTGATTAAGAGCTGGGGGAGAAAAGAAAAGTCCATTGCTGTGGCAATTCAGAGGCTATTGGTGTCTCTGGGAAAATGGGTTTAGTGGAGAACAGATCCACGAGGAGGAGTTGAGTTGTGTATAGGAGGTGATGGAATAGAGAAAGCCTGGGAGGATAATCTGCCACTGGTAGAGAAAGAAACCCCATAAAGACAGAAGCAATCAAAGATGTGCTTATTTTGTTCATCAAATTCTTTCATCTAGAAACAAAAGATGTTACCTTACTTCTTCCCTATATTCTTCTCCCCCCCCCCCAGGGAAGTGCTACAATGTAACTGATATTTGAAAATGAGTGATTTTTTTAAACAAAAATGGATGGATAAAAGGTATATATCATTTTGCTCTATCGTAATCCTTCAATTACAAAATTTTAATTTGATTTTTGATGAGATTAGCCCTACTTGGCTGAACTGAACTTTTCATTCAGACTTTTGGTGGATGGTAATTAATGGAATTCAGTTAACTTGACCAACTTTTCATTTCTTCTCTTGTTAATATTTTTTGGTTATGCTAGAAATGAGTGATAGATGTACATCCTCCCTCAAAACGTGATTGGTTCAGCTGGGCTTCTACTGTAAAAGCATCTGCAAGGCTTATGTACTCTGCATTAGCATACACCTGATGAGAGGATGAGGGCAGGCTGGCATTAAGTGGCATGAATCTGTGTGTAAATACTGTCCACACATTGGATTTGTCAACAAGAAAGAAAACCCACATTTTGGTTACTCATTTGGTGTCCTTATTCTTTTGGTGTCTCTGATCTTCCTTTCATTCCCACGACAGACCTATGAGAGAGTTACTGTCACTCCTATATCAGGGCAGAGGCTGGCATGAGTCATTTGCCCAAGCTCAAGTTTCCCAGGCTCTGAGTGGTTGGGAACCCGCCTCCAAGGGTGGTGCTTTCTCCCTCACCCCATGCTACCTCCCGAGAAAGCAAGACTTAGGGACAAATTTAATTATGGTTGGAATTATATTTTCCAGTGAAATGGATAGAAAAAGGAAGAAATGTAAGGAGACACGTCTGTGGGAGACTCCACCTGTGAGCTGGTTTTAGATTTGCCAGGTGGCAGGGGCCTGGTCCACCCACAGATGTGGGTGAAGTCAAAAGCTTGGGGAAAAAATATGAACAGCCTCTTTAGAGGATGTTGTAGGTTCTGGAAACTTTTGTATGACCACAATGGTAAGTTTGGTGTAGTAACTGAGTTTGTGGAGAACACAAACTCTATGTTAGTGATTTATTATGACCAATTCAGAGTTAGCCACATGAATATATCAGCCCAGGGAGTTTGACCTTCACAAGCCTCTCAGCCACCCTTGGGCTCCCACCATGCCCTCTGTGACACATCTAATGGTGGCCACTTTCCAAGGACTATGTGAGTCCTACATTGAGTGTTTCATGATTTCATTTATGCTTTGTGACTGTCCTGTGAGGTAGATATTGTTATCCCCATTTTCACACAACACATTAACACTTAGAGAGGTGAGAAAATTTGCTTCAGGACACACAGAGATAGTAAAGTAGAAAACCCAGGTCTGTTCATTGATTACAAAGGCAAGTACTTAGAACCTGTGTGTGTGTGTGTGTCCTCTTATATTTATCTAGCATTTTCCAACTGTTTGTTTACTTTGCTGCCTTTCTCACTGGACTGTGAGCCACTTGAGGGCAGAGCCTAGTCTTATCTCTGGACACCCTATGCCTAGGACAGTACCTGATACACAACAGTACTCTAGGGACATTAGAAGGGTGGGTGGGAGGGAGGGATGCAGAAAGGGGAGAAGGGTCAACTATTATTAATAGCTAATGTTTATTCTAGATTTTTTCTGTATGTAGACATAAATCTTTCTCTCCATATATTTAATATATGAGCATCAGAATATCCATGCAGTTTGGTAATCTGCATTTTCAACTTGATAGTGTATAATGAGCTTTTTTTTATGTCATTGTGTTAGTCAGCTGTGCATTGCTGTAAACAAAATACCTGACAAGAACAACTTAGAGGATAAAAAATTTATTTTGGCTCATGGTTTCAGAGGTGTAGTCCACAATTGGCTGAGTCCGTTCCTCTGGGCTCAAGTTGAGGCAGAATATCAGGGGAGAAGGGTGTGGTGGAGGAAAGCTCTCGAGGACACAGCAGCCTGGAAACAGAGAGGGAAGGCATTTCAGGGCTGATGAACCCTCCCACGACATGCCCCAGGGACCCACCTCCTCCAGCCACGTTCCACCCAGTCAATCTGTCCACATTAGGATAGACTGATTAATTTACAGCTCTTATAATCTAATCATTTCACCTCTAAATATTCCTGCATTAACACAGGAAATGTTATATCATATTAAAACCATAATAGTCATTAAGTAGTATTCTAAAAACCCTTTCAACATTAAAAAAGTGTTCCTTATTTCCCTTTCTTTCCACCAGAAAAGCAAGCTCTTTTTTGTTGGGTTAATATATCAAAATACGTTATCTTGAGATTCTTTCATGCATTGTACAAGCTTCTAGAACTCTATTTAAAACTTGATTTCCATGAAAACATTTGCCATCTTAAAGTTAAGATTAGGTAAAGTTACAGGGACAAAGATCAGAAATGTTATTGCCAAGTTTAATTTAGTAAAGTGAAATATTACTAAAATAGTAAAAAGAGGCTAAAAGCTCCAACACAGCACAAAAAGAAACTTTCAAGCTCTTAATAAATTATATCAGCACTGCAGCCTTTTCTGTCCTAAAAAGATAGAGCAGGTTACTACAAAGAAAGTGCAAATCAAAGTGTGCACATATCTGGTTAGTGTTCACTGCATATTAACCATTGACTGGATTTGGTAAGTTAATTTCTTTTAACCCTGTTTTTAGCAACTCTATATTTTCCTATCAGGGCTTAGTGAGGGGACAGGAATGTGATTCATGGGCTCAGAGCCCAGGAAGTTTATCTCTAGAATGTGTTAGATTTGGAAAGTCCAGGTAGAGTCTTGGGAAACCTGCCCATATCTGGGCAATTTTTTTCCAGTGGCTCTCAAGAAGCCTGAACTTTGCTGCCAGTGGTGGAGATAAGACTTGTTCGAAGCACCTGGTGAGGAAAGATCTTCTGAGAAGGATGATGGTTTCCTCCTATTTACCGTGTATAGGCCCTGCCCATCCTTTCCTCTCTGAAGTCAGTCTTCCTGTCTTAACTGGCTTTATTAACCCATTCTCTGTTGCTTTAACAAAAAAATAAAGTTACGTATTTCAGAAAGAAAAGAATTTATTTAACTCAATTTTGGAAATTGCAAGTCTAAGATCAAGGGATTCTGTCTGTTCAGCCTCAGGTGAGGGTCCCCTTGGCTATAATACAACATGGTAGAGGAATAGAAAGGGAAAGATCCAAGTATATAGAGTCCAAAAAATGTGGGGTGGGTTTGCTTTATAACTTTATAAAGTCAAGACCAGCATTAATCCTATGGCTATATCCTAGTGATCTAACTACTGCTCACTGGGACCTACCTGTTAAAGTTTCTACCTCTCTCACATTGCCACACTGAGGACCAAGTTTATATATAACCCATGAGCTTTTGGGAGACACATTCAAGCCATATCCAAATCATATCACCAGCTGAGCTTATACTCTTACAGGAGATTTTGCACATTTGGGCTCCATTGTCAAAGTTCTGAGGAGAGGTGTGGGAAGAATATAATCTCTGTCTGATAATATAGCAAGTACATAAATATATGTCACAATGGTTAGGTCAGTCCATGGGTCTGGAGTCACAGAGATTCAGGGGTCTATTTTTATAATCTTGCTAAGCCTCAGATTATGTATCTCTAAAATAAGCATAATAAATATGCTTTATGGAATGGCTGTGATAATTAAATGAGAAAATATGTTTAACATGAATTGCATAACATCTGTCATGCATTAGGGTCTTATTCATTTATTTAATTATTATTCATTTATTTAACCAATGCATGTATATTAAACACTGACTTCATGCCAGGCACTGAGGTTTCAAGGACAAGAAAAACAGACATGATTCCTTTCTACAAAGAGATTATATTCTGGTAAATGTTAGTAATTGTAAATAAATGTTTGAAATGTTAGGGATTTTTTTTAACTATTATTATACATTTTATCAGTTCTCTACTATTGCCTAAAAGCTTATCTCAAAACTTAGTGGCTTAAAACAATATACCTTTTTTAAATTTTAGTTTCTAGGGGCCAGAATTTGGAAGCAGTTGAGTTGAGTGGTCTGGCATAGGTCCTCTCAAAGGTTGACTGGGGCTGCAGTCACCTCATGGCTTAACTGAGGCTAGAGGACTTGTTCCAAGATGGTGCCCATATGGCTGTTGATGAGAACCTATCCTTCCTCATCACGTGGGTGTCTCCATAGGGCTGCTGCCTGAATCTCTTCAGAACTTGACAGCCAGCTTCCCTCAGAGCAGGTGATCCAAGAAAAAGAGCCACATCCCATTACTTCCACCATATTCTAATTGTTAGAAGTGAGGCAAGCAGTTCAGGCCACACTCAAAAGGAAGAAAAGTAGCCTCCACATTTTAGAGGGTGGAATTTGGGAGAACTTGTGGACATATTTTAAAATCACTACATAAACTATGGGGGAGAAATGAGAGAAGAGAGTGGAGAGATTGGTGGGGGACAGATTCAGAGGGGTCAGCATGCTGAAGAGGGAGATTTCCAGCCGGAGGCCACAAAACTATATTGCTATATTTGTCAGGAGTGACATGTGACTATCAAATCAGTGAATGAAACATATTGGGGTCAGTAAGACGGCCTTATCTGAGTACCTTCTGCTGCACAAGGTCCAAAGAATATAAGATTCATTTTCTAGAATGTTCCTGGATTCCGTTTCATTTCTGCTTCTCTTAAAATCTTTGAGAAAAACGTCTTGGTTTTTCTGAAGTACAGAGCATGAATTTTGAGACTCTTGAGACTCTTTTTTTAAAAAAAAATCTATGGAGACACTTTTTCAAGTTAAAAAACTTATCAATATTCATAAAGCCAGAAACTATGTTCAGTCCCCATAAGTAAGCACGATATTTCTGATTTTCTTAGAAATTGTTGAAAACATTAAATCCTCAAGATTTCTCTCTTATGCCACAGTTCTCTCTCAGAGCTGATGATCATATATTTATTCCAATAAAAGACATGAAGCCTATCTTTGATTTGCCTTATTTTATTATTTATTCATTCCTCCTTGGAGGACACATGTATAAAAAAGGACCTGAGATCCTTTATCAGAGCAAGGAATTTTCCCACACATCATGTAAAACATCTGCAATAACTTAAATGCCGGGCATCAGCAGTTAGACATTGGTGTGTTTGATTTATATGTGTTTAGTCTTACTAACCACCACATCCAGTGAGTAGGCACCTTAAATCTGTTGGTTTATAGATAAAGCAAAGAAAACTCATCTGTTTCTCCTTCGACTGTATTTTAAGAATCAGAACTGGTGCAAGATTTTCACCGGCAAAAATATTTTAGAAGCTAGGCTGGGAGCTTTGTGAATTTTCACAAAACTTTTATTCATTGTATACCACTTACCCCATCGCTAATAATCTATGGTTAGGTCAATACTCTCAAGAAATACAAGCATTTTTCTGTTTTTTTTTTTTTCCTCCATATTAAGTGGGAGGGTTATGTTTGTTTGTTTCTTTGTTTTGGGGGGTACCAGGGATTAAACTCAGGAGTATTCAACCATGAGCCACATCCCCAGGCCTATTTTGCATTTTAATTAGAGACAGGATCTCACTGAGTTGCTTTGGGCCTTGCTTTTTTTTTCTTTAAATATCTTTATTATTATTTTTTTTTTCCCTGAGGATTGAACCTTGTGCCTCACACAAATGAGGCAACTGCTCTACCACTGAGTTACAACCCCAAACTTAGTGCGTGGCTTTTGCTGAGGCTGGCTTTGAACTCATGATCCTCCTGCCTCAGCCTCCTGAGCTGCTGGGATTATAAGCGCGCATCACTGTGCCAGGATAGGTGGGTGTTTAATCTATCTCATTTCCCGATAGCAAAGTAAGGAAGACAATTTGTATCTGATTTGGTAGCTCAATATTTTCACACTTAGAACTTTACAGTGAGTCCCATTGCTGGACCCTCTCTGCATGGCTTTGTCCTGTCTCTCTCTTTGCTCCCTCTTGTTCATTTGCATTGGCTTTCTCTTGCCCTTTCTAAGACTCTCCATCCCTCCTGCTAGGGAACTTTTGCTCATTCTGTTTATATTGTTCTCTCTGTTCATTGTGATCTTTCATTCCACTTTCACTTTCAACTCAAGGAACCCTAGGGGAGCCTTTTCCAACCTTTCTATCTGGGCTAAATCCCCATATAGTCTCCAGGGCCATGTAACTCTTCTTTTCTACCCTGTTTGTTGCTGTTCTAACACTTGTTGGTTTGTCTGACTAATTCCCTTTCACCTTCCTTGGTGGATGGAGATTAAAGACCATGTCTAGTGTCTAGGTGCTTACCTCAGTGTTGTGGACATTCTAGGTCCTTAGCCAAAATTTGTGGAGTAAAGGTGTGAAGGTTCTAGGATTGGACTTCCACTATTGTCACTTTCTAACTATGTTAACTTGGGTACATCACTTAAATTTTCTAGCTTTAAATTTGTCCCATGTCAAATGGAGTTGGTAATGTACACTGCTCTCATAGGGTTGTCATGAAGATTAAGTGAGGTAATTAATGTAAAAATACTTAACAGCGTGCAAAGCATGTAGCAGAAAATAAATGTCTGACTGCTTATATTAATCTTCAATCATCACATATTTCCCTCAAAAAACACAATGGCTTTCTTTTGCTTTACAGCCAATATGATTTTTCAGTTGAGTTTAGACTAATGCTTTTTCATGCTTTTATAGAGGAAGAAATGAGCAAGAGAAGGATTTAGTTTCTTGACTGAGGTTGCTAGCTGCTTAAAGTTCATTTTTATGTGTGGGTTTTCTTTGTGTTTGTTTGTTTGTTTTCGGTTTGTTTGCTTGTTTTTGTACTGGGGATTGAACCCAGGGACGCTTAACCACTGAGCCATATCCTCAGTCATGTTTTATATTTTATTTAGAGATAGGGTCTTGCTGAGTTGTTTTGGGCCTCCCTAAATTGCTGAGACTGACTTTGAACTCATGATACTCCTGCCTCAGCTTCCTGAGCTTCTGGGGATTTCAGGTGTGCACCATCATGCATGGCTATTTTTATGTTTTATTAGTGCATTGTGGTTTACAAAATCTGGGGATTTATCTTGACATATTCATAAATGTATATAACATAATTTGCTCAAATTCAATTCCATTCTTCATTCTGGTAATGAGGATTTTACCTTCTTAAGTCTAAGATTCAGTCAGAAGTGCCACACGTAAGAAGCCAGTCACGTGTGTGTGTGTGTGTGTGTGTGTGTGTGTGTGTGTGTGTGTATGTGTGGCGCTGGGGATTGAACTCAGGGCCTTGTGCATGAGCGGCAAGTACTCTACCCACTGAGCCACATCACCAGTTCCCAGTCACCTCCGTTCATTTTTTAGTCTGATTCTTTTCTCTCTCCATCAAAGATTTCTTCCTCAATTTAGCCTGAGATTTTCTCTTCATTGATATTTATGCCTGAATGAATAAAGTAATATGGATCCTCCTTCTGAAGAACTGACTTTGAATCTGTTGCCAAGAAGACTGGATTTCATGGCCTGTTCTCCCCAGAAGCCCTACCCAAGAGGAGGGGAGAAAGAAGAAAGATGGTGTCTCCATAGATGGATGGAATTCAGGAGCCCTCATCAGACAAACTGCATACTAGATTTGGGAAGTTAGATGATTTTCAAATCTTCCCCACTGGTAGATATGTTGACCCAGTCTCTAGTGAAACAACATGTTGACCTATCCTATCACTGTAAACAAGCCTGGCACAATTACACATCATATGAATTGAGGTCAGTGCAGACTGTATCCCAGCTTTATTATCACACTCCTCAGGAATAAGTTCACTCCCATTCAAATTCTGGATTTTGTCTATTAAATCTATTCCTAGCTTTTGGGTTTGTTAATTAAGCTTAGTATCTTCATCTGGGTATCTTCTCAGCCCCAGTGGTAACAATGATGATAAAATAATGCATATTTATCATATACTTCCCATGTCTAGACATAATAAGCATCATTTATGATTTTATAATAATCTTTTATTACATTCAGTTTACAGACAAGGAAACTGAAGGTCATAGATATGAAATGCTTTTCTCAAGGCCACGCAATTTGTAAGTGGTTGATTTCAAATTTGTATCCAGGACTGCCTGACACAGTAATTTACACTTTTTACCATGTCACATTATTTCTCTAAGGAATTAATCTTAGGCATATCTTCTTTTTTCTCTTCTTGACCTCCTTGAGAAAATATTTCTCTTTAATTCCTACTCTTAGAAATCAAATCCTAGATGTCATCCTCATTTGAACACCCAGTCCCTAGTGAAGCAATATTATTATCAGTATCGCCAGGCATATGTAATATTGTCTCATACTGAGTCTCAGGTTTTTCACAACTGCTGTATTTGGGCAAATCAGAGAATGAGGTATGATGTAGGAAGAGGGAGGTTGTTAGGAATGGTAATGTAGCAGGACTTGTAGGGAGGACAAAGAGACAAGTGGATGTCAGAAGAAACCAGTGCAGAGACAAAATGGTATTCATTAGCCAATCAAAGATTCTCTTAGGCCTTAATAGCCCATTAAACCGTGGGGCCTATTTGTGATGGGACCTCATCCAAGGGTGCATTTATTTAATCATTGCCCACTTCTAAACCCACAGGACCCTTGGGTATTCTTAGCACTGAGAACATATAGTCTTATTTCATAATTGACGTGCCCCCAAAGGCCTGAATACTAGCAAAGGAAATATCTCACTGGAAGAGGAACAAAGACTAAAAAATCTGTGGTTATTTTAATGCTTCTACTGAATAGACCTACCAAGACATTGGGGACCTTCAGTGACAACACTCAAAGCAATAAGCTGTGTGCTAATTTCAAAGGTAATATTAGATTTCAGGATCTCTATAGCTTTGGGCCATTTTTTGCCAAGCACAATCCAACCGCAGTTTCAAAATAGCTGTTGTCTTTTATTGGAGGGAACAGCAACATCTTTTTCTAACCATGAGCCACTCGGAATCACAAGGAAAACTATGACTGCTTTCATCTTAGACAATGTCTTCAGTGGACACAGAAATGAGGTGAAGATGATCCAGTTGTCTTAGCCTGGTGACATTGATGGGCCATGTGGCAGAGACCCCCTAGAACTTGTTGCTCTGCTCCCAAGGAGCATCCTGACAAGTCAAGACAGACAATAACAATTGAGCCTTTTGATCAGTGAATATGGCTGTACTCTAATTATCTTACATCCTAAAGACCCTTGACTTGACCTCTTTGAAGTCTGAACGCCTGTTTTAGATCTTTGCAGTCATTTACAGAATATGTGCTATGGAAATGGAAATCTCCCTTGACCTGGACAAAGCCTGAGATAATGTTAATTCTCCCCAGGTCAATAAAGAAGTCCATGTGTGTCTGTTCTGAATTAGCAACATGTGGAGGAAGTGATTCTGATGATGATGATAGAGCCTTAGATTTCCAGTATAATTGCCACTTTCCGACAGACTTAGTGATGTGAAGCTCATACCAACAGCAAAAGCCAGGAAAATTGCTCAGATGTGGTCTCTTCATTGCTCATTAAAGTTATTTCCTTTTCATAATAAGAACAAGACAGTGCAAGCAGTGGAAGTTTTGGTGGTTCTCATCATGTAGCTCTTGACTTTTATTTAATAATCACAAAAAAATTCCATAAGCCTGCTACCACTGAGATTTATGTCTTGTCTTTTTTATTATTTATATAAGCTACATATTCCTGATTCACAGTCCTCCCATTTCATTTCTTTCCCATATGCCCTTGCCTATCATTCTGTGGCAAACTTGGGTTGCTTATTATGCCTCTTACATATCATATCTGTTTCTACTTCTATGATTGTGGACAGCATCCTCTCCTTGCTCTTCCCCAGGTCTGCCTCACAGATAGACTCCTCATGTCCTTCAAAACCCAGTTAAACACAGCTGGGCATGGTGGTGAATGCTTATAATTACAGTGACTCAGGAGGTTGAGGCAGGAGGATGGCAAGTTTAAGGCCAGCCTCAGCAACATAGTGAGACCCTGTCTCAAAATAAAAAATAAAAAGGGCTGAGTAGCTCAGTGGTAGAGTGCCCAGAGTTTGATCTTCAGTACGACCACCACAACAATCACAACAAAAACCCAATTAAACATAGAGAGCAGTGTTAATAATGTAGGTAACTGTCAGTTTAAACATCAAATGAAAACATAGAGCAATTTTCACCTAATGCCTTAGTTATCTCTTCATTAGTACCTGTATTTAAGTATAAGTAAATATTTATTGGCTTCAAAAAAAGATTCAGATATCATCTTCTATGAGTAGTGCTAGGTCTAGTTAAGCCACCTGGCATACATAAAATGTGGACCTTGAAAAGGTTAATATCGTACATACATGTTACGTTGTTTACAACTTCTCCTTTCTCTGATTGAACATGGTGCAGAACCACACTGGTAGTATAATCATACACATATATAGGGTAGTAATGGCTGCCCTATTCCACTGTCCTTCCCATCCCCACATCCCCTCCCCTCCCCTCCCTTCACTCCTCTCTGCACAATCCAAAGTCCCTTCATTCTCCCCTTCCCCATTATGGAACAGCATCCACTTGTCAGAGAAAACATTAGCTCTTTAATATTTTGGGTTTGACTTATTTCATGTAACATGATATTCTCTAGTTCCTTCCACTTACCTCCAAATGCCATAATTTCATTCTTCTTTAAGGCTGAGTAATACTCCATTGTGTTTATGTACCACATTTTCTTTATCCATTTATCTAGGTTGGTTCCATGGTTTAGTAATGTGGGTGTGTCATTGTGTACAATGTGTCAAAATGCATTCTACTGTCATGTAGAACTAATTAGAACAAATTAAAATGTAAAAAAAAAAAGTCTAACATTGAATGAGCAAATGACTGCCACAGTATAGGGTTTTGTAAACAAACAAACAAACAACAAAAAGGACTTTGTTCTTGTTCTGAAGGGATTTGGGGAATGCCTTGAGAAAAGCAAATGGACTGAAGGTAATGTGGTTAAAGCGCCTGTGTTTTTGTGCTCACTAGTATTTTCAACATATGCTACGTTGGTCACAGATAAGACCAGTGCATGGCTGCTCTACAGCCCTGATGGTGCTTGCTAGCAACTGGACGAGCAAAGTCTTTTGTTTAAACTGAATGATGAACACATTGCCAGAGGCCATTTTGGGGATGCTTTTCCATATCTGTAGAAAGTATTAAACTAAATCAAATAAATATAAACAGAATCATCTAGGCAGCCTAGAGGCCAGTCTGCACAGTCTGACTTCCTAACGACATAACTCAGAATCAAAAGAGCTTTGAAAGTTAATACATTTGGAGAAGACTTCTGAAGACAGAGAGAAAGAAAAAGATGACCATGACACTGAATCACAATATTCTCAAACCCTTTTCAGAAGGTTGATCCATTAAACTCATTAGTAAAATGAATTCCTCCAACTGCTTGCAGTCTGTTTTCAATTTCTTAAACTCAAAATCAAGCATCTGGAGTATACGCAATGACATCTATCAGAGAGAGAGAGAGAGAGAGAGAGAGATACAAACTCAATTTTTAGAGCAGTTTGGGGCTCAGAGCAAAATTGAGAAGGAGGTACACAAATACCCGATATATGTCCTGCCCCCGCCCCCCCCTCCATAACTTCCCAACATCCCTCACTGGAGTGACATTGGGGGGCCACTCTTGGTGTTGTACAAATGTGGATTTGAGCAAATGTATAGTGTCAAAGTATCCATCATTTTAGTATCAGTGTGTTTTCACTGCCCTAAAATCCTCTGTTGTCTGCCTGTTTATCCTTCCCTCTCCCATAACTCTAAGAAATCACTGGTGTCTTCAATTAATTAATTCTACCTTCATTAATTTTACCTTTTCTAGGATGTCATATAGTTGGATTTATCCAGTATACAGCCTTTTTTATTGGTTTCTTTCACTTAGTAATATGTGTTTAAATTTCCTCTGTATCTTTTCGTGATTTGATAGTTCCTTTCTTTTTAGTACAGAATAATATAATCCATCGTCTGGATGCACCACAGTTTATTTTTCCATTTACCTACTTAAAGATGTTTGGTTACTTCCTAACTTTGTCTATTGTAAGTTAAGGTGCTATAAACACCTTTGGGGTAAATACCAGGTAGCATGATTGCTAGGCTGTATGTGAGGAACACAATTAGTTTTTTAAGAAAATGCCAAGCTGTCTTCCAAAGTGACGGTACAACTTGTGTTCCCATCAGCAATGAAGGAGAGTCCTCATTGCCTCACATTTGCCAGTATTTGGTATTGTCAATGTGGTGTTTTGGATTTTGGTCATTGTTTGTCAAATATTCTTACCAGCCTGTGACTTGTTTTTCGTTCCCTTGGCAGCATCTTTTTATGGAACATAATATTTTAATTTTAATGAAGTCCAGTTTATCAGTTTTTTTCTTTCTTGGAGCATGCCAGTCTGTGTGGGGGGAGGCAGCCGTTTACCCTATAATCTCACTTATAAATCTAAAAAGAGTTGTTGGTTTTCAGGTCCATTCCCTGCCTACTTGTTAGCTTCCAAGCTCATTATGTGTTGAAGCCCAAAGTCCAATGCACTTATTTTTTGTTGCCCGTGCCTCTGTTAGTTTAAATTTTTAGTAGTTTTCCTCAGTTAATATTAAGTAATAGAGGTGTAGAGGAGAAATGGGTGACAGTGGAGTCTGGGTTATGCTGTTTTCAGGTATATGATTGCCACATCCCTCCTCCTCCTCTTCCTCCTCTTCCTCCTCCTCCTCTTCCTCCTCCTCCTCTTCCTCCTCCTCCTCCTCCTCTTCTTCCTCCTCCTCTTCTTCCTCCTCCTCCTCTTCCTCCTCCTCCTCTTCCTCCTCCTCCTCTTCCTCCTCCTCCTCCTCCTCTTCTTCCTCCTCCTCTTCTTCCTCCTCCTCCTCCTCTTCCTTCTCCTCCTCCTCTTTCTCCTCCTCCTCCTCCTCCTTCTTTTACAGAAATGGAACACAACTATTCATTTCTCTTGTTATACAGGATGCAGAGTCACACCATTTGTGCAATATTACATGTGCATAGGATAATAATGTCCATCTCATTCCACCATCTTTCCCAACCCCATACCCCATCTTCTCCCCTCACTTCCCTCTGCCCAATCCAAAGTTCCTCCATCCCCCCCCCCATTAAGGATCAGCATCCACATATCAGAGAAAACATTTGGCCTTTGGTTTTGGGTCACATCCCTTCTTGTTATGTTTTCTACATTCTCAAAGTATGAGAGAGCAGAGGCTTGCTGAGACACTTTGGATTGACCAGAGGAAGATAGGGCTGAACCACACTTTCCTGGAGTTTAAAGGCTTGTCTAGTTATTTCTGACACCCCAATTGGCTTTATAACCGACTATGGTACTGAAAGGCCACCACGTTGAATGGGATGGTGAACTCTTCCTGGCACATCAGGGTCACTTCATTCTTTGCTTACACTTAAAGTGACACATAATTTTTTCCCCAGGACCCTATTTTTCTTTAAACCCATTTCCCAGGCACCCATTGTGCTCCTGCTGTTAGGAATTGGCAAACTACATCCCATAAGTCCAGTCCAGTCCACTGGTTTTGTAGAGCTTGTAGCTAAGAACTGTTAGATTTTTAAATGGTTAGAAGAAAACTAAAAAACGAAAATATTTTGTGACATAAGAAAAATACATGGAATTCGTATTTAAGGGCCCATACACAATGTTACATCTGAACGTGGTCATGCTCATTTGTTTACTTATTCTCTGTGGCTGTTTCACATTCCATTGGCAAAGTTGGAGAGTTAACTGTAAATCTTGCAAAGCCTAAAATATTTACTGCCTGGCACTTGACAGGAAAAAAAAAGTCCTCACTCCTGAGGTAGGTAAAAGCATCAGATTTGGTTGGAATCCTGGGCCTATCAGAGACAAATCTCTTAACCTCTCTTATCTTCAGTGTCCTTATTTTTACATTTGGGTATAGTTCTTTTTATCATAGAGATTCGTGAGAGGAAAATGAGACAAACATTTAGGATTGATACAACAGTTTCTGCTATCTCAAATCTCCCACTCCACAGATCCTTAAGTCTTCTGTTAATAACCTTTACACAGACGGCACCACAAACCGTAAGTCAGATCTCAGCCTGAGTAATTGTTGTTTATCAGGTTCTGCATTTTCTTTTTATTAGAGCAGTATAGTTATGCATAGTAGTTAGGTATGTTTGGACAAAATATCCCACTAGTTTATTTATTTATTTTTGATTGTTCTTTCTACATATACACAAAGTGAAATTCCCTGTGGTATATTTATATATGCATATAACATGACTTTGTTAACTTCATTCCATATTTCTCCCCTCTCCCAGCCTCGTTCCCTCCCTCTCATTCTCCTTCTTCTATTACATTGATTTTCCCTATATATTTATGATCTCTGATTCCCCCCACTCCCATGCCTTCTTTCACTTATTTTGTTCTAGCTTTCACATATGAGATAAAACTTTGGTTTTCTGAGTCTGGCTTATTTTACTTTGTATGATTCTCCATTTCCATCCATTTTCCTGCAAAGGACATAATTTCATCCTTCTTTTTGACTGACTAAAACTCCATTTTGTATATATACCACATTTTCTCAATCCATTCACCAATTGATGGGCAACTGAGTTGATTTCATAATTTGGCCATTGTGGATTGTGCTGTTATAAGCATTGAAATAGCTGTAGCGCTATAGTGTGCTCATTTTTGTTCTTTTGGGTAAATACAGTGGAGTGGGATAGCTGGGTCATATGGTGGTTCTATTCCTATTGAGGAATCTCCATACCACTTTCTAGAGCAGTTGCACTAATTTGTAGCCTTACCAACCATGTATCAGTGTGCCCTTTCCCCCACATCCTCATCAGCATGTATTATTATTTGTGTCCTTGATAATTGCCATTCTGACTGAGATGAAATCTTAATGTAGCTTTGATTTGAATTTCCCTGATTGCTAGGGATGCTGAACATTTTTTTTCATATATTTGTTGGACATTTTTGTTTCTGTTATTCAGAAATGTTTGTTTAGTTCTTTTGCCCATTTATTTATTGGGTTATTGGATTTTTTTTTTAGCATTCAGTTTTTTGAGTTCTTTATATATTCTGGATATTAGTCACCTCTCTGAAGAGCAAGTGGCAAAGATTTTCTCCCATACTGTAGGCTCTTCATGCTTTTATTTCCTTTCCTGTGCAGAAGTTTTTAATTTGATGGTATCCCACTTATTGATTCTTGATTTTATTTCTTGTCTTTTGAGAGTCTTGTAGAGGAAGTTAGTGCCGGCACCTCTATGATGGAAGGCTGACCCTGTTGTTGTTGTTGTTTTTCCCTACAAAATACATGTTTTTTTATATACTTGCTAAGTCTTTGGTTCATTTTAATTTAACTTTTGTGCAGGGTAAGAGGTACTTTCATTCTTCTATATATGAGAGAAAACATTGAACCCTTGACTTTCTGAGTCTGGCCTATTTCACTTAACACAATGTTCTCCACTTCTATGAATTTACTAGCAAATGCCATCATTTTCATTCTTCTTTATGGCTGAGTAAAATTCCACTGTGTTATTTAGGCTCCTCCTATATGAGTGGGAGGCACTCTCTAGGCTCAGGGATAAACTGAAAATGTCAGTCATAGTCCCTGTCTTTGAGAATTGATTGTCTATAGGAAGTCACAGGTAAAAGCTTTAGTGGATGCTCAGCCAGACCCTTGGGATACTCAGAGGAATGTAAGCTAATTCTCTTTTATCAGAATATCTGGGTGAAATATTGTTCTTTGCTAAGCTGAAAGGAAATTCTAGAGGTTCTTCTTGATATCTATTTTTGTATTCTGATATTATTTATTATCACCTTATGACAATCATCAATTTTCTTATCCTTTCTCTAGGAAATTTTTCTTAAATAGGTTAAAAGAATGTTTTATTGTTATTACATAGAAAAAATAAGAAACAATAGTGTAATAATGATTTTTATAGAAAATTATAGGAAATACAGGCAATTGATAAGACTTCTATGTTTCATTTAAGTTAACAAAGCTGTTCTGAGAGTGTCCCACGTGATGGGGAAGTTTTTCCAGCCGTTGAGCTTGGTCTTTCTTCATATTGAATAATGTTCTTTTTCTGTTGTAATATTTTGGCTTTCAATCTCACAAAACAACCATTATGTTAACATGGTATTATTATATTTTTGTGCATTAAATTTCAAGGACGTTAAATAATTGCATTTCAAAAATTTTTCAAATATTTTAAATTTCATTCCAATTATACAGTCCTCAAATTAGGTGAGAAAAAAATTTTAAAAATGCACCCACCATGAACTTTATTTAAATAATTTTTCTGTTTAAACTTTGGCAGTAACATTATTAAAACATCCAGGATTTCTGTTTTCATCTTATTAAATTCAGGGAACAGCAACGAGATAAAGAAATAGAGAGAAGACTCTCTTCAGAGTGGCATGACATGACATTTTTTCAGGGGATGCTTCTGAGTTATGTTACTGTTTTTTTTCTAGTATGCTTTTTCCCCATTGTTGGTCTAGAAAATCCTAGCTTTCATCAGGAGTTGGAACAAATATCAATTCCTTTATAAAATGTTCCTATTCCCTTTTTTTCCTGGACAACGTTGGTATCTGCATATTCTAAGATTCTGTAGCACTTCATTATATAACTTCTCATGCTCACTGTAATTGTTTATTTTCACTGCTGTCCCTCCCATTAGACCTTGCCATTCCCCAAAGTATATACTATATTATATTCATCTTTGCATCCTCTGCTTCCTAAATACTGTTTGATACTTACCAGGTCCCAGTAAGTGTTGGATGAACAAATGAGTAAGCATCTGACAAAAAAGCAGCACTGAACAGAGTGCCCAGGGCTCCTGGGTATCATATGAAGTCAAGTCTACTGGTGTCTAATTCTGTCCTGGGCACATGAGCATCATCTAACTTAACCCTCATTATAACCCAGTGAGGAGCACTGTTACTTCTGCTTTATAAACAAGGAAACGGATGCCTAGGTTAGGAGACTTGTCCATATTTATAAATGTAGCTCCACACGTGGAGAGTAGGCCCTCAATAAGCAGCTGTTATTATTAGCACATGGAAAAGGGACAGGCCTTATTCTGGGTGGTTCCAGAAACCAAAATGGGAATTGGCACATAGACCTTGACTTGTTAAATTTAGTTCAAGAAAAAAAAAATGTATTACCTTTTTAGAGCTGTCCAGAAGTGCAACAGCATCCTCAAGTCTAGAAAAATGCCTGTCCCTCAACATATTCAATCTGAGGCTGGCAAGGGGTTCCAGGTCATTTGGAACTGAGATTCCCTCATGGGTGGGAGGCAAGAGTTCATGGCCCATGGCCTATCTCCAGTTGTTGTGTGGTCACTCATCTAAATGCCCCTACCTAGACAATGTCACTGGACACCCACAGGACTCTCCATTGCTTAACTGGGCCTCACAGCACATTTCACTCACTGTAGTTAGAGCATATTACTGTTGCTTTATTTGTTGCCCTATATTTTCTGCCATCCTGACCAAAGCAAAAGGTCCATGAGGTCAGACACAGAGTTCCGTGTACTTGCTGAATCCCCAGAGTAGGAGCTGGCTCTCCCAGGCACTTGGTAAACATTTGTTGGATGAATGAAGAATGGATGTTCCATTTATACTCTCAATTTATATGTGGACTTGGAAACACATTTGCTCTCTTACATCCTCCTGATGATACTCTTCACTCTTCTGTGTCATCGTTGCTCCCCAGGTACCCACGTTTCAGATGCTTTGGTGCTCCCCGTGGAAAAGACATTCCTCTGAAAGAGTTATGTTGTGAAGGACCTAGAGTCTGTGACTGAAAGCCCCAAGGAACCCTGGGTGTGGTGTCCTGGTCATTTATCAGCCCACTTGCCATTTCCCGGAACATGTGGAGATTCCTTAGATGTTAACATGTACGTGAGAGCAAATTCCTCCATTCGGCCTACAATTCCAAATACCACCCTCTAAAAAAATAAGAGATGACCCCTTCCCTTTGAAAGAGCAATGTGAAATAAATGAGAAGAAAGAAATAAAAATCCATTGCTGGGGAACATGGTATCCCACTTTGGACATACCCACCCATGTGGAGGAACCTCCATTAGAAAAGTGCTCCTGGTCTCTCTCTTGCCTCTGCCTGTTTATCCCTGGGGGAAGAGTGACTTTTAGGCAGTGCATTTGAGGGAGGGAACTCTTTCTCCCTTTCTCTCATCCTTCTTTCAGGAGGTGTCTGCTGGAAGGAAACCCATGTTTGGTTTGTCCTTTGCCAAATGGTCACTTTGGCAATCAAGTTTCATCAGGAGAGACCTGATGCTTTCTAGTGTTGCCTACAATGGGTGAGTATTTCTGATTAATTGTGGGCTATGGTTATAGGAAACCCATTTCATTGCTCATCTAAGCTATGCCTATCAACTGAGCCTTCATTAATGATTAAACAAATATTTTAAGCTTTATTGGACTGCCTTTTGCTTTAGTTGGTTCTAAATTTGGGTGGTAAGACGGCATATGTATTTGTCAGCTTTTTGTTGTTGCGACTAAAATACCTGATAAGAACGACTTAGAGAAGGAATAGTTCATTTGGATTCACAGTTTCAGAGATTCAGTCCACTGTTGGCCAACTCCATTGCTCTAGGCCTGAGGTTCGGCAGAACATCATGGCAGTATGTCATGGTAGAGGAAGGCTGCTCAGCTCATGGCAGCCATGGAGCAGAGAAAGGGAGCGAGAGGACTGAGGGACAAAATAAAATCCCCAAGAACAAGCCCCCAGTGACCCACTTTCCAGCCACACACCACCTGTCTATAGTTACCACTCAGTAGTTCATTCAAATTATTCATTCATCAAGTGGATTAATCCACTGTCAAGGTTACTGCTCTCACAGTCTAGTCATTTCACCTCTGAACACTGTTGCATTGAATATAATGATTCCAACACATAAGCTTTTGAGGGAAACTTAATATCCAAACAATATCAGGGTGCAATTTATTAATCCCTTAAGATCTAAATAAAATTGAAATAATAGGGTTATGGTAGTGTTGAGATCTTCTCATCACCCAGGTAGGGCAGGACAGAGCAATCTGGCTTCTCAAAGATTCTCTCAGATCTGGGAATATGATGATTTTCTCATGTCTGTTGTTTATCTGTACATGTAAGATAAGGATTTACAGAAAACTGGGTACCCAGGGATCCAGGATATCTCCTGAGGTCTGAATAAAAGGGATTAGCTGATAGTCAAGAGCTGTTAAATTCCCAGTATGTTAGAAATTACTGTTTTCCCCTATTCTCAAGGATGTACTGAGAATACCTACGTCTGTCTTTGAACTCACAACAAGGATTTCCTGGAACATCTAGCATATGGCTAATAATCTTCTCTAGTTCTCCTCTAATATGTCTGCCTCTCCTCCAAAAAGAGGCATCTGAGGTTGAATCCCATTGCCATTAGTCTAATTGCTTTGCATTTCTGATTGGATTCCAAGGACAAGCTAACTTTTAGTGGGCTTTAGGTGTGATTCATAACCTTGGGTGACATTGTACCTTTTATTAAATTCTCAGAATGAGGGTAATGATGACCATCTCAGATAATAATCCCATTATTCCATGCATCACTTGGACAAGATGAAGACCTAGAGAACTTCCTTGTTTCCTTTATTTTGTGAATTAATTTCCTGTCTCATCACAAATCTTTACCTTCTGCTGCATTTAAAACTCTGCAACTTGGGAGACTCCATGGACACAAACAAACTTGTGTCTGATTGATTCTTGTTTCTTTCTGTTTACCTGGGTCCTCACTTTCTTATCATTTCCATCTTCACACATCTCTCAACCACTTCTGTTAACTATCTCTTCTCCTCATCCCAGAATATGAAAAATAGAAGCATATGTAAATTCGACAGATAGTTGATTATTCCTGCCTTCTAAGAGTAGGAATAAAATCTAGAAGCAATGAGATTAATAAGGAGTGGAAAATTCATTGAGATTTATGCTTATAACCTATGCTCCTTTCTTCTATATTTCAATCAATAGGATTATTTCATTAATTTTGAAGGCAGCAAACAGATTATTACCAACAGGATGAGCTCTGACTAGGAGGCAATGTGTCAGTCAGTGGGAAGCGTAGAGGCTGTTTGAGAAGTAGGGCAGGAGAGGAAAAATTCAGATTATGTGAGCGTTGAATCCTTTTCCATTAAGATATACAAGAGGAATTTTTCTTAATTACTAACTTAAACCTATCCAACCTAATAAAAACAGAGGTCCTGATAAACCTCAGAGAAAAAAGAACAGGCCAGGTGCCATGACGGCTCCTGGTTTAAGGTTCAGTCACTTCCCAGGGATGAATTTTCTCCTTCCTTGGCTGGAGGCCAAGGTGCCGTGCACTCAATGTACTTTATGTATGCTATCATGTGCAATTTGTACAATCCTCCAAGTGTAGGAGGAATGGCAGTTTTTCCCATCCAGAGGAGGACATGGAGGCAAAGAGGTGTCCTGGTATTCTGCCCAGGTCAAACAGCTGGGAGTGCAGGTCTGCACTTAAATGAAGTCGGCCGTCTCCAAGCCCAGAAGCTTTTCACCATACCACACTGCTTCTGCTGGATTCTGGCCACCTCCCATGGTTCCCTAGTTCATTTTTTATCCATTCCACCCACCGCTGCAGTGTCTTTGCCCTCTAGAAGATCACAATCTGGTGTCTCACAGGAGGAAGTCAAGCTAGCAGCTCGAACAGAGGAGGTAGGATCACAGACTGGCCTGGGAGCATTGTCTGAAGGCTGCTGCTTGGCTGCAGCCATGAAGCACTTATCCACGATGGTTTCATTTTCCCCAGGAGAAGAAGGAGACTCTGGGAAGGCGCCAGGGATGCTTTTACATCCCAGGGCCCTGGGAGAAATCCCAAGAAGAGAGTCTGAGCACAAATGTATGAAGGCGACAATGAGGCTCTGCTTAGGAGACCACATATGCACTCGGCATGCTGAGAATCCAGAAGCCACCCGTGCTCTACTCCCCCCACCCAAGATTTCCACTAAGATGCTTCACATGCTGGTCCTTCCACTGGCAGACCATCCACATTTGTCTGCAAAAACCAAGGACCTGGGGTTCTGGGGCAGCTATATGTTGCTTTAGGGAAGTTCAGTTTTTAAAAATAAAATACACAAAATTGGGTACAGTTAGCCTTCATAGCTACAATTTCTGTATCTGCATATTCAGCAAATCTGTAAATATTGAAAATATTAGGAGAATAAAAACCCATAGAAAGTAATGATGCAACAATCAAAATAGTACAAATAAACAACACAGTATAACAGCTATTTACAAAGCATTTGCATTTTACTGGATATCATAAGTCATCTAGAGGTGATTTAAAGTATTTGGAAAGATGTACATAAGTCATATGTAAATACTATACCGTTTTATATAAGTGACTGAGCATCATGCTTTTTGGTATCCAAGGATGGGTCATGGAACTAATCCCTACGGATATTGAGGGATGACTATTTCCATTATGAAACAAGTCAATTCATTTAAATAGTCTATAAAGATCATACAGAGCATAACCAGCCTGTGGAAATCTAGTCACATTCAAGCTTTTCATCAAAACATGGCTACGAGAGAAAGCCCAGGCCCAGTTTAAGCCACTAAGTTGGAGGCTTGTGGAGCAAGAATGCAACACAAACACAAAATATTGTGAATACTTGCAACCAAGGTGCAAAGACTAAAATACATGGCTATCTGCTTGCCTGCCAATAGGGTTAAGGAGGTTTCTAAATCTGCTGTGGTAGCCTTTATTGGCTAAGAACAGTGACATTTTCACCCGTTGCCTTCTCACCCACCTAAATCTGGGACAGCCAGCAACTGTATCCACGTTTGGGGCAGTGTGAAAAGCAAGCCCCAGCCAGTGGGGGTACACTTGGGTTATCCTCTCAGAACTGGGTCAGATGGCTGTTTAAAATTTTAAATCCACTCTTAAATCTTGGGCCTCTGGCTGGCACTGGTTCAACTCAAGGGCACAGAAGAACAAGCTGTTTGCTGCTGCTGTGCAGGAGGATCAGATGAACGGGTCACCTCGTGCCCCATAATGGCCACACAATGTCAGCAGCCCTTCGTTCTGGCTCAGTGTCACAGCTGCTAGCCCTCACCACTTGGTTTCAGAACTGGAAATAGCATGCCCTTTTTAGGGCCTGCAGTGACTCCCAAGAAGCTCAGCTCAAATGAAAACCAGAACTGCATTTTGAGGACTTGCCAGGGTGTGTCCTGCAGATCTGCTTATCTGTGCTCACAAGCTACTCTGCCTGTTTCTTGCTTTGAGGCATCTACTCTCCAAAGCTAGACTACACTGCCAATTCCTCCTCTGAAAGTAAGCTTTGCTGCCTCAACATCCTACTAGGATTTTGTTTTCATGAGGACAATGACACCATCTATTTTTACTTAACAGTGGTATCTCCAGTACATTGTCTACTGTATGAATGATGAGTGTTAAGAGGTCAAAGGTTAAGACAAATTCTTAAAGCAGTAATTAGAGCAGTGTGGGACTAATGCACAGATGAACAAGTCAATCCAAGGGGCAGATGAGATTCCCAAATACAAAGTACAGTTACTCCTCCATATCCAGGGGGAGGTTTTCTCCAGGACCTGCATGAATACCAAAATCCAGGGATGCTTAAATCCCTCATATAAAATGAGGGAGTATTTACATATAGCTATCACATGCTTTAAATCACCCCTAAATTTCTTCTAATGACTAAGGAATGTGAATGATATATCAGTAGTTCTTATAGTATGTTTTTCAGGGAATAATCACAGGAAGAAAAGTCTGCACATGTTCAGTGCAGAAGTAATTGTCCCTCTGAATATTTTTATCTGAGGTTAATCACATCTGCAGATGTGGAATCCATGGGTACAGAGGGACCAGTGTGTGTGTTTGTGTGTGTGTGTACACTCGTGTGTGCATGTGTGCATGTGTGTGCATGTATGTATGTAATATGATAATTTATTCATCCTACAAATATTTACTGAGAAGTCTATGCACAATGCATGATAATAGATCCTAGAAAAATACTAGTGAATAAGTCAAAAACTATTGCCCTAATGGAGTGACTGGTGGGTGATGGGAAACATATACTTTTAATAAGTGCTCATGAGGACTGATTTTATGTTCCCATCTCAAGAACTTTGTACTCATTGCTTCCTCTGTTTAGAAGTCTCCTTTCTCCTTTACTGAGATAGTTGTATTGCTTATTAACTTATTTGATTCTGGTCTTGCTGAAATGTCACACCCAAAGAAAGGGCCCTTCACTGATTGTCTTTTCTAAATGTCAGTCCCCATCACTATCTACCCAGACTTTTTTTCTTTTACACTTATAATTCCATAACAGTAGGTTATATAATATACATCTCTGTTTATTGCTTGTTTCTTCCACTAGAATGAAAGCTCTCTAAAAATAGAAACATTGTTCACATTTGTATCCTCAGTCCTTGGAACAGTGCTTACCTGGGTGCACCTGTCAAATCCACAGTAATTAATAAGTATTATTACATGTCAAGTTGTCTTTCCAATCATCAAGAAAAGCACATATTAATCAATAAACAATTTTGGGATAAGTACCCCTACATTGGTCTATACTTATCAATAAAGGCTAAATTACTTAATAAATATATTAGTGAAACACATATGAAAAAAAGAAAGATGACAGATCTTAAGTGGTTTATCAAGAATGGCATGTCCCAAAGTGACCACCATGTACCTACTACCCAGATGTAGGAGGAGGACATCAACAATCCAAAGAAAGCACCTCTGGAGGCCAAGCCAATTAGGGAAACCAACCATTACAGTGTAGTCAGGATTAACCTGGTTTTACCACTCCTAAATCCTGTGTCATAGTTAACTCCTGCAGTTCTCTACCGAAGATACTCCTTTCATAATGTCTGATGTCATAAATTAGCTTTGTTTGTCATTGAACTTTAAGTAAATGAAATTGTGTGATTTCATTCAATGATATTTTCATGAGATTTATTTATAGTTTTGCAAGTAGAGGGAACTCAGTCATTGTATTGCTATAAATTGCTCTATAATAAGGTGACTGAGTTCCTTCTTCCCAGTGTATTTATTCATTCAGTACCAATGGGCATTTGAATTGTTTCTAATTTGGGGCTATTAAAAATAAAGGTGTGGGCTAGGTTTTGTGGCTCAGTGGTAGAGTGCTTGCCTAGCATGTGTGAGGCAACACATAAAATAAATAAATAAATGAAGATATTGTGTTCATATACAACTAAAAATATTTTTAAAAAAGCTATTATAGGCTAGAACACACATGTTGGTGAACTATGAATACATTTCTGTTGGATGTCAGTAGTTCTCAGAATGGAACAGTGGGTCATGGAGGTTGAGGATGTTCACCTTTAGCAGACACTGCCAAAGAGTTTTCCAGAATGTCTTACATCAATTTATACTCTGATTAGGAGTGTATAATGATTTCAATTTCTCCACAATTGACCAACACTTGGTATGGTCATTCCTTTTAATTTTATCTATTTTTCTGAGTGTGTAAGCGATATCTTACCATGACTTCAATTTGAATTTTCCTGCAGATTGTTATGTCTTTTAAAGTGCCTGTTTAAATCTTTTGATTTTATATTGAATTATCTAGCTTTTCCTTATTCATATATTCTCTATATTTTGGATATGAATCTTTTGTTGGCAAAATGTGTGAAAATTTAAAAATATATTCTCCAAATCTGTGGCTTATAATTGCATTCTCTCAGTAGCGTAGAATGTGTCTAATTCTTCATAAATGGTAATGCTTATATTTGCCTAAGAAATATTTGCTAGAGTGAATAGTTCTGAAGATATTCTTTTATATCTTCTATAATCATTTTAATATTGAGCTTCATATGTGAGTTGAATAGGATCATTTTGTTTGATTTTGTTTTGTTTTTACACACAAATGCCAGTTGATCAAGCATTGCTTATCATTAAGAACATCCTTTTCTCCCTGTGTTCTGTATTATTTCTGTGATAAATCATGTCTCTGTGTATGGGTCTTTCTGTTTCATTGGTGTACTTAACTATTCTTACACTAATTACAATATCTTTTAATTTCTCGAATCTTGGTGTTAGAAGTGTTTCAAATTTATCTTGACTGTTCTTGGACCTTTGCATTTCCATATAAATTTTAAAATTCAGATTGACAATTTCCACACACATATCCAAAGAAATCTTCTGGAACTTAGGTCAACTTGGAAAAATCAACAAACATGAATCAAATCCTCCAATACATAAACAGGGTATGTCCCTCCACTTAATACTGGTCTTATTTACATTCTTCCCACATTGTTATGTCTTTTAGTAGAAGCCTTGCATACTGGTGTATTTTTTTAGGTATTTGAGAATATTTTGGGTATTGATTTACATGGTACCATTTCTTTAATTCATTTTTAATTGTTTGTTGCTGATATATGGCAATGCAACTCATTTAAAAAAATTTTTTAGTTGCAGGTGGACAATATACCTTTATTTTGTTTATTTATTTTTATGTGGTGCTGAGGATGGAACCCAGTGCCTCACACATGTGGGGCAAATGCTCTGAGAATTTGCCACAACCTCAGCCCCCTCAACTCATTTTTGATATTGACCTTCTACCCAACAACTTTGCTAAATTCATTTACTAATTTTAATAGTTTATAGATCTTTTCTGTGTATACAATCATGTCATCTATGATTAATGACAGCTTTGTTTCTATTTCTTCATATCTAATCCACACATATTTATTCTATGTTTATATGTGTGTACGTATTTTATCAAGTGGTGTATTGCAGTGTTTGCAGTATCTAATACTGAACAGGCATGGAGACAGCAGGCATCACTGTCTTGTTCCATTAAACACTGTAATGTAAAATGTTTTTGCTCAAACCAAGACAAGATAATTTTTTGGAATACTCAAACTAAAATATCACTAACATTGCACATTAGATAATTTCAGGTTAAAGTGTTTACCTTCTACGGAGTGATTATTTCAGTTTCCTCTCCTATAGTCTCAGAAGGTTAAAGACCCTACTGAAAATGAGCTGCATATTACATCACATAGTTTCCATAGTTTATACTCTGCTGAGCAAGCTGATTTTCACAGGCTAGGGGTTGGGGAAAGGAATTGGGACAGAGAAGGCAATACTTAGTGAGATGTAATGTTTTGGGGACAGTCTTTAGTTTTGTAGGACTGGGAACATGTTTTCTCTTTTTATCCAGATCTGGCCAGGCTTTAGAGTTTGATTCATAATGATTAAATCCACAAGAAATTGACTTATAAACCAGATGCCAGTTTGTTACTTTGCATGAGGAAAAGTACTTATCATGGTACCCAGGACTGACTGATTATTGCTATTGGAGGGTTTTTTTTTCCTCCCTCAGTAAGGATAGACTGATGCAGGAGGCAGCACTGAAGTACTCAGAAATCTCTGAAGAGAACTTTGAGAACTGGATTGTTTTTAAATATATTTATACCATGGTCTTGTAGTCCTTTAGTACATTTTTACTTAAAGAACTTGAGCTCATTTAGACCAGGGGCAGCTATGGCCAGGTGTCTGGCCACCTAATTTTGTAAGTAAAATCAGTCTTGCCCATTCATTTATGCTTTATCGATGGCTGCCTTTTGCAGAACAGATCCTATGATTAGCAAAGCTTACAAGATTCACTATCTGGCCCATTACAGGTGTTTGCTGACCTCTAATTTAGACTAATATTTTTCAAGCTGTATGTGTGGCTATTAGTGGTTTTCAAATCAATTTAAGGACTTATGACCAGTAATTTATGTTAGGTAGATTAAAGAATAATAGAAGTAGCAGAGTCCATTTTATTTTGAAAGAAAACATTATTATAGGAAAGCTTTGCTTTTCTAGGTATACATATAGGCATATGAATATAGACTCTGAACCACAATGAAAAGGATATTTCTTGAGGGTCACGTGACATAAAAACACTTCAAAAACATTGATCTATAAAAGGTTCTCGTTCTTCAGATGATTTTGAGAAACACTAAACAAATCTTACTTTTAGACTCCCTGTTTTTTACTACCACTGTTATTATAATTTCAAATATTACTGTAAGCACAACATCGTTTTCAAATGTCTTGTGTAAAAAATCCATGAAAGCATCATACCAAATGTGTGAAAAAGTACCTATGACCTCTTGGTTTAGAGTTCAGCAAACCACAGCCCCCAGTGTTTAGTCACCTTGGCCATGACTGAAATTCTCAAGGACAAGGATTGTCCAGGAACATATATCTTCTGACTTGTCCAGTGCCTTTCCTTCCATGTGATGTCTTTCAAGAGTCTCAGAAACCTCTTCCTGTCCTTAAAAAATGTTTCAGGCTATCTAGAATTGCCTTAATCGCCTTCTTAGTGCTCTATTTGATGCTGCTGGTTTTGGGATAAATGCCTTGGTGATGCCTGTCTCCAAGATCATCCCAGTAACTCTGAAAGGTTGAGAGGTGATAGCTTCATCGTCCCCCTGAGTACTCACTCCCACACAGATGAGAAACCTCTGCTCAAGACCAGGACTGGGAAGGGGAGTGACAGGACCCTTCCAGGTGCCACCATGCCTCTGCCCTTCCGTGCCTTCCCAAGGGTGGGAGAAATGAGTTATAAAATTATCAAGCATGGAAGGGCCAAGGGATCTTGAATTTTTATGGAGTTGGGAAAATCCTTCCGGGAATCCATATTTGGGAATGGAAAATGCCTTCTGTCCCTGGATAATGAAGGGCATCTGGGAAGAGCAGCAGGAGTCAGCAGCTGTCCCCAATGCTGACCTTGAGGGATCCTGCTGCGCTGGAGGCCCTTACCCCCAGGACTCACTGCAGCCCCTGCAGCTCACATGACAGCTAGAGATGAAAGAAGCCAGTGGCCTGTGCCAAGCCTCACAGGTGCAGGGACAGATCTGGGCTTCGCTCTTAGGCAGGCTGGCTCCCCAGCCCATAGTTATCATCCCTGTGGACACTGTCTCTTTTTGAATGAAGCGAGTGATAAAGATCTTGGGGACTTGATCCTTCCAGGTTGTGCAGAACAACCCACCCAGAGAGAAAGGCATGAAGTCTTCTCAGGAACCAGGCCCCTGGCTGGCCAGACCTTTCTATGAGCTGTAACTATCCAGACAACAGCACAGCTGGAGGGTAACTGAAGAAAGAGAACATTTGCCAAAGACAATCAAGCAGATAAGCTGAGCACTAATAGCATGGACAGAAAGCTCCTGCCAGCTTTTAAGAAATGGCCATGAGGGTTAAACTGTTTCTCAGGTAAAGACAGTTGGTTTGGATATTGTCTTAGTCCATTCAAGATGCTATGACAAAATACTGTAGCCTGGGTTCCCCAAACACAATACACATTTATTTCCCACACTTGTGGAGGCTGAACAGTCCAAGCTCAAGGTGCTGGAATATATGGTGTCTGATGAGGGGCCATAGTTGGTGTCTTGTCACTGTGTCCTCACATGGTGGAAGGGACAAATGAGATTTGTTGGGCCTCTTTCATAAAGAGGGCACTAATCCCTTTCATGAGGACAGAGCCTCCCAAAGCCCCACCTCCTAATACCGTTGAACTGGGGATATGTACTAATATGTGGGTTGGGGGAAGAGGGGCAGACAATTCAAACTCATGGCAAAGACCATGGTTAGGAAGTTGACATCCCTGCCTTCTCTTTCTGTAAACCACCAGAATTGAGGGAGAGAATGAGCACTAAAAATGCCAACTCCATTTTTTGGCATCAGGACCCACCTCAGGATAAGGCAGCTGAAAGATGGCAGGGAGCACAGGGAAATTCCACAAGCACTGGATTCTGTCCCAAGCCCCAGTGTCCTGTCTGGCCAGGTCCAGTAGCTGCTGAGAAAACAAGGACAATAGGGTCTGCCAATAACCCCCACGACCCCCTTGGCAGGCACAACTGAAGACGTTTTCTGAAAATCCCTTCTGGCCTGGTGGGTGGTTAAAGCTGATAACAATAAGCATTGATTTCAGAGGCTGGAGGTTCCTGGCTTACTTTTTAAATGACTGTTGTAAACCAGTGAGCTCCAGGAAAAAAGCTAAAAAAAGGTGCAAGACATGAAGCAGTCGCTTGTATCTGGAAGGATTGGGCCACAGGAAAACTAAATCAGAGATTATGACTTCTTGAGGAAGAAATTCACCTGGGACAGTGAAATTGCCAGGCAGCATATGGCTACCTCCTAGAGACTGAGAAGGAGCAACAGGACTTCAGGAGCAAGGGAGAAGAGGAGCAGGGGGAGAAAGAAAGGAGTGACATGTAAACACTGTCAGGGAGCAGAAAGATGGGGAGAGGAGAAGTCAGTCAAAGTCCATGAACTGCACCTGTGCCATACTGTCTTACCATGCCAAAGGAGAGTTTTAAAGTAGCTAGACCCATTGCATATTTACATATTGATTAGGTAAGGTGCTCACTGGCAAATCTTCTGGTGCCTTTTGGGGACTCCTATGTCACAGATCATTTTGAGCTCCAGCAGTCCAAAATAAGGCCAAGAGAGACATAGACAAGTGGGGATGTTGGGGAAGGATAGTGGTATGGAGGCAGGGGCAGAAGACAGATGAGGCATCACCTTGGGGAAGAAGCTAATATATATAAGAATGTGGTACTAGAAAACATTGATCATCTGCTACTAATTGCCAAAAGACTCAACATAAATAAAGGACACAATCTGGGAATGGAGGATATAACACTTGACCATCTTTTTAAAAATAATTTAAAATCACATACATGGATATCTAACTTATTCTAATTAGGATCCCATTCTTGTGGTTGTACATGATGTAGAGTTTCACTGGTGGTATATTCATACATAAACATTGGAAAGTCATGTCTGATTCAATCTAGGGTAAACACTTATTTAAAACAATTGTCCTCTAACTGCAGATCCCAAACAGTAAATGTTCCACTCACATATCCACCCACCTATCTATTGTCTGTCCATCCATTCATCCACCCATCATCAATTCATCCACTCTTCCACTTACATATCTATCTATCCATCCATCCATCCATCCATCCATCCATTCATCCATCCATTCATCCATCCACCCACCTACCTGTCCACCTATGCACCTACTCATTCATTCACCCATCAACCAATCCATCCATTGATTCATTTGTCCATCAATCTATATAATCAGGTGTGTGTCAGAAGCTACACAATGGAGGCAGTGATAAAATAGAAATAAATAAGTCATACTCTACGTGCACAGAAACCTAGTTCTGCACAGGAGGTGCTTGAATAATTACAATGAAACTCAATTAGCGATATGATCTAGTTAACCATCAAATACGTCAGAAGAGTTGGGAGTGGGTGTTATCCCTGAGGCGTGGCAGATGTTCTTACCTCCATAGAGGCACAGAGCTGTGCGTGGCATTCCATCTCTTGTTTGAGGGACTGAAACAAATCCTAAAGGGCTCGTTATTTCTGTCAAAGAACTGTGCTCTGTTTTTTTTTTCTCATAGCAACTGGTGAACTGGGGCTACTGGTCCAATCCAGCCAGCACCATTTAGGGACTAGTAACTAAGGGTCCCTGGGGAAACTTACCAGCAGGTGTGTTTACAATAACAAGACATAGTGATGTTAATTCAGTTTAGCAATGTTAATTTCTCACAGAGGAGGGACTGGAAATTAATGCTGGAACCAAATACTCATCACACCTGGAATTAATTTGAGGTGGTGTACGTGTGCATGTGTGTGTGTGTGTGTGTGTGTGTGTGTGTATGTGAGAGAAAGACAGAGAGGGAGAACTATATATGTACACTCAGGTATATGTGTCTGGACATATGTATGATAAGTATATGCACACAAATATATTTTATGAAAATGTGTCTAAGCTGAAGTCAGCCATTTAGCAAACCAAATATAATTTGGTACACTCAAAATAGTTTACAAAAAATGGGTTCAGTTTTCTTAAAAACAATTTTTATTAAAATTTGGGAATTCAAAGAAGGAATGTTACATATAGCTATCATTTACTGAGTGCCTTCTGTAATACAGACTCATTTCATAGTTGCAACTCTTTGGGATTGGTACTGTTGATCTCATTAAGAAAATAAACAGACCTTAAAAGAGGTTAAGCTCAGTACTTTGCCCACACAGATAGTAGTCACCAAAGGTGCTATTTGAACTCAGCTTATCTAATTTGGGGGTCATTTCTCTTTCTCTCATACTGGGCTGCTTTATCCAGTTGGGGAGAGAGAGTTAATATCTTTGAAATGTCTAAACTCACCTCCCACCCTCCTCACCCCATCCAACCCATACCTTTCTCTTTTTTTCTCTAAGATGAAGTTAAAAACCCAAGGAAAGAAAGGATAGTGAATATTTTGTGAACATCTTTCACATGTTAAGCTCAGAGCTGGAACCTTGGCATCCATGCAGTCCTCACAAGAACCCTCTAACTTAGATAGTCATCATCCCATTATTTAAAAGGGAAGAATGAGGCAAGCTCAGAGAGGTTATGTCACTTGTCCCAGTCACCTAGCTGATGATGGAGCCAGCCAGCATTTGAGTGTAAGTCCTTTGATTCCAAATCCCATGTTATGTGTCTTACCATAGTAAATAGAAGTAGTGAGAGTGGACATCCTTGTACTCTTTCGGATCTTAAAGAAAAAAATTCCAGTGTTTCACCACTATGAAGTTGTTCACTATGGGGTCTTCATAGATGCCCTTTATCAGACTGAGAAAGTTCCCTTTTGTTCCTAGTATGAGTATTTGGATCATGGAAAGCTGTTGGATTTTGTCAACAGAATGTTTTCCTGTATCAATTGAGATGATCATATGGGTTTCTCTTTCAAGCCTTTAATGTGGTATATTACATTGGTTGACTTTTCACTGTTAAACCAACCTTGCATTCCTGGGATAAATGCCATTAGATCAGGATGCATAATCTTTTTTATGTGTTTCTGGACTCAGTTTGCTAGCATTTTGTTGAGAAATTTTAAATTTTCATCAAAAGATATTGGTCTATAGTTTTCTTGTGATGTCTATGTCTGGGTTTAGCCATTGAAAGTTTTTGATTATAAGGCTGTCATAACTCAGTAGTTATGTTAGAAAGCATAATGCCTCCACAAATATGTCTACCTCTTACACCCAGAAAATGTGAGTATTCGCTGTATGCAGTAAAGGTACCTTACAGATATGATTAGATTAGATTAAAGATAAAGGCACTATCCTGGGTTATCCAGGAAGGGTGGCTATGATCAGTGAAAGAGGGAGGCAAGAGCATCGGAGATGGAGAGAAAGATTTAAAAAGGCTAACCATCAACCTTGAAGATGGAGAAAGTGGCTGCAAGTCCAGGAATGAAGTTGGACTTAAGAAGGTGGAAAAAGCAAGAGACCAGATTCTCCCCTAGAGCCTCTGAATGAGACATGGCCCTGATGACACTGATTTTCACCTGGTGAGAATATCTTTGAAATGCCTATATTCACCTCTTCTGAGTGAAAGGACACTCACAAAGCCCACATGAATTCCAAAGACCACGCCACACACCAGAATCCCTCACAAGAGATTTATTGTCAGTAATAGGAGGTATATGGACAAGGCTGTCCCTCTGAGGAAAGCAGCAAGTTCCTGATAGAGGCAGACTCCTGACCTCCAGAACTGTAAGATAAATCTGTGTTGTTTCAAGCTACTAAGCTTTTGTTACAGCAGCGATAGGTAACAAACACAGCATCCCAATGTAAGGCCTAGCATCTACCCTAAGTCAGGTGCAAAGATGTGGTTCATCAGCCCCATAACCCAACTCTCTTTCCCATCACCTAAGCATTCCACATGGTGATATCAACCACAGTGTTACCTGACTCATTTGCAAGAAGAGTATGCATAAGACAGACTCCTTAACTTGGCATGACCAGCATCTCCTCTCCCTTTAATCAGACCAACACGGGAAGTCGATCCATATTTGGAAGGATGGTGTGCAGCATGGGAATGCAGCAATCAGAGGTGGATAAGCTAACCTGTCTGGCTCTCCAGCTTTTGCCCACAGCACCTGTGCCCACATCAGGCACAGCCTTGCCAAGGGAACCCTACTACCCAAGTTTGTTGGCTAGAATGCTCTTTCTTGAGCAGCAACCTAAGGTTACCCTCTAAAAAGTCCTTTTTCTAAGCAGACTTGGCTGATCAACCTCTTAATAGAGTTAGATGTGTTCTTTCTTTAGAATTGTGACTATTAAATAAGTAATATACTTAAAGCACTTAGAACACAGACTTAGTCAAAGTAAGCACTCCACCAATGTCAGATATTATTATTATTATTATTATTAGATTATTGTCATTAATATACTCAGTCCAGTTATATTTGAATACAGAGGGGCTGGGCCTCTTTTCCTCTTTCAAGTGACTTCATTTTTCCACTCTGCTCTTTCTGCCCTAATCTTTTTTTAAAAAATATCTTTGTTTTATTTATTTATATGGGGTGCTGAGGCTCGAACTTAGGGTCTCGCATGTGCTAGGTGAGTGCTCTACCGCTGAGCCACAATCCCAGCCCCTCTGCCCTAATCTTAAACTTTCAAGTTTTTGAGGAAAACCTAGCCCCTTAGACTGACTTCTAAATGAGAAATACATAAAGGTCAGCTGCAGCCTCTTTTGGAAGATCTGTAAGATGCTTTTTGCCTAGAATCTCAGCAATTTGGGTGGCTGAGGCAGGAGGACAAGTTTGAGGCCAGCCTCAGCAACTTAGCAAGACCCTAAAAGCAGCTCAGAGAAATCCTGTTTCAAAATAAAAAATTAAAGGGCTGGGGATGTAGCTCAGTGGTAAAGCGCCCTTGGGTTCAATCCCTAGTACCAAAAAAAAAAAAAAAAATGCTTTTCAATGATAAGAAAAATGTATCTGAAGCCAAGAGTACAGTGACCACCTTAGAATACAAAGTCAGCAAGTCACACTTTTCCTGGGAGACACTCCCTGTCCTCACTGGTATACTCATTCCCTGTTAATGGGCTGAACTGTGTCCCCTCAAAACTCCATATGTTGAAGTCCTAACACCCAGTACCCTAGAATGTGACTGTGTTGTGAGACAGGGCCTTTCAAGTGGTAATTAAGTTAGAACGAGGTTGCTATGGTAGACTCTAATCAAATGATTATCGACCTCATAAGAAGAGGAGATTAGAACACAGACACGCACAGAGAAGCCCATGTAAGACGCAGGGAGAAGACAAGCATCTGCAAGGCAGGAGCAGATCTTAAGAGAAAATAAATCCCTGTTGCTTAAGCCCCCCAGTCTCTAGTGTTCTGTTATGGAGGCCCCAGCAAAGGATTACTCTCCCCTTTCAAAGCAAATCTTTTTTTGCATCTTTAAACAGCAGAAAGTTTTAGTATGACTTAAAAGTGCCTGATCCTTCATTGGGTCAAAAAAAAAATCTGTTTTGTAGAGTAAGGATTGCAGAGATTTCCACAGACTCCCCTCCCTAGGATACGGATGCTGCACTTCACATGCTGTTAATGGTTTCTCACCTCCTGAGGGAAGAAGGTGCCATCCCCCCAAGGGTCCTACTTGGAAACTCATGCATCACAGCCTCGCAGAGGAAACACCACTGTCACCACAGATACAAAAAAAAAAAAAAGATTCTAAAGTTGCAAATGACAGATTCGTGACTTCCCTGGGGAATAAATAGCATGAACAGATGGGTTCCGAGGCTGGAAGATTTTACTAAAATCTTAATAGAACTTTGATAGTTTAATGAATGTGGGGGGGGGAGGGAATGGCAAACCAGTCCCGGCAAGTGAAAACACCATTTGCCTATGTTGAGGTTACCTCCAGAAGAGTTTTCCCATAATGAGGAGCACAACAGGGTTAATGGACAAGATCCTTCCCTAAGGATTTAAGGCATCCCCTCTAAACACCTCACAACGGGGTGCATCTAGAGCAACACAATGCAGCCCATTTTCCTTATGCATCTCTGCAAAGCACCAGTTCCAGGAAACAGCTAGATAAGGGATGAATTTTTAGATAAATAGATCAAGTGTGCTCAGGGGTCAGGATGGTCCCTCTAGTTTTTTTTTCAAACTACCAACTCATCTCTGGAGACTTCCATGTTCCATATGGAGAAAAAAGAACAGGATAAGGAGACCAGAGACCTGATACAAGCCTGCCACTCTCCCATTGTGGATTTGGAAAGAGTCACTTAGGTTCTCTATCCAGTGGAACAATGCTCTCTTTCTTGCAAGAATTTGATGTAAAGTTCAAGGGAGGTCTACTTTTCAGAAAGTACAAGGCAAATAACTGTCTATAGCAATAGCAGATCTTTGAACACACCCACCCACCACAATTTGTGTTTCACAAATAACACAGTGTGCACAGGAACCACTCTGAATATTTGCTGCTTGGAATGAGCCAGATCTCCACTCTCCTGGTTATTCATGAATACAGGGTCTATGGTTTTATGGCCCATCTACACTACCTTCCTTGGTCATTTCTCTTTTTTTTTTTTTAAAGAGAGAGTGGAAAGAGAGAGAGAGAGAGAGAGAGAGAGAGAGAGAGAATTTTTTAGTATTTATTTTTTAGTTCTCGGCGGACACAACATCTTTTTATGTGGTGCTGAGGATCGAACCCGGGCCGCACGCATGCCAGGCGAGCGCGCTACCACTTGAGCCACATCCCCAGCCCTCATTTCTCTTTTTTAATTGACTAATAAACATTGTGTACAACATGTACAACGTGTTGTTTTGAACTATGTGTACAGTATGAAATGGCTCAATCAGGCTTATTAGCATATGCAATACCTCACAGACTTACCATTACTTGTGAGAATACTTAAAATCGACTCTCAGCAGTTTTCATGAATGCAATACATCATTATTAATGATAGTCACTTATTTCACTTAACATAATGTCCTCCAGGTTCAGACTCTTATTTGGGGGAATGACTTGGAAAGCACAGGACTAAAAACAGACAAAATGTTGGGGAAGATGAGCCCCAGGTGCAAAGTATCTTAACTCAGTGTTTTGTTAAAACATGCAGAGACAAAATCAGCAAGTAAAAGCAAGAGAAAGGATGAAGAGTCAGGGAGTGGCTGTGTACAGTTCACAGGCACCAGGATGGAGATTCAAACCTGCAAGAGGAAGCTGAGCCATCTAAGATGACTCATGGAAAGGATCAACCCCACCCACTCTGTCTTTTCAGGCTAGATCCCCCAGGAAGTTATCTGGGGACCCTGTTTGTGCACATCATGACTTGATTGAGATCAGGGAGGGCATCTTTGATAAATTCCTACTCTGAATCTGGCTCTGAGCTCATCTCTTCTGCATCCACAAAACCCCTGGCTTACTGGGACATACATCAATGAACTAATAAGAGACAGTAGGAATTTACCAAAGGGGAGACCCTCAGCACACACTGGGAATACTTTCTCTGTGATCACTTTCCTGGAGTCAACAGGGGAAACACTGCTATTTAAAATGTTAATAATGTAAATGCAGGATGAATATTTCTTATCCAAAAATGCTTGGGATCAGAAATGTTTCAGATTGGTTTTTGTTGTTGTTGTTGTTTGTTTGTTTTTGTTTTTGCATTTGGGAATATCTGCATATATATAATAAGATATCTTGGGGAAAGGACCCAAGCACAAAATTCAGTAGGTTTCTTGTATACTGTATATGCATAGTCTGAAGGTAATTTAGACAATACTGTTTAGTGCAGCTGTAATTTGACTGAAACCCATCACACACGACAACAGGCATGGAATATTCTGCTTGGATCATCATGTTGGAGCTCAAAAAGTTTCCGAGTTTGCAGCATTTCAAATTTGGTATTTTTTCTTATTATGAATGTTCAACCTGCCTTTTGGAGATGGGTGCAGAAGAGGAAGGGAGTGGCAGAGAGAAGCTAAGGCCCTGATTGGGACAAGGACCCATGTGGTTCCAAAGAGTTGATGTTCATATTTTATTTGCTTTCATTCCTAAGCCAACACCTCTTTCTGCCCTTTGCCCAACTGTAGAGACCACATTCAGTAGGAAAAGAGAAATATGCAAAAAAAGTAAAAAGCATGACACACTATAATAGACATGAAATACAAAGAAGAAAGATTCTGCTATGAATTATAGGTAACTCCAGAGGGAAACAAAAACAATACAAACGAACAATAATTGAAGGTTTCCTGTCCTACAGGGTCTGGGCTGCATATTAGGATCACCGGACAATTTATTTTTAAAATTGCAAGTTCCCTCCCCATCCCCAGGAATTCTGATTTAAGCATTCTCAGGAGGGTTCAGAAGTTTTGTTCATGTATTCAAATAAATTCCTCACCTCATTCTGATGTACAGCCAGTATTAAGAGTCAAGACAATAGATAAAAACTTGTCAGTGGTGAAAAAAAAAAACCCGAATTTTTGAATCCATAGTGCTCACTGCATTCTAAGCAAAGTTGCCTTGCCTGGCACTGTTTGGGGAGAGAGGCACAGAGCACCGCTCAGTGAGAACAACTTCACAACTTCTTCTTAGGGTGTTCCTCTGCAGCCACACACTCCAGGCTGATGGGGACCTGCCCTGATGATTTCTATGTCAAAGAGAAAATGACAAAACAAGCTACCAACATAAGGACAAAAATTGGCATGTCCATAGACTAGATCCGTCCTACTTTAGATCACGGGAACCAACTTACAGGAGCCTTAAAGAAGGGAATAGATTGTAGAGTTTAACAAGACAGATTTCAGAATCAGAAAGCCTCATGTGGGTGCCCCAGCTCTGTCACTTACCCTACAATTGAGTCACCTGGCATAAATCAAAAAGACAACATGAGACACTGAATGAAAAGAACCCAAAGCCTGCCACATTATGTTCCCAATAAAGATCAGCTTCTACTATGTTATTATTCTTTTTAAATACAAAGTTTTATAATGGGATCAGAAATAAACATTGAATGAATTTTAAAAAATACCAGATTCTGTAGTGCTAGTTCTCATCAAATTAACTTGTAGTATAATTTAACTGAAATATAGTTGCTATCCAAATTCCGACAAGATTTTTTAACTTGGCAACGTGATTCAGTAGTTCATCAGGGAAAAAGAAATGGGTGAAAAATAACCAACTAATGTTTTAAAAGTGATAAAGAGGAAGTTGTACTGCTAGATATTAAAACATAACATCAAATAATCATAAAATAATTATGCCAGTTTTGACATGAGAGACAGAGATCAAATGAGACAAAATTATACAGGTAGCTTTTCAATTCACTGGGAAAAGGACTGTTCTTTAAATGATATGAAGAAACTTATTAACAATAGTTAAAATTAACTAAAATATAGAACCCTACCTCATGGCATAGTTATAATAAAAATCCAAACAAAATTTTGAAATCACATACAAAATTAAAATACTAATGAAAATTACCAATTATCAGTGAATACTTCCCCAATTTTAGAGTTAAAAAAAAACTTTATATGCATGAAAAGGAAAATATTTAAATGAGTGTGTAAAACCTAGGTTTAAAATGGGGAAAAATCATAGAAATACAAAATTAAAGTCAAATACATTAGAAAAATATTTGCAAGAATTACAAGAGCCCCACTGATTTAATGTCCTCAATATACAGAGTTCTTACTGACAAATATGAAAAATGCTAATACTCAATTTAAGACGGACATAAAACATGGAAACACCATGCTTAATAGAGGAAATACAGTCAATAAACAAACTTATAAATGAAAAGTAAAATGAAACATTGTCTCATCCAATAAACTGGCAATGTTTGGTTTTCCTTTTAATGATTATATTCTCTGCAAGCATGGATGCACTGAGGGAGGCACCAGCCATTACTAGCTGTAAGGTAAATTAGGACAAGCATTCTAGAAAGCAATGAAGTTGCATGAGTAAAAAGCTTTATCATTTATAAGTTTTTCTATTTTCCCATTCTTATCCCATAGCAAACATCAATTTCTAATCAGAAAAGAAGGAGGAGGAGGAACTAACTATCTGAATAGAAAACTTGAATATTAACTAATTTCAGCAAAAGATGTAGGTAATTTCCAATTCCCTTGCAAACCCAACAACTGGAATAAACAACATTGTGGATATTATATTAGTTTATAACAATCAGAGCCAGGTGTGGGATTTCTTACTTGCTAAATCCAGGCAGGTGACCAAACAGCCTGGACTTAAGTATGAGAAGAACTGAATTGATGGCCACAGTTGCAACTCCTTGGACAGAGTACCTTAGGTACATTATAACTTCTTTTTTCATTTGAGTTGGCCACTTAATCTGCCCTTCAAAGCTGCAAGATTGTCAAATTAGGAGAGTATTTACCTTTTCCAAGACAGTTCTTACCACTGGGAAAAGCTTGTTCCCCAAGAAATGCCAACCCTTTGGCTCCTCAAAAAGGCATGTTCTTGTATAGAGTATTGATTTAACATTGGAGCAGCCATCTTAAAGGTTAACTGCCATCTTATGAGATAAGTTTCACTTTCCTGAACTATCCCCACCCCCATTAGTGACCTACCACATGGTACCATAAGCCAATCCCAGAATGACACAACCCCTTTGTTCTGGAAAGCCCCATGGTGCCATCAACCTAAGCCAATCCCATGCTATTCCCCACCCGCCTCCCTCTGATGCACGCACCCCCACCCTATCCCATAGCACCACAGCTACAACTCCAAACCCCTACCCCACAAAAGCTCAACCACCAAACATCTTGGGGTCTCTCTCTCCTATAAAGAGATGGCCTTTATTTGTCAGCTTTGACAAATAAACTTTTGTGTGGATCTCTGCCTGGTCTCCGTCCTTCATTTCTCAATCGCCAGTCTCTTGCTTGCTCACTTTCCTTTCACCCTGTCTTATTCTAAAAAGTAGAGCAACTGGCCAAGCATCCTGCAGAGGATTCCATCTGCTGCAGGCCAGACAGAAGCTGTGGATTAAGAGTAAAAGCCGGGAGCTTCAAGCGGATCAGCCAGCATGCCCACACCCCCAGGCCCTGCCTCTGTGCAGAGAGAGCTCATTAGCCACTGTACAAAATTGTGTAAGGCTCCAAACAGAGCTGAAAGGGGGAGAGGGAGCTACAAAGAAGGGCCCGAAGTGAAGAAGGAGGTAGATTAATTTTGTTCATTCAAACTGGGACAAGTGTTAAGTACAATAACAACAGTGACAATAATTTTATTTATGATAGGGAGATGACCCTCCCTGGCATCACTGTGGTTTGGACTGGGTCCTCCAATGCCAGTGGCTTCTCTGTAAGCAGTTTTCTTGGGACAGCCTGCATCCTCACCTTGGCCCTCTTTGGCACTGATGATCCTTTCAGAAAGGGACAGCTGGGTGCCTCTTCAGATACCAGCTGTCCACATGCTCAGCCACTTCTCCAGGCAGAGTTTCCCCTCTTGTGATTCACCTACTGCTTAGGCATCCTTGGGGCTCCAGTTCCTCCCCTAAGCATCAGGCTTTTTTTTTTTCTTTTTTTTAAATTGGTTGTTCAAAACATTACAAAGCTCTTGACATATCATATTTCATACATTAGATTCAGGTGGGCATCAGGCTTTTTTGTATGGAGCCTCCTACACCTTCCTAAGCCCTTGACGGATGCAGTAGAAAAATATTCTTATACTTTCTCAATAATACACTATCATCCATCTTTCCCTGCTGGTACAAGTTCTTCATAAAGCCATCAAAATTTCCAGACTAAGATTAGACTCAATGTATTCAGATGGCCCAAAGTCCAAAGAACATGTCATGCACTCTGAGGATACTCTGATGCCTAGTCCTCTTCCCATGACATTGATGTGGGCTTGGGTTTGGTCATGGGATGTGCTTTAGCCAATAAAAAGTTAGCAAACATGAAGTGTGCAGAAGTTTTAGATGTTCTAGGCCAGTTTGGCATCCCTCATGTCCTTCTACAATCTTCCATGAGAAAAATATGTTACTGGTAGTCTTTGGTAACATATAGATGATTGCATGAGAAACACATGGAGCAAACCTGAACTTGATCTGCCGCATTAAGGTGAGTCCCCAGGTGACTGAAAAATTCATAGGTGAGATAAATAATGTTTATTACATGAGCCACTGGGATAATTGGGGCTATTTATTCGGCAGCATTATTACTATGCAGTAAAAGCATTTTGCTATGTGTCCAACATTATGCTGTGCATTGTTTTGTCTCATTTGATCTATATCACTTGAGAACTAGGTGAGATAAGCACTGGTTAATATTATCCTTATTGTATAAGCAAAGAAACTGAGGTGCAGTGCATGTAAGCACAATTAGTAAGTAAAGGAGACAAGTTTCAAATCCAATAATGTGACTTCAGAGCCTATACTCTCACCAAAAAAAAAAAAAGGAAAGAAAGAAAGAAGGAGGAAGGAAAAAGAAGAAGAAGAAAAAAAGCAAAATATGTGGCTCTCTGCTCTTCTATATCTGTCCTCTGAAACTGACCTTGGACTCAAAGCTGCAATGGTTGCTTAGGAGCTCCCTATCAGTATAAACCTAAACAATCTCAAGAGCTGAGGCAATATTTCCAGCTCTGTCAGTGTATGCAAGGAAGATGAGACAGGCTTTCCTTCCAATATGCATGACCCTTCTCTGAACTTTGAGGAGGGGAAATCCCACTGGGAATTTTAACCAAGGAACAATCCTGCCGCTGTGAAGTGCAGTCATACACCCTTCTGCACAAGATGCACAGCACACCTCATTCTCTGCCTATTTTTATTCTCCCTAAGCAAATATCTCCAGGCTTCTTTTTTTCTCTTAAAAATTATTACACAATTGCCAACTGCTAGGCTTATACAAATAACTTGATAATAGCAAAGCAATATGCTGTCCCGTGTTCAAACACCACCACACAACAACAAAGCAGCCTGCAGTGCCAGTTCTCATTCACAGCCTGCAAACAGAAGCAGCACAAATGAAGGCCATCCACTCCCTCCCACCTCAAGAGAACAGAGGAGCCGGCAACTTGGTCCCAAATGAATTTCGCTCCTCAGCTTCCAAGATATTCTACACAGGGAGAGTGCAAAGTCATGCTCTTCAGCAGAATAACTCATCAGTGTGGTTCACAGGTACATCCTTTTCTTGGACCAAGTTAGCAACCCTAATTTCAGTAGATTTTTCTTTTCTTTTTGCAGTACTGGAAATTGAACCCAGGAGTTCTCTATCACTGAGCTACATAACCAACCCTCTTTTTATTTTGAGAAAGGGTCTCAGTTGCTGAAGCTGACCTCAAACTTACAATTCTCCTACTTCAGCCTCCCAAGTCGCTGGGATTGCAGGCATGCACCACTGCACCTGGCAGGTACAAGGTATTTAAGTTATAAACTAGCTAATAATTCTGAAGTACATAATACAAAATTATGCTACATAGTCATGCATGTGTATGTGTATTTGATATACATATACAGAGTTTCTTAATAAACAGCTAGACTATACATCCCCTGAGAGCAGAGATCATATCTTCCTTTCCTACCAATAACCCAATGCATGCCACACTGGGCAGTCAAAAAGTATCTGTCAAATAAACAAATAAATGTAAAAGGAAACTGTCCATCTTTTAATTTTATGTATTTTAAAATGCAAGACCAGGGCAAGGAGGAGTTGGTTATGAAAAGTTGATCCCCTTAGAAAAGGAAGGGGAGATGGAGAAATAATCAGATTGAGCACTTATGCACAGGACAACAGGTAAGGGCATCTGGGATAGATCATTCTCTTTTCCCAGAACGTAAATTTTGCTGAGCACACAAAACCAGAAAATGGCTGGGGACTCAGCTTCTTGGGAGTTTTTCCAAATAGTCCGTCTATTAGCAAGGGCATAGGCTGGACTCTTTCACAGATGCAGATGTCCCCAGAACACAAGGTGGAACTTGCTTCTGTACACAAGTCCTCCCTCGGGTTTGTTGTTTTGCTCTTTCAGCTAAGGCCCTTTTCCTGACCCCTTCAAAGCAGAGAAAAGAGCTCCAAGTCAGAAACAGAGATTCTGATCATAAATCTACCTCAGGAAATAAGGCACCTCCTCTCCTGGGGCCTCAGTCTCCTTCTCCATCGTGTTAAGGGGCTGGGATTAAATTACCACAAAGGAGCCTTGTGTATTGGGCCAACGGAAATTAACCCCTTGAATCCTGGGGCTCTGGAACACAAAGCTCACACTGTCAGGAGCAGGGAGGCCTGGAGTCTGGAGTAGTTAATCCTCTGCTGGATGCTGGGACAAAGAGGATTAACCTCAGACGAGAAAGTCCTCATCCAAATATAGAGCAACCCCAGTCACACACATTGGAGACTGGACATGCCCCTCCTTCTCTGGAAAATTCTTATTCTTTAGCCTTTTTGGTGATGGGATCCACCTTCCTGCGGCCCAAGGTTACAATGTTAGATCCTGGGGGCCTTCAACACACTCCTCCACTACCTTCTCTGTTCTCCAATCCAGGGTCCATTGTTTCTCCTTTAAATATGCGGATTTCTTTAAGGTTCTCTAAATTGGCTAAATCACCCTCCATTTAGCACCTACATGTGCCAGGGACAGTATTAGACAATTGAGCTACAATGGCAGAGAAGATGGCATGGTCTCAGCACTCAGGAGCTTTCAATCCAGTGGGAAGGCACCATGGTGTGCCCTGGACCGTGTTGAGCACTTCACAACCATGTCTCTTTCAGTGCCCCCTCGTCAACCCTAGAAAAGAGATCTTAGGACCATTTTACAGATGAGGACACGGGGACTCTGAGAAGTCAAAACACTTGTTCAAGCTGATGCACCCTTTGAGTATCTTGGTTTCAAAATGATAGGGGGTCCTAGAAAATATTCCCATCATTTTGTAGAAGTCAGAAACCATGGGAGAAGAAAGGAGAACATAGTGAATTTCAGTCCCTTGGGTGAGCACACTCTCCTGGAGTAGCCATCCTGGGAAAAGACTGGATGTTTAACTTCAAGCATACCAGCACTGAAACTGCGCCAGAAGAACAGGCAACTCAACAGTCGGCTGAGTCATGACTTTGATGTTATCTTTATGTAATCCAGAAACATTCTTCTGGGTCCTCTACAAGGTGTTTCCAGAAGCCTGTGAGACATTGTTCACTGAAATTTCAGGCTGTGGTGGTGAAGGTAGGCTAACCACTGCCACAAGATCAGAGATGTCAGGAGTTTAATGTAAGCAGTTTACTTCTGGTGGTGGAAACAGCCCCATGTGGGATCTCATGAAAATCCAAGGGAGATCAGCAGAGTGAACGAAAGGGACCAGGGAGAGGGAAGAGGGAAGGAAAAGGGGAAATACTGGGGAATGATACTGGCCAAATTATAGTGTTATATTGCATGCATGTATGAATATATGACAATAAATCCCACTATTGTGTACAACTATAATACACCAATAAAAAATATGGAAAAAAAGAAAAAAAAAACAGCCCCATGCATGGCCAACCAGTAGACAGGGGAAAGACCTAGAAGAGGACTCACAGGAAGTCATGGGGCCATGTCCACTCATGAGGGAGTCTGGGAGATGTAGTCCAGACGTGCAGGAAGAGTAAGAAAAGGTTTTGATGAACAGTTTGTGGATCTCATTCATAGGGTCAGATACTACATACTTAATGTGGATATTTCTAAAGAAAATAATGAAAAATGCTGTCATGGATAGTGGGAATTGTAGGTAGGTTTTCCTTTTCATTTCCCAATTTCTTGTATTATCCATAATGTGGTTCCAATACCTCCAAAATGGCAGGGGGTAAGCATGCGAAAGAAAGAGAAGAAGTCCCTGATCAGCATTTGAGCAGTCAGAGTAGAGCCAGGTAATTCAGGAAACTGCCTGAGGAATAGAGGCTAACCCTGTTTCCCTGGTCCCCTTGCCTTTCTCTTATCTGTCTCAAATAGAGCAAACAGAACTTTCTGCTCCATTTGTTGTGGGCAATTGCTATCTGTGGGCTTCTTTTTCTTTCTTAAATGTTTTCCATGCTCTCTTGGGTCTTAAAACATCTCCAAGACATCAATCACACTTTCCAAGACTGCCATTTCTCTATCTGGATGGATATCTGTGACCAAGGCCAAATCAAACTTCTGATCCTCTCAGTTGACACACAGCCAAGCCTTGTTGCACAGGATAGTGGGTATCTCACACTTCCAGGGCCACTTCAAGGAGCCAAGGCAATCAGCCCCTGTGTGCATCCCAATGGTTCTTGAGTTTTTTTCCTTCTTGATACACCCGATCATAACTTTTAAATCCAAGAGATTCTCCTGTGTGTCCTGACACTCCTTTCTAATCTCTTCCCCAGCCCCCTTCTCTTCATTCTCACCCCCTGGCCAATACCACCTCAGACCCCATGATTTAGACACAATAACTACCTACTGTTTCAAAATTAACCATGCATTTTCAGGTCTACATGCCTTTCCTCAAGCTATTCCCTCTGTTAGGAATATTCTTCCCCCCACCGGCCATTTGAAAAATGCCTATTCATCCTTCAAGGCTCATTTGAACAACACTCCCACCCCTGTACAATGGCTTTACTTGTGCTCAGTCTACTTTTCTCATGCAGCAATAGCAACTGCATCTAGCTTTGTGCTCCACAAATATCCAATCTGTGTATTGCTCTGTGATGTCACCTTGTATTCTAATTATTAATTATTGAGCTCCCCTATGGTGGAGCCCAGGCCTGGCAGCCCCTGTAGGATCTGGTCAATAGAGGAAGTTTCTCTGATAAGCCAAAAGTGTGAAGCCAAGAGTGTGTGAACATGTGAGTTTCAAACTAAGAAGAAATGGTCAGAAGAGGTTGTAACCTAAGCTTATAACCTGAAGATCTTGTTAAAATGCAGGTCCTCACCAACAAATCTGGATTGGAGCCTGAGATTCTGCTTTTTTTTTTCTTTAGTACTGGAAATTGAACCCTGGGGCTCTCAACCACTGAGCCATATCCTCAGCCCTTTTGTATACTATATTTAGAGACAGGATCTCATTAAGTTGGTTAGGGCCTTACTACTACTGAGGCTGGCTTTGAAATTGTGATCCTCCTGCCTCAATCTTCCGAGCCATAGGGATTACAAGCATAGGCCACTGCACCCAGTGAGATTCTGTATTTCTAACAATCTTCCAAATAATGTGGATGCTGCTAGTTCAAGCCCTTACTAGTGGTAAGGCCCCAGGGTTTGTTTACATGTACCTGGGGCAGCAAGAGAGTCAAACCTCAAAGACTGCTATTTTCAGAAGATGAAACATCTTGAAAAGACAGATGCCTTTCTGTTATGAAATAAACTTAAGAGATAAGACCTAGAATGTAGCAGTAACTAAAAAAAAATCTGCATAAGAGTATAATGTGGGTGGGGTCCCCAACTCAACCTTGGAGTACAGAATAAATGAAGTCACATTCTATAGAGGAACACAAGCAAGTTTCTCTTCATTCATCCTTGGGAAAGACAGGGAATTGGTCTCACATTATAGAAGAAATTGGTTATGAGACAAGGGGCACTGAATTAGGGACAGTTACCATTATGGATATGAAATTGGAGCCTTTTAAAAGTGTCTCCAACTTGAGGTAAGTCTTGGCCTTGGGAATGAGCCTACAGGTAGAGAAGGGAATGGGAGTGTAGGAAAAGAGCTCTAGACTCTGGAATGCAGGTTGGAATCAGTTCCTGGTTGAAGCCAATTAGGCAGTAGGCGGGCATCTAGAGCAGGTTGTAAAGCAAGAGCTGGAGACTTGAAAGCCAGAAGTTCTGAAGTTGAGGCTCAGTCACATCTGACAAGCCAAATGGACCTGGCATTCTAGGGCATCAGATAGCTTCTTGGTAGAATCCACTCTGCCTTTTAGAAGATGCTCAACTTTGGGCAAGTTATTTAACTCTTCTCAAACTCAGTTTACTACACTATAAAATGAAAATAACAATCTCTACTTCATGGAGATTATAAGAATTAATTAAAATCATATATACATAATCTTCATTATTGTCAATCAAACTGTAAGCACCTAGGAAAACAATATGCCTGTCTTTCCCTAGTATTTAGTATAAAGATTAATTTTTGCCATAAAATCAAATTTCATTATGTCCATTTCTTTGTCTATAAAATGGAAATAAACTGGTTTACAAAATATCTATCCAAGGGTTGTCAAGGTGGCTTTCATGCTTTAGAATACAAAAGGGTTGAGCAGATACTGGTGGCAATTCTTACAACCAGAGGGTGACTTTCCCTCCAAGTCCCAGGTGGGCAAACCCTAAGCAGTCCTTTCTCTCTCCAAGGTGACAGCAGAAGGGAAGTAACAGAGGCCTGAGTATGCTCCAGGGAAACTGAGGTGACACACTCAATCTGGAGCAGCAGCTGGTCCATGTGGTCAGATTCAGGATGTGACATTTAACATTATCTGCCCTCAGTGAGCACTCCGTAGGAGCCCGGCCCATTCTCAGCAACTTATGCAAATTAACTTGTGTCTTCTTCCCCACAACCACATGGAATAGGTAATGCTATCATCATTCCCATATTCCTGATCAGGAAACTCTCAAGGTCTCAGTAACAAGCAGAGCCCAACTAGGAACCTAGGCAGATAGGCTCTGGGCTGGGCCTGCACCATCTCAAAAAATCACAAGTAGGGAGGGTGAGCTCCAGAATCCCAGAACTGACAGAAGGTCTAGTCAGCTAGGAGGAGCCTTCCTCGTTTGGAGGAAATTGGCTGAAAGTAGCAAGACATCAACCTGAGAGTCCTACAGATGAAATCCAGAAACCTGATAGGACCAACCTGGCCTCTGACCGCACCCTGTAGTGTCCCTAAGACCCTGCACACTGGGCCACTGAGAAAGCAGGAGGCCCCAACCATGCAATGTGATTTCAAGTCCCCTGCACAGCTTCTCTGCCAAAGATGGGACTAGCACCACCAAAACCCCAAACCAAAAAAGTCCTGGGGAGAAAGAGAACGTGGCCCAGTTGCCCCCTGTTTTCACATTGCTTCTCGCCCTTTCTCAGCTGCTTTTTCATTATTCCACTTGAGTTTATCTTCTACTGCTTTAAGCCACTGCCTTTCCTTTGCTTTCCTATAGATTTCCTTTCCTTAAAGCTTAACGATGTTTATGCTTTGCTGTTAAAAAAAAAAAAAAAGGAAATGGCTGTATTTAATCTATGGACCTTTAGTGACTATGTTTGCAATGAGCACTCACTCATCCTGGGGGTAGGGATAGTCCCTTTAGCCCTCCAGGGTCAAGGTCAGGAGATCCTGACCTTGCTGTGACCTTTCCAGGCCCCTCCCCAGGCCTAGGACCCTGCCCAGAGCAGACCACCCCACAAGGCCTTTTCCTCTCCCTTAGAGCCTCCCACATGCCAGCTGGGCTCCATTCCGCCATGCCATCTGCCGCGCCCCAGATCAGGCAAAAGGCCACGGGCGGACTCTGCCTGGCAGGAGAGCAGGGACCGCAAGCAAAACAAGAGCGGCCCCCACTAGGGCTGGGCTCTGGGATCCAGGCAGGGAAACTCCCAGAGGATCAAAACATTTGGAAGAAGCTGCTTAGGGGCCTCACCAGGTCTTCACCTGCCTGGGAAAACTTTTTTTTTTTCAGTGGAGAGTTTGTGAGCATAACAATGAAGAGACCCCATTTTTCTTTTCTCTCCTGACATCTTCTATGAACTTATGTTTCTGCAACCCAAACCTGGGCTCTGGTCCTCTATCATTAACTTATTTGTATGACCTTAAGTGAGTTATGTCCTCCTCTAAATGTAGCTCCCTCTATAGCCTAATAAGGAGTTTCCATTTCCTGCGTTATAAACTCCCTGAATTCAGCTCTGAAACTCTGAGATCCTACAGCTCAGATAAGCCCTTCCTTTGTCTTGGACTTATTCTGGGCCTGAAAAGGAACTTACCTGTGAACCATTAATTAAAACACAGCCTGCCCACCTCCAAGTAATGATCGACAGCTCAATTATCCATGGACATGTTTTCTCTCTCATCTTCAGTGGGCTCATTTGCAAGTTTTCATCTTGGAAGGGCCAGGAGTTATAAATCACACCCATCCCCACCCACATGGGTGATTCTGAAAACCTAGAGTTCCTGCCAACCACACATCGCCTGAGGTTGACATTGGAAACACTTAATGAGAGCCAAGTCGCAGCTTGAACAGTCAGCTTCCAGAATAAGACATCCATGATTCTAGAAGGCCCAGAGGTCAGGCAAAATTACCTCCTCTTGCAGCTATGCAGAGCTGGCAGAAAAAGAGATGATGCAATGTATCTACCTCTTCAAGAGTTCTTTTGTCTGTGATTTCTTTTCTCTGGGCCTCAAATTTCCTAGCTGTTAAATGGACACAAAAGAAGTGGCCTCGGTGATCTAGTTCCTAAGGTTCTGTCCCAAGGTGTTAAGCAGTCACTAGTCAGGGGAGTATTTTGTTGTCTTTTGGGGAAAAGAAAGTAAATGCTATTCTCTCCCCAGCCATTTAACACAAAAAGCAACACATTTTATAGAAAACAAGAAAAACAGGCATCCATTGGAGCACTAAAGGAGGGCATCTGTGGCGTGTGTCTTGTTGGTAGGTGCTACAGTTTGAATGTGGTTTGTCCCCACTGAAGTGCATGTTGAAGCTTAATTCCCCAAAATAATAGTACAGCAGTGATGAGGACTTGAAGAGATGTTTGGGGAAATAAGGGATCCACTTTTTTGAATAGATTGTTTTTTCTTAAGAAACTGGATTAATTCTCTTGAGACTGGATTAGTTAGGGCAAAAGCAGGTTGTTCCAAAGTGCATTGTTTCCTTGGCTCACTCTCTTGCTTCCTCTCCTTCCAGAAGATCTCTTTCTCTTGGAAGGGCCATGTGATACTATCATATGTGAGGCCCTCACCAGGAGTTGATTCTGGCATCATGCTCTTGAGCCTCCAGAACTATAAGCTAAATAAACCTATTTTCTTTATAAAGTACCTAGTCTCAGACATTTTCTTATAGCAACACACAAAAAAAACACCTAAAACAAAGGACAGGAGACTCTGTTGAATGAGCTGCAATCAATGGTCAGAACAGAAAGGGAGATTTGATGATGGTATGTCTGAGAGTTCAAAGGGAAAGATGAGTATATTATTCTTAATCTAGAAGAGGCCAAAATGGCAGCAAAGGTACAGGATTCAGAGGAGGAAAACCAGGAGCTATCAACTACCTATCAGATGCTAGACCTAGTTCATCATCACTGCCACCTAGACTTTTTTTTGCCTAGGCCATGGGGGAACAACCATGAAAAGCCTCTGCCAACAGTCTCACACCTAGTATAGTGATCCTTTAATCAACATTTAGACCAGCATATTCCAAGTCCAGGAATATAAAGGAAACTGCAGAGGATTGAGGGTGTTCTTCCTACCATCACCACCACCACTATCACCATCGCCACTTCCATCATCATTTGATAACTGAAGGCTCCAAAGGAATTAAATAAGTTGCCCAAGTTCACGCCAACTAGAAAGTAACAAAACTTGAGTTCAAACTCAGCTCTAATTCCAAAGTCTATTGTTCCATCCCCATATGGTCAGGCCTAACATCTACACATAAAAATAAAGGCCATCTTGCTCTCTTTCTCACACTTCATTCTGGGCTTTGTATTTGTTCATTTTCTGTTTCTATAACAAACTACCTGAGGTTAGATAACTTACAAAACTCTTTTTGTAAGTTCACTTCACATACAGTTTGGGAGACTGAAAGTCCAAGATCAAGTAGCCCCATCTGTCTGCCCTCTAGCAAGGACTCCCTTGGCTACAACATGGCAGAGAAACTGAAGGAAAACCATCATATATGGAAGGCTTCACTTTATAATATCCTACTGTCAGGAGGGCTGACTCACTCCATGAAACCAGCATTAATTCCTTTCAAGGTCATTGCCCCTATGATCTTAAAGGTTCCACCACCTCAACACCACCACCCTGGAGACTAAGCCTGCAGGATAAGAACCTTCTGGAATCATTTGCAATTGCAGTATCTACCTTTATTATTCAGTCCCCATACCCCAAATATCAGTGCAGACAAAACTCACACTCACATATGATCAGCCACACCAGAGGAGTGAATGAGCAGCACCCACAGTCTGAGACTGGTCCTTCCAGCCCTCCCATTTATCTATAAGGCTCCTGCCTGTTTCTTTCCTTTTATAAACAGAAACACATTATGCAAGATACGGTAGAATTGGGATTTTTCAAGCAAGCTGGTGACACTCCTTTGCGCAGCATACATTGATTTAAATAAATTTCTCCCCTCTTCAGGATTCTTCCTTGATGCTGCTTCATCTTAAATTAAAAGCAGTACAATAATAACCCAAGAACATCACACCCCTGAATTCCAGCCACTTCTCTCCGGAGGGTCTTTCCTCCCTGTTTCAAAGGATGAGCTATTTTTTTTTTTTGGTTTCCACATGTCCCTCTTTCTTACTTGTCACCACACAATATTTTCTACATGGTATAAACAATTGGAGGCTTCATGTCTAGAGTCCATTTTTAGTTCACAAGATCCACAATAAGACTCCCAGGAGAAAGAGAGGCAATGACCTCAGGGGGTTGTGGGGAGGTCACACATCGCCCTCCACCCAAGCAAAGGTCTGCTGTCACCTCCATCCACTCACTCAGTAAATAGTCACCAGGCAATATTTCGGACAACTGATGATACAGCAGAGACTTGGCTCATTGAAGGGACAAAGAAATAATATGCTAATGTTATTCAAATTTAAGTCTCCTTCCTGGACTTCTTCCCTGAACTCTAGGCTTTTATATACAACCATGTACTTAACATCTACCATTGCATGTCCAATTAAACCCCATAACAGCTCCTTCTGCACCTTAACAAAGAGTTAATTCATTCAGTAGCTCAAGTCAAAATTCACCAAGTCATCCCTGTTCATGCCCCAAACTAATTCATCAGCAAATCCTGTTTACTCTACCATCAGATCTATCCAGAATTTGGCCATATCTCACTGTCTCAACCATGATCCCACCTGATCCAGACCACCACCATTTCTCACCTGGCTGATCTCCCTGGGTCCTCTCATGCCCGACCCCCAGAGTCTATCCTAAGCTCTAAAGCTCAAGTGATCATTATAAAACATGTATCAGGTAACAGCTAACCGGCTCAGAATTTTTCAGTGGCTTCCCATCAAGGGAGACCCTCATTGCTATACAAAATTACATATAAGAGGTTGTGAGGGGAATGGGAAAATAAACAAGGAGAGAAATGAATTACAGTAGATGGGGTAGAGAGAGAAGATGGGAGGGGAGGGTAGGGGGGATAGTAGGGGATAGGAAAGGTAGCAGAATACAACAGTCACTAATATGGCACTATGTAAAAATGTGGATGTGTAACCGATGTGATTCTGCAATCTACATTTGGGGTAAAAATTGGGAGTTCATAACCCACTTCAATCTAATGTATGAAATATGATATGTCAAGAGCTTTGTAATGTTGTGAACAACCAATTAAAAAAAAAAAAAAAACAAAGTAAAAGCCAAAGTCTATCCAAGGCTGCTCCGTTTCTGGGCTCATCTTCTACTGTGCTGATCCAGTCTCATTCACTTCCTTCTGCAGGAGCCTTCTTGCCATTCCTGGAACACACGAATTACTCAGAGGACTCAGAGCCTTTGCATTCTTGTTCTCCATATCTGGGAAGGTCTTTCCCCAGATATCCATCTGGCTCACACTTTCATTTCTTCGTCTCCCCAACCACCTCTTATAACCCAGCCCTTCCTGTCCCTGCCTTCCGCTCCTGATCAACCAGGCACTCACCCCATTCTCTTTTCCCTGACTGATGCTCCTTAAGCACCTTATATATCACATATTTACTTATTTTGTTACATATTACTTGTCTCTGTAACTAAAACGAATGCTTCATGGCTTTTTGAAAACTGCTGTTTCCCTGCCTATCACATTCTGGCACATAGAGAATACTCAGTCAATATTTGGTAAATGAATGACCCACATATATCTATAGATGGGCAGTCATGGAAACACAGGAAACAGGGAGTCACCAGTCAAGAACAGGCTTTACCCATTCAAGCAAAGTCAAAGAGAAAAAAAATTATCCGAGGGGACTTTTAAGATTCTTATGGTAGATGCAAAAAATATTCCAAATGCTTCCCCTTCCTGAACCCATGCTCTGTGCCATGTGACTATGTAGCTTCTCCCAGCAAGACGCGGGGTCTGTTTCTTTAGCCTCACTCGAGCTGCCTCATGGTTTATTTTCATTGGTAAAAACAAGAGAACATGTAAACGTCTCTCTCTTGGTCCTCTGTCATTACCATGCAAACATACAGGGTTAGCCTGTGGGAGAATGAAGGACCCACATAAAGCAGAGCAAACCATCCCAGCTCAGACCAACCTCCCTCAGCAGACCAAAATCACCAGGGTGAGCACAGCTGAGAGCAACCACACACAAGTCAGATCTGCAGAACTGCCCAGCCAACCATAGCCGTGGAAGAATATTAAATGATTTTTGTTTTAGGCCACTAAGTTTGGGGGTGGCTTTTTCCATAGTCCCATGGTAAGATCAGCCCTAATGTATGTGATCAGTCCCTAGGATGGGCATCTAAGCTTCTCTGCTCTGAATAAACATGCATACGGGAACATTTCCCTTGTGGTTTGGGTCTCATGACAGGGAGTCTGCAGGAACAAGGCACACTAGCCAGGCCACACAGTGTCACAGTCACTGCAAATCAATAGACTGTCATACAGGCGAACAAAGTCACTGTGATGTAGTCCAGAGAGACATATTGGGTTTCTGAGGCAGCAAAACTAAAAGGCAGACATTGGATGAGGGAAGCACACCCTCTGAGGTGAGTTGGCGGATACACAGCCAGACACCCTGACCTTGACCCAGCCTTACCACATCCTATGTCACAGAAACTTTGACAAGGTTCTCAGGCATCAGCCCTATTTCTGTCCATGCAACACACTGCAGTAGCCCTACTGCACCAAGGCAGCCGTGCAATAGAGCTCTCAAATACCAAAATGGTGCTTTCTCTAGAAGAACAAAGTCTCAAAGGGACAGAGCTGCACATTGTGATCTTTATATTAAGCCCATAAAATAGAAGCATCAAATAAATTCATCACGATATTACATAAATGCATTCCATGATACACCGACACCCATTGTATTTCTAGAGGATCCCAATACTTTTTTATAACCATAGAAACTCTTCTCATTCTCAAAGAAAAAGAGAATAATAACTAGCAAGGACAATACTGCTGGACTGTCACTAAAGGTGACTCTTTCTTTCATAAGGGAAAAGAAAAGAAGCACAAATACTGTCCTCACTCTGGATGAAAGAAATCTGAACACTGTGTCACTCTGTCTCCCTAATTTCCATTTTCTTGTGAACACTCATGTCTTCTGCTTGCTGCATTAGTTTAAGCTTTGAGTGACCACAGGTACCTATATTTAGTAACCCACCTTCTTCTAAACACAGAGTTTAGGATGTCAGCCAATTCCTTAAACCAGAACTCAGCCCATACATTTTAGGGCCCAACATAAATCAGAAGAGGCAATAATAGCTCAGTGATCTGTCATGTTACCCCTTTGACCTCAACTCCTGCAGTTGGCCTCCTTTCTGGTTCTTTATGAACATGTCTCTCTCCTGCCTCAAGCTTTTACAGGTGCTTCTTCTCTCATTTCCCTCTGGTCTGGTCAAATATCACTTGCCAGCAAAGCATTCCCTGGTCAGAAACAATAATAATAATAATAACAACAACAACAACAAGCCCCACTCTGCCCTGCAGTAGCATTCTGCATTCTCCTCACTGTGCTTTTTTTCTCTCCATTACAATGTCTCATCAGCTAGTATGCTATCTTTATTTGTCCATTATCTCTCTCACACACACACACACACACACACACACACACTTACACTCCTTGAGAGTAGGGGCTTTATTTTGTTCAGTTCGTATTCCTCCCACATGGAGCAGTGACTGACACAGGTTAGGAACTCGACAAGTGAACTGCCATTTTTGAGCACCCACTCTGCACCAGACAATTTATATATGACAATTTTTTAGCAATGAACAAATACTTTAGGTATCTTTTATATAATTAGCCTAGCAACCCTGTTGTCTCCATTACAGATCAGGAAACCAAAGTTCAAAGAAAGACTAAGTAACTTGCTCAAGACACTCCTCAGCTTCGACGGAGCATCAGAGTCCATACTCGTTGCAGTGTGCCAGCCTGCTTTTCAAATACCTTGATGATGGTTTAGGTTACAGAGTGCATTTAACAGGCATCTCTAGAAAAACTGCCTCGCCCAGGAGTTCTTCATTCTATCATTTTCATCACCCACGGCAGCTTTTGTCCAGAAAGAAACAACCTCAAGGTTGGATTCTCCTCTCCCAGTGCAGAATTGTAGTCATGGCTTTAGCTCTCCTTTAGGCCACCCATTTAGGGAGATGAGGGTCAGAGTTTTCCTTTAGAAGCAAGCTGGGACCAGAATGAGTCAGAGGTCCAGGAGGAGGAGACAGAAGCGCATCTGCTCTAAAACAATCTAAGAATTTTCCAGAGTCCCTGCCTTTGTGATGTGCTTCTTTAAACCTTCATAGTCCTGGAACTTAGGAAAACCATCTGTTAAAAAGAATAAAAAGACTGACCTGCATTGGGTGTGTTCCTCCCTTGGTGCCAGCCTGTGCCTACTGTGGTGTAGTCACATACTGCAAACACTGCAAGCATTGCTGGGGCTTGTAAAATTCTGCCTACCCAGTGGCAGTGAGATTGGTGGGGTCGGAGAGGGATATGGGTCACTCACAGACCAAGGAATCAAGAGAAGGACCCAGTCTGTACTGAAATTCATATTGACTCCATCTTTAAAATTATTCCCTTCTCCTCTCTGCAACCACCCACAAGATTTTCACACCTTTCACTGTCCCTGAACCTGTCACACCTTGTTACTACAGGTGTTTCTCCAAGTGAGAGCTTGTGGGGTCCCGGACTTGGTTTTCATCATCTCTGCATCCTTAGGGATTAATCCCACCTCTGACCCATACAAGGTGCTCAGGAGTATTTGCTGACTCAGGAAAGATGCAGAATGAACCTCACTGCATCTACTGCAGACTAGAGCAAACAGGACAAGTTACTTCTTCTGGAAAAGGAAGCAAAAAAAAAAAAAAAACATAGAAGAGACTAAGGTAAACCAGAGCCACAGCTCAGCTGGCTACAATGCCTAATACTTCCATGTACACACACCTCTAGTCCCCTCTCATCCACCACTCATTGAGTGGCTTAGAAAACAAGCAAGCATACCCAGCGCCCCATCTCACCTCACCCCTGCTGTTATTATCAAATCCTAAGACACCGGACTTTACCTTGAAACAGAGCTGGTTTGCATAAGCGATTTCTGGATAAATGATAGTGTTTCCTCAGCCCTGCTGAACCCGGGACCGTCTACGGAAGAAACAGCAGTACCTCTCTCTTCCCTAGCTAAACACATTTGCTCACCCATCCCTGCAAAACAAATCGTGTTCTTTTCCTTTCACTAAAACCCATCCAGAAACAAGAAAAGGCTTCCAAACCCACGGAGGGCGCCCTCCACCTACGGAAATACACACAAACCCCAACCCAGAGCCATCAGGTATAAGCATGTTTTTAATCTATTCTTTAAGAACAAACCAACAACAAAATCCTTCTAATACAGGAATAGAATTTAAACTAAAAGAGGTGGCTAGGAAGCCTACGGAAACGGGCTATAAATGTCAGTAGCCTAAGTTGCAAAACTATTTATGACGCTAACAGTTCGCCAGGTTTAGCAAACAGCCCTTGGGGAGGCCCCACCTTCAAGAAGCGCGCAGCCTGGAGCAGCCAGCAAGTCCTTGCTTTTCTGCGCGCTTTCCAAGACTCGTTCTGCTTTTTGTGCCATTAACTATAAACAACACTCAGTGGTGCAGGCATGTGTGCTTCAGCCCAGGCCAGCTAGCGCCGGAGCCGCGAAGCGCGAGTCCGCCCCGCGGCTGGGTCTACAGGCTGGGTCTACACGCACTGCAGCTAAGCAACGCAGTCCCCTACCTGGGTGGGAAATCCGCCGACGGTCGCCTCCGGGTGCGTGTGAGGCCGCGTCCCCCTTGGCAACCCAGCCCGCAGCTCTGGCTGAAGCGGCGCTGGGGCGATCCTGGTGGAGGGAGGCTCCGGCCGGTGTCACACCTGCATCACCGCGCCCACGCCGCCGCCGCTGCCACCCGCCCAGGCGCAGCGCGCAGCGCGCCCCCGCCCCACGAACACCCAGGGCGGGAGGCTCCTGGGTTCTCTGTTCAGCAGGATCAGATCCTAACCAGGGCATTAAAGGTATTTGCTGCGGGCAGCTCTTTACTTCTAAATCCCCTTCTGATTCAAGGCTAGGTGTTTGGAATAGTTCCTAGGGAAAGGATCTGTTTCGAATTTGCAGACAGTCTGCAAACTTCTTATTCCTCTAGATTTGGACCCAATTGATTATAATCATCTCTCTCTCTCCACAAGCTCTTTCACCAACTCCAAACCAAGATATGTCAGAGGACAAGATCCAAATTCCTGGGAAGAGGAATCCTCTGATTATGTCATCCCTCCAAAAGCATTGTAGATAATAGATGTTAAATTACTCTGTCCTTGTTACTTCCTCAGGAACTGGGGGAAAAAACTATTTGACCAAATAGAGGGAGGAAGAAAACTTAGAAGACTGGATGCACTCCACGAAGTACTCTCTATTCTTCCAGCCACCACCAACTCCGTTCACAAATGCCCAAGCTCATCCCACACTGAAAGACTTCTCAGAGCAGAGGGCTCCTTCTGGGATGAAGTGAGGAACAAAGAAATAAAACCGGAAATTAATTCGGAGGGGAAATCCAACAAAAGCCAAAGTCCACCTTGCAGGTTCTGGTCTCCTCCAATATTGGGAAGGACATTCCTTTCCTAATAGTTCTGACATTGAGGCAAATCCTGAAATATTATTGCCTTTTCACCATCGAGCCCTCTGCCATCCCCAGGTCTTCCCCTGTACCTCCCCACTTGGGTTACAATCAGAGTGCTGCTCTCAGCTCCTTGCTCCTTTCCTGGCTCAAGCCTTCTTCAACTGGATCACTGGCAAGAGCTTCACCTACTGGACCTCTTAGGGTCCTTTCTTAAAATGTAAGTCTGCTCTTGACTCCTTCCTACCTAAAACCCTGCCTGGATTTCCCTATGTCCTTAAAAAAAGCACCTCTCTGGTTTGCTACATATAGACAGGGCACAGAGCATCCCTGTGCTCGGTATGGATTACCATAGCCATGATCTAGATTGAGATTGGGAACAGTTCTGACTTCCATAGATGTCTTTATGTCCCTTCCCAGACAATATCAATCATCCCCCAAATGTAACCACTATCCTGATCCCTTGCAGCATCAGTTTGTATTGCCTATTCTTGGACCACATGTGAATGGAATCATACAGTATGTACTGTTTTGTGCATGGCCTCTTTTACTCAAAATAATGTCGGTGAGATTCATTCATAACATTCCATATATTGGAGGGTCACTCTTTTATTGTTACCTAACACTTCATTGCCTGAATATAAAACAATTTATTTATCCCTTCTCCTGTGGGTGGACATTTGGGTGGCTTTCAGTCTTCAGCTGTTATGAAGACCAAAGAAGTGGCCACACAATTGTTCAGGTGAGAAAAGCCAATGGCTTGGGCTGGGGTGGTGGCAGCAGAGATGGGGAGAAGTGGATGGGTTTGGGCTACGTTTTGGAGGCAGAAACTACAGGGCTTTGGGGTAGATTGGTTGTGGTCGGGGAGCAGAAGGAAGAAACGATGGATGACTTCTCAGTCTGAAGCCTTGACAAGTGGATCAACGCAATGCAATCCTGGTACCTGGAGTTCAGTCCCATGTCAAAGGTTGAGGACACCATCTTCCGCCAGACTCTCTTCAGACCAGGCATCAGCCTCTAGTACCAGGGTCCCCAGAGTGGAGACGGACTTCTGACTGGGTGATGGGAGAAACAAAATCCAGTCAAGTGAGTGGGAACATATGGGCAAAACTGCAACTGGGGCTTCAGGGAAGGGAGAGAGTGCTGATCAAAGGACCAGGGCGCTCCCAAAACAAAGGGACATGTAAACATTTATTGATGTGCTAGGGTGAGCTAAAGTCCTATAGTTTTCCACCAGCCAGGGGCACGGTTCCAAAAGAAGTTTCTTTCTGCATGAGATTCATACCACTGGGCAGTCATGGTCAACTTTTCCCAGGAATTGCTAGGCTACTCTTGCTGCTGGTGCCATCATCCTGTGCAAACATCCTGGCCTGAGGCTCTATCTGGGACTTCTGATAGACTTTCAGGTGCTTGGGCTGCTACTGCTGCTGAAAAAGCACAAGAATGGGGGTGGAAGAAAACATATCAGTTCCCATGGGCAATCAACATTTCTACATGCAAAGTCAGGTAGAATCAGACCCAAAAGTTAAGGCACCAAAGGGGTAGATGTAATATGAAAACAGAAGTGCTGAGCCTCTTCACCTCATTCCTGTCACCCATTGGACATCAGCAAGCCCAAGTGAAGAGGCAGCGGTAGATGTGGACTGAGGATGCAGAAGCCTCATGTTTGGGAAATCCTCAGACCTCATGCTTTGCATCTCTTCATTTGGCTGGTCCTGGTTTGTGTCTTTCTTAGTAAACTGCAATGGTACAATATGGTGTTTCCCTGAGTTCTGTGAGTTGTTCTAGCAAATTATTGAACCTGAAGGGTGGAGGAACCCTCCAATTTGTAGCCAGTTGGGGACAGTCAGGGAACAAAAAGCTGCAGTAATGAAATAAACCCAGCTGACAGAATTAAATCCCTCAGCAAGTCAGTATTTTTTTTTTAAAGAGAGAGTGAGAGAGGAAGGAGAGAGAGAGAATTTTTAATATTTATTTTTTAGTTCTCGGCGGACACAACATCTTTGTTGGTATGTGGTGCTGAGGATCGAACCCGGGCCGCACGCATGCCAGACGAGCGCGCTACCGCTGAGCCACATCCCCAGCCCAAGCAAGTCAGTATTAAAAGAGAAGATGGCCCAGGTCTAAGCCCCAAAGCAAGGAATCATTACTACCTACAACTCTGCCTTTCCCGCTATCTCATCTTTATCTGCTCAGGTAGCCAAAAAATCAAAGTTTGTCCCAATTGAGACAAGTTCTGGCTTTTATATATGCAGACCTCAAAAATCATGCATTGTAGGAACAGAGTCAGAGGATTGCACCAAGGATATCAGGCTTATGCCAATGAGCACCCTTGCTGTTCACATCTTCTAAAACAGAGAGTAATATAGAAGAAAACAAACTAAGAGCCCAGAATATTCTAAATGACATGTGGGATATAACAAAATATATTTCTTTTGCCAGCATAAAACTATGAAAGGATTTAAACAATGAGCTTGTCACTTCTACAGCAATTTCTTCTATTTGATAATGTTCACTATCCAAACTGTAACTATTAAAAACGATATTGTTTGTATTTTGTTTTAAAGGAAAATTTTTCTCATTTCTTATTAAAAGCAAAATTTACTGAACTTTATTTTCTTTTTCAGTGCATAGGGATCAAACCCAGGGCCTCACACATGCTAGGCAAGTACTCTACCAATGATCTACATTCTCAGCCCAAATTTACTTATTTAACTTTTGAGAATTTAAAACTACTATAAGTCCAATAGATGAACCATTCTGAAGATCATTGCCACCTAGGACCAAAATTATCATGGTGGTAATCAATAAGATCTTCATCCAAAGCAATCCCAATTAATAATAAAAAGAATGGCTAGCATTTAAGCTCCTATATATAACAACTCACAACTAATATCTATTAGTTATTGAATGCAAGCATTTAATTTTTATTTAATAATATGTTTACTATGTATTAAACAATGACCCTGTGAAATAGAAACTATTACTACCCCTATTATACAGGGGAGGAACCTGAGGCTTAGAGATAAAATAACTTGCTTCTCTGCAAGACATGAGTTGTTATTGAACTGCATACAGTTAGCAAGCACCGAAGTTGGGATACTAGCCCAGTGCTGTCTGAAGATGAAGCGGTAAGAGGCTCGGAATTGAAGGAGAGCTAGTCACGGGTGCGTATGCACATGTCCTGGATGCATGACTGCTCCAACAATGTTGGTTTTTCTCTGTTAGAAGGGACAGGACAGTGTGCACTTCCTGTGGGGCTGCCTTGCCCTTTAGGAGCAAGGTTAGGCAAGCCTTGAATTGGTATTGGGTAAAGGAAGTCCAATAAAATAAAGCAACCCATTGTTCCATGTCAGGTTTATTTATTTATTTTAAGCCTTTACCCAATCCCTGAGGACTGTCTGATTTAGAGATTCTTTCCCCCGTTGATGATGTTCCAGAAACTTCCCCCCAACTGACTGTGCATTGAGTGAGGGAGACCGCCACCAGAAGTCAAGCCATTGAGACTAAGCCAGTTACTACATATTTGTCAAATACCAAAATATCAGAATGTCTAGATGTAAGAGCATTGAATTTTAAAGAACTGGGGTTTATTCATTATTTTGTGTTTTTATATAAATATATTCTAAATATAAAACACATTTTATTATTAGAAATTATTTATTATGTATTTACTATAGTAATAAGAGCTCTCATTATTGAGTTTTTTCTATGTAACAGTTCACAAATATTTTTATTTAGTCTTTGTAACTCTGAGCATAGAAGGCATTATAATTCCCTGCAGAAACAAAAGATTTAAGACCACCCAAGCTCACACAGCAGCAGAATGGAGACTCCTTAATACAGGTACTTTCCTACATAAATTCTGCCTCTAATACACTGGTAGCAAACAGTCCCTTAGCTCCAGGCAGAGTGTAGAGAAGTCTGTTTATCTTGGATGCCATTCTTTGCCATCCACAGTCCCTGCTTAGCTGCAGGTAATAAACATCCCCCACCTGTTTTATTAAGCTGAATATATTAACATTATTGGAACAGCTATTATGACTCAATGTCCAAATACAGCGATAGTCTGGGGGTTGCTGGCATGCATACAATTCTTTGCCTCCATGCTAAAAGGTGCAACACTAACATGCTTTTGTACATTTTATTTTTTAAGTGCCTGTGTCTTTATTTCTTTTTTTTTCATGTTTCTTCCTCTACTCCACTGTTAGTTTGTAAGTTACCACACACATACCTCACTGGTGTCCTTGCAAGCCCAGTTTGGGGGTGGATAATTCTTAGTTCTGGTAAGGGGACCTTCCTGTGCATTTATCAGCAAACCTGTCCTCTTCCTCCGAGATGCCAGTAGCAACTCTCGCTTCCTATTCAGTTAAGCCAAAGAGGCCTCCAGACATTGCCAAATGTCCCTGTAGCGAGGGGCAAACTCACCCCCCATCAAGAACGATCATTCGGGGGGAACACACACACATATACACATTTCTGGATTACTACTTCTAGAACAGCTTGCAAGAGGAAACAGCTAGCCAAGCTTATTAGGAAAAAAACACAAAACAAAATTCAATAAGCTCACAGTGACAGTGTGTGAGGAAGCCTCACGGTGAAACTCAGGAGCTTTAGCTCTTGACATCTGTGACATGTTTCTGCTGCTCAAAGGCCTATTTTATTTTGTATACATTTTATACTTCCAGCATATTCTGAAGAGGGGAAGTCCTCAGATACGTGATTGTAGAAGAGAATACTGGGCTGGTGTGTAGCTTAGTGGTAGAGTGCTTGTCTCCCATGCGTGAGGCCCTGCAAAAAAATTAACACCCAGCGCTGCAAAAAAAAAAAATAAAAGAAAAAGGAAAAAGAAAATTTACTATATATGCCACTATTGTAATTCCAAAGGCTGACTCTCAAAAAAAAACTTGCCCTGAGAATCTCTGAGGCATACAGCATGGTCTCCACCATTTCAACACTTGCTGTTGATGTGCGTGCTCAGCTACCGACAGCAGTATTCCAGAATCGATTTTTTTCTTTCATATGAACTTGATCAATTTTCCCTGCTTTTCAAATATCATCTGATTGAAAAATGAAACCACTGGGAGCCACTTATATATGCCATTATTTGCACAATTTGGTTTTTCTGGGTTTGCTGATTGGAAATAAATCCTTATTGATGACACTAATGGAATTGCTGGGTCAGAGGATGCCACAGCACCTTCAACTTTAAGATATAATGCTAGTTTCTTCTCCAAATGGCTAAGACAATTAAAAATTCCACCAGCAATTTACTAGAGGTATAGCTACTTCTTACACAAAAAGGTGTTAAATTATATTAATAATATTTGGAAACACATATATTTGCATTATTTCAATGCTTGGAGGAATTGTACCTTTCAAAAGCTCTTCCTGACTGATAGATGGACTTCCACACTCGTACATTGATGGCTTGTGCAGAACAAGGAGGAAGCTTCGTGGTGGCAAATCAGAATCCCAACTTTCCCTCTGAGTGACTCCAAATGATCTCTCTTTCTTGCAGTTTCCATTGCTAGAGTTGGAAAATGACATTTTTAATTAGTTCTTTTTAGTTTTATATATAAAACATTAGGATTCATTTTGACATAATTATAAAAGCATGGAGTATAATTTGCTCTAATTCAATCCCCAGTACTTCCCCTTTCCCTCCCCTCTTTCCTCTCTCTTTCCCCTTCCCACTACAGATCTTTCTGCTGTTTACTTATAGTTGTTGTTGTTTTAATTAGTGCCTTGTGGATGTGCACAATGGTGAGAGCACTGTGGTATATTCATCCATGTACATAGGAAAGTGAGATCAGATCTATTCTACTCTTCTTCTTTTATCCTGTCCCTCCTCCTTCTCCCTAAATCTCTTTCCTCTATTCCATAGATCTCTCTTCTATTTTGATGGAATCCCCCTCTTTTCTGTCTTTCTGGTTTTGTTTGTTTTGTTTGGGTTTTTTGTTTGTTTGTTTGTTGTTTTTGTTTTCTTAGTTTGGACTAGCTTCTGCATATCAGAGAAAACATTTAACCTTTGAAATTCTGGGTCTGGCTTATTTCACTTAGCATGATAGTCTCCAGTTCCATCTATTTGCCAGCAAATGCCATAATGTCATTCTTCTTTATGGCTGAGTAGTACTCCATTGTGTAAATATACCACATTGTTTTAGATTAATTCATCTGTTGACAGGAACCTAGGTTTATTCCATACCTTGACTGTTGTGAATTCTGCTGCTATAATAATTAATGTGCCTGCATCCCTATGGAAAGTGACTCGATGAGATTAAATGTTGAAGTTTTCCAAGATCCAAAGTCATTTGAGTGAGTATACCTTTTTAAATGGTTGACTAAAGAGGACTTTAAGTCAACACACTATAGTGACACAGCCACAACAATGTTTATAGCAGCTCAATTCACAATAGCTAAGCTGTATGGAGCCTATCCAGGTGCCCTTCAACAGATGAATGGATAAAGACAATGTGGTATATGTATACAATGGAATATTACTCAGCCATAAAGAAGAATGAAATTATGGCATTTGCCCATAAATGGATGGAACTGGAGCTATCATGCTAAGTGAAATAAGCCAATTCAAAAAACCAAAGACCTAATGTTCTCTCTGATATGCAGGTGCTGACTTACAATAGACACATGGGTGGGGGTAAGTGGGGGAGATTCACCAGATTGGACAGGAAGGAGTCCGGGGAAGGGGAGGGTGATGGAAATGGGAAAGATAGAATGAATCAGACATACATTTCCTGTGTGTTTATATGAATCTACAACCAGTGTGACTCCACATCATTCACAACCACAAAAATGGGAAGTTATACTCCATGTATGTATAATATGTCAAAATACATACTACTGTCATGTATAACTAAAAAGAACAAATAAAAAATTTTAAATAAAATAAAATGGTTGACTGATTATCGTAGAAGAGTGATCCCCCTCCATAGTGTATTGTTGATTTCAAGAAGAGGCTGCCCAACAGGAACTGTATCTCCGTCCTGTTTCTAGGCAGGACTAGTTCTGTGGTGTGATGATGGTGTCACTCTATGTCACTCTGTGATGGTGGTGTCTCTCTAAGCCAGTGATTAAGAAACACAGTCCCTCTTCTCAACCCATCAGATGAGTGAAAACAACTCGGGTCCTGGCAGATGTCAGAGTCACAAGACAGAAGGAGCCTAGGCTCTGAAAAGCCACATCAAGAGCTTCCCAACCAGCTTGCTGGGGAATCTGAGAGAGATGTTTATTGTTTTAATCTATTGGGAAGTGGAATTAATCCGCTGGAACAGCTAACATTGCCCAAATAATAGCAAAAACCTATGCAGCTAAAGTACACTTTATATGTATATGTGAGGGAATCCTTCCTTTCCAGAGAGAAGTACAAGGATAGGCAATTATCAGGTTCACAGAATCCAACAACCAGTGTCTTCCCAAGCCAGCACCTTCAGCTTTGTTCTCAACCACTTTGGGGCTTTTGATTCAGGGAGGCAGTAAAGTCACCCGCCCATTGCTCAACACAGTCGTGCACCATTACAGATAGGACACATTCAAAGAAATATGTCAGGGGCAGGGGCTGGGGCTGGGGCTCAGTGGTAGAGCACTTGCCTAGCATGTGTGAGACACTGGGTTCGATTCTCAGCACCACATATAAATAAATGAATAAAATAAAGGTCCATTAACAACTAAAAATATATGAAAAAAACAAATGTATCATTAAGTGATTTCATCATTGTGCAAACATCACAAAGCACCTACAAACCTAGATGGTCTAGGTCAATCATTATCACTCCATGTGGCTTTTTCTTTTCCCCCAAGACAGGGTCTCGCCAAGTTGCTAAGACTGGCCTTAAACTTTCGATCCTCCTGCCTCGGCTTCCTCAGTCACTGGGATTGAAGTTGTGCACCACCTCACCCAGCTTCAATATGGCCTCTTGATATAATCAATAGGCACATTAAACATAAAATATATGAGACCACTGCTGGCTCTTTTTTAGTAAATTCTTTTTTTAATAAGTGGAAGTATACTTGAAAATAATGTCAAAAAAGGACTATAGTAAATACATAAATCTGTAACATAGTCATTTATTATCATTATCATAAATTATGTATGCTGTATAGTATTTATGTGTTCTGCTTTTATATGACTGGCCATGCTATAGGTTTGTTTACACCAGCATCACTGCAAATACGTGAATAATGCATTATACTACAACATTTATATTGGCTATGATGTTATGAGGTGACAGGAGTTTTTCAGCTTTATTACAATCTTATGACACCACAATTGTAAATGCAGCCAGTTGTTGACCAACACATCATTATGCAGCACATAACTGTAAATTAAATTCAAACAATACAAAAATGTGAAAGAAATGAGAAAATGAGATCCTGATGAAATCAAGTTTGGCAATTGGCTTTCTAGAGTTAACTACGTTGGGCACCTCTTTATGTCCCTCCCCCCCATGGCAAGCACCCTCAATACATTTAAAGACATGAGATCTGGCTTAAGAGATGGACAAGAGTAGACAACATTATTACTCCCAACATTTCTTTAGCACTCACAGCCTCCTGGGTCCAGCCCAAGTCCCAGGAGTATGGACAAAAACATTCAGTTCTAAGGAACTCATCTGGGCAGAAGTGTGCCCAACCAGGCATTAAGTTTTCCAAAGTCTTATCAGAGCTGACTCTCCTGAGAGGGACTCTTTATGGCAAGAACCTGCCTGTCCATACTGCCAGGAAGAAGAACACTAATTACTTGAACATGGTAATAGCTGTCCATATACAAAGAAGCCATCTCTCATGAAACTCTGGATATGTCAACTCAAAGATCAAAGTGATTAAACAAGGGAGAGGACTAAATAGACCTCATCCATGGGCAGGGAGCACTGGTGAGGATCTCTCCTCTATACAATGATCTCACAGCTTCGTCTCCATCACAAGACGTGATTAAGTGGAAGTGATCTAATACCAATGGCATTCTTCACAGAACTAGAAAAACAGTCCTAACATTCATCTGGAAGAATGAAAAAAAAAACCCAGATTAACCAAAGCCATTTTAAACCAAAAAAGCAACACTGGAAGCATCACAATCCCTGACTTCAAATTACACTACAGATCTATAGTAACAAAAACTGCATAAGACTGGCATAAAAACAGACAGATAGACCCATGGTATAAAATAAAAGGCATGGAGAGACAAACTCACCCATCTACAGTAATCTGATCCTTGACAAAGTTACCAAAAACATACACTGGAGAAAAGACAGCCTTTTTAACAAACGGTCCTTGGAAAACTGGTTATCCATATGTACAAGAATGAGACAAAACATGGCAGAATGAGATGCACATCATTACCCTAGGTACATGTATGAAGACACGAATGGTGTGATTCTACTTTGCATTCTACCAGAGATATGAAAAATTGTGCTCCATAAGTGTACTATGAATTGAAATGCATTCTGCTGCCATGTATAAAAAATTAGAATAAATAAATAAATTTAAAAAAATAATAAGACAAACCTTTATATCTCACCCTGCACAAAAATCAACTCAAAATGAAGCAAAGACCTAGGAATTGGATCAGAAACTTTGCAACTCCTAGAAGAAAATGTAAGGTAAACATTCCAACATAAAGGCACAAGCAACAACTCTCTCTATAGGACCCCCAAAGCTCAGGAAATAATGCCAAGAGTTAATAAACAGATTGCGTCAAATTAAAAAGCTTCTGCACAGCAAAGGAAATAATTAGAAATGTGAAGAGAGAGCCTACAGAATGGGAAAAATGTTTGCTAGCTATACTTCTGACAAAGGATTAATACCTAGAATATATAAAGAACTCAAAAAACTTTACACCATGGGGGCTGGGGATGTGGCTCAAGTGGTATCACGCTCGCTTGGCATGCGCGGGATGCTGGGTTTGATCCTCAGCACCACATAAAAATAAAATAAAGATGTTGTGTCCACAGAAAACTGAAAAATAAATATTTAAAAATTCTTTATCTATCTCTCTCTCTCTCTCTCTCTCTCTCTCTCTCTCTCTCTCTCCACCCCCCTCTCTCTCTCTTAAAAAAAGAAACTTTACACCAAAAAATGAAATAGCCCAATTAATAAATGGGCAAATGAATTAAGCAGACACTCCCCAAAAGAAGAAATACGAATGGCAAACAAATGTGTGAAAAAAAATGTTCAACATCATTATCATTTAAGGAACTACAAATCAAAACTAGGCAGAGATTTCATCTCACACCAGTCAGAAAGGCAGTCATCAAGAATACAAACAAAAATAAATGCTAGAAATTATATGGAGAAAAAGGAACACTTTTACACTGTTGGTAGGATTGTAAATTAGTACAACTACTATGGAAATCAGTATGGAAGTTCTTCAAGAGACTAGGCATGGAAAAACCATATGACCCAGCTATACCACCCTTCAGTATTTAGCCTAAAGAATTAAAGTCATCATATTATAGTGATACCAATGTTTATAGCTGCACAATTCACAATAGTCAAATTATGGAACCACTTAGGTGTCCATCAACAGATGAGTGGATGAAGAAAATGTGGTTTATATACACAATAGGGTTTCAGTCACCCATAAAGAAAGATGAAATTATGTCATTTGCAGGAAAAATAGATGGAACTTGAGATCATTATGTTAAGCAAAATAAGCCAAACTCAGAAAGTCAAGGGCCAAACTCAGAAGTTTATGTTTTCTTCACTTACATGTGGAAGCTACAGAAGAAAAAGAAAAAGAAACATGGGGAGTGGGGAATCACATGAAAATCAAAGTGAGATCAGTGGAAGAAATGGACCAGAGGGTGGGATATAGAAAGGAAGGGGTGAAGTGCTGGGGTGCGATGTTGGCCAAATTATATTGTTATATTGTGTGCATGTACCAATATGCATCAACAAATCCCATCAACGTGTACAACTATAATGTACCAATTACAAAAATGTAGAAATAGGGACTGGGGCTGGGGCTCAGCAGTAGCACACTTGTCTGGCATGTGTGAGGCACTGGGTTCGATTCTCAGCCCACTTATAAATATAAGAAAAATAAAGGTCTATCAACAACTAAAAAAATGTTTTTTAAAGAAAATGTAGAAATAAAAAATAAATAAATAGAAGTTATCTATCCAGGAAACTGATGAGATACAGCAGCTGCTGCATTCCACCGAGATGCCAGTCTAGTTCTCTGAGATCCACTGGGCATTGGACCAGGAAGACGGCGCCCTGTGGCAAGATTGCCTGTTTCAACCGCGCCATCGTGTGGTAGGATCGGTAATAACAGCCAAAAATCCTGGACACCGTAGATGAAAATATTGGAGGTGAAAATATCCAGGAATCAAAGAGTATCCCTGGAGGGAAGGGACTTTGGCATTTTAACAGAAGAAAGAATAGCATGAAAAGAAAAATCACATTCTAATGATCAATGGTATTGAATATGGAATGAGCTGTTAAATATTAAAGTGAATGTGTATTTCAAGCCATTGAATAATAAAGACAAAGGCAGCTTTTGTCTTTTTTGTTATGTTCCCTCTGATTCAGGCATGAGAGGTGCTCTGCATATGTTATCTTCCTTTACTGTTTGCAGCCAAATCTATAAGATGTGTATTTATTTTCATTATTTGTGGAAACTGAAGGTCAGAAATCTAGGAATTTGCTCACATTAACACTTGCCAAGATATTGTAAAGTATGTTGAGTCTGCTGTTCAGATCTAAAACTGTCTCCTTCCAAATCCATATTCTTTTTATTATTCCAGAGAACATAGGTAAAATAAAAGAAGTCAGTCTCCTCAGAAGGGAAGGGAGGGGTCCCTCATTACATTCTCTGATCCGTGCAGGTGTAGAGGGGTCAGAAGGGACCTATGAAATTTTGAACCCCAGGCACAGCAATCAGAACTCCAGTTTCTAGCACAACCCTTACAAGGTATCTATCCATTTTCACCTCCAGTCATTCATCCTGCCTGGTTAAAATCGATGTCAAAGACTGTATTCTTCTTACTACTAAATGTCACACTGCATTCCTGGGCACAATGCCCAACTGGGTTTATCTTTACTAATTAAGATGGAGCTTTGTAAAGTACAGTTGTTCCATTAAGTTGGTGTGACCTATCCATCTGCTATCAGCATAAATGTCTGTGTCAGTAGAAAGAATTGTCAGAGAGGAGACATTCCGTTATCTACTACCCCCATTAATAACCCAGCATAACTCAGTGCAAAGAAATCGCCTCCTTAGATTGAATCCTCTCCTATTTCTCACGATTTGGGCCCCAGGAGCTTTGACAAGTCCAAGGGTATATTAATCTGAGAGCTTTCGGTTGCCTGGAAGAGAAACACACAATGCTAATTCATGGGAACTTGTGGGTTTGCTCTAAAAGACTCCTTTCTCAGTTTCTCCCATGGGAACATGATGGAGTAGAAAGCAGCAAGTGTCCAAAATCTTAATGAAATCAAACCTCCCTGTGTAAAAGCTAAGATGTAGCTGATGCCAATCAGGATTTGGGAAGAGGTAAGTAGAGGTGGAAATCAGAGGAGTGAGAATAAATGTCCTGTATGTACACAATGGGGGGGGGAGGACAATACCATCAGCTGTTCATGGAATGAGAAGGCTTAAACAGTGGACGCAGGGGAATAGAACAATAAATGGGGAAGGAGTCAGAGCAGGAAAGGCAGCCAGCAAGCTGGGCTGCCAGCAAGCTGGGCCGATGGCTTTGCCTCTCATCCCAGGTCTAGGGTGGGCTTATCTTAGTCCACTGGAACTCACCTTGATTTTTTGTTTGTGTTTGTGTTTTTTTTGAGATGTTTTATGGAAAAAGTGTCAAAGAGTTTTCAGACCTGGCTTGGTCACTGAATTATTGTTCAGAGTTAGCTTTTTGTTTAAATCTCTGGATTTCTGTCTCCTTATTTAAAAAAAGGTAGTATAATAATGGTTGTTATTATACACAGGGTTATTGCAAAAACTCCAAAGACAATGCTCATATTTAAGATAGTCTGTATAAAACTCAGAAAGTCAAGGGTTGAATGTTTTCTCTCATATGCAGAAGCAAAGTAAGGAGAAAATGGGGGAAGCAGATCCACTGAAAATATAGGGGAGATCAGTGGAGTAGAAGAAAGGGATTGGATTGAGGGGGGTGGGAGAAGGAACCCAAAAAGGAAGAAATGTGGAATAAATTGATAAAATTGTGCCATGTTCATATGTGAATATACTACAGTGAAATGTGCATGTGTGTGTGTGTGTGTGTGTGTGTGTGTGTGTGTCTGTGTGTGTGTGTTACCAATTAAAAATAAATAAATAGGGTCTGGTGCTGGGTCTCAGTGGTAGGGTACTTACCTAGCACACGTGAGGCCCTGGGTTCAATCCTCAGCACCACATGAAAATAAATAAATAAATAAAGGTATTGTGTCCAACTACAACTAAAAATATTTTTTAATAATAATAATTAATAAATAAATAACCAGTAGAGAATAAAAAGGGGAACACAGCAAGGGAAGAGAGGAGGGAAAGAGGAAGCGCTGGGGACTGCGATGGAGCAAATTACATTCCAAGGGTGAGTGTGTCAACGTGAACTCCACTATTATGTATAACTATAATGTACTAATAAAAACTTTTTTTTAAGTTTGTATTAAAAAACAGAAGTAGATTTTCATCTTTGGAAAACACTAAAGATGAGCTGCAAATGGGAGGTGACATGGATGTCACACTGGTAAATCTGTCCAGGGTATTGTCCCCTCTGTCTTTCACAAAGCCTATAAGCTTGGCTTTGTCTGTATTGGTTATCCAGCTTTGGGATGTTATGAAATGCTCATCCCATCAGATGGCAGAAGAGAACTGAGACAGGCCCAGAGTTTGAATACACCCTGTTAAATAAAGCATCAGGCATCTTGGTGTGCAGGCTGGACTAAGCCTACACATCGATTTCACAATCTTACTGAATTGTCCAACAAAGGTAGGTCTGGAAAGTCATGAAGGCAACCACTGTCACCAAAACACCATGTCACTGAATTCACAACTCAAGACATTTATTCCCTGAGCGCTTCCGTGGTGCTGGAGACACAGAGATGACACAGAATAGAGCTCCCAGTCCAGCTGACATCCAATAAGGACACGGCACTTTGCACTTTGGCCACTTCTCTCTCTCCATCCCTACCATCTCCACTCCAGTCCAACCCATCTCTGCCTGGGACACACGAGACCCCCTAATAAAGCCCCCTCTGTTCTGACCAAGCTCCAGTTCATTCTTCCCATATGGACAGGGCAATCTTTCTAAAACACGAGTATTATTCAGCATGTTACATGCTACCTACTTTAAAAAAGACTGAATGGCTCTTCACTGACCTCACCTGTACCCTTAATCTCATTTATAAGGCTTTTTGTGATAGGATTCTTTTTCTTCTGTTGCCTCTTATGTCTCTCTCACTCCTCCTCCTCCTCCTCCACTTCCTCCTCCTCCTCCACTTCCTCCTCCTCCTCTTCCTCCTCCTCCTCCTCCTCCTCCTCCTCCTCCTCCACCTCCTCCTCCTCCTCCACCTCCTCCTCCTCCTCCTCCTCCTCCACCTCCTCCTCCTCCTCTTTCTCCTATCAACTCAACAGATATATTTACAACTTCCCAAATTATTTTTATCCCTACTGGTCTTTGCCCCAGCTGTTTTCTCTCTCAGCCTAGAATACCTTAAAAATAAAGCTGCTCCCTCCCACTCACCCATTCTCCTTCCTGTGGCTAACTAGTTTTATCCTTCGGGTCTCAGATTACATGTTCTTTCCTTTGAGAAAATATCTCTGATGGTACACAGAAAGCTGGGCTGGATACTTTCTTGTGTACTCCACTGCATGCTTGACTTTCATCTCCCTTGCTTTTACCAGGTTTCATCATCATAGATTTACACAACTTCTCCGTCTAGTATAAGCTCCAACACAAGGACTTTTTTTTTCTTCAACAGTGTATCCTCATGTGTTGGCACTGTTTTGTTTGTTTCATTGTTGTTTGCTTGTTTGTGGGGTTGTTTTGTTTGGTACTGAGGATTGAACCCAGGGAAAAACTCCCCAAGCCATAGCCCTTCTCACCCACCACCACCACCACCACCACCACCACCACCACCCCTTTTTTTTTTTTTTGAGACAGGATCTCACTAAGTTGCTGAGGACCTCACTGAGTTGCTGAAGCTGGCCTCAAACTTAAATCCTCCTGCCTCAGCTTCCCAAGTCACTGGGATTACAGATGTGAACCACCACACCCAGCACAGTGCTGTTTTTGATGCAGATAACAAAATTAATTGAATAAATGAAAATATAAGTCATAAAGCACAATTGTTATTATTCAAGGTATCATAAAATCTTTGGGTCATGAGGTCTTTGAGGTCTTAGGAAAGGAGATCTTCCTGTATGTGTGACCAGATCCCTTTTTTCAAGAAGCTGTCAACCACATGCACTCAAGACAGGTTTTTTAATATGCAAGAAGGCCTTGAACTTGGAGCAAGTCACCCAGGGAGACTTTTCATCCACAGCAAAGGAGTTCTATAAATTTATTATTTTTTGACTTTTACACTGTGTCTTCTTGTGTCATTCAGATGGTCAAACTGCAAAGGCTCTATGAAGGGATTGCTGAGAGCTTCCATCATAGATGAGGAAATAAATGGGATACAATAAGGCGTCCAGAGACTAGAAGCTATTACCCACCCCTTCCAGGGCCTACTTGAGACAAGAGCTGTAAGCACTGTTAGTAGAGTTAGCAAGAGCAGAAACTCTGGAGGAGGAGCTACTTGGTGAGACTTGCACTAAAAACAGACAGATACGCAATGCCAAAGCAAGTAGAGGGCTGGGAAGAATTCCTGCCCTCCAATCTCCCGAGATACATCCCACTAGCTGAACTGAAAGCCATCTCGGGCCATGGAGCCTGTGCGGGCTGTTGTCAGGGCTCAGCTGGGCACAGCACGACTCCAAATAACCAGCATCCTTCCTGACCAGCACCCCAGAGAGCAGGACTGAACATCTCCATATGCCTGGGAAGCAAGAGTGGAAAATATAAACAATTAATGTTTAATTATTAAATGCTTTCAAAACACAGAGACGCCTAGAAATTAATATGACAGCCACCCATAGACTCACAACTCAGAAGTAACATAATAACTTTTAGTCATGGTTGTTTCAAGAGTTGTTTATTTTGTTATTGTTATTTAAGGAAAAAATGCAGCTAAATTATAATTACCCTCATCTTTCCCTCCCACAGTGATCATCACTACCATCAAGTTGGTGTGCATTGCTCCACCAATAATTCTGCCACAAATACTTACTTATAGTCATAAACAATATATTATGTTGTTTTACGCCATTTTAAATTTATTCAGGGGCTCCATGCGGTATAGATCCTTTTGCACCTTATTTTATATACACAGTCCAATGTTTCTGATGTTTGTTTATGTTGACATGGATCTGATATTTGTCTGTGAAAATACAGATCTGATTAGGTGGGGTTTTTTTCCCCAACATCCATGTGGTTTTCCATTGTATGAACATTTACATTTCCTGTGATTTTTAGTGTATTTCAATGTGTTTCCTCCGTTGTTATTGTGTTGTTTCATTTATGCTTTTCCTTTTCTGCCCTTTTTTGGGAAGGGGTGGGGTGCATATCATGCTTTTTTTATTCTATTTCCATTTCCTCTAGCCTTTTAGGAAGTTACAGATTATATTTTTTTCTTTTAATTCGTTATCTGAATATTTTAATGTGCATGGTTTACTTGCAGAAAATATTAGGATGTTTTAAACTCTGGATTATCTTCCCCTACCTTCCATTTTATTGTTTTCCTGAATTTTTAGTTTCGCCTTTAACCACCCCCCCCCCAATTTTTTTTAATACTGCTGGAGGCAGAACTCAGGGTGTCACATGCTAGACATATGTTCTACCACTGAGCAAAATCCTCAACTCCCCAAATGTGATGGTTTTGAAACTTGTTTTCACTCAAGATTTATTTAGATTTGCTTAAATGCTTACTAACTGCTTTGCACAACTTTGTCTCTTACATCCCACTCCTTTATTCTGTACCGAGTTTCCTTCTCCTTGAAGCGCATCCCCTAGTAAGTAGTTCTTTCGTCAAGAAACTGTGACTGATTGTTTCAACACTGTCTAAGTGTTTCTATTTTTCTAATGTTTTTATTTTCTCTTCCACTTCTGAATGATAATTTAGTTAAGATGAAATTACTGAACTACAAGTTGCATTCCTGAGCAGTTTGAAAATATAATTCTCTTGACTTTGACTGTTACTAATGAGAAATCGTCCCACTGAAGTTTTCCTCTGCATCTGTCTCCCTGATTCCTTTTTTATTTTTTTTTTAATCTTGAAACTTTGAACATCATTTCATATTTAGAGAAAATTTGCAAAATAGTATAAAGAATACTCATATGCCTTTGACCCATATTTATTAATATTAAACTTTTCCCTATCTGCTTCATCTTTTGCTTTCTACACACACACACACACACACAATATTTTGCTTTGAACCATTTGAAGATAAGTCATTTGACTTACTCTTAAATGCTTCATTGCACACTTAAAAGTAGAAATATTCCTTATACAACCGTCAGGACAATTATCAGCTTCAGTAAATTTAATAATGATACATTTTCATTAAATTTTTCATTCTTATTGTGATCTTTTTCAATTATTTCAATTAATGTCCTTTATCATGTCCTTCTCCCTGGTCTCCAAGCCTACAATTCACTAGACTCAGGTATTGATTTAGCTGTCATTTATCTTTAGCCTTTGTAACTCTGGACTACTTACCTAAACTTACTTTGGTTTTTTTATGACATTGTTAGTTTTATGACAGCTTCCTCCTTTTAAAATGAAATATTCCTCACTTGGAATTTATTGAATATTTCTTCATTAGACTCAGGTTGTACATTCTTGCCTGGAATATTACATAGGTAATGTGGTGCCCTTGGAATATCTCATTTGAAGAGATGCGATATTCTGAGGGAGTTAAAAGATCTTCTTTTTTATTTTACTAAATGTGTAAAATGTTAATTGAGTCTATCTTAAATGTAAATTTTTGTCATCCTCCAATCTGAAGATGCATATTTCCCTAGTGTTCTCATTTAGCTAGACTCAAAAGAATATAAGAAAAAAACTAACTTTATTCTCCCAATCCCTTCAAACTTTCTCTGCAGCTCTCTACCTATTCCTGCATGAAATCACAGATAATTACCTAATTGGGGGCTAGTTCAACATAATGCCAAAACTATACATTTATTCAAGTTCAAAATTTTCTTTCCACAGCTCAGAAAGCAGGCATCTGTGCCCACCAAAAGTGGGAATGCAGCTCTGTCCCCAGAGTACAGCTACCGCTTATCATCCTGCTGCTGGGCAATAGCAGCTCCAACCATGGCCTCTTGGTTTTGAGCTTTTCTGGCATGAGTTGTGATGCTTCCCCGGAACCTTCACCTTCTGGAGACACATCACTGAAGTCACTTTTTTTTAACCTGATATGAGGGGACAGCCCCCTCCTACTCCTCCTCCATGACAGTCTTAAGTAGCACATCATTTTTTTTTTTAAAGAGAGAGTGAGAGAGGGGAGAGAGAGAGAGAGAGAGAGAGAGAGAGAGAGAGAGAGAGAGAGAGAGAGAGAGAGAGAGAGAGAATTTTTAATATTTATTTCTTAGTTCTTGGCGGACACAACATCTTTGTTGGTATGTGGTGCAGAGGATCGAACCCCGGGCCGCACGCATGCCAGGCAAGCTCATTAACTCTCCCCTAAAAAGTCCTTATCATGAGTCTTTTCACCTTCAAGCTCTTATATAGGTCAAGAGTAGGTGGCTGGGGCCAGGGCTGTAGCTCAGTGGCAGAGCGTTTGCCTAGCATGCCTGAGGCATGGGGTTCAATCCTCAGCACCACATAAAAATAAGCAAATAAAATAAAGGCATTCTGTCCATCTACAACTACAAAAGTTTTTTTTTAAAAGAAAAGAGTAAGTGATTGACTCCTATCGTCAGACCAGTTTTGCCATCTATTAGCATATTCTGCATTTGTAGCCAAGAGAGTAACTTTAACATCTGGGTCACAATTTGCCACTTATCATTCTTGATCTTGACCTCAGCTAAAACTGAAAAGAACCTCACTTTCACATGCAGTTAGACACGTCTTTTATCTCTTTGGGGGAAAGTCCTAGCCATTATCTTTTTGAATATTGCTTTTCCCAGTTTCTTTTTCTTCTTTCTTCTGGAACTTCCATTGCACATGCATGGCTCCATCTCCTATGATTATTCTTCTCTAATATCTCACTCTCTCATTTTTTTTCCTATCACATGAACTTTCTATGGACATCCTGGATAATTTCCTCAGAACGATCTGCCAGTTCACTATTTCTTCAGTTGTATTTAAATATGCTATTTAATCTATCTGAAGACGTTTTTTAGATATTTCAATGATGATTATTAATTATTCATATTTTAATTTTCTTATTTCCTTTGTATGTGTCTTCTTTTTTCCTAGGGTTCTCTTTTTTTATTGTGGTCTGTTTTTTTTCTTTTTCTAAAATCTATTAAGTTGTTTTAAATACTATGATGTTATCATCTCTTTCAGATTATCATTTAATTTCAAGTCATTAAGATGCTAATCCTGGGCTGGGGATGTGGCTCAAGCGGTAGTGCGCTCGCCTGGCATGCGTGCGGCCCGGGTTCGATCCTCAGCACCACATACCAACAAAGATGTTGTGTCCGCCGAGAACTAAAAAATAAATATTAAAAATTCTCTCTCTCTCTCTCACTCTCTCTCCTCTCTCACTCTCTCTTTAAAAAAAAAGATGCTAATCCTTCCTTATCTTGTGCTTATTGATTGACCCTTATAGTGATTTCCTACTTGGGTTGTTATTTTTTATCGTAAGCTAATACCTAATGAAAATCTTATGCCCCATGGATTATTAAAGTGTCCCTGCTAAATGGTTTTGAATTTGTTTCTGATGAATACTCTGGAGAGTTCATTGGTCTGGAACCATTTCTATCTATGGTGCAATTACAGAACCTTTGGAGTCAACACTCACGTGTGGCATAGGAAGGAGCTTTCAATTTTTCAAAGAAGAGTTTTCCCTACCAAGAACATCAGAGACAAGTCCTGGGTGAAATAGGAAGTTTTTCTAATCTCTTCTTGTGGAGAGAGCAGTCTTCTCCTGAAATCTGCTTATATGGAGGAGACTCAATTCTGTTGCTTTGTGTCATTTGCCTCATGTTCCTGGAAGGGAATTCAACCCTCCCCCAACCCCCACCCATGCCAAAGTTCCATATCAAAGACCCATATCAAAGTCAATATGTGCCTAAGTCTCCAGAGCATTGGCTGGCACACCTCCTGTTCTCTCTGGGAGTACTTCCTTCATTTCTCCCACCTGGTGATTTTCATTTTTTTCTTCAAATTTGGCTATATTTTTATTTTCCCTGATGATTTGTTTTGAATTTTTTAATAAGTTGAAAAAGTCATGCTATAGGAAATGTATTGAGAATGTGTCCCCTAAAATTTCAAGTGTTGAAAATTTAAACCCCACATTTGTAAGATGATGGTATTTAGAAATATGGTCTTTGAGGGGTCATTAGGAGTAGATGAGATCATGATGGTGGTGCCCCCATCATGGCATTAGTGGCTTTCTAAGAAAAAGAAAAGAGATCTGAAGGAGCACTTCTGTTCTTTCTTGCCATGTGATGCCCTCTCCCATGTTATGATGCAGCAGAAAGATCCTTACCTGATATCAGCACCATGCTCTCAGATTTCCTAGCCTCTAGAATCATAAATCTCTTTTCTTGATAAATTATCCAGTCTCCAGTATTTTGTTACAGCAACAGAAAACAAAAACAAATATTATGTTCAACATCTGTATACCATTCTAGATTCACCCATAATTAATTGGAGGAGAGAGAGAGAGAGAGAGAGAGAGAGAGAGAGAGAGAGAGAGAGAGAGAGAGAGAGAAATGTCTGGCTTCTTTATTGCCTGTTCAAATCTTTTGTCAATTTTTAATTGATTTATAGAAGTTCTAGATGCAACTCATTAGTCAATTAGATATAGGCTACTTTTGCCTATTTCCAATCCTGAATGGTATCCTTTGACAGAGATCTTAATGCAGTTAGATTCATTATCTTATTCCTTCATGGCTGATTAATATTCTTGTTCTTCATAAGAAATAATTCATTACATATATATGTTTATCCAGCATTTGGTACATTTTAGTAGGGAGGAGGTAAACATCAGCTCATTCCAGCATTATGCCAGAGCCTTATAATATAGATTATAAAAAGAAGCAGCATGAGAAGAACAATCCAGTCACAGGTTTTGTTATGGTTTGGATGTGGTGTCCCCAAAAGCTAATGTGTGAGACAATGCAAGAAGGTTCAGAGGTGAAATGGTCCAGTTGTAAAAGTCTTAACCCAATCAGTGAATTAGTCCCCTGGTAGGGACTAACCGAGTGGTAACTGAAGTACTAGGGTGTGGCTGGAGGTGAGAATTGGGGCGTGGCTTGGGGGTATGTATCTGGCCAGTGGAGCTTCTCTCTCTGCTTCCTCATCACCATGTGAGCTGCTTCCCTCTGCCTTACTCTTCTGCCATGTTGCTCCTGCTTCACCCGGAGCCCTGAAGAATGGAGCCAGCCTTCTATGGACTAAGACCTCTGAAACCATGAGCCCCTAAATAAACTTTTCCTCCTCTAAAGTTGGGCTGGTTGGGTCTTTTAGTCAAATCCATGAAAAAGCTGACTAAAACAGGATTGAGCTCTGACCCCTATGACACCACCTACAGTATTTGATTTTTTTTTAAATTTCTTCATCCCTAGTGTTTAATTTAACTTTGTCTTCAAGTATGCAGTTACCCCATTGTGTGTCTTAAAGCCAATTAACTATTAATCGAAGTTTCCCAGGTATTTTATGAGACCTCAAATTCACATCACACTTAATGAGAAAACCATTTTTGGGTATTTTTACATTTGGATGTATTTCCTAGGGTAACGGATGGGGAAGCTGGTCACCATTATCTAGTTGTAACTAATAAAAAAAAAGTTTAAAAACAAAAGTTGCTTCACTTCTAGGAACTTCATTTTCTCATCAAGATGATGCTCATCAAATTTATTATCCATATGAGACACTTTGATATGGAAAGGCAATGCTATTCCCATACTCTGGTACATGAGTATGTTGTTTCCTCCATCATAAAGTTTTATTGTTAATAGTCTGTTCTCTAGTGAAAACTGCAGTAATTCAGATAAACTTCAGAAACAGTAATATGGGACTGGACAGGCTCAGGTTTCTTTTTTCTTTTCCCTAAAGTCACATAATCCCACATCTCTAGCCACGTAACTCAGCCATTATACCAGTGAGTAGGATGACTCTGAGTCTTTGGGAGTAGCCCCTGAACCTGGAGTCTGGACCCGGGATGCTCCTTGGGAATCCACACTCCCCCAACTCCTAGTTCTTACAACTGCAGTCTCAGTAGCCAGACAAGCAGCCATTAAATTTCCTCACATATTCCCATGAAATAATGTTAATTGAAAAAAAAAAAAAACTGAAGAGATACCAAACAGGCCAGAACAGAAGAATCCTGGAAACAGATCTAGCCTCATATAAATGGCAACTGGAACTCTAAGTGGGGAAAGAAAACACAATCTAAATGGTACTGGGACATTGGCTTCATGAAAAAAAAATGTCAAATTAGGCCCTACTTCACATATCCCAAACTGCAAATGTAAAAATCAATATTTCTAGCACTTTTAGAAGAAAATATAAGACAATCGCCAAGCATGGTGGTGCACCCCTGTAATCCCAGTAACTCTGGAGGCTGAGGCAAGGAGGATGGCAAGTTTGAGGCCAGCCTTGACAACTTAGCAAGACCCAAACTCAAAATAAAAAAATAAAGAGGGCCAGGCATGTGAATAAAGCTCAGTGGTAAAGTACTCCTTAGTTCAGTCCTCATTACTAGAGGGGGAAAAAAAAGAACATATAAGAGAATGTAATTTTATAATGGTATAGTAGGAAAGTACTGCATAAGGCACACAAAAATACAAACCATAAGGGGAACAATTATTAAATTTTAGCAAATTAAAATTATAATCTCTGCCTTTTAAAAAAAAGCCCATAACAAAAATAACCAGCTACGGATAAGCACATAATCCACAAAGATGAACAACTAAGAAAAGAAATCTTACAGAATAATAAGAAAATGACTAAACAACCCTGCTACACATGGAGAAAGACTATGATCCAGGAATTTATACAAACAGAAATAACCAATTTAAAACAGAAACAAACAAAAGCAACCAATTAATATATGAAAAGATGTTTAGGGAAATGCAAATTAAGACAATGACAAAATTTAATTTTATATCCATAACTTGGCAAGAGTCTGATAATACAAAATGTTCATGAAAATGTCAAGAAATTATTATTTACCACTTGTGAGGTATAAATCAGTTCAACCACTTTAATGAACAATTTGGCAATACTTAGTAACGTTTAAAACCGTTTTCCTCAACTCAGAATTATGCACTGAGGAATAGAGTGTGAAACTCACAGATTCACAAGATACCACCTATAAATGTTCATTGCAGCACTGTTTATAATGGTAAACCAATTTTTTCCATCATTTTGGAAATTATTAAACTATGTAATGGGAAACAATGCACCAGTTTAAAAAAAATCAATGAATTTTAACTTTTAATTTATAAAGTAAAAGCAAAAAAATAGGCTGCCATGTATATACATTTAAAGACAAAAACAATACCAATACATTATTTCAGATATTCAAATCTAAAGCTAAACACTTATTCATAATATCTGTGAATTTAGGTATATTTAAAAATATTAAAACAGAATAGAAATTATACAGGAGTTAGTTTCCTGACCTCTCCCTCCCTTTCTTTGTGAGCCTGCCCTTGTTCCTCGTGACAGTCAGACTCTGGCTATTCTCTCTAGAAGGTCTTACGCAGGAGTTAGTTTCCTGAACTTTCCCTCCCAGCAAAAGGCCACAGTCATTTTAAATTCCCAGAAGTTATACTCACTAACTTCAGGATAAATGCTTTGGAAAAAAAAAAGAAAAATGGACTGAGGAGTAATTGTGTATATCTTTGACCTCAGTTTTTCTCTTTTCCTTCTGTAATTCCCATTACATGTATTTTGGACCATTTGATACTGTGCTATAGCTTTTGGGTGCTCTCAGGTTTTTTCTTTTCTGTTAATTCTTTGTGTTTTTTGGGTTGGGTCATTTCTAATGCTCTTTCTCAAGTTCATTTATTCTTCCCTCAGTAATGTAAGTTTTCCTGAACTGTTCATTCTTCATCTTGGTTACCTCGCTTTTCATTTCTAGCAATTCCATTTGATTCCAATATCTTCCATTTCTCTACTGAAATCCCCTATCAGTTCATGCATGTTATCTAACATTTTTCCACTAGAACCTTCAACTTATTAATACAGTCATTTTAAATTCCCTGATAGTCTCAACATCTGGGTAGTTTGATTATGTTCATTTTTTAACAATTTTTTTTCTTATGTACATATATTGTAATTTTTTTATTGGATGGTGTACAGTGTGTATAGAATAGTCAACTGATGTAAATAGTATTTATGCCAGAAATGGGCACAGGTCTTCTCTTATTAGGTCACCAGTGTATGAGATTGAATGGGTCTAGTCAGGAACTGAGGATTTGAGTTTTTGTTGTTGCTATAGTTACCAGTAAATTCAAATTCCTCTACTGTAACCTTGTGCTTGGGTGGGGGTGGATGCTGGAGGGCTTTTATCAGTGTTTCTGTGCTGCACTTAGCTTTCTGCATCACACAGGATTTCCTTCCACGCCCTGTCTCTTCCACAGTGGTAAGCTGCTGTCATGGGGTGGGGACGGAAGAGGGCATTCTCTGTTGTGGAAAGAGGGACTCTGTTATCCTGGCAAGGCCCGCGTGAGCCTGCCCTCGTTCCTCGTGGCAGTCAGACTCTGGCTATTCTATCTACAAGTTCTTACGCAGGAGTTAGTTTCCTGACCTTTCCCTCCCAGCAAAAGGCCACTAATATAGAATTTGTGCTTATAATTGTTTCCCTGAAGCAAAGAGGATGGGTTTTTGCCCCCTTCTGCCAGCCACAATGGGTCTTCCCTTTAGTGCTGCCTCTCAGTTTACTGCTTTCCTTTCATTGCTAGTTGCTTTTGTTCCACAGGGAGGAAATCCTAAGGGATAAGGTCTCCTACCTCCTGCAAGTCTTGGTCACCAAGAGAAACTCCTTCAGGTCTTTCTTGTGAGCACCCAACAGGGGTCCATGCAGAATAAACTGCTAATGAATGTGAACTCCCCTTGTGTCTTTTTTTTTTTTTTAGAGTTGTAAATTCTTTAGTTTAAAAAAAAAAACAGCTCTTTTCCTTTCTTGATTTTATTTTTTTAAATACACGACAGCGGAATGCATTACAATTCTTATTACATATATAGAGCATAATTTTTCATATCTTTGTATATAAAGTATGTTCACGCCATTTCATGTCTTTATACATGTACTTTTTCTTTTGTTTGCATGAGAGGATTAGATGAATTCCCCTTGTGTCTTGGAGAGCTCAGATTTCTATAAAGTCAACAGTAGCCCTTATTCAGCCTTTACCAATTCATTAAAAATTTAGTTGAGGGCTGAGGTTGTAGCTCAGCACCAGATAAAAATAAAGGAATTATATATATATATATATATATATATATATATATATATACACATATATACACACACACACACACACACACATACACATATATAGTGTATATTGTAATTTTTATTGGATGGTGCACAGTGTGTATAGAATAGTCAACTAAATTTTATAATATATATATGAAGTTTTCATATATATATATATATAAATTTAGTTGACTTCTTTTACCTTCTAATATGGTATCCAGTGTTTCTCCCTCCTGTGACTAACACAAGGGGAGCCATATCTGTGTCCTTTCTCCTTGGCAGGCCTATCTTTCCTTGGATTACAGGCTTCTTAGTTCCCCTCCATCCCCAAGGCTCTGATGACTTCAAGAAAAGTTACGATTATGGTTTATCTGGATTTTCTTATTAAGTGGAAATGGCACTTTTCAACTTCCTACAGCCAGTGAAAGTGGAATCTATCTATATCTTTAATTTTTCATTTCTTAACTTAAATTGTTTTAAAGAGACCAAAATTAACCAAGTGATTTCATATGTTAAATCTGGCTGATGATTCCACAGCATGGCAAAGAATCTTTTTTAGCTGGGAACATCATCATCTTGAATAAAAGATTTCATTTCCTATCACTCTGCAATGACATGTGAACATATGACTAAATTTGAGCCAATAAGATGTGGTAGAGAGTGTTGTCTAAAACTTCCTCTAAGTCTTTTTAAAGAGTAAGTCATTCCTATGGTGTATTATGTGGATCTGATTTCTGGAGCTCCAACAACCATCTTGAAAACACAAAGACAACCCAAGATGGCAGAACAAAGAACTAAAAGTTGTGTTCATAATGATGATACTGCAGAAATGCCAAACCAGCTCTGGATGGACAACCTACAGATGGATTTTATGTGATAGAAAAAAATAAATGTCTTTGTTGTCTAAGCTGATGGTATTGCATGGGATGAAGAGGGATCTGTACCAAACAATCCAGACTGTTATACTTGGTGACAACTTATTTTCTGTGTTTGAATTATTTCATAATTTAAATTTTAATTAAAGTGAAATTGCATGTACTATAAAAAATAAACTATATATAAAAATATGCATTGAAGAAGAGAAATCTTTTAAAAATATTAACAATGGTTCTCTCTGGATAATGGGATTATGTGTTTTTTCTTTTGTCTTTGTCCACGTCTTTTCAAATTTTCACATTGAGCATGATTCATTTACATTTCTATTTGTTCTACTGAAGTATGATTTTCCTGCTCTGTTGGCACTGGTATCTCATTTCTTCTGGGTGCTTGGTGGAATCCTTCATCATTTGATGTTTCCATAGTACCTCTCTCTGCTGTTTTCATCCTTCTTTGTAGTTCATCTCCCGAGCATATGGTAGCCCTAGTCTAAAACCAAATTTGCCGATTAATAAAGATGTGAACTTCCTTCTCTCTCTTTCTCTCCCCACACTTAATACTTTCTGCTCCTGTTTACCAAGGAGAGAGATTTTTCTCCCAGCCAATGACTTCCACCCCATTAGGATTCTGAAAGAAATCCTGGATCCCTTAATTCTAGCATTCTTCTCAAAAGCTCTTGCCAGACCCTGTATTAGAGAACTTAACCAACATAGCCTGTGTCCCTCAGAGACCAGCCATCACCACTACCTTGGATTCTGAATGCTCTGATACTGCATAAATACAATCATTAGGAGTATCCAAAACCCTGGAGTTTTTGAGCAGTCTTCAAGACTATAAATTTCATTGCCCTAGCATTTTAGTTATCTAGTGCTACAGTGAAAATCGTCCTCAAACTTAGCAGATAAGGACAACACACTAATATGGCATCCAGTATTTTTGTCCCATGTTTTTGAGGGATCAGGCATTCAGACACTCAGTCCTCTGTTTCAGAACTTCTCTCAGGGCAGAAAACAAGATGACAACCACGGCTCCAATCAACTGAAAGTCCAACAGGGGCAGGCTGGTTGCAGTTCCAGACTCACCTTGGCTGTTAACAGGACTCAGTTCCTCACCAGCTGGTGGGCTAAGAGTAACGGGTCTTTGTTGTATGGTGAACAGGAAGTCACCTTGGCTCTGTGACACTCTGATCTCTCCAACATGGCAGCCAGCTTCATCCAAGCACACAGGTCAAGAAGGCAAGAAAGGGGATGAGACAGTGGCAGTGAGAGAGAGGGATTCTGACAATGGAATTTTATCCATCTATAAAGAAGAACAAAATTTTGTCATTTGCTAGAAAATAGATGGAATTTGAAAGGATTACAGGAAGCAAAATAAGCCAGACTCAGAAAGTCAAGGGTCATGTTATTTCTTACATGTGGAAGCTAGAGAGAGAAAAAGGAAAAAAAAGTATATGGGGGAGTCTCATGAAAACAGAAGGAAGACCAGTAGAGTAAAGGAAGGGGATTTGTGGGGGGAGGCAAGGAGGGACAGGGAAGTACTAGGGAAAGAAATTGACCGAACTATGCTATGTGCATGCATGTACACATATGCAACAAAGAATTTTCCTATTATATACAATTGCAATACACCAATTAAAAAGAAGAAAGGGGATTCCTAGAGAGGTAGAAATCAGTCTTTTGTGACTGAATCGTGAAAGTTACATCCCATTTCTTTCTTTCTTTTTTTTTTTTTTGTAGGTATAGATGGACAGCATACTTTTATTTTATTTATTTTTGTATACGGTGCTAAGGATCAAACCCAGGACCTCACACATGCTAGGTAAGTGCTCTGCCACTGAGCCACAGCCACAACCCTACATTTCATTTCTTTTGCTGAACTCTATGCTTGAGAAGCTGGTAAGACATAGAGGAAGGAGAATGTACGAAGGGCTAAGTACCAGGAATTCGGGAGCACTGGAAGTCTGCCAATCATACTAGGTATCAACACCAGTCCCAAAGTTCTCACCACAGTTTTTTCCAGGAGGCCCAGAAGATTTCAGGCCACTTGGACTCCAGATGACCTCTTCTGCTATCCCTGAGTTCATATGCGGCCACGCAGGCACACTTGCTACCACTTTGCAAAGTTGGTCTGTTCTCTACTTAACACACAATCCAATTTAGTTTGGGCTGTCAGAGAACAAAAATGGCAGACAGACAAAAGAAAAGCTTATCTGAAGTCAAAGACTTTAAGGATGCTTCTGGTTTCCAAAAGAAATTCTACTCCCTGGTAAAATAAAATCCTTATTCTGCTTGTCCAGTACGCTTGTCCCAGAGCCCAACAAAGGGTATTCCCGTTCACACTCACTGAAGCCACACTGTCTTCCTGCAAAGGCTGTCTTGGCCCTAGGCTGAGGCTCAGCTCCTACAGAGGGACTTAAAAGGAAACAACAGTTCTTGGTCCAGAGCAATAAAGAGAGGAATGAGTCATAAAAGTCTAGATTCTCCCCAGCATAAGCAGTTCCGTGAATCGCCTCTATAAAAACCCTGCCCTTCCATCCCAAGCTGTGTTCCAAGTGCCAAAACCTTCCATTCAAGAGGCTTATAACTCAGCCCTGTGCTCAGAAATGTCACTGCACATAAGAGGGCCTTTGATCTCTGGCCATACCCAAGCCCATAGTCTGCAGCGAAGAGTGGTTTGATAACTATCTAAAGAGAAAAGTGCTTTGGTTTCCTCTCATCTATTTCTATTCTACTTTTTTTTAATCTTTCTTTTTTTTTCCTATTTTATTTTTTTATTTTTTTTATTGTTGGTCATTCAAAACATTACATAGTTCTTAATATATCATATTTCACAGTTTGATTCAAGTGGGTTATGAACTCCCATTTTTACCCCGAATACAGATTGCTGTATCACATCAGTTACACTTCCATTGATTTACATATTGCCATTCTAGTGTCTGATTTATTCTGCTGTCTATCCTATTCTCTACTATCCCCCCTCCCCTCCCTTCCCCACCCCTCCCCTTTTCTCTCTCTACCCCCTCTAATGTAAATCATTTCTTCCACTTGTATTATTCTTCTCTTACCCCTCATTTCCTCTTATATGTAATTTTGTAAAACCCTGAGGATCACCTTCCATTTCGATGCGATTTCCCTTCTCACTCCCTTTCCTCCCACCTCTCATCCCTGTTTAATGTTAATCTTCTTCTCAAGCTCTTTGTCCCTACCCTGTCCTTGGTTACTCCCCTTATATCAAAGCAGTCATTTGGCATTTGTTTTTTAAGGATTGGCTAGCTTCACTTAGCATAATCTACTCTAATGCCATCCATTTCCCTCCAAATTCTATGATTTTGTCATTTTTTAATGCAGAGTAATACTCCATTGTGTATAAATGCCACATTTTTTTATCCATTCATCTATTGAAGGGCATCTAGGTTGGTTCCACAATCTTGCTATCGTGAATTGTGCTGCTATGAACATCGATGTAGCAGTGTCCCTGTAGCATGCTCTTATCAGGTCTTTAGGGAATAGACCGAGAAGGGGAATAGCTGGGTCAAATGGTAGTTCCATTCCCAGCTTTCCAAGAAATCTCCATACTGCTTTCCAAATTGTCTGCACCAATTTGCAGTCCCACCAACAATGAACAAGTGTACCCTTTTCCCCGCATCCTCTCCAGCACTTGTTGTTGTTGGACTTCATAATGGCTGCCAATCTTACTGGAGTGAGATGGTATCTTAGAGTGGTTTTGATTTGCATTTCTCTGACTGCTAGCGATGGTGAGCATTTTTTCATGTACTTATTGATTGATTGTATGTCCTCCTCTGAGAAGTGTCTGTTCCAGTCCTTGGCCCATTTGTTGATTGGGTTATTTGTTATCTTATTGTCTAATTTTTTGAGTTCTTTGTATACTCTGGATATTAGGGCTCTACCTGAAGTGTGAGGAATAAAGATTTGTTCCCAGGATGTAGGCTCCCTATTTACCTCTCTTATTGTTTCTTTTGCTGAGAAAAAAAAAACTTTTTAGTTTGAGTAAGTCCCATTTGTTGATTCTAGTTCTTAACTCTTGCGCTATGGGTGTCCTATTGAGGAATTTGGAGCCCGACCCCACAGTATGTAGATCATAGCCAACTTTTTCTTCTATCAGACGCCATGTCTCTGATTTAATATCAAGCTCCTTGATCCATTTTGAGTTAACTTTTGTGCATGTCGAGAGAAAGGGATTCAGTTTCATTTTGATGCAAATGGATTTCCAGTTTTCCCAGCACCATTTGTTGAAGATGCTATCCTTCCTCCATTGCATGCTTTTAGCTCCTTTATCAAATATAAGATAGTTGTAACTTTGTGGATTGGTTACTGTGTCCTCTATTCTGTACCATTGGTCCACCCGCCTGTTTTGGTACCAGTACCATGCTGTTTTTGTTACTATTGCTCTGTAGTATAGTTTGAAGTCTGGTATCGCTATACCGCCTGATTCACACTTCCTGCTTAGCATTGTTTTTGCTATTCTGGGTCTTTTATTATTCCATATGAATTTCATGATTGTTTTATCTATTTCTACAAGAAATGCTGTTGGGATTTTGATTGGCATTGCATTGAACTTATAGAGAACTTTTGGTAATATCACCATTTTGATGATGTTAGTTCTGCCTATCCATGAACAGGGTATATTTTTCCATCTTCTAAGGTCTTCTTCTATATCTCTCTTTAGGGTTCTGTAGTTTTCATTGTATAAGTCTTTCACCTCTTTTGTTAGGTTGATTCCCAAGTATTTTATTTTTTGGGGGGATATTGTGAATGGAGTAATTGTCCTCATTTCCGTTTCAGAGGATTTGTCGCTGATATACAGGAATGCATTTGATTTATGCATGTTGATTTTATATCCTGCCACTTTGCTGAATTCATTCATTAGCTCTAATAGTTTCTTTGTAGACCCTTTTGGGTCTGCTAGGTATAGAATCATGTCATCTGCAAATAGTGATAATTTAAGTTCTTTTCCTATTTTTATGCCTTTAATTTCTTTCGTCTGTCTAATTGCTCTGGCCAGTGTTTCGAGGACTATGTTGAACAGAAGTGGTGAGAGAGGGCATCCCTGTCTTGTACCAAATCTTAGAGGGAATGCCTTCAATTTTTCTCCATTCAGAATGATGCTGGCCTGTGGCTTATCATAGATTGCTTTTACAATGTTGAGGTATATTCCTGTTATCCCTAATTTTTCTAGAGTTTTGAACATAAAGGGATGCTGTACTTTGTCGAATGCTTTTTCTGCATCTATCGAGATGATCATATGGTTCTTATTTTTAAGTCTATTGATGTGGTGAATAACATTTATTGATTTCCGTATATTGAACCAGCCTTGCATCCCAGGGATGAATCCTACTTGATCATGGTGTATAATTTTTTTGATATGTTTTTGAATCCGATTCACCAGAATTTTATTGAGGATTTTTGCTTCTAGGTTCATTAGAGATATTGGTCTGTAGTTTTCTTTCTTTGAGGTGTCTTTGTCTGGTTTAGGAATCAGGGTGATGTTGGCCTCGTAGAATGTATTTGGAAGCTCTCCCTCTTTTTCTATTTCCTGAAATAGCTTGAAAACTATTGGTATTAGTTCCTCTTTAAAGGTTTTGTAAAACTCTGCTGTATACCCATCCGGTCCTGGGCTTTTCTTAGTTGGTAGTCTTTTGATGGTTTCTTCTATTTCCTCAAGTGTTATTGGTCTGTTTAGGTTGTCTATATCCTCCTGACTCAATCTGGGCAGATCATATGACTTAAGAAATTTATCGATGCCTTCACTATCTTCTATTTTATTGGAGTATAAGGATTCAAAATAATTTCTGATTATCTTCTGTATTTCTGAAGTGTCTGTTGTGATATTGCCTTTTTCATCCCGTATGCTAGTAATTTGAGTTCTCTCTCTTCTTCTCTTCGTTAGCATGGCTAAGTGTCTGTCGATTTTATTTATTTTTTCAAAGAACCAACTTTTAGTTTTGTCAATTTTTTCAATTGTTTCTTTTGTTTCAATTTCATCAATTTCAGCTCTGATTTTAATTATTTCTTGCCTTCTACTTCTTTTGCTGTTGTTTTGCTCTTCTTTTTCTAGGATTTTGAGATGAAGTATGAGATCATTTATTTGTTGGTTTTTTCTTTTTTTAAGGAATGAACTCCATGCATTGAATTTTCGTCTTAGAATTGCTTTCAATGTGTCCCATAGATTCCGATATGTTGTGTCTGTGTTTTCGTTTAACTCTAAGAAGTTTTTAATTTCCTCCTTGATGTCTTCTATAACCCATTGATCATTCAGTAACCTATTGTCATTCTCCAAGTGATGCATGATTTTTCCTTCCTTCTTTTATCGTTGATTTTCAGTTTCATTCCATTATGATCAGATAAGATGCATGGTATTATCTCTACTCCTTTATATTGTCTAAGAGTTGCCCTGTGACATAATATATGATCTATTTTTGAGAAGGATCCATGTGCTGCTGAGAAAAAAGTGTAACTGCTTGATGTTGGGTGGTATATTCTATATATGTCAATTAAGTCTAGGTTGTTAATTGTGTTATTGAGTTCTATAGTTTCCTTATTTAACTTTTGTTTGGAAGATCTGTCCAGTGGTGAGAGAGGTGTGTTGAAGTCTCCCATGATTATTGTATGGTGGTCTATTAGACTCTTGAACTTGAGAAGAGTTTGCTTGACGAACATAGCTGCACCATTGTTTGGGGCATATATATTTATGATTGTTATGTCTTGTTGGTGTATGGTTCCCTTGAGCAGTATTAGTGTCCCTCTTTATCCCTTTTGATTAACTTTGGCTTGAAATCTATTTTATTAGATATGAGTATGGACATTCCTGCTTGTTTCCGCAGTCCATATGAGTGGTATGATTTTTCCCAACCTTTCACCTTCAGTCTATGTATATCTTTTCCTATCAAATGCGTCTCCTGTAGGCAGCATATAGTTGGGTCATGTTTTGTGATCCATTCTACTAGCCCATGTCTCTTAATTGGTGAGTTTAAGCCATTAACATTATTGAGATATGGTTTGTTCTTCCAGCCATATTTGTTTATTAATGTTACTAAACCTGATTTGTTTTCCTCTTTGATTATTTTCCCCCCTTTACTGTCCTACCTCCCACTGTTGGTTTTCATTATTATTTTCCATTTCCTCTTCCTGTAATGTTTTGCCAAGGATTTTTTGAAGAGATGGTTTTCTAGCTGCAAATTCTTTTAACTTTTGTTTATCGTGGAAGGTTTTAATTTCATCTTCCATCCTGAAGCTTAATTTCGCCGGATACACGATTCTTGGTTGGAACCCATTTTCTTTCAGTGTTTGAAATATGTTATTCCAGGATCTTCTAGCTTTCAGAGTCTGTGTTGAGAGATCAGCTGTTATCCTGATTGGTTTACCCCTAAATGTAATCTGCTTCCTTTCTCTTGTAGCTTTTAAAATTCTCTCCTTATTCTGTATGTTGGGCATCTTCATTATAATGTGTCTAGGTGTGGATCTCTTATGATTTTGCACATTCGGTGTCCTGTAGGCTTCTAGGGTTTGGGATTCTGTCTCATTCTTCAAGTCTGGGAAGTTTTCTCATATTATTTCATTGAATAGATTTTTTATTCCTTTGGTTTGGAGCTCCGTGCCTTCCTGTATCCCAATGACTCTTAAGTTTGGTCTTTTAATGTTATCCCATATTTCTTGGATGTTCTGCTCATGGTTTCTTAGCAGTCTTGCTGAGCTGTCTATGTTCTTTTCAAGTTGAAATACTTTGTCTTCATTGTCTGATGTTCTATCTTCTAAGTGATCTACTCTGCTGGTAGTATTCTCAATTGAGTTTTTAAGTTGGTTTATTGCTTCCTGCATTTCTAGGATTTCTATTTGTTTGTTTTTTATTACCTCTATCTCCCTGTGTAATTGATCTTTTGCTTCCTGGATTTGTTTATGTAGTTCCTTGTCAAAGTGATCTTTCATTGTCTGATTTTGCTGTCTCATGTCTTCCTTGAGACTCCAGATCATCTGAAGCGTGTATATCCTGAACTCTTTATCTGACATTCCATCTGTTGCAGCTATTATCTCTTCTAAAGTTGAGTTGACCTGCATTGCTTGTGGTCCTTTCTTTCCTTGTCGTTTCATACTGCTCGCGTTTCTTTCTGCTTGGTGAAACTGTTGTGTTTTTGAAATTTTCCCCCTATTTATTTATATTGCTCTTGTATAGTTGGGAGATCTCTCTTGCAGGGCTGGTAGTGGCTGTGCTCCTCCTCTAATTAGGGTGATCTGTCTACCACGCTGGTCGGTCGCAGGTCTGCCCACCCTGCGGGTGCGGGTGGCGGCTCTGCTCTGTCCGCACTCCAATTGTGGTGAAGTAACTACCACGCCCTCGGGTCGTTGGTCCTGATCCGGATGTGGGCGGTGGCTCTGCTCGGCCCCTACTCCAATTGGTGTGACGTGTCTACCACGCTGGCAGGCCTCTAGGCCTGTTCCGCCGATGGGTCGCAGGTCTGCCTACCTTGCGGGCTCAGGCGGCAGCTCTGCTCAGCCCCAACTCCCAATGGGGGTACCTGAATGCCTCTCCAACGGGTCGCTGGGCCTTTTCCGGACACGGGTGGCAGCTCTGCTCCACCCCCACTCCAACCAGTGTGACGTGACTGCCTCGGTGCTACATGTCCACCACGCTGGCAGGCTACCGGGCCTATCCTGCCAGTGGGTCACAGGTCTGCCTACCTTGCAGGCTCAGACAGAGGCTCTGCACAGCCCCTACTCCAAATGGGGTGACTTGGCTACCGCGCCGTCAGGTCGCTGGTCCTGTTCTAGGCGTGGGCGGCTATTCTCTTCGGCCCCAGCTGCAGTTGGGGTGTCGTGATACCACGCTGGTGGGTCACTTGGCCTGCTCTGGGTGCAGGCGGCAGCTCCACTCTGCCCCCCTGGCCCCCACAGCACCCAGCAGGACCCGGACTGAGAAGCAGTCACCGCAGGTTCCCCAACCCTGGGCCAAAGCAGCTTCGGGAGCCAGAACCCAGCCTCTCCTATCCCGGCTCACGCTCCGCTAGAAGCAGGCTCCAAGGAGCGACCCCCGCGGGTTCCCCTGCCCCAGGCCAAAGCAGCTCCGGGAGCCAGAGCCCGGCCGCTCCAAGCTCTCCGAGCTCGGTGCACGCTCCACTGGGATTAGGCTCAAAGACGCAGTCCCCGCGGGCTCCCCAGCCCCGGGCCAAAACTGTTCCGGGAGTCAGAACACAGCCACCCTGAGCTCAGCGCACGCTCCACTTGGAGCTGGCCTCAACACGCAGTCTCCGCAGGTTCCCCAGCCCTGGGCCAAAGCAGCCCCGGGAACCAGAATCTGGCCGCTCAGAGCCCGGCACACGCCTTGCCAGGAGCAAGCCCCTAGGAGTATTCTCCACTGGTTCTCCAGCCCCGAGCCTGAGCGATCTGTCTGCGAGACGCAGGCAAATACCAGCCTGAAATCACCTGTTCCGTAGCTGAATGAGCTGAGATCAGTAGAAAACAGGGATGATTACATCAGCTCTCCAAGATGGCGGCTGCTGTCCTCCTCCGTGGTCCGACCGGTGTCGAGAACCGAACTGGACCGCTTCTCTCCTCTGTCTCAAAGCCGGAACTCAGCACTAAGCACGGCCATTGCACCACTGGCAGGAGCCCCCAGAATCCGCATCGCTGCACCCCGGCTCCAGCACCTCGCCGCTTCCCAGTGTGCGCCGCAGACTCCAGCTGCGGGGCTATCCGCCGATCAGGCAATGCGACCCTCCGTGCGGAGAAATCGCCCGAGTCCGAGCCCCCGCAGCCGAACCTCGGGAGATAGAAATCCGTCCACTAGATTCTGGAGCACCTCAATTTCACTGGAAATTCCCAACAAGATAGCCTTCAGCTGTTTCACCTCGTCTTTCTTCCGCACAGTGACACGGAGCACTGGGGTGATGCACTCCCTTCGCCGCCATCTTCCGCCTCTATTCTACTTTTAATAAGCTGCTTAGCTTCAGGCATCTGCCCTCTGTCCTCCAAGCTTCCATCTGAAGCAGAAGTAAAACAGGCCGGTGGTTATGTGCTTTGAGAGCTTTTAAAATAACAATAATGGTAGCAAATACTTATAAAGGGCTTACTGTGTGCCAGGCACTGTCCTCAGCAGTTTGTTTAGGCTATGTGATGAAGGAGGTTTGCACAGATGAGGAAATGCAAGCACAGAGGGCCTCAGAGTGACTAACTCTCTGACAAAGTCACAGAGTCAACAAAGGGCAGGGCAAGGATTAAACACCAAGTAGTACATCTCCAAAATACAACCTGCAGCCTGTGCAATGAAAGTGAATAAGATCTACCAGAGAGTCAGGGAAATTTGGGAAATATGAAGTTAGAAATGGTAGTCTCTACCTAGTAAGGAAACTTTGGAACACACTCCTAAGACCTAAAAACATGTTCTTTTTCCAGGTATTGTGTTACAAATCCCTTTGGGAAGAAAACTGAATGTGAAGTTCTTGTTCTAAAAACCAAAACTTTCCATGAGCTTTTGAATGCAACTGAACTGTGAGCCCCAACTTAGACTAAACCATACTCTAACAGAAGCAGTAGCCCACTGGGGTTGAGTTTTTCTTCCATAGAATATAAAGACATGAGGGAGGGCTGTGGATCAGTAATAGAGCACTTACCCAGCATGTAGAGGCCCTGGGTTCAACCCACAGTACCACAAAAACAAAAACAGACAAATGAACAAACAAAAAAATGGCAGCAGAAATATGAGAGTTCTATTGCTGTCTAATTGCTTTATTAAAATATGCCAGACATGGTGGCACACACACCTGTAATCCCAGCAATTAAGGAAGCTGAGGCAGAAGGATCACAAGTTCAAGGCCAGCCTCAACAACTTAGCAAGACCCTAAGCAACTTAGCAAGACCCTGACTCAAAATTTAAAAAGGGCTGGAGATATATGGCTGAGTAGTTGAGTGCCCCTGGGTTCAATCCATGGTACCAAAAAAAAAAAAATGAAAATAAAAAGATGCTTTATTTGTTTGAGTTAGAAACCTGTACTTTTTAAAGCATGTTTTCATTAAGTATAGATAATCACAAAAAATGGCTGGTCAGAAGATAATGATAGTTCATAAGTTAGACCTAAACTATATCATTTCAAACATGCTTCTATTCAATACTTTGTTATTCAGAATTAACCCTAGAATCATTTTTATGAACAAACAGCTATTATAGTGAAAGCTACTTTGTTTTCTCAATCCTTCCCCAGGAACAAGGTGGGCATGTATGTTCTGCTGTTGAGACGACTCTGTCAACCTAGCTAATGCGATTGCTTCTGGGATGTTCACCAGCCCTGACTGGACCAACAGAAGCCCTCAAGTTTTGCTGGAATTATTGAGAAAGAGTTCTTTTTAGACTGGGTTTATAAAACATGGAAAATTCAAGTCTACAGTTGCTCCAGGCCACCCGGTTGGGGAAAACCCACCTGAAAGGAGGCAAATAAAGAAGAAAAGCCGATAGAAACAGCTTCCAATAATTTCATTGGGACATCTGGATCCAGCTATACCTGAATCTTCTTCAGCGCTATGCAGTTAAGTGTGCTTATAAATCATTGTCTTTAAGTCCATGAATTAGGTTTCTGATACTTGTAACCTAAGGAGTCCTGACTCGTTCAAAGGAGGAGGTCAGCTGCCAGATTCTGCTCAGTTACTACCAATCATAGTGTGAAATAACACCCCAAAGAGCTGGGTATTTCAAGGCCACACCCACATGCTGGGTGTGTCTACTAAAGCAATCTAACAGCCATGTACACAGCTGGAGCTAATTTCAAGAGCTCCTAGGAAGCCTCAAACCTACAGCTAGAGGTCATATAAAGACATTCTGGTGAGATAATAAATAACACACACGCACACACCCATTAGGTAAAAATACCACATATTTTTTTCTTAGAGAAAATAACCATGAGCAAAGTATGGTTATAAGTCAGTAACTGACTATAATTAGGGGCTTTCTCCCCAGTAATATCTGAATTAAGACAGAGAACATTAGAGCAGCCCGGCAGTTGGTAAAGAGCTAACCACGGCTTTCTTGATGTTTCCCATGACTCAACACTGAGGAACATGCCCCTGCAAGTCAGAAAAAAGCTTCCTAGGAGAATTTAATGCTTAAGTAATCAGGAGGTTCCTCCTCTAACAGAATCAAAATAATTCTACCTTAGGTCTTCCACCTGGGGCTTGACATCACTCAAACATCTGCCCCAGGAATCCCCATCTACTGGGCAATTTTAGGTCCATTTCTATCTCAAACATTTTATTATAAAATAAATGATACATAGAAGAGAGTTTATAAAACATATACATATACCTTAAAAATAATAAATAATAATGTACCCACCAGCTAAGTTAAGAAATACATCACAAATCACTTTAAATTCCACTATGTGCCCCTCTATAATTACATCCTGCTCTCCCTCACTCCCTTGGGTTTTAAATAAATAAATAAATAAATAAATAAATAAATAAATAAATAAATGTAGCACAAATTCACATAACCCTAAACAATGTGTTGTTTCATTTTGTAGAAGGCATGCTAGTGCACACCTGTAATCCCAGCTGCTCTACAGGTTGAGTCAAGAGGATCCCAAGTTCAAGGCCAGCCTGGCCAATTTAGTGAGACCCTGTCTCAAAATAAAAATAAAAGGGCTGGGGGTGCAGCTTAATGGTAGAGCACATGCCTGGCATGCCTGAGGCTCTGAGTTCAATCCCCATTGCCACAACAACAACAACAACAAAATTAAAATTAAAAAAAGACTCAGTAACCAGCACAACCCTAGTCATGTGTGGAACAAGCAAAACCAGCATATGTGTATGTGTGTGTGTGTGGGGGTGGTGGTGGTGGTAGTGCTAGTGCTGGGGATTCAACCCAGGGCCTTCTGCCTGCTAGCCAGGCACTCTATCACTGAGCAATACCCCAGCCCAACGTCACCAACTTTAGATGAAAAAAGCTGAACAGGAGCTCATTGCCAGGTCACAGTCTCGTTTCAGCTTCGTAGGGCCAAGAAAAGTCAGTGAGTCCCCCAAAATAGAGAGCTTGCTACAGCTGGGGCATCAGGCAGGAAAATCGTTTGTTACTGTGTTTGTTACTGTGAAGTAACATTATATTTCTTCACAGTTTTCTGAAATTTCATAATATGCACCTTGTTATAAGTCTATCTTTACTTTTTTTTTTTTTTTTGGTACTGGGAATTGAACCCAGGGTACTTAAACACTGAGCCACATCTTCATCCCCTTTTTGTATTTTATTTAGAGACAGAGTCTTGCTGAGGCTGGCTTTGCACTCACAATCCTCCTCAGCCTCCTGAGCTGCTGGGATTACACATGTGTGCCACCATGCCTAGCCCAATTTTCCATTTTAATATTCATTCAACAGACTCTTCAAATCTGGCAACTCATGTACTTCTTCCATTTAGAAAAAAATTCTTAAATTGTTTCTTTAATGATTTCCCGTTTTGTCTGTTCTCTTATTCTGGAAATTGAGATTATTCAGATATTGAGTCTCCAGTAACTTATCCTTTTGCTTTCTTATATTTTTATCCTAGTTTCCTTTTCTGCATTTTTTATTCTACTTTCTAGATGGCTTTCTTTTCTTCTACTGAGTTTTTAATATCATCTGTTAATATAAAAACAGTGTCATTTGTGTGTGTGTGTGTGTGTGTGTGTGTGTGTGTGTTGCTAGGGATTGAACTCAGGCTCTTGTGCATGCAAGCACTCTACCAACTGAGCTATATCCCCAGCCCCCAGTATCATGTTTTTAATTTCCAGAAGCACATTTTTGTCTTCTGAATACTTCTTTTTATAGCATTTTTTTTTTTTGCATAGGAGCAGTGTCCTCTCATTTCCCTCTGAGTTTCTTTTTGTAACTTTTTCTTCCCTGTTTGTCTCTAGGCTGTCTAAGCCGTTGTTTATTTGCTATTTTTATCTCAACCTATCATGTTAGAGACTTTTCTCAGATATCTAGTACTTCTTGACAATCTACTCATAATAACCAGTAGTAAAGAAACTCTGCTTGGAAGCTCTCAAAATATGATAAGCCTTGTTGACGCTGAACTTCACTGTAGGCATGTCTAGATGGCCTGCCCTAGTAAAACCCTGATGTCAATATATTTAGGTCTTTTCTCTGGGGCTGATGGATTTCACAAAGAAGAGCCTGCCAACCTCCTGCCTGTAAGTAAGAACCCTGGTACCAAAGTTGAGATTCAACTGAAAGAAGGCGGCAGTGGGTCCTTTCACTTTGAATTCAGTGTGCAAAGGGTTACTCCAGCCCCACCTGGGGGACAGTGTGCACTGGTGTGGTGTGCATACTCACTCATAGGGCCCCACACACTGCTTCCTTTTATTCCTTCAGAAACCAAACCTGCCAGAAGACCAAAGGGCAGTCATGAGTGACGGGGCAACTATCACTTTACTGTTAACTATGCTCACATCAGTATGACCTTGTGGTTACAGTTTTTCAAGTTCAGGTTCTTCGACAGTATTTCAATTGCTCTAGCTAATTTTTTTCACACTACCTGCTGAAAAGCTCTACACAAATACTCTCCACAGAACCACCTGTGAACAGCATATGTGAACACCTTCTCCAGCTATAGGTAGGAAATAGAGAACTCCTGGGTTAAACGCTGGCTGGAAAGATCTCTCCCATCCATCCCATCTGTATGTGCTCCCTACTCATTCATCCAAAAGAGTCCTTTATAATTTTTTTTAAAAGGTCAACTTGATGCCTTTCTAGGGTTTCTTTTTACTTTCTGTCTACATACGCCATACCCAAATATAAGCTGAAAAAGCTTGCATGACTGGTCCACGTTCAGATTACATGTGACAAGGAAGGCCAGGGTCACTTAGGTATTCTGTGTCACAGGCACTATCCCCACCCACTACGCCACTCTGCCTCAAGTTGATTAGCAGTTTCCTTGGAAACACATCTGCTTACATACTGAATTTTAAGGAGGAGAAAGCTTATCATAGACCTTGAACAAGAGGTGAGGTCTCTTCTCACAACTTGTGAATTTCTTTACCAGTACCTGGGGGTCTTCCACTTGAACTGTATTAACAATGCTACCATATGATGTGGTGACTGAGGTATCAGGATGCTCTGTGGGGATTTATCCTGCCAACAATGACTGTGGCTTTCCAGCCAAACAGGTTCCCAAACTGTGATTTCTACTTTCTTCCATGGCTCAGTCAGCCCAGTGTTTCCCCAATGTCTGACTTCTTCATTTTCTAATTAGACTGAAAAACAAGTGGCAATTGTGCTTGCCTCTTGGTTTTGCTTAGTTTCAAAGAGTATTATTGGTTTTAAGGAAAGAGGCTCATTTTGTGGAGTTTCCAAATCCCTGGCTCGTTGAGGGTGACTATCTGGATTACATTAACAATACAATATATGCCTAGAAATATCTAATGAACAAACAGAACATGTCACAAAAGTCATGTGTAAATTACATGTGGGGAACTTGGAATATATTTCCCCATAGGAAAATTGTATTGTGCCTTTTAAAGGCATGACTAAGTGAAGAACTAAATGGATAATGAAGTTCCCAGGCCACCACACAAAAGTCTGTTCAGTTCATTTTTAACCCATAGTACGCCAAGTGTAATGGTAACATTAGTATATAGATGTATTTGGTTCTGAGCACTAAATGTTGTTTTTATGGGAAGACACATTTTCCCAAATGCAAATACCTCTGGTGCCTCAACATCATAGAGAGACTCAACACATAGCCTTTCATGCATCAAGTATTATACCAGGTAATTTTTTGCACAATAGCTCATTCCATTTTCAGGACAGCCTTTCAAGAAAAGCATTAAAGACACTGAGTCACAAAATGGTTCACAATATTTAGTGCATTTTAATATTGTGTTCAAAGGCATAAAGGTAATAAGTGGCAGAGCCAGAATTTAACCCAGGTTTATCTGAGACTATTTCTAGTGAGCTTAGTTACCTTCCTCAGTTTATATTCTAAATATTCTGAACTGAGAACAACTTGTCCTCCTCCCAGGGTGCAGTAAGAGGAACCTGACCAGGCATCAGAATTACCTGGAGTGTTGTCAATCAAGATGCCTGGGCCCCATCCCTCGTGCTTTTAATTCCATAGATCTCCATGGTACCTGAGAAATTGCATCTCTGACAAACTCCCAGGTGATACAGATACTGCTAGTCCAGGAACCAAGCTCTGGGAATTCAACAGAGCTTTCTTTCCTAATGAGTGGCCATAAAAAGCCAACCCTTAAAGCTACGACTTTTATAGCAGGTAACAAGGGATGAAATTCATTTAACTCTTGAAGATCTGTAATTAGGATTGGTTCCTGGAGGGAGATAGCAGGTGAGTTCAGCGCTGTGGAGAGACAACAAAGGAACAAATGTTCTCAGCAAGGTTACCCTCCAAGACATAGATTTCATTTTCTCCAAAGGGGGAAAAAATGAATAAACGATACAGAAAATCAGCAGGGAATGTTTGGCTTTGAAGATAGAAGCAATAATTGGCCAGGTTGTGAACAGCATGATGATCACAAAACAATTGAGTTTCCTCCATTTTCCCCCAGTTCCTTCAGAGAAGCTCAATCCACCTGCGTATATTCACCAAATTCTTAATGTGTGCTCAAATAAGAACAGGGTGGAGTGTGGTTCCTGACCTCAAACAAGTCAAAGTGATGCCTCATTGATCAGTTTCTCGAGGAAGGAAGCATGTGACAAGGTGAAATTCCCAAATAAGTAAAATGAATTCCCTAAAGTACACAAATTTTATTAGTTTAAAGTTTATTTTGTATTCAAAAAAATCCTTCTGAAATCTATACCATCTTACGATTTTAAACAGAGAAAAGTTTAACTCTGTCGTGATGATTCTAAGTCAACATTACAGGTATCTGCTTTTAATGTTCAGTAATGATCACAGGACATTGAAGGGCTATGTTGTTGTTTATCCTTTCATTAAAAGGACCCAGCCTGTAATACCAGTGACTCAAGAGGTTGAAGCAGGAGGATCACAAGTTCAAGGCCAGCCTCAGCAACTTAGGGAGGCCCTCTCTCAAAATCAAAATTAAAATTAAAAGGGCTGGGGGTATAACTTAGTAGTTAAGTGCCCCAGGGTTCGATCCCCAGTACAAAAGCGGGGGGGGCAAATGCAGACAATATTTGGGTTGGGCTAGGGGTGGTGAAACATGCCTATAGTTTCAGCTACTTGGAGGCTGAGGCGAGAAGATTGCAAGTTCAAGACCATCCTGGGCAATTTAGTGAGACTCTGTCTCAAAATAAAAAATAAAAAGGTTAGTGATGTAGCTCAGTGGTAAAGTGTTCCTGGATTCAATCCCCAGTACCAAAAAAAAAAGACACACACACACACACACACACACACACACAGAGAGAGAGAGAGAGAGAGAGAGAGAGAGAGAGAGAGAGACATATTTGGGTCGTTTTCATCGTGTCTCAATTGTCACCTTATCCCTGCCTTTATTGGTCCCACTTCAAATAGCTCATTTCACTTATTTGCTATAGATTAGGAAATACATATTTTGGTAAAACCAAGCTTAACAGAAAATAACTCTGAGTGAAGGTCTGCATATCTTGTCTAGAGCTCAAGTGAGGTTTAAGGTCTGGACTTTTTAATTTCTTTTCTGACAAGCTCCCAAGGGCCTTTGGTACAAGACCACACTGTTTTTTTTGTTTTGTTTTCTCCTTTGGAAGGTGCTGGGGATTGAACCCAGGGTCTTATGAGTTCAAGGAAAACACTCTTCCAACTGAGCTATATCCCCAGCCCTTAGGGGCACACTTTGAGAACTCATTAGGGCTTCTCTAATGAAGGCTTTCAAGTGTATCTATGCTTTGAGGGGATGTTTGGTTCAAGCTTCCCAGCTCTTTCCTTTCTTCTTCAAATATACTGTCATCCTCCGAAACTATCCGTCGAATCAGTATAGGATCTTATTCCCTGCCCCAAATTTTAGGTCTCTTATTTACTGGATGAATAAATAAAGGTTATATAAACACACATAAGAAATTGATACTCCCTACAAACCAGGTACTGCTTAGATGTTTTCATTTGTTTATCTCCTTTATATTTCACATCCACATTTTGAGCTAAGAATGAAGAGCTATAAGAGGTGAGTAAAGAAACCCACTCCTTCAAGGTCATATTTAGTAAGTGGCATAGCTGGGATTCAAGTAAGGCCAACATGCTTTCCATGTGACCCTGGTTACTGCCCCCAATGAGAACAAATTGAATATTGGGGTGAAAGGAGAAATGGCAATTCACAGTTTAAAAAAAGAAAAACTCCTAACAAACATAATGGTACCTCAAACAACCGGCCCCCACCCCCACCCCCACCCCCCCCACACAATTCCATGGCAGACAGTGTTCTTTGCTGCTGCACATGGGCATCCTCAGAATTATTTTCAACCCAGTGTCTCAAATAGCCAGCACTGATCAATTAGAATAGGCATGGAGTACAAAACTATATGCCTTACCTTCACTTATTTGGTAAGTTTCGTTGGTTTTCCACTTAGAAAAATTCCACTAAGAAAATAGAAGATGAAATTTGAAAAGGCATGGATAGATAAGGTTAGGGAAGGTAGACATTCAGTAGAACTGATAAATTACACATTTATCCTATCCTTCATCACTGATTCTCAACTGGGGTAATTGTACCATTCACACTAACATCTGGAGATATTTTTGATTGTCACAACTCAGGGGAGCTATCAGCATCTAGAAGCTGAGTCCAGGGACACTGCTAAACATGTTATCATGCACAGGACACTCAGTCTTTCTCATAGCAAACAATATGCAGCCCCTAATGTCAACAGAGCCACAGTTGAAAAACCCTGTCCTGGTTCACAGGCACAGGGAACAGATGATAGCTCTTGCAGATGTGTGCTGCCTCTCCATCACATTGGTAAAATAAAATTTCAGGAACAGCCATCATTGGCTAAGGATCTGCTTCTGGCTGCCCACACACAGACTGGTTTCAGCCACGGCTAGCTAAAGTAAGGCTTTGTTTCTTATAGCCCAAGAAGACCAAAAGAAGCATAAGATGCTACCTACCCACAGATACTGTACCAACATGGCTTTTGGCATTGCTCTTACAGTTTCTCTCCAATCCAGAAGGACAGAGGTAAAGGATATTTACAAGAGAAGGGAAAGTGAAGGGGTGAGGTTCCACAAGAGCAGACAGAATCTGCAAGGAAAACTCCTCCCACCACACCCGCTGCAGCCAGACTGGTTCTCAGTGAAGCTGGTAAGTGTTCTCACAGTCCTTTTGTTTCTATATTAAATGACCTCACTGCTCTAAGTGTGGTGTCCAGAGCAGCAGAATTGGCACCACCTGGCATCTCCTTAGAACTGTAGAACCTCTGCCCTCCCCAGACCTCCTGACTCAAACATCTGCATTTTAACAAGACCCCCAAGTGATTTGTATGCACATTAACGTTTGAGAAGCACTGCTCTAGGGTTTCCAAAAGGCAAAATAAAACTGCAAAGCGAACAGCTGCAAAACAGATGCAAAGCTAATCACGTGGCGTAACATATGACTTCTCCAGGGGATTTATGACCCTCTGTGGATGGTAGCTTGTAATATAGAAAACAGAAATTTGAAGGAATATATGGAGAAAAAAAAGTAAATGCCATGTTTTTTCTCTAAAGAGATCCACCTTGGGATAGGAAAAAAATGTAGAAGTTGGCACCTGAAACACTATCTACAGCTCTAGTGTTTTTGCTTTTTTTCCAATAGGGGACAGAGAATTCATTCTGATCTTCCATGAAATTAGAGAGATTGATTTGATCAGTATTTCCAACACAGCTTTTTACAATACCAAAATTTTATAATGAGGGGGGAAAAAGTCAATGTGATGTGATTTTAAATAACCTAGAAAGTACATGAAGGGCAATGGGTCAGGTAGGACATCAAATCCACTCTCAACTTGGGCAAGTTGACTTGGTTTCATTCATTCAACAAATATTAGGTCTCAGGGTTGTGCAAAAAGAAGGTTCAAGGTATGCAGCAACTGACGATACAAACTACTGCATTAGTTAAGTGCCTCAGGACACCTGAAAATTGAGTTGGAAAGATAAACAGAGCTGGAGACAGAAGTCCTGGAAGTACTTGTAGGATTAAGAAGCTGGGCTCCCTGGGAAACCTGACCCGGTCCTGAATTTTGCCCCGAATCTGCATAGCGTACAGGGCCAACCTGACTCCTGCACTTGTCTAAAGGACCGGGCATGACTCTATCTGGTGAAGGCTTTCAGGGCACAATGTCACTCATTCAGGCTTGTCAACTCCAGCTCTCCGCTCTGGCGCAGGGGCCTAGTGGATGAACAAGTTCCCGGTGAAGACGGCCCAGAGCATTCTAGGAACGGCCACTAGGGGCCGCGCTAGGTCCCCTCGCCGAGGAAACGGAAGGGCCCGAGCAAGTTTGCAGCTGGCTTTGTTCAGCCAGGGACACTCTGTTCTCTCCTAACATCCACACGCTCTGCCCGGGCTCTGCACAGGCCCGCAGGAGATCAAACACCAGCCTAAAGTCGGAGCGCCCCACGGCCCCGAAATTACCAAGGGAGGGGTGGGTGTGCTGGCTGGCCCCGCCAGTCTCTCCTTTGGATCTCCTCCCAGGCCTCCCACCAGGCACAAGGTTTGGGTTCCCTGGCAATAGACGTCTGTCCCCTCACTTCACTAGATTTCAGAAGCCCTGAGACCTGGTTTGCAGAGAGAGAGAGAGGGGGGACCTAAACACCGCCCAGACCTTTCGCAGAGAGGCCTCAGCAGCCAGGGCTGTACCCAGGAGGCTGGGCAGGGGTTGACAGTGCTAGAACCGATTTGAGAGAAAACAGCCAGAGGCGAGGCGAAGACCAAAGTTTCCAGAGGCTGCCCCGCCCACCAGAGACCATTGAATTGTTGAGGTCAATGAACACGTTCAGCTGTGGAGTGAGGACTCAGACAGAATCATGACAAAGCAAGCAGAGGAGAAAGTTGCTCCTGGAATGTTTCTTGAGAAATTGGAGCCAATTCTGCCCCAGGAGGGGAACCCTGACACTATCATGGGGAAGGGAGATAACCCGATGCCAGATAGCACCCAGCATGCCCCTGCGTGAGCTCTCACACACATATTTCCCTCATCTTCCCACATACACAGGTAACCACCAACATTCCTTCTTTGTTGTAAATCTTTATCATTTCTTTATGTGTTTATTAGTTAGTAGAGTGGAGTTCTAATTTTCCCTTCATCCTGAATATATTGTTCCATGCCTTGCTTTCTTCACTTAAAAAATAATATCTCAAGAGCTTTCCACACCTCCACATAAACTGCCTCATCATTCTTTCCCTTTCAAGTGTTCCATTACGGGGCTCCACTGAATGTATACCATAACTTTATTAGTCTTCTATTGCTAGACATTGAATCCTTTCCCACCTTTTCTACTGTAAACAATAGTGCAATGAATAACTGTGTCTACATCATTTTTTTGCACAAGCCAGAGCCAGAAGCCCACATCTAACTAACTCTAAATAGTTTATGTTCCCTCTCTTCCAAAGTTGACATAGGACGGATTAGATGCCAGCTCTGGTAGATAAATGCTCATATCTCTGTCCCCATCCCCACCTCCTATCTCACCACTGCCCTTTTCTAGTTATGAAGCCTATTCATATTTGAACAGCTACAGGTTTTCTGAACAGAGAGTTCTTGCCATTTTATCACTTTCTGCGGTTGCTTCACTTCATTCTTTAAATACCAAGGGTGACTGTTACTGGGCTGTACTGGAGACAAAACTCTACAGATGTTGTTCTGCATAAATATGGAAATTCTGCTACCATTTGGATCGCACTGTTTCATCCATGTGCCAGGGAAGTTAAGATCCTACAACAGGCACAGATCCCAGTTTAGAACGGAAAGGAAGGCTAGCAAGAGGCAGCCCACTGCTGCGGAAGCCGCATTCTACCTCCAGGTCTAGTTGTTGACCTAAAAGTACAGGAAATGAAGAGAGGCAAGGTTAGACCATGTTAGAAGGAAGTCTTCCTTCTGGCAAAGATAAAACTGTCACCTAAAGCTTTCATCCTTGTCATCTGTAGCCAGTGTGTCCTCTCTTTTAGCACTTGGATTCTTCAGTTCATCTTTCAAAATATTTTCCTTTTCATTACTCATAACAGGAATCACCAATTAGAGAGTACTTAAAAAGTCACACAAAAACAAATTAAAAAACAAGTGAAGGGGCTGGGGCTGGGGTTCAGTGGTAGAGCACTTGCCTAGCATAGGCAAGGCACTGGGTTCGATCCTCAGTACCACATAAAAATAAATAAATAAATAAAGCTATTGAATCCATCTACTACTAAAAATGTGTTTTGTTTTGTTTTTAAGTGAAGGCAGGTTGTTTTTAATCATGCCATTTTGACTACAATCTGCATGGTTAACTGAGACATGGGTTCATTCTGTTTAAGAGGCATTTCAATTTGATTCTTCCTTGAATGCTTTCTGCATGCCAGTCACTAGGTTGATGAATGACATAAGGCCCAGGAACTCCTGTCTAAAAGGAGAGTCAGGCACACACCAGATATTTTTGGTGCAGCAACAGAAATCAATTCAAAGCAACAGGAGAATGATATGGGTAGACAAGTATGTCCAAGGCTCTCCTTGAGCTCAGACAAGGGGTACTTAGCCCAGAGTGGGCAGAGAGGAAGAGAGCCAGGCAATTCTAGAAAGGTTCCTTGGGAACATGATGCTGATGTGAGCCCTGAGAAGTAGGCAGAGAAGACCAACAGCACGAGCAAAGGGCCAGATGGGGGAAATGATGTGGGGCATTATGACCAATATGTAACTCTAATTATATACCTGAAAAAAATGGATTGCAAGCTATTACACATGGTGCAAGTCTTAAGGGGGAAATTTAGATAGATTTAAATTAAATCCCACAGTTCTTACCTATTAGCCATTCCTCTGATCTTACCTTAATTAGACTAGCCTTGGGTAATAAGCTCACCCAGATCCTCATCTTCAGCTTCAGAGACATTTCAGCAGGCAGACTTCCAGGCCAGCCTTCCTCAACTGCCTCCTCCTGTCTGTCTCTTATCTCTGACCCATGACCATATTCTGCTAATCAGAAGAAAGGCCTGAGCTTGCCTTTTTAAAACCACCACAGTACTCTGCACTTGCCCAATTCCTCTATCTTTCCTTCCAGCTGTTGACTGTAAAAGGACAAGTTAGTAGCCTTCTGGAAAACCCTATGACAGCTCCTTTCCCCTATGAATGGAGACTCATTGGAAAGGACACAATGGAAGGGCTGCAAAGCCCAAATCTCTTGTGAATTAGGCAACATGCCAGTTGCCATATGGATAATAACCACCATTGTATCTCCAGATATTGTTGATCTGCAATATGTGGCTGAGAAATTAATGCACCAGATATTCTCTTTAAAAGGCAGTTTTAGCCAGGCATAACGGTACACACCTATAACCCCAGTCATTCGGGGAAGCTGAGGCAGGAGGATCACAAGGTCCTCCAGCCTCCAGTCTCAGCAACTTAGTGAAACCCTGTCTCAAAATTTAAAAAAAAAAATAGAGCTGGGCTGAGGAGGGAGGATCGTGAGTTCAAAGCCAACCTCAGAAAAAGCGAAGTGCTAAGCAACTCAGTGAGATCCTGTCTCTAAATAAAAATACAAAATAGGGTTGGGGATGTGGCTCAGTGGTTGAGTGCACCTGAGTTAAATCCCCAGTACCAAAAACAAATAAAAAGGGCTGGGGATGTAGCTCAGTGATAGAGCACCCCTGGGTTCAATAGATGGTTTCATAGATGGTCTTTCAATAATAATAATGCCAGTAACAAAAGTTTGTATTTATTTAAAGCTTATGTTACAGATACTAGTTGAAATCCTTAAAAGTTTTATCTTTTAGTTCCCCAACTTCATTCTCAAAACCTAATCAAAATTTATGCTGCTTTATCCAAATTCAAGAGTCCTTGAATCTAAATCCCAGGTCTAAAACCTACAATTTTTATAACATCTTCACCCCTCTGTTTTCTCACCTACAAAGTAAACATAATAATACTCCCTACCAGAAATAAGTGAAATAATAGAAATTAAAGCACCTGACACACAATACAATCACAATGAATGAGTGACCTTCCCTACCTGACTGATATTTTTATTAAAAATGATTCCATTTTCCAAGAATCTAAAATGGATGGCCTAATAAAATGTTTTAAGGAAGTCAGAAAGTTCTAAATAACAGAAGGAAATTCTATGCACTGTTTCCTCTTCTGGGATGTGTGTGTGTGTGGGGGGGTGTAAGTGTATGTCTGTATCTGTGTGCACGTATGGGTCAAGGGATCGAACCCAGGACCTTAAACATGCTGAGCACAAGCTCTACCATTGAGCTACATCTGCAGTCCCCGGTCTATATTTTTTTAAATAATGCTATTAATATAAGGAAAGAAAAATATGTGCCAGTTAAGGATATATTTCCTATTCTGGACTTTGCCCACTCAGGGCTCCCTGCCTCACTCCCACCCCCATGAAATCATCTGAAAAGGAAAGAGATGCCTGGGCTCTGAGCTGCTGTACAATTTTAGCTCTAGGTGTTAGGGTCATGTGGAAGTGGCAGGTTTGTGAAGTGCTGACATGCTGACACTTAAGCACATGGCTGGATCCTATTATAGCTCAAAGAAAGTATATAAAGAATTTGGTCCTAGGTGAGATTTCAAAAAAAATGAAACAAGGCCCAGCATGATGTCAGTGGTCAGGCTTGGGATGGGAAGGCTGGAGCTTGACTCTCAGCTTCACACTCCTTCACCGTGTGACCTTGGACTTGGATAAATAATGTATTGTCACTGTATACTCCATCTCTTTGTTCACCTGTGAAGCGGAGGTAATCGCATCCTCCTCTCCGTGCTGGCCACTCTACAGATGTCCCCTGCCCTCTCCTCTGTGCTCAAAGACTGACTCCATTTGAATTTGTGTGGATGCTCAGCCCAGCCCCACTGCCACCTTCACTACCTCTTCAATTGTTGAAAATGCGCCTCCCTATTTTGTTTGGTGTCTTTGAGGATCTGGGTTGGGTTATTTCAAGGCTCCGTAGCACTGCCTGTCCATGAAGCAGGAACAGTTTTCTTTCTGAGCTCCTGTTCAGTACTGTGGCCTGGCAGCTCTCACATGGACCATTCTGAACATCACCCCTCATGCTCTCTGTATGCGACATTCTTTTGGTTCCCAACAACAGACTTTAATCTTTCTGGAAAATGCTTCCAGCTCCAATTGGGGCTATACCAGTCCCTGTAGTGCTCACACCTGGGACTCTCAGTCTGCATTTCCTACTCCTCTGCCTTTGCTTTCTCTTGCATTTCCTGAGGGGTTTCTCTCTCCTTGCAATGCCTTTCTGGTTTTTCCTTTGCTATCTCTTAAGGACCAAGGTTTTAAACCCCTCCCATTACTCCCTCCTTTTTCTATTGCTCACCCAGCCTTCTCTCTCTCTCTCTCTCTCTCTCTCCCCCTCCCTCCCTCCCTCCCTCCCTTCCTTCCTTCCTTTCTTCCTTTTTTCTTTTCAACTTGGCTGTGCTGAGAATCCACCACAGGGTCTCACACTACTCTACTGTTAAACCACATCCCCAGCACCACATCTGGCTATTTTTGTTCCCTCATCCTTCTCTCAAAATAACACATACAAAAAAAGTACCTAAAAACACCTCGGAATCATTTAACTGGAAGCATTAGGAAATACAGCGCAGCACAGTGGTACGTATGTGCCTATAGTCTCAGCAACACAGTAGGTGGAGGCAGGAGGATTGCAAGTTCAAGGCCCGTCTCAGCAACTTTGCAAGACCCTGTCTCAACATAATAAAAGGGGCTGAAGTTGTAGCTCAGAGACACAGCACACCTGGATTCAATTGCTAGTATGAAAAAAAAAGAAGGAACAAGAAGAAATATGTTTCTAATATTTTAATATTATTTTTAGTAAATATCTATTTAATACAGAGCAACTAGACTTGCAGCAGTATTTGTGTTTTATGTACAAGGATCTGTAAACACAAAGCAATCTTGGAACTATTAGCATTAAAGACATCGATAAGAACACATCTAAAACTTGAGAGCAACAAACCTATCATTACTATTTTAAGCCATTGTATACTGACAAATGGTCCATCTCACTGGACACTTTAGAAGAGCCATGACCAACTTTCTGCTGTGCACATCAGGAATCATACCAAGTGAACCTTTTTCTTGGTGTTAATTCTTAACCACTTTGTTCAGCCCCTTCCTGATGTTTCATTTCATCCAGGTCCAAAGGTTAGAGGCCTGACTATATCTCAGGGAATCAGAATCCCCAAGGAAATAGCATGAGAACAGAAACAAGCTGTACTAATCTCAAGATTCAGAGGTCAAAACCAGAGGGCCTGGATGCAGTTTCTTTCTGTTTTTTTTTTTTGTTGTTGTTGTTGTTTGTTTGTTTGTTTGTTTGATTGATTTTTATTAGTTGCTCAAGACAATACAATGATCTTGACATATCATACATTTGATTCAAATAGGGTATGAATTCTCATTTTTCCACGTGTACAGATTGCAGATCACATTGGTTATACATCCATGTGTATACATACAGCATTGCAGTTTCTTTTTGAATGACCACAAACTAACCCTTCTGCTCTCATGGTTCAGTAGGTGTCTCAATTAGGATGTCTTCCACTTTCCCATTCTCAAGGGCAAGAATGAAGGGGTCTAGTAATTATTTCAAAAAGTTTGGATTCACCCAGAACTTGCTTTATCCATCAGTGTGTTGATAGGCCAGCCGGTCTAAATGAACAAAGCCTGGGTGGACGCTGTTTGGTTTCATACAAGTTACCTTGGACCGCCCACCAGATTAAACACTTAACCACAATCTTGGCACTTGCTAGAATCTTTATACTCTGATTAGGCACATTGGCTATAGTCCTTCCCCCTTTTTTTCTGAATTCTGAGACCCACCATTTTCCTATCCCCTTGTTCTGTGGAAAGTGTTTACATTCAATTTTCCTCCTCAATAGGACCCTGAAACCAATCACACACACACACACACACACATGCACACACACACACACACACACACACACACACACACACACTTCTGTCCCTTTCAAATTCTTTGCACCCAACGCAGGTAGCTGTTTCATTCATCTCACACCTTAATATCCCCTGACAATCTTCTATTGTTAAATGAAACTACTATTTATGTGTTCTTGTGCTCTTTACCTTGTCACAAGGTAGGATCATGGTTACCTTCACATTTCCCCCAGTGCCCACATAGAGCACTCTGCACGTGGCAAGTACATGATGGATATTTGTGGTTAGTCAACTGTTCATCTGATGAATGACTCTCTGGCTCCACTAGGTTTGGCGTCTCATTTTTTAGAGGTCCTGGCAGTCTCTAAAGAGCTAGCTAACACTTGGGGGAAAAAAAGAAAAGAAAAGAAAAAAGAAAGCAGGTAATTAACTAGTGCTTTAGGATTCCCGTCATCTGAGGGTGGAGAGGGCTGGGTGGCAGAGCCTCTGCCATGGTAACTTCTGGCTTTAAAACATATCCACTGTGGATCTGAAGACTGAAAGAGGTAGAACTTCAGAAACCAGAGAAGAAACCAGAAAAGGAAATCAATAAATACTGAAACTACAAAACATTTACTCAGACAGGCCTCCCCTCTTATCCTAGAGGCCAGAAAGGAAGTAACTCCACCCTTTGGAAACAGAACTCCCAAGTGGGGAGACACCATAACACCCAGACTCTACAAGGCCTAAATGTATACCATGTAGAAGGCCCTCCTCACTGGAGGGTACGCATAAAAGGTGAATGGGTGGAAGAGTGAGCGAGGGAGACCGAAAGAAAGAGATTGATAAGCATTTTTCTCCAAACAGGTCATAAACTTTCAGTTTCCAGACAAGTTTGATTTCCCTAGAAAATTATAATAATATTAGAAAATACAAACATTTGTTACATTCTAGATGCAAGACATAGGTTTTGTGTCTCGGCTTATTTAATCTGCCTGATTCTTTGATGCTGATCTTGTGTTATCTTCCTTTTGGGATACAGTTTGGATCTCGAATGTCTCCCAGAGGTCCTCCAGCCCATGCCACTATTGGGAGATGGGAGAACCTTAAAGAGGTAGGGCCTAGTGGGAGGAAGTTAGGTCAAGGGGGGTGTGCCTTTGAAGGGGATATTGGAACCCCAGTCTCTTCTTTCTCTCTTTGTGTCCTGGTCACCATGAGGTGACTAGGACTCTCCTGCCACAAGCTCCTACTGTGATGTACTGTGGCACCACAAGCCCAAAGCAACAGAGTCAAGCAACCATGGACCAAAACCTCTGAAACCATGAGCCAAAATAAACCTGTTCTCTTTTTAAGTTGAGTTATCTCAAGGTATTTGTTATAGGACTTAAAAGCTCACCCATTTTGTAAATAAGGAAATTTCAACCCAGAGAGGGTAAGCAACTTCTCCAAGGTTCCATAGCTAATGAGTGAGAACCTGGGAATGAGGAGAGAAAGATATCAGAACTCAAGTCAGAGAAACTTGGTTTATAATCCTGGCATCATCATCTATTAGCTGTGTGACCTTTTGCAAGTTGTTTAGACTCCCTGAATCACATTTGCCTCATTGGAAAAATCAGGTTAATTGTATCTACATCATAGGATTACTGTGAAAGTTAGATGAGTCTTGGAACTTGGAGTTTCCTATAACTGAAGGACTAGTCATTTGGACCAATCCTCTTGCCGAAAATAACCAAGCATGCTGGATAATTTTTCTTTCAATCTTCATTAAACCATCAAAGAGCTGACACGGTGGTAAGAAATTGCAGGCCCAAATCTAAAAGAAAGCAAGAACTCAGAGAAGTAAGCAGAACATCAAAGCCATTTTTCCTAAGAAGAAATTTGTCAATCTGTATTACCCAACCTGTGAAACTGAGCTGTGGTCTTGATGGGTTCTGGAAGCAAAAAAGACAGAAGTTGGGCTGGGGATGTGGCTCAAGCGGTAGCGCGCTTGCCTGGCGTGCGTGCGGCCCGGGTTCGGTCCTCAGCACCACATACAAACAAAGATGTTGTGTCCGCCGAGAACTAAAAAGTAAATATTAAAAAAGTATAAAAAAAAATACACACACACAAAAAAAAAGACAGAAGTTAACACCACAGGTACCACGGTTTCCACAACCATCTCCTCAAGTCCTTATGAACCAGAATTTAAATTAAACTAAATTAAATGAAAGGATGTGTACCCTTCCTACACATCCACTGGAGACTACAGGGACCAAGTCTGGTGCTACTCAGAGCAAAGAAAAAAAAAACTATCTCTAAGAAGTTGTAACCATGAGCTGATACTTTTGCAGATTTGAAACCTGAGTCTGCATCATGGGTGTGGTCCAAAAATTCAAGCTATGTATTTAAAATAGTACTACAGGAAGAGAGTGATGAGAAGATAGAGAAAGGGGTACAGAAAAAGAAGGTTAGAGAACAGCAGAGGCAGACACAATTTGTGTGCCATGTTTCAGCCACACAGACATGCTCTCTTCATGCAGACACCCACACACAACTTCTTATCTTTGCACTGTTTCCTCCCTTGTGGATATTTCCACTGTAAACTATATGATCTCTAGAGTCAGATGGCCCAGGTTCAAATCCTGACTTGGCCACTTAATAGCAAAGGGACTTTGGATAAGTCATTTAATCTCTCTGCCATTTTTCTTATCTGATCAACCTCCTTATGGTTGACTGTGAGGATCAATTAAGTTAATGTATACAGAATTCTTAGTACAATGTCAGGAACATAGAAAGTAGTTATACAGTGATGGGTGATACTGATGATAACGATGATGATGATGGTGATGATGGTTTTCTGAAATGATCACATTCCCCTTGGTTATTTGTCTCGTTTTATTATCTTTCAAAATTCAGGGTAAATATTACCTCCTCCCTTAAGCCTTCTCCATCTCTTATGCACTACAAAACTTGACATATGCATCTCTCCTGGGTCTCTTATTACACTTTGTTGTAATAGCATATCCATACTTTTATCTCCCCCATGGAACTGAGTTACTGGATGGTTAGGACTAAATCTTATTTGTTGTTATGACCTCAGTTGCTAATACACAGCTGGACACACCATAGATGTTGAATGAAAGAGCATATTAATGGCTTTACTTGCCTTAATGGAACCATGTTTTATAAGATTTTTTTTAAGTTTCCTGCCCCTTATTCTGCTCTCTTGCTTTAAAGTCCAAAACATAAAACACTGTTTTCTCACTTGAATTGTTTCTTAGGAATGTAAACATCTTAAGATCAGCCTGTATCTTATCTGCTTGATTTTGTTCCCCATAAGCCATAGGGTGTCAGGAAAATGACTAAACCACCATAAAAATGATATTGGCAAACAAATTGGACGGATGAGTCATGGGATCAGTGACCAAGAAATATTCACAAAATTCTTCCTGCTTATGTGGGAATGTGAATTTGAACTGACTTCCTGGTTCTGCTGGACTCCTGGGAAGAACACTGAATTTGGGGTCAGAAAACTTGAATTCAGGTCCCTGATTCTCCTTATTTGTTATGCGACTTAGGACAAAACTTAATCTTCCCAAACTTTACTTTCCTCATCTGTAGATTAGGTTTCATAGCACCTACCAGACAGTGCTGCTGCGAGGACAGTACATAGCTGTAATGCATCAATAGCCAAGTGCCTTAAAATGGTGGGATAATTACAATTGCCTGTCTCACCATTATGTGGACAGCCTCTCTCAGTAGAGGCCCTTTATCAATTTTACATTCACCGTCAAACCAGGGGGGGAAACGCAGTCCTTGTGGAACTAGAGAGACATCTCTGTTTTGAGAGTTTGGCAAGTGACTGAACTTGGTTCCAGAGAAAACAGGCCTGGAGGGACCTGTTTAAGGAGCATGTAGGAGAGCTCATGCTTTCCCTGTGACTCCACTTGCTCTGACACATTCATCCACAGGAAGGAGTGGAGAGAGGGCGTGGGCCACCCCAGCTGGGTGCCTGAGAACAGAGAGAAGCCTCTCTAGAATGACACAGACTTGAAAACCAGCTCTGAATCCAAGAGAATAACCAGGCTCAAGAGGTGAGGGCATTAGAGAACATCACCTCTAAGTCATTAAAAGACCAGACTCTAAATCCTGGCTTCAGAGACGCATTTGCTCATCCTCATTATTCATCTAGCTGAATCCTGCCCCTCTCCATTCAAAAAGCCAGAAAAATTTCATAACGGAATGAGGCAATTTCATTTTGGCACTGCCTTCATCTACGAAGACCATATTTTTTTTAGCTAGGCACCAAGTTACATATTCATGGCATTAAAAGATACCAGGACTTGGAAAAATTTAGAGAACATCCATTTGAATCCATAGACACTGAGACCCAGAGATGAAGTGACACAACCCCGGAAAGCAGCAAGTGGGACCAGAACCAGGTGTCTTCATTCCTTGTTTGGAACTCCACCCTCCTTTCCTCTCAGACCAGTAAACCTGGAGAATCCAGATGCTTCCAACTCAGCTGTGGTTTGAGGGTGGATCCAGGTCAGAGGTATAATCTGCTAAACAAACAACCTTAGTGCCGCAGCAGAGGCAATTCACACTGAAACCTCCTACCAAGACAGGCTGTGTGACAGTCATTATCTGTCTAAGGAAGGTTCAGGTTGTCATTACATGTATTAGAGTTGCATCAAGAATCAAATACCTAACCAGTTCTCTCCCTCGCCAAGTCTTCCCCAAGCAGGCTTCCTCTTAAATATATTTTTTTTTCCAAACTGTCTCGCAGAATAAAAGAGTGGGATAAAAAGTTAAGACTTGAAGGTCAATGCTCTGTGTCCTAATTTAACTGCCACTTAACATCTGTGGGCCATTTAACATTTCATATGGCATCCCGTTTAACCCCCTCTACAACTCTCTGAGTGACACAATAGCAATTTACAATGAGGAAACTGAGGCAGGAGGTCAAATAACTTTCTCCAGATCACACATGTAGTAAGTGGTAAAGCCATTAGGAAGTCTTTCTGTCAACAATGGCATTTGGTCCATCATATTGAAAACTGGTTGAATATGGTATACTTATTTATACATATAACTGTATATATCTGTTTATACACAACAGACACAAATATATGTCCATTTCTAAGCAATGCCCTGAAAAATTAACTGTACTTTGTATACTCAAAAAAAAAATGTTAATCCAGGTGTGAGGCATGGTGGTGCAATACTATAAATCCACCTACTGGGAAGGTTGAGACAGGAGGATCATAAGTTCAAGGCCAGCCTGGGCAACTAAGTAAGATCCTGTCTCAAAATAAAAACTCAGTGATACGCCTGGGTTCAATCCCCAGTATTATTGCCACTTAAAAATAATAGCATATACTCAGGCTCTGTTTCCCTGAGTCCTTCCTACATTCATATGCATAAGAAAGCTAAAGGTAGAAGATCTTTATTCCATCATGCCTGAATCATATCTGAATATAATCTAAGCTCCAGTCCATTCCAGGCTACATAAATCTGCCTTTGTGCTGGGAGCGGTGGCGTACTCCTGTAATCCCAACGACTTGGGAGGCTGAGGCAGGAGAATCACAAGTTCAAAACCAGCCTCAGCAACTTATGGAGACATTTAGCAACTCAGCCAGACCCTGTCTCTAAATAAAATATTGAAAAAGGGCTGGGGATGTAGCTCAGTGGTTAAGCACCACCCCTGCCCGCCTCCCCTCCTTCAATCCTCAATACCAAAAAATAAATAGATAAAATTTGTGCTCTAGAGAAAAATAGTGTCCTGATTTCACCAAACTTCAAACTAATGTAAGAAAATATTAAGTACCATTCAGTAAGTGATTACCATGTAGTATTAAGTTTTTTAAATTACCTCCCAGCAATTACAGAAGAGAACTACCATTATTAGCACCATCCTTACATTTAGTGAGATACGTTTTATTCAGACAGTAAGACACAGAGCCTTGCCCATGACCATCATGTCATTGTGTAACCTACTGTAGAGAAGAGCACAGTTTATATTTATAAGCTAAGATGGGCTTGGGAAAGTGAGGTGATAGACCAGCATCCCTCAGCCTCCTCTGGCCTTGGTTGGGGAGGCGTCAGATGCAGTGATCTAAGGTCCAGAGGGAGATGGCACTATTACTGGTTTGATACCGACATGTGGCATCTGATGGAATCCCAGTTCTGACTTAATGCAATCCCCCACAGAGAAAAGTAGCTTTGCCACTATTTAAAAATTACCAGGAAGTTCAGACTTAAATAACACAATGACTACAGGGATGGTCTCCACCTTGTGGTAGATGAAAGTCTCAACTCTTCCCCCCCCCCCCCCCCCCGCATTAAGTCAATTTGAAAAGACCGGATTTGTTTGTGTTACAGTGCCAGGAATAGGTAATAACACCGGCTTTCGATTGACCTCATTCAGTTGCCCAAGAGTCTCTTGACTTGTTATCTCATTACCTCCACACAATGCCTTCCTGGTTTGCAGATAAGTCAGTGAGGTCACCATTCCACACAGGAGAGCTTTCTTTCCACCTCTGGCCTTCTGCTGGAGCCTGTTCTCCCTGATCTTCTCAACCTTTAGATGCCTTCCTAGCTTTTCACACCTAGGTCTGGTCCTTCTCTGGAGGTCTACCTTGAAGTTGGGTAAACAGGCTATTGTCTTAAATGTTAGTATTCTAAATGGCCTCTTTTGCATGTTTTATTTCCCCTAATTGGGTCAGCAGTTTCTCAAGGACAAGGAGTGTATCTTTTACTTATTAGGTTTCCCACCCATAATGCATATCTTTGTGCACAACAGGTTGTCAGCACGCTTTTGTTGACCAACTTTTATTTCCTCTGCCCAACCTCCAACATTCCACCCACGCATTAATGACTTTTGAAAACAAAGAGAACAAAGACTCATTGAAGACCTACCGTGGGCTGGGGTCCTTATATATAATATTATTTCAATTAAGCCTCACAACAACCATAAAGAGCAATAACTATTTTTCTCATTGTGGGGAATTGGGACTCTGGGATATGAAGTCATTTTCCCCGAAGATGTCTATCTAACAAGTGATGGGACTAAGATTCAAAACGCAGTCTAATTCCAAACCTATGATTTCCACTCAATTACACATCCCCAGGCCCTGCCCCAGGGTTCACTTGCCCATCCCTTTCATTCCTTTCCTTTTTTTTTCTTTTTTTGACGGGTTTATCTGTGAGTTGCACAACATGGACTTCAGGGAAGCCTGGTTAATGGCCTCATGGAAAAAGGGAGAAGGAAAGTATGGGTTGGGGGCAAATTTTTCTGAGCCCCTGCAGTATGCCAGACTATTACTAGTTTTTTTTAAAATATACATGATCATTTATTGATGCTTCTTAATGTTCTCATTATGTAAATGAGAAGACTGAGGGTTGGGAAGACACATGACTTACCCAGGGTCCACCAGCCACTAAGCAGTGGAGTGAAAACCAGGCCCCAGGACTGTCTAGCATCAAAGTACCAGACTAGAACTGCCTAGGAAAATAGTGCGATTCTACCAAAGAAGTCAGCTCCCTTCTCAGAATTTAGGACTTTGTCCTTATATTATTATCAAGCTTCATGGGCTATAGGTATTTCCTGAGTGGAGAAAGACTCTAAGTCATGAACTTCTGACATTGGGGATGAGGCACTTGTTCTGATGTGGTTCACGGAAGCCCACAGAGAAAGTGCTAGAGGTCACAGGCCAAAATCACAAATCCAGCCATCTCCCAGGGCTTGACAGCCTGTAAACAGGTTGCTCACACATCCTGTAAACAGGTTGCTCACACATCCTGTGTGGTGACAGGAGACCCCAAGAACCACCAGTTCCACTGAATGAGGTTATTCCATCTGAAGACCTTCTCTTGAACAGAAACCTATGCTGAACCATCGTTTTGGTATGGAGCACTCCAGATCAACACTGCCCATAATAGGATATAGTAAATTATTTTTAGGTAAGAGATATCAGGGATATTTTTGTTTCTCCACTTGGAAGTCAGTTATTTGCTTCTGGAAATGTCCCTATTTTCCTCCCCACCCCAAACCCTGTGCTGTTGATAAGTTGACTTTTCCTCCAGGGGTGGGCAGGTGACTCAGCCTGGCCAATCACAACCACGTGTTCCTGATCACCATAGCGCGTCCAGAGGAACCTGCAACCCAGTGAGAGGCATAGGGACTTCTCCTTGGATTCTAGGCAGAGGGGTGTTCTCTCCTTCATTCTTTTGAACATGGTGGGATGCTGGCCTGGGGTTGCTCCCAGCTATTTTGCCTTCATGTGGAGATAGAGAATAAATCACTACAGAGTGGTAAAACAGAGATACAAAATGAAGTATATTGTGTCCTAATGGTACTGTTTGACCTCTGAATCTAGGCTGGTCAAAGCTTTTCAATTCCCTGAGCTGATATTTTTCCATATATATATATATATATATATATATATATATATATATATATATATATTAAACTAATTATTTTTTTAAACTTTTTTGCTGAAGTCAATTTAAGTCTGTTTTCATATCACTTGCAAGAAAAAAAAAAGTCCTGGCACAATGGCTTTTCAAAAAAAAATCATCTTTTGAGTCTTTGGAGCCTCAGAGTTATTGACGTTCTGATAGAACTTATTTTTTCATATCTCCTTCTTGGGGAGGCTTTTATTGATCTCTGTATTATAAACTGACTCCCTCCAACCCAGCAAACCCTGTCCCTCTCCTTTGCCCTATTTATTTATTTATTTTTGGTACTGGGGATTGAACCCAGAGCCACTCAACCACTAAGCTGTATCCCAACCCTTTTTAATATTTTTATTTACAGACAGGGTCTCACTATGTTGCTTAGAGCCTCGATAAGTTGCTGAAGCTGGTCTTGAAGTCATAATCCTCCTTCCTCAGCCTTCTGAGTCACTGAAATGAGCAGGCATACACCATGGTACCCAGCCTCCCTTGCCTTGTTTTTCACTTATCACTATATACTAGGTGATTTATTGTACTTATTTGTAACTTTTATGTTCATTATCTGTCTCATGTAAGTAAATCATCAGGACTATCATAATAACTATTATATTTATTTATCTGTTTTATTCATCGCCCCCACCCCCATATCAGAACAAAGTTCTCTGTTTCCTTCAAAGAACCTGGCACATGGTAGGAACCCAATGTGTTCACTAAGTGAATGAACATTTAGATAAGCAATACAAGAAAGAATTCCAGACACATTGAATCTTCCCATAGTCTTTGGATTTAGACAGGCATGGATTTAAATCTAGGCTCCCTCAACTACTGGTTACTTAATGCTGTGCAAATTACTTCATCTTATTGAGATTTGGTTTCTCACCTAAAAACAGGGTGTAATAATTTCTACTCTCAGGACTATTATGAGATTAGATGAGATTTTGTCATCTAGCACTTGCCTGCCACATGCAAGCTCTTGTTACATACAAATAGGATGGCCTACTAAAATGAAAAATAAACAGTGAATTCCACCATTATGTATAATTATAATGTACTAATAAAATATATGGGAAAAATAAAAATAAAATGGAAATAAAACTCACCAGACTCATGTCTTGCTCTTTTTTTTTCTGTACTGAGAATTTAATCCTGCGGCACTTTACCACTGAACTAAATACCCAGCCCTTTTTTCTTATTTATTTTTTTTATTTTTATTTTGAAAAAAGGGTCTGAATTGCTGAGAATAACCTTGAATTTGGCTATCCTCTTGGATTACAGGTATGTGCCACTGTGCCCAATATCTTGCTTATCTTTTGTAAGTTCATCATGGCTGAGGAACAACTAAGAATATATACATTCAGCCAGATGAGATAGCACACACCTGTAATACCAGCCACTGGGGAGCTGAGGCAGGAGGATCTAAAGTTTGAGGTCAGCCTGGGCAACTTAGTGAGACCCTGTCTCAAAATAAATAAGAAGAGCTATAACTAAGTGGTACAGCACCTTGCATTCAACCCTTAGTAAAACAAACACACACACACACACACACACACACATTTTTTTTGGCCCATTGTTAGCATGCTTACTTAGTTTTACAATGGATGGATGATTCAAGACTTTTCTGGTCTGGAATTCTGGTGGGACACAGAGGATAAATCGCTGGCTTCTGGCAAAAGACAACATGACTTTTATTACCATGTGTTAGGAACTGAACGTTGTTATAGACTAAATATTTTGTTCCCTGAAATTCATTTGGAGATAGAGCCTTAGTGTCCTTATAAGAAGAAACACCAGGGCTAGGGATGTAGCTCAGGGGTAAAGCCCTTCTGCAGCACGTGTGAGGCCCTGGGTTCAATTTCCTAACACTGCAAAACAAAAGCAAAAAACCCCAGAAAAACAATGGATCTCAAAAGACACCAAAGAGCTTGTTTCTCTTTCTCTCTGTCTCTCTCCCTCTCTCTCTCTTCCCCTTTTTCCCTCCCCCCCTACACACACACACACACACACACACACACACACACACACACAAACTCATATCAGAACAAAGCAAGAAGGCAGCCATATACAAGTCTTCAGGAGAAAAGAAATCCTCACCAGAACCTGACCATACTGGCATGGTACTCCAAACTTAGACTTCCAGCCTCCAGGACTGTGAGAAATTAACGTCTGTTGTTCAGCCACCCCATATTTAGTATTTTGCAGCTCGAGCTGACTAAGACACATAGGTACTCTCCCTTCCTCACAGAACTCACAAAAAATGAGAATCTGTATAATTAAATAGTAAAATGAGAAGAAAAAAAACTCAGGACCTGGGAAAGTGCACTTTAGCCCAGGAGGTTTAGGTGAATGGGAAGAACAAGTAGTTCATAAGGTGATAAAGACTTCTAAAACCAAGCTGTTAATTTAGCTGTGAGATGAGAGAAAGGGACATTATAAGGATCAGCAAAGGACAGGTTCGCTCTGTCTAGGGAGTTGAGAAACTTCTAGAGTTCAAGGGTAGCATCAATTATTTAACATTATATCAGGCGTGGCTACTTGACTCCTTCATTATATGATTGATGCCTTAACAAACATGCCCAAGTGAATAAGTTCAAATTAATACATTGAGTCTTCAAAGCAATCATTGAGCTGCCACCCTTTGCTCATCACTTTAATGAAATATCTCTGGTTTTCCCTTTCAAGCTGGTGGCAACTTGTTCGAATAGACTCAATATCTGTGCCCTATGAGAGTGGATGTGAATAAAAGGGAAAAATTTCCCATTATGAAGCCCTTTCAGTATTGTGCTGAGTACTCTCTGACCCTTATCTCTACTCCCCACTGCAACTCATTCTATATAGATGAGCAAGCACAGCTCAGAGAGGTAAAGTAAAATAACTGGGACCCAAAAATCTTCAGTTCTTTTCATTCCATCAGCGTTTCTCAAACTTTCATCACTTGTGTGCTGTGCCACCTTCGCAGTCTTCATCTTATCCTCATAACCTTGATTATTATTTAATATTTTCCAGGAAATTAACTCACTGTATTTTTTTATTTGCAGTGTTAGAGATGGAACCCAGAACCTCATGCATGATATGCAAATGCTCTATCACTGAGCTACACCCCTAGCTCTCACTTGAGTTTAACTTACATAAGTTTAACTTTTCCTTAAGCAATATCCATGAAATTATAGGTTTGATGTGGCTATTAACTGTATGTATGGATTACATATAGTTAATGGACATATACATATATAGTTAATGAACATTAAAATAGCTATGTAACCATTACTTTTTAATTTTATTTATTTATTTGGTTTTGTTTGTTTGTTTTTGCAGTACCGGGATTGAACCCAGGGGCACTCTACCATTGAGTTTCATACCCATCCTTTCTTCTTTTTAATTTTTATTTTAATACAGAGTCTCACTAAATTGCTGAAACTGGCCTCCAACTTGCAATTGTCATGCCTAAGCCTCCCAAGTCGCTGGGATTATAGGGGTGCATCATTGTGCCCAGCTAACTACTATTTTTTAAAATTTAAAAATGACTAACTACAGGCTGGGGCTATGGCTCAGCGGTAACTACGCACATGCCTGGCATGTGTGAGGCACTGGGTTCAATTATCAGCATCATATATAAATAAATAAAATAAAAGGTCTATCAACAACTAAAAAATTTTTTTAAATGAATGAATGCTACCTAACATAACTGATTTCCCACTAATAGTGTGCATAATCAACCTTTGAGTATTCCTGTGCTGTTCCTAGAAGTTAAATGACATGGCTATTCACTAGACAATATGATTTGTCACTATTGTTGGGTTTAAAATAATAGGATTATTCTTCAAGCAAAGATCATCAACTGTTTCCAAAGGGAAAAAAAATAGAAATACAAAAATATTTCAAATAGTCAAAATGCTATCACAAGAGATGTGGCTAGACTCACAAGAGATCTGTAGAAAGGAGATCCAGTTATCTAGACAAACAGGTTTTTTTTCTACTTAAAATAAGACTTTTGTTAATAGCCACACTTCATTTTATTTATTTGTTTTCTTGTGGTGCTGAGGATCGAACCCAGGGCCTCGTACATGCTAGACGAGCACTCTACCACTGAGCTACAACCCCAGCCCAAGCCATACTTCAAATAATGCTATGAGTAGAAACTGGATAAAAGCCTTTGGTCAATAATGATAAGCAGATTAATTCCAAATCATATTTATATAAGGCCTCAAAAGTGCACTATGATGAAACAGAAACATTAAGGTTAATTAAGTCTTTGCACCCATATGATATACTGAGGGAACCCATCTCCCTTCGATTAAACAGCATTAAAAGTAGAAAAGTGTGTGATGAGTTGAGTTTATCCTTGGTGTACCAGTGTAATTCTCTTTGCGGGTTTTTACTGATTGACTTTAAGAATAGGTTTGAGCAGTAATCCCAAGAGAGGAATCGTTTGATCTAACCAAGTGAAAGAGCAATCTCATTAGTTCTAAAGCAAGAAAGACATCATTTACTTATGCCTCTAGCATCTACTGGATGGATGCCTGGTTTTGCTGAGTATTGGGTTCAAAGAAAATCTCCTAAGGTGAGGCCACTGCCCTCAAGGAGCTTGTATTCTAGTAGGGAATGCCAACAAATAAAGCAAAGAATGATAGCTTGTGTTGTCTACACACCATAGGACCCCAGAGAATAAGAATGCAATCAGCTTGTGGACATCAAAGAAGGCTTCTCAGAGAAGGGAAAGCAGTACCAGCTACATTTTAAGGATGAGTTGGAGTTAGTGATGAGGTAATTCCAGTTCAGAGGACTGAGTCACAGATAGGAAAGCACCTTGAAGAGGGGAAATTTGATGGAACTGGGGATCAGGTTGCTCATTATAAACAAGCAATTCAGCAGGGTCTATGTGAAGGCTATTGGGGAAAAGAAGTTCGAGATAGCTAGCGATGGACTAAACGATGACAAACCTGACTCAGGAGTTCATCCTGAGAGCCGTAGTAGCCACTGGAGATTCTAAACAGAGGCCCATGTGGATTTCTCCAGCAGTGGCTGCTCGTCACCATTCTTTCCCTGGACTTTCCCTGGATGCATTTGGCAGCAGATTAACAGCTGCTATCGCTGACTGCTGGAAAACAGGGTCTTGCTGGCTGGCCTGGAATTCGGGTGACTGTAATTACAGATAATGGGCCTCAATTTGCCTGTCAGGAATTTGCACAGTTGACTCTATCACTGGAATTTGAATATTTTACATCCCACTTGTGCACCAAAGTCAGACAGCCGAAGAAGCAGAAGTCCCCTGGGACTTCTACTGGTTCAGAAAGTTGGCCTTGGAAATGGTCTGGGACCTATTGAGAGTGGGCTTTTCATGAGCAAGCCCACACCTATAGAAAAGGGTGAGTCCTGCTGCCAAGGTACCAGGTCTGGGGAGCTAAGGAAGCTGGGCTTGTTGTCACAGTGAGACCACAGCAATTTCCTGGAGATGATGGCAAATCAGAAGGAATATGTTCACCCACTCCTGGTCTTGAATTCAGGCGGATGTTCCCTCCTGCCTCACCACCTGCAGCCAATTTAAAAAGAAAAGAGGTGACTTCAACATGAATTCTGTAGGTCTACTTAGGTCAGTTGTCTTGAATGTACTGCCTCACTGTTGCTTTTGTTCCTTATCACCCATTCTGGTCCAGAGTCAACCAGTTTTAGTTTTCTTACCCTTCTGGTTTTGTCTTCTGTCCCTGTCCCAGCACCAACCTCTCCATTTATCTACATACTTAACAAATATTTATAGAGTCCTTAGCCATATGCCAAGAATATGCTAATGAGTTTATGCATATTAACTCAAGTTTATTCCTGGTAACAAATGTATACAGTAAGTGCAAATAAGGAAGCTATTGTGACACTCATTTTAAAGTCGAGAAAACAAGGCAGGCAGTAGTGGAACTCAGATTTGAACCTGGTATTACGGTATTGCTCCAAAGTTTATGCCATACTACACTTGAACTTGATAAATTTCAACTTGTCTCTCCTTACCAACTGGGATAATTTTTTAACTTGTCACTTTATTTGCACTAGATACTTCACACATGTGATTTCCACTAATTCTTTCAAAAACCCAAAGAGAGGGCTGGGGATGTGGCTCAAGCGGTAGCGCGCTCGCCTGGGATGCGTGCGGCCTGGGTTCAATCCTCAGCACCACATACCAACAAAGATGTTGTGTCTGCCGAGAACTAAAAAATAAATAAATAAATAAATAAATATTAAAAAATTCTCTCTCTCTCTCTCTCTCCTCTCTCACTCTTTCTTTAAAAAAAAAACCAAAGAGATAGATACAGACCACAGAACCAAGTCTTTATACAACTTGTGCAAGCCTGTTCTGCCAGGGAGTGGAGGTGTCGCTGGCTGCTAAGCCAGAACCCTTCATCCCCAGTTTCTTCTGCTTCTCCCAAGACTTGGCTTCTGTGTATTGCCTGATTCTCTCCTGTACTGACTGCTTTGGTAGTATTCTCACAGCCTGAGTCAGTCCCTGGGACCGAACCAGCAAGACACAGACACACCCCAGTCCCCACTCAAGGGGAACCTAAAACATTCTGCCACGATTTCAGAGGAATGAAATCTCAACCTTCAGCCTACTCTCTAAGGCTGCATTCTCACTGGGGCAAAGAGCTGCTCAGTTAAGAAATATATATATATGCCATATCAATAATATTGGCCCTTTACTACATGCTTTCTAAAGTGCCAGATGCTCTATATACAATATTCCTAACCATTAGGACAGCCCTACAAGTAAATGTTATTATTGCTGTTTTACAGATGAAGAAACAGACATTCAAAGAAGTTAAATAACTTGCCCATGGTCGATTATTCAGATACGTTGACTTCAAAATCTATGCTTGTTCTACTATACCTGTACATGTGAACTGGATCCAGGACAAGACTTTTCAGAGCTTGGAGAAGATAGAGAGACAGGAAGAGAATAGGTTTCTACTTGAATTGGTGGGATATTTCTCTTTTCTTCTTTTTTCTTTCTTCCTCCCTTCCTTCTATCCTCCCTTCTTTCCTTTTTTCAATTAAGAAAAATCACACAACTAATAACAAAGCTAGCAGAAGCACTAGACTTGGCCTCCTGTCATTTTTAAAATCCAGGTTCCACCCATACACAATGATGACTGCTGACAATAAAATCCCAACCCAGTGTGAATCAGCACAGAGAAAAAGCAAAAGAGGGCAGGGCTGGGGCTTGGTGCTCAGAGTTAGCCCCAAAGTTATGAGTCAGAGAAGTCTCGGAATAACCTCCCTGCCAAGTTAAGCCCAGGCCAGAGCTTGCCTAGGGGCAGCTGGTTTCCCAAACTGGAGTGGACTGCCCTGAGCAGACAGAGCAGCCCTAACACTAGAGAGAGACAGACTGGGCAGGTTACTGGAATCAGAGTCATTAACCAAACCTCACTGGTGCTACTATGGCAGAAGCAATCCTAAACCACATAGGTTGAAGTGTACTTGTTTAACTCTGCTCTTCACAGGATTCAGGATATGTGTATATAAAGCATTTCAAGAGGGAAGTAGAGATTTATTTGTATTATTAAATAATATCTGAACTGGCCAAAAATAAAATATCAATATGATGAATACATACTATACTAAAAACAAAGGCATGGGTTTGTAGAGAGTTAAATGAAATAAAAAGGGATTGCAAACTTTCGTCTCAGGACTAGGGACATACCTGAGTGATAGGGTGCTCACCTAGCCTACACAAGGTTCTGAATTTCATTCCTGGCACCACAAACAAACAACTACTTGCCTTTCGTTCAGGTTGTTCTCATCATCTCTAGGTCAACCTCTTTCTCTGACTCTGAACTTCATGAGTAAATTCAGGGATCAAGTGATGTCAGAATGAACTTGTGACCCAACCCCAGACAGACCTAAGCTCCCATGGGTCTCCATCATCTGCACTTCTTTTATTCAAATGACAAAACCCAGAAATGTTCTCCTCACCCAGATCCTCTTAGAGGAAAAAAAAAGGTAGTTATATATCCAGGCAACATGAAAAGAACTTTACAATCATGAAGATCTGAAAATTAATTCCAACCCTACAACTTTTGGCAATTTATTTTCTGTACAAGAGAGAAAACAAAATTCACTCTGGAAAGTTGTTGAAAAAATCAAGTGAGAAAATACATGTCAAAGTGCCCAGGGCAGTGTCTGACTTGTGGTTAATTATATCTTGGTCACCCACTTTCCCAAGCTGACTTGTATTAGAATCTCTAGTCTTTCTGTTTGTTTTTTGATAGTGGGAATTGATCCCAGGTGTGCTTTGCCAATGAGCTACATCTCCAGCCCTTTTTATTTTTTAGTTTGAGACAGGGTCTTGCTAAGTTGCTGAGGCTGGCCTTGAGCTTTTCATCCTCCTGCCTAATAGGTGTGTGCCAGCACACCCAGCAAAAGTCTAGGCTTTTTGAGAACCCTAGTGACACCTATTCTTTCTCACATAGGTCTCATTGATCAGAAATGCATTGAAGGGGCCTGGGGGTGTATTTCAGTGGTAGACCACCTGTCCAGCTTATACCAGGCCCTGAGTTTGATCCCCAGCACTGCAAAGAAGAAGAAAAGAAATGCACCGAAAGACATTCTGAGACACTGTATGTTCCAGAAATGCAAATGGGTTATTCAATTATTTTATTTGATAAAAAGTATTGAGCATTGATTCCATGCTGAGGACTGAACTGGGAGCTAGTGATAGATAAATGAGATATTGGAATCAGATAAGAGGAGAAACAGACAAGTAAGACTATTGTTGTGAGATATACCCAGGCAAAAGTAGGGTGCTGAGCACATCCCAGGAAGAGCATCAGTAGGATTCTCAGGAACTTCCTGAGTGTTGGGGGATGGGTGTTGGGAGTAAGGTATGATGGGAAGTGGGGCAGGTTAGAGATTCAAAGGACAACAAGGTACAGCAGGAAGGTGAGACTGTGTCTGCTAGCAGAGGAAACAGTATATGCTAGGTACAGAATATGAAATTGCCAGGCAGGACCATGAGGCTGGGGGCAATGGGAAAGGCAGAGGCTGGGGAGTTGGGCAGAGGTCAAATCACAAAGAGTCTGAGGAGCTCAGCTATGTAATTTGGGCTTAAACATGAAATGTAAGGAGTCTTTGAAGCATTCCAAGCAGGAGGGTAACATGATCAGATTTGCTTGTTTAAATTGCCATGAAAATTTATGTCCACGGATTTGACTTGTTTTTATAAACTCATGATACTACTCAGCACCCTCCCCTTCCGTGGAAGAAAAAATACATCTTTGAGAATTAAAACTGTCAAAGAACCTCATGCTTGATGGGCTTTGGGTTTTGTTTGTTGGTGATGTTGCTGGGGGTGGAGAGGCTGGACTTGAATAGAAGTATTGCTGCTGAGATTTAACCACTTAGCTCTTTTCTTCACCACCAGAGCCAAATCTACATTTCTCATAACATGAGCAGGAATTTTGAGATATTTACCATGCCTGGAGGAGACAATGATCTTGTCTTTGACAGACAGGTTCTGAGAGGCTTCTCAGGCGTGAGAGAGCACAAGGCTGTGCTCTCTGAAATTTATTAGCAGAAGCAGTTTACGACTATAAAGTCTCACTCTTATGGCACACCAATGCTTGCCTTCTATTTCAGGCCCTAACTAAAGCTGTCAGCTTCTCACTTTCAAAAGATTTTAGTTTACTTAATTAAAAAAACATTATGTTTGTGAGAAGTCTACAGAAGTGTCCTGAAAACTCTGACTTTGTCTTTGGTGGCTCTATAACATTTGTTTTTAATCACTGTCACTTTTTTCAATCAAGTTCACAGTCAAGGTTTTTTGAGTTTTAAAGGCAGTTTTTCCTACCAACCAAGATCCATTTACTAGAGGCTCTGTCTCTGTCACCCACACACAACATACCACATCCAACCAGCCCTGGCCAGCAACAGGCAAGATCTGGAAAGCAGAATTAGAAAGTGGATTAAAAGAAAAAAACCTAAACTTTTTTGTGTTGCAATTCTTTATTGCCCTCACTCACTAGAAAGCTTTTCTAATGTGACATTTGTCTTGGCAGATGAAGTGTCACATACTAAGCAGGTGATAAGTGGCATAACTCCGTGGAGGCATTTGGGAAAGTAAGTCAAAGATGCATGACAAGCTGCAATGTGTAACTGTCAGCACGGACAGGCCAAAGTCCCCACATAAAAAGTTATTTGAAGGCTCCTCTCAGACTTGGCAATCCTGAAGTTAGACAGGCAAGGGCTAACTTTTTTTTTTTTTTTTAGGTAAGGGCTAACTTTTAAAATGGTGTGTGTGTATTTGTGTGTGTGTGTGTGTGTGTGTGGAGAGAGAGAGAGAGAGAGAGAGAGAGAGAGAGAGAGAGAGAGAAGGCCGATGAGCACAAGTAAACACAGGGGCTGGCTGCTGTTGTCTTTTCCATTGCTGAATACTTAAAGCTGAAAATCAGAAGGCAGTGTTATATTAAAAAATGAAAAGACAGAGATGGTGATCTTCAAGAGAAAAAGAAAGAGAAGTAAAGCAGATTTCCAAATATACTTGATAGCCACTTCAGCAGTGCAGCTAAAATTACCTCAGCTAGAGTGTCTTGTGTCACAAGCTGTGTTCCTAATGCATGCTGAGGCCAAGTCTACCCCATGTGGAGCTCCAGGCACAGCTCAGCTGGGAATTATACATCCACAGGGGTCTGTAGGTCAAGACTGAGGTGCATTAACAGAGGGCCTCTTCAGGCTAATATCACAGAGACCCATCAAATCCAAATTGAAGCCCAAAAAGGGAAAAAAAAACAAAATTAAATAATCCATTCATAAACCTCAATGAGTTTTCATAAATTGAGTCATATTTGTGCAATTTTAAAAACATTTTCCCAATACCTTATTTATGGCTGAATGAGTCTGTACAGGTAGGCAATTTGGGCATTGGCAAAACACTTGCTTTTTGTTAAGAGAAATGAATGTGAAGATAGAGGAGAGAGGTGAAGAACCAGCTTCTAGCCTGCATCTGTTTCCAAGGTTTTCCAAATCCCAGAGGTCTTGCTTTAAAGCTATATGTATCTATGAGAGCAGCTCCCAAATAAAGTGGGACCCTGCACCACTTAGTATAAGCTGGTGACTAAAAATTTAACTCTTCATGATCAATAAATAGTGGGCTTCAGGGGCTGGGGTTATGGCTCAGCGGTAGAGCGCTCCCCTCACACATGTAAGGCCCTTGGTTCAATCCTCAGCACCACATAAAAATAAATAAAATAAAGTTATAAAAAATTATATATAAATAAATAAATAGTGGGCTTCAATGGAGGGGGTGTTTTCAGGCTGGCCTGCAACATTTGTAGAATTCCCAGGCCCCTAATGCCATAGGAGGATATTCTGGGTGGGATAACCATATCCATAGGGGCAGGGCATAAGGAAACCAAGGGGTATGTTGTGGGCACATAAAACTGCAGAGTCAGAAGAATGTAGATCAGTCTAAATGATTAAGGCTGGTGTCAGAGGTGACCTGAAGATTGTCAACCCAAGAAGTGAAATTTACTGAAGGAAGAAAAGTAGGAAAAGAGATGGAATTGGGAAGGAAGGTGATAAAGATGACCATCTGTTGAGTCTGCCTTCCCAGCATCCATCCACCTGCTTCTGGCCATAGATGGTCAATTCTCTTCTAAGCACACAGCTCTCCCACTATAAGAATTGTAATGCATTCCACTGTCGTGTATTTAAAAAAATAAAATCAATTAAAACAAGGAGCCATCCTTGATTCTTGCAAGCAAAAGTTATTTCTGTATGTTGTGAGCTTCCTTTGCCGTTTTTTGTGGTTGTTGTTGTTTTAAGTTATTGGCGCAGCCAGCTCTTGTAAACCCAGCTCAAGTCACTAACCTGGATCTCTGGACCCAAATTTTCCATGTTCTTTTTTTCTTTTCTTTCCTTTTTTTTGGGGGGCTGGGGGGAGCAGTAACCAGGGATTGAACTCAGGGGGCATTCTAACACTAAGTCACATCCCCAGCCCTATTTTGTATTTTATATCAGGGTCTCACTGAGTTGCGTAGCACCTCGCTTTTTTATTTACATATGACAGTGGAATGCATTACAATTCTTATTATACATATACAGCACAATTTTTCATATCTCTGGTTGTATACAAAGTATATTCACACCAATTCGTGTCTTCATACATGCACTTTGGATAATAATGATCATCACATTCCACCATCATTTCTAACTCCATGCCCCCTCCCTTCCCCTCCAACCCCTCTGTCCTATCTAGAGTTCCTCTATTCCTCCCATGCTCCCCCTCCCTACCCCACTATGAATCAGCCTCCTTATATCAAAGAAAACATTTGGCATTTGTTTTTTTGGGGATTGGCTAACTTCACTTAGCATTATCTTCTCCAACGCCATCCATGTACCTGCAAATGCCATGATTTTATTCTTTTATTGCTGAGTAATATTCCATTATTGTATACATGCCACATTTTTTTTATCCATTCATCTAGGTTGGTTCCACAGTTTAGGTATTGTGAATTGGGCTACTATAAACATTGATGTGGCTGTGTCCCTGTAGTATGCTGTTTTTAAGTCCTTTGGGTGTAGACTTAGCACCTTGCTTTTGCTGAGGCTGTCTTTGAGCTGTGATCCTCCTGCCTCAGCTTTCTGAGCAGCTGGGATTACAGGCGTGTGCCACCACGTCTGGCATTCAGTTTTTCTTGAGCCAGTGAATCAGAAAAATCTTAACTGAAAAGGTATATAATGCCCTGAACACCGTGTCAAATGCTCTCAGGACTGAGATAAAGATTTGAGAGGGCTGGGGCTGTAGCTCAGCGGCAGAAAGCTTGCCTAGCATGCATGAGGCACTGGATTCCATCCTCAGCATCACATAAAAATAAACAAATAAAATAAAGGCATGCTGTCCATCTACAACTACAAATAAATAAATATATAAATATAAGCTAGATAATAAAAGATTTGAGAGCCATTCACATGGTTAAAATAAAACATTTAATACTTTTTTTCCTTGGTGTCAGATATTGTTCTAAGCGACTTTATATTTTTTTCTTTCCACCTCATGACAACTCTGTGAATTAAGTACTATTTACATTTGTATTTTACATATAAGGATACTAATGAAGACATAGATAGTTTAGTGATTGGCATGGTAACAACAAGATGATTCCAGTGAAACCTGCTTCCTGATATTCATCCTCATTTCATCCTCTCTTCTTGTGTTTGGACTGGATTTACTGATTTCCTTCTAAAGAATAGAATAAGGTAATAAGCAAGTCCCTGGGTTCATTTCCCAGCAAAACACACACACACACACACACAAGAAGACAGAAGTGGTTGTATGTAACTTGGAGACTACATAAATACAATTGGATTTTCACTCTCATTTCTCTGTCTGTCTCTGATCACTCACTTTGGGGAAAACACATTGTAGCCAGCACTATAAAATGTCTCATAAGGTAACTTAAGTCTCTGGTCCCTACTTACAGGAATGGCCTTGGAACTGGACCTTCCAACCCCAGTCAAGTCTTTGCTGACTGCATCTCCTACAGAGAGTTTTGTTTTCCCTCATGAGAGACCCTGAATCACTCCTGGCCAAAAACAGATCTGATTTTTTTTTTCAGTGTTGGGAATCAACTCTGGGCCTAGGACACGAGGCTAGGGAAGTCCTCTACGACTGAGCTAATCCCTAGGCCACAGCTGAGTCTTAGTCAAGGAACTCAAAGATTACTCAGGATGAATTTCAGAATTACTATGGAGCAGTGATGCTCTGGTGCCTTTCATTTCCTCTTTTTTCCAAACAGGAATGTCTACAGAGATTATCCTATGCCTGCTCTACCATTGTACATTGTGTGTATGCGCATGTGTGCATGCATGTGTGCACATGCATTGGACAGTGTAGATAACTTGCCTATTATTACACAGACGTCACAGGTTTTAATGATTAAGATGAACTATACTTGAGCTATATATAAGGAATATGCCTAAAAACACTCATTCATAGCTTGATCCCATTACATTAAAAATTTCTGGGCTTTGGACTATTATAATGGGCTGCGATTTTTGAGGGCCTTAAGAGGTGGTGAAAATATTTTACATGTGGGAGGGAGATGAGTCAACAAGAGGGCAGAGAAAAGACTGTTATAGTTAACCTCCGAGATGGCTCCTGATGCACCTCTCTTCCTAAAGTTCAGTCCTTTGAGCAATCTTTACTCTTTATGTGTGGAGTGCCCTTACTGACTTGCTCCCAGCAAAAAGGACAGGGCAGAAGTGTTGGTAAGTGTTGGTACATGAGCTGAAGACTGTGCCATAAATGTAGCCTCCCCACTTTCGTCACCTAGTGTGTTAGTCATCTTTCTGTTGCTATGACAAAATACATGAAAAAAGAACAAACTTAAAAGGGAGAAAGATTTATTTTGGCTCATGGTTTCAGAGATTTCAGTCCATGGTTGCTGACCCATTGATTTGGGGCCTATGGCAAGGCAGTACATCATGGTGAAAGTGTGTAGTAGAGGAAATGGCTCATGTTTTGGCAAGGGGGAAGCAAAAAGAGAGAGAAAGGGGGTGGGGTCCTGCAAGGACACACCCTCAATGATCTAACTTCCTTCTACTAGGCCCCACCTACTAAAGGTTCTACCAACTCCCAATAACACAATAGGCTGGGGACCAAGCATTTAACATATAGGTCTTTGGGGGGCATTTAAGATTTAAAACATAACACTCTGCCTGTGAGAAGCCACACTGTGAATAGTCCTGAATAGGGGCCCAAATAGCAAGAAATTGAAATGTCCTGCCAACAGCCAGGCAAATGAGCTTGGAAGAAAATCCTCTGTCTCAATCCAGAGGCTACAGCTCCAACTGCCAGGTTCACTGAAACCTCAGCAGAGACCTTGAGCCAAAACTACCCCTCTAAGTGGTCCGTATATTCCTAACCCTCAGAAACTTTGTAAGATCAATTAAACTAAATTTGGGAGTAATTTGTTAATACAGTAATTAATAATAGGCACACATTCTGTGATCCCATCTAAACAAGCTCTCCGGAAGACAAATCTTAGCTAGCTGTCACTCGGAATGCTGACCAGGGGTGGAAAATGACTGGGCAGGGGCCAATGAAACTTCTGGAGTTCACAGAGGTATTCTCCATCTTGTTTGTGTAGGTGGTTATACATTTGTCACACATTGAATTGTGCACTAAAAATGAATGTATTAGTGTACATTTTACCTTCGTAAATTGGTTTTAGGAAAAGTGGGTAAGTGATGAAGAAGTGGGGGTCAGTAGGCTAAAAAGTGAGGTGGTAAAGGCAAGAAGAGAAATGGAACAGTGTCTTAAGAATGTATCTGGGTCAGGAATTTTATTTGTTCATTTCTTAGGATAAAAGGGGCTTGAATATGTTTGAAGGCAGTGGATGAGGAGTTTACATCTTTTAAAGATGTAAAAGAAAATGTTCAAATTATAAAGTAAAATTCTGGAGGAACTGAAATGACATGAGACAGGAGGGTAAGATAGTGTAATACTTCCTGGAGAAGATGGCTAAAGCTATTTAAGGCACTTAGATATTTCCAATGTTCTCTATTCAGTAGAAGATCTGTTTACACAACAAGCGCTAGAGGCTATTTGAGTTGAGGAAGGAAAGAATTTAATATAGTTTTTGTGCAAATTGACACTGCAAAGTCAATTACTTTTGGATTTTCTGTGAAGGTGTTTAGTATTATTCTGTCAATATTAAGACAGTGACTCCCTGGAAGTGCTTTGAACAAGCAAGGACCCCTGTCAGGGTTGTACTTTAAGAAAATCAGTAAGGGGCTGGGGATGTGGCTCAAGCGGTAGCGCGCTCGCCTGGCATGCGTGCGGCCCGGGTTCGATCCTCAGCACCACATACAAACAACGATGTTGTGTCCGCCAAGAACTAAAAAAAAATATTAAAAAAATTCTCTCTCTCTCTCTATCACTCTCTCTTTAAAAAAAAAGAAAATCATTAAGTTTCAGAGGGAAATACATATAGTTTGGAGATATTAGAAGATAAGAAGCTGGCTTTACCGTAATCATTTAGTCAAAACTGGATGAATGGACCCAAGAAATGCAGGAAAGGGAAACTGGACTCAATCTGTGGTGAAATTAAAAGGCAAAATGCTAGAGATGACTGAGTGGAATTGAGAGAAGGGGAAAGCCAGAAATGGAGCAGGTGGGGGAAAAAGAACTCACTTTTGGAACTGAGACTGTGGTTTAGCAGGCTGTACAAGTCAAGAGGTGGGAACGTAGGCTGACACTTCCTAGGAGTGATCTGATCTGGTTGGTGTGGGATTTGGGAAGTATATATTTGCTATTCTTTGTTTAAATTTTTTTTAGTTGTGGATGGACACAATACCTTTATTTTATTTGTTTATTCAACCCAGTGCCTCACCCATGCTAGGCAAGTGCTCTACCACTGAGCCACAACCCCTCCTACATTTCTATTCTTGACTAAGGAATTAAGACCTTTTGAAATGGATAGCGGTGTGAGTGTTCTATTCCTAAATATCATAGACTCGGTGTCTCAAACAATAGACATTTATCTCTTAATTACAGAAGGTTGGGAAGTCCAAAATCAAGGCGCTGTAGGTTTGTTTCTTGGCCTGGGTCTCCTCCTCTCTTGCAGACAGTTACATTTTTGCTGTACCCTCTCATGATAGAGAAAGGAAACTCTGTGTCTCTTCTTCTTCTTATCAAGCCACTAATCCCATCATATATGGGGGACCACCATAATAACCTCATCTAAATCAAATCACCTACCCAAGGCCCCAACTCAATACCATCACATTGGGGGTTAGTGTTTGGACATATGATTTTTGAGGGGATACAAACATTCCGCTCATTACAGTGGGGTAAATGTTAAATGATGCTTCAGAATATCTGTCCTGTTATTTCTGAAAAATTAGTTGAAGAGATTTGGGCAGTGTTTCTTAAATTGTATCCCTAGTGCAATATGATGAATCAATGCATTTTCTGAGAGCAATTGATTTCATGGTCAAAGAAATTTGTGAAATATAGGATTAAACAAAGCTAAATAGCTTTATTCTTTATATTCTCCAAACCCTAATAGATGATGCTACTGTGCACAGTGAAGCCTCAAGAGGAAAGGAATATACAATAAAGCATTTCTTCTACTTATTACAACATGCAAAGCTTTTTCTAATTAAAAGTTTCAGGAACAAATGTTCCAAGGAAAGTACCTTAGGAAAAGTCTGGGTTAAGCTGTGAAGAAAGTGCAGTTGCCTGCAGATATGGATTTATCTTCTTTAATAATTAAAATTCTATGCTTTTAGGAAAAACATAATGTATTAAAGGTGAAAACAAATTTTTTTTAAAAAAATTTGCCCAGGAAAACCTGAGTTTAGGCCTCACATTAGTTATTGGAGTCCATTTCTATTAAATGGTGTTTAGGGCTTAAAAAACATGGTGTTTCTCTAACTCCATCTTCAGAAACCTACCATTATAAATAATTGGGGATAATTATGAGAGCAGCTGAATAAACTGGAAAAGGCTGTGTATAAAGAGAAGAGCAATAGGAGGAAATGTGCAGTACTTCAGCCAGCCCATAAATCTCTGCAGAGACAGAGAAACAGTCCCCATCTTCTTTAAACTGTTACTTATATTTAGAGTAAATCCTAAACCAAAACCCAACCAAATCAAAATAATGTCACCCCAAAAAAGTGATTCTGACTTTTGTTTATTTTTATTTTGGGGGGTTATTAAGAGGGAATCTCTAGATTAATTTCCTTGGACTCCAGACTGAGAAGTACGGCAATAACTTTGTCTGAGGTCAGGGTGGTCCATTAATCCCAAGGCTTTTGTGATTCTCTTCCTTCCATCAACCCTTCAGCCCTAACCCTTCTACCACTGGAAATATAATGGCTTTAGAAGGTTAATGTGGCCCCATGGGCAGATTTAAATAAACCTATTGCTGGAAGGATTGTTATAGAGAAAAGCAAGGGTTTCAGAAATTAAATAAATTGTTCGATCAATAAATGGTACATCTGGAGTACATTAATTGAAGGCTGGGGAGCCTCTGGGGGCAGAAGGCCTGGGTGGCTGCCATTTCTATTGAGGAGGTTAACAAAAGACAATATGCACTCTTTATTGGAGATTCTCTATTATAATCGTGGCAAGGTGCATGGTTCCCTGAATTTCTCTAACACTGACTTTTTCTGCAAATAATATCCTAGATTGTTTCATTGTCTTTAAAGGGGAAAATGGAGGAAGGAGTTAATGTGGGCAGAGCACTTGTACTGTGACAGACAACACACTGAAGGGTATGCCCAGGTTGTTTTATGTATTTGTTGTAGGGTGACTATCTGACTACTGATCCCTTCAAACGAAGAATTTTGAATATCCAAAATTCAGGAATAATCCTGATTGCTTCTAATAGCCAGGTCTTTCTGTTTCATATGGAAAGAACTTCAATCAGAGAGGTTAGGCACACATAAATCAGTACAACTGTTCTGGGATTCTACTTGTAACTGAATTCCCTATTTGTAATTTAAATTCCCTAAAAATGTTTATTATTGCCTGATCTGGTGCTACACTTTGGATCTTAAATTTCTCCCAAATCCCCCTGTGTTCAAGGCTTAGAACTCAGCTTGGTGCTGTTGGGAGGTGGTAGAAACTTGAAGAGGTCTTAGGGCATTGGGTTAGTCAGCTTTTTGTCACCGAGCCCAAAATACCTGACAAGAACAACTTAGAGAAGGAAAAGTTTATTTTGGGTTTATGGTTTTAGAGATCCGAGTTCATGGTTGGCTGGCTCAATTGTTCTAGGCCTGAGGTGAGGCAGAATGTGATGGTGGAAGGGCATGACAGAGGAAAACTGTTTAGCTCATGGCAGCTGGGAAGGAGAGAGAGAGAGAGAGAGAGAGAGAGAGAGAGAGAGAGAGAGAGAGAGAGAGAGAGAGAGAGAAAACCAAGGGTACACCCTATATGATCTATTTCCTTCAGCCATACCCCACCTGCCAATAGTTACTATCCAGTAGTTCATTCAAATTATTAATCCATCAAATGGATTAATCCTCTGATGAGGTCACAGCTCTCATAATCCAATATTTTCACCTCTGAACAATGTATGTTGCCTAACGCATGAGTTCTACAGAGGGAATTTTTAGATCCAAGCCATAACACTCATTGAGGGCCTGCCTTGTGGAATCTTGGTCTCTTTCTCTCTTTTGTGTCCTGACTGTGAGGTGAGCTGATCTCCACAGGCCTGAAAGCAATGGGGCTAACAGATCATAGACTGAAACTTCTAAAACTATGAGTCAAAATAACTTTATCTCTATATAAGTTGATTATCTTGGGTATTTGTTACAGTGACAGAAAGCTGACTAACGTAGCTGGTAATAATGATAAATGTCATTCACTGTACATATTCCCTGTCAATCAGTATATAATTCTAACCTACTTTTAAAATTTTGTGCCTGCAGAGTTTCTGAAATGCATTATAGGAATGTATTCTGGACATGGATCTGTTGATTAAGTGGCTCTTTATCAAGCATCTACTTTGTAGGTAGGCTAAGTGCTCACAGTTCTAAGTAGAGTGAGAGGGTATGTGAGAGAGCCAGAGTAAGGGAAGATCTAGTGCATGTACTATTCTAAATTAGATTTGGTGACTTTCCCTTAGTTTTCTATTCTTGGGAGATAAACTGCATCAATCAGTAGCTATGAGATTTGGATCGAGTTATTAATCTCCCTAAGCCTATGTTATTTGTTAAAAGGGGATAACAGTGTCAGTCTAAGGGGTATTGTAAAGAATAAATGAGATAAAAATCCATCAACTACTGGGTGTGTAGCTCAAGTGGTAGAGCCTGTGCCTAGTGAGTGCAATGCCCTGGATTTGTCCCTGGTCCCATTTAAAAAAGAAAAAAAAAAACTAAACAACCTGACTTTTGTTGTCGGGTACAGTAGCCACTACCCTTTTAAGCACTTGAAATGTGTCTAGGGCTGGAGGTGTGTCAGTGGTAGAGCACTTGCTGCCTACCAACATGAAAGCTTGCTAGTCTGAATTGAGAAGAGATGTAAATATAATACATACTCTGGATTATTTTAAAAACTCAGTGTAATAAAAAGAAAGCAAAATACCTCATTAATAAATTTTTATATTGAGTATACATCAAAATTATAACATTTGGGATACATATCCATATATAAAAATATATGTGGGTACATATATGTACATATATCCATATACACATATACATGGTTAACTAGGATATTATTGAAAGTAATTTCACCTGTTTTTGTGCTGAAACGTGGTTATCTTTAAAGGCACTTACACATTTGAAAACTTTTAAAAATAAAATTTTGCCTATCTGTTTCCCTCGATACTGTAAGCTACTTTAGGACAGGAACCTTGTTTTTCACAGGTAACTCCAGGACCAAACCTAATTCCTGGCACACAGTAGAGGTTTTTTTTTGTTTTTTTTTTTTTTTTTGAGTACCAGGGATTGAACTCTCAAGGGCACTTGACCACTGAGCCACACCCCCAGCCCTATTTTGTATTTTATTTAGAGACACGATCTGACTGAGTTACTTAGTGCCTCACTTTTTGCTGAGTCTGGCTTTGAACTCGAAACCCTCCTGTCTCTGCCTCCCAAGCCACTGTGGTGTGTGCCACCGTGTCCAGCCACAGTAAACTTTTGACAGCTATTTGCTAATTGAAAAAAGAGGCAGCTGTGGCACTGAACAGGGATCATCAGATGCTTATGGATGGTGTATCAGTTAAGATTCTTGTGAATGTGAGTAACAATAACTTTTGTTATTGGCTTTATTGGCTTATATAATTGAAATATCTACATTTTGTTCCATCTTTAGGAAGTACTGGACTCAACAGTTCAAACAGAGTCACCAAGACATTGTTTTCTTCATGTTTCCTACTTTTCCACTGTGCTGGCTCTATCCTAAGAGGTTCTTTCCTCATGGTGATAAGATGGCTATCAGACATATCCTTCTTAATCCTGTCAAGGCAAAGACTCCAGTCAATGAAAACACTGATAATTCAAAGAAAGGGTAAAATTTGCTCCCATTGCCCCTGGTTGACATATTTAGGATCATGTGACCAACCCTGAACTAATTTCTATTGACTGTGGATAGGATGCATTGATTGGCTCAAATTTGGGTCCTATGGTAAGACCATGGACTGTGGTAGAGTTGGCTTCACACCAAACAAGGGGCTCAGAGAATTTCCCAAAGCAACCTCAGGATACTATTTCTATCACAAAGCAATAAAATGTCCACTGCTGCACAAGAAGAACCCTGGGACAAGTTTGTTCCAGTGCTTCTTTTGCAAAACTAGACATATTAGGAACCATGGCTCTCCACAGAAGTTTCTGTTCTTCCAATCGTGCTTCCAATTATTTTTCTTTCCTTTGTTATTTCCAGGGTCTCTATAAGATGGGACGTATCCTTGTTATATTAAATCAATTAGAAAGATACTGGAGAGACACAAAATCCTATGATAGCTTGATAAGGCCTTGACCTCTTTTCTGGCTTGTAAGCTTAAGGGAAGTGAGAAAATTATTAAACCTGAAATCTCTTTCTGTGAAATGGGACATTCTCTGAAGAGATATTTGGTGCACCTTAGAAAAACAAATCTTCAGTATCAGGGACATTCAGTTTGAGGGCACCTCATGGGAGTTCTTTTTGTACAAATTCATTCATGTGAAACTTATTACTGAGTCCTCACTGTGTACTAGATGCAGAAGATGGAGGAGTAAACAAAATAACAGGGAGATTACATTATAATGGGGGACAAAACCAAAATACACATACAAAATAAATAAGATACTTTTAGATTGGAAAAAATGCTATGAAAAAAAAATTGAGTAATATTAAAGAGAACTAGGTGAGAGTGGACCTCTTTATTATTGATTTCATTATTTTCTTCTTGTTTAACATGCAATATTAACATGTAATAATTAACACATAATAATTGTATACCTTTGTGGGGTGCTGTGTGATAATTTTTAATACATGTATATAATATGTAATGATCAACACAGAATAATTAGCAATTCCATTTCCTTACCATTTCCTTTATGTTTGGCACCTTTGATCGCCTCTCTTCTTGTTTTTCTCAAATATATAACAAATTATTGTGAACTACAATTACCCTACTGTGCTACAGAACATTATGACTTATTGTTCCTATCATTCTGTATTTTGTGACTTGTTATCCAACCACCCTTTATTTCCTTGCCCTTCCCAGCCTCCAGTAATCATTAGTCTACTTTATTCTACTTGAGGTCACATATGAGAGAGAACATGCAGTATTTGTCTTTCTGTGCTTGGCTTATTTCACTTAATATAGTGACTCCCATTTCCATCCATTTTGCAAAAAAATGACAGGATTTCATTCTTTTTATGGCTGAATAATATTCCATTGTCTTTTTCTAATCATCTGTTAGTGAACATCTCAGTTTATTCTATATCTTGACTATTATGAGTAATGCTACAATAAACATGGGTATATAGGTATCTCTTTGATATGTTAATCTCATTTCCTTTGAATAGATACCCATAAGTGGGACAGTTGGATCATATGGGATTCTATTTTTTAAATATATTTTAATATCTTTATTTTGTTGTTTATTTTTATGTGGTGCTGAAAATCTAACCCAGTGCCTCACATGTGTGAGATAAGCACTCTGCCACTGAGCCACAACCCCAGCCCTATTCTATTTTTAGTTTTAGCTTTTTTCAATATGGGTGCTTGAACCCCAGCAGTGCTTTACAATTGAGCTATATTCCCAGCCCTTTTAATTTTTTTATCTTATGTCAGAGTCTTGCTAAGTTGCTCAGGCTGATCTTGAACTTGCAATTCTCTTGCCTTAAACTCATGAGTGGCTGGGATTGCAGGTGTATGCCAAACATCCTACTGTTTTTTAGTTTTTTGGGGGAGCCTCCATACTCTTTTCCTTAATTGCGGTACGATTACATGTGAGAGTGGGTTACTCTAGATAGGTTGGTCAGGCAAGTGGAGTTGTAGCAGGTTCTAGTTGCTACAAGGAAGACATGTTTTAGACAATAGTAATGTGTATTGGAAAGAATTTCAAGGACTGTATTTATGACTCATTGTTATTTAAAATGTTTATTGTGACGTTGGTTTCTGTTCTATGGACAGTGTAAAGCATTCCAACAGAGGATTTCAATATATATTTTAATTTTTTTACACCCATGTAGTTAATTACTAAATATAATAGTCTTGTCATGACACTGATTCAATGTCTTTCTAAAAGCGTACTGCATAAAGTTCTTCTATTTAAAATAATCTTGGTAAACTTCCCCAACACGGGAAATTAAAATTCCTTGAGGGTGATTGCAGGTTCCATTGGAAATTTATGTGTAACCTGTTTGGGTGGAAAAGCTGTTGTCTTCAGAAACTTTGGTATAGTTGACCATTGAAAGGGTCATCCAAGCAAAGTTATGGAATTACTTGGTTATAAAAATGATTGTTGGGGGCTGGGATTGTGGCTCAGTGGTAGAGCGCTCGCCTAGCATGGGCGGGTCCCAGGTTCGATTCTCAGCACCACATAAAAATAAAGGCATTGTGTTGTGTCCATCTACAAAAAATAATAAAAAAAAAGATTCTCTCCCCCCCCCCTTTAAAAAAATTTAAAAAAATGATTGCTGGGCTGAGGATGTAGCTCAATGTTACAGCTCATACCTCCCATGTGGGTGGCCCTGGATTTGATCCCCAGCACTGTCAAAAAAGATACACACATACACACACAAGCATCATCTGGGAACTTGTCAGAGATGCAAATTCTTGGGCCCCACCCCAGACCTCCTGAATCAAATGCTGGGGGTGGGGGTTGACTTTAGCAATCTGTTCTAACAAGCCCTCTGGAAGATTCTAAGATACATTCAAGTTCCAAGAACTTGAGCCTGAGGCAATAAAGCTGCCCAAAATGTATGCAGGAGTTACAGTGAAGAATACAAGTAAGTTATTGCCTGATAGCTTTGATCTAGAGCTTCCTCAGTTGAAAATCAGGAACTAAACATTTAGTGATGAGATTTAAATGGCAGAGTAGTATGTGAAAGTGCCCTACACGGTGTAGGTACTCAAAATATATTCGTTTCACTCCATTTTCTCCACCTTCACTCCAACAACTCCCAACCATCTGTTTATTTACCTTCTTTAAGCAATGTATAAGAGTCCCCAAACCATAACATTTTCATTAGACTTAAAAACATTTTCATAAGTCTTCAATGCTCCTCACAGTTTTTCACTTCTACCCAGAGGCTGGAAATTCTCCTAAGAACAACAGTCAGATTGGATTAGGGTCCATCATTTTTACTTAACTGCCTCTTTAAAGGCCTTTCTACCAATACAGTCATATTCTCCATTGATTTGGATTAGATTGAGTGGGCATCTCACTTGGTTGGATTTTTCCTTCTTTTATCTCTTCCCTGACTTTGATCCCTTTTCTACTTCTTTTATGCCAATGCTCCATCTTGTTCTTATTTCCTCAGTCCAGTCCCCTGTTGGGAGGAGGGACCAGAAGTCAACACTGACAGGTAAAGGCTGGAAAAACACCTGTATTTAAGTGGCACATCTGACTGTCCACTCCTTCCTTCAGACCTTTTGGTATCTCTGGAAGCCAAAGAGACCATATCTGAGTCTAAGACCAAGGTGCCAGCCGAGTATAGAGGCACACACCTGGAATCCCAGAGACTTGGGAAGCTAAAGCAGGAGAATCAAAAGTTTGAGGCCAGGGCTCAGTTGGTAGAGTGCTTGCCTTGCATGCACAAGGCCCTGGGTTCAATCTCCAGCACCATGAAAAAGAAAAACAAAACTGTTGTTCAGTGGTAGAGCACTTGATTCTCAGCACCTCACGTAAATAAATAAAAATAAATAAATATTCATCAACAAATAAAAAAAACTATTTAAAAAAAAAAAGTTTGCGGCCAGCCTCAGTAATTTAGTGAGGCCCTCAGCCATTTAGTGAGACCCTGTATCAAAATAAAAAAAATAAGGGCTGAGGATGTGGCTCAAGCGGTAGTGTGCTCGCCTGGCATGAGTGTGGCCCGGGTTCGATCCTCAGCACCACATACAAACAAAGATGTTGTGTCCGCCAATAACTAAAAAATAAATATTAAAAAATAAAAATAAATAAATAAATAAAAGGGCTGGGGATGTGGCTCAGTGGTTAAACACCCCTGGGTTCAATCCCTGGTATAGAAAAAAAGTATCAAGGTGCAAAGGATTGGTGTCTTCTAAGACCTTCCCTTGGTCACTCTCTTTCTGCCTCTTACATGGATGTCCCTCTGTGCACGTGTGCACACATCCCTAGTGCATCTCAATTTGTGTACAAATTTTATCTTCTTCGAAAAACACCAGTCAGATTGAACTGACCCCAATGGTCTCATTATTACAATCACCTTTTGAAAGACCCTGTCTACAAATACAGTCACACTCCAGGTCTCAGGGTCTAAGGCTTCATTCTATGAATCTGGGGAGTGACCCAATTCTGTCCATAAGAGAGATAATAATAAAACCTACTTCACTGGGTTATTTTGAGAACAAAAGAGATAAAGAGTGTGAAGGTGTTCTGTAAACAGAAATGTCTGTGATCATTGCTACTGAGGAGCTGGTGTGTGCTGGAGGTGTGTGGAACCTTGTTACCCTCCTCGGAAGGAAAAGACACAACTCTCTGCAGTGGGGCTGGATCAGTCCCCACAGTCTAGACAGGTGAGCGATTGCTGGCAGGCCTCCCTGTAGACTGGGCACGCCAAGGCTGCAATGGGCATCGCCTCAGGCTCCTCTCTTGCCTCCAAATTTCCATGGACATGGGCCATGTGGCCTTGGCGGCTCAGGCACCCAAAGTCCAACAAAGCCAGGCACTGATCAGCTCTTCTAAGCGCTCCGCTGGGATTGGTCACACAGATGAAACATGGCTCTTGGCTAAAGCACAGTTTAGAAACACTGCAGTCTGAAAAGGCCCAGGTTGGAGAACTGGAAAGAACCCCAAAGACTGTTTCCTGATCTTTTGCAGGGGAGGCGGCTCTGGGGTTCCTTGGGCATAAAAAGGAAGGGAGACTGTAACTGGCCAAACTGGATCCCTCTTGCCACCATGTTCCCATCTGGCTCTCAAGGCAGCAGGCCCTCAGGTATCCCAACCATAACTAACCTGAAGAATAATTTGCAACTAATGCTTCCTTTAGAGATCCTGGGGCAGGTACAAGGACAGAGGCAGAGGGCCCCTTGCTGGCAACAAACAGGCCGATGGGTTCCTTCCTTGGCATTCTGTAAACCAGTGCAGCAAGGCACCCTTACAACACTTTGCAAAGCAAAGAATGTGAGCCCTGGACAGACTTGGATCTGAATCCTATTCCTAGGCCACTCACTGGTCACTTGGGGGAAATTGCTTAACTTCTCTGAATCTATCCTTTATATGAATGTAGAGATAATCACTCACTGACAGGGTCGATGTGAGTTTAGAAGTGATGCCATCGGTGCCCGGGCTGGATCCCACTGGAGCTGCATGGGGAAGGCCCCCAGGAAACAGTTGCTGTCATTGTGATTTTATGTTTCCTTAGAAAGGGATGTCCTCAGGAAGTTCTGTCTTTGCTACATAGGGTGAGTGCATGGCCTTCCGTAGATGGTAATTAATGTAACTCACAGAAGGTAACAGAGAAGGAGGAGGACGAGGGCATGGGGGAGAAGCGATGGGTAGGACAAGGAGGAGAGGGCTCTCAGGAAGAGAAGAAGCAGAGATATTGTAAAGGGCAAAAGACACTGAGATGTTGAGACTTGAGGATGACTGCCCCTCCTAGCAAGTGAAGTGCCCCTACTTTTTTTTTTAATCGAAAACATGAAGAAAGCCCAGTCATTTGCTTGAAAAATGAGTTCCTTACTTTCTGTGCTGCTGCTGCTGCTGCTGTGTGTGTGTGTGTGTGTGTGTGTGTGTTTGTGTTGTGGTGGGGGTGGGGTTGTTCCTGAGAGAAGCAAGGAGCAGAGTGGGCTCTGGAAAACTTTTATGCATGGATTTAATATCCCTGGTCCTGCTGGGCATCAACTCTCTGTTGCATAGGAACTAAGGTTTCTTCTACTCTCAGGGGCAAGGCTTAAAGGTGACCTGAGGGCTTCAAGTGGGCTTTGACTCTGCATGATCCTGCTGCAGACAGGTAGGAAGCAGAAGCAGCCAAGAGTTTTCTGGGGAGAGAGCAACAGCAGGGATGGAGAGAGAGGGAACCAACGGCTGACTCTGCAGGCAGGGGCTGGAATTTTGGACTCTGTTTTGGCTTTGTCTAGTCATGTGACCTTGAGCAAATACAACCCCTTCCCTCCTCAGGGCCTCAGTTTCCCTCCACTGAGGGTAAACATACTCTATCATTAAGGGTATTTGAGTTTTTCCAGCCAAGGTGGGGGTTGGTTTCCGGACTGACTGGGTTGAGAGCAGATTGGCAGCAGTCCTCACGCTGAGCAGAAGACTGAACATTCGGTGCAACCTGACACGGAGGGAGGCCTGCTTGTGTGGGAGTGGGTTGGGAAAGTTGTGACCCCCACCCCATTCCATGTGGCTCATCCTCTGGGGTTGGCTAGGCCTCTGATGAAGGAGCAGAATATGGGGGAGGAGGGCTTCTAAACCTCTGTGGAGGAGAGTCAGGTGCTTCAGAAGGGAGGGGGTGTGTGTCTAAAGAGCTGCATGGTAGAAAATTTCTCAGGAAGAAAGGCTCTGCTGGATATGGCTGTGCACCAAGGGTCTGATTTCATCATGCCTGTGGGAGAATCCAAGGGTGAGATGTCTGGTGAGGCTCGGAGGCTGTGGAGCTACAGGAATTTGACCTGGTGGTTCCAGTGAGGACAACTGCTGGGCACAGACTCTGGGGCAGGTCTGGAGCTTGGCAAAGTTTTTATTTGTTTTTGATTCTTATGGCAACACTGTTCGAAACTACTATCTCAACATAAAAACAAACCTCGAAGTCCAGGGAGGCCAAGAATCTTGCCTAATATCACACATTTGGTGTGGGGTAAAGCCAGAATTCAAACCAGACTGTCTGACTCAAAGAAGAGACTCAGATTAAAGGTAAGGAGGCAGAGACAAAGTGCCTTAGGGTGATAGGACATCTGCAGAGTGGGAGGTGAGTGTGGAGTGGGGTGAGCCTGTTCTCCACTCCTCTCAGGAAGATGTTCTGGCAACGTGATCTTAAAAGGAAGGTTGAGTTATTTGGCTTGAAGATAAAATGCTAGCTGATGTTTTATCTGGAATTACTTTACCCACTCAGCTGAAGAAGTTTCAATCCCAGGTATAGTGTATATAATAAATCAATTAGTGATGCGCTTTCCAAAATTCAACTTAAATCTGATCGTCAGGCAGAGCTTATATATACACTGCATAGGTCAAAGATAACACTCCCCTGATAATAGCATTAATCCATTCATGAGGGTGGGACCCTAATGACCTAAGCACCTAACACCAGCATCTCGCATTAGACCCTGCTTCCTAATACTGTTACAATGGCAATTAAATCCCAGCATGAGTTTTGGCAAGGATAAATATTCAAACCATAGGGACCACTGAGAGGCTCTTTATAGTTTAGAATAATGAGGCCCAGAGAAGTTAACTGATCTGTTCAAGGTCACATTAATTGGTAGATCTGGGACTATAGCCCAAGTGCTAGTTTCCAAACCTAGAAATTTTTTTCTGTTCCTACACACAGTACCTTCCCCTACCTCTCCATTTCTGGCTGATCCTGATCCAACAACTGGAGAAATACCTGTGATGAGTCTCCTATGACTCTCTGGGGTTAGTGGGTACACGCACCAAAATGGGAAGAGATTGTGTTGGCAGTGTACTGGAGGTAGAAAGAAACACAGGTCCCTACTGAAGGCATCCATTCTGCCAACAGGAGGCTCTGGCAATAGGGTGTGCCTTAGGCGGGGAGGCTGGCAGAAGGCTGAACTTGCGCACCAAAGAAACAGAGATTCTATTGGGTGCTTTGTGGGGAGGGAGGAATTGATATCCAGGCAGCAGTATCCTCTTTGTCTATCCCTCACTTACTGATGTCTTCTGTCCTTTCTTCCTTTTGGACCATTGACTCCCAAATCAAATCCTTAGAATTGTCAATGTGCATTCTGCATTAGCCTCCTAGGATTCACAGGATTGTGCACAAACTCTATGCCATTACTCAACAGTCCGTCTTCCTAGTCTTCTGAACTTGCACCACTTCTGGGGGCTAGTGTCCCAGCCCATCCTCCATTTTTTTCTCATTCACTCTCTTTCAAATCCTTTCCAGCTCTAACTACTAGCACACATACATTCTAACTTGTTCATTCATTCAATCAAATATTTGGTTGCTTATGAGGTGCATGGCACAGTCCTCAGTAACTGGGGATCGAGTTCTAAAGGAGAAACACGTTTTCTTAAAACTCACACTCCTATGGTGTGCACTGACTCTCTTACTCCACTGGCCTGTATTAACAATTGGTAGGCACTACCTGAGGCCCATTCCACAGCAAAACACTGTGCTGGCCACAAGCGGATTGTGAACTTATTGAGCACTGGACCACGTGGTATTCAGGCTTCATCTCTGCAGCATCTGGGGCATCTTAGGGTACTTAAAAACAGGTGTGAGTCTGGCTCTATCACATTATTTGTGTGATTTCAGTCTAATCCCTTAACTCCACTGAACCTATGTCCTCAGACATAAAATGAATTAAATAATTAAATATGCAATAGTTTTGTCCCATAACTAGGTATTTAATGAACAATACCAGTACTCATTTGTTGGTTGATTAAGAAGATTAAATACTTCTGGGAATGAATAGCAGTCCCAAATTCATATTTGAAGCCCTGGCTCCCAATTTGGGAACCTTTGGAAGGTAATTAAGTCCTGGGGATGAAGCTCTTGTGAAAGGGATTAGTGCCCTTATAAGAGACAGAGATGTTCCTTCTGTGTGAGTATGCAGGAAAAGGGTCTGCTTACAAACAAGGAAGCAGGCCCTCCCCAAGAACCAAATTGGCATTTTGATTTTGGACTTCTCAGCTACCAGAACTGTGATAAATCAATTTCTGTGGTTTAAGTCACTTAGTTTATGGTAGCCCAAACTGACTTAAGACAAAACTTTTTTTTGCGGGGCTGGGGTTGTGGCTCAAGCGGTAGCGCGCTCGCCTGGCATGCATGCAGCCCAGGTTCTATCTTCAGCACCACATACAAACAAAGATGTTGTGTCCGCTGAAAACTAAAAAAGCAAAAATAATATTAAAAAAAAATTTTGCGGGGTGGGGGGAGTACCAGGGATTGATTGAACTCAGGGACATTCAATACCACTGAGCCACATCCCCAACCCTTTTTTGAGTTGGGCTAGCTATGAACTCAAGATCCTCCTGCTTCAGCCCTCCAGAGCCACTGGGATTGTAGGCGTGCCCAACGTGACAAACATTTGTTGCATAAAACAGAAACAGACCAAAGAGAAACCCAGTATTCAGACGGCAGAAATTGTGGCCAGAATGGTGTTTTGCCATGGGACGAATCTAGGAGGTGCCCAATGTTAAATGCACCAAGAGCTGCTATAGGGGAACAGGGACTGGCTTGAGAAGCAAGAGCAGGCAAGCAGAAGAGGGAAAACTGAGGTGTCTAGTCCTGCTAAGGAGCCTAGTCTAGAATTTTCTTCTTTATGTGAAAAGTGGAAGCTTCCTTGGCTCTGTGGTTCTATTTTGAGCAGCAGACCTCCCTCCGGAGGCAGGAATAAAATTGGAGCTCACTCTGGCTTGAACCTGTGTGAGCAAGTTTCCCTCTGCAGGTGGTGAGCAGCCTCCTGAGGCACATTTCAACCAAGTCCGCCCCTCCCTGGGCTTGGAGAGGGGTGTGGGGGGAGGAGGAGACACAGCTGGAGTTGCAGTCCTTTTCATTCATAAGTCAGCAAGGGAAGAATGCCCCACTGCTTCCCTTGGATTCTCAGTGAATTTGAGTTGGGTCAGGGCCAGCCAGAAATGGGGAGGTTGGGGTGCGGTCAGGGTGGGTACTCTGGTGTGTGTAGAAGAAATTCCATGTGTGGAATACTAGGATTTGGGCTCTAGTCCCAGATCTACCAACTGACCTGGGATAGGTCAATTAAAACCTGCCTGGGCTTCATTTTTCTTATCTATAAAATTTCTTTCTTGGTATTCTTAGGAAGTGTAGCCAGGCCCAACAGCACAGTGTTTCTCATATGTCAGTGTCCACCGACCACCGGGGGATCTTGTGGAAATGCAGAATCTACTCTGTGGGCCTTGGGAGTTCACATTTTGACATACACCCTGGCAAAGCCTGTGCTCCTGGTTCACAGGCCATTTGAAGATCTAGTGCAAGAATTGGTCAATCATGGGTTGAGGACCAAATCCAGCCTGCTACTTGTCTTTATCAATAAAGTTTTATTGGAATACAGCCTTTCCCATTCATTTATAGATTGTCTAGAGCTGCTTTCATGCTAAGTGAACAGAGTTGGGTAGATGCATCAAAGACTGTATGGTACACAAAACCTAATTATTTTAATAGTTACTATAGAAAATAAGTCCAAGGATGTTTTCCCTAAGCTTTTGTCATTTAAAGGCCCAGACCTCAGCCAGAGTGAAGGAACACAAAAGGAGCTGCACCTGAATGGCACCTGAACCGCCACCCTAATGGGTCAGCTGATCCCATTACAACAAATTCCCTATTCGCATTCCTGTCCCAGAGGGACCCCATTACAATGAACCCCAGGAATCACCCTCCTAATGCACCTTTCACTAAGCCTAAATAACCCAGACCCTTGCTTCAGCCCTATGCGCCAGGTTCCACCAATTAACTCAGCCGCTGAATCCTGAATAAAGCAAAGCTTGCTGACCTGAGGTTTGCTTCCCATCTCTTGCCTTCATGAGTGTCCGTCATTTGTGCTAACATATTCCTTTACAGAAAAATTTTGCTGGCTCCTGCTTGAGAGGTCTGAGGACCGTTCTGAGCTAAAAGACCTGTGTTTCAGTCTGGATGTGGCCATGGGCAAGCCTCTTCATCTTGCAGGTTCTCTTTCCTTATCTCAAGGACAAAATGATCTCCAAATCTTTCAGAGGCCTATGACTCTGGTGTTTCAATACTACATAGAAAACATCACTGTTTCTATAGTAACTGGCATCTGAGAACTATTTTGTGTGGCCTTCATTTGGAAGCTGTAAAAACATACCTGGCCTAACCCTGCAGAGTCTACCAGGGCAGCTCCTGCCTGATGCCACGAGGAAATAGACCACAGCTACTGCTTGATTTAGAGTTAGCCGGGATCAAGAGGGGCTTCAGGGAAGGGGAGAGGGAGGATGGGAGGAATTCCTCCCCCCCAACCCCCGCCGAGTTGCCACATAGGCTGATGCTGGCAAAGAGGCACTGGGATATGACATGCCAGCATTGCTCACACAAATTCCATTTTGCTGCGAGACCAACTCAAAAAATTCCCTAACTCACCGCTCCATGTGCTCCTGACTGGGTGCTTTTGGTCAATTAATATTTGTGAGCCCCTTTGAGGTCTCAGGGACTGGCAGGCACAGGGGTACAGAAGCACTGTGACATCTGAGCTCCATTAGGAGCTCACAGTCTGGTGAAAAGACACCATGTGAGGGGAAATGCATGACCCTGGGTCTTTAGCCTGAACCACAGGGAACATGTGGCTGTGGGGGAGCCAGTGGGGGATAGGAGAGGGAGAGGTTTTGTAAAGAGGGAGGGGATGATGACAAGTTTGGGGCATATTGATTACAGTGTGGGCTGCTTGACAGACTGAATGACCAAGCTGTGACTTCTGATGAAAAGCAAAGCAACCTCTCTATAGGTCTGCAAATATTTAGCAGGAATGACACGCATGTTGCCATGGTTACTTCCCAGCATTGAGGGGAGTTCTAGTGTGTACCCCCAGACCCCTGAGACTTTTTAGGAGTCACTTGCCTTGCTCTGTCTCAATCCACAGGAGAGACCTGGGCAGAGCGACCTCTGTTAAGTGCACAACTTAGGAACATTTTAATTTTCTCTCAACCCCAAAGGGTATTAGCTAACTATTGCTCCCTATATGACCTCATTGCATGGGAAAATTGGGAACAACCCTGGACAGCTCCTGAACCCCCAAGATAAAAGTGACAAGAAAGTCACAAGAAACAATGAACCCTTTGTGCTCAAAATTATTTGGGGTGTCTCAGCTGAGCTCTCTCTCCTTCTCTGCTGTGGAGTGTGATACTGTGAGATGCTTGGTTGGCATCCCATTCCCTTGCTTTAGGATTGAGGGCATAGTTCATGCAATTTTTAAAACCTGCATGGGCACAGAGTGCAGGTGATAAAACTACACGACCTTGCAAAGTAGCTTTGCTTAGAGTCAATGGGCTTTGCAATGGGAAGGTTTCCCCCTTTCCAGACAGAGCTTCCACATCTGGGAGGGCAGATCTGTTAGCTGCAGGCATGTGCCTGGAGAATACCCGTGTCAGTTGGTTTGTGCCAGGTTAGTGTGGCCACAGGCTACCTGCAAGCTACACATAGGCTGGCTGGACTTGCCATTCCTGGGTAACCATGTGACTCTTCTTAGCACTTACCACAGTCCCTAATCATATGCCTATCTATGGAATTATTTTATTAAAGCCAGGCTTTGACATTTCCCTGTGGTTACAGGGGAGCCCTGTTTACCAAACCTGGTGCCTGGCATTTGTTAGGTACTTCCTAAGTATGTATTGAATGATCTGACAGAAAACCTGTTTCTACCACTGGGAAAATGACTCAAAGTGAACCCTATACCCAAAGTGTCTGTCTCCTTGTCTTTGCTTAAGAACAATTGCAAACATTATTTAGTGACAGTCTAGGGAGATGCTGCCCTACCGGTTTAGAATTGTGTTCAGGACACTCATTTGCAGTTCAAACAGGATGACAAGAAATGACATCTGTGGTAACCAGAGGGGCCAGGTGCTGGGAGCACAGCATGGAGGCTGGCTTCAGCAGGTGTGAAGCTCAAGGAAGAATTGGAGAAAGTATGTAGGAGGTCTTGCATTTACATTTTGGGCTGGAGCCACAGAGGAACAATGGCAGAGCTCCCAGGTTCACTCAACCTCCTGGGGACTGGTCCAGCTTAGGGCTTCACCTGGATTCAAGGCGTGGCTCCCTCTGGCTTCACCTTACTTCTCTGGACAGCAGCTCAGGAGTCACCCCCACCCTGGCAGCAACACCAGACACACTTGAGTGCAGTGCCAGTTAAAGAGCCCTAGGATTACAGGCTGTTCTAGCCACTGGTAGTTTATGGTTATTCTAGACCAATTCCCATAGCAGAAGTCAAAAGAGTAAACTTCTAAATGGGATCACATGCTAATTATCAAACAATAATTCCGATTACTGTTGATTAAGAGCTCATCAAGTTCCAGGCACTCTTCTAAGTTCTCTACAAGGATGATCTCATTTAACCCTCAAAACAATGCTGAATTGTTCCATGTGGTAAATGTTGAAGAGACCTGGAGAGGGTCCTGGCTTATTCCATGTTCTGTAGCTTGCAGGGAGGCCTGGGGCTTGAACTCTCAATGGTGAGTCCCTTCCTCACACGGACTCTCAATTGCAGGTCCTTTGAGCTCTATCTAAATTACTTATGAGAAGATGGTCAGCATATCTTACTCATCAAATGAGTTTCTAATGGCTCAGTGAAACTGAAGCCAGATTTAAAATTAGTTAGTCAGTGTAGTTAGGTAAATCGGGTCTAATATTGAGTGAAATCTAAAATGGAGGCCATGTTGAGAATGAATTCCCGGAAAAGTTGAGCAACTCTCAGAATGTTAATGAAGTCCAGGAAACAGCCCCCAACAGATTTGAAGATAGCCCATCCCAAAGAAATGTTAATGAACAGCAAACTTGAAGATGCTGACTTAGAAGTGCCCAGATTACTTCTTTGGCCCATCTATGTCCCAACCCTTCAGGCCTTCCCACCTACATTCCATCACTGAAAACTATAGAATGAAGAGACAACCGCACTTCCACGGATTCCATCTCTTGGGTCCCCTTCTTCCTCCGGGAGAAGTCTTTTCTGCTGTCCTTTAATAAACTTCTAATTTTCCACTCTGACCTTGCCTCTGCGTGCTTCTCTGATGTTATTCTTCAACATTGGGGAACAGCGGTTAACTCTCCCTAAGACTTCTTTTCCTCCCAAATTTTCATTTCATATTTTTCCTGTCCTGCACCAGATCTACTGTACGCATGCGCACAGTGCTGGCTGAAGGAAGGCAAGAGTCTTCCCTTTTCTCCCTCCCTCCAACAGACATTTCTAAAGAGCACTGTGAGCCCGGGTGGTAGGCTTAGAAAGAGACACAGGTGACAAACACCTTTTCTTTCTTTTTTTTTTTTTAAAGAGAGAGAAGAGAGAGAGAGAGAGAGCGAGAGAGAGAAGAGAGAGAGAGAGAGAGAGAGAGAGAGAGAGAGAGAGAATTTTTTTTAAATTTTTTTTCTTTTTTTTTAAGAGAGAGTGAGAGAGGAGAGAAAGAGAGAGAGAATTTTTTTAAATATTTATTTTTTAGTTCTCGGTGGACACAACATCTTTGTTGGTATGTGGTGCTGAGGATCGAACCCCGGGCCGCACGCACACCAGGCGAGCGTGGTACCGCTTGAGCCACATCCCCAGCCCAACAAACACCTTTTCTAGGGATGGGTTGGGGAGAAGTGTGAAGATACACATCTCTGGCTGCCTCTGATACAGGGCAACCCATGATCAGTGTGCTGGTGAGATGGAAGGCAAAAGCCAGTGCTGTAATAATTTAGAGGCTGGTTTCACTTCTGGGGCTCCAGGAGGAGATGGCCCTTAGACCTTGCCTTGCAAGAGTAGAATTTCAAAAAAATAGAATCTTTCTTTGAACTGGGTCTAAATGCTTCCTATTTCTGAGAGCCTGGTGTTTGCATTACACTTAGTAGCCTAATAAATTTTCTAGATGGATACTAGCCACTGGAGGTTAGGCTAGGGTCTTGGTTCTGATTCTATCCCTGGACATAAATTACATATGTCCTGCCCTTTCTCTGGGCTTCCGTTTTTTCCCAATTACGAAATGGGTTATGAAATTGGCTGGGTATGACATTACTCATGGGCTTCTGGTTAGGATTATATTAAACTAATTCATGCAAAATTATTTGCAAGCCACAATGGAATATAAAAACAAAAGATTACTTCACACTATTTTTGTTGTTACAAAAACTAAAAATAACCCATGTCATGTGCTCACTCATCTAATATTCTTTCTTTTTTTGAGTAACTGCTTGGGGGTAGCCACTGGAGAGACAAAGATTAATGCCCCCGGCCTCCATCTTTGGAATCTGAAAAGTCTAGAAAAGGAAACAGTAATTACAATTGATGGTATAAGTTTAATAAGCTAGGACAAAAGTTGGGTTGGTTTGCAGGAGCTCTGCTGTTTCCTACTGGCAATGTAGATAGATTATAATGCTAAAGACATGAACTTCAAAGCCAGAAATTGACTGGCATGCTTCAGCCTCACATGGAATTAAAGCCAGGTAAAATTCCTAACATGGAATTAAAGCTGGGTGCATGCCTATAATCCTGTGGAATTGGGAGGCTGATGAGAAGGATCACAAGTTTGAAGCCAGCCTCAGCAACTTAGTGAGGCCCTAAGCAACTTAGTGGGACCCTATCTCAAAATTAAAAATAATAAATAAATAAATAAGGGCTGGGGATGTGACTTAGTGCTAAAGTATACTTGGGTTAAATCCCGTGTGTGTGTGTGTGTGTGTGTGTGTGTGTGTGTGTGTGTGTGTTTGTGGTGTATATACATATACATATATATTTTTTAAATAAATTAATTCATTAAAAAAATAAAGTGGAATTAAAGAGGAGGAGAAATTTTTTTTTCCCCAAAGTTTGAGCTTATACTGTGGTCCAGGCTTTTACATGCACCAGCTTCATAAAAAGCTAGATATTTTCACGGTCATTTTATAGATGACAAAGCTGAGACTCAGGGATATAATCTAACTTTCCGAGATTTTATAAAATTAGAAAGCATAAAGCCAAAAATTAAACCCAGGTTATCCAGCTGCAAGCCGGGTGCTTCTCTGTGTGCATTATTGCTTTTCCACCAGCCAATGAGTTTACAGAACACATTCCATGACTTTCTTACTCGAATTTTTTTTCTGAAAAAGATGGATCTACTATCAGAGACCTGACCGCAACCTGTTCTAAGGCCATTCCCTCTTCCACCTCCTGTGTGCACATCCTTCACTCCCATTATTCTCTCCTAACTTCTCCCTCTCCTCCAGTCCCAGTGAAACTTCCAAGGAGGAAGAAATCCTAACAAATGAAGACCCTGCAGAGAGAGAGCTCCCTCCGAGCCTATAAATCCTGGGGTAAAAGTCATGGAAAGAAGAAAAAAAATTGTATACACTTCTGTCCCCCAAATCCATGTTGACCAAAATATGACTATACTTCAGTTCTGATGAGGTATACAGTGATTGCTAGACTTATTTCAGAGAGAAGGAAGACTGAGATCCAAGAAGGTGAAGGGATGCACCCAAGGTCACACACAATGGTAAGAGGCAGAGTCTGGATTGGAAACTGGATCTCCCAACTCCAGGTCAATGCTTTTCCACTAAAATAGGTGCTGTTAGCTTTTCCCATTAGCAACTCAACTTATATGAGATCATGGCCCTTATAAGAAGGAAGCTTAGGGTCGGTGTCTCTGTAAAGCTCAGAAGCCAGGGCCCCTCCTTGGCCTCCACTTTGATCAGCTCATGTCCTCATCTAAAGAACAGGAAGTGGCTTCATTTTTAGCCCTGAAAGCACATTTTTGGGGGTAGGAAAGGGGGATTTGTGGAAGAGAGTTCCTGTACATAACCGTCAAGAGTGATCAGCAGATAATTCACTCTCTCTTAAAGAAGGGGAAGATGAAGATCAGACACTTAAAGATCAGACATTTAAGGGGAAGATGAAGGCTGACCTTGAGTCCTAACCAGAACCTGACCTCAGTAGCTTCCCCAAGCCCTGGGGTGGGAAGAGGGGAGGGCTCTGCTATGCTCACTCCCTTCTCTGTTCTGACAAGGCTGGATGCCAGGATGGGGGTTGAGATCACCAGGGTGGGAAAATTTGCAGGAACGTTCTATAATCTCCAGTGCTTCCCCCACCCTCTGCTAGCACCCACAACTTCCCCTGCCAAGGGAGGAAGGAGGAATGCATTATTCCGTTTAATAATTTATACAAATTGAAAAGTTTATTTTGCCAAAGAAAAGGGCCTTAAGAGGGCAACAGAAACAAAAATTCCTGAGTCTTCTTAAAGGACAAAGTGGAGATGATATTTCTTGATGACCTCGCCCTGGAATATAACAACCTGATTGTCTAAGATGGGTGTGAAGCAAGGAACCCTGCCCTCAGAGGGTCAGCCAAGCTTTGTCTCCTACTGGTGGGATTACATCCAACCTTAGCAATTATATCCTGGGACATCAGAGAACACAGAATGCTAGAAGACATTCTGGGCATATGTCTGTCCCTATAAGTGGTTCTCAAACCTGGCAGCCCACCAGGGTCATCCAGGGAGCTCAAGACAAACCTAGATTCCTAGGAACCAACCCAGAGATGGATAAGGTCATTTTCAACAGGCAGGCCAGGATTCAGAACTGATGATCTAGTTCAACCCCATCCATCCAGCTATCAAAAGTTTACATGAGATGTAGATTTCACAGCAAAGAAGTCTGAGATGCCAAGAACTAGATTGGTAGCAATACTTGGACTAGAACCCAGTTCCCTGGCTGCTGGCAGGGTTCACCAGCAACATGGTCTCTTTCCTGGGGCTCGCCAGGCCACTGAGAACCCAGGAAGATCCAACAGTTGACAGAGGAACCAAGGTGCCAGAAGTTTAGCCTGAATCTCTGTTCAGATCTTTGTGGAGGTAGCCGATAAGGGGTTGGAGTGAAAGTCATCTTAAGGGTACTTTCTGTATTCTGGTGGGTTACAATCAGAGGCCCCAGCAGGTGGCCTCTGAGGTATACTGCCTGGTTTTTCTAGAGTGAATGAATAATGGGTTCATGGAAGCAACCCACTGTGTATAGGAGCCAGGGAAAGTGAAGGAGGGAGTCCCAGAAGATGGGGTCTGGGAGGTGGTGGAAGGCCAGACAATATGGGGCTATTGGCCACTGTAGGACCTTAGCCTTTTATTCAGCCACAGCATGATTTTGAGCAGATGAGTGTCCTGATCTAATGTTTTTACAGGGATCTCTGGTGTGGTGGTGAGAACAGACTGTGTTCAGCTCAGGGAGGAGCAGAGGACCTGCAGTCAGTCATACAGGACACAGAAGGAAGTGGCTCAGAAGTGGCTGGACCCTGATGTTTTTGAAAAGTTGAGCTCACAGGTTTTCTCATGGACTGGGTGTGAGATGTGAGGTAAAAAGAGGCATGGAGGGGCTGGGGATATAGCTCAGTTGGTAGAGTGCTTGCTTCGCATGCACAAGGCCCTGGGTTCAATCCCCAGCATCACACACACACACACACACACACACACACACACACACACGCACACACACACACACAAGAGGCATGGAAGGTGGTGCCAATGCTTTGACTAGAGGGCTATGGAGGCTGGAGTTACCACAGGCTGGGCTGGACAGAGGAGTTCAGCCTTGAACACATGGAGCTTGCTATGTCCGTTATCCTCTCCAGGGAAGTGCAGGAGAGGATGCGGGACGCATCAGGAGGCCAGACTGGTTTGGAGTCATCATGGGCACACATGGGATATTTAAATAGAGCCTCACAACTGGATGAAGTCACCAAAGAAACAAGTACAGACAGAAAAGAGGATCTAGGATCCTGCCTGGGGACCCTCTAGCATCAAGAGTCCGAGAGAACAGGTACTGAAGAGGAGTGACTAGTAAGTGGAGTCCTTGAAGACAAGTATACAAAGTGTTTCCAGGACAAGGGGGTGATCTGTGGGGTTTGAATGAAGGTGAAGTGAAATGAGGGCTGAGAATTGACTTTTGGATATGGACATTGGAGAGCTCTGATAACCACAGGAGCAGCGTTTGACACCTCATCTTATGGAGTCCCCTGATTTGATAACTATCAGTCCCCGCCTTATGAGAAATTTTGTTTTCTCAATTAGGTTATAAGCTTTGCAACACCAGGGATGATGGGTCACCACACTCCCGGGGTACCAGGTCCTTGGCGGGCTGTCAGACCTTACAGAAGAGCCTGCTATAGGTCCTGAGATGCTTTGCTAGCCCACCTTCCACAGGGACATGATCTAGAGCAACTGTCCTCATGTCTGGCTTACCTTGGACACAGAATTTCAGTTCCTTAGGGTCAGTGATGCTCTTTCTGCTTTCCCGGATCACAGCCCTGTTCTTCTTGGTTTCTCCCCAGAGATTGGTGCCTCCATACATGCTGGGAATGTTGAGAATGGCAATGCCTTCAAGGAAGATGTTGCTCAGGTCCACCTCAACTCCGTCACACTGGGGACACACAGAAAAGGCCAGTGGACTTCAACCTAAGGTGTTCTAGAAGTATATGGGGTGGGGAGGGGGGTCTTTTCAGCTACCACCCTGCCATTGTCAGAAACCAAATCTTAAGTAGGTCTAATGCTTTAACCACTATAGTGAGATGGGGAGCCAGTCCTGAGTCAGCTCTGGGGAAGACAGCACGACTTCCGTGGGTCTAGAAATGCTCTAGGGGTAGTTCCCAAGTTAATTGCCAAACAGTTCTCCATTCCAATCTCATTATTATCAATTTTCCCTTCCTAATCACTATAAATATGTATAGGAATATCGATTCCAGAACTTAACACAGAGTATATACTCAACAAGCAAAAGCAGAAGGAAAAAAAAAAAAAAGCTCAGCTCAATGGTGCGTGCCTATAATCCCAACAGTTGGAAGACTGAGATAGGAGGATTGCAACTTCAAGGTCAGCCTCAGCAACTTTGAGAGACCCTGTCTCAAAATAAAAAAAAATAAAACAAGGCTTGGGCTGGGGATATATAGCTCAGTTGGTGAAGTGCTTGCCTCGCAAGCACAAGACCCTGAGTTCAATCCCCAGCAAAACACACACAAAAGGGCTTTAATGGTTAAGTACCCTTTGGTTCAATTCCTGGTACAAAAAAAAAAAAAAAAAAGACAACAATAAAAATTATTATTCCCTCTTTTACCTCTTATTTTATCCTGCCTGTCTTTGGAAGTCTTTAAGAATTTGCCTGTCTTTCATATCTGAATTGTAAGTATAAATTTGACACATAAACTTGCAGAGTTTCTGGAACAAGACAGGGATGCCCTCTATCACCACTTCTATTCAATATAGTTCTCGAAAAAATGGCCAGAGCAATTAGACAGACGAAAGAAATTAAAGGCATAAAAATAGAAAAAGAAGAACTTAAATTATCACTATTTGCAGATGACATGATTCTATACCTAGAAGACCCAAAAGGGTCTACAAAGAAACTACTAGAACTAATAAATGAATTCAGCAAAGTGTCAGGATATAAAATCAACACGCATAAATCAAAGGCATTTCTGTATATCAGCGACAAAACTTCTGAAACGGAAATGAGGAAAAACACTCCATTCACAATATCCTCAAAAAAATAAAATACTTGGGAATCAACCTAACAAAAGAGATGAAAGATTTATACAATGAAAACTACAGAACCCTAAAGAGAGAAGTAGAAGAAGATCTTAGAAGATGGAAAAATATACCCTGTTCATGGATAGGCAGAACTAACATCATCAAAATGGCGATATTACCAAAAGTTCTCTATAGGTTTAATGCAATGCCAATCAAAATCCCAACGGCATTTCTTGTAGAAATAGATAAAGCAATCACGAAATTCATATGGAAAAATAAAAGACCCAGAATAGCAAAAGCAATTCTAAACAGGAAGTGTGAATCAGGCGGTATAGCGATACCAGATTTCAAACTATATTACAGAGCAATAGTGACAAAAACAGCATGGTACTGGTACCAAAACAGGCGGGTGGACCAATGTAATAGAATAGAGGACACAGAGACTAATCCACAAAGTTACAACTATCTTATATTTGATAAAGGGGCTAAAAGCATGCAATGGAGGAAGGATAGCATCTTCAACAAATGGTGTTGGGAAAACTGGAAATCCATATGCAACAAAATGAAACTGAATCCCTTTCTCTCGCCATGCACAAAAGTTAACTCAAAATGGATCAAGGAGCTTGATATCAAATCAGAGACTCTGCGTCTGATAGAAGAAAAAGTTGGCTCCGATCTACATATTGTGGGGTCGGGCTCCAAATTCCTTAATAGGATGCCCATAGCACAAGAGTTAATAACAAGAATCAACAAATGGGACTTTCTTAAACTAAAAAGTTTTTTCTCAGCAAGAGAAACAATAAGAGAGGTAAATAGGGAGCCTACATCCTGGGAACAAATCTTTACTCCACACACTTCAGATAGAGCCCTAATATCCAGAGTATACAAAGAACTCAAAAAATTAGACAATAAGATAACAAATAACCCAATCAACAAATGGGCCAAGGATCTGAACAGACACTTCTCAGAGGAGGATATACAATCAATCAACAAGTACATGAAAAAATGCTCACCATCTCTAGCAGTCAGAGAAATGCAAATCAAAACCACCCTAAGATACCATCTCACTCCAGTAAGATTGGCAGCCACTATGAAGTCAAACAACAACAAGTGCTGGCGAGGATGTGGAGAAAAGGGTACACTTGTACATTGCTGGTGGGACTGCAAATTGGTGCGGCCAATTTGGAAAGCAGTATGGAGATTCCTGGGAAAGCTGGGAATGGATCTACCATTTGACCCTGCTATTGCCCTTCTCGGACTATTCCCTGAAGATCTTAAAAGAGCATGCTACAGGGATACTGCCACATCGATGTTCATAGCAGCACAATTCACAATAGCTAGACTGTGGAACCAACCCAGATGCCCTTCAATAGATGAATGGATAAAAAAAAATGTGGCATCTATACACAATAGAGTACTATGCAGCAATAAAAAATGACAAAATCATAGAATTTGCAGGGAAATGGATGGCACTAGAGCAGATTATGCTTAGTGAAGCTAGCCAATCCCTAAAAAACAAATGCCAAATGTCTTCTTTGATATAATGAGAGCAACTATGAACAGAGCAGGGAGGAAGAGCAGGAAGAAAAGATTAACATTAAACAGAGACATGAGATGGGAGGGAAAGGGAGAGAAAAGGGAAATTGCATGGAAATGAAGGGAGACCCTCATTGCTATACAAAATTACATATAAGAGGTTGTGAGGGGAATGGGAAAATAAACAAGGAGAGAAATGAATTACAGTAGATGGGGTAGAGAGAGAAGATGGGAGGGGAGGGGAGGGGGGATAGTAGGGGATAGGAAAGGTAGCAGAATACAACAGTTACTAATAGGGCATTATGTAAAATTGTGGATGTATAACCGACATGATTCTGCAATCTGCATTTGGGGTAAAATTGGGGGTTCATAACCCACTTCAATCTAATGTATGAAATATGATATGTCAAGAGCTTTGTAATGTTGTGAACAACCAATAAAAAAAATAAGAAAAAAACAAAATAAAAAAAAAAACAAAAAGATAAAAAAAAAAAAACTTGCAGAGTTTCTTTAGTCAACCAATCTCTACCACTAGATTTCTCACCAGGCATGAAAGGCCAGAAGGCTTGAACTTGTATGTCTCATATATATAGCCTCTAGTGTCAGCCCATCTTGGCATACTGCTTACCAACACAGCAAGAAATGTATTAGCTCTGATCCTCATTCCTTAGGATTGTGGGTAACTTACTATGTTTTGGAAGAACCAACTGGATGAACTATATTATCCAAGTTTACAAGTAAGAAATAACAGAGCAGGTATTCAAATGTGGAGAATTTGACTACAAAGTCCATACCCTTTATCTTGATTATTGTGAGAAAAGTAAAGTCAAAATCATATGACAAAAAAATCTACTATACACTGTAAAGTTTGCTGACTACTAAGGTTTGAAGGTCTCCTCCAAAACTCATGTTGAAAGTTATTTGCCACTGTAACAGAATTAAGAGGTGGGGACTTGAGAAGGTAACCAGGATAGATGAGGTCATGAGGGTGGGGCCCTGTGATGTTATTAGTAGCTTTGCTGCCTTTGGGCTGCAGAGAGTTCCCATTCTTTATCAGATGCAGCCCCTCAACTCCAGACCTCCAGACATTTGGATAATTTGAAAGGTCTCTTTATATGGACCCAGATTCTCTCTTTTTTCTTGCTTCTGCTCACTGGTCCTGTTCTTTCTGAAGCCAGGTGGAATGATGTCCTTTCTCCTCCATAGGGGTAGCCCAGCAGCCACACTGATGATCACCACCATCACTGTGTATATGGATGAAGCACTGCCATGTGCCACATTAGCTTTTATACACATCTCCTTGATTATCTCCATGATAATCTACAATAACTAACCTCTCTTTATATGTGGGGAAACCGAGGCACAGAAGAAGCTAAGTCACTTGCTCAACAGCACATGGCTGACAAGTGGAAACACACAGATCTGACAGCAGTTGTGCAGCCTGTCCGATTGAGCCTGTCCACTCTCCTAACTTTTTCCTGTGGGACTTGGTTTTCAGATCCTTTCTCATTTTGGCTGTCCTATTTTGTACATGCTCCAGTTTGTTGCCAACCGACTTGGTAAGACCCGCAGCACTGAGAATAACACCCAAAACAGGACTGATGGGGCAGGCGGCAATGAGACCAGCCCTGACCAAGGCTGGAATTCTATGACACTGTCATGCCCCAGAAATAAGACAATGTGTAAAGCCCATGTCAGGGCTCAATACGGGTTTACCCCCTACCATTATCCGTATCATTACCCACAATGACAGCTATGCTAGCCCTTTCATTAACAGCTAGATGATGGCATCCCTTCAGTTTAAATGGGTAGTCATCTCAGTTACCTGAACCTTTATCCCATGATCTATTTCTAAGCCAGCTCTTCCCTAAGTTGCACTTGTACAGGATTTTTTTCCCCTGGGGCAGAGGGTGCTGGGGATGTAACCCAGGGATGCTCTAGCACTAAGCTAAGCTCCCAGCCTTTTTTATTTTGATTTTGATACAGGGTCTTGCTAAATTTCCCAGGTTGGGCCTGAACTTGTGATCCTCCTGCCTCAGCCTTCCAAGTAGCTGGGCTTACAGAGATGGGCCACCATGCCCAGTTGTGCAGCCTTTAAAAAAAATAGCTTCGACATAGAACTTTGCATTTATGTTAATTAATTTCATCTGACTTTTATCAGATGCAGCCCCTCAACTCCAGACCTCCAGACATTTGGATAATTTGAAGGGTCCCAAACTCTTCCAGTCTAATCAAATCTTCATTTTGTGACCCTTGGTCCTAGCTCTCTTATCATTTGGGGATTAAGTCATTAACATGAGTACATAAAGCAAAACCAGGGACCAGTTCCTTTCCTTGGTCCCATTCATGGTACACGGGCAGTCCTTAGAATGTGACTGTTCTATTGGGGCTGCACATTCTGATTGAACAGTTTTCATTACACAGTGGAATCAAGGAACTTAGTGAGCAGGACCTAAGAGAACATGTCCCATATTTCATAAATGAGAACTGGTGAGGGAAAGAAACTTCCCTGTGGTTATCTAATTAATTAATGGTAGAATAGATTAAAATCCAGGTCACCAGACCTCAAGTCAGTGTTCTTTCCATCAAAGCATAAGACATTATGCTGAGATCAAATAAGATTTTCTAAATGACTCCCTTACGACCTCTAAAAGGAAAGAAATAAGAGAACTCATATTAACACACTAATATCTGTGTTAATTACATATTCTAGAATCTTGCCAGGGATAGGAATGAAATGTATCCATGTGTTTCCAGAATATTCCCTTTTCTTATTTTTGAAAACTGGGACATGTCTATTTGCTTCTCATTAGATAGAACCAACTCCATTTTCTAGAATTGCCAAAGTGGGCCCTGAATGACATCTAGAGGATTGTCCAGCAACTTGGATTCAAATGTATGTGTATTTCCCAAGGTCAGTTAAGTTTCTGTTGATTTACACTGGGCTTCAACAACTGTTCTTTCATTTTTAGTTTAGGGCTACTACTCTGGAAAAGACAGAACTCTTCCATACCGGCAGAGTCCTTATTGAGTGTTGCTTTCCACGTTTTTGTTATTGTTTTGCTTTGAACATTGTCTGTCATTCTGCTTGGCCTTCAGTTTGCCTGAGCCAGGCTCAGAGATGTGAGTTGCTTTTGTGTGGTCACACCCAGGTGCTTGTACACACCCTGTTTCTGCATGTATGTGCACAAGTCCCCTTAGAGGATGGGTTCAGCTAGAGCTCCCTGCTGTTGTCACAGTGACTTAAAAACCCAAAGCAAACTCCTTTCCTTTTTCTTCTCAATATGATTAATGACTAGTTAGAAATTTATTTTGGAATGCCCTCTACCCTTCTATCCTTCATACACATATTCCTAGTTAGGAATTTAGGCTAGAGTTCATGAAGTCACACTTTTCTCCACACTCTTGAAATGAGCCCAGCATTGTCTCCTTTTCCTTATCTTGTCCTAGACCAGAAGTCGTCTCTTAGTCATCATTACTTCCACATCACCTCAATTTATGCATTTTTGGTTGAAACAGCACCCTTACTTGAAAGACATAACATCAGCAGCTCATGCATGGTAAGAGCTTCCTTGGGTGCTGGGCTGGCCCTTCACCTACAACACCCCTTGGAATCCTCCCATGAACACAATGAAGGAGTGAGTCACTATTGCTACCCTCAAGGTCTCCTGGGACAAAGGTGCTTGCTCAAGGCCACAGAACTTGCCACTGTACAGCCAGCAGAGCTAGGATGCAAACCCAGGCATCAGATGCCAGATCCTACTCTGGAGATGAGTCAGTGAGGCAAATCGGGATTTGTGCTGATGCTAGACTTATAGCAAAATTAAACTTCCAGCTGTTGTTTGAATAATTGAAATCTCCCACTACTGCTCTATCTTGTAAGTGCTTAGAGCTGTGCCTGGCACATCAGTGTTGGATATTAGTATTATTATATCTGAGCCAGGTTTGTTAAAAAAAAAAAAAAGAAAAGAAAAAACCATAGCACACTCCTTGGCAAAAGAAATTCCACAGTCACCTTCCTTCCCTACTTTATTTAAAAATATACTCTGTCTCTTCCACCTTTAATCATAACCAACTAGGAGTGCTACTATTAACCTGGTCAACTGTTAACCTCTTCTTGGGAAAGGAGACAGTCCTCACTCTGCTACCCACTTCTCTCATTATTCTTATCGGGTTTTGCTCTGTAATGAGGCAATCAGAGCAAGCAGTAGGAACTTGGGGTCTGTTTGATGGCTGGATGTCGCAGCCCTTGAAATGCACCCACTTGAAAAGTGAGAAACAATGTAGTATCTGGAAAAGTATATAGGTGGGCTGGAGGCAGAGATATGGGTTATGGTTTGGTTCTGTCAATTGACAGTTGTGTGATTCCAGATTGGTTCCTTAAGCTCTCTGAGCTTTAATTTGTTATCTGTAAAATGGGGAGCGGGAATAACAGATTTATCTATCTTGGGGTTTGACTAGTCTCGGGAAGGAAGCGACACTACATAACTATCTGCATTATTATTACAGTATCCTCAATCCCTGTGCCTTGAGGCATAGTTCTTCCCTGAAATCAGTTCGTCACTACTTGAGGCTTTGCTGGAAGCATTTTAACCGGCTGTGCTGGTGGCAGCCTTGCCAGCCCACGCCTGTGTGCCTGTTTTCCAGAGTTCTCGGGCCTGGCCATCATACACTGATTTCCTTCAGAACCCCAGCTTTCGGGAAAGGTGGAAGGCTGTGTGCTCAATCTGAGAAAGTGGAGCCCAGAGTGGAACACAGTCAGCCTAAATGGAACGCCGGTCCCCGCGGGTTCCTGAGCTAAATCCTCCAACTGTTCCATGACGTCATCCGGCCCCCTCCCCCTGCTCCTACCAAGGCGTCTCCTGGGGACACAGCAAAGAGGGCGGCGGTCCCCAGGCGCCACTAGCCATCCTAGCCCAGGCCCGGCTCCAAGCAGAGGCAGCGCTGCAGCGGCACCAGGTATTTATAGCCGCGTGTGCAGCTGAACAGAGAGCTCTTGTCCGGAGCAGTCAGAGCGCACACGCTCGAATCTTGCTTCGGGTGTGCGCCGGCTGCCAGGTACTCGACGTTGGGCCGCCTGGGTCCAGGGAGGCTCTTCGGACACGAGGTGGGAGTCGGGGTACACGAAGGCCAACCCCACTCCTGTCCACATGGTAGCAGTTCTGGAATCTTTCGGGGCGCAGGCGGGAGCGGCCCGCGTGCCTCCTCCCAGGCCCCGCGGAGCTCGCCCACAGCTGTCGGCCACGTTCATCTTTGGTCCCCTGGCCAAGACTATACCTCCAGTTTGGGTTTCTCTAGGGGCCTGAGATGGTTGGCTTGTTTGGCGGTTGGGCCAATGCGTAGGTAACTAGACCCTAGGTTAGGAGGGGAATGCGTAAGTCTGTGCCAATGAAATGCACTGGGAATTCGTATTCATCTCCACCCCCACCCTGCCCTTGACGTCTTGGATCCCTACAATCCCATAATTCTGGGCAGAACCTGGACTCGCCCAACTCTCTGTCCTCAGAGGGACAGAGAGCAGAAGAGGTGAAGGAGGGAGGGCATTGATGCTTCCCCGGCCCCGCTGTGGGTTTTTTTTCGTGCTCCTCCTGCCTGCCCGCCTTGGTGACCTGAAAAGACAGTGCGGAAGCAGCCTCCTCCATGTTGATCCTATTCTGAAGGTCCTCAGGGCAGGAGATCCCACAATTTATTTGATGACCTGTTTCAGTTTTTAGCAACTAGGAAATTCTCCCTTCTAACTAACCTCAATTCTCCATGCTATAGATCAGGCAAGATTTTCTCTGGTTTGGAGCGCACATGTGTTTCCAGCCCACGCTGGGCTGACTCCTCTGGGTAATGACCTCCTGCAGGCTCGTCTGGGGTTGAAACTCAGGCCTCAAGGGACTCTGCCTTGGTCTTTCTTTTAAATCTTTTTTATTATGGGTATTTCCAAACACACAGGAAAGTAGAGAGAATGATAACTCCCCATATATCCCAAAACTCAGTTGCAACAATTAGTAACTTGCAGCTAATACTGTTTTAAATCAAACTGGGTTCTCTTTGCACACCATTCTACTGAACTACTTTTTAGCAAATCTCTGATTTTCTATCATTTTATCCATAAATACTGTATATCTTTAAGTGATGACTTTAAAAAATTAGCCCAATATTATTGTCACTGTTCCTTAATACCAATAAACATCTTGTAATTGTTCAAATTTCCTTAGTAGTCTCATTTTTAAAAATAGCTAGTTGTCTGAAAGGTCTACATATTGCATTTAGTGATACATCTCTTTTTTTTTTTTTTTTTTTTTGGTGGTACGGAAGATTGAACTCAAGGACACTCAACCACTGAGCCACATCCTCAGCCCTATTTTATATTTTATTTAGAGACATGGTCTCACTGAGTTGCTTAGCATCTCACTGTTGCTGAGATTGGCTTTGAACTCATGATCCTCCTGCGTCAGCCGCCCAAGCCACCACATCTGGCTCTTGGGTTTCTTTTCATCTATAAATCCTCTACTTTTTTCCTTCCTTTGCCTCTTTGACTTCCTTCCCCCTGTCTTTCTTTAACTTTCTTTGGAAGACAATGGTCATTTGTCCTGGAAAACAGTGATATTCAAGCACTAACATACATGCAAATCATGCAGAGGGGAGTGTTGTCTTATTAAAATGAGGATTCGAATTCAGGAAGTCTGGTTAGGCCTGAGATTCTGCATTTGTAACACATTTCCTGATGATGCTAATGCTTCACATCCATGGACCACATTCTGAGGAGTAAGGCTGAATATAGTGTTTCCCAGATTCTGGACTTTGCTAACTGCACCTCTGAGATGCCTTTAAAAAAATATTCCTAATTTATCCCATGCATTTTACTAAATTAGTCTTTTTACACTAAAACCTCGAACAGAGTTGGCTTTTTTGGAAACAACACCTCATTAGTGGGGCTTTGTACTTTCTATTACATCTCATTAGCAGGCCCAGGTTAGGTTGTCTGTGTTTTTGTGAGGTTTAGATGGATCAGTGGGATCAGGTGTTGCCAGCCTAAACCTCCCTTCATAGTCCTTCATCAGCTAGTGATGATCCTTGCTTAGACTCCTTGTCACAGTCCCAAAATGGCAAGATGCCCTTGAGGACACCTGTACTTTCCATTGTCATCTCTCTCTACCTTTCTTTCAAAACTCTACAGAAGCCACTTTCTCTTCTCTATGAGTTCCTTCCTGTCCACTTTCCCAAAAGAGTTGCTTATTTTTCCCTCTCTCTCTTTTCTCTGTTCTGTACTTTCACAGAATCAAAGACCGGAAGCATCTTGCAACATCACCCAGTCCAACTACCTCATTTTATGGATGAGAAAAACAAAGGCTACAGAGGCCGAGGGAATGTCCCAATGGTACAATGGCCATGAGGGTCAGATGATCTAGAACTAGACCTGTGGTCATTTGAATTGACAACCACAAAGTTGACAGTGACTTTTCAAAGAGGAATTCTGTCATTGGATGAAGGCCAAGCACAGAACATCAGAATGATAAGGGCAGATGGAACTTTGGAGGTCACTCTGAATTACCAAAATAAATCAATGAGGTCAAAAGTTGGTTAAGTGCCCTTCTGAGATCACACAGCTCCCTCAAGGAAGAGCTAGGGCTTAACCAGGGACTCCAAGGGGAGTAGGGATGGTAACGGTAAAGGGACATGGTCAGATGGTCAGAGAAGCAATGTAGTTTGATGGCGACGTGGGACTGGAGAGGGAAGATGGGTTCTAAAAGGATGATGTGATTGAGGGTAAGGCTTTCCTGGATGTCTGAAGCAGAGAAGATACTCCATTAATGCTTGTGAGTTGAAAGAATGCATAGACAGAAGAAGTTGGAGATACTAGGACAGGATGTAAACAGAATGAAAGAGAAGATGCTAAACAAATTAGTATGATGTTGGTCTGGGGAATGATACTGGTGTCCTTTCTTTTCTCAGTGAGTCAGAGACTTGGGAAGAGTATAGCTTTCTTGAAGAGGAAAGAGGAAATACTGGACCCATTTCTAGCAAAAACAATATTTCTGTTTCAGAGGGGAAGGAGTGGACTGTTGTCTGGATACAATTGAACAGGGGTTATATTGGGCTGGGGGTGGCAGTGAGCAGGAACTGAGGGTAGCCTCCCTGGAGGCCTGGGCTTCATGTTACAGCCTCAGGTAGTCACTGAAGGGCAGAGAGGTAACTAGCATACACCTGACTACCTCTCCCCTCCCTACCCTTTTTTCAAAGGAACAGGACACAGAGATATTAGGCAGACAGCATCAATGAACTTCCCAAGCAACCTCAGGGGCCTGTAGAGCCTGGAAAGGATGGGGTGGTGATGCTCCTTTAGAGTGGAAGCATAAAAGAGCCAGGGTGGGAGGAGAGGAGGTGCCCTCTGGTTGGCTTGGCAGGCTGGAGTGTAAGTCACTGGGAATGCTAACCCAGGAAAGTCTCCTTTGGTTTGGAAAGAGGAAAGTAGATAAGGAAGACTGCTAGCTGGGTCCCACAGAGTTTGGGCCTACTTCTCTTTCTGCTATTGCAAACTGCCTAAGTTGTCCACCTGTTCTTTTATTCCTAGTAAAATCCTACCCTGCCAGCAGAGAAGCATCTCCTCTAAGAAGTAGATCTGAGTGCTCTAGTGTTAATGAATCATTAAGAAAATGATCTCCCCCTTCTCTAAAGTTGCGTTGCTTTACTTTCCCTCATCTATGGAAATTTCCTGTACCTGAGGAAATTTGAAGCTCCTGGAAGGTGGGAACCAGAGCATATGCAGCTCTGTGTTCTCCATAGATCCTGGCGTGTCTTACCCATATCAGGTGTCCAATATATTTGTGAATTGAAAGGAAGAATGTGTGGAGAAATCCTAATATGGAAACCAAGGTGTTCCTTGAAGAAATCTGGCAAGATTTCCTTCCTTCCAGATGAATTCCCCCAAGCCTCTCTGGATGAAGAGAGTGATCAAATATAGTGGATGAATGTCCCAGATAGAAAGAGCTATGGATGGTTAATCCAGTCTGCATGAAGTGGTCCTTTGATCAACAGCTAAAGGACATCCATGCTCAAAGACCTGGTAGCAAGAACAGGGCACAGAAGGCACATTTCATATAAGAGAGGCATTAAGAGACGACAAAAGCATTCATCCATCCATCAATAATGAGAGCCTACTTATTCTCTGCTGGACCTTGGGGATGGAGAGTCCCTGTCATCAAGGTGCCTCATTGCAGATCAATGCTGGAAGCAGACTTTTGCTGCTAAATGCTTAATAACGGGCTCTCTAGGAAAAAAAAATAGCCCTGACTATTGTGTTCTATGATGTAAATACTCCCACTATCGTAAATTTCAAGGGACTAGAAGGCATCATCCAAAGGAAAATTGAGAAAAGATGTACCCACAATCGAGGATCTAGGACCCCACTGACTGGAGGCAACAAAGCAGAAAAGGAAGTAGATATTTTCAGATCTGTAAGATATGTGGCAAGAATAGAGAAATTTACTGAGAGTGAAAGAAAAACAGCCAGGGTTTTTTTTTTTTCAAACAATGATATCTGTTTTCCCTAGAAAAGAACTAGAGAGAATGCTTTTAGTGTTAATAATCTGATTTTGTCAGGGAAGAAAAGGCACTATATTGAGAGCCGCTGATGAGGGGTGACAGCTTTATTGGAAAAATAGTCTAGTACTATCTACATACAAAAATTGGCCTGGCATGTAGGTCATTCTATATTCAGAGAGGTTGTTTTATATTCTTTTAGGAGCTGATGTCTGTTGTGAGCAGTTAGATAATAATACTAATACACATATATGTTACATAATATTAATTGACATGATTTATTGAGTAACTGTTAGGACCCATGTGGCGAGCCGCTTCTGCGGACTGTGGTCGCCATTACAAGATGGCGCTGGCCTTGTGGTGGTCTGTGATAAACAACTCCTTCTTTGGGAGAGTTGGCACATGGTTCTTTGACACCCTACGAGAAAGCTCCACGTGGCAGCTTCACATTGGGTGTTTGGATACTTTATTAAGGCTGGGAGGGGCTTCTGGGAGATTAGAAGAACTCTCGAGAGCTTGAATAAACAGCTGTAAGAAGATTCCCGGTGTTGCGTCTTCCTTGCGGGCAAGGGGGTCGCGACAAGTGGTGCCGAGACCCGGGAAAATCAAAACTTGCAAGTCGTCAGAGGTGGTGCACTGAACAGTCCCGGTAAGTGGGACCCCATAGTCCCCGTGGGTGGGACCCGACAGTCCCGGTGAGTGGGACACGATAGTCCCGGTGGGCGGGACCTGATAGTCCCGGTTAGTGGGACCCGTAATCAAAGCGGAGTCAGCTCCTCTACAAAGACAGAGAGAGCCTCATATTTTATTGCAGCTGCACTGTGTACTTTTCTTTTGTTTCTGTGTACTTTCGTTTTGTCCTCTGTATCTGTTCTGTTGCTGTGTCATGGGTGTCACATCTTCAAGCCCGCTTCTTCTGGCACTAGACGGCCTGTTACGTTCCAAAGGCCTGAAAGTGAAACATAGTATCTTACAGAGATTTTTGCAGAAAGTAGATGTTGCTGCACCGTGGTTTGCATATTCGGGCAGCCTTACTATGCCTTGTTGGGATAAATTGGGCAAGGATCTTGACTTTGCTTGTGAGCAGGGCATATTGGAGGGTGGGGTGATTCCCCTTTGGAAGATAGTCCGTAGTTGCCTCACAGATGGCAGATGTCATGACGCACTTGCTAAAGGACAGGAGGTTTTAGAAAAGTTACATGAGGAGAAATCGGAGACAGCAGGCAGTGAGATATCTCAGGAGGATGGGAGTGTGCGGAGCGTGAAACAGGGGAGGAGACGATTATCTCTGACAAAAGGTGAGGTATCTCGGGAGGATGGGAGCGTGCGGAGCGAGAAGCAGGGGAGGAAACGCTTGTATCCAGATCTCAGTGCGCTGCGCACACCCCCATGTGGAAGCGGGTCAGAAGAAGAGGAGGATGAGGAGGAGGAGCTTGGGAGGCTGTCTCGCCAGCTAGGGAGTTTAGCTGCTGGAGAAGGGAACGAAGATAGACCGGGGCTCAAGAAATGTGATCCTCCGGACCCACCGCCGTATGGTGGGGGTGTTTCGGGGAGAGCTTTCCATGCTCAAACATGGAAGGCTGTTAACGCTGAGATGGGTCTTGCTTATCCAGTTTTTCAGGATGAGAATAGGGGAAGATTTTCGGAGCCTTTAGATTTCAAAATTGTGAAGACCCTGGCAGAGTCTGTACGCACTTATGGGGTGGATGCCGCCTTCACATTAACTCAGGTGGAGAGTCTGTCTAGATTCTGTATGACTCCCTCTGATTGGGCTAGCCTTGTTCGGGCTTGTGTTTCTCCGGGCAAGTATTTGGACTGGAGAGCATTTATGCTAGAGGGCGCAATAGAGCAGGCCGCCCAAAACCATGCAGCAGGACATCCTCATTGGGATAAGGACATGCTTTTGGGGCAAGGTAGATTTGCTAATCAACAGACAGGATTCCCTCCTGAGGTATATGATCAAATTAATAACATTTGCATTCGGGCATGGAAGTCACTTCCAAATAGAGGAGAAGTGTCTGGTAATTTGACCAAGATTTTACAAGGCCCTACAGAACCCTTTTCAGATTTCGTAGCAAGGATGGTGGATGCTGCTGGAAAGATTTTTGGGGATCCTGATAGAGCCATGCCCCTTGTTAAGCAATTGGTCTTTGAGCAATGCACCAAGGAATGTAAAGCAGCAATCGCTCCTTATAAGAACAAAGGCATAGAAGTATGGATGAAAGTGTGTAGAGAGATTGGAGGGCCTTTAACTAATGCAGGTCTTGCAGCTGCTGTCCTTCGGATTGCAAAAGGGGGCAATCCTGCCGCCAGAACATGCTTCCATTGTGGTCAACCCGGTCATATCAGACGTGAGTGTCCCAAAAATGTCAATTTTACTGGACCTCCTCACGGTGGCCCTTCCACTGGCCTTCGATCACCGGGATTGTGTCCAAGGTGCAAAAGGGGGAAGCATTGGGCAAAAGAGTGTACATCAGTGAGGGACATCCATGGACAGCTTATTTCAGCTGGGCCAAAAAACGGCCGACGGGGCCCCCGACCCCAGGGCCCGCAAATATATGGGGCAGTGGAGAATGTCACACCCGAACCCGAGACATGGCCATCTCTACGCCATCCCATGAAACGCGGAGAGCCACTACAGGTGCCGCGGGATTGGACCTCTGTTCCACCTCCAGACTCGTGTTAACACCTAAGATGGGAGTCCAATTGGTGGAAACTGAGTTCAAAGGGCCTCTACCACCTGGCACTGTAGGTTTGCTAATTGGACGTGCATCTTCCATTTTGCAAGGTCTTCATGTTTTCCCTGGAGTCATAAGTCCTGATACTGTAGGGATAGTAAAGGTTATGGTGGAAGCTCCAAAAGGCATTGTGTCCATCTCCCCAGGAGATCGGATTGCTCAATTACTGGTTTTGCCTAGTTTACATGATCATTTCCCTGCAGACTCAAAGTCACGGACAGGGAATGAGATTGGTACCACCGGAGGGAATTGTGCTTATTTGTCACTAGATATGAGTAATCGCCCTACTTTGGAATTAAGCATAGAAGGTAAATCAATTGTGGGCTTACTTGATACAGGTGCAGATCGTAGCATCATTGCACTCAAGGACTGGTCTAAGGGATGGCCAGTGCAGACTTCTGATCAATCTCTGAGAGGACTTGGATATGCCCAGGCTCCTCAGGTTAGCTGTAGACATCTTTCCTGGAAGGACCCGGAAGGACATCATGGTACTTTTCAGCCTTATGTACTTAATTTACCTATCTCTTTATGGGGCCGTGACCTGATGAAAGACATGGGGTTCACTCTTAGTAATGACTATTCCCCAGTGTCCCAACAAATTATGCACAATATGGGGTATAGGCCAGGTTTAGGACTAGGAAAACATTTACAGGGACGTAAGCATCCTGTACAAGGTCATCAAAAGCTTGACAGATTTGGTCTGGGTTTTTCCTAGGGGCCGCTGAGGCTCAAATACCCATAACATGGCTCACCGAGGAGCCTGTTTGGGTGCCTCAGTGGCCTCTTCCCTCGGTTAAACTGGCAGCAGCCCATGCTCTAGTTAAAGAACAACTTGACTTGGGTCACATCCAACCCTCTACTTCTCCATGGAATACTCCCATATTTGTCATTAGGAAAAAATCAGGGAAGTGGCGCCTACTGCATGATCTACGAGCGGTTAATGCTCAAATGCAACCTATGGGGCCCATTCAGAGAGGGCTGCCTCTGCTCTCTTCTGTTCCTCAAGGCTGGCACATTATTGTTATTGACATTAAAGACTGTTTCTTTTCTATTCCTTTACATCCTAAAGACTCGCAGCGTTTTGCCTTTACCCTTCCCTCGTGTAACCACGAGGAACCAGATCAAAGGTTTGAGTGGATAGTGTTGCCGCAGGGAATGGCTAATAGTCCCACAATGTGTCAGATGTATGTAGGGAAGACACTTGTGCCCCTCAGACAAAAGTACTCCTCCATCAAGATCATTCATTATATGGATGATGTATTATTGGCTGCTAAATCAGAACAAACAGTTCATGAGGCCTATGACGACCTCGTGAAGTTGTTAGCACAATGTGGGCTGCATATAGCACCTGAAAAGGTTCAAACAGGAGATTCTATTAAGTATTTGGGAGCAACAATTGGGTATGACAAATTACAACCACAAAAAATCACCATACGAACTCAGGATCTTCAAACTCTAAATGATTTTCAGAAACTGCTGGGAGATATTAATTGGATACGAGGATATTTACATATTTCTAATGTTGTACTACAGCCTTTGTATGCTACTCTTAAAGGTGATCCAGATCTTACTTCCCCTCGTAGCCTCACCAAAGAGGCTAGAGCGGCCCTTATGACAGTAGAAGAAGCTATACAACATGCCACTTTATGCAGGCTCCAGAGTGATAAACCTTTTCAATTATGTGTGCTTGCCACTATGCGGCAGCCTACTGGAGTACTATGGCAAGATGGACCTTTGCTATGGATACACCCACATGTATCCCCAGGAAAATCCTTAGAATATTATCCTGATGCTGTTGCAGCATTAGCACTTAAAGGGATTCAACAAAGCATTCAATTTTTCGGACAATCACCTTCTTCTCTTATTATACCCTATACTAAAGCTCAACTTAATGTTTTGTGTGCTACTCTAGATAACTGGGCTATTCTATGTTGTTCGTTTCAAGGGGATATTGATAATCATTACCCTTCTCATCCGTTACTCCATTTTGTTAAGGAACATCCTATTATTTTCCCTAAAGTAACTTCATCCAGTCCAATTCCGGGGGCTGTTAATATTTTTACTGATGGTTCCAAGTCTGGAATGGGAGCTTATGTCATTAATGATTCTCCCCCTGTCCAGCATCAATTTGCTCCTGGAAATCCACAATGGGTAGAACTGCAAATTGTTATTGAGGTGTTTAAACAGTGTTCTTTTCCTTTTAATCTCATTTCGGACTCCATCTATGTGGTGCAAGCACTAAAAATCCTAGAGGCTGTGGGAACTATTAGTGATGCCCGTAATGTATCTGCTTACTTTAATCAGCTTCGACAGCTTATCTGTAGCCGCACTGCTCCCTTTTATCCAATGCACATCCGGGCTCACACCTCTCTCCCTGGTCCATTATCACAGGGTAATGCCTGTGCGGACTCAGCCACTCGAGGTCAGTTGATCTGTTTGGCTTCCTCCTTAGAAGAGGCTAAATTGTTTCACCAAAATTTCCATGTTAATGCTTTAACACTGCGCAGGCGTTTTTCCATTTCTAGAGCAGATGCTCGGCAGATAGTATTGCACTGTCCCCATTGTGTCACATTTCTTCATCCCCCTACTTATGGAGTGAACCCACGGGGGTTGAAGCCACTGGTTGTCTGGCAAATGGATGTGACACATATACCTGACTTTGGTAACCTCAAGTATGTCCATGTTTCTGTTGATACGTACTCTGGAGTTATTCATGCTTCTGCGTTATCAGGAGAAAAGGCACGTAATGTCATCACTCATTGCCTGGAAGCCTGGGCGGCGTGGGGTGCGCCCACGTCCCTTAAGACTGACAATGGACCTGCTTATACTGGCAGACAATTCACGTCCTTTTGTTCTACTATGGGAGTGCAACTTACTCATGGTCTGCCTTACAATCCTCAAGGACAAGGCATTGTTGAGCGTGCTCATCGCACCTTAAAGGAAACTTTACAAAAACAAAAAGGGGGAATAGGAGCTGGACATACTCCTAAAGAATGCTTGTCCTTAGCTCTCTTTACTATTAATTTTTTGAATTTGGATATTCATGGTCGCTCTGCGGCCGATAGACATGTGTTCCCTCAGCCCTCTGTGATTGGCTATGTTAAGTGGAAAGATGTTCTTACGGGCCAATGGAACGGCCCCGACCCCGTGCTGACATGGGCACGAGGATCCGTATGTGTTTTTCCCCAGGATCGCACGGAACCATTGTGGGTCCCTGAACGCCTGACAAGAAGAGTCCTGACGCCAGCTACTCAGCAACAAGAATTACCACAGCAATCCCGTGATGAGGATCTTCATTCTGCTGAGTGCTCTGGCTCTGGTGCTGATGCCGATGACACAGACGACACCAATGCAATGGTGGGCGGTGGCACGGGCTTGGCCAATGCCGATGCCGGTTCACGGTAATTCCAGTGTCCTTCCCACTCTTTTCTCTACCTCGTGTGAGATGTCTGCGCCCTGTGCCTCTCCTAGAGGGGACGTGGAACGCATTTACAATCAATCTCAAGTTAATCTCACAGGAGTGTTTTGTTTTAGCCTTGGGAACGCTCATTGTATCCGTCTTAAGACCAAGAATTTGACTAACTGGGACAATCCATTGCAGTCCAGTCAAGTCTCAGGGAGCATTCTCAGTACTGTATTGGGCCAAGTAGTCTCAGGGGAACAATCAGGCTCAGGAACCTCCGTAAATAGCTCTGCTTTAACCATAACTACCTTGGCTAGTATCTCCGAGGTACTAATTCCAATGCCCCCATATTCTAGTGGACTTCCTTGTGCCACTCATTTTAAGGCTTCTCCTTACTGTACCCCTAATCTTGGTTTCCCCCCAACATTCACGCCTTGTCAGGATTATTCTTGGGAGAAACGTCAAGTTGCTAAAGGTTTCTCCCTTTCCCCCTCTCTTAAGAGGTATGTTTATGACTTTAGCAACAGTGCCAACTCCTCTACAGGAGTGGGTTGGTCCTGGTTTCAATGGCTGATTTCCAACACAAAGGGGGCTTCAGCTGATATTTCTGCACTGGCTCAATTGCTGGGAGCCAAAAGTTGGTTGGCTAATGTTTCTGGCACTGTTTACGAGAGTGAGCGAGGTAGTAGACTCACATCTGTTTCGTTCAACTCTCTGTTGGATAATGCCACATTGCCCCCTGCAGCGGTTTGTGTTCAATCTCCGTTCTTACTCCTTTTGGCTAATGACACCTCGTCAGAAATGCTGGATTGTTTTAATGTTAATTGTTTCTTATCTGAATGTTGGGATGGTTCTTCGGCTGTAGCAGTGGTTATGAAAATTCCAACCTTTGTTCCAATCCCAGTTATTGCGGACCCTGATAAATTCCCCATTGTTGAGCTACTTAGAGTCCGCAGGGATTTTGGAATCACAGCTGCTATAGTGACAGCCGTGGCGGTATCTGCTGCTGCAGCGGTCGCGGCCGGAGTGGCCATGGCCAATCAAGTGCAGACTGCTGCCTCCGTTAATCAAGTTGTTCAACAAACTTCTATGATACTTGAGTCCCAAAATGCAATTAATCAACATATTTTGTCAGGGATCTTAGCTGCCAACCAAAGAATAGATTTACTCCAAGCTCAGGTAGAAGAATTGGCTGATTTGGTGCTTTTGGGCTGTGTTGATCAACGTGCACATTTATGCATAACCTCTGTCAGATTTAATGATTCCAGGAATGCCTCCCGTATCATCGGAGAATACTTGGCCGGAAATTGGTCCATGGCAGCGGAAGACATGATCCAGTCTCAACTAACCCAGATAGCTGTCTTGAATAGTACCCACGTTGATCCCATAACGTTGGGTCAATTCACTGATTGGATATCTTCTGCCTTTTCCTTTTTTAAAGAGTGGGTGGGGGTAGGCATTTTTGGCGCAATGTGTTGCTTTGGTATGGTTCTCTGCTTGTGGTTTCTCTGCCGCCTTAAGGCCCGCAATGCTCGCGATAAAGCTATGATTATACAAGCACTTGCAGCTTTGGAAACTGGCAACTCACCTCAAGTTTGGCTTGCACAAATTAAACAGTAAACCTTTGACATGGTCGTTGCACCCCAAGTTTTACGGACATTGCACTGGGAATGACATGTCCTTCCTTGTTATTCTCCTAGTGTTGGAAAGCCCTTGCACTCTACCGGCTTTACTGCCATTGCACACAGATGGGTTTCCACGCTAGTACTTTTCTATCGCTCTATGACCCGTGCCTTTCTTTTAGGGTGTTGCCAACTTGTTTGTCGTTGTATTTCTATACAGCCACAGTTCAGCCTCAGAGACCTAATCATGACTGGCTGAGTAGATACCATTAAACGCCTTGGCAACAACGAGCTGATCTTGTAGTACCCAGAGACGGGCAACTTTCACGCTTGCACTGCAACCTAAGACAGGGGAATGGGGCCTCCCCAAAGACGGGTAAGCAATGTAAGGGCAGTGAACGACCTAAGACAGGGGCTACTTGATTCCCTTTGACGTGCTATAAACAGAAGGAAAAAACTGCTGGCAGTGGATTCCCCCCGGCCCCCAGGGCTTGGATCCAGCCCTGATTTGTATGCACGTCAAGGAGGCCAGCTCACAGGGCCTTAACAGCTTTGTGGTGTCTGTTTTCATATTCAGCCAATAACGGTCATGTGGGAACGTCCTGACCTGCTTGGGTCTGATGAGGTTCCTGGTTGAAGGCTTCGTATGAGTAATGGCGATTCACCTCTACTCTTGCCTGTTTTGTTTTTAGTAAACGAAAGGGGGAACTGTGGCGAGCCGCTTCTGCGGACTGTGGTCGCCATTACAAGATGGCGCTGGCCTTGTGGTGGTCTGTGATAAACAACTCCTTCTTTGGGAGAGTTGGCACATGGTTCTTTGACACCCTACGAGAAAGCTCCACGTGGCAGCTTCACATTGGGTGTTTGGATACTTTATTAAGGCTGGGAGGGGCTTCTGGGAGATTAGAAGAACTCTCGAGAGCTTGAATAAACAGCTGTAAGAAGATTCCCGGTGTTGCGTCTTCCTTGCGGGCAAGGGGGTCGCGACAGACCCAGGCACTTCATGTATTTTATGTCTAATCCTTACAACCTTGAAATGTCAGTTTTGTATCCTCATTTTTGTAGATGAGGAAACAGTGAAACTAAGGAAGCTCCTTCTCCATATTTACCAGGGTTTCTGGTTATCTTTGACAGCCTGCAGATTTCCTGCATGAGGATAAGCAGCAAGACCAAGAAGCCAGTCCAACTTAGGATGCCTGTAAATCCTGTGCTTTGTTACCTATGAGACCACGTTGGGAATATTCTACATACAAGAGATTCAGTCTTTCTGGTACCAGGGATTGAACCCAAGGGCACTTAACCATTGAGCCACATCAGCAGTCCTTTTTACTTTTTTATTAGAGACAGGATCTCACTAGGCTGCTTACAGCCTCACTAAGTTGCTGATCCTCCTGCCTCAGCAAAACTGCTGGGATTACAGGTGTGTGCCACCACATTCGGCTCAATTTATTTTATTTTTTTATGGTGCTGGGGATTGAACCCAGGGCCTTTGCATGCTAGGCAAGAACTCTATCAACTGAGCTATATCCCCAGCCCTCAATTTTTCATTTTAAGGAAGACATTGAAAAAAAAAAAGGAGTCCTTCAAGGGAAGAGTGGTCGGGATAGTTATAGGTCTATAAATGCAGTCATATAAGGAACTGGGGATGTGTAGTGAAGATTAATGGGAAGCAATGTGGAAGACACTTCTTCAGCCTAGGAAGAGGGGTCATGTAGAGGACCAAGGAAGGAAGTTCTGTGTGACTGTGGAGGATGAAAAGAGGTCCAATGAGTGAGGAATCCACTCAGTTCAATGCACAAACATTTACCATGTACCTAGTTTGTTCCAAGTGTTGTACCAAGTGCCCAAGAGGGAAGCAGAGGGTGAGGAACAACTCTTTAGGAAGAACTTTCTGAAAATCAGCATTGTCCAACAATGGAACACGCTTACTGAGAAGCAGTGAGCCTCCTCTTCCTATCTTTAGAGTATTCAGGAGGCTGGAGGCCCACTTATCAGAATGTGCTAGAATGAATCTTTTGTTGAGTAGTAAGTGGGACTTACCCCTTCCAGTTCATAGATTCCAGTTCAGAATGTGCTTTGGCAGGCTGGAGTGTGCTGGAGTGAGAAAGTGTCACGGTGACGCTCCCCTCCCCGCTTCTGTCCAGCCCTGTCCACCCAGCTGTGTGCTTCGCGTTCTCTGATGCGAAGTGAGCCATGGAGGGCCAGTTACACTGGAAAGAAGCTGCCATCTGTGACAGGGATGATGGAGTTCTGGCGGGTTTGTGTGGGCTCAAGGAATGCGGCCTGGAAGCCATGTACACACAACCTGCTTAAGAACATCTCATGGGCAGAAAATGTTTTCTTCCTCTTTCGCCCTCCTCTGTTGCTGTGCCAGGCAGGCACAATGGTGCCTTTGAGAGGGGCAGCTGGAAGGGGGTGTTGGCAGAGGCACTGGAAGTAGAACGTTGCAGCTGGTGGGGGGGGCCCTAATTCATTTCCAGGAGTGATCCGGCACTGGGTGCCAGTTTCCAAAACAGAACTGCTGTTTCTCAGAGCTCACGGTGGTGGGTTGCCTCAGAGTTGGACAGAGGGCAAAGTCTTTTCCTATCCACCACTCTGCCCTCTCCTAGTTTAGAAAAACCCTGGTGTGTTAAGGCATTCTTGCTCTGGGTGCAGATTAATCAGTTTTGCTGCCTGTATGAGGAGCTGAGACCAATCTGGGCTGGAGGAGGTTTTCTGAGGAGCCCAATTCTCCTGCAGGCAGAGTAAAGCTGGTGGCCTTAGGAACCTGCAGGGCTCAAAGGCAGTTAGGCCTCTGGGCAATCCAAAGGGCTCAGAATGGAGACCCTTCTTCTGCCCTGCAGGATGATGTCCTGCAACCCCACAACTGCCCGGCACCCTTGCTGCCATATGGGCTCTGCCCACTCACAGTCTTAATTCTGGTGAGAAAGAGGTGGGAGAACCCTGGCATTTCCTGTCCTGGTTCTCAGTTGTCCCAGACCCTCTGCTACTTTCAAAGATCCCAGTGACAGCTCAGAACAGGGCATGGGAGGTCTTTCCACTTGGAGCAGGGTTAGGAGTAGGCCCAGGTGCCAGGCGGCAAGCTCTGCCACCCCCTACTTTGTGTTACAAATGGAGCAGGATGAGTCCCTTTTATGCAAGTGGCTTCCAACAGAAAGGTGTGACTTAAAGCTGGTCAAGTGGCAATCTCTATTAATGTTCACACTAACTATGGGATTTTCACACTCTGGTTTAATTTTACAATCAACAAATAACTCCGGAGGAAGTACTTCACTTCAGCCTCTGTGATGGGCCTGGGAATACAGAATGAATAAGAAAGACCTTGCTTCAGAAAGCTGACTGCCTAATCTCCATGCCAAGTCCTGGATGGGAAGCCTTTCATCAACTCAGCAGATACATGTATTAGGTGGAAAGCAGAAGTATAATGCAGAGGACATCTCTTACTGAAGGTACCTAGCTCTTTTAGAGAGGGTGCTCTCTCCTTAAGAGTCAGTTCTTCTACTTTCTTCATTCCTTTTCTAATGAACACTAGGATCAGCAAGTTTATGGCCCCACATACTGAGTTAAGAAAACAGACTTATCTGCTCTAGCCAACAGGACATATTTGTATATACTATTCTCTAACAGTTCACTTGTAGAAGGAAAAAAAATTGAAGTGTTTTCCTCCCTGAGGTCCCCAAGTCTCTGGAGATGGTAATGGGGATCATGGATTCCTTTTTTTTTTTTTTTTGATTGAAAAGTGTTTTGCTCATTTATTTTATTTTTTTTAATTGTTGGTCACTCAAAACATTACATAGTTCTTAATATATCATATTTCACAGTTTGATTCAAGTGGGTTATGAACTCCCATTTTTACCCCGAATACAGATTGCTGTATCACATCAGTTACACTTCCATTGATTTACACATTGCCATTCTAGTGTCTGATGTATTCTGCTGTCTATCCTATTCTCTACTATCCCCCTTCCCCTCCCCTCCCCTTTTCTCTCTCTACCCCCTCTACTGTAAATCATTTCTTCCACTTGTATTATTCTTCTCTTACCCCTCATTTCCTCTTATATGTAATTTTGTAAAACCCTGAGGAACACCTTCCATTTCCATGCGATTTCCCTTCTCACTCCCTTTCCCTCCCACCTCTCATCCCTGTTTAATGTTAATCTTCTTCTCAAGCTCTTCGTCCCTACCCTGTCCTTGGTTACTCCCCTTATATCAAAGCAGTTATTTGGCATTTGTTTTTTAAGGATTGGCTAGCTTCACTTAGCATAATCTGCTCTAATGCCATCCATTTCCCTCCAAATTCTATGATTTTGTCATTTTTTAATGCAGAGTAATACTCCATTGTGTATAAATGCCACATTTTTTTATCCATTCATCTATTGAAAGGCATCTAGGTTGGTTCCACAGTCTTGCTATCGTGAATTGTGCTGCTATGAACATCGATGTAGCAGTGTCCCTGTAGCAGATCATGGATTCTTTTCAATATTCTAAAATGTCTCAGAGAATGAATACATTTCCTACTGACGAGGCCTCGCAGTTCATTATTACTTAAAAGATGTATTTGTTTGGTAGTCATTGCTTGGGAAAAGTTATTCTTTTACCAAGAAACCTTGTTGGCTAAAAAGCTAAGCCCTCTGGGGCAGAGGTTAGCTGACAGCATCTTCCAGAAACCTGTTGGGTTCTTACACAGCTTGTAAATCATGTGACTTCCAGCCTTGGCCCTCTAAGATTTCTTGGGGCCCTGTCTATCACACCTACCATGTATTACCCAACTACTTTGAGAAAGTATGAGCATTAGACTTCATCTTTAAAAAAGTTATTCCTAAGTCTTTGGAAGACAAAAGGATATATTGCCAGGAATCTAAAGACAAAAGAAAATCAAAGCAATTCACCAGGAACAAAGAAAATGGGAAAGAACTGAAAAATAAAAGCATATGGATGAATAGAGACTTGAAGTGAACTACAGGATACACATTTTAAGAAATAAAAAAGAAGGTCTTTTGAGAGAAAAAAGTTATGTATCAGAGCTGCAAGTGAACAATGGGATTTTCTAAGGGAAAATTGACAGAAACAATTTCTCCTTGGTCAGCGGAACAATTCTAAGCATCAGCCAAGGAAACTGGTAGCAAATGCATGGTTGAAAGAAATGGAGAATGGGATGATGGGTTGCCTTTAAAAATGGATGACGATTTGACAAAACCAAAGAATCAATCACAGAGATTCTCAGGAGGCCTGATGTGAAAGACATGAGGGGAGAGGGCTAATGTTATTATGGGATTGTAATGCGGCCAACATTCCAGTGGTGCTGATCCATTGGTGAGATTGTGGTTACTTTTCTTTTTTGCCCCTCTGTATTTCAGGATATTCTAACCAGGCATTTGCATTACTTTTCAAAGCAAGGGAAAGAGGTTAGATCACATATTACTAGGGAGCAGGAAGAAAGCCAGGTAGAGACATCTGAGCCCTGGACTTGAGTGGGGAAGGGAATAGACTAGAAGGAGGATCTCTCTCTCAAGACCATTCTAGTCCTACTTTTGCCTCTAGGGTTTGATGCACCATCTGGTCACCCCTTTTATTTTCTCAGGTTTCCTTTCCATTTATTCACTGTGGCGGGGTGGATAGGTTGAGGGCTCACTTTTTACTTTCTTTACTCCAAGCTCTGACAGGCTCTACCTGCCCAGGCTGAGAAGGTTCATAGCCCAACAGAAGACACCCAGGCTTAAAGATCTCTTCCCCTGTGATTTAAGAGTGTGCAATCCAGTGTGTGGATGCCAAGGCAGAATAAGAGAATGGCCCTCTTACAGCTTGAAAGCTGTGGGTTCTTTTTCTGTCACATTCTGGCTAAGTGAACTTGGTCATGCTACTTAACCTATAAAGTCCTTCATTTCTCTCTTTTGAAAAATAATGGCACTGGATTGGATTGGAGTAGCTCAAGAAATCTGCCTAATCTTAAATTGATTAGGACTCTTTTTTTTTTTAACCCCTTTCCCTCTAGTACTGGGGATTGAATGGAGAGGGGCTGTTCTACTGATCAATAGCCCTGGCCCTTTATAAATTTCAGGTACTGTCTTGATAAGTTGCTGAGGCTGGCCTTGAACTTGTGATCCTTCTACCTCAGCCTCTAGAGTAGCTGGGATTACAGGCCTGTGCCTCTGTGTCTGGCCTTACTCATTTTTTATGAAGCTTCTTTATGCCCACATACCTATGCTTAATGTTACTTTAGGTTTTAGGATTCTCATAGGTGAGACCCACCCAGATCATGATATGGTACCTGGTTCACTTCTGCTTTTTAAACCATTATTTTTTTTGGTGGAGGTAAAATTCACAGAACATATAACTAATCATTTTGAAGTGTAGAATTCAATGGCATTTGGTAGAATCACTCAGTCTTTTTAAGGTGTTAGGTTAACATAGTCAATTGGGTTTTTTTTTTTTTTTTTTTTGGTACTGGTGATTGAACCCAGGGGCACTAAGCCACACCACGAGCCCTTTTTTGTAGTTTATTTAGATAAAGTATGTAGAGAGAGGATCTAGTTGCTTAGGGGCCTAGTTGCTTAGGGCCTCACTAAGTTGCTGAGGCTGGCTTTGAACTTGCAATCCTCCTGCCTCAGCCTCCTGAGTCACTGAGATTACAGGCGTGCACTATCAGGCCGGGCCTGGTGGGTTCTGTCTTGTTATTAAAAAAAAAAAAAAAAAAAAAAAAACAAAAAACAAACAAACAAAAAAAAAAACTCCTGCACTGTACTCCCATGTTCATCTCAGGCTCAGATGCAGGGAATTCTCCAGCTCTAGGGTGAGAAGCACCGTGGAGTCAGACAGTCTATGAATGCATTTAGTGTGGATTGCCCAACTTCTCTCCAAGGGGGTTTACCACACAGGTCCCCACCACCAATTTCTGAGAGTTCCCATTTCCGCTCCTCCTTGCCAACAGTGGCCAGGAAATCCATGTAGCACTAGAGAGCAGGTAAAAGTAAGGAACCAATTTTAGCAATATCAGTGTGAAGAGAGTTCAGGGACCAATGGTGAGTGAAAAATGCAGGTTGTAGCGCAGGAAGGGAGTGGCGGGGGGACTTCAGGTTTACCTGTAGCATTTTATTTCTTTGGTGAAAAATACCAAAAGGAAATAAAGATTAAATACTGAAAAATCAATTCTGAGTGAGGGGGAAGTGGGACTTTTTGATAAAACTGTCCTCAATAGTTTTCTGTTATTTTTTAAATCCTCAAAAGGGGTAACTGATATACAGAGATCCCCAAACAGGCTGGGTTTTTTTGGAACAGCTTCTAGATTTGCATTTATGTTTCCCAGTATTAGGTTCATTTTAGTGGAACTGGCTAGCCTTCTCTTGTGAACATTGTTTTAAAGATTAGATTAAATATCAAGGAATTGGGGGAGTTCTTATTTTTAGGCAGAAAAATGAACTATTTCTGCAGAATATAAAATGTATGTTCAAATTGAAGTTTGCCTGGTTTTTTCTACCTGTGATCACATCTAAAAATCTTTGCAAGGCTATTCTGAGCCTGGGGTGGGGGAGATGACTCACTGTGAGCCTTCCTCACCTGTTTATGCAGGTGAAATCAGGTTAGGATAAATATAAAGGGCCTCTTTGGAAGCAAAGAGGCATTGGAGAGCACCCTGAGAGGAGGTCTTGGAAGCAAAGTATCCAGCACCTGTTTCAGGTAGAGCCCTATACTCACTCTTTCTATGGAGACCAATTGCAATATTTTTAATGCTCCCTTCCTGATAAAGATAAAAATCTCATGCCTGATTTTAACATTACCTGAAATGTCACAATGAATGAGACTGTGAATAATTAGCAGACTGGATAGGTCCTATATGAGGTTGAGAATATCTGCTCCAGACTGAGCTTCTCAAGGGCCTTTACTACCCTGACACTCTTGGGTTTCTGGCAAATTGGGATGGAAGTCTGACCTGACCACTCATAGGTCATGAACCTCAGGTAAGCTCCTTACTTTCTCTTAGCCTCCTATCTCCCTGCTCTGGAAAGGTGATTAGGACACTTGCCACTTAAGGCTGCTTTGCAGATTTGGGAGATGTTTAGCACTACTGCCAGTTAAATAAACACAAAATAAAACAACAACCCCAAGCTAGGTGCCATGGTACATGCCTGTAATCTCAGCAGCTCTGGAGGCTGAGGCAGGAGGATTCCAAGTTCAAAGCCAGCCTAAGCAACTTAGTGAGAGCCTATCTCAAAATAAAAAAAAAATAAGATGGGCTGGGGATGTAGCTCAGTGACAAAGAGCTACATCAATCCCCAGTGCTAAAAATAAATAAGTAAACTTTCCTATCAATTATTAAATAAAATTAATTAAATAATTAATTTTAAAAAACCCCAACCCCTGAAAACTTTAATTCAAAATAATGGTCTTGTGAGATAGGTCAGTTCCCTTCTACCCCATTTTACAGATGTGAATTGAGACTCAGACATAGTTTAGTGAATCACCTAACCCAAGAACAGAACAAAGCTAATCCCAGGCCTTGTTTGTTGGGGCCCCTTCACTATGCCAGCCCTGGCCAAGTTGTCTTCATGTGAGCAGCAGATCTGGGGTCACCTTCTTCCCTGCTTGAGTCATTGGGCTGCCAAAACGGAGTTCAGAGTGATCTGACTGGGATCACCCAAGTGGCTGCCTGAGACTCTTTGGATCTAGTTTCCTTAACCAGTCCTCTTGTGTTTCCTGGGCCATTTTCTCTTGTCAGCTGGGCTATGAGCTTTATTTCGGAGATGGGATCAAGTCTCCTATTTCTTCTCAGTCAGCCACTAACCTCAGAGAGTCTGTAAACCACGTGAATGGCTTTCAATGGAGAACTTCCCTGCATAGTCTCATCTGGGCTTTAGTTTCACCAACCAGCCTTTGACTAGAGTGATCAAAAACAAATAATGGACTTCACTATCTGTTCCCTGAGTTCCTTATAGTTGTGCCCTTTCTCAGGTCACCAAACCCCTCAGCCGCAGTTTCCTCATCTGCAGTTTCCTCATCTGCAGGGTGAGGACATGAAAATCTGCGCAGCGTGTCCTGAGGATTAAGATAAAATGAGATGCTGTGTGGAAAAATCTTTTGTAAGCTTTAGGACAGTTTTTGTCTCTGACTCGCTCCTGCTGTTCACCTGAATCTCTGATTCCTTCCTCAAATGAGCAGTAGGAGTGTGTCCTCTGATCTTTGCGAATCTTTTCTCAGCAGAGTTGTGTAGTGCCTGAACTGAGAGAGAATCCAACAGTCCCACAGAACAAGGAGGAAGAACTGTGAATCCAGGCTGACAGATCTGCTGGGTTTTGACACTTGGTAGGTAAATCTCTGCTCAACTCCCTCGAGAAGACCTGGAATCTTCTTTTCCCAGTTTCCAGCAAAGAAGTCTTGGTCAAGTATTGAATGTATCTCAGCATCATCTTAAAAATGTGGCAATACTTGCCTTGCTGATTTTCCTATCAAATGAGGATGTGTCAGGGTAGGCAGTTAAAGCATGTGACTTTGTCCCTTTTTATTTTTTTCTCTTCCATTTACCCTTCTAACTGTCGCTGCCTTGTTTTGCTTTTTCATAAAATGGAGGTGATAATATAATAATCCTTGGCCTACTTAGCTCACAGGGCCTTGGAGTGACCTGGGATAAAAGCAGTAGCAGGGTTTTGAAAAACAGTGAAACGAGGTAGAAATACCTGCATGGGGTGTTTTGGGCCTCACTGACCTGGAGCTGGTAAGACGTGTGTTGGTCCCCACAGGCCTGGGCTGTTGTGTGCTGCAGCAGCCACGTTTAGAAGGTCATCTAACAGATTATTTTCCCTGCTTTTCCCTGAGGTCCTTGATGCTCTCATAACTACCTGCTATGCTTTGCATTCTCTCTACACCTGTCACTCACATGCCTTGTCCCCTATCCCCTACTGCAGTTCCCATATGAATCACACAATAGTGGGTGGACTGCACATTCACTATTCTTTGAATGCAGAAATGGTGCCTGCCCCAATCTCTTGGGCTGTCAGAAGCCACCATCACGTGACAACCTCAGCCCCCCCCCTTCCTCCAGCTTACCCTCATGAATAAATACTAAAAAGACTCATTATAGGGAGATAAGGAAAACAGGAAGTGTTTTGAAAAGTCCCAACAACCCACAGTGTGAACAACCCCACTCCTCCAGAGGCCACCAGTGTCTTCTGCTACTAAGCCACCAGCCCCCTGTGTGGTTGAGGAAGTGCTGCTGTGTCTTAGACCTAGAGGGGATAGTGGGGCAAGGCCAGCCTAGAGCCAGGAGGGCGGGCCACAGAGGCAGGAGAGCTGAGCTGCTGTATTCTGGGCACAAGGTCAAGGCCAGCTGCAGGGAGAACAGGCAGTCGCTGTGTGCAGCTGGCCGCGGTTAGGCCAGGGCTGTCCCTCACTTGTGGTATATTTAAAGAGATCCCACCAGGCGATCGTGCCAACAGGAAAAATGCACACAAATCTCTGTCAGCCACACTCAGTACCCTGGCCAAAGCCTCCTCCTTCAGCCACAGTTCCCTGGTGGTGTGTTTGTGTGTAAATAGAGGAAGGCTGGCTTCTCAGCCTCTCCCAGGTGTAGGTGACTTCAGCCATCTACCACCTGGGGACACAGGCCCCGGCTCCTGGGCCTCTGTGCCCACTGACTGAGCTGGCAGAAGCACAGGGGATTAGCCAAGGTTTCGTGCCTCCCACCCTGGTGTCAGTAACCTAGCAACCAAAGGGGAGAGGCAGGCAGGCAGATGAGTCAAATAGAGCTGCTCAGAACCTCTGGCTTAGTGTTTGTTTGTGAAAACTCCCTGGGAGTGTGCACACAGCCTCCCTTCCGGCAGGGAATGGCAGTGGCTGAGCTTTCCCACAGTGCTTCTGGCCTAATGCTCCTCTCAAAGGGATGCCCAGGCCCCAAGCTCGGAGTACCCTTTAGGGAGGCTTCGAGACCAGGCCAAAGGAGCCCAGGGTGGCTGAATTCTCTGGGTGCCTCTCACTTCTTTTCTTTTCTCAAGTGGAGAGGAGTCTACAGGCCTGAATCCCAAGGAAAGCTAAGGACTCAAGAGCCTGAGGTGCCCCAGCATGAAGACAGTGGGTGTGCACAGAAGTTGGAGCTTTCGGGTAGCCAGAGACTAAGGAGGGATCTCATGAGAGACTTGGGAGAGCAGGCCTGGAGAGGGGTGGGGGTGAGAAGCAGCCTGCTTATCTACCAGGGGAGGGGCGCCGACAGGCAAACCATCTGAGGCAGGCTGCAACAAGTGCTGGAGGAATTAGGAACACACCAGAGCACCCACGAGATCAGCTGCGTAATTTGTGGGGCTCAGTTCAAAGTGAAAATGGAGAATGCTTTGTTTAAAAATTATGAAGAGTTTCAAGACAAAGACAGAAGAGCAGGCTGGGGTTGTGGCTCAGTGATGGAGCACTTGCCTAGCACAGGTGAGGCACTGGGTTCCGTCTCGAGCAACACATAAAAAAAATTAAATAAACAAAATAAAGGTATTGTGTCCATCTATAACTAAAAATAGGGGTTCTCTGAACAGGAATTTTGTGAAAAACAAAACAAAATGAACAAACAAACCAAAAAAATGAAAAAAAAAAAAAAAAACAGAAGAGCACTGGAACAAGGACCCTTCTGAACACAGGGGCTTTGTGGCTGCTCAGCTTGCACGTTCATCAGGCTGATGCTGCACATCTGGGAGTTGCTCCTTGAAGCCAGTGGGTGAGCTGGGGACTGTTTGGTCAAAGCTCAACCCCCAAACCCCTCACCTCTGCTGCTTCACAGCCACCAGTTCCAGACTGGGACACTGCTTCTACCTGACAGCAGCCCCTCACACTGTGATGGTAGTAATTGTCCTTATCTTTTTGGGGGGAGGGAGGCAGTTGGGCCACATTGAAAGATGGCTGAGGACCAGAATGGACTGAGGGTCCCAGAGCTCCAAGGATTCTCTGGACAGGCCCAACAACCAGAGGCCTCTGGGCAAGGTTGTGGATGTGTGTGGGGACAGGACAGAGCACCAAAAATAGACTGCACTCTGGCTCTCCTTTTAAGGACCAGAGAGGATATATTCTTGAGAATGCACATATGATATTCCAGGAGCAGAAACCAGTTCAAGAAAACTTCTCCCCACCTGGAGCTTACCTCCAACTCAATGTGGTCGTGAAGTTTCTTGCAGGTGGCTGCAAAGGTCTCCGAGGTACCAAATTCAAAGTACCACAGCTTGTTCTTCATCCTGGAATGTAGAGCAGAGAGATGGCTCAATATTCTGTACTTGAAATGGTCAAGGAACAGAGTTAGGTTATTTGGTCCAGGAGGCCCAAGTTCCCAGCATTCCCTAACCTTACATTTTTAGCATTTGTTAATCGGATGATCAAGGAATTGAAACAACATTTACCAAGTGTTTTTGCCAGGAACTTAGAGAAAACCCACTCATTTCTTATACATCAGGAAAACTCTGGGTGAACTGGTAACTGCTCACTGAACTTCTCTGAATTTTTCCTGATTCAACTTGAAGCAAGCAGGAGAAAGTCTTGCTTGTCTTGAACTGCATCAAGAGAGTTCCATGAGAAATTGACCAGAGGTGGCAAATGACAACATGTTCTGTCTTTTCTACTACTAATTCAAAGGGACTTTAGGCAGAGCCCTCTTTTGAGTATGGTAGGGTACAAAGGGAAGCCTTTTGAGACTTAGGGTGTGCAATCAGGACAGAGGAAGGATAGATCCACACTTACATAGCCAACATACGTGCTGATTTGTCTGTTCTCTGTTTGGGGGAAGCAGAGAGAAGCAATAGGTTTGCAGAAGAGTTTTTTGGTAGCAGTAGCCACCCCCGCCCCCAATTTTATTTGCTTAGACCATGGTGACCATTCATTTAGAGGTAGATGTTGAATTTGCTTCAAAGTAGGAGTTCACCATTTTAAGCTTTAAAAATTTTCGACATTTTCTTTAGGGGTAAGGCAGGGAGGAAGGGAGGGAGGGGGGGGAGGGAGAGAGAGAGAGAGAGAAGAGCAATCAATGGGGTCCCCATGTAGCTGGGGCTTTGCAAAGTCAGATGGTGTGCCTGACACTTGGTGGTTTTGATCAGATGGTCTCACCAGGAAGTGTTTCTGAAGGTATTCCATTCCTTCCACCCCAATTGTCACCCCATTATCAGGGTCTGGCTAAGAGAAGGGACACCTGTCCAGTTTACAAGCTGACAGATTTTGCTAAGGAAGGATTAAACAAAATCACATTCCTCCTGGCACTCAGGAGAGAGGAAGCCACCTTGAATGTTGCTAATCCTCTGTCCTCAGATTTGTGGACCAAGGGAAGGAGCATTCTCCAGAGGGAGGAAGGCTCTTATTTCTTTCAGGTTTTCCTTTGGCCATAGCAGATGACTCATCAAAATGACAGACATTTTTTCTGCATTTCTTCAACAGTCTACCCAGAACTTGGAGGTGAGACTGTATTCTTCCATTTGTATGAAGATTTCTAAGATCTTATTGGTTGGGAATTAGCGCTTTTTTCTTTTTCTTTTCTTTTCTTTCTTTATTTCTTTTTTTTTTTTTTTTTGTACCAGGGATGGAACCCAGGGCTGCTTTACCACTGATCCACATCCCCAGTCCTTATTTTTTTGAGACAGGGTCTTACTAAGATGCTTAGGACCTTGGGCTAGGGATATAGCTCAGTTGGTAGAGTGCTTGGCTTGCATGCACAAGGCCCTGAGTTCAATTCCCAGCACCAAAACAAAACACAAAAAACTTAGGACCTTGCTAAGTTGCTGAGGCTGGCCTTAAACTTGCAATCCTCTTGCCTCAGCCTCCTGAGCCACTGTGATTAGGGGTGTGTACCACCACACCCAGCTGGGAAGTAGACTTTTTGACCATTAGTGTGCATAAAAATACCTGATAAATGAAGAAGGAAATAAGAGTAAGTAAGGTGTAGGGAATTAGGCCTCATTAAAAAGTTGGAAGTACTGAGAGTAATTTAGACCAGTGCTTCTCATCTACCGTGCCATGATGTGTGTGCCTGATATACGGCTCTCCTCTGCCTCCAGGGTGGCAGGTAGGGACTGGGGCAGGCTGAGCCCCAGAAAACATTCTCATCTGTATTCTCAATGTCAGGAATAAATATTTTCCATTTTTAAGCATGCTCTGTTGTTAAAAAACATGGCAAGTATTATTCTGGATTGGGGGTTCTCTGAACAGAAATGTGTGAAAATGCAGATTCCGATTTGGTAGTTCAGGGTTGGAGCATCTGATCATTTTATAACACTGCTGGTTATAAGGATATGGAGACTCCACCCATAGTCCTCAAATGTTAGTATGCATACAAATCTCCTAGGGAATGTGATTAAAACACTGCTTCCAGGGCTCCAATCTGTGGGGACTATCTGTGGTGTTGTGGGGTGGAGCCCAAGAATATGCATTTTTATGAGTGTCCTGGTGATCGTTATGTGTATGGTCCGTGGACAGGACTTTGAGAAACATTGCTGTAGATCCCAGTGCATGAACACCATGGACAAGAACAGAACTCATTAGGCCTAAAGGAGTGGACTTCTCAGGGAGGAGAGAACAAGAGTCAGTTGCCTTAACAGTCAATGGTGGAAGAGACCAAGTAACAGGAACAACACAGATCATCATAACACCAAGCATCCCTCTCCGGCAGCAAGAGCATCTTTGTGGCCAGGAGACTTGCACTGTGATTCCATTTTCAAGTACCACTGCTGGTCTGAATCATGGCTTTTGAAAGTTATTGCCAGGAGATTTAGAGTTTTAATAAAAGTTTCTGGAAGCCACAGCTATTTTTTTTTTTTTATTTTTTGCCCACGCATGGTTCTCCTGATGATCTAATAAAGTGAAGAAGTCATGGGTAGGTCAGTATTGCAGAAAGACAGAGGGGATCAACTGCACTACTCATCCACTGTGCTAACTCTGGAAAGTTGATTGATCTCTTTAAACCTCAGTTTTCTCATCTGTGAAATGGAGATAATAAGATCTGCTTCAAAGGATAGTTGAGAAGATTAAATAATAGCAAAGTGCCGCACATAATACTTGTTGCTTACCAAGAACGTTAGCTACTTACTATTAGCTAGTATTAGTTCAGTTCTTTTGAGTTGACATATTTGTATAACAATAGAGCAAAAATTATAGATCTTATTGTGTAGCTATAGATTATAATATAGTCATAATTTTCTAAGCAAGAAAAACATGTAATTATATTTGTTAGATCAAGTGTCTTGACTTTTGGCTAAAATATATGTTCCCCCTCGTGACTAATTTAATAGAATTTTTATCAGAGTCATAGACCACACTCAAATTCTTGGTTCATTATCTTGACTAGTCACATGATTAGCCAAAGATATGATGTGACTGAAAATATGCTTCTGAGAAAGTGCATGTTTGATGTGAGACAAAATATTTATAATTCAACAAACATTCATTGAGCCAGGGACCAGGAAAGGGTATACTAGATGTTATCCAGAACAAATGCAGCATTCCACAAAACAGGCATCTGAAAGGACAGATAAGGAAGCAGACCATTTTGTGATGCACTCAGTACAATGCACTGGGGTATATCAGGGGAAGGATATACCCCAGTGCATAGACCAAATCTTAGACGGGTCAAGGGAAGTTGCAGCAAGCATCCTATGGGGGATGCCAGGTAGAGGTCAGTAGGATGTGCAAGAAAAGCAGAGAAGGCGCAGGACAAGCATTCCAGGAAGAGGAAGAAGCCCAGGTGTTTGTTTTCCATTACATTCCATTTCCATTACAAAATACCTGACACTGGGTAACTTGTAAAGAAAGGTTTATTTAGCTCATAGTTCCAAGAGCATGGTGCTGGCTTGGCTTCTGCAACAATCATGGTGGGAAAGCAAAAAGGGGAAGTGGGTGTGTGTGGAAGGAACATGTGTTTGAGAGGAAGCAAGAATAAATCAAGGAAAAAGAAAGAACAAATTAAGGAAGCTGAATGTGCCTAACAACCACCCACTCTAAAGGGAACTACATTAATTTTTTCATGAAGATGAATCCCTTATAATCCAAATACCTCTTAAAGGGCACCCCACCCCTGCCTCTCAACATCATTAACATGGGGAACCAAGGCTCAACATGAGTTTTGTGGGGACAAACCACATTTAAACCATAGCACCAGGCAATGAATTAGAAATCAAGGTGGGGCTTGGCCAGGTTTGGTTGGAGAGGCAGACTGGGGCAAGATTGTGAAGACAGAGATGCTGCTCTTATGTGTCTGGGTTTGATCTTAAAGTCCACAGGGAGTCATGGACCAACATTAGGTCAAAATGGGGGTGGTGGAGGTAGTAGTGACTTGATCAGATTTGTGGTTTTTATATTTTTTAGTATTGAGGATTGAACTTAGGGGCACTTTACCACTGAGTTACATCCCAAGCCCTTCTAATTTTTTTTTTTTTTTGAGACAGGGTCTCTTGATGTTGCCCAGGCTGGCCTTGAATTTGCAATCCTCCTGTCTCAGCTTCCCAAGTTGCTGGGATTATAGGCATACATTAATGTGTCTGGCATAATTGTATTTTTTAAAGATTATTCTGTGCAGCTATGGAGAATGGACTGGAAGGAGTGAAACAGAGACTGGAGACTTGGAGAATAGTTTGAATGTGAAATAGGAATCCAGGAGAGAATTGGGAAGGGCCTGTATAAAGGTAAAAGGTGTTGGGGAGATTCATAAGCTAAAATTTTGGAGGTAGAATTGACAGAGCTGGTTAATTGTGAAAAGTGAGTGAGAAAAGGTTAGTCAAAGTGACACATAAAGTATTGTCTCAAATAGCATGATAGATGACAGGTACCATTTCCTGACAGAGAGGCACTGGAGATCAATTCTCCGGGGGTGGTTGTCTTTGTAAGTGAAGGATGGAATTGTTTTGGCTTTGGCCCATCCATCCATCCATCCATCCATCCATCCATCCATCCATCCACTCACCCACCCACCCATCCATTCATCTGTTTGTCCATCCATCCAACCACTGAGCATTTATTGATAATAATTCTGGGTCTGTGTAAGACCCAGAGGTAAGTGACGAGTAAGACAGGCAGGATTTCTGGCTTCACAGAACTTACATGCTTTAAACAGCTACACCAAGACTCTAACATTTGACCACTGACCCATAGGAGACTATGTGTTCAAAATCTAAGAGCTTCTATTTGTGATTTTCTTTGTTTTCCAGACAAGTTTTGCTAAGTGGTCCAGGCTGGCCCTGAACTTGTGATTCTCCTGCCTCAACCTCCTAAGTACCTGGGACTACAGATGTGCACCACCAGGCTTGTCTCTATTTGTCCCTTTTTAACACAGACACTTTTTGGTTAAAAGTGAATGCATTGTAGTCTCATGACATTTTTTTTAAAAGATTTTTAGTTGTAGATGGACACAATATCTTTATTTTCATGTGGTTCTGAGGCTCAAACCCAGTGCCTCACACATACTAGTCAAGTCTTCTACCACTGAGCCACAACTCAGCCCCAGCTTTTTTTTTTTTAAACTGGGGATTACTTAATCACTGAGTCACATCCCCAGCCTTTTAAAAATATTTTATTTAGCGATAGGGTCTCCCTGAGTTTATTAGGGCCTTGCTAAGTTGCTGAGGCTGGCTTTGAAATCTCCATCCTTCTGCCTCAGTCTCTTGAGCCACTGAAATTATAGGCATGGGCCACCATGCCTGCCATTGGGCCCTTTGGTTTTTGTACTTTGTTAAAAAATTTTCATGTCTTACCCCATTTATTTCTCAGAAGAACCCTGGGAGGTAGATACTCTTGCTACTGATAAATTCAATATTGGATCCTCCTCTGCCTCCTCTTTCTTTCCTCCTTTTCCTCTCCCATCAGCAGCATGGCACTGACACCATCACCTTTCCAAGGCCTCTGGTAAGAGCCTGGAGGCAGGGGATATCCTACAGTTCAAGGCAGGAGACACAGCTCCTGCCTGCCTGCCAGCCAGACAGCCTGAGCCCCAGATGTTCTGTCTTTTTTGAAGATGATTCCCCAGCCACTTTCCTGCCCTCATTGAAGACTGCTCCTGAACGTGGCCTTGGGCTTCTATTTCATCTTGCATTGAATGAGAACCTGGCGTTTAGAAGCTGCAAGGCCAAAGTTTAGGCCTGACTTTGTCACTTCCTGACTGGGTAAATTATTTAAGTTCTTTGACTCTTCATTTCTTCTTCTACAAAGTAGGGCTACTATTTTCCACACATCTAAGTTGTGAAGGTTGCAAAGCTCCAAAGAGGTATGGAAGGCCCGGGAAGTGCCCCATGACGCTCCTCCCTTGTTGCTAGGAGTCCCAGTCTCTGGAGGACTCATTCCCCTAGGCCACAGGGACAAGGGCAGGAGCAATGTGGGGGTCTACCCCAGGTGGCCAATATTTTCTGAAGAAAATAAAACTAACACTGTTTTTAATGGCTGCTGGAACGCGTCCTCCGCATCTCTCTTCCTGAGTTTACTTTGGCCATTCTTTCTTTCCCTCTCATAATCACCTTTCAGCTGGAGGTGACTAATCCTGAACCAGTTGTCCTGAGGTTGATTCCCAGATTCACAAGATTGCTAGGTGCCTGGTCAGGCTCCAGTCTACCCAGGTGAACTCATTCTTGAGGAAGAAGATCCTCTTCTGGGCTCGAAGGGGCTCTCAGCCATGTAGAGGGATGAGAAATAACAGTAGTGACACCATAGATTGACTCTGTTCCTCGGTTGTCTTAATTTCCCCGTGGTTTATAAGAAAATAACATCAATTGCACACTAGTTAGTTGAATCTTTTCATTTGACAGATGAGGGGAAAAAATGAGACTAATTAAAAATGTTCTTTTATGTTTGTCAGCCATTTCAGGCTGGAATCAGTCATCATCATGACAGCTATGAATAGCCTGGTTTCAAGGGTGCCCGTAAGTGAAACCAAGCTAGCTGCTGGGCATCTGTACCAGCAGAGGCAATGCATTTAGCTCTCCCCACCAACACAAGCTCCTAGTGGTCCTTTTCTGAGAATCAAGGAAGTTTTAAAGGCAATGGACTTTTGAAGTTGTCAGAAGTCAAAACATGAAAACATTTCTTTGGGCTCAGAAGTTTACACAGAGAACACTATAGTTATTTCTAGAAATAGAATCCCTTGAAGTGAAGGTGTTCCTTTTTGTGGTTTGGGCTTTGATAATCAGGTTCCCTGAGTAGCTCATGACTCAAATAGTTAGTTGGGCCCTCAATGTCAGTCAGTGTCAGGTTGAGAGAACTGCAGGGACACATGCTGCCCATGGGATGGTGGTGTGCGTAGGGGGCAAAACCAGGTGGTAGAGGCTATGCTGGACTGGCAGGCAGGAGGCTGCCTGCCAGCCTCTGTTCTCATACACACCATCATGCGGACACTACTAGAGTCACTTGTGATTTCCAGGCCTCAGTTTCATTAACTTTTCTGATTTCTAAGGTTTCTCCAAGCTCATTGAGCAGTCTAAGGTAACACCACACAGGACAGGGTGGGAGGACCCAGGGGCTGCACAGTGGTTACCCTGTGGCACAAGAATGACCAGAGCTGTCATTTTTAAAAGAGAATCAGAAATGTGTATTTTTTAATGTAAAATCTCTTGAATATTAGTGCTGGAAACTAATTCAAATTTTTAAGAGAACATTGTATAGGACAAACCCTACACATCTCGGAAAACTATACCTAGCCAACAGGCCACTTCTATACATTAATTATAAATTTTCATAAGTTCAGATCAATGAAAAAGCAAAACAAATGACCTCACATAATATCCTTTTGGGTTTGCTGGGTTATTGGTGGTGTTATTGCTACTATCACTGAAGAAACTAAACTAGGATCAGATTTTTAAGGTAAATCCTAATCCAGCATATTAAGCAGGCATCGCAGAAACACCAAAAGGGCAACTGCAACTACAGTTGAATTATATATAACTGAATGATAAATGTTAGTGATAATATTGAGAGCATTTTACCTGCCAGATCCTATGTTATTTGAATCCCCAATGACTTTGGAAGTTTAGTAATTGTTTTAACCCAAGTTTACATCAAGAATTAAAACAAATCAAAACAAGGCAGGTGGACTCTAAGGCCAGGAAGGGGCCTGTGACTGTCACCTCACAGGTGCTGCAGAGGCCATCTGTATCACCCGCACACTCAGCTGCCCCGGGGCCATCAGAGGGCTTATCACCACCTCTAATCCACCCTGCATGCTATCCTCTGTCCTCACTGCTCATCATTATGGGCCCCTGGTGACCCTCAGGCACGGAGCTGCGGATAGAATAATCTTTCCCAAGGTGCAGCAGTGGCCCCTTCAGTTCAAGGGAAAGTGAAAACCCAGCAATCAGGAAGGAGGCTTTATAAATAGCTGTTCTTGTACTCTGAATCGGACTCTTGTGCCTGCTGCTCCTGCCAACAGATTTGTGTTGGCTCAGTGTTTTTCAGCTTCAAGGAGCAAGGTATTCTCTGGCTTTGTTCCATACTTGAGACAAGACGGGTGTTCATGGCACTCAGGAAAATCTAGGGTGATGAATGATGACCAGAGATCAGGAGGGAGTGGGCAGAAACACAGGGAGCAAGAAAGCAGGAGAGCTCAAGAAAGGGCCTAAGAGGGGAAAAAAAGGCTGATACTGGAGGGAGAAACTTGCTCAGGATGTAATTTATTGTTTAGGTATGAAATCCTCTTAACCTATGAAGACACTTCTTAAGTCATTTGCATATGTGAAAAATTACCTGTAAAATCACAGATGACAGATTTTTTGCATTTTAAATGCTCTTGGGATTCAGGGATTCCCAGCCAAGGGATCACAGGTTCCAAGGAGTCTTTTAAAATATAAATAAAATCTGTGAGTTGTTGTCAACATGTCTTCACATAGAATAGAAATAACTTTGTTATTTGTTATTAAATAACAATAATAATAATTATTATTACTTAATAAAGGTGACATAGGCTAACTAATGGGTTAAATTCCTTTTTTTATATGATTAAATCATTTACATTGCTTGGTAGCCAGAGATACTGATTGAATAGTAAATAGATTTTGAATAATAAAAATGGAAAAACTAGTGGGGCTGGGGCTGGGGCTCAGTGGTAGCACACTTGCCTGGCATGTGTGAGGCACTGTGTTCGATTCTCAGCCCTGTGTATAAATAAATAAAATAAAGATCTATCAACAAGTAAAAAAAAAATTTTTTAATGGGAAAACTACTATACTAAAAACAGTTTTATGAGTGACAAAAATCTTATTCAATATGGCCTCCAATATGGGGAGTGTGGGCTATGAACAGAAATACTTGATAGTACAAAACTACTCTCCATCAGGACTGGATGGTGGTTCTCTTGTAAGTCACGGCATCCTCATGGTAACTGTTAGGAACTGAGATCACTTCTTGAAGGTGCAGCTGGGAGGTAGAGAGCTGGAAAAAAAAATGCCAGCTCCTGACTTCCAGTCCTAATCCTTTGCCCCTTCAACCTCCTCCATGCCCAGCTTCCATTACTATGCCCTAGAGGCATCTGGCAGAAACGGGACAATCAACCCAAGTCTCAAAAGATCGTGACTCAAAGCTGTGGGCTGGGTTTGCTCACATTTACTACCCAGATTCCATACATGGCCACAGATCCCAATTCAGGGTTGGAGGCTCTCTGATTGCTTGGAATTCTATGACACTCATCAGAGAGTCTGTTGTCTTGGCCTCCCAATTGGTCTTTCAACTCTAACTACACTTGGCCCAAAGTAAACAAAGGGCCAAACCTACAAGCCTCTTGTCTACAGCATTTTCTCCAATCTTTCAGGGTAAGTCTAGGCATCAAAGAATGTATGACCTCAGAGCCGTGACTCTCTTTTCCATGCAAGTTTGTTTCTGTGGAGTATGGACACATTTACCCACACAGGCTCCTTTGATAGGCTCTCCTGAATTCTGTCTGGCACCCGACAATACCTCCTCCTAAGGGCAGGACTCCAAGCATGATGAAGACTGCCAAAGTCTGAAATTGGATCCTCCCCCAATGCAGCACATGAAGACGTGTGTGCACGTGTGGGCAGCTCTGCCTTGGCTCTCTGCATCTCTTTTTCTCCAACTCAACCTGGCCCTCAGCTGTCGGGATGAATCTCTGACCCCAGTCTCACGTGTTGACTGCATGCCTGAATTACGCTAGCTGCCTTACACACCCGAGGGTCCCCCTTGTCTGATCCTGACAGCTACCTTCTGCAGGAGGTACTGCTAGGGCTATTTGTAGATGTGACAGAGACAGATGCACAGCTAGATGGGGAATGATATCATGGAGTCAGGGGACGGAGGCTGAATGTGCCTGATCCCCTCTCTCCCACAACCAGCCTTTCTGAACATGAGGCAGTGCCCAACTTATGATAGGTCAGGTTACAAAAGTTCCTTGGTTAAGCCAGTTGTTTGTCACTCTGAGCACATTTCCCCATAGAAACAATATTATGTTGAGGTTGGGTTCCCACACTTGCCCACAAAAGCCAGTTAACCCCTTCAGTACCTGAAGTACAATGTCTAGTTTTGGAGGCAAGTTGGAGGAGCTAAAGGAGCTCTGGTTAGAAGACAGAAAGGCCTGGGTTCAAGCTGTAGTTCAGTCATTTACTTCCTCTATGGGCTTGGGTAAGTCATTTAGTCTCTGTCTCTTAGTTTCTTCATGGTTCATTTGGGATAATATCACTTTCCTTGCTGGGGTTATTGGGAATATTGAGTGCATATATATCATACATGATATACACTCGCATAAAGCCAAAATAGAATTCCTTATATGAAATTGGCTGCGTGGCCATGAATTCTCTGTTCCTTGAAATACAAGCAGCATATCTTTCCTGCTTAATTTGGATTGGTGATCTTTGCTTTTCACCACTGAGGTCCCTGGTGGTGACCCTGAAGTCTGGGCTGGGATATTGCTAGGATAGGGCTGGAGATGCCGGAGGGAAAGTGAGAAACAGAGGGAACAGGAAGGATAGTAGAGGGCACACACTTAGCTAGGAATCATGTTTCTTTCTTTTGCTATCACAAAACTCCAGCACGGTCAGGTGACCTCCCCCTAAGCTTCCTGTGCCTTCCACACCATCGACCAGCTTGATGCCTCCTACTCAGATGAAGTCCAGAGAAAGTCCTTTCTTCAGTTTCCCTTACCTCTCAGGTCATGAAACCACTAGCAAGGCAAGTAAAAAATTCATTAGATGGGGCAGATGCCTGGATAAATAAATACCGACTCCCTTCCCTATCCCACCTCCCTCCTGTGCCAGTTCTAAAAATCTTAAATAGAAAAGCATCAGCCAGAGCCTTGCTCTGCCTGAGAAACTGTAGTATATACTGCCAGTAAAATCTTTTTGATTTTGTCCTTTTGCAAATCTCAGCCATATGCTCTGTGCTTTGCTTTCACTCTGACGTGTGTGACTTCTTACACTTGTGTGTGCGTTATTAACACCCATTTCAGTCACTGTGATTTATGTGAACCTGTCATCCTCCGTCAGTACCTATCCCTGCTCTGTGGATGTGTGCTCCATCCCACCCTATCATTACCTGCCATCTCTAAGGTCCAGCTATCTCCCCTAAGAACGTGACTCATTCAGTTTGTCCCCTCTTTCTGTGCCCTTGGCAAACGTGCTCCAGCTGTAGGTGTGGCCCCGATGTTCCTCAGGAGAACTGCTTGGCACCACCTCTACCGTGCCCCTTATTTCTAGCCTACACCTGCTGCCCTTCCGTGGGCTGTGATTGTAGAGTTTCATTTGAACATTCTCTACTTTATCCCCCTTAAATCTCATTTTAAAGCTCTTCTGTTTGGTCTTCAAGTCTCTGGCCCAAAATATTCCTCTTGGTTTATGTGACAAGCTCCCGATTCCTTGCCAAGGGCCTCTCATTCCAGCATCAAAATCCATGGTCCAGAAGAACAGTTGTTCTCAGATTAGCTACAGAACAGCTCTGCATTTCCCCACTGGTGCCTATTTCTTCTAAAATTCTTTATTCTGCTTTTAAATGATTTCAGTAGGTTAGGATCTATATTAAAGTCTCTATAACATTGTACAGAATAGAAATAAATTTAATTTAGGCTTTCCCAGGTGTATTTAATGATTACCCACCTCCATCATATTCCTGTTAATTTTCTCTTGCCATCCTAGGGAATGCACATCAACAATGTGACTTACTATAACATGTGCTGGAAGAAGACAATTTAGGTAACTACCTCCACAGGCTCATCATGAGTTGACTCTCATGATGAGTGTGTTAACTATTCTCTTCTCCTTTTCCAGAAGGTCCAAATCTACCCTCTTTGGGCAGAGCCTCATACATTTGCTTCATTCTCCACCCCTCCCCTCCCAAACAGAGATTGGGCATTTGCTCTTTTTTTCCATGTTCTATCTATTTCTTAAATCAGACTCTGATTTATGTTCTCTCTGACCTTCTGAGTTCCTTTTCTTTTTGAATCATCTCTTTTATGACATCTAGGAACCCTTTACTGATGCAAATACACTGACCTCTTAAATTTTCCTAAAGCCCATTCATTTTCAATTTTTGGTAGAGGATTAGTTTATATCTACAACATCAATAATTTGTGACCAAAGTCAAGCAAGAAAAATAAATAATTGGTCCCGACTTCGTCCTTATGTTTTTTAATTCCTGGAATCAACATGGCAACTTGGAAGTCCAAGCACGTTATGGGCCCAGGGATGTGCTGATTTGGCTTACACAGTGATTTTTTTTTTTCAATTGGAATATTGTACATAAACATTTGGAGTCCAGATTCTCTTAGGAAATCAGTCCATTAATACTGGGTTCCTTTTCAACCTGACTACAGTTGATTGGAACTGGCTGATTCCTTTAAGCACTCTCTCATGTTCTCCAGTTTGCAGGATCCCCCACTGTACCCAAAGTCTCATATCCATCCACTCTCTCATTTACATTAACTTCCAGGCTTCTATTGGCATTTGGATTTATGACCCATATATATATATATATTTTTTTTTTCCTTTTCCTCCTGGAAATTTTCTTGGAAGCTGACTCAAAAATGTCTCCTCCCGGGCTGGGGATGTGGCATGTGTGGGTGTGCGGGGCGCTGGGCTCTCTATCCTTCCCAATTGGACCCTTCCTTCCTATCTGGCACTTGGGTCCTAATGTGTGTCTGATTTCAAGGGCTGACTGGCTGCAGATGGATGAGAGTTGAAGCTGCTGGTGTTTAAGCTCAAATGCACAGAAGCAAAATATCCACCTCTACCTCTTCTGGGAGAAAATATTTTCTGTTGATCTGTGTTTGTAAGTTAGGGCACAATCTGGTAAGTAACTGACTATTCCACAATCATGAAACACTTGAGTAATAAACTTGACTTTTAATTACTGGAAAAGCAGGTTCTCTAGTTCTTCAAATCTTTATTTTCTACCCCACTGGCCTATTGTTGACTATCTCATCCTCCACTCCTGCCTACCCATATTCTTATGATCAGTTAGGTGGAGGAAAAGGCAATATATAAAATCTGAACCAGGCCATCAGCTCAGTTTGGAGGGCGTCCTGTTACGTTATCTTCATCCCAACCCTGTGCATATCCGCAGAAACCCTGATTATGAGTAGCTTGTCCCTCTCCCCACCCCAGTTCAGGGAGAAAGTGATACAGAAGAGGAAAGAGAGAACCTGACTCATTGGAACGCTCTGTGTTGACAGCTCCAACAAAAGCCAAGATAAACGGGGTGAGATTTTAATTTATCCAGGATCTTCCCGCCACCTCTTACTCTATAAGTAACCCAAAGCTGGAGTTTACTGACACACTTTCAGCTCATTGAGTTCAAAGGCAAAGTAGAGTACTTGTCTTGATTGGCACTTTGGAATGCTCTCCAAAAGGGCCCACTTCCAAGATTAAAGGGACTCTCCATTCGATAGAAGAGAAGACGTCTTCTACTAGACAATGAGGAATTTCAATTTAAGTGTAGGTTCAAATAACACGAATATTCAGTGATTACAAAAGTCCCTGACACTTTAGTAATTTGAGGGCATAGAGTACATTCTTGGACTAAGGAGAGTCTTTCTTTCGTTGAAGAGCATTCAAAGATTGGGAAAATGCCTTCTTAGTAAAATATGAAGTGGTAAGACCCCCTTTCCTGCAACTCCAAAATTTAAACACTTCTACACTCTTCAAAGTAGAAATCTGATGACCCTCAACAGGGGTATCTATAGAGAGCAAACTTATGCCAATTGAAATCTCAAGTCCTGTCTAAAGCTAAGATTCTATAAGTTATTACAGATAAAAGCCACAACACCATGTATTTGGATTAGAGATTTTCAATGGATTCATATATACCTTGCTGCATGTCCTCCTTACAAATTCCTATGGCAATCAACAGCATTGTAACCAACCCCCTCAACATTTCCAATCCATGTATTTATCTACTCTAATCTAGTAAACATCATGTGAGATAGTTGTGATTTCCATTTTACACAGCAGAACATTAAGAATCAGAGAAATGAGTAACTTCCCAAAGGCACACAGTAAACAAGAAAAAGGGCTGAAACTCAGCTCTTCAGACACTGGATGCAATGAGCCTTGGGAATCATGTCTACATTTCACGGGGCCTGACATAACAGAGTTATGAAGTGATTTTTTCCTGGGTTTCTTATTTACTTATTTATTTATTTTTAATTTTGCTAAATAGAGTTACTGAGTTTCCTGGTAATTTTAGTGAAAGGCTGCTTTCAAAATGTCCTTTGGTCAAATAGTAAGTAAGTGCATTAAAAATTTCCGTAGGAAATGTTGATTTAAATGAAAAATTAAAATTAATCCCTTAACTCACTCTGGAGAACATCTACTATCTCTTCACCTTGTTTTTAATTTATTCTTAATAAAATGTGGACAATTATGAAAATTTTAAAGGAAACATGTCAGAATGAGATGTGATGCTAATCACATCAGCTCTAAATATAAAGATGGACTATGTTATATCATAAAATACTCATAAACAAAAGGGTAACAATTTTCCAAAGTTCTAATTAATAAAGTCCAATAGAAGGTTAATGAACTTTCACATTCTTTTTGTAACTAAAAACAAGCAAGTAAGCAAGAAACAAACAAAAAAGACATGTTAAACTAATTTTCACAGCCACCTGAATTGACTTCCGCATGAAGGAATCTGAATTGTGGTGGAAAGGAAGAGAGAAACTTTGGAATCCCCCCCCCCCCCAATATGAATTTCTACTTCCACAACCCGACAGTTTGCTTTAAAGCTCAGGGTTTGTAAGAAAGCTCTGTGGTTGGCTGCCATAGTTTACCCAGCTCCTGGAGGTCAGCAGAGCTGGCTTCTCCCAGCTCTCTCCTGACATGCTACCCCAGGAGTTACCTCTTCTTCTCTTTTTCTCTATTTCCTGGGTCTAGCTTAACGTCCTGCACTGTAGTAAGACTGCAGCAAGGCTCAGTATTTAAAGATGTTTCTAGGAGAAGCTCTGGAATATTTGCTCTGCCAATTTTGACAGGAAGTCATTTTTTCATTGATCCATTCAAAAGACACTGGATGACAGTGTGCCTGCACTGTTCACGTGCCTATGTTTAGGATAAAGTGGGAACTCCTCCAAAGACCACCACCATCTTGCCACAGGAGCTTCATCCCACCTTTCTCCCACCTGCCTTTCCTCCTCACTTGGAATCTCTTACCTTTCCTCTCCTGCCAGGGACCTTCCACACGTTATGTCCTTTGTCTAGGCTGCCTCCCTCCTCCTAGCTTGCCTCTGGTTCCTTCTACCCTCAGTGAAGTCCCATTTCTATCTCCCAAGCTCTCACTCAAAAGTTACCTTCTTTTTGAAGTCTAACCTCACTTTCACAGTTAGGTGCTTCAGCAACACAATACCCTCATTGTTCATGTCCCCCCTTTGAAACAAAGATCACCATATTATATTATATTCCTCCTCCCCCAGAGATTCGGGGAGGGCTGATGTTGTGAGTTGAATTGTATCCCTGTGAAAAAAAAGATATGCTGAAACCCTAACTCCCCATACCTGTGAATGAGACCTTACTTGGAAATAGAGAGACACATTGAGGGAACGTCCTGTGATGAAGGACACAGAGATGCAGTGATGCATCTATAAGCCAAGGAATGCCAAGGATTGTTAGCAGCTAGTAGAAGCAAGGGGATAGACATGGAATGCATTCTCTCTTGGATCCTAGGGAAGGAACAGACCTTGCTGACACCTTGCTCTCAGACTTACAACTTCCAGAACTGTGAGAGAATAAATTCCCTGTTATTAAGTGATCTATTTGTTACAGCAGTCCTCAGATACTGATACAGTTGTTATAGCTTCTGAACGTGTTCATCATCCCAGTAAGACCCATCCACTGCCGGAAAGAAGTGGTTATGGCAGTCCACCTTTCCTCTCAGCCCTAGCAGGAAGCTAAAACAAAATCATGCTCAATGCATTGTGGCTAAATGAAGAAAGATGCTCAGTCCCACCCTTATAGTTTTAGTTTAGTGGGTCCCAAACAGGGTCAGACTCTTTCTGAGTGAAAGCTTATGAACGTGCTGAAAAGCTAGCAGATTATAAACAGATTATAACAAACCAAGAAGAAAAATCAAAGTGGGGAAAAGTGTCAAAAACCTTGAAGATGAATTCTAAGAGAAAGTTGAATGCAAACATGAAGGCCAGGGCCAGGGTTGGTCAGTGAGGGAGGAATTTGGGGGCAGCGTCTTGAAACAAGTAATAGATAATGATTAAATCAAAATTGGGGCTGTCACACTAGATAGAAGAATTAAAAACACAAGGGCAGGTGTGAGGGAAGGTGAGAGAATCGATGCAAGTCAAGGAGAAGGTGGGATTGGCATCTGAGGAAGATTTTACACAAATACAAGGGAGCTTAAATTATATAAAATGGACACAGTTGCGATGGCAGATTATGTGTAGCAGCAACATGATATGAATCACATCTAAGGGTGACTACCAGGCAGCTCCACATGGGGTGGGCCTACCCAGGGAGGTGACATGATTGATTAGAAGTGACTAATCCCAAGGTTGGCATGTGGGCATGTGGTCTTGGGGACCACTGGGCAGCTGAGGAGCATAGGAGGAAAGAGGTCTCACAGGAGACCTGCTGAAGAATGGTGGGTGGAGAGCTCCGGCTGGGAGGGGGCCTAGTGGTGTAACAAGCACACCCCTGGGCTCAAAGAAGATAAAGTTTGTGACCCCAGAAGAATGAAATGTTCTGCTTTGGGAAACCCGTGAAAGGATTCTACAATTTCTCTCAGGAATTCATTTCAGCTTTTAATATGTCTCCAGGCTAGAAGATTCCTGTTCCCAACCCAAACAATACCTCACCTCTAAAGCACAAGCACATTCCCAACCCCTGCCCCTCCACATTGTTTCCTGAGCTGAGATGAAGAGTAAGGAAGTGAGTCTGCCATTTACTACCATGAATCCTCCGCTTGAGGTCTGCTCCCAATACATTCTCTATTTTTCCCCAGGAAAAGTGATTTGGGTTTATTTATGGTTTTTATGTAGGTCCTTTCATTGATTCAAATTATTCTCTAGTCTCTTTCTTGGGTGCTTCTTTGGTCATGAGGCATCAAACTGGGCCCAAAGAGAGGCAGGAAAATGTGATGGGATAAATGGAGGCTGTGGCGTCAGACAGACCTAGATTTGAACAGCAGCTCCTCTATTAACTCATGGGGTTTGGAACAACTTGCATAGTCTCTCTCTGAGTCTCAGTTTTCTCATCTGTAAAATGGATCCTTAATATTGACCTTTTACTTGGAAAGTTGTGCCAACTAAAAATAAGATACATGAGATTCTTGAAGGTTCTCAGCAAATGATAACTACTATTGTTAGTATGGGATGCAGTAGGACTGAATTCTAAATACTTTAATAAATACACTCTTATTCACTTGTGTTTAAATCTACACCACTGCAAAGTTCTGAAGGCAACTCTTGCTAAAGTAAAATAACATAGAAACTGGCCCTCCTGAGACACTGTAAAATTATGCACAGATCCTGAAACAGTGCAAAGAGAATAAGATCTTTTTTATTTAAGATCTTATTCTCTTTTTTATTTACCCTCCACAAAAGTAGAACTGCAGAACATATCAAATAGTTATTTCCCATGCAAAGGGAGTTGAATAATAGCTTTAAAACTCTCACATTGACTGAACAAGTGCGTTGGGAGTTTTTAATTGGAAAAGTCTAATAAAACTTCTGCTGCAGATAAATTCACTCCAATCAGCTGCTTTCTATCACTTCCTTTCAAAACTTATAAGCAATGCTGTGTTAATCGTGTTTTGAACCCATGTATACAGTGTGAGCTCAAGTAAATGAAACAGTGCAATGAAAGTGCTGTAAGAAAATATTTTTTTAATGTGGACAGGGTTTATTTCGGGGGGTGGGGGGGTTTGGCCCAGTTGAGACTTCTGACCCCCAGAACGGTCATATGATAAAGTAGTATTGTTTTAAGCTACAAAGTTAGTGGTAATTGGAGATAGCAACCACACAAAACACATATGGAGACATAGTCCAATTCTCAAGGTCAGAAGATTGAAGTTTAGGAAGAGCAATTTGGTCAAGGTCACACAAAAGTGGTGACAACTGTAGGACTTGAATCCAGGTTGTCTGATAACAGAAACTATTCTCTTGGGCCTTTAGCTCCATTGGAGTCCAAAACATTTATCTAGCACCTTGCTTGCACAGAAAATGTGAAAACCCACTGTTGTACCTAATGACCCACTATACTTTAGGATGGCTCTAACTGGTAGAAGTGATGTCCTAGTTTGGGGCTCAGATTGGTCTTTCCAGTCACTTTCCTTATGATTTATCATGCCAAATAACCCAATTCCTCCCTTATGAGAAAACCCTCTTAAATATTTGAGGCCAATAATCACTTTTCCCTAAACCTCTTTTTTGGGTGAAACAACCTCAGAGTCAGTCTTTCCTATAAATCATGGTTTAAACTTCCCGTACCTTCTTGACCTCTCCCTTCTGGAAAGCATCCAGACCATCAACACCTCTAAGGACCCCGGCAGTTCCCACCTTGCTTCTACTTTGTGTACTCTGACTTTCTTTCATGAGGTTATCATGCTAACCCTCACCTTCTGAACTTGATTACATGCTATACCTTGAGCTCTTTGATGAAAATGCTTCTAAAAACCAATCAATCGAGAAATACTGATAACTTTTGGATTACTTGGCCAAAAGTCTTGAAAAACAGCTTGCTTTCAAGTTCCTTCTGACATTATCACCGACTGATTTTGCTCTTTGTTGACATGAATAATACCTTTCTTATTCTAGCCTGGCAGGGACTAGGAGAAAAGGCCTGTCAAGCTGCCATAAGGAATTGATTTGTTCAAATGGCAACTTTGGAGAGAGCCCCAAGGTCCCATAGGCTTCCCCTGTGCATGTTCTGAGAGGTTTTCTTGCCTGTTCCATGCTGACTGGGAAGCCAGGCAGGAAAAGGAAGGCAATAGAGTTAATATTTATTTCATCATATTATTTAAAATACTGTGAATGTCAGGATGGAGAGAACTGCACAAATATTAATAGCAGCCTCCTAAAATCTTTGATCATCCACAGCTTTAGACGATCCAACGTGACTGCTCCTGCATTTCTGCAAATCATTGAGGGCTGATTGTAAACAAATAATCCAGCCAAAAAAGCATGGGCTTCTGCAGTTGCGTAATGATGAGAGCCTGGAGAAAAAACATGAACCCATATTTCATTCATTTTAGTTTCCGTGCCTCTTCCAAGTAGAGGTGGGGTTGGGAGGGAGCTAAAGCATTTTTGTAGGTTAGCATCTGAATGGTCAAATAATGAAGTAAGTTGCTCTGTCAGGACTGATGTCAAGAGCCAAAGATACTTGAGCACACAGCACCAAACATTTCCTTGATGAATGAATGCCTACAGGGGAAGGAAACAGAAAACGCCACAATCATTTATGTTGGGGGCTTTTCAGAATCCTGACTATTAAAAAAAAAGAATTTGACCTATTAGGGGAAATAGATGCAGAGAGTTTGGAGTACTGGGTACCTAGGGTAAGCCTATTTTGGGGTGCTGAGCGCTGCTGGATGAGAAAGGCTAAAGCCCAAGTTAGGGCACAGAATGCAGACTCCAGTAGTGACGATTTTTAATCCTTTGCTTTGGGAAAACCAAACATCTGGGCTGTGATATTGGGCTATTTCATAGTGCTTCTGGAAAAAAAAAACTTAAGATGGTTTTATTTTTAGATAAAAGAAGACTACCTTACGAATATGGGGATACACTGCATGCTGGGACTGCAGAGCATACCATGGTATTCAAGAGAGGAGATACTTTTATTTTTAGAACTATGTGCCTAGAGCTTTGCTAGCTTCTGTTGCTCCTCTCACTGAACATCTCTGAGTTCAGCTAAGGTTGGGGGTTGGTGAGAGGGGTGAGCATCAGTGATGGGGAGAATAGTCACATCTTCCAGCACCTGACTTCTCCAGGCCACCTGCCTAGCCACCAGCTGGGCATTCCATGGACCCAGCTGGTAAACCACATGGCATCTGCCCTGCAACTCTCCCTCTCTCATCCCTACTCTGCTTCTTCTGGTACCATTTCAGCTGGGGTCTTGGACTCCCCACTTTGATTCTGTCTTTAGATTCTGGACTTAGAATCTATGATGTTCCGACCCCAAACCTCTGCTTCTTGAACCCACATGGAGCCAGGAGGAGGAATTTTCTCCACAGCACCCATCCTGGAAAACCTAAGTCAACACTGGATAGATAATTGGTCCCATTTTCCCATCCTCTAAGAGAGGGATTAAGTCAGATTCAATGCATCCTTGCTGGGGTGTCCTCCAACTTTTAGTTGTTCTCAAACTTTTCTTTTAAAGGACTCTGCCTATAGACCAAAGATCCTATGAGAATGAGAACTGAATTCCACCTGCCACTCCATCAAAAGAGTATCTGATTGTTAATGCTTTATGGCAATTTCAGCAATGCTTTCCTCTGTTTGCCAGTCAATGATATTCAACAAGAAATATTGAGAACCTATTGTGTGCCATGAACTTCCTACATCTTACAACAACCTTGCAAGATTTTCAAGGGAGGAAGCAAAGGATTAAAAGGATTAACTTGCCCAAGGTCACACAGCTAGCAAGTTGCAGAGCCAGGTTTGGATGCCAGCTTCGGCTATACCCTGCTGCCTCCTTCTATAAATATCTACGAAGTGCTTAGTTCTTTGCAAGTTGTATTTGCAACCTATTAAGGACTCAAGCTACATTAGGGCTTCTGGGGAACCCCTCGTCAGCTACTCCATGGGCCTGGCTCCAAGAAAGCCAACACTCCAGAGCCTGTTAATTACTCGAGGGCTTTTGGGAAAGGTGGTCAGCCTTGGGTAAGGAATGAAGCACGGCTGCGGTCCCTTTGAAAGGCCCGACAGGAAATATCTTGCTTCAGTCTCAACTGCTGAAGGACATATTCAAGTGGATGACACTCAGCAGGTTTGAATAACACACTCCTCAAGTGCTCTGAGTTTCTCACCAACAATAAAAAACCTCCCTAGTTAGACTTCTCTTTCTGGATTCTCACTGCCAGGGACACTGGAGTTAGATAGTTTTTAGGTGTAGATTTCATATGTACAAAACCCTTCACAGAGACTTAATCTGGAAACTTCATAAAGGACTGGATAGCATTCTTCATGGAAATCCTGCTAGTACTGACTGCTGTCCCTTTGAAGGATGGATAATCCCTCTCCTTATCCTCTAGTTAAAATACTCTCTTTCCTCCATTATTTTGCCTCTATTGTAAACTCTCCCCTCGTCAAGACCTGGAAAATGTGCCTTCTTTCTCTTATTTCCTTTCCCTCATCTCACTCATCAGTGTGAGATCTATGCCTCACACTTTGGAAGGCTCACCAACTTTAAATTCTTAATAGAACAAGGGAAGGCACATTTCAATTTTGTTCTGGGTCACACAAAATCATGTAGCCATGCCTGCTCCCTACTGTGCACATTGAGATAGGGAGAAGACTCATTACACACAAGATATGATGGTCTCCTCCTTCTGCACTCAGCAAGCATTTTCTCATTGAGGCGATTCATATAGTTGGATGAGCCCATGAGAAATCCACCCTCTTTAGCCTCAGTTTCTTCCTCTCTAAAAAAGGGACAATAACACTTACCTGCAAGTTATGAGCACTGAGTGGGATTGTGTATAAAGTACCTACTAGAGCTGGGTGTGGTGGTTCACACCTGTAATCCCGGTAATTCAGGAGTGCAAAGCTGGCCTTAGCAATTTAGTGAGCCCCTAAGCAACTTAGGGAGACCCTGTTTCAAAATAAAAAATAAAAAGTGTTGGAGATTTAGCTCTGTAGTTAAGTATTCTTGAATTGGAACTCAAGTTCCCCCAAAAAAAGTACCTATCAGAGCACCTGGTACATAGTAGGTATTTGCTAAAGGAAATCTGGGGGTCACAGAAGGTGCAGCAAAAGGTCTTCAACTAAGATAAGTCAGAAATCAAATTAATCTCACTGCTTAAAAAAAAAAACCTGTGATCTCAGGTAGGTAACTTAGTTTTTCCCAGCCTCAATTTCTGTATCTGTAACATGAAAATGATAATATCTACCTTATATAATTGTTTTGAGATTTAAATAGTTTAATATATTTAAAAAAACCCTGGCATCTTGTAGGAGTTCAAAAGTGGACAATAATTCTTTGGGTCCCTTGTAACACTGTTTCTACACTCAAAAATGATCCACTTGTGAATGATGCTTGGGATATAACTGTTAAAATGTGCTATATACTCTATGATTTCCTGTAACATTTTTGTATGTTAAAATAGTTTTATAAAAATATTTGAGGAATGTTTTTTCTTCTTTGCTAGACTATGAACCTAGCAATTCAAAGACTAGGTAGTAGAAGGGATCAAAAATAGCACCATCACACATGGCCCGTATTGCTACCTCCTTGGGTCTGGTTCTTGCTCCATTAACAAAGCTATTTCATTAGGGAAACAATTTCATGCAACCCACCACCTTTCTTGACAGCAACCTATACAAAGAGACCACTGGGGGAAAAATTTCCTGAAATCCTAACAGCTGAGTCATATTTGACGCCCCTTAAGAATCAAAGAAGTCTTAGAACTGTGATTTTTCACCATTTGGAGGTTTTAGGTCCTTCTAAGAAATTCTGTTATGGAGATTCTCTCCAGAAAAATATATCTAAGATCTTAGGTTCAATTTCAAGGTGTTCTGAGAATCCCCAAAGCCCTTGAACCCTGGGTTAAGAATTCTTATTAGAATACCTCAGGAATATGAACTAGAGATGGGAAAGAGTCAACTTTCCTGGTGAGTTCCAGCCCTGACTAGTCACACTCCCTTGCTGAAAACAAAACCAAACAAAATGAAACAAAACAATCATAACTCCCTGTATTTAACCTCAAGGGTATCTCTGAGGGCCCAGTTCCAGGCAGTAATGGTAAAGATTTCTAGCCAAGCTGTGGCTGCTCTTTGGAGAACCCAAGTTCAGCTCAGTAAAATGAAGCCTATTTGATAATATCGTTTACATTTCCAAATCCTGGGTATCAAGCTTTCTTCCTATCCCTTGTGGCCCTTCCTAAGTTTAGCTGCTGGTGTAATGGGGTAACCATGGCAACAACCACCTGCCTATTTAAAACCATCTCCAATGCTAAATAAGGAAGCCTAGAGAAAATGGCTGCTTGCCTGCCTCTCAGTGGACAAACTGAGCACTCCTGGGTATTTTGGACATGGGCAAGCAGGCAGAAAAGAAGCAGTATGGACCCAAAGCTCTTAACAGGAAGAGTTTGGTGACCTTGTGAAATAGAGGCAACATCCTATGTCAGCATTTCTTTAAATGCAAATATAGGTGTCTGTCACCCATGGTGACTGTACCACAACACCTTGAACTCAACCAGGTAAAGAGTGAGGCATGAACCTAACCTCTGAGAGTAGTAGTCTTATTAAGGAAGTCTGCAAAGTGGGAAAGAAAATGGTTTATACAGATCACAGTAGCTTTGTTCATACTGTGTTTTGCACAGTACATTTTTTTTTTCCTGACAGATGTATCTTTCTAATTGTATTTAATCATGTGGATGGCTGATGATTGCTCTGTTCATGTCATATTTTGACCTACTGATTTTTTGGAATATGGAGAAATTTCTGTCCCCCTCTTTCCTCGTTCTCTACAAATTACAGAGATTTTGCTTGTTTCCCATGCCAAGACACCATACAACCAGCTGCAGTGAACGACTTCCTTTCACCCAAGCATGCTGCACCCTCACTCCTTTGTATTTTTTCCTACATTTGGTTCCTTCTCTCAGAGTTACCCTTCTCCTTTTGCCATTCTGGAAAACACTGTTTTCTGTGTCTTGGATGGGGCATTTCTCTCATTAGAAAACCCTCCATGCCAAGTTCCATACTCTTGCTTTGTATTGCCATCAGTCGCATCTATCCACATCACTTAACAGACCATGATGCACATCTGCTTTCCATTCTGTTTCCCCAAAGGGCTGGGAGTGCCCTGCACCAGTCCATCAAAAACACCTCTAGAATAGTGTCTGGTAGATCGAATGTTTTCAAAAAATACTGTTGGATAAATGAATGAATGAACAGAACGTACAGATTTCACAAGCAGATGGAATGTTCAGACATGAGTGTGAGCATGTGTCAGGGTACTTGTGCGAATCCTGTGGAATGGGTGGAAGAAGAGTATTTAAAAAAAACTGTGTAGATATTCGGGCGTGAAGAAGATTGAGAGAAGAATCAACAGAATTGCAAGTTTGAGACTACAGTGGTAGGGGCTGGAAGTATGGACGTTTAGCAGTGTGGAGTGAGTGTGTAGGATCTGTGAGTGTTAGGAGTGAGAAGGAATAGGCTGTGACAGAATACACATCCTAATAAAGTTACTTCAGCTGTGATTAGATCCCACAGATCGCTCTTCCAGAGGAGGAAGTAGCTTCATTATGTTTAGTTTCTGATCCTTAAAAAGGCTTGCTTTTTCTTAGTTAGCCCCCCCCCCCCAGGCTGTGGGGTCAGGGCAAAGAGCAATAATAATAATGTCCGGCTCTTTTGGGGTGCTGGGCTTTAAATGAATGTCTTCAGACCCTTTAACCTCTGCTTTGAAGAGAATTCTGTGGGGTAAATAAATGTCAATTCCCTCATGTTCAAAGATCAAGTCCAAAGTATTATACACCCTACTCCCTACCTGCCTGAGGTTGGGGTGAGATCCTGTGGTCATCTTGAAATAGTACAATAAAATGGAAAGAGAAAGAATAGAAGTCAGCTAATGAGAAGAAGAAGAGAAAGAAGTAAGAAGGGAGAAAGGCAATTTTGACAATCCCAGGGGTAGCTATGTGCCCAGTTAGAACTCAGTTCTGGTAAATTCCCTCTGGCATTCAAGAAGGGTTTGGTTTCCTTTGCAAAAGACGTGGTTTTCTCTTCCCTTTCAATTTTTAATCTAACATCTAGACAGCACACAGGGCGCCCAGGCTCAGGTGGGGCCTGGTGGGCTCCAGGTCTATTGCCTTTGCACGTGCCACTCTGCTGCTGCCCTCTGCTGTCGGGGAAGGAAGAGGCGACGCCCTCCTGGCACTCTAGGTCCAAACCCCAGGGCTGCCACCACCTCCCATGTAGGACCTAGAGAAGCTGAGTCCCTTCCACCCTTTCCAGAAAAAATTGCGGGGCCGGGGCAGGGTTTGGGGTGGGGGTGCTGCACCTTTTGAGGAAGCAGCCAAGCCCCCGCAGGGGCTTCAGTTAGCCAAGGACAGACTCCCCCCACTACCCACAAAGGCGGGCACCCCACGCCCCTTCCACCCCTACATCCCTCCCTCTGCACAGATCCTCCGGGAGGGACTGAGGGACAGGCTGCCAGACTGCGGCAGGTTTCTGACATTTTTTTTTTCTTTCTTTTTCTTGGAAATGGAAACCCTCCTTCCGGCAACGTGGCAGGGAAGCGAAGTCCCGGGGCGGCCAGGCCAAGAACATTTACGTAGGAGCAGGTGGGAGGCCCGGGTCTGGCTGGCTGCACTGGGCAGTGCGGCTGGGCGGGGCAGCGGAGCAGCCGGCTTGCAGCCTCTTACCTGCTGTTGAATTTTTCAGGGTGTTTCTCTCTCATCATGTGGAATCTGTGTGCAATGGAAGCATCCTGAAAGCGAAAGAGAAGAAGGCAGAATCCTGGTTAGTGCTTCTAATGGTGCTGTGTGGCGGAAGGGATTGCACCCATACCTTCACCGGATTCCACAACCCTAAGATTCCATCTCACAGGGGAGGCTCCAGATCCCAGAGGCCCAACACCAAATCCAAGGGTACAGTTAGTGCCGTCAATACTCTTAGAGGTGCCCTGGTGCACTCCAGGGCCCTTGCAGTGAGCACTGCATCCCAGGCCCAGTGAGAAGCAGAGAGTTAAGGGATGAGTGAAGGGGAAAGCCCAATTCTTTGAGGAGAATGAGGGTCTGTGAGCACATAGACAGAAGTAGCCCATGTGGGAGGCTGGGAGTGATTCTTTGGGTATGCCTTGCCATATTAAATGGCTTTGTAAAATTCTTTTTATTTTGGAATATTTTGACTCACAAGAAGTTGCAAAAATAGTTCAGAGTTCCTATGTCCCTTTCACCCAGCATTCCCCAAGGAAAACATCTTACATAACTATAGTACATTGCGAAAACCAGAAAGCTCATGTTGGTTGGTATTAACTCTTCTTCTTCTTTTTTTTTTTTTTCCTGTACTGGGGATTGAACTCGGGGGCACTTGACCACTAAGCCACATCCCCAGCCCTATTTTGTATTTTATTTAGAGGGTCTCACTGAGTCTCAGGGTCTCACTGAGTTCCTTAGCGTCTTTTTTGCTAAAGCTGGCTTTGAACTCACAATTCTCCTGCCTCAGCTTCCTGAGCTGCTGGGATTACAGGCATGTGTCACTGAATGGTTTATATATTAATTCTTAATCATTCATGTTAGTAGAAATAACAAATGACAATGGATAATATATCTGGTAGATAATTAGAAAACATACTGGCTTTTGCTTCTTGATGATTCCATCTAAAGGACTGCTTCCAAGGTCAAGGAGAATGTTAAAACACATCCTACTGACATTTTCTTATACTCCCTATTGGCATATCCTTTGGTGCACTCTTGGCCACTGGCACCTCAGAACTCCCCACAAGGATGGCTGTCATGGCCCCATGCTTCCAGGCTCTCTAACCTCTGATCCAAACTTCTTAGCCCTGAATTTTATGTGCAGCCCATACTCCCATTGTGGGTAGTCCCATGAGTTGTTTCTCATGGTTGTTTCTAGTATCTAGATACTGGCAGCTCCACAATGTATAGCTCTAGAACCAACCCTGAGCTTCAACCCTAAAAATGGACTCAACTTTCCTCTTCAAACCTGTTCTTCCACCCTCATTAATTGTCTTGTTTTCTAGCAAAAGAATGTGTACCGCCCCACCCCCTCCAACCACCACCACCAAGGCCCCATGCCAGCACACTGGGTGCAGGTGCTGGGCTTCAGAAACAAGCAGACTAATTGGGCTGGAGATGGGGTGACCCAGAAACAAGGGAGCTGATTCAGATTTGTTCAGGAACAACAACAACAAAAACTTCAGAAACCGATTTGCTGGAATATGTGGCTAAAAAATGCCTGAAATTCCATCCAGCAGATTTTTAGCTAATGCATATTCCATTTCTCTATAAGAAAACTCTACAAAAGATCATTTGTGAATGCTGATTAAAAAAAAAAACACACAAAAAACGCCAGGAGGTATAGTTCAGTGAAGAAGCATTTTTGAGCATGTAGTGTGTGTAGTGAGTTGCACTTGGAATCAGAGTGACCCCAGCCAGCAGCCACTATCTGATAAATGGAGAGAGCAAGCACATCAAGAAGATGAGTTTGCTGGGCAGCAGCACATGCCTATAATTCCATCGGCGCTGGAGGCTGAGACAGGAGGGTTGCAAGTTTAAAGCTAGCCTCAGCAACTTAGCGAGGTCAAAAAACAACTCAGTTGAGACCCTGCCTCTAGATAAAAAATATTTTTTTCAGGAAAAAAAAATAGGGAATGAGGCTCACTGGTTAAACACCACCAGTACAAAGAAAAAAAAAAGGAGCTAATTTTATGTGTGGCAAACATTCCTTGCTGAAATAATGTCTTGGGAGTTTAACAATTAAACTTTACATACTGATTTTATTTTTAACTTAAGACACATCAAGAGTTAAAGTCTGGGTGAAGTCCCTCTGTGAAAGTGGTGGGAAGTGTGCAAACCCCAAGGAGGCCTCCTTCCCACCCCCTGGACCCACACAGCTTGGCCCTAGTGGCTTCTTTGGGCAACAGCATTTCATGTTACCAGGCTCCCATCACCTCCCTAGCTCGGAGCAAGTTTCAGTGAACATGCTCAATAAGATTCATGTGACATTGTCAAGTGCTTCTCTAGATTTCAAGAAAACATTCCATCTACTTGTGTTCCTTTGAAGCACTAATTTTCCTCTGTCAGAAAAATTAAAAAGAAAAGAAAAGAAGGAAAAAAGCAATCGTATATTGCTTGGCACAGTTTGTACTTCCCTATCCCTCCCTCCAGTACAGCTGGGACTGGCTCCTGGTTCATACTTCTCTGGGATATTTGCACAGGCCCCTCCCTTTGTATAGTTCTCATCGTCCTTTGTTTTTCCATAACAAGAATTTCCAAAGACTAGCCTTTAAAATATTATTAGTTTAGCATGTGGTTCCTAATTTGCCAGTGTCATTCCTTGACAAATAAAGTAACCAGGGAGAGCTAAGTGGCTCCTTTGCTCTCAAGTCCTGAAAAGGTGATGGATCATCAGGATCCTGACCATGTTTCTCTATCTGGAGATGAAAAAGAAGAGTCAAGATTCCCTTTGCTCTCTTGAGCATCTCTGAGTCAAGGGCTGATCTTGGCATATTGACAATCAATAATGATTTCATTTGGATTTTGGAAATCAAGGATACACAAAATCTTTTCTTGGTGATGATTACAGTAAAATGACACTTCCGTGATGACGCCAAGTACTGGGAATTGCAAACTCATGGGAGCCATGATGCAGTTCTGATGGCCTCACTATCCGGAGTCTTTTTGGATGCAGCATGGGGTGAAGAGGAGACCAAGAAAGGTGTGGACACGGGGCTGTTTTTCCTCAAGTAAAACTCTTAAGCACACAGTTGGACCAATAATTTTGGGCCCCTTTCAGTGTAAGCAGCTGTTATTTGGACTTTGAGATATTGGAACATCTAGGCCAGTGCTGTCTAGTAGATATTTAGTGTATGCCTGGCACATAGAGGCATGCAGGAGGCATTTGTGGAAGGACTGATGGGAAACCTGAAGCAGGCCGGGGTTCCTGGCTCTGGGCCTCCCTGACTCTGACGACTGCGCTCCCCAGCACTTCCTCTGGTGGCTTTCCTGTCCTTATGTTCCACATTGCAGTGTTTCTCTGGGTCCTTTGGGGTCAGATCTTGGCTATGCACCATTGCAGAATTTCACAGCCAGTTTTTAATCACTTCTTGTGGGTGCTGTCTCCACTGATCCAGGCGTGGCTCAGCCACAACCCTGGCCTCCAGATTCTCAGCCTGGGCCTCTCCAATGCCCTGTTGGTCTAGGCATACAGGACACAGCCCAGCGTGACCTTTCTTTGCTTGCATGGAGCCACATCTGGGTCCAGATGTGCTTTCTGGACTCAGGCTCCAGATGTTCATCTCCTGATGGTTTCCCCTGGGTATGCAGCTATGCTTAGTGCTCTGGTTTCTACTGTCCACCAGGCATCTGCCTTGAGTCCCAATCCCCCTCTTCCTTCCCCTCAAAATCTGGCCTGTGATACTCCTCAACCCTGGCCATGACATGTTTTTGAGGAAAGGCCTGAAACTGAACTGTTATCTTCATGTCTTTGGGAGTACTCTCATTATTTTAATTTCTTTTTTTAATCCAAAGTAGATATTTAGTTAAGCATCAGTTCAAGGGTAAATATAAGGATGAACAAAGTATGGCTACATTTCTGTCTTCTTGTTATTGCCTTCTGCTAACTTTATATATTTACTTATTTTGGGTACCTGGGATTGAACTCCAGGGCACTCAACCACTGAGCCACATCCTCAGCCCTATTTTGTATTTTATTTAGAGATAGGATCTCACTGAGTTGCCTAGGGCCTCACTGTTGCTGAGATTGGCCTTGAACTCGGGATCCTCCTGCCTCAGTCTCCCCAGCCACTGGGATTACAGGCGTGTGCTACCACGCCCAGCTACCTTCAGCTAACTTTAAATATACTCACTATAAATAACCAGCAAAGGCCCTCCTCCAACCCATTCTTACCAATGCAATCCAAGATCCAGCCAACTGTCCCATCTCCTCCACAGGCCAGAACACGGAAGTCTGGAGTATCACGGAAGAAGTTCAAGCTGGGAAATAGAAGAAAGTCCATGTTAGTCTTGTCACTAAGCTTGACTTTTTGAGTTAGAGTCTCTCTGTTCCCCGGGAGTATGTTAAGATCTCGATTCTTTTTTGGAGTTGAAAGGGTCACTCAATGTTCTGAAACTAGAAATTATTATGCATTGCCACTGAGTATGTACAAAAATCCCAGAGAGCTATCCTTGTATAAGGAGAATCTGACTCAACATTCAACATAAATAGAAAGCAGTTTTCTAGAAATTCTCTGTGATTTGGGCAGAGAAACCTACAGTTTGCACAATACAAATAACCCCCGATATTTTGACTCCTTTTGAATTCTCCTGCTTGTTATGTCCTTGCAACCTCCCCTTTAAGGGAGATGCCCTGAATTGGCTGAATTCATTTTGCAGTTTTATGGGTCCAGAGCTAATTGGAGAAATCACCCCATTTTCCCCAGAAGTTTTAACTCTAATTTAGAGCAGGCTTCTCAACCAGGGGTCCATCACTCTCCAAGGGGTCTATGGATAGAATTCAGAAGGTCATGAACTTGAAGAAGAATATCTTACATTCATGTCTTCCCTAACCTCTCATTGAAATTTAGTATTTCCTTAAATTATGACTGTAGGCAACAATACCTGTGACTTTGGCAGCAATCAAAATCACAGCTATTTTTACAGTGTGGCACATATCTCAACCTATCATGTATGTTCATTGCTGCTTTGAATTTGCAATAGTTATTTGACCTGGCTATGGATACTCTGTTTAATGTGTTGATAAAGCATATTAGACCCATATCACTAATTTATTTTTTAAAGTGTATCGATACATATTTTTCAACATGATTATCTTCTCCAGTAATCTTGTATTATTTCATTTTGTGTATTAGGAAATAATATTCCAAGGAGGGATCCATAGTCTTTACTAGACTGGCAAAGGGGTGATGGCATAACATGGTTAAGAAATCCTGTTTTAGAACAGAAGTGACCTGTGAACACCTTGGGTGAGACTCAGAATCTAAGGTTATACTTCTTCTCTGCCAATCCTGGTGGTCTGAGAAGACCCCTGGGGCTCTCTGAGTCATGGATGCCTGTGTAGGTAAATTAACATTTCTTCTTTTCCATCTCTCTTGAAGAACTCTGCTTTCTTACAAGAAGTGAATTCTGAATGGAGGCTCCCTTCAGCTAGATGGCCTGTCTGATTACAGATGGATACACACATCAGAGACACTAGGGACCCACCAGCACTGGGAGTAGGCCCCTGACCTGTTACCCATGGTAAAACAGTTGAATATCAAAAAGGTTAAGCCAGAGAACTGCATTCCAGTCTTGAAATACCCAAGAGGAGGGTGGGCTGGTGAAGGCACTTGTGGGCTGAAGCTATCCAACAAAAATGGGCAATTATGGCAACCAAGGCAGAAACCTCAGCAGTCTAGATGGATTCTGCTTTCAAATTAGTTTTATAGTTAAATTGTGGTAGGAGTACTGAATCTGCTTGCACATTTCTAATTTTAACCTGATTTTGTCCTGCCAGCGCTATAAATAACAGCTTTGTGTCAGACAATCAAAGACAGGGACGGATTCTATTTTTTGGTCTTTTCTCCAGCCAGCCCCTTTGAGGGGTCTCCTGGAATTCAGAGTTAGAACTACAGGTCAAGATGTGGGAAAACCCAGCTAGTTGTGCACAGCTCGAGGCCGAGACTGGCCAGCAGGTGGCGCTAGAGCATCGATTCTGACTGGGAAGAGCCCAGTCTTTCCGTGCCTTCCATGGGGCCCTCCAATTACAGGGTTTGGAAATTCCTCATGGTAGCTGCTGCAGTGGGCCCAGCTCCTCCTATCAGAACTTCAGTCAAAATATAAAGCACTTCCTTTTCTCCAACCTTCTGCTAGAGAGCAAGGAAACAGCAAGAGGAGTAGCAGGAGAAGGGCCACAGGGAGTGTAACCACCTAAAAAATGGATCATCCAGAAAAACAATGATTTCATCGTATAACCAAGTGTCTTGATCCTCAAATGCCCCCATAGTGGAACAGAGGGTGGACCTCTGAGTAGCCATATAGATTTACAAAATGCTAGTGATAAGAACACTTTCTCCTACCTGGGGTTGACTAGGAAGATGCCAGCTAGCACTCCTTTACTATCAAGTTAAAATATTTCCCCAGTCGCCTTCCTAGCAAACAAAGGAATGGTATATGCAATTTCCCCATCTTATAGACCAACTCCTTTCTTTTGAGGACAAGGTAGGAAGCCACTTCTCAGAGTTAGCCATAAGGGGTGATTCTGAGCACATCCAGAAGAGTGTGATGTGAGAAAGATAAAAGGTATCCAATGGTCTTTTCAGGAATGAAACACATTAAAAAGGTGACAAAAGAAGGTATCTTCTGCAGAGGTTAGAAGAGAGGGATGAGAAATAAAGATTATTGTCTCCATACCCTGGAGTAGGTCCCCCATTGTCCAGGTTGAAAACTTGTTTGGGGTTGAGCAGGTAGTGGAATTTCCGAAGAATTCTATGGGGGAGAAAAAGAGAGAGAGGAAAAAAAATTTAGAGGGTAGGGGAAGAAAATTTCATTGCAAAAAGTCACATTAGGTTAACCCCCTTTCTCCTTGTCTCCCTCCACTCTTGGGATTCACCAAGACCAGCAGTGGGTGGGTGCCTGGGGTGGGGATGATCTTATACTTAAAAGGCAAAAGAAAAAGAAATCAGTAGTCAGATTGAGCATCCTTTTAAATGTGAGATGGGAGAAGAGTGCCTGCAGACCTGGTATATCCCAGGTCTATCTGGCATCACCACATCCTCACCCCCTGGTCTAAGGCTGCCCCTACATCTAAGATTCCAACTCCCACCCCAGGAGCCTCACCCCTTCTTTGCAGAGAATAGGACAGAGAAACCCAGAATTTCTTCCCCAAGGAGACTTTCTCCCAAATGTTCTGTGTGGCTCGGGCAGTGTGATGTCTGGAGGTATCAAAGGACCCCCCTAGGGAAAGGCCCCTACAGCCCCCAATCAGGAGCAAATGCAGGAGGAGCTGGGCTTGGACACCTGAAGGGCAGCGACCACATCTGGGCCTGATCTCAGGGCTCTAGTTGGAGACTAATCAGGTCCCCTGGACCAGAACAGGGGTCCTCGTAGTTCTTGTTTAGCTCTACTTATTCTTATTTCATAACATGGATTCCACATCACTGTCATCTACTCATCACCCTGGAACTGAACAGCCTCCAAGGCAGAAGTGGCTCTCTCTTCCCACTCTGCTTAGCAATCCCCAGTTTCCAGAAAAGGGGGCATTTTCTTCACTCATGAAGTGGGTGCTCTGCATTCTCAGGGATGAGAACAGGTCAGGTGAGTCCTGCTGTCTCTTTAACCAAGAAAAGACATGTGAGACTTGGAAGGAAGAGGCTTCTCAGGATTCAGTCTGAACTCTGCAGTGGCTCATGAGAGAGACCCTGCGTTAAGCACTGGGCTATCCTAATTCTTAAAATAACCTAGGAGAGGAGATATTGTTATCTTCCTAAGGCCCGGGGGCCAGGAGATGAAGGCCTAGTGGTGGTGCTGGGATTTGAGCCTGGGTCTCCATTCTGCTGTGTTCAAGGGGAGGAAGGGGCTTGTCTTAGCCATTCTACTTTGAAAGAGAAGAGAACATACCTTTCTCCTTGTCTCCCTCCACTCTTGGGATTCACCAAGACCAGCAGTGGGTGGGTGCCCGGGGTGGGGATGATCTTATACTTAAAAGGCAAAAGAAAAAGAAATTAGGTCTGCTTTTCCAGTGATCGGGGGAGACAAGAGCTTGACGCTTAGACAGCTTCGGAAAGGTAGATAGGAAGCAGGCCCAGGCATGGAGGAGAGGTGATCGGGGAGGCAGGTCTTTGTCCACTGGCTGAGTTTTCTGAGGGGCCAAGCGGCTACGTGTTTCCAGCTCAAGTGGCCTTTCAGGGGTGCTAATGGCAATGAGGGTTTGAGATTGGGATCAGAGATGGGGCAATGGCACTGTAGCTTCAAGTCATTCAACAACGGTGTGGCATTGTGCCCACATCACAAGATTAAATTCTGTGAGGGACACAACTGAACGCAATCCTAGAACGTGTGGCCATCTGGTCACACACATAAATAACACTCATGGAGTGAAAAAAAAAATCACTTCCACTCTGGCACCTTCTAGATCCGCATTTCCAGACCCAATTTTCCTCTTGAGCTTGTCCTGCATTTCTGACTCCCCGGAGCTGCCTTCAAGTTTCCCATCACTACCAGGTCAACATGCCCCAACCTGACTTATCTTCTTTTCCCATCAAACTGATCTTCTCCTGGTTCTGTGCTCCTGATAAAGGTTCTGTTATTCATCCAGCGTTTCAGGGAAGATCCTAATCTGCCAAGTCTTCCCCTGGAATGTCCTTTCATCTCTAGCAGCTGTCAGGGAACCCATGCTGCTTGGGTGTTTTCCATCCAAGGGAAGTCCTGTATGTTGCCTCCTTCCCAGAACACCATGTCAGGCACACCACTCCTGGGAAAACACCTTTAGTGACACCTCACTGCCCAGGGGATAACATCTGTATCTCTGAACCTGGCAACAAGGCCTTCTGGATCTCGCCCCATTCCACTGCTGTGGTCTCATTTCTTCTAACCCCAGCTGCAGTTCCAGCCCAAACCTGCTTGCACCCTTCAGGGAGTGTCTCCTAAATTGTCTCCCAAGCATCTGATCATCATTCTCCTCCTGTTCTCTATCCTGAAATGCTCATTTCCTTCTTTGTGACTTCTTAAAAAAAATCCAAATGACTTTTCATCCTTAGGACCCAACTTCAGAGCCATCTCCTCTATGAAATTCCCCTCAATCATGGCAACTGAAGCTTTTACATTTAAAACATGTCATATCTTTTGGAGTTTCTTTTGTTGTTTATTTGTCTTTGTCTTTGACTGTCTTAGGTAAATGTCTCAAGGCATTACCTTGAGGTATCTCTGAACCTGGCATCAAGGATGGATTTTCAATGCTTCAGGAGCCGGGCAGGATGTGTGTATAACCCTCTTCCCAAGGGCCTCTGGCACCAGACACAGCAGCAGGCAATCAATAAACACTTGTGGATTCAGCCGAATGACATTCTGACTCAGAGGCAGCTCTGCTCCATGTTCAACATCTAACACCTGCTCTCTCTGATCTTAAACTAAAAAGCCAGCAAACACAGCGTGCCATGTGGTTTGAAGAGAACAGTAGCACTGTTTGTGATTTTTAATGATTCTCTTATCTGCTCAAGGACTTGTGACACCCAGAATCATCTTGGAGCCTGAGGAATAAGCCCTTAACTTCTGGAAGTTTTAAAAGTATTCAGCAATCTATACAGCAAGGGTCCTGCCTGATCAGAACTGATGCAGGACAAGCAGAAGAATCCATGTCTAACAACAGTTATACCTGCATGCTTGTGTGTGTGTGTGTGTGTGTGTTCCACTTGACTTGCTGCCCTTCTGGGTGTCTAGAGCTTTCTCATCTAATAAGGTTCCTCCATTGTTTCATATTAATTTTTAAATCAAACGAATCTGCACACTCTCATTTAATCTCGCAGCACCTCCAGGAGGTGAGGAGTGCAAGGATTTCCATGCCCCTTTTCAAACAAGGAGACTTAGGTCCAGGATGAAAGAGGAGGCCGTAACTTTCCTATTTCCTTTTCTGGTTTTTTGTACCTCTTCAGGATGCCTTGCTTGCATTCCTTTTGTGGAAGGCAGAAAGAAAAGGTGTTCACTGGTGAGTCTGAGTAAAAACGAATTCTTAAACATACACTGAAGGATTAAGAACTTTTGGATTTGGCGAGCTACGTTTTGACACTTGTGTTCTGGAGACAGGTTGGCAATCTTGGAAAACCTATTGTCTACTTCTAGGCCACACTTTTGTTACAGTTTAGGAGGTCTGCACACTGAAGGCTTATGTAATTTGCTCCCACAGAGGTGATCAAGCCAATTAGACCAGCGATGGGATCAGCCAATCTCCCTTCTCACCACTTGCCTACAGTGTGGCGGTCAAAGGTAACTCCAGAGGCCCGGAATAAAGTGTCCTCCTGCATGACAGAATTGATCAGATGAGAAAGCAAATGTTGAGTACATTTCCTTAGAACCCAAACCCCGGCCTCCCGGCCACTGTCTTGGACCCATTTGGAATAAGCAACTGGACTGCAATCTGTGAGATACCTGCATTACAAGCTCGCCCTTGGCTGCCATACTGCCATCAGACTTTCCACCTTGTCTGTCCTGTGAGGAGAAAGGAAAAACAAGCATCTATTGAAAGAAAAATAAAAACCTAATATAAGGGAAGAGATCTGGTGAAAACAAATAGCTATCAGCTCTGGAGGCTGAGGTAGGAGGATGGCAATTTCAAAGCCAGCCTCAGCAACTTAGTGAGGCCCTATGCAACTCAACGAGACCCTGTCTATACATAAAATACAAATAAATAAATAAATAAAGCACTGGGGCTGTGACTCAGTGGTTGTGCACCCCTGGGTTCAATCCCTGGTACCATAAAAACAAAATAAAAAACCCAACAACAACAAATAACTAGTATCAGCAAAGCCAGGTCAGTGTGAGTAGTTTTTCAATGTGGGACTTTGGATTTCAAGAAAGGAACGCAAACCTATGAGTTTCTCTGGGACTCTCCAGGACCCTGTCAATACTTGATCTGACTTTAACGTTGAGACACAGGCAAGGGACACAGGAGGAGACGTTACTAAAATTGGCAGAAATCTAATTTGTTGATGGAGAAGCTTGGACTATAAAAAGCAAGGTCTCACACTAAGCTTCTCTGCTTAGCATTATCTAATGATACAGCTTTCAGTCGTGGTTCTTGGTTTTGTATTTATTATTTTATTGAGGTTTACTTAGCTTACAGCAAAATGCTCAATTTGAAATTGGACAGTTTGATGAATTTTTGCATATGTATGAGCCCTTAGAACTGCCGCCCCTCCAAGTATAGCCCTGTGTGACTCCAAGATCACATTGGTTTTGCTTGGCTTTTGGATTTTATAGAGAGGGAATCAGAGAGAGTGCCTTTGTTTTTTTTGAGTCTAGTTCTTTAATTCAGCATTATATCATTAAAATACTGTTTTTGCATGGGAGCACAATTTGTTCTTTCCCACTGCAATGTGGTATTCCATTACATGAATACCATATGCCTATGGGTCTCAAATTATTTGTCTATCCTCCTGTTAATTGTCATTTAGATTTCTTCCAGTTTTGATTGCTACAAATAAAGTTGTCACAAACATTCTCATACATGTCTTACACACATGGAGTAAATGCTTGTACTTCTCAGAAAGATCCAAGAAGATGAATTGTTGGGTTATGGAGTTTGTATGTTTGATACTGCCAAATGATGTTCAAAAGGAAAATTTGTAGATTTTTAGTGAAAAAAAATAACTGGTTAGTTCAAGGGTAAGAAGTGAGGAATCTGTGGAATGTGGCAACAATTTTAAGATGAGAAAGGAGTTAAATTGGTGCTTGTTTGAAAGAGGAATCTTGTTGGCCTGGTGGTGTACACTCCAGTAATCCCAGCAACTCAGTAGGGCTGGGGCAGGAGGATCACAAGTTCTTTCCCACTTCAATGTGGTATTCCATTACATGAATACCATATGCCTATGGGAAATAAAAAATAAAAAGAGCTAGGGATGTAGCTCAGTGATAGAATGCTCCTGGGTTCAATCCCCAGTAACAAAAAAAAAAAAAAAAAGAGAGAAGAGTCTTCAATACAGGAGACCAAAAGTGTTTCAGGTGAGTATTAAAGGAGTTTAACTTTGCTTCTTTCTTTCTTTTCTCTGGAGTGTTAACACACTCCAGTGGAAGGCATCAAGGTAGGGGTGATCCATGTTTGGACATAGCAGAGAGGTTCCGTAGGGGTAAAGGAGGAGAGAGACCTCACCCTGCTTTAGCTGTACTCTGCCCACAAGGTGCAAAGGGTGAACGGGCTTCCTCCATGGTCCATCTGGACCCGGCAGTTGGAACCAGTTGCATCTGAGGAGTTTTCTCTCACAATCTGGCTGGCACAGCACTGACCCTTTCAAATGCACACTGAAAACACCAACCCTAAGAGTGGCTGGGGAAGCTCTCTGGGGGGCGGGGAGGTCTGAGTGCTGCCTACATCTGAACCACAAACTCAAGAGAAGCAGAGCTCTGGCTGGGCAGGAGGACTTACCCTGGTGACAGGACATATCGAGGTGGGCAGAAAAATATGGTCTCTGAGCTCCCCACCATCACACAACATCGATAATTCACATTTGCAGTGAAACTGGAGGACAAGAGGGAGAGAAGAGTGAGAATGAGTGAAGGTGATTGAGGAACCAGCAGCTCGGAGGGTGCAGAGGTTTGCTGGGAGGCAAGCTGTCTAATGCCCCCTGAACCGTGAGCACGGCTGGCTCTGGAAGGATTGCCGAGAGTGTATATAGGTGTGTTGAAGGGTGCCAGGTCTGTCATGGGCAGAGAGAGGAGACCAAGAGCCACCCGCCCGTGGCTACTGGAGCAAAACGGTTATGAGCGGGCCTTTGCCCTGCTCTCCCTGTTGATTCCAGAGCCCTCCTTGGATTTCTGCTCCCCAGGCTTAAAGACTCTGGAAGGGAGATCCCAGTGAGCAAACTTGTAAGTAAACCCTGCAACTCAACCTCTGCATTCTGAGTTCTGCAGTCTGGTTTGGAGACACCTCCTCTTGGAGGTTGAAACCTGATCAGGGGACAAGACATGGCTGAGTTGGATGTGGCAGGCAGGTGGGGCAGCTCAGTGGCTTCTAGAGGGGCTCCAGAAGGGCTGTGGACTCTATCTTATGCTGTGGTTAGTGGTGGCAGGCGGAGGCCCCTGGACCAGGCAGTGAGGTTGCTGCAAGGAAAGTGTCTGAGGGGAAGGTGCCCCTTCCTTGGTGCCTCAAGGGGCAGGCACTCTAGTGGCTAATTCCTCTCCCACTCTGGCAGTGCCCTGGCCTCACATAGGTGAGGGAAGTGCATGGTCTAGCCTATTGTTCCCAGCTGCCTGGGCAGGCAGGCAATGGGGTGGGCAGCTTCTTAAGCAGTCCTTACTCCCGTGATTCTGGGGGTGTCCCCTCTCTCTGGGCAGCTTGGTAATTGATGGGAGCACCATTAGACTGAGGGCATGAAACAGAGGCTCTGGGGCCTTCCTAGCTTTATTAGCCTAACTCAGTTGTTCTCTGGTGGGATGTTCACTGCTCCCAGGCTGCAGCTTGAGCTAAAAAATCACACGGAAAAGAAGCAGGGCCACCTGGGTACCAACCCACCGTCATCCGGCACCACACGCAGTGCCGCACGGTGACACTCTGGTAGCACTTGATACTTTTGTGGCACCGGTCACACTTGACGGAGGAGTTCCCTTCCACCCACACGTGCTGCATCACCTGTGGGAGGGAAGCGAAGGATACCAGGGAAGGCAGCAGAACCATGACCCTGGACCGGGGCTGCAGGAGGGTATGGGAGGAGTCCAGGAGGGGGGAAGGCTCTTTCCTATTTAGATGTTCATAGGATGCTGGCTCCCTCTCTGCCTGACCACCATTGTGCTAATCAAAGTAGATGAAAAATCACTGCGTCTGAGTTTTGAATTGCTCATTTGCCCTGGCAAGCAGCCAGAGTGAGCAACATCTCAACTGGAAGTCCATCTGTCTGTCTTGCAGAATTCCTCGCAGAGTGATGTGCTTGCATGGACCCTTTTCTAGAAGGCAGCATAGAGCAGGGAACGTGGGAGGGCCTGGGCTGCAGACAAAACTGGTTGGAGTCACTGATTTTGAACTTCACAGCAGGGTGATTATTGACCAGTTCCTAGACCTTTCTGAGTCTCAGGTCCTTCATCTGTACAAATTGGTATGATACGTCCCACTCCTGAGTTTGTTGGGAGGATACAATAAGAAAACACACTCAGAAGGGCCTCCCTACAACAGTCCCCATCGTTTGAAGGTGCCCACTGTTGGATAACTAACTCCCTCCCCACTGCTCAGTCTGAGCTGCTCATCAAAACCATTTAGGAATTTTCTAGAAGTCATAGTGCCCACCCCACATTCTGAATGAATTAGTCTCTTATCATTAATATGTTCTAAAGTGTTCTGAGTGGTCATAACGGGCGGCCATGGTTGAAATGAACTCTAGATGAAGCTTAGACAAAAAGTCCAAGGAAACTAGTGAGGGTCCTAGTTTCACACCGTTTCCTGGAGAGCTAGCTGTACTCTGCTTCCTGCCCAGGAAGTGTACCCAGGGGAGGTTAGCAGCTTGGGAAGCAGGAGAGAATGTCTGTAGGTGAATGTGCATGTATACAGTACTGCTAAAGTAATAGCCCCTGACCTCCACCCAAGAGCCAGAATTACCAGCTGGCTCTGCTTGCAATGCCACAGGACTTCTCAGATTTCCATCAAGCTACCCTGAGCTGCAGAAGGAAGAGGATGTGAACCTTGGGGGAAGGTAGGGGTACAGCACTGAGTGCCCAACTTCAAGCACAGTATTAAAATACATGAAAATGTACAAGACTATCCCATGCTTGTAATAAATAAGAATAAATGTTTTAAATTACTTAGCAATTAAATTGCTTGATGGCTCTCACTCTGGAATGTTTTTGGTAAAGATAACAGTTCCAAAAGTTGTTTCACACTCAGTTTGTAGCTTCTCACCTTCTGCCATATTGATTGTTGATAGAGCTAGGTTGGTTAATGGATGTGTCATCTATATGATCACATTGAATTTGCTCTCAGATCATTGTTATTTCTATTTTGCAGAGATAAAAAGGCAAGGCTTCAGGGAGGTTAAGTGACTGGCCCTAGGTTCCAAGGCTGGTAAGTGGCCAAGCAGGGACCCACAGACAGGTCTCTGACTCCAAGTCCAGGGTTGTCTCCCCAGTGCCACATTGCCTTCTCTAGCCTCTCTGGGATCTGAAGAGATGGTGAGGGACTCGGGGTGTCCCTGCAGGCTCAGAAAATTGTGAATGTGCCCTGTTGGCCTCTCAGTGACCTCACTCTATTCTGAGTGGCAGGCAGCCAGAGTGCAGGGCCTAAGCCCAGGAGGCGCGCCAAGTGCCCTGGTGGAAAGCATGGGCATGGAAAGGGGTGTACATGGGGTGGTGTGGAGGGAGTAGACAAGAGGCCATGCGGTGTCCATGAGGCATGCAGAGGAGTCCCCGGAGGTGCCCTTCTCTCTCAGGAGTACTTCTGTGGGAGGGGTGGGTACTACTCCCACCTGCTGAACATCTCCCAACTCAGCTTCCTCAATAGAATCTTCCTTTTGCAGCAATGCAGAGTGCTTTGTCCTTAATTTTAAGGACACTCAATTTCCAGACTCCGCAAATGGCACCACTCAATGGCCAAGAAAGAAACCTGGGAGCCCTACCTCTTCCCCTCTTTCACCAAGTCCTGGTTACCTCCAAATTACCTCTCCTTAGTCAATGGAACAGTCAATACTCAATGATCTGCATGGCCCCAGGATGTCAGCAGAGACATGGCCTCAGCCATGCAGACCCCACCCAGAGGGGCCCTCAATGCAACACTGACTTTTGCTTTAATTATGCCAAGAATTCCCCCCCCCCGCTGTGATTTCTTTCTTACACCATGCTCAGAACAATTTACCTGACTTGCAAATTCAATCACTCCTTGATTGAAGCTCTTTGAGGACCCTGTAGCTGCACAGAAAACTCCTTTCCAATTCCTGAGCTGACCTTACAAGAAAGATCACTTCCAGGAGGAGTCTCTTTCTGAATAACATCTCCTGTCACTTCCCTTTAAGCACCCTCTGTTCCAGCCCCACCAAACTAAGTACAGATTCCAGAATAAGTCATGTCCTGGGCCTTTACACACTCTTTCTGCCTGGACTGCTTTTACTCTTCAATACCTCTTGAAGTCCTCCTGATAATAGCTTTAGGGCACAACTCAAATGCCACCTCCTTTGTGAAACTTTCCCTGGCTCCTCATCCGTGCCTCAATCGTATGTTCCACAGAGCCTTATCATGATGGCACACCTTACTACTGTGCACTTGCTGACGTGTCTGTCCTTCCCTGTACACTGGGCAGTGCTTGAGCAGTCTGGGGACTTCCTCTTGTAACCTGCGTGCCCCCTAGCACAGTGCAAGGCAAGTGGTGGGCACCGGGGAGATGCTGAATGGATTGATGGATGAAAGGAATGATTTAAGGGTGATCCTCAAAGCAGAGAAGGGATGGGAGAAAGCTCCCAAAGCCCCTCCTGCCCAGGACTCTGTGTGATGGACATGTTGCTCCAGATGCAGCATGCAGTAGAACAAGGCACCAGGTGTCACCAACCTCGCCGCTCCTTTTGGCTTTTGAGCACGTTTTGACACACCCAGGAATGTTTTTGGATACACAGCGCTCATGGACAGTGTATTTACAATCTACAAAGAAAAAAAAATAATAAGAAAGATATTTGAGTGACTCTCTAAGGAAGAGCCATCCCCCAACCTCCCAGCCAAGGCCAGTATCTCCTGCTGGATCTCCTCCTGTATCTCCTCCTGTGAAGGGCTGGGGACATGTGGAGCTGGCCTCGCCTAATGGACATTCAACAGCCTCCTACTGTTCCTTGAGCAGAGTCCCCAGTCATCTTCCAGTTCTGCTCCTGTGCCTCCACCTGGGCACACTGCCTTCCTCTGTGAGCAGTGAATGCAGCAGGGAAATGTCCCCAGAAAGGGGAGAGTGAAATGTCATCCTGCTTACTGTGCCCATGTCATATCATGGCATGTCAGGGAAGTTGGGGAGTGGACAGAAAGACCAGGGGTCTCTGGGAAGGCAGGCCAGGCTTCATGTCTGGCTCTGCCATTTGTAAGTCCACGTGATATTGGGTAAATTGTTTTATCTCTCTGAAATTGAGGGTTTTCTGCAAAATGGGCATAAATAGTCTTTTTCTTTGTAGGGATTTTGGCAGCATTAAATGACATAATTTACGTGAGGCACCATGTGCCTGGGTCAGAATAGCTATTCCAAATTACCACTGTTGTTTCTACTATTATGCAAATAGCAAAGGTCCACAGGCCTGGAACTTAAGAGGAATGAGAACTGGTCAATGCAAAGTGCCAAGAAGGGGGATTTGAATGGGGCAAAAGGTCACTGGATACCTTCTTTAATTTGCTGAGGCCTGATCTTGATGGAGAGCAGGCCCAACTCCACTAAGATGTCCTTTTGCTGAGGTCACATGTGCAGGTTAGAGGATCTGGATCACATGAAGGGACTTCCTTACTCAGTCTTTTTTTTTCTTTTTGGTTCCAGGGATTGAACCCAGGGGTGCTTAACCACTAAGAAACTTCCCCAGACCATTTAAGACAGTTTTTAGTTTGAGACAGGGTTTTGCTTGGTTGCTGAGGGCCTCACTAAGTTGCTGAGGCTGGCGTTGAACTTGCGATCCTCCTGCCTCAGCTTCCTGAACTGCTGGAATTACAGGTGTGCACCGCCTCATCCAGCTCCGCATAGCCTTTGGTAGATTTCAGCTACTATTGATGTCCCTGTCTCGAGGTGGTTGGCAGGGCTGTGTGACCCCTTCAAAGACTTCTTGTGGGAGCCCCTTTCTCCCTGCTCCCCATATCCCCTTCTTCCCTGTCACCCTTTCTTTCTCTTTCTTATTTACATGGTTCTCCTCTTCATCTTTCCAGTCTCTCATTCCCCTTTTTCTCTCATCTCTCATTTGGGTTTTTTTCTTTACTAAATGGGTTGTCAAGTGAAACAAATGTCTCGCTTTAATTCTGATTATATTTTCAGAATCTAGAATGCATTGTTTCACTAATTCAAAGCTAAGCAAAACAAAACAGGTTCCTTTGAACATAAACATTGACTAGAAAACCCAATGAAAATCAGTATGAGATGCTTTTGAATGGCATATGAACTTATTTTTTTCTAGGGGATCAGTGGCCCATTGACTCCAACCCTACTACAGGTCTTGTCCATTTGATGCTAAGATAGCACATACAGGCCTTCTTTACCCCTGCTGCTGGAACAAGAAGAGTGGTCCCTCAAGCTCAGAAGCAGAGAGACCTCGATTTTCCCTAGAATGGCCTGACCAACCATGCACAGAGCAGCACAGCAAAGTGGAGAAGAGGTTTAGGGGAAGTTTACTCACAAATGCAGCAGAGGCCTTGCTTCCGCACCCCCATCAGCATGATGTGGCAGAAATTGCAGTAGGTTGGCTTCTTAAAATGCTTCATGGTCCAGGCATGCCTCCCGTCCCCTTTTGAGCCCTGTAGGGGTACAGGAGGTGAGACCCTGAGCTTGCAGCCCCAGCTAGAGGAAGTGGGTGAGGGTGCCTCCTGCATGTTCTTTTTTCTAAACAGGACTCTTGTATATGGAAGGTAAGTCACTTATTTTTTAAAATTGTTTTAAATAAAAAGTTCTTTTTGTGTTTCCTAAAATTAGCAAATATTAAAAACAACAATGGGAGGGGGGATTAAATAAGCCCTCTTCAAATGGCCAGTGGAAGTGTAAATTAGAACAATTTGATCTATCTACATACCTACCCACCTATCATCTATGTCTATCTCTATCAACTGTCTATCTGTTAAATGTTTACAACTTTTGACTTGTAATTTTCCCTTCTGGGTCTCTTTCCTAAAGAAAGACAGATGAGCATTTTTGTGCTCTGCTGAGTGTTTAACCCAGCATTACTTAAAATAACGAAAAACTGGAATGTCCTAAAGTCTCCAAATTACTAAAAGATTAATTGTAGTACACCAATATGACTTCATGTTAGAGGGCAACCAAAAAGTCATTTAAAGAATTATCTAATGGCATGAGAATGTGTTCATGATATATTGCTGAGTGAAAAAAAAAAACAGAAGGTAAATTTCATGATATATATATATATATATATATTTTTTTTTTGTAGCAGGGATTGAACCCAGGGACATTTAGCCACTGAACCACATCCCCAGTCCTTTTAAAAAATATTTTATTTAGAGACAGGGTCTTGCAAAGTTGCTTAGGGTCTCACTAAGTTGCTGAGGCCAGCTTTGAATTTGTGATCCTCCTGCCTCAACTTCTGGAGCTGCTGGGATTACAGGCATGCGCCACTGCACCCGCTTGATGATATATTCTGATTTCAGACTTTGTGAACTAAGATATTTGATGGAAAGGAGTTTCACTGATCTGTCAACAGAGGTTAGCTATAGCTGACAGCATTGTGCATTATTTTGTTCTCTAGTTTCTCTTCTATATTTTCCAAATTTTCTACTCTATATACTAGTGTTCGAATAGAGAAAAAAATAGTTTAGTAAAATAATGTGCTCCTTGTACAAACTTTCTGCACACAGAAAAAATAGTAAAGAGCAAGACACAGAAAGAGAGGGATCATCTCCTCCAGATTTGGCTCAGAGGTGAAATCATCTTCACCCACTACACAGACCACGTTCCACACAATCACACATCTTCTGGGGAACACTAAGTCTCCCACCTTGTGGCCCTGGGAGCTCAGTGTGGCTCCAGGCTGTGGCTTCAGGACATCCTTCCCCACATATACTAGTTCTGAAGACTCCATCACAAGAGTATCTCTGGGACTGGTCTGAAGGGAAAAAGTATGGTAGGTAATAAGGTGATGGGGTCCCACAGTCAGGGACATACAGTCCAATGTGCAGGACACAAGTCCAGACCTTACTTCTGTCCACTTATGCCTTTGTACTGGTCACTGTGGTCAGTCCTACTTCTGGCCCCACATCCTGCTTATGGTCTCTCCAGCAGCCCACATTCTTTTCCAAATGCTGGTCTCTTCCCCTGGTCTAGGTGAAGCTCATTCCTTCTCACCATCTCAAAACCCGGCTTCTTCCAGACCTGAGTTTTACAGAATTAATGTCCCTTCATCTAATGTCTCCACTTCAGGAAAGAGATACAAATGGATAATGATTTCCCAGATGACTGATTCATTCATTCAATCAACAAACATCTATCTCAAGGTTTTATTTCTGCAAGAATTAAACTAAATAATGTAAGTGAAGCTCATAATCCACTGCCAAGTACATTAACATTTTTATTAAGTTCCTACTCTACAACAGCTATGGAGACATGAAAATAAATAGAGTGTGTATTTAGGAGTAAGGAGATTACATTGATTCCTAATCTACAGAGGAGAAACAGAGACTCTTGGATTATAACTAGCCCAAGACCATCTAGAGAATAAGTGATGGGGTCAGTAGTTGAACTGGGGGGTCCAGCTGGTCTCGGAGCCCAGGCTCCTTCCAGGCCTCTCTCCTATCTCCACCACCCAGGGTTTCCCTTCAAGGACAAAAAAGAAATCACAGCCCTTTTCAGAAGATGCAGCTTCTTCATGCATCTGAAAGGACTATCATTTCGTCTGAAAATACCCTTATTTGCTAAGTCAATCAGCTGGCTCGGCTTTCTCAGCTGCTGCTTTTCTAGATACAAGAAACCAATGGACAATGACTTGGAGCCAGGAAATGTTTCTGCTTAGGTTACAGCACCATCATGTGGTTTTTTCATTTCTGCACACGGGAGGCTGCAGAATGTGGCAGTAGCCTTCAGGTTTTATGCCACTGCTACAATTTCACCCAGAGAGAGAGAGATATATACGTTTCACATATGTCCTGTTTATGGATCCCCAGACTCCTCAGTGATCATCTGTGGGGTTGGAGGAGGCCAAACAAGCAATAGGACATTAAAGACATTTACTTAAGGGACTGGGGCTGTGGGCTCCGTGGTAGAGCACTTGCCTAGCAAGTGCTAGGCCTGGTTCAATCTTCAGCACCACATAAAAAGAAATAAACAAAATAAAGGTAAAAGGAAAAAGATGTAGTCATTGCCTTAAAAATGTTTTATTTAAAGTATATATTTAAAAATGAATGCAGGCCAGGCGAGGTGGCTCACACCTGTAATCCCAGCAGTTATGGAGGCTGAGACAGGAGGATTGTGATTTCAAACCTAGCCTCAGCAATGGTGAGGTGCTGAGCAATTCAGTGAGACCCTGTCTCTATATAAAACACAAAATAGGGCTGGGGATGTGGCTCAGTGGTTGAGTATTCCTGAGTTAAATCCCCTGTATCAAAAAATAAATTAAGAAAGGAAGGAAGGAAGGAAGGAAGGAAGGAAGGAAGGAAGGAAGGAAGGAAGGAAGGAAGGAAAACAAAGCATAAAAGCTTTTGAATCAAATTTGCTTTTATTTTCACTTGCCACTTTTGCTGATACAAATTATGATCCTCTACAAGGCTGATTTAGCATTTGGAAGAATGTTGAAGAAATAGTAAGGTTCTCTCTCCTCTATCCAGAAAATAGTGAGTCCTCTCATGCAGAGATGGTGGTATTTTGAACCTCACCAAGTCCAAATAGGGCAGAAAACAGAAATGGGTTCATTGTGATGAAAATGTCCTATCTTCATTTCCCAAATTAGGAAAACCAAACAATGGAGTTGGGACAGCACCCAGGCAGAACTTCCATTTTGATGGAAGTATTGATAGAAGAAGCTTACTCATTTGAGCATCCAGCTCATGTGGGTTCTTATACATATTGTTTCATGTGGGGTCTGATGTTATGGAATGTGGCAGGTGGCCTCTGGTGAAGACCTGGTGTGTGCCCTTGGGTGAGTCCTTTCCCTCTCTAGATGTTAGTTTCTAAAATGGAAGGGACAAACCAGGAATGACAAGGTCTTTTCTGTCTCTAGGGCTCTAAGGATTAAGAAAGGAGTTGTGTAGATCCTGGTTCCTTGATCACCACTTAGCACTTGGGAAGAATTGGATATGCTGCAAGATAGGGCAGGACTCTTAGCTCCTGAGCTTTGGAAATAAAGGCTCCACTCTAGTCCTGAGTTGCAGGCCTGTGGGATGGAGTTATGGGCCATGATAGTCAGCTTGAGGCTAACCTAACTTCACTTTCTGTTTTATTTCTATGATACTTCAGAAGTCTCAAAGGAGTGGTCACACAACCTGTATGACTGTTCTGGTAAATCCTTAATGTCACCATTTACCCTTCTACAGGGTAATTTTCCTCCCTCAGGTATGGAAGTTAGTGTACTTGGTAAATAAGCAAAAAAATGCAGTAACCCACTGGGTCAGATGCAGGCTATTATAACCATTGATTTCACATTAAGCCATTACATGAATCCCCTCCTATGATCCAACTGGGAGATTTCCCTGACTTTTCTTCCATTTGAATCTTTGATCAAGTTGTTCTGCCTGCATAAGCTTTCTCTTCTACCATCTTCTACCAGCCTCATCATACCCAACCTTGACAGCCAGAACAAACCTCCTTCTAGGTCCTTCCACCTGATCATTACTCTAAAGAATGTGCTATCAAAATCTCACACATTCTTCTTGGTCCACACTCCCCCCACCCCCAGTTTCTTCCTATTATTTTTACACTTATATGTGGGGAATTAGAAAGTGCAGGGTCTCTGGAGTCAGATACAAATCCTGGTTCTTCCTTTGCTTCTTAGGATCAGAACCTCAGTTTCCTATCTACACAAATTGGGATAAAAGTACCTACCTTATCTGGATGTTCTATTAAATAAGAGATCATTAATGAAAGCCACCCTGTAGCAGATCATTCTTTTTCCTCTTTCCCTCCTTCCCTTTCTCCTCCTTTCTTCTATCCTTCTCTAATTCTTACCATTTAAAAATATAATTTGTTGAAAAGATGGGAATCTTCCCTGAGGTTTTGTTTGCTTGGTACAAGAGGTTGAACCCAGGGGCACTCAACCCAGAGCCACATCTCAAACACTTTTTTATATTATATTTAGAGACAGAGTCTCACTGAGTTGCTCAGAGCCTTGCTAAGTTGCTGGGGCTGGCCTTGAACTCATGATCCTTCTGCCTCAGCCTCCTAAGCTGCTGGGACTACAGGCATGCACCACAGCACCTGGCATCTTTCTTAAAGTTTCTCTTCTACTTTTCCTGGTTGAGCATAAGCTTTTTGCAGGCAAACATCATATCTGTGCTTCTCACAACATGCAGAATAATGTTTTTAATTTATTAACAACTTAGCAAATGTTTACTGAAGGGATGAATATATTTGGAGCATGAATATAGGTAAAGAACTGAGAACAGAAAGGACTTTTGAGCCAATCCGAGGGCATGACAAGCCCTTGGGAAGTCTGGCTTAGAAACTAGAGACATTAACATGGATTCCAGTGTTCCAAGATGGCAAGGACCTTAGAACTCCAGCTTATCGACTTACAGAGTCATCCATCCCCAGGAGGACCAGCAGGGGGATAGTGGTCATCCCTCCGTGGACCCACTCCTGTAGAGACACAAAGCCATCCCGGTCGTAGTCCATCCCTTGCAACATCTCCGTCAATATCTGTGGAATCCAGAGAGTGACAAACATGTCCATTTTCATCCTTGATTTTTCTACCTCCCTCTGGCCGCTGCTTTCTTTTTCATCCTACATTACTCATTTTCTGTTTTATCCCTTTCCCCTCTTATTCAAAATGAGTAGAGCAGGGAGGGACAAGACTAGAAGTGAGGGGACCAGGGTCCTAAGTCCGACTCTGTCTTGACCTGACAGTATGGCCTTGGGCACATCACCCACCTCTTTGGGTAAAATAACACTATCATTGCAGAAGTGTAGGAAGGATTAGAGAAAATATGTACAAAGCAACTAATATAATTCCTGGTCCATAAGAAACCCTCACATGGAGTTAATGGTTGTTATTAATATTACCTGGTGATTGAGAAAAATCTCTAAAATTGTTTCTGGCTCAAATTCTCTGATCTATGAATTCTTGCTATAAGATTTTAGCTCTGGTGGAAAGGTTAGAGGAAGTTATGATTTCTGTTATTTCTACACTTTTTCTGCTGCCACCTACTTTTTTCTTATCAGAGAAGCAGCAGGTCACAGCATAGGACCCCAAAGAAGCTGTCAGTAAGGGAGCACCTGCACAGCCAACATTGGCACCATGTCCTGAGTAGGTCCCACTCTTATTTTGAAAGCTCACTCCAAAGTCACCCCCTGCTTACAGAAACTCACAGGCCTTAGCTCCGTGGGATCCCACTCCAGATACTGGGCAACATGCAGCATTTGATTGACAATGCGATCCATCTCCTAGAAAACATCAGGGGAGAAAATATCAAGGGGTGATCCCAAAGAGATGTTATTAAGAGCAAAACTCAAAAGTGAGTCAAAGAGCTTTGTAATGTTTTGAACAACCAATAATAAAAAAAAAGTGGGTCAAGTGGGAAGATGGGCAGGACAGAGCATGAGAAGAAACCAGTGTTTCTTTACTTTTTTAAAAAGTTGTTCCAATATACACTCCCAATCACAATCTAAGAGGGCATGATACGGGATTGATCGATTGTAGCAGTGCTGGGGATTGAACCCAGGGCCTCATGTGTGCTAGGCAAGTACTCTACCACCGACCTACATCTCCAGCCCAGAAACTGGCATTTCATGAGGAGCTTACTGTTTGTTTCTGCCTTGACCACAGAGCCAATAGATGCTTACAAGAAGCATATGGTATGCAGAAAGCTCTCTCAGCACTGACTTCCTCCTGGGCCACCTTCCTTCCCTTATTCTGTCCTTTAACTAGAAAGGCATAGAGAGTCCACCTGCTTTCTTCCACAAATACAAACCAAGGAGGTTGTCACACCTTATCATTAGCAACTTGGGATCCGTCTCCCCTCTCTTAGGGGTCAGTTTCACTTGATTACTATACACTGAAATTTAGATTCATCCTTTGCATCATGGTCCAGCTCTGAACCCAGGACTCTATAAATAGGAAGTTATTGAGGGATGTTTGCCTGGTAAGTGAGCTTTTAGTTACCAAGGCCATACTTCATCTAAAAGATTTGTTGAGTGCTAATGAGTCAGTGTACAGAAAGCCCTACTGGAACACATCAGACTGAGAAATTATTTGGTGTCAAAGTTAGCATCTCATGCGTGGGCACCATCTAAGATGTTTGTAGTAAGATTGTTCTGGGGGGATGTGTGGGTGGACTCAAGCAAGGTTGAAAAATATTACCTCCATCAGGGTGAACGCCAGATCAAAACAACAAGCTAAACCCCATTAGGGATTTAAAAATTACATTTCACTTAAATCAAAAGAGTAATCTATAGGAAAACTACAGGATAGGGCATTAGGTGAAGGCAAGGAAGTGGGCATAAATGTGGGGGACAGGGATTGGCAGAAGTTCCAAAGGAAAATAACTTGTGAATCTACTCGGGTCCAAGATTCAGTGAGAAAATATGATTCAGAAAGTGAGGAATAGATCCAGTTGTGGGCTGTGTAAATAAGAGAGTGGGCGGATTTCGGGAAGAACTGGTTCTCCAATGCCTTCCCTGGTCAGGCCACAGTTGGATAAAGGGTCATGGAGTGGTGGGGTCTGTTGTGTGTCATATTTTAAGAATGGCATTGACAAACTGAAGCTTGTGCCAGGCAGGCATTTACAACTGCCTCATGAGAAACAATGTATGAACACGGACACTTGGAGGAGATGTTGGGGAGATGCGACAGCACTTCAAAGGCCTGTTGTATGGAACTGATTTCCACTTGTCTTGGTCAGCTACAGAGGGCAGAGGGAAGCTGAAGGACAGAGAAAAGGAAGAATCCAGGATCAGACTATACTTTGGCCTCCCTGTCGGGCTGGGGAAGTGTGAAGAGCATCAGGTCCTAGCAGAGAGACAGAGAGATGCCTTGAGTGCAGGAAGGTAGCTCTAACAGTCACCCCAGCAGAGAAAGGCTGTCTTGAGTCCCATCACGGGGATGGTTCAAAAAGAAGATGGAAGTCCATCAGCCAGGGATTCCAGGTGGGAAGTTCAACATGACAATTCTTTTCAGACTTGTTTCAGTCCACAAATGTCACCTGGAAAATATATCCGGGCTGGGCGTGGTGGTGCACACCTGTAATCCCAGTGACTCAGAAGGCTGAGGCAGGAGGATCACAAGTTCTAGGCCAGTCTCAGCAATTTAGCGAGGCCCTAATCAATCTAGTGAAAACCTCTCTCAAAATAAAAAGGGCTGGGATGTGGCTTAGTGGTAAAGTGCTCCTAGTTCAATCCCTGGTACTGGGGACAGGGGAGGAGAAAATAATACATTAGGAATTGAACCACTCTTGACCACTGACAGTGCTTCCACTCCGTGCACAGTTGCCATGATTTCATGCCTTAATTATTTTCATCACCTCCTAACTGGTACCCTTGCTTGCAACCCCTACAGTCTATACTCAACACAATAGCTCAAGCAAGCCTGCTAAAATAGAAGTCAATCATGTCATTCTGCTCAAAATCCTCAATGGTTTTCCATTTCTCCAGAGTAAAAGATATACCCTCTAATCACCCAGAAAGCCTGATGCACTTGGTAAAGTCCCCTCAGCACCATTCCATATCTTCTCTGATCCTAACTTCTATTACTTCCTTACTCTGACTCATCTGTTCACTCACTCTGGTCCAGTCACACAGGCCTCCAGTGAGTCCTCTAACACCCAAGCACCTCTCAGGACTTCTGCACTGGCTGTCCCCTCTGCCTGGAGGCTCCTCACCTAGATGGCCTCATGACTGACTCCCTCACCTCCTCTAGTCTCTGTTCAGAACCTCCTCCCCAGGAAGGCCCCTTGACAACCTTAGCCAAAGGTGCAAATCCCTCCATCAGCTGCCTCTCCTGCCTTTATTTTTTTTCTTAGCACAGATCCTTCCTATGCTGTTTAATGTCAATGCTTGCACCCGACTGAAAGCTGCCTGAGGAGATGAAATTTTGTCCATTAGAGACATTGATGTATCTCCAGTGCTTAGAATAGCGCCTGACATCCGGGACACTCAGTGACCAAATGCTTGCTAGTCTGGAGCTGTCTGGTTGTTCCCTCAAATGCCTCAACCCACAGCACTGCCATGTGGCTGGAGGAGTCCCACACAGGCACCTGGGTTTCAAGGGAGTGGAGATAATTCTGTTGGTCGGGTGGACTTGTTCTCTTCCATCCTGTCTCTGGTCTGACTCAGCCCTTGCATTTCAACCTCACAGCCTTCCCATTACTGGGCCCTGATTTGAGGTGCCAGTCATGGCCATAGGGTCTATCTGATGTTGTGAACCTCCTTCCCTTTCTACTTTCTTCCTTTTCTATTCTTTCTCTCACTTTATGGTCCCTGAGCTGTCCCTGACACTTGCTGAAGGGGTGAGGTGAGTCACAACCTTTCTCAGGTGCAGTGGGATGGGATCAAGTGCTCAGAGCAGGCAGAACCAGCTGTTAGCACTGGGGAATGAGAGGAAAGCAAGGGTGACAGCAAAGCACACTGGCGGTCACCTCCTTTCCTCTCCTTCTTGCCCTGGTCTTGTTGCCTCAGTGGCCCCCTCCCCTTGGCTGCAGAAAATTTCAAGGGAAGTTTGTGAATGGGGAAGTTAAATTAGATGAAATACTAAAACTTCTCTGCAGTCCGAGATTTTATGATCCCAGGCTTCTGCAATGATAAGATAAATTGGGCTTCACCTTCTTTGGAAGTAAAAGGAAGGGGTTCGGCTCAGATTTCTGTAGCCATTATTAAGACATTGTAATTCCTATAAAGATGGAATGGAGAATTTTCAGATTCTTCTTCCACCTGCTCCCCGATACCCCACCCTTTCTCAGATCCAGCAGGGATATTTGGAGTGAGACCTTACCGCTTGGTCCAGGAGTCCGTTCTCATCTGAGTCATAGAGACGAAACATGACTGCAAGAAACACAGAGGTCAGGCTTGAAGTGTCCTGGTCAGGGGCATGCAGTGCATGCTGCTTACTCCCTGAGCAGATGGTCAAATAATAGAAGAAGGATGGAGCTTCCCATTAACCTTGTGCTGGACTCTGGGCCCAGGTGACTGTCTAACAAACACCTCTTTAGGGTCCTACTGGGTATGAACCATAGAACTAGAAGGAGCTGAGGGAACAGCCCCACCTTCAGTGATGGGCCATCAGGCAAGTCTTTCAACCTTCCTGTGCTTACATGTAAAACAAGAATAATCCTATCAAACTTCTAGGGTTACTGTGAGATGAAAATGACAAAATGTACTTAAACCAAGTAGCAAATATAAGGTGTTTAGGGATGAGAGTATTACTGTATTGGCAATAGTTGAGATTTCAGATTATTACTTCCCAAAAGGCACATGCTTGGGTTTTTAAAAGAAAGCTTGTTCTCAGTCACTAAAATTAGGGAAAGGTTTGAACTGATGTCTTTAAATTAAAAATGAAAATGAAAAGACTCTACAGAATATGTGGCCAAATTACTATAACCCAAATTTGCAAGGAAAAAAATTGGCAAAATGGAGAGGGAAACAAGAAATTAAAAGAGAAGAAAGAGACATAATAACCAATGGCAACATATGGACTTTCTTTAGATTTGGATTCAAAGAAACAATTAAAAATACATACATAATTCAGAAAATGTGAATCCTGGCTGAATATTTGACAATAGCAAGGAATCATTGTCTTTAGATGTGATAATAGTGATGTGGTTCTATTTAAGAAGGAACCAATGATTTTAGAGGCACATGCTGAAATATTTACAGATGAAATTGTATGATTCCAGAAATTTGCTTGGAAATAATTTGAAGCAGAGGGAAAGGTTGGGAGGTATTAACAAAACAAGAACGACTAGAAGTTGATCTTGTTGGAGCTCAGTAAGACCTATGTGTGTATTCACTACTCTTTACCTATATCTATTTTCAAGGTTTTTTATAATAGGGCTAGGGTTGTGGCTCAGCGGTAGAACACCCATCCAGCATGTGCAAGGCCCTGAGTTTGATCCTCGGCACCACATAAAAATAAATAAATAAAATAAAGGTATTGTGTCCACGGCAACTAAAAAGATAAATATTTTTTATAATAGAAACTTTGAAGTTTCTTTACTTTGCCGTTTCAAGACTCAGACTGAGAGTCACTAATATGAAGAATTTGCTACCTTCACTTTGGTTATTAATAAACATAATGCCTAAAACCCAGCTCAATGTTGAAAATGATTTGACATTTCACTTTTAACATTAGCCAGCAGAAAACAGAAATCTGCTACATTTGCTACCAAATTAGCACTTAAGACTTGAAATTGTTAACACCTCAAACCTATGGGGGAGATTTTAAGCTGGGCTAATGAGCAAACTGTTTCATTTTGTTTTTGGCAGGGTTAACCTTTGGCAGACTTCCTGTGCTAATGTTTAAGTTTGGTTGGCTAGTCTCATTACTAAATGGAATTTCAACATTTGCTATAAAGTATATGTTTTTTCCTTCCTGTCTACTTAAGGTACCAAGAGAAGCAAAGACAACAGGTACTTTTTAACAAGGTCCCATCATCCCCTGATCTGAAAAGCATGCCCGCAGGCTCAGAGGCCAGTGAAACAACTCCTGGGCCGAGTCCTCTTCAATCTGCAGGCTCTCTCTGCCCCGGCTCTTACTGTCTTCGTGAAGATCTGTTTTTGAAACCATCTTTTTAGCACCATGAAATCAAGTTCAATTCCAATTAATTAATCCCCTTTCTCCAGAGACCAAAGAGCTTGTGGGTAGAGAGTGAGGGAGAAATGGAAATAAACCTTACCATGACAGAGGTCTATTAGAGCCCAAGGGAGAGGGGAAAAATTCCTCATGGTTAAAGGGTCACTTATTTATGAATTAGGGGAGGAAAGGAGGTCAGATATTGAAGATTTTTTCCTTGAGTTAGAGGCTTTCAGAAAGCCCTGCCAGCCAAGCAAAGGAGTCTTGACCCTTGGATGAGCACTTCTACCCTTTCCAAATTCTGGTTCTCACAGCCAACGTCTTAGATGCCCTTCTTACCCTATATATAAGTGACACTGTGTCTTAGGGTGGGTTTTAGGAAACGTTCCCATCACTGCTGGCAGTAGGACAGAGGAACCTCCCCCAAAGAGGTAGGACCCATATGACCCATATCCATGAGCCTAGATAAATCTTCAGTGTGTTAAAGAATGATTGACAGGACCCCAGATCCTCCTCTAGGAAATAACCAAAGCTCCCTTGAGAGGGTGAATACTTACACTCTAGTTTATCTTGAGGTCTCCCCGTCTCCAGCAGGGAGAGGTAACACACCACATCCTTTAGGTACACTATGGGGGATTCTGGGCTTGAAGATGGAGCAGCTGGTACTCCCAGGGGGGTTGCAGCCACTTGGTTTTTAGATGGTGCTTGCTTCTCCACCATTTTCAAGTCTGCAATGGGAAAAAGGAGAGCATTCAAGGACACTTTCTATTTAGTACTAACCCACTTTGTTTCCCCAGTCTCTTCATGGTAGAGATTAAGAATTTAATATTGGTGTCTTCAAAAGCTTGAGTTACATAAACATGATCAAATCAGTGGTCCTAGAGATCCAGTTAATGGAGGTCATACTCTCTGGACTTTATTCTGACCCTTTTAAGAGTCTATTTCCTTGTAAGAAATCCATCTATTCTTGGTAACTCTTCAGAAAAAAATGATAGTGACTCTTGATAATATTAATAGTCTATAGGTGAGTGTCATTTAGTTTACTTTTTGGGAACACACTCAACTTGTAGAAATAATTTTGGCATTTCAAAATGGAAAGTCATCAGTAGTCACCAATAGACTCATACTTTTATTCTTAAACTCATTTAAAGACAAAGAGATGAATATTCAATAGAGAACAGTAGAACTGAAAGTCGAATAATTTCCAGAAACTAGGAAGAACTCTGACTAATTGCAAGCCTAATTAGTTGAATAAAGAAAATGTAAAACATGACTTATTGTTAGTTTGGATCTGGAAGTGTCCCAAAGGCTCATGTATTTAGGACTTGGTCCACAATGCAGCAATGTCAACAGGTGGGGCTTTGGGGCAGTGACTGGGTCATGAAGGTGCTAATCCCATCAGTGGACTAGTCAGTCTATTGGTGGGTTCAAGTTGAAAGGAAGGTGGCAGAAACTGGAAGAGGTGAAGCCTCATTGCAAGGAGCGAGTCCTTGGGAGTGGTGCTTTGGGGACTATATTTCATCCACCAACCTCATTTCTCACTTCAAGGAGGTGAGGCCATCTGTTCCAGTCCTTCCCTGAGATGATGTTCCACCTCACCACGGGCCCAAAAGCAATGAGGCCAGGCAACTATGAACTAAAACCTCTGAAACTGTGGATCAAAATAAATCTTTCCTCTTTTGCTATTCTTCTCAGGTATTTTTGTCACAGCAATAAAGCTGACTAATACACTTATTGTAACCCAAGAATACAGTAAGTTTTCCCTCTAAAATTTTCCCTCTTAGAAGAATTCTTTTCCTCCACACTGTGTTCTAGTTCAGAAATATAAGATCTAATACTAATAAGAAAACAGAGCAGCTATATTTTACTGTGTGAATTCTATTTTTTTTAACTTTTTTGGGGGAGGGTACTAGGAATTGAACCCAGGGGCACTTTACCACTGAACTACATCTCCAAGCCTTTTTTTATTTTGAGACATAGGCTTGATAAGTTGATGAGAATGGCCTCCAACTTGAGATCTCCTGGCTCAACCTCTCCAGTCGCTGGGGTTACAAGCATGTGTCACTTCATCCAACATGAATTCTATTTTTTGAGGTATCTTGAGTGTCTTCTCTTGTTCTTCAGCCTCTCTACTTCCATACCCATCAGAAATGACCACTTTATACCCAGCAGGAGTGTACAGCTCCCAGAAAACAACTAACCAGGGAAGAAACAGAAGACTGGCAGTAGGAAATACATGTTGTGTGTCATAAAACCACCAAGTAATACAACTTTGGCAAGTGATGAGTGCTGAAGATGGAGAGACAGAGAGAGAGAGAGAGAGAGAGAGAGAGAGAGAGAGAGAGAGAGAGAGAGAGAGAGAGAGACACCACCTTGATAGTGACACCTGCTGGAAAAATCCCTGTGACCTGTACAGTCTTCATTCAGAGAACCAAAGAGCCAAGCAATGGGGGTCAACGTTCCATCTCGGTCTAGAAGACCTGTGCTAGATGGAAGCCTGCCAGGTCTTGGGGCTTAGACTGTGAGTCTGAAGGGAGTCAAAAGGATAGTAGGGGAGACAAATATACTCTGTGTGCTATAAAGGACTCCAGGAAGAGACTAAGATGGAGCTTGTAACAGCTACAAAATAAGGAAAGGATATTTCATTCTAAAGTCTTGGGGGACCAGATCTTTGAACATAATTTTCTATTGGACAAGACCCTCAGTAGGTATAGAGAGATACAACCTTTATGAAATTAGAGTAGAAAGACTCAGGGGTGAGATGGAATTACAACTAGATGAGATAAAAACTGGGATAGTGAGATAGGGAAGGATTACAATAAAATTATATATGCAACAGAAATATTAAAATAACCAGTGAAGGAAAAGTCATGGAAAAATATAGCAATAATGTAGAAGACAAATAGACAAGTCCTTTGTTCTGAGTTGTTACTTATACCCCAAGTTTTTGCTATATCCTCAGATTATTCATCCATTAGAATGTTATCAATGATTTCAACTTTGACTAACATGGACACACACACACAGAGAGAGAGAGAGAGAGAGAGAGAGAGAGAGAGCACCTTGATAGTGATACCTGCTGGAGAAGTCCCACCTGAAACATCTAAAAATTGGAAGAAAACATGAAACAATAATTCCTAGGGCATTAATAACATGTAACAGCAAATAGTGATTCCTAAGAAGATGGAAAACAAATTAAATGAGCCCTACAACTGTCACATCTTACTATTTGGAAAGAATTCCTGGGCTGTGCTAGGGGAGGGGAAACCCAGGCAGACCTGGCTGTCTCTCTGAGCTGAGATGGGGTTGGGAGAATGGGGAGCCCAAAGTGGCAGAGGTCATACAGCAGAATATTGGAGCAGAGGAAACTTCACAAGAGAGAATTTCAGACGTATAGAAGGTCCCCTTTGTAGAACAGCATTGTTACTCTCAATTTTTCAGCTGAGTGGTAGTTAGCACTATGGTGTGAGGAAGCTCACTAGCTACCTGAGGAGGGGAAAGAACCGGGATTAGAAAAACAAGCTCTGCAATGCAAGGAGAATCAGGAATAATGTCTATTCCCATCATCTAGGTAGATAACCCCAGTAACCCCCAAATCATCAGCAGAGGACTCAAGAGTTTTTCCTTAATAGTGAAGCAATATTGGCCTTTCTGTTTCTGCCCAAGAAACTTAAAAGCTAGACCTCCCCTACCAAATTATTTTCAAGTAACCTAACTATACCCCAAAACAAATCTGTCAAAATGCAAAAATATATGGTACTTAACATTTAGAGAAGGAATAACATGAATTCTACAGAAATTCTCCTAGAAAATTTAAGAGGTAGAAATTCTACCCACTTTATTAGACCAGCATTATTCTAAAGCCAAAATTGAAGAGGATACAAGAAAAGAACATGCATATCAATGAACATAAGTACAAAGTTCTTAATACAGTTTTAGCAAATTGAAGCCAAAGAAATTAAATGAGACCAAAAGAAATAAGGAGATAGGTTATGTTCAAGGATTGGAAGCCCCATTATGTTAAATGTTAGTTCTTTTTGATCTTGAGTTAGGGAAAGATTTCTAAGATATGATACCAGAAGCTCAATTCATAAAAGACAGAAAATTATGAATTGGGTTTCATAAAAATTAACTATTTTTCCTTCAAAGATAGAGAATGAGAAGACAAGTCACTGAGAGGGAGGAAATATTAGCAAGTCACAATACCTGGTAAAGAACTTGTATCCAAAATATGTAAAGAACTCTTAAAACTCAATGCAGCCCAATTTAAAAATGGGGAAAAGAGTTGAACACTTTATTAAAGAAGATATACAGCCGGCAATTAAACATATGAAGAGATGTGCAACATCATTGGTCATTAGGGAAATGTAAACAAAAAACCACCATGAGATACCACCACATGCATAGAAATAACTAAAAATAAGAAGACTGTCATTAGCTGTTGAGGAGATGGAGCAACAGAAATTCTCACATATGGCTATTAGATATGAAAAATGTTTTGACCACTTTGGAAAGAGTCTGAAAGTTTCCTATAAAGTTAAATGTATACCAGTACCTACTATATTAGACCATTCATTCTATTGCTTGCTATTTACCCAAGAAAAATGAAAGTTGTCCTAACAAAGACTTGTACAAGAATATTCATAACAATGTTATATGTAATAAGAAAGAAAAATGTCCATCCATAGATGAGTGGATAAACAAATTGTGGAACATTTGTATGCTAGAGTACTAGTTAGCAACTAAAATATTCATATACAAAAATGGATAAAGCTCTAAATTATTATGCTGAATGAAACAAGGCAGACCAACAAAAGTACATGGTATAGAATTCAGTTTATATAAAATCCAGATGATGCAATCTAACTATATAGTGACAGAGAGCAGATCAGAGCTAGGAGGTGGGAGAAAGGAAATATAAAGAAAACTTTTAGAGATCATGAATATATTCATTATATTGAAAATTGTACTGATTTTTACAATACATGTCAATTTAATCATGCACAATATATATACATGTGCAATTTATTTTATGCCAGTTTTACTTTAATAAAACTTTTTTTAACTTGATTTTTTTAACAGCCTTTCCTGAAGATCCTTGCATCACTAGAGCTATGCGTGGATATTGAGCCATTGTTCTAGTTTTCATTGAGTTTAGTGTTCACTCCTGCATGGAGATGCTGTGACACTGTCCCATTCCTCTCCTTCCTCCTTATGTCACCTTATATGAAATATCCCTAACCTATGTCCACCTGAATATATCCCTCAGGTCCCACCAGTAAAAAACAGTCGGTGTCCTTTTCCAGATCACAGAGGTTCTTTCCTGGTGCCATCATAAATCCTTTCAGGTGAAGGTTCTTGGATGGCCCTGTCTGGTTCCACTTTCTTCCCTAGTCTCTGTATAGTTTATTTCCTTCCATTTGGAGAGTGTAGCATAGTGAAAATAGAACCAGGCAGGAAGCAGGACAGGGATACTTGTACTGCATTTCTGCTAACTTTTGTATGATCTCGCACAAATAAGCTTACTCCCTACAGCCAACCTTGCTATCTTCATCTATCAGAGGAGAGGCTTGCATTAAAACTGATGCTTCTCCTAAGTCTTGAGTGACAGAAATTTTTTTGAATACAATGTTAAGTGAAAAACAAATCTTGATCCAAAATTATATACACAGTCTGATCCTGATTCTGTAAAAAAATATATGGAAAAATCCTACAAGGAAATCTCACACTCTCACACACACACACACACACACACACACACACACACACATATATAATTGCATCGTTGTATTTTTGTTGCTTCTTTTTGTTTATTTTTAAGACAAATTTTAAGAGAAGTTTCAGTTCACAGTGAAATTGAGGAAGGTACAAAGATTTCTTGCACACCCCCTGCTCCCACACATGTGTAGCCTCCCTCCCATGTATCCAAGGTCCCTCACCATAGTGGCTGGAACATTTGTCGATGAACCTATATTGACACATCATTATCATCTGAAATCGATAGTTTGTTTACATTAGGGTTCACTCCTCTTGTTGTACATGCTGTGGATTTAGATAAATGTGTAATGACATGTATCCCCCATTGTCACGTCATATGGAATAGTTTCACTGCCTTAAAATTCCTTTGTGCTTTGCCTATTTATCCCTTCTTCTCCAACCTCTAACAATCACTGATCTTTGTTGTTCTCTTTTCTTTTTTCATACTTTTCAAATTTTCTATAATATAAGAAACTATTTTTATAATTGAGGAAAACTAAAAACAATAGAACAGAAACTCTCCAAAATAGGGCTTTCCCTGAGACTTCAACATTCTGAATTGCTGAAATATCTCAACAGCATAAGAAACTAAATACAATCCAGGAAACTATACCTCTTCATTTTGCCCAGGTCCTTCCTGAGCTGACATCATGACAATGACAGATTGAGCCAATGACTGGACTCGGTGAAAGGCCATCCTAAGTGCCTTATGGAGACAAACATGCACTCACTAGCTCTGGAATGAATAACCTGAAGAGGGTTGTGCTAGACCTGAGCTTGCAGACTGATCTGATAGGTGAGAGGTCATAGCAAACGAGAATCTAGTTTCTTCCTCTGGCTTCTGCCTGGGAACCAGGAAAGGGCTGGGATTTTCAACAGATGGTCTAATCTCTGGTGATTCCAGGACTTGGCTCCTCCCTGCTGGCAGAGGCCCTCTGTGTGGCATCTGCCTGGCCCTGATTCTTGTTTCTGAAGAACAGGGGCATTTAATTAAGACATCAAATGAAGGGGGCCTAGCAGAAAAACAATTTTCTCCTTTAAACCTCAAGTCTCAGAAAAAAAGATGAAAAAACAACAACAACAACAAAAAAAAACAATGTTATACATTCCCCCTGGGCCAAGAATCAGATAATTGGCCTTTCATGATTTGACCACATGATTTTCTCCATAAGCAAGGAAAATGGCACATCACAAATCACTTCTCCAGGAGAAATCTTTGGAAGTTTCTCTTTTAGCTCTATAATGATGTAGCTATTTAAAATAAGCATGGTGGGTCCATAAATCAGCCAACTTCCATTATGGTTATCCACTATCTTTTCTCAAATATCACATAATGGCTTCTCTGCTGTAAGTTCTTCCTTGATACCTCAAAATCTTCAGCCACTAAAACATATCTTACCCAGAAAATTCCAAACTTCAAGAATGAAATGTAGTTTCTCCCCTATTCCTCTTGAGGTACCAGATACTTGGACTAAAATAGTCTCTGGGTAAAGAGTTTGGGACAAGGTGTTTTTCACTATTGTTTTTCTTTTTAGGAGTTTAAAATCCCAAAACTTTTTTCTTACTATGAGGATGATTTCTGTCAGAATATGTCTTCTCTATTCCATGTAAGACTTATTTATGTCTTAAGTCCATTTTATCAAGGGTCTCTGGCCTGAGCATGGGTGGTAGAATGCTGAGCAGGTATGTTTGAGACTACACTTTTATACGGTCTTATTCTATTGTGGTCCCCAAAGGCATCAGGAAACACTCATGCTCTTCATCCTTGCTCTCTGAGGCTCCATGAACAGCCTGCAATTTAAAAAGCATACAATCGCAGAGGCCCCTCTCCTTTCCAAACCATGCTCTACTCCCATTAATAGTGAAGTTTTAAAAATCTCATCTCTCCTTTAGTGTTACAATGAAAATTCCAGAATCCTTCTAGTTTTCCTTTTAGGTGTGACTGGAATAAAGACTAAAACTATACTTAGTCCACTTAAAGAAACTATATTCCTGGATCTCTGTAACAATTAGTTCTCTTTCTCCTTCAGTTGTAGTATCTCTTATCTGTCTTGCATATATATATAAAGAATATAATAAAACCACATTCTTATTCCCTAGGCACATCCCAAGTGCTTGATCATGTACCTATATTTTCTATAAAATAAAATGTATAGCAAACAAGGTTCAACTCTCTTAGGTTTATATTTGAAGCTTCAGGAGCAACCTGGGAGAAAGAGTCCATGAGAACAGGATGCCCAGCTGACACACTGGTGGACTGAGGATGCAGACTGAAGGAGAGTTTGGCAGACCATGATGAGTTAAGAATAGAATATACTTCTGTAAGGCGGTCTGAATCATAATGGCTAATACTGTTGAACTGAAGACTAATGTTATATGTGTCAGGCACTGTTCAAAGCATTCACGTATCTAACTCACTTAATCTGCATATAAACTCATATTATCATTTCATTTTACAAATGGGACACCAAAGCATAAACACATTGTTCAAACATGCTCCCCCCACCCCAGTTTCAGAGTTAGGTAATGTCAGAGCTGGGAATCAAACACAGGCAGTCTGACTCTGAAGTCCAGATTCTTGACCAATATGCTCTATTGCCTGATAAAACTTAGGTTGACAATTACCAGGAAATTTGTATTGGACATGAGGATGGAAGTCAAAGATGGTAATCTTTGCTTCTTCCAGTTTTATCAAGAGCTTCTTGCCTTGGGTCTGGGCCTGTTAATAGCACAGAGAAATGGCTTTCTACTGATAAGTGTATCAAGGAAGATTCCATCTGTCACAGCCCAGGGGAGGGCCTGTGAACAGCAGGCACTACAATAGCCCCATTAAGCATATAGCCCTCTTCCAGGAAATAAAAAAAAATGGCACCTTTACAGAGCAGTAAAACAAACATTAGGCACCTCAAAAGAAACCACTGCTTCCTCTCTCTTATATAATCTTGTCATATATAATCTCTTAGAGCCTCTGTTCCTCATGTGTGAAGTGGTATGATTATGATGATTAGAGGAATATGTAATAAAAAGGTATATGGCAAATGTATCTTCAATACAATTGTAGCTGGATTCCTCTTGTTAAATTTATTAGCAACTCTCCAATTTATATAACCAAATGTGTAAATTATTTATTGTTAAAAGTCAATCATGGGCTGGGGTTGTGGCTCAGTAGCAGAGTGCTTGTCTTGCATGTATGAGGCACTGGGTTCAATCCTCAGCATCACATAAAAATAAATAAAAAAATAAAGGTATTGTGTCCATCTACAACTAAAAAAATATTTTTTAAAAAGTCAATCAGGGCATACTTCCACTCTTGCTATACCCTCTTCATCCATCCATTGATAGAATCACCTGTATCTCAGCCTTTGAGCCAACCCTGTGTGTGTGCACACCCAGGAAAGCACACCCACCCTTCTCCTGAGAATGCTTGCTGTCTCTGGGCAGGCAGACCTGTCAGAGGTAAACATTTGATCCAGGACAAGTGAAACAAGAACCTTTATCTAATCTTGGAATAGCAGGACATTCAAATGGCAAGAGCCCCAGAGATGAAGGTTCTGAAGGCAACATAAGGAAAGATCTCTTTTAGCTATACAATTGTGTGGAGACAAATTGGCAGTTAGGTATCCTTGCTCTACCCAAGGATGAGTATTCCCCATTTCTTCCCCAAATCTTATATTCCAAAGACTCACCAGTATCAGGGGCACAGGCCTCGTCTGCTTTAGCAGCATTATCTGCATTCTGTACATTAGAATCTGAGAACCAAAAAGAGTTAAAGGTCACCTTATGCCTTCCAGCTTCGTACAGAGAGGTAGGGGACCTTCCCACGTGAAATGTTCATTCAGATTCTGTCTCTGTTCCTGGGTTACTTTCAGTTTGGTTCATGCTCACTGATTGGGGTGGGCTGTCTCCCCTCTTGCAGCCCAAGTTCCAGGAAGATAGTAGCCATGCCTTCTCCTTCCTATGCTAGTCCTACCTGGACATGGGCTGAATATGCTCCATTTATAAACAAGAATCTTTGCTGAGGGCTTTTTTCCTACTGCCACTTGTTAGTCTGTGTTCTCTCTTCCCCCCATCCTACCCTCCAATCCTAAGGGGCAGGAATTATTCTCATCTTTATTCCTCTTAACAAGGTAGTCATCAAACAGGACTTCCTGTAAGGTCCTACAAGAAAGGAGTCCTGGTCCCTTGATCCTCATTCTCACCCCATGGGGAAGTTACTATGCGCAGGACACCCTTTCGAAATACATATTTGTGTTTGTGACAAGGTCTTTGGAGCTGCTTCATATCCTCCCACTTGGGGAAAACTGGTCCATGTACCTGGGCCACTGGGCTCGCTGCTGCTGGCTCCCTCCTTTGGGTGGTCAGGAGTTTCATGTCTGGGCTTCTGGCTGAAAGCCAGGAAGAGGTGGGTGCTCAGGGGCTGAGGAAGGTCTACCTCCAGGTATGCTCTCATGAACAGCTTGAAGACATCATAGCTAACTGGCTGAGAAGGACAGAAAGAAAAGTCAGTGGAGGGAAGTGAAGGGACAGGGAGGAAGGAAAGATGGAAAAGGAAGCAGGAAAATGGTCGGTGAGACAAATGGAGAAGGAAGCGAAGGAAGTAGAGGTGATGGGGACAGGAGTGAAAGGGCCAGGGAGGTGACAGAGAATGACAGGCCTAGGGAGCAGGAGGTGGGAATGTAAGAAAACACCGGCAGTTGCACATCGGGGCTCAACGGGGCACCAAACCAGAGTGGGATTATGTAACAAGATAGGATGTGGCCTAAATTTGGATAAAAAGTGGGTAATCGAGTGAGCTCTGGAGGTGGAGGGCTCTGCCTTTGTCTGGGAGGAGTATGGCTTTAGAGAACAGGGTCTCGGAGAGTGCCTTGGAATCCCAGCTAAGAGGAAGAAGGACTCAGTTGAAAACATGACGGAAAGAAATGGTTCCTCTGTGGTATCTCGATTTTCTTCTTGTGCCTTAAAGGATGTGATTCCTCAGTATTCAGGTTTCAGAAAAGAGGATAGATCAGGAAGAGAAAAGGACAAGCTCCATCCTTCATTACATTCATCATTCTGATCTTCCCTGGGCAGATCCCAAGATGACAGGGGATTGTGTGTGTCTGGCTCAGCTGCTTCTCGAAACATGTCCTTGGGAAGGTTTTAGGCACCAGGAGAAGAGTAGGAAGCCAAGGACAGAAGGTAGAACCAAAAGAGACATGCCAAAAACTAGACCCTTTCCCTGCTGCGTCTCTCCCAGTACCGCCTGGCTTCTGGTCCCAGGCTGAGAGCATCCGTGCCAGAAAGAGCTGCTGCACTCAGCAAACACTCAACAACAACAACAACGACGACAACAACAGTGTGCAGTGAGTCATCACTGGGCTGTGCTTTCATGGCATCAGATTCTTCATCAAATCGGCAGATGCTCCTGGAAATCAGCCTAGGAAGCACTACTTGAAAAATCTGCTGTGCTGGTTTTTGTGAATAATAACAGCCATGAGAACAAAATCCCCTTGTGGGGAGCCTACTTGGTGCTCCCATCCAAATTTTGACCCCTCATCCACCCTGGGAGCTCTGGGAGCCTTCTCAGAACCAGGAGCTGACTTGTATGTGAATGGTCAAGTTTAGGTTCCAAGTCTTGGCCCTACAATCCAACGATCCCTACCTACCCCACTAGGAGCTCATCCAGCAATTTGTGTTTAGCTCCAGGCAGGACTGTTCTAGAGATCTCCTTTGCTGGGGGGAAGAAAGCTGACCATGTTAGATAAAGAATAAGGAAACCAAGCACGTGCAGATTTGCATTTATTGTGACAATTATCCATCTCTGTCCCTTTTCTTTTCTGGAGTCTGTGTCTCCCTGGTTCCTGCTCTTTCTGTGCCTCTCTATCTCCACAGCCACATCACCTCAGAATGTCCCCTCTTCACACATCCTTCTCTTTTTTTCCAGTACAAAATCTTCTCCTCCTACTTCTGAGTGTGACCCACCCATGGTGACCCCTGCTTCCACTGGTTGCATGTCTGCCTCTGGTTGCATCTTCCAGTATTTGCTTGACTTCTACCAGCAAGCTTGCTCACGTTCACCGTTCTGAAGCGATCGCTGTCTGCTGGAACTAGTAGAGCATCTCTCTTACCCTTTCCTTCCCACTTCTCCAAAGAGACCATGTTAGCCCCCCTTACCGCTTTCATCCCATTCAGTTTGGGCGCTAGCCCTTTACCTCTGAACCTGCTGTCTTAGAGGTTGTATATTCAAACATATTTTTTTAGACTTTCTAATTTTTTGGCTTCTTGACAGCATTTCAATCTTCCTTGTTGAAACTCTGTTTTCTGTTCTATTTTGGTTCTCTTCATTCTCTATTTTGATTTGATGGAATATTTGCTAATGGCGTTCATTAACTCGTTTCAAAAAGCTCTTTTGCATTGTCTTTTCAAACTATTTTAATTGACAGGACTGTTTTAAGCTGTAGTTTTGAATCCCAAAATGTACTGTTAATTTCTTGGTTAATAGTTTTGAGAACTATTGAAATGATGTATTTCTGGAAAACAGATTGTACTAAATGATTTAACAAAAAGCTAGTTTGGTTAGACAAATTCTAACATTAGGCTGGGAAAAAAACAAAATAAGTGTGAGACTCAGGATACCTGCTGATGGTCTCAGATCTATCACATTCTTTGAGCCCCAGTCTCTCTTTTCAACAAGGTAAGGTGGCTGGCTAGAAGATCTCAAGTTTTAAACTTTAGCTTCCTCCCTAAACTAGCCAACAACAGAAATTCTCCCAACATTCTAGACTCAGCTTTGAACTCTCAATGACCTAACACTAGTTATTGTCCCTTCCTCTGTCCACTGTTCCTTGGTAATGTCTATCATATCTGAACCTTTCCCATGTCTGTTGCTCCTGCTGCCATCACCAGTTTCTGACTTGTTTCATGAACCTTACTGGGACCGCTGCAATACCTCTCTAGGGCTTCCTTCCTCACCTCCATCTGTTGGTCCTCCTGTCTGTCTATCCATGCTTGCCAGGTTGACTTCCTAAAGTGCAACTCTGATAAGATTGCTTCCCCACTCAAAATAATCCATGACTTCTTTTTTTTTAATTTTAATTTTTTTTTGTAGTTGTAGATGGACAGAATGTGGTGCTGAGGATGGAACCCAGTGCCTTATGCATGCTAGGCAAGTGCTCTGCCACTGAGCTACAGCCCCAGCTCCCCAAATTTTCTGACCTCTAATTGCCCAAGAAAGAGTTGCAATCAGTTGATGTAATACTGTGTGTCTGTATTACACATCATAAAATACATGCAAAAGGAAACTAGATGAAATAAAAATGAATATAAATAGGAGACCTAATAAGTAGTGTTTCTATGATCCAATGGATCATTCTGTGGAGTTTCTGAGAACTTGGGATTCACACCCTCCTGTATAATCCACTCCAATCAGAATTTGTAGCTCTCAGACCATTCTGGTATTTTCTCCTATCATTCCCTATGTGTAATTAATTATGCACTCTGTTCATGCTGGTCTCTGGGTTCTTTCCTGGCCAAGCCTCTATGAACTTCACTCAGCATAAACCACTTCCTTCTCCATCTATCATCATTTTAGCCAGGCTTTAAGGCCCAATCCAGCTACCACTTCCTCCAGGAAGCCCGACAGGCTCTCCTGTACCTGAATTCCCACACTTTGAACCCTGGTTCCTATTTTGTGACACTTGTATATACTGCTCTGATTAATCTAGTTATCTGTGACATATCTTACTTTTTGTACTAGATATAGAGTTCCTAGAAGGTAGAGATGCTGAGGTATCTGTTGTATTTCATTTTTATATTCCCTAAACCACCAATCATGGTGCCTTGATAGGTTTTTGAATGGATGATGGGTTCCTAGTTGGTGCACTTCAGGAATGGCCTTGGGCCTGGGCTGAGTACCAGTGCAGAACACACCATTGAATCAGACATAGGTTCACACCTTCAAGAGACACGGTGTTACATATACCATAAAGATATTGAAATAATAATATATGGTCAGAAGCGGTGAGTTCCATGAGAAATGAGAAAACAATAATGATGGAACTCATGCCCATTTATTCATGTCCCTATCCTGGGGATCAGAATGGCATAGAATAAGTGGGGGAACACAGAATATTCAAACCAGAAAAGGCTCAGAGGGGACTGGGACTCCTCATGCCATGCAGGCTCAGGAGATTCAGTGATTTGCCCCAGCTAGTTAGTGGCAGAGTAAAACCTGAAGCCAGATCTTTACTGTCTCTGTTACAGATTCAAGGGTTGGCAAAGTTCTACTTGTCATTCCCCGCAAGAACCATAAGTTCAGTAAGTCACTGCATGCCATCCTCAAAGGAATATTTGGGTTACAAGAAAATTGTTGATAAGCACAGGCGAGGGGCAGAGTAGCTACTTAGTAAATGCAGAATGTGTGAGTGGGAGGGGGTAGCTTGGTATTATACCAAAACTACCTAACAACACTAGGAGGTCCACTGGCAATTCTTGGAGTGCCATGGGAATGTCACTACACCCTCATTGTCAGGTCCAAGGAACTCTGTTTTTCCCCCAGCAGCAGCAAATTCCATGCAGGAAGCAGCTGGGCAACTGCAGCTGTTGCAACCTATTTCCAAGAGAACAGGTTCATCTTACCCAGGTGAAGAAGGGAGAAGACTGAGAGAGAGAGCTCATCAAGCATGGGACTTGAATTCTCAGGATGACATGCCAGCCAGACTCTTATTATCATTTTTTGGATAAAACAAATTCTGAGGGCTGGGGCTGTAGCTCAGTGGTAGAGCACCTGCCTTGCATATGTGAGGCACTGGGTTCGATCCTCAGCACCACATAAAAATAAATAAAGATATTGTGTCCATCTACTAAAAAAAATTTTTAAAACCCCACAAATTCTGACAACATAAATAACTGGGTCAAGATCACAAATATGTGACAGAGCTGAAGTTTGGGCTCTGGTGTGTCTTGAGTCTAGGCTCACAGTATCACCAAGCCACTTGCCTATTTTGCTCTGCTGGTTTTGAGCCCTCTCTAGCTGTCTGTCACTGGTCTAGCTTCCAGAGGATCCATGGTGCTGATAGGCAAGGGTACATTCATGATGGCCAGATACAGCCTCACACCTGGACTCCAGTCCCAGCTTTCCTAGCAATCTGCCCCTTCCCACAGCTAATTCTTTTCTTGTTGAGACATTTTAGCAGCAGCAAGCCATCAAGCTCAGGAGAAATTAAACCCTTCTTGTTTTCCTAATCCCATGCCATGACATTACACCTACCAGAAGTCAGGTGCTCTTTGTGAAAGAATGAAATCAGAGTGACAGAGCTCCCTTGGGATGCAGCAGTGCCAGGCCTACAAAGAATGGGGGCCAGCCCTGATGGAGGCGGGGGTGGCCACGTGCTCTCAACAAAAAAGCTGCCCCCACTTCCTTCCGAAAGCTCCCATGGTGTTCACACCCGCGGTGGCCCTGACCAAATTGTTCCTCCCATGCATCAGTCCCTGGAGAAAACAGGCTGATTAGCAGCCCCGACCAGCCTTTGTTCCCATGCTTTCTGCATTGGGGGTGGAAGGTGTGGGGCAGTGAGTTCTTTGCTGGCTCTGCCATCTTCTCTGCATGGCTTCTCCTCAGGAATGTTCTTTGAAATGGCGTATTCTCATTCTCTCCCCTGTTCTGGCAACCTCCCTTCTGCTTCATTCTCCCAGCAATTAGTGTCTTTTAACTTCCTCTCAGGTGCACCCCAAGAGAGCACGGGCTCTGTTGATTCACTCCCAGGGTCCAGCAGAGAAGGCGTTCACTCAGGTTTGTTGAATGGATGACAATGTGAATAAGTAAGTGGCCAGCCTCTCCCCAAGTTAATCCTTCTGATCTGTCCCTTTTCTGGCCCTCATAAAAGAACCCAGGAGCAGGGAAAAGGGAGCTGAGTTTAAAGCATCCTGGCCAAAGGGTTATAGAAGAGGAGTAATAAAGAGTGCAATTTTTAAAGTGTCCTGTAAAGTGACACTGCAAAAATTGCCTCATGCTCAAACTTAAAGGTTTTTATGTTATCTTCAATTCACAGATGAGGAAAGTAAGGCCCAAAGGGGTGAAATCTCTTATAAGATCATGTTCTGGTTGATGGCAGAGTTAGAAGTTTAACCTAAGCCTATATGACTCTGGGGTCGTGTCTCTTGAATTTGACCCTGTCGGTAAAGAGTAAGTTTCAGAAGGAAGAAATTGTGCTTCTTCATCTTTTTATCTTCTGTAGTGCCCAGCATAGTGCCTGGGCACCCAAGAAATGTGCACTGAATTTGGAAATAGAAGCAGTCTTGCTTTCATTTATTCATTCAACAAATATTTGTCAAATGACTGTTATGAGTCAGATACTCTTCTGGGCACTGGAGACATAGGAGTGAACAAATATATTCTAGTGGGAAACACAAACAATTAATTAAGTAACTGATATGGTGTGACAGATGGTGAGACGCACTAAGGAAGAAAATAAAGCAAAGCAGTTGGACAGGAAGGGTCAGGGAAGAGGGCTTCAAATTTTGGGCAAAGAAGGGGACAATCACCAAGAAAATGACTTGAGTGTAGATGTGAAGGAGTGAGGGAATGAACCTCGTGGAGATGTTGGGGAGGAACATTCTAAGAAGAAGCCACAATAAATGCAATGGTACTGAGGCTACATCAACACTGACCTGCTGGACAGCATCTGGGAGGCTAAGCTGGCCAGAAAGGAACGAGAAGGAGGAGAGAAGTAAAAGGTGAGGAGGTGCAGATTGTAATGACCTTGACCTGACCTTTACTCTAAATAGGGGGTGAGGGAACTCTGGGAGATTGTGAGAAGAGTAGTGACAGGCTCTGACATAATTTAACAGATTGCTCCGGATGTGTATGAAGAATAGATGTTAAAGGAAAAGGGAAGAAGCAGGAAATCCAGTTACAAGACTCTTGGGATAATCTGAGCAAACTACCGTGATCACACAGGTAAGGATGGTTGTGGTGCCGGTGGTGAGATGTGGCTGGATTATGGATATGTTCTGAAGGTAAATTTTGAAGATGTACTTGATGGGGGTTATGAGAGCAAGAGAAAAAGCCAATGATGACTCCACAGTTTTAGCTGAATAATTTGAAGAGTGGAAGTGACATTGACTGAAAGACTGCTGGGAAAACAAGTTTTATGGGGGAAGATTAAAGATACTAATTTAGCTCATGGTAAGTTTGAGATTCCCATTTGTTTTTTTAAGTGGAAAATGTCAAGTGTAGGGGTAAGGGGAAAACCAGGAAGAGTGTGGCATCCTGAAACACAATGAATGTTGGGGAGGATTTGACTCACTGTGGCCAAGGCCACTGGGCAAAACTGCTATTGGATTTAGCCACGTGGAGGTCTCTGGCCATCTGGACTAGGGGTTTTCATGGAGGAACAGGAGTTACACACTGAAAAAAGGACTTTCAGGAAAGTAGAGAGAAAAGAAGTTGGAGATGAGTATAGGCAAATCTTTTCCATAGCGTTGCTATCAAGGACATGAGAGAAACGGTAGCTAGAGGGGAGAAGTGGAGTCAAGAGAACACTTCTGTTTATATGTTAATGGGAAAATTCTAATATATGTAGGAAAGCTGGTATGAAAAACAGAAATAGAGAGAGAGAAAGGGAAAGGGACTGGGGAAGATGTTTGAAGCAGTGCTTAAGACAGGCCAAAAGAGGGTGGGATTGAATGCACAAGAGGAACCATATTCTCCCAGCAACAGGAGAAAAGGTATTGTTAGTTGGGTGCATGGGTCAGTAGCTTGTGAAGATCTTTTCTGACTGCTTTAATTTTCTCAGTTATTAGCTGAGAATAAGGGGAGTAGGAGGAATGAAATACTGGGCACAGAGGAGAAGGTGTGATGTGGTCTGCAGGACAATCGGAGGGATGAATGGATTTTTGAAACAATGCCAGATTGCACTGATGGGTCACTTGAGACTTGAGGACGAAAAAGAAAAAAAAAAGATCAAGGAGCAAGGTCTTCAAGGCAAGCTAAGCCTCTAAGAGGAAAATAGATTATGGAAAGCCTGGAACATGGGGATTTTAAAAAGGCTTAGAATGGAAATGTTCTTACCTCATGTGGTCCATACTGTTGGAGGCTTCCGCCCTTGTTAAATTCAGTCAAGACATCCTTTATCTTCTTGGAGGAATCTGGAGAGACACAATCCACATATGAAACTCTTGTGAGCAGCTTATGAAAACTGAGCCAAGTAAATTCTGTCTAAGCATGGTTATGATGGAGCAGCCCTCATTCCCAGGATGAGATGGACACACATCCCTTATTCAACCTTCTGCCCTCTCATTTCTTATGTTTTTTTCAGTTTATTCTCTCCTCTGATGTCTGAACTATCTTTCTGAACTTTTCTTTCTAAAACGGAAACAGTGAATTTCCCTTTTCCCAGGATAAAGCCTAACCCCCTTAGCTTGAGTTCAGCACTTGGTGATGTGCTCAAGCCTAATCCTTTTCTCCCATTCAGCCTACTTTTCAGTCACCTCTAATCACATTTTGAGAAATCTCTGAATGTACTGGGTACTTTCAAGGTCTTACTTCTCTTTCTTGCAAACTCAATTTTCAATATCCGGTTCACAGGTCTACTCCTTTGTAAGGTCTTTCTTTGCACTATTCAGAGTAATCATTCCCTCATCCAGATCCCCCATAACTTGTACACAACTGTGTAATAGCACTTACAGTATTATAACTATAAACTTATCTTGTTCATCTGTTGCCTAGTTTTACTTTGGGAGCTGCAGTTGGCTGGCATCTTTATATATCAGACCAAGATCTAAAATATAACCAATGTTCAGAAAAACAATATATAGATGAGTATACAATCATTTGAGTGGAGATTTTAAAACACTAAAAACTTTGCTAATTTTAAAGGATGGCCCTTTGGCTCTGTCCTTGGTGCTGAAACATCATTATACACTAGGGCATGTTGGTTTCTTCTAATTCTGGGATCCTAATATCTCTACCTCTTTTTTCTTGATTTTTATTTTCTATCTCAATGGGGGCGGGGTTTGAGCTATTCATCCTGACACAAATACATAACCTCAATTATGTTTCATAATTATCATGGCTGATTTAATATTCTTATGGCAGTTCTATTATATTTCTGACAGCCGAAACTTTTTCCTCTGGAAGTTAAGCCTTCCCCTGCTCCTAATTCTCCCCCCTCAGCATCCCTTATATATATATATAGAATTGAAAAAGTACAAAAAAAAAAAGAAAAAAGGCTTAAGATTATTCAGGAATCATGGTAAGTGAGAAAATTCTGCTTTCTACAGGAAATAATTCAGAAACTACTGGAGACTTCTTTGGGGAGGTTTATAAAGGAATTGGGAGTCAAGAAAAGGGATTCAATAACTGTCATTAAAAACACATTGTGAGTGCATCCCATATAGTTATCAGCACTTTAGATATCAAAGAAAACCAGGGTTTTCTATGACCTGCTTCCTCTGTCTCCAAGTATTGTGGATAATTAAGAGCTTCTCAAGCTCCATTATTGCTGCTATTTAAACATCTGAGCAACGGGCAATGTCATTAAAAGCTCACACAGTGTTCCTTGTTGTTTGGGCTCTTTGTACAGAGAATTATGGTCTTGTGGGCCTAAGTAAAGTAGACATACTTGTAGGCTGGGCTTTCACCCTGGTTTTGCTGACTTGGATTCTATCAAGCAGAAGTTGTAATCATTGCAGTATTGAGACATTTGAAATGCCACAGGAAAATGCTGCTGTTGTCTAAAAATGGAAATTTCTTTCTGAAATTCAAAACAGATGTTGAAAAACTAATAGCTCAGTAAGATACTGGCAGCAGATGCCAACAATTTGGGTTGCTTTCCATTCAACTCAGAAATCACTATGGAGTGTCAGATGCTATAAGGTACTGTTAATGAACTAGTGGGAAGAGGATCTGAATAACCATGATAATATTAGCTACTCCTTATTGAGGATGTTTATCTGTGTATTCTCATAAGATATCCCCTACTAATCCACACAAATTTGGTAATTTTTTTTCAGTTTATAAATGAGGGAGTTGAAATTCAGAGAAATTAAGTGATTTGCCCAAGAGCCAGAGTTTTAGCTCAGGTCTTCTCCTGCTCAAAGTCTATGTTCTTTTCCCTTATATGTCATTCACTATGGCTTTCCAAGTAATTTTTAACAAAACAAAAAGTATAATTAATGCTGTAGAAAGGATATGAAGCTCCATGAAACACAGAGCAAGAAAGTAGTAAAATTAAGACTGAGGCTGAGACTGAGTCTGTCTTCTCAAAAGGATAGCATTTGAGCTGGGGCATAAAGAATGAATCAAGTTTTGAAAGGCAGACATAAAGTGGAAGGAGTATTCTCAGAAGACCAGAACAAGCAATTGATGCAGTTGTTTTGGGCACCTCAGAACATTTTTAAAAAGTTAGAATCAGATAACATTTTAGGGCCAGCTTTATAGGGATCTTTAATGCTGAGTTAAAGTTATTGATTTGAATTGTTAAAGATTTTTTTGGATTGTGGAATAACATAACAAGGTCTTGTTTTCTACAGGCCACTCAGGAATCAGAATGGAAGAGAGTTCAGAATTAGGTCAGAGCTCAGTTCCATTCTATGTATATTCTAATTATTCTACAAGCTGTTAGACTATTTAGAAACACCCCCCCACTCACATATTTTAGAATCTATTTTAATGGGAGGTTTTCAGTTCAACCAAAGTGATCAGATTTCAAAAATGCAAATTTGAGCACATAAGAACCCTGGTATTCTTTCTGCAATAGTAGTATAAAGTGAGCATTTCCGTCTAAGAACCAAGGGAGTGATTTCAATAGAACTTATACTCTTTTGATGTTATCATCACATTTATCACATCACATTTGGGAGATTCTACAGTTCACCCCAGCAAAAATCATTTGGCACTAAAGTGCTATGACTCTATTTTTAAAAATACTGCTTTATATTTAGTTAGGATATGTATAGACATACATATTTATCAAATTTGCATTTAACAAGAAATTTTAAAAAGAAAAAAACTGAAGTCATTTATTCTAAGATATCTGATGAATAGTCTAAATTTTTTTTAAAAAAAACAATACAATCCAAAAGATTTCTGACTAAATTTCTATGAAGGATATTCCTCATCATGATTTACCTCAATTTGTTTTATGGGCTTTTATAGGCTTTTTTTTTCCAAAAAAAAAAAAAAAACAACCTAATTCTCAAATTTGAAACTCGTTACTTTCTCTTTGGATGTCCCCTGATATTTTATGACAATTTTCTTCTCAGAGGGTTTCTGGGCTGGGTTTCTCTTTCCATGAGGAGTGAGTGGGTATTATGCATGACTAATCCACTTCCATGATCACTGCTCCATTCTGTTTCATCTTAAGACAGTGAAGGAGCATTCTCTGATCTTATTTCAGATTCCTAGTAGCTAACCTCAGTAGAGAACTCTGTGGTCAAAGCCTGTATCATGAGGCTACCACCAGACTCAGAGGACATTGAGTTCCATTTCTGAGTATACAAAACAAGGCTATGGCCACCATTATTTGTAACAACTCCCATTTTGTTGAGTGCTTATTATATACCAGGCACTGACCTAGTAGCCTTAATATTTTTTTTTTTTAAAGACAGAGGAGAGAGAGAGAGAGAGAGAGAGAGAGAGAGAGAATTTTAATATTTATTATTTTTTTTTTAATTTTCGGCAGACACAACATCTTTGTTTTATATTGGTGTTGAGGATAGAACCCGGGCCGCACGCATGCCAGGCGAGCGCACTACCGCTTGAGCCACATCCCCAGCCCAATATTTTATTTAACTCTCTATAACTCCCCTTTAATGTAACAATTATCCCCAATTTAGAGAAGAGAATTAGCCCTCTTTTAGAGAGGAGAAAATTGAGGTTTGTGGGATTCAAGTGATTCCTTCAAGAGCTCAAAGCTAGTGAGTGAGTCACTCTTATTTTTAAATATCTGAATAATATGACACAGCTATGAGATTCACTTGTTACACAAACACTGGCAAATCAGAAGACAAGACCCTTCCTCTGTGACAGTTACCCTCAAGCCTGACTGTGTGTTGGAATCAGATGGGAAACTCTGTACACACTGAAACTCAGGCCTCACCCTAAGCCAATTAAGCCAACATCTATTGGAAAACCTAGGAATTCATACATATTAAACCTTCCTGTGGGATTCAAATGTTCAAAGTTGAGAACTTCTGCTCTCTGATGTGATTTTATTCTTAATAAGCAAAGACTGTCTTAAGAAGCAGCTGAACTTGTTGAATAATTATTGCCAAAAAAAAAGAGCACATACTCCAGCAAATCTAAAATTGCTATGCATGGCAGACATGCTCCATTGTTTAAGAAAACACTAAAGAATTACACCCAATGGGTCAACTTATTCACCTGGTTGACAAAGCAGGGGTATGTTTTGCATTAACCATCAATCCATAGTTCTACCTGAAATCTGTTGTTTAGAAGGCTCTTTTCTGTGAAGGTTGCTAGTGGTAACAACTGCACTAAGTTGTTCAATCCAAAATTATTTATTTATGCTCTATGTACCCAGAACTCTGGGTCCTTAATCAAGTATTTGTTCCTAGCATTTGAGCAAGTTCAAAGCCTATATAAGGGAGAAAGACGAAGAGGGGGAGGGAGAAGGGGATGGAACTGGGAACTGAAATGGAGTAAATAAAATTCCATGCATGTATGATTTTGTCAAAATGAACCCAACTATTATGCATAACTATAATGTTCTAAACATTTAAAAACCTATATAAGGAAAAAATTAGGCTCTGCTCACAAACAGTTGAGGATGCCATGTTGGTATGGGGCAGAAATGCCCTCCATATAAACAGACAAATCAGAGATTTGTGTTCATAGAAGAGCATCAGCTGTGCTGTCTGGACCAGAACCCAGAGTTTTATACATTGTCTTCCAGTTAAGAACACTGAGTATTTGAGCACCAGGTTATAGAACTTTTAAACTTTAAAGTAATCATAAGTCAATATGTTTGGAAGTGAACCTCAAAACCCACATATAAGAGTGAAAATCCAAGGTGCCTAACTTTTCATTCCTCAAAGTTCTTGAAGAGCTTCTTGAATTATAACAAGCATATGAATTGCCTGGGATCGGGAAAAATGCAGATTCTGACAGCAGAACTGGACCAAGGCCTGAGATTCTGCATTTTGAATTAGATCCAGATGCACTTATTTATGCAGGTCATGGACCTCACCAGGCAGCATTCCTGCAGATCTGTGGGCTGACCATTGAGGCTTGCCTGTCACAGACCAGAAAAGACCATGATGCTGAGGCTACAGGGACATATTCCAAAGACAAGGAAAGGTGGAGATGCAGAGAGAAAGGGGGAGAAAAAGTTGATACATGAGGGAAGAAATAAAATATAAATTTTCTATATTCAAATAATGGCTGGAATGTATGAATAAATTTTCTAACTTTTTCAAGGAGTAAAGAACACAGTGAGATAGATACACACACACACAAATTGTGAGGGTCCTGAAAGAGACCCTTGAAAGAGAGAGGATGATGTCCAAACAAAGGAGCCAGGACCAAGAGCACTGCACTGAAAGTCCCATCTCTTCAGTCAGAAGGAATTGGGCCCCAGAGCAGGATGTGGAAGCACCTACAAGAAGTCCAGCTTCATAAGCATTGACTCACTTTATATCCTACTCTCCCAGCTAGGCTTCTTTTCCTGATCACTGTTTATCTTCAGCATGTAGCTCTTTGCCTGGCACAAAGAGATACTCAATAAAGATCTATTGAACAACAAGGGCTAGAAAAGGGATTGAGCTGGTCTTGCTTGTGCCATGTGCCCTGTAATTCCCAGAAGCATAGAGGGAAAAGATAAACCAGGTGTTCTCAACCTTGGCTGCATGTTGGAATCACCTGGTCAGCTTTAAAAAATACTGATGCCTGGGTCCCATGCTTCCAGATTATGAGTAAATGGTCCAGAGTGGCATTGAAAATGATCAAAGCTTTGCATGTGATTCAGAATCTGCATTTTAACAAGCTGTCCAGGAGAGCTAAACCAAATTTGGAGAGCCACTGTTCCATCAAAATTTCTCCCCATCCATAGGATTCTGGGACTCCTTGTGGGCAGAGTCCTGGTCCTCACTAAAGAAAAAGACCAGTTGTACTCAAAAAGAGATATGGGTGAGAAATAGTCATGGTTCTCTCTTCTAAGAAGCAATGAGAGATGACCCTTGTGGGTCTCGGATGCAGGTTTCAACAATGCGTATTCAGACCCTTACATTGTTCTACATTATCAGCCTTAAACATTTTCTCTGGCTCCCCTATTCACATTGACAGGTTTGGATTCTGAACTCTATCTACACTTTATAAAGTCAGAAACGTCGCCTTCACTGGACTCTAACAAAACATATAACCTAATGGCACAATGTACTGATCCATTATTTTTAAATATACTTAAAAATTTTGCTCTGTTATAATATAATTGAGCTATCTATCATCTATTTACTAAGGTATGGTTGAAAGTTTAACTCCTTTGGACATTTTTTTAATTTCTTGAAATGGAATTGAAACAAACTGAACTTGAACTTGCGTTAGAATTGAGAGACTTTAGTTCTAATTCCTATGCTATCATTGACCTTCTGTGTGACCTTGGGCTCCTGGTTTCAGTGCTTTCATTCATAAGATGGGTAGGAATTAGAATTAATGATGAGTAAGATCTCTTCCAGCTTTAAAAATTCTTCATGATCTAAGAAACCACTAGCTGATGAAGGAAATGTTATAGAATTAAAAGTCAAACTGAGGCTTCACCAACTATTTTCCTTTCTGAAAAAAACTAATAGTTTCTATCATTGACAAATCATGGAACTTTTAAATAACAAACAAATAAATCCTGGAAAAAATTTCCCCCATCCCAACAAAACAACAGTATTCTCAGAAAGAGGCTCAATCATGGGGGTCCCCATGTGCAATTCTCTCTAAAGTAAAAAAGAAACTTGCTATAAACACAGAAACTAAATCCTGGAAAGGCTCCTGAAGGTCACTGAATCAACCAGACAACTAAGGCTCATATCTTTCTTACGGTGCCTTGGCCAACTCTGCCACATAGTTCTAGGGAAAGGAAACTCAACCCTTGAAAGCCAATCTTCTACCTTGGACAGGCGTGACCTATGATTTCTTCCCACTAGTCTCAGGGCTACCATCTAGTCCCAAGGCTACCATCTTGAAACCATTCATAATTAATTTATCACCTCTTCCCCAAATAGCACTGACATATTTTAATAAACAAGCAGTTTTTCCTTCCCTTCCCCAGCAAAAGCACACTTTATTTCTCCAATCAGGCTGGGAAGCCCCTCACTCTGCCAGCAACATTTCTTAAACAAATGTGGTTTATCCATCATCCATTGTAAACTGTAGTACCCATAAATACATGTTTTATGTCCAGAGAGGCATGATCAGGATAGGGCGGGAGGGGACCCCAATTTGCCTTACTAAACACAATGAGTGTGTTAATGTATTCTAAGATTGTAATAACTTGTTCGGTGAAATGAAATACTTAAATGTATTCAAAAGAAGTCTCTGCAACCACTAAAAATCATGCTCCCAGAGCTCATTGAATGATGGAATCATGGTCTCTAAAGATGGTGGCTGTCCATCCCCACCATCCCATCTCTCACTGTGAGCCACTGTCTATGAGATATGGAGTCCATTCCCTCACCCCATGGACTCTGGGTCAGGCCTGGAACGGCTTTAAACCATGGAATGTAGAAGGAGCTCCATTCTAGGACCTCTGAGCCAAGGTGTTTAAAAGGTCTGACAGCTGCTGCCTTTTTGCTCTTGGAGTCTTGGGCCATCATGTTAAAAGTCCTGCTAGAAGCAGACCACATGCAGAGGCCCTGCAAGATGAGGAGGTGCTGGACAGAGAGGCTCCACCTAGGAACCACTACGCAATGGTCTAGTCATTTTGAGTTGTTCCACTTAAAGCCTCAAACATGTGGACCAGAGACTGGTCATGCCCACTGTGTCCTGTGCAGATTCCCAACTTGTATTCAAATCCACAAGTTTTGAAGTGGTTTTGATGCAGCAATAGATAATTGGAATACTGTTAGAGAGAAGAAAACAGCATACAAAATAGTATTGGATGTATATTCCCAAGTTTATGCCTCCACAAGCAGTTTTTATCATTTTTTTTTCTTTTTCATTGGTGCATTATAATTACATGTAATAGTGGAATTTGTTTTTACATATTTGTAGAGGCACAAAATATAACAATATAACTTGGTTGATTTTTTCCAAGAGCAGTTTTAGAATGGATTTTCCCCTCCCAGAATGCCACCAGAGAATATGAGGTTTCTGCTACATAAATGGAGCACTCCAAGAGCCCCTCCCACTTGGTAACTTCATGGGAGGAAGTTTTCAGTTCTCGGGCTGTACACTTCATTATTTCGCTATTGTAAAGCTCCTGTTTATGTGGTTGTGGAAGAGCGGTTGCTATGGCAATGTGATCTGACTGAATACCAGAATGCATCTAAAAGTGACTTTTTCAGGGTTTCCTCTCAGGACTAATTATTTTCCAAGAATTTTATCTTTTTTTCCCTCTCCTATTAGAACAACAGGTCTGGAGTACCTTGTCTAGTCCTGGGACATAGAAAGGGTGAGAAAGGGTCACAGGACAAAGATGATGGCTGAAGAAAAAAAATCCAAGCTAGGGAAGGGCCACTTATTACTAAATACTCTGGTTTCTCCCTTAGAGTTCACTCAGCTAAATCATCTGATATGGGTTCAATTGCCCCCCCCCACCCCATTCATATATTAAAGTCCCAATCCCCAGTACCTCAAAATGCGACTTTATATAGGGCGGATGCAGATGTAATTAGTTGAGCTGAGGTCATACTGGAATAGGGTGAGTCTAATTCAGTAAAACCATGTCCTTATAAAAAGGGAGAATTTAGACAGAGTCAGGCACACAGGAACCATGTGAAGGGACTCAGGGAGAACATGGCCAATGATAAGCTGAGGAAACAGGGATAGGTCCTTCTCTCACAGTCTTCAGAAGGAACCACCCCTACCAACTCCTTGATTTTAGATTTCTAGTCCCCATTGATTGAAGACAATAAATTTCTTGAATCCCCCTATGTGTGGTACACACTCTCCCGTATTGATTTCCCTGGCCTTGGATTTCTTGTACCTTGTACTGTTATAAGCTCCATTTAGCCAACACCTCCTTCCTGATGTCCTAGAGCAATTCTCTGTTTATGTCAGGAGCACATTTCTGACACCCTAACAAGATTCTGATCCCTCTAGGGTAGGACTCTTCTATATGCTTCTTTTTCATCCTTGTCGGGCTGATACTTGGCTGACCTATGGAGCAGGCTAAATTAAATTCAAGCTACCCCAGGGGGTGATTCCTTGTTCCCTGTCAATACATTGTAGAGTTTCTTTAAACTCATCAAGGTTAGACAAGAAAGCACAGGCCACACAGTACCAAGAGGGAGAACGATCAGGATCCAATGGGGCTCTTGTTGACCTTGGGACCATGTGACATCACAGGATGTTAGGCCCAGATGGTACCACAGGGTTAGAACACCTCGTTCAGTCCTCTTATTGTACAGAAGAGGACATGGAGGCTTGGGGTATTAAGGACTGTCTCAAGAAGCAGAGCTGGTAATTGTGGGAGGCCTGGTTTACTTTTAGATCAGTGGTGTGGACAAGGGCTGCCTGAGGGAGAGGGAGGGGCTGCCTGAGGGAGAGGGAGGGGCCACCAAAAGGGCAATTGGAGGGGACCTGTACAACCTTAGCAGGCAGGTGGAAAGCTTCCATTATAATTAAAAGGAAGGGAGAGGAAATTGGGTGGGTGGGGCAAATCTGCATGACAAAGCACTCAAGAAAATCAGTGCCAAGGCACAGTCAATGTAGACCACTCTGTGCAGAGGGAAGTGATCACACAGGCTTCTGCCTCAGCCTAAGCAGAATCCTGTCATTCTGTCACCAGTCGGGATTAGCAGTGACCCATGGCGGGCACAACTAAATGCCCATGTGTCAAGGGACCTCTCCACTGCTGACTTAATGCATTGAAATGGTTCCTGGGCACAATGAATGGGAAACCAAGAGTCCAAGCAAAAGCCCAAGACTTCCCAGATCAAAGTCAAGAGAGATTCACACACCAGAGTTCAGTCCCTAACTGAAAGAAGGTTTTTGGGTCCAAATGCAAAAGTGTTCAAGTCAGTCACTGAGTAACACGGAAACACAGAAATTGCAGCACCTCAAAATTATGCAATGAAGAGGTTTAACTGATTTGACCAAATGCTTATGATGGTGTTGGGTGAAAAGCTCAGGTTTCAAAAACAAGGTACATTGTTAGAACTCAACTATGTAAAGCAATATGCACAGGAGGAGAATGATCTGAACCGATCATAGGGTTGACCAGCGATTTTTAACCCACTCGATTTTCTTCCATGAATATCCCAAATTCTGTGGTGAGCATGTATTACTTATAGAGCCTAAAGGTAATTTCTTATATATTTTAAAAAATATTTTGTTTTTATATTAAAGACCCTAATTCTGTGTTTATAAGGCAATAGAAATTGTCAGGCCTAACTTTGCTCTCTGTGGCTTTTGTAATGATTGTATTGCTCTGTTCTCCAGAAATACCCTCTCCAGGCAAGATGAAATCCCATCCCATGTCTGTCCATTCATCCATTTACTTACATTCAGAGTATTTCTGAAGTTGGTCAAATTCTTCGGGAGTGAGAGAGACCCATTGCTCTTCGCTCATCTTTAAACTGGGTGTGAGCACGTTGAGGCCAGGGATGGAACTGTGTTCACCAGGGTGAAGCTGAGGCCCAGCACAGGGACTGGCTCATTGCAGATGTGCAACAAATGAGCCCTTCAGGACATTTCTCAAGGGACTCAAGCGCCTATGGTAGCAGCAGGCACGTCTCTGAAGTTGCGAAAAATCCTCTGCTATTCTTCAGGTAACATTCTCCTGTTTGTAGTCAAGGTGAATTCACAAATTTTGGCTTTTCCTAGGTAGAAGCAGAGAAGACATTGTAAATGAGAATGTTAGAATAAAAAAAAAGAAAAACACAAAAGTTCTTTGCTGAAAGATCCACAGAAGGCAATGGTTCAGAGGGTTTTCAGGGAGCAATCTCCCTTTGGAAAGGGCTGAAGAGGGCATAGAAACCAGAGCAACACAACTGCCGTTTGTTGTTTAGCTGTGGGTGGGTGTCAAGTGGCAATCTGTGGCCTGTATGAATATAGGTAGGTCATGCAGGGAAGGCCTGTATAGGTAGGACTTACTGGGAAAGTTTAACTGGTTCAGGCGAGTGGTAGTATTAGGGCTACCTAAAGGAATCCGCATGGAATGAAAATGCCTTAGGATGCCCCAAGAGTAATTACAGGAACAGTAATCTATAAGGGGAGATTTGAAAGGTGAGCCATTCTCTCCTTCACTGATTTCTAAATTCTACTATTATAGCTGCTTACCTTCCCCTAGTGAGCCATTTTGAAAATTCATATAATGCCAAGATTGGCTAAAATCTAGTGATAGAAGCAGTTCTGTGTCCTCTCAGAGCCATAAGAGGGAAGGCCTGCTGAGGGGCCTAAATGAAGGGAAAGGGAATGGACTCAGAAAAATGGTGTCTTTTTCTTTTATCCCCTCCTAGCACGGCGTATTACAGTAAATCAGTTCTGTGGGATATAAAATTAATGTAGTAGGCCAGGACCAGCACTTAAAAACATGAAATAGAACAGGGTAGAATGGAACGGAGTTGAAAATATTACTGTGCAGCTACCATAGTAAAAGTATGCCTTGCCTGGGGACTTGCCTTTCAGTTATACATGAATCTGTAGACTGATCAGAATTAGGAGTTTAATTCTTGTTCTGGTTGAGATTTTAAAAATTTGGTTGGAAACCATCGACCCAATAGGAGGAGAAATAAAGATGAGTTGCAACACAGGATCCTACGTTACTAAAGAATAAGCCATTGCCGGGCACGGTGGCGCATGCCTGTAATCCCAGAAGCTTGGAAGGCTGAAGCCAGGGGGATCGCGAGTTCAAAGCCAGCCTCAGCAAAAGTGAGGTGCTAAGCAACTCAGTGAGACCCTATCTCTAAATAACATAGGGCTGGGGATGTGGCTCAGTGGTCGAGTACCCCTGAGTTCAATCCCCAGTACCAAAAGAAAAGGTTTTAATAAAATAGTATCCATCCTGGGAACCAACTTCAAAGCAGGTTTGGGGATCCTGGAGCATACAAGCAATGTAGGATGGAGGTCCCAGTGGGCAGGCATATGTGGGGAGTTCTCTGGAGAAGTGAATAGGTGGGCAGACGGGGGCTGACCAGATGCGGGGGTAGTGGGGAGAGGGACTCCAGTTCTGTAAGGAAGGGCAGTAGATGGGAGTGCACGGCTGGCAGGTGAGATGCCTGCATCGCTGGGAGCATTTAAGTGGATTTCTTTCCTCTAAAAAGGACCAGTCTCTCCTTAATCAAGGGGCAAATTGGATTCTGCACTTGGCACCTGCCCTTGCTGATCACCAGTTCCAAACCCCACAGGCAGCCTTTCAATTCTCCCTTGCTTCGTCACAGCCTGTGCCATGGCAGAAAACTCCCACGTTGAACCTTGCTATCTTTCTGAGTGTTCCTTTTCTCAGTATCCTTTGGTCTCTTCTTTCTGTAAACATTGGTGTTTCCAAAATTCTATCTTCAGCTGTCTCCTCACTCTACCTCCCTTCCTTCCCTGAGGGACCTCATCTGTCTCCACAACTTCACTTACTCTCTGGGGCTAAGTTCTCTCCCAATGTGGATCTGAATATTTGGATCTTCAGAGTCCTCCATCCATATGTAAATAAATATCCAAGTTTCTACCGTGACTTTGCTGATTGTTCCAAACCACCTTAAGCTGGCACCTTCCAGGTCTCCAGCCTGCTCCTCCTCTGCATGCTGGTCAAGCTTTACCAGGGCTACACCCAGGCCTGAGGCTGAAGGTCCACCTAAGCTCCTCTCCTTTCTCTCCTGCTAAATCCAAGCACCCATTCAGGAGTGTGGCTCTCTCTCACATATCCCCTCCTCACCAGCACACCAGGCCCCCATCATCTTCTGCCTTGTCTTTGACAACAGCCTCCTCTGATCTCCTAGTATTAAGTTTTTCTCTCTTCCCCTTGGTCTGCTCTGCAAATTGCCAACCAGATCACATCTCTCCAAGTAACAGAATTTTTCAGTGCTTTCTATTGCTTATAGAATAAGATGTAATCTTCTTTTCATGATACACGAGCTCTTTATGATCTAGTCCCAGATCATCAATTCAGTCCCAAAGCAAGAGATGTCTCTTAGAAATGTTTTCCATCTTACTAGGGAGTTCAACATTACGACCGCAATTACCAATGCTGCTGCTATCATTTAATGGACACTCATTTCACACTGTGCCAAATGCTTTATGTACCTTATCTAATTTAGTCCTCATAAGAACACGTACATTAAGTGTAGTCATGAACTGCATAATGACTTTGGTCAACAACAGACTATAGACCTCATATGCGATAGTGGTCCCAAAAGATTAGAATGGAGCTGGAAAATTCCTATGGCCCAGTGATGTTCTCGCTATCATGTCATAGCTCCACACATTACTCGTGATGGTGGTAATACTAGTATAAACAAATTACTACACTGCCAGTAATATGAAAGCATAGCACATACACTACAAACAACATGTAATACTTGATAGTAAACGAATAAGTTACTAGTTTATGTATATACTACACAATACTTTTTATCACTACTTTAACATGTTCTCCTACTTATTAAACAAAAAGCTTACTAAACTAATAGGCCATGCTATGATGGCAGTGGCCTCATACACCCCATGTAACCACATCCCTCATTCACATCAAGAGACTGTGTTGATTGAGCGTTGGACCTAATACCATGTAAGTTTGTGTAAGTAACTGTATGTTGTTCACAAAACCAAAATTGCCTAACAATGCAGCTCTTAGAACACACCCCTGCCATTAAATGAAAAATGACTGTATTGCTGTCTCTATTTTGCAGGTGAGAAAAATGAGGAGGCAGAAAAAGGAGAATAAGGCAGCCACCACTGCTTTGGTTTAAGAATGCCTCAATGGTCTAATTATTCTTCACATTTTCGTCAGCAGAATTCTAAGAAGACCCAGAGACATACCGCTTGATAGGGCAACATTGGACTCAATGCCAAAGGCAGGGAATTGGAATCTGAGGCTCTGTCTCTTGTTGATTTGATTCTAGATAAATCTTTCATTACTTCAACTTCAGCTTTTTCCTCTTAAAAATGAGGATACCAGCAGGGTGTGGTGGCACATATCCATAATCCCAGTGGCTCTGGAGACTGAGGCAGGAGGACCACAAGTTTAAGGCTAGCCTCAGCAACTTAGTGAGGCTCTTAGCAACTTAGCAAGACCCTGTCTCAAAATAAAAAATAAAAAGGGCTATGGCTATGGCTGAGTGGTTAAGTGCCTCTGGGTTTAATCCCTGGTTCTAGGGAAAAAAAATGGTGAGGATATCGATTTTGAAAAAAGGCTCACTGAGTTGATGTTAGGAATAAGTGAGTTAATATATGCAAACTACTAAGCCCCCAAATTCCCACTTAGCACAATGCATGTCAGGTAGTGAACACTCAATGAATACTTAGTCTTCTTACCCACTACTGACACAGTGCTTAGCAATATGGCTTAAGCAGTCAGCTGACAGCAGCTGGAAGGAAGGTCTACAGTGTTTCACAGACTTCAAAACCTCCTCTTAATCTTGCTCCAGGTGGTTGAATTTTGTAATTACTGTCAAAGTTTTATCCACTAGTTTTAATATTCACTCTTGCCTAGATTAATTATTACTATGGAAGTGACTTTCTAATTCCATCATTCTCTATATATTTATTAGTTGAGAATCTACTGCAAGAAGGAGCTTTCCCTTCTCCTTTATTTATTTATATCAGCATATATATGTAAATTATTATGTCAGTATATATGCATTATGCAAAGTACATATATAATAAATACAAATTATATTAAGTAAACATATAAATAATGAACACATAAATAAGTATAGAATATGTTGCTTTAATATACATATATTTATTATATATATTATGTTATATATAATATATTATATATATTCAATTATATTCATGGATTCTTATTTTATCCAGTGGGTTATAATCCATTGCTATCTTTATTTGTTTGGATTCTCAAATTGTCTCAGATTTGAACAGCAGAAGCTCATTCCAACCACCTGGAACAAGACTAAGAGGAGGTTCCTTATTTTGTAAACATATTCCCTACAGATCTAGGAAATACATGCACATGCACACAGACATCTCATCTCTGTCTGCCTCTCCATCCATCCATCACCCTGACTTCATGCTCATGCCTCCAACTCCAGTCCAACAATGTCCATTTTAGCCTTCCCCTTGTTCCATATTTTTAAGCCCTCTTCTCCAACAAACTTTGTTTCCATTATTGACAAGATACTTATTTGTTCAACCTTACCATACACAGAAATTTCGGAACTGCTAGTTCACACCTCTGTGAAAAAGAGTTCACAATTTGCTTTCAGGTTTTTTGATTTTCAGGCAACAGTCTCTCCTCAAAAGATTATTTTCCAAAGCTGCTTGCGTCAGTTCTTTCCCACCCCCATTACTTTCTGTTTGAATTTCACTTTAGGGTGTTTTCTCCATTCCCAGGGATTCTTTTCAGTTTGGTTCCAAACGCCTGAATCATATTAAAGGGTATACTCAGGGAAGCATTGTTTTCCCCCATTCTTTTTTCTCTGTTCCTATCTCTCTTTTTTCCATCTTATTCCCACTCACCCCTGAAAGTTTTTTGTCAATTTTTCCTGTGTTAATTGTTGCACAGAGAGCAGACACATGGACACCTTATTTCCCTTTCCTCCTTCCACAAAAGCCAGCACATGATAGATGGTTGTTTGCATCGTTTTTTCACTTAACAATGTAGTCTATGAATCACTCCATATCTATTCATAGAGATCTTCCTCATTTGGAACCAAATGTGACTCTAACAATTGCATTTCAGAGGCTTCTTGGGGCTTAAAGGGCCAACTCCTCAGCCAGTTCTAACCCATGGTGATAGTTCACCTTCCCATTTTCACCCCAGTTACCTCCTCCCCCACACATTTTATGCTTTAGCCAGATGGACCTTCTGTCTACTTCTAGCACTAGCAAAGTGCCTGACACATGGCAGGATCTCAGAAACCTTAGTTAATGGACAAATATGCCATGTCTTTAATCTACCTGGGATGCCCTTTATTATTTCCTTCCTATAACAAACACCTTGCTACTCATCTCTCTGGTTCCGTATAAAAACTTGCTTCTTTTCTTTTAGGAACTCTTTGAGCAAATTTAGCTGCTCTCCCAGTTGTGTTCCATAGGACTCCACATGTTTCCGTATTGACATTGACAGTCCCGTGTGGGAGACGAAAACCTAAACAGCTAATTAACACACAAGCCGTGGGGCTGGAGTTGTAGCTCAGAGGTAGAGAGCACTTGCCTCACAAGTGTGAGGCACTGAGTTCGATCCTAGCACACATAAAAACAAATAAAGGCAGTGACTCCATATACAACTAAAAAAAAAAAAAAGATTGAAAAAACAAACACAGTCACAGGTTGTAAGGGTAGTGGTACAGATATGACCAGGGCATTATGGGACTGAGCAGCCATAGAGGTCAGGTAGCTTCCTGAAAGAGCTGATGCGCCTGGTGAGGAGAGGTAAGGAGGGGAAGAGGTGTCTGTTGTAATAACTCAACAAATGCTCTTATTATTACCATCATTGTTCCATTGTAGCTCAAGCCTTGGCTTCACAGGGGAAGGAGTGGCACTGTTCTTTATTTCTGCCAGGAGAAAACAGGGGCTGAAACACTGCTTGATTCTGTAAATGGATCCCACACGACAGAAATGTTCCTTTCAATAAATGGCTCTGGGACAATTATATATCCACATGCAAAAGGTTGAATTAAGTCCCCTACTTCATATCACACACAAAAGTTAACTCAAATTTAAGTGCTAAATTATAAACCACTAGGAAAAAATATATTTAGTATAAATCTTTGTAATCTGGAAAGGTCCCCCAGGGTCAGATAAGTAAATTAATTGAGTGAAGGATCAGTATAGGAAACAGGTTATGAAATAGTGAAAGGGGATCACACCAGGAGGCCAGAAAAACTAGTGTCTCAGTTATGACACTAAAGGCACAAGATAAAAGAAAAAATTGATATGTTGAACTTAATCAAAATGTGAAGCTTTTATGGTTCAAAAGACACCATTTAAGAAATAAAAAGACAGAGTAGGCAAGTACATAGACAGAAAGTAGATGTATGGTTGCCACAGGATAAAGGAAGCATGGGGAGTGACTGCTGATGGACATGAGGTTTCTTTTGGGACTGATGAAAATGTTCTGGAATTAGATAGTGGTAATGACTATACAGCCTTCTGAATATATTAAAAATGGCTGAATTGTATACTTTACAGGGGTGAATTTTATGACATGTTAATTATATTTCAATGTTTAAAAATAAGAAAATGAAAAAACAACCCACAGCTGGGGGAAATATTTATAAATCATATAGCTAATAAAAGACTTGTTTCTAGAATACATAGAGAATTCTTATAGCTCAACAATGAAAAGACAAATAACTCAGTTTCAAAATGAGCAAAGGAACACATACAAATGGTTAATAAGCACATGAAAAGATGCTCAACTTCATAAGTCACTAGGGAAATACAAATCAAAACCAAATTACCATTTTTTTGCCCACTAAAATGGCTACAATCAAAAAGACAGTATCAAGTGTCAGCCAGACTATAGAAATTAGAAACTTTATACATTGCTTAAGGAAATGTAAAATGAAGGAGTCACTTTGGAAAATAGTTTGGCACTTTCTTTAATTTGCCATACAACCCATCAATTCAACTCATAGGTATCTACCCAACCAAAATGAAACCATATGTCCATGAGTGTTTATAGCAACATTTCTCCTAACAACAACCACCACCAAAAAACCCAAAAAAACCTGAAAACATCCCTAATGCCCCTCAACTGATGAATAGAATGAGTTAGAAAAAGTGACATACCCATACTGTGAACACTATTCATAATAAAAAGGAACTAAGTATTTAGACATGCTATAGCACATGTGAACCTCAAAGATAATATGCCTGGTGAAAAAAGTCAGACAGAATACATACTATATGATTTCATTCATATGAAATGTTCAAAGAAGAAAGCTTTATAGATAAAAAATAGATTAGTGATTTCCTATGATTAGAGGTAAGAATGAAAATGATTATAAATGATATTTTCAGGATGATGAAAGTACTATAGATTTTGATGATTGTATAACACTCTAAACATAGTAAAAATTCATTAAATTGCACAACTAAAACAGGTGACTTTTATGTTATATAAATTATACCTTAATAAAGTTGTTGAAGAAAAAAGAATCAGCACAAATTGGCAAATTATCAGCCAAGGTGAAAGAATATGTGGGAGAAATTCAAGCAAATACTTAGATTTTTGGCTTAATCAATTAGCTGGACAGGATTATCCTTTAATGAAAAGAACAGGTAGAAAGAAGAGTATGTTCATTGGGGGAAAACAGTATGGGGCATACTAAACATTGTGGGTTGACAGAGGGGTATTCAGCTGATGATATCCAAAACACCAGTACACAAAGCAGATTTAGGATGCATTCACTCAACAAATGTGTTCTGACTGATCACACCGTACAGAAACCATATTTGGCTCTAGAAATATATATATAGTTGGCCAGAAGGAACAAAACAGGGGGGACAGGTTGGCCACTGGTGTGACTTAATTCATCAAGATAGAAAAGGAATATATAAAGAATAAAGAGGGACAAGGACTTTGACACACATTCAGGAGTACATACATCTGAAGTGGAGCCATCATGAAGGAGACAAGAGAGTAACCAGAGATAGAAGATGAAGTAACTATGACTGAAGAACAAGAGCAAGAACTAATCAACAGTATAAAGTATCAGGAGGATGAAAACTCGGGAAATACTTTTGAATGGATTAGATTTAGCACTTCATTAATTCAACAAATATTTTTGAGCATCTATTATATGCTTAGTACTTAGGTTTCTATTATGAGTGAAATGAAGAAGTCATTGCAGAGCTCTGAAGAGAGGAATAACATGAATTAACATCTTTAAAGGATCACTCAGATTGCTGTTATAAAAAGATTAAGGACACAAGGGCAAAAACTGGGAGGCTAGTTAGGAGGCTTCTGTAGTGAACTAATTAAGAAAAGATGGTAAAAAATAGCGTAGAGGTCAGATTCTAAATAAACTGTAAAGGTACAACCAGCAGCACTTCCCAGTGGACTGCTGTGGGCTTGGAGATAAGTAAGTTGGAGAATACTGTAAAGTTTTGGGGCCTGAACAAGAATTGCCATCCAATAAAATGAGAACAGCTGCAAAAGGTGGGGGAAGGCAGAAAGCAGAAGTTCATTGGAGATATTAAGGTTGAGATGTCTATTAGAGATCTGAGTAAGAAGTCTAATAATTATCTGGATAAAAGAGTGTGGCGTTCAGGAGAGAGGTATGGACATTAAGTAGCCAGGGACACAGGAACCAGAAAAGCAGCAATAAACTATAAAGGAAGAAAACCAAGGAAAGCAGTTTCTTCAAAATCAAGAGATGAACACATTATTGACGATGAAAGACTGTTCTACTATCCCTGTAGTTCTCAACTAGGGTTATTTTATCCCCTCAAGGAGCATCTGGCAATGTCTAGAGACCTTTTTGATCATCATAACTGGAGAAAGTAGGGTGCACTGCTAGCATCTTGTGGAAAGAGGCTGGGCAGAATGCTAAATACCATATTATTCATGGGGCAGTCCTCCCCCACCTTTTGGAGAGGGTATAGCTTTAGCCCTTTAAAAGGATGACAGAAGTGCCACAGATTTTGACTGGTAAGCAATAAATAATCCATAGGGTTACCAACAATACTCACTAGGAAACACCATGAGGGTGCCAGAGGAACTTTCTAGGAGACCACCCGCGGGATGCCTTCTGAACTTTCCTGCCTCCTCTATCCCCCTACAAGAGGCTGAGGGTCAAAAAGCAACAAGAGGTAACAGCATGCCAAAACCAGACAGAAAAGCCCCTTCCTCCTCTAGCATCCCACCAGCACCCTCTACTGACAAAACCTAACACTGTGCCAGCTGACAAAGGAGGAATATTTCAGGGTATAACTTCTACATCACAAGCCAGTACAATGAAGGATGGTTTTAAAGCTGAGAGGCAATTAATTGTTAACTGTCAAATGCTCTCATTTCTTCTGATAAAAAATATTTAAAGTGGTCACAACTTTTTAAAAATCATGCTCAGGAAAACCTCAGATAGAATAAAAAGATACATAGTTAACAAAATTTGACCAAAAATTGTGACTCAATCACTTCTGATTAAATTTCTAAATAATTATGACTACTTCTGGGGTGTTTTGAGCATAACAATAAGTCAAAGCTCTTCTTTTAAAGTGAGGCTGGGTTTTTTATATTTTTTTAGTTGTCAATTGACCTATATTTATTTTTATGTGGTGCTGAGAATTGACCCAGTGCCTCACACATGCTAGGCAAGTCCTCTACCACTAAGAGTCAACCCCAGCCCAAGACTGTTATTTTTTTCTTTCTCTTTTGGCAGTACTGGGGATTGAACCCAGGGCCTTGAACATGCCAAGCAAATGTCTTACCACTGAGCTATATCCCCAGTCTCCGAGGCTATTATGTTTAACCATATACACAAAGATAAAAACAGATGGCAAAATAATATGCCAGAAGTATTAATTTGCAGTTCTTCAGTTTATTATTTACGTGTTTATATTTTTCCAAACTTTATTACATATGTAGGTGTTGCTTTTTATGTTAGGGATATCTTAAAAATTGTTTTGGAATATAACTGGACACTAAATATCAATGCATGGGATTATCATCGTACAGCCTCTTATGTAACTGGATTCTGAATTCCTTTGAAAGAGCATACATTAGAAGGAAATCATTTCTGCAAAGTAAATCCTGAAGTTTTAGGTTATTTCCTAATAGCTGTGGATTTAGAGAGAATAAACCAAATGTTAATCCTTTCAAATGTTATGAACTGTACCAGCAAATTCATAGTGTTCTATTTAATGATTCAGGAGTACAGCTCTAAATAAAGATAAACAAAAATCTCCCAGAAATAAAAGATCAACCAGAGTGGCAGATCTGATCATGGTTGCTTCCCTGGTAAAATTAAACTCCAGAGGCACCTGGAGGTAGAATCACATCACCTACTCACAAGCTCCCTGCAGTGCAAAATGGCTAGCTCCACATCCAATCTCCCACAAACTCTTCATTGAAGAAAAATCACAAATGGCCTTGAATAGAGGAAACAACGCTTATCCTCATTTAAAAAATCACAAAATATATCACTATTGCCAGTTGGATCAGAAGATTTTTCTTTAAGTTTAACAATATCAATCATGAAATAGTATGTGAAACAACAAAAACTCATCTTACTGATAGGATGGGAATTTTTTTACATTTATGGTTACAATCCTGTCTTGTTATAAATATTACAAGCATCTTCTCCCAATTTCTGATTTGCCTGTTTATCTCCTATTAATGAAAAGTCCTTAATTTTGTTAGCCAAATTTATTAATTTTCCCCCTTTATAAGAAACATAAAAATCCTTTCCTTAAAAACAAACACTTTCCAATCCTTAGGTCATAAACACCTGCCCCTATACTGAAACATTTAGTTTTGACTTGCTTAAGTGAAGAGGCAGTATACTATACTGGTTAGGGCAGGAGCATGAACACTAAAGCCAAACTATGTGGGTTCATATAGGGCTCTGCTACTGTGACCCTGGGCAAATTACTTCATTTTTCAGGACTTGCCTCTGTTTCCTCATATAAAAAAAAATAGAGAAAACTGACGTGATTAAAGAGGTAAAACATATAAAGTATTGGAATAAGGTTTAAACATAAAATTATTATGCATTTCATCTGTCTAAAATGGGTTTTCATATCAGTGAGAAGTACAGATTCCATTTCATTTTTCCCATATAAATAACTAGTTGTCCAGCAATATGTAAAAATGTTTGCTCTTTTCCTACAAATGTGCAGTGTCATTCTGACAAATATTACGTTTCCATAAAGGTCTGTTTCTATGCCTCTATTCTTCTATATTCTTTCTCTGTGCTACTACCATACCATCAAATTCTATATCACTAACATCAGTAATTATTATACTATATAGACCAAGCCCCGCCCAACTTGTTCTTTTTCAGCTTTATAGGATACTTTGTCCTTTGTAAATTTTTAAAATTGTAGATAAACACAGTACCTTTATTTATTTATTTGTATGTGGTGCTGAGAACCGAACCCAGTGCCTCACACATGGGAGGCAAGCACTCCACCACTGAGCTACAACTACAATTTGTCCTTTGTAAATTTTAAAATAAGTTTTCAAATTTCATTTTTAAAAGCTCTTGGAATTTTGCATGAATTTACAAATCAATTTGTGAACTGATTTAACTGACACAATTAGACCAGTATTTGATCTCCCTACTTATAAACCCAGTCTTTTTCTTCATTTATTTAAAAGATTTTATTTTCATTCAATAAAATCTTACTATATTCTCCATAAAGATCTTACACATTCTGTTTACATTTGTATCCAGGCATCTTTTCATGGAATTATAAGTTTTTAAAATATTTTTTTTCATTTCTGGTCTATTTAAGTGCTATTCATTTTGGTTATTACCTTACATCCAGCAGCTATACCCTAATGATTTTTCTATAGACTTTAATAAAGTTTTTTAAATAGACAATGCTATCTATCATCTATAAATTATGACCATTTTATTTTCTCATTTCCAATTTTTATACTTTCATTTCTTTGTTTTATCTCATCAGTATAATGATATCCAGCTAAAATCTCCAACTGAAAATATATTTCTAATAATGTATACCATTTATTTATTAATTATAAATAATTTACTATTTCTAATGTAAAATGAGGTAGAGATGGTGAGCATGCTTGGTTATGTTGTTGCTGCTGCTGGTAACTGAACCCAGGAGCACTCTACCCCTAAGCTACATTTTATTTTTTTTGTGACAGATCTCACTAAATTGCCGAGGCTGGCCTTCAAGAGTCACTGGGATTAGAGGTATGCACCAGAATGGCTGACAGGTAAGCATCCTTGTAATGGCTGTTTTATTTTGTGTTTTTAAAAATGCTTCTATGATTTCATCACTTGTTGTAGGTTTCTTATAGATTTCAGCAAGTTAAAAAAAGTTTTCCTTCTATTTCACATTTGGAAAGAATTTCTACCACAAATAGATATAAGTGAATTTTATGAAATGCTTTTTCTGTATTCTATTTAAATGTTACACCATCCTTGCACTCCTGGTTAGTCATAAAAAATTTATCATGAACTACTTGGATTTATATTTTTATACACAATCACTTAGTTTGCTAGTAAATTGTTTAGGGATTCTGAATTTACATCCATAATGAAATGGACAAGTAATTATTCTCATATTGTCCTTATTAGGTTTTGGTATTCAGGACATAGTCACAGAATGAGTTTTGGCTTTTGTTTTGTTTCAATTCCCTAAGTTCATATACCACTCAAATTATCAATTCCTTAAGATTTGAAAGACTATCTGATATGTGTAGGAAGACATATCAGATTGCTGCTTTAATTTCTTTATTCAAATTTTGGGGTTTTTAAAATTTTTTTCTTCAGCCAGTTTTTTTTTTTAAAAGAGAGAGAGAATTTTTTAATATTTATTTTTTAGTTATTGGCGGACACAACATCTTTGTTTGTATGTGGTGCTGAGGATCAGAACCCGGGCGGCACGCATGCCAGGTGAGCGCGCTACCGCTTGAGCCACATCCCCAGCCCTCTTCAGCCAGTTTTGATAGGCTATATTTTCTAGGAACTTACACATTTCATCTGAATTTTCACATTTTAAAGCATAAAGATGTTCACTGTACTCTCTGATCATTATTACATTCCATTCTTCCTTACTAACATTATTTTATTAGCATCTTCTCTTTTTTCCCTGATTTTATCATACAAGGTGTTTATCAATTTAATAGTCTTTTAAAAAAATCTTTGGATTTGCTAGTTTATCTCTTCTGCTCTTCATTATTTCCTTCTTTCTGTTTTGAATTTATTCAAATTCAAATTTTCTATTTGAATTTATTCTAATTTTTTAACTTTTTATATCACATGATTAACAGGTTAGTGTTTGGATTTTCTTCTACTATATTCATTTAAGGCTATGCTTATTCCTCTCAACACTGCTTTAGCTGCATTCTATAAGCTTTGATTTATAGTAATTTCATTGTTATTCAGCCCTAAGTACTTTTTAAATTTCCATTATGATTTCTTCTTTGATCAATGGGTTAAGAAGACTTTTCCCCTTATGTTGGTTTGAGGAGAAGGGTACTAATTTATAATTTCATTACACTTTAGTCAAATAATCCAGTCCATGTAAAACAGCATTTTTGATACTTTAATGTTCTTAAGCAGGAGAGGCAAACTAAAACCCACAGACCAAATCTGGCCAGAGGCTTGGATTTATAAATAAAATTGTATTGGAATATAGTCATATGTTTTTGCATATTGTCTGGCAGCTTTCACACTATAAAAACATAGCTGAATAGCTACATGACCCACAAAGTAAAAAATACTATATTTGATATAACTTTCCTATGTAAATATATGAATATACCACAGTGAATCTCATCTTTGTGTACATCCATAAGAAATTAATTTTTAAAAAACTATGAGTAAATGGCAGAAAGATCAATAGAGGGAAAGGAGCAAGAAGTTGGAGGAGGGAAGGGGAAAGAGAGGTACTAGGGTCTGAATTAGAACAAGATATATTCCATGCTTGTATAATTATGTCAAAAGGATTCTACTCTCAAATATAATTAAAAAGAACCATTAAAAAATACTGTATTTACTATCTGCTCCTTTATTTTAAGTATGCAGACATGGCCTAAAGCATGGTTAATTTCCATATAAGTTCAATATATACTTGGAAAAAATGCTGGGCTTCCAACTGTTTGGAGCAAGTTTCTATAAATATGTCATCAAATTTGGTACTACTGTTATTCCATTGTCTATATTCTTACTTTTGTCAATTGAATTTAAAAATTACTAAGAGGTGGATATTATAATTTCCTACTACAATGATGAATTTGCCAAAATTTTCTTGTAGTTCAGTCAGCTTTTTTTCTTTATAGTTTGAAGTTTGATTATTAGGTTCATACAAACTTAGAATTATCATAGCTTCTCATTACACAGTACACCTTTCAGAAGCTAATATTTTGCCCTAAAATACTTTGTCTGACAATATCACTATACAGAAATATTATGACTTCCTGTTTTTTCCCCATTGTCTACTTTCAACCTTTTTCTGTCCCTATCCTTAAATGTGCTCTTACAAACATCATATAGCTCAATTTTTACTTTTCAGTCAGCTTATCTTTTTAATTTAAGTATAATCTATATTATAATTTTTGATATTTGGGTTATTTCTGCCATTTTACTTTGTGCTATTTTTCCTACATTATCTTTTTTCTTTTTCTTGCCTTTTCTTACATTGATTTGTTTTTTTTTTTTCATTTCATATTTTCACTCTCATCATCTGAAGATATCCATTGTTCTCATTCTTTTTAAGCTTTAATTTTTAACATTCATATTTACTAAAATCCTATTTTGGCTTCTTCCCAAATAGCAGGGCTTTAAGAGGTTTTAAATCTAGTTATATCTGTCCCACTTATATTATAGTATACATTACTACCATGATATTAGTTTTTTTTTAAACTCTACAAGTTACATTAATTTTGTTTTAATCATCAAAATATGTTTCGATTTACTCCCATCTTGCCATTTATCTAGTTACACTCCTCCCTACCTCAAACCTTCCTTGTAGGATCAGAAGTAAAGCCTTCAATGTTATTGGGGTGGGGTGTGAGTCTTATGATGAAAAACTCCATGTTTTTATTTGCACTGAAATATCTTTAATTTTGCCCTCATATTTTAAAGACCGTTTCACTGGAAATACAATTCTAGGTTGGCCATTATTTTCTCTTGTTTCATTAAATTTCTACTATCTTCAGATTTCTCTTATCTTATATATTTCACTACACTATATTTCACTACAATAAATCCATATCCTCTTGTGTGGACTTTTTAATTTATTCATTTGGTTTCCTAGATGTGAAGATTCTTTCTTCTAGAAACTTTTTAGTCATTAATTACTTCAAATAGTGTCTCTTTTCCCTTCTGCCTGGATGATATTCTGCAGAATGGTTCCTGTATTTTTTATTCTGTATCTTTTAGTCAATTTCCATGCCTCTGACTCTGAGCTATAACAGCTTTGGACCTGCATTCCAAGTAAGTATTTTTTGTTGTGGTGGTGTCTAATCTGCTATTTAACATTGCCACTGATTTTTTAAACTCATTTTTTTATTTTGCACTTCTGTAATTTCTACTTGGTTCATTTTCAAAACAATTTGATAATCACTTGTTACTAACTCATGTTTTTAATTTTTATTTTATTTCTTTATATGATATTAAAATCTCTTCTCAGAATCTGCATTTATATTCCAATAAGTGAAATCACTGAGGTTTGGTTCTTTGGTATGCCGTTCCTACTGATTCTCAATAATGGTAAGAGTCACCACTCTCATGAGGATTTGTCATGATCCTAGTTTCTAAATGTGTGCTCTTGTGGAAATTCCTGAAGCTTGATGGAGGATGTTTTTCTCTGGGTAGAATCTTGTATTTGGTTCTACTAAGTATCTAAAGCATTAAAGACCCAGAGGTCCATGTTGAAACTGCTCATTTAAGCCCAATGTACAGGAGTGGCAACAAATTCTCAGAAGTTTTTGTTCTGTTTTGGGTTTTTTTTTGTTTTGTTTTGCTTTTCTTTTTTACCTTTTAACCTCTTCTTTGAGACAAGGCCAAAGAAAAATTTTTCTTTGCTTACTTCTGCAGGCTAAGTGCTTCCCCACTCAACCATCCTTTCACACTTGCTAGCCCTTTCACTCAAGTCATCTTGAATCTGGCTCCCCAACCTGTAGAATCTGATATCTCAGTTCCCAGCAGCTCTGTACTCTCAAGTGCCAGGTGATCTAGGTCTGTCCATGTCTTCAGGTTATCCAGAGGCAGCAAAACAATCTTACTTCCCTGGTCTCCTGTTTGGTCCCCTTTATACTCATTTATTCATTTAAAAATGACTTTTTTGTTGTCATGCTTTTATTTTTAAATCAAGCATGTTTTAAATGTTTTATAACTGAAAGAGTCAGTCAGTTATATTGTCAAAAAAACAAATCTATCAATGTTTTCTTGACTGATCAACCTACTGCCATAAGCCATATCAAGTTTTTAGACATTTTCAAGCTTAAAAGAACTTTTGTAGAAGTTTCTTTAGGATAGTTATTCCAATAGGAAAATCCCCTAGAAAAGAATTTAATAAGTCAGTTCACTTGGATGGTGATGAAATCAAAGATTTTTTTTTAATATTTATTTTTTTAGTAGTAGGTGGACACAATATCTTTATTCTTTTTTTAAGAGAGAGTGAGAGTGAGAGAGAGAGAGAGAGAGGGAGAGAGAGAGAGAATTTTAATATTTATTTTTTAGTTATCGGCGGACACAACATCTTTGTTTGTATGTGGTGCTGAGGATCGAACCCGGGCCGCACGCATGCCAGGCGAGTGCACTACCACTTGAGCCACATCCCCAGCCCGAAATCAAAGATATTTAAATGTAAAATGTTTGTATTAGAACAATTAACCAGCTAACTGTTCTAGTGTGAATACAAATTGGGAACTATTTTAAAAACATGAGATGATTTGCTTTAATAGCATTCTATTTAAATAAGGGCAATTCACTTTCTAGTCATATATCATGCATGATGAGTTATATCAAATTACAGAGCAAAACTATTGTAATTAAGTCCCCAAACACCTCTTTTCATATTCTAAAGAAATGTCACAAAGCCAAAACTGCCACATATTACTTCATATAATATGACTAGTCATTTCTTAAAAAAAAAAAAATCACTGTTAATAGAGGGCCTTTCTTACGAACTACAAAATACAATGGCTTCCTATTAGATCTAAAAGTTCTGGTAAGTATAATGCCTTTTTACTTACTTAAACATATGAATATCCACTATGAATCAGGCCCTGTGCTGAGTACTAGAAATAGTATACAGAAGTGTCTAATTTCCAAAACCAGCAGTTACTCCAATCTCTTCTCTGATCCTAAACTATCTTGAGCTCCATTCTTTGATAAGAAGAAATAAGGAAACATACTTATTCACTTTTATTCTCACTACTATATTGTATTTTTAAAATCTTGTCCTACGGCTTGCATTTGTGGCTTGAATATACTGATAACTCAGAATGATTCAGGAAAGGCTATGCTACCACATATTATATTTTATAATTCTATAGAGGTGCAAACAAATGAATCTCAAGAACAAGGAGGCTGGGCTGGGGATGTGGCTCAAGCGGTAGCGCGCTCGCCTGGCATGCGTGCGGCCCGGGTTCGATCCTCAGCACCACATACCAACAAAGATGTTGTGTCCGCCGAGAACTGAAAAATAAATATTAAAAATTCTCTCTCTCTCTCTCTCTCTCTCCCCTCTCTCACTCTCTCTTTAAAAAAAAAAAAAAAAAGAACAAGGAGGCTGCTATTTCCAAACCAATTATCTAACTACAAGTGAACTAAGTAGCCAGCATCCACATCTCAATATCACTTTTGTTGTGGTTGTTGTTGTCAAAGAAGTAGCTAAGATTGTGAACAGTAATAAACTATGAGGAAGAAATGCTAGTGAATGAGGTCATTTGCCTCTATAAAGCAGCAGGGTAGATCAAATAACTTCTTCAAAATCCTTCTAATGCCATTATTTAATGATTTACACTCTGGTCAAAACAGGCAGATGGGACTACCTCTTTTCACTGTCAAACCTAATGGCACAGAATTTCTAACTGAATATTTGGTTTATCCAACAGGACCCTAAAGCATATAAACCATCTGGTACAGATTTGATATAAAAGGAGGAAGACAGAGAAACCATGGGAATTTTTTGAGTCTCATTAGTAAAGTTATACATAAATAGAAAAAAAAATGTGAGGCATAATAGCCTCAGGGTAAGAAAGGTAAACGCCATGGTGCAGCACTTTGCCAGACTGATTAGAAAGAATGCTCAATTAAGCTCAGTTTCAGCAAAAATATTTCTCAAAGCAAATGGCCTTCTCAAAACAGTTTTAATCTACAAAATCATTAAAATATATGGAACAAACAAATTTGTTATATCACACATTATGAAATATATAAAAACATACAATCTTTTTTGGGTCTCCCAACATAGTCTTCTTTGACTACTAGGATAAAAGTAACCCCATGTACAGAACTTTTACTTGAATTCCATGAGATACGGTATTTACTGCTTTGGGGATATTATGTAAAAGTGACTACAATTAAACTAGATCTCCCCTATAAAATCACTGGAATTGATTGGTTATGAATGAAACCATAAAATATTCAATAAAGATGAACAGATACCACATTCTTCATGTAGTTTTTACAAAAGCCTACTGAATTCCAAAAAAAATTGTCTCCTATCTGGAAAACTGTAGAATTGAATTTTCAAACTCCTTTCCACATAAATTTTTAGGAATTACATGTATTTTATTTTAAAAAGTCTGACTTTTTTCTTCACCTGAATGAAAGTCATTAAAAATACATTAAAATATTGGGGTTGGGGATGTGGCTCAAGTGGTAGCGCGCTCGCCTGGCATGCGTGCGGCCCGGGTTCGATCCTCAGCATCACATACAAACAAAGATGTTGTGTCTGCCGAAAACTAAAAAATAAATATTAAAATTCTCTCTCTTAAAAAAATTTTTTCTAAAAAATTACATTAAAATATAATTAATACACAAGAACTTTACCAAACAGAAGTGAGTCATTGTCTTAGCAGTAAGTTCCTAAATCTACAACTCTTTTTGAATCTCTGTTTGACCTCATGTTTGCTACAGTATTGAAGAGGAGACAATAAAATAATAAAGCAACTATGGAGTCAAAGTTTAATTCCCTAAGGCAGGGGCTATCTTTCATAGTTTTCATATCCAAATGCTAATAACACCGGTCTGTGCATACAAAATCACTCCATCTCAGGGTTGACAAGGGCCTAAGGCTCATTTAAACCTAGCCAATGCTTATCTCCCCTCTAAACAAGTCCAGGGTCTTTCATCCCTGTTCAACACTACTATGTCTGGGACATGTTGCTTCTTTTTGAGACTGCCCACTCCATCCTCACAGTTCTGACTGTGAGGAAAGTTCTCTCTCAGAGTGAGTACAAATCTGTCTCTCTGTAATTTCCACCCACTAGTTCTAATTCTATCCCTTGGGACCACACAGAAAAAAAAACTTAATCTTTCTTCCATTTTCCATATGTCAGCCCTTCCTTCAAATATTTGAAGACAGTTATCAAGTTTCTCATGTTTGTTGTGGTAGACTGAAAAATAGTCCCCTAAAGATGTTCATGTCCTGGGCTGGGGATGTGGCTCAAGCGGTAGCGAGCTCGCCTGGCATGTGTGCGGCCCGGGTTCGATCCTCAGCACCACATACCAACAAAGATGTTGTGTCTGCCGAGAACTAAAAAAAATAAATATTAAGAAATTCTCTCTCTCCTCTCTCTCTCTCTCTTAAAAAAAAAAAAGAGATGTTCATGTCCTAATCCCCAGAACCTAGGAGTATATTACCTTATACAGCAAAAAGGACTTTGCAGATGTGATTAAGGATCTTGAAGTGGGGAGACTGCCCCTATTGGCCAATATAGTCACAAGTGTCCTCATAAAAAAAGGTAAGAGGTTATACATCCCCGTTTATACATACTGCCATACTAGTGTCTGTTGTATTCTGCTGCCGTGATCCTGCAATCTGTACACGTGGTAAAAATAAGAATTCATACCCCACTTGAATCAAATGTATGAAATATGATATGTCAAGATCATTGTAATGTTTTGAGCAACCAATAAAAAAAAAGGTAAGAGGGTCAGAGTAAGAGAAGGAGAAGCAACAACATGAGCAGAGGCTAGAGTGGTATGCTTTTAAGATGAGGAAGAGGAGCCAATAGTGGTGGCATACCAGTGACTCAAGGCTGAGGCAGGAGGATCACAAGTTCAAGGCCAGCCTCAGAATTTAGTGAGGCCCTATGCAGCTTAGCAAGACCCTAAGCAACTTAGTGAGACCCTGTCTCAAAAGAAAAATAAAAAGGGCTGGGGATGAAGCTCAGTGGTAAATTGCCCCTGGGTTCAATCCCCAGTACCATAAAAATAAAAATAAAAAAAATTAAGAAAATGGACTCCTCCTTAGAGCGTCTAGAAGGAACACAGACCTACATACCTACTTGGACTTCTTACCTTCATAACTATAAGATAATAAATATGATATTTTATGTCACTATATTTGAATAATTGGTTGCAGCAGCAATAGGAAGTTAATATAATCATTCCCTTTCTAAACTAAGATTTCTTCAACCACTCTTCTTTTTAGTTGTAGGTGGACACAATACTTTTATTTATTTATTTTTATGTGGTGCTGAAGATTGAACCCAGTGCCTCACATGTGCTAGTCAAGTGCTCTACCACTGAGCCCCTCTCCAACCACTGTTAATGATAGTTGAATGTCTTGCTCTTGGGATATTCCCAATCTTTCTTTTGTTGACCATCCCATGCTTTCCCCTTCTTACTAGACCTACATTCTACCCCCAAGTCCAAAACAGTTTCTTAGGCTTCCTCTCCTTAGACTATCTACTTGCCCTTACCAACCACATTCTCAAATGGCTCAATAAATAAATACTAAGTTGAAATGAAACAATTCTGAACAGTTCTGATCTTCTAAAAGATTCAAAGGCCTTATTTTTCCATTCTTCCCAAACCAAGTAATAGTAATAATATGATAACCTTTACACGCCTCAAGTTCCTGCCATATTTATAAGGATTTAAGAGTAGATAATGTCAATTAGATAGATGTAGATGACTTCTCAGTTGAGAGTTGCAGTCATATAACTCCTTGATTAATGAAAACATTGTAGAAAAAGAAGATAAAAGCTACCTATATTTTGTATATGATTTAAGTTTAAAAAAAATGGTCTTCCTAAACTCTACACTTATTTTTAGTTATCATGTGATTTTTAAAAAACTTTTTACAAAAAATCACTTGAATGGTTATTTGATATCTTTATCTGCAAACATTAATTTCTCCCAGTGAAATAATGATGCAGCAAAAAAAGATTGACAAATACACTGTAATATACATTGTTCCTATAGTATAATTCACTTTAAAACCTTGGAATCCTTTCTTCAAGACCTCTGGTCATGGATGCTAAAATTTAACACAATGATCATTATACTTCAGGATTCTACTAGATATAAAATGACTCACTGTATTACTCTCTCATTAAGCTTCTTTGCATAAATGCAGGCAGGTGTCTACATATTCTAATCAAATACATCTCTACTGAAGATTAGCAAACACAAGCCCTACATTAAAGACAGCAGAAAATGCAAAGTGTATATAAGACAGGGTCATATGAATAAATATAGGGGGAAAAGGAATAATACAAGGCAATATAAGGAACAAGTAGCAGAGGCGGTTAAGTCTCCTGAACAAGGTCAAAAAAGAGTGCTCTGAGGAGCAGAATGGTCAAAGAGACTGAGAATGGAACTTGACTTAGGTAAGACACAAAAAGAAATGGCAAAGAAAAGCACACCAGGTTAGCAGAATAACATGAGAAAAGGCAGGAAGGCAAAGGACATGTTCAGAGAAAAATAAGCAACCAAATTAGACACTGTAGAGAACTTTTAAGTAGAAAGTAGAAACAGATGACAGGAAAAGGGTTGCAGACAAATTATAGAGCTTAAATGTAATGCACTATGATAAGTGATGTGTTGTCAGACTCAAACTTTTAAAATATACTATAAAGTTCTTAAATGCGAGACAAATAATTTTATATTTTCTCTAGTAAACAATAAATAACCATTGTGCTTTCTGGATAAAAGAACAATTTAGGTAACCGAATCAGCAGTACTATATAAGATAAAAGGGAAGACTAAACATTGAAACCAAGGAACTTCATGTTTGAGATGGGAAAAGCCCAAACAAGGCAATGGATATGAAAATGAGGATAGGAATATATATATAAAAGCATTACAAAGCAAGAACTGGCAAAGCTTGGTAATTGGTTTTTCTTTTTTCTTTCCTTTTTTTTTTTTTTGAGGAGAGAGGATTAGAGTCTGATATTATTTGGAAGTATTTAAGACTAGGTAATAAGAAAAATATATTCAGAAAATATTTATTAAGTACCTATTAAGCCACTAACTGGGTTAGGTGGTAAAGATAAAATAATGATCACGGCAATGAACTATCTCAATGAGGCTGAAAAGATTAAAAGCAAAAAAAAAAGGAACTGTAAGTTATAACACTGTGATAAAATCTGTGGATAGGGAAAGTAAAGTGCCCAGGCAGAGTAGCAACATTGAGATAATGAAAAGAAACTGAAGGAAATCAATGAGGAAGGGGTCGGGGAGCAAGAAATAGAAAAGTAAAAGCAGGCATATACATTAAGTCTCTTTTTTAAATTACTCAGGTAAATAAAAAGGATTCAAGTTAAGCCAGTAGTAATGAACAAATGTAATCCACAATTTAAGACCTGTGTAGTCTAAAAAAATCAACTTCTATAATTATTTGAGTGTTTGAAACTCCAACTCTTTACTTTGATGAAATATATTGCAAGATGAAATTGAATTCTAAAAAGATCATCCATCTACAAAAGGGCACCAAGATGGTTGGGGTTGTGGTAGAATGTTCACCTAGCACAGGTAAGGCACTGGGTTCGATCCTGAGCACCACATAAAAATAAATAAATTAAAATAAAGGCATTGAGTCCACCTACAACTAAAAAAATTTTTTTTAAAAGGTCATCAAGAAATTTTATGGATGATGAAAATAGTCTGTTTCAATGGTGATATAAATACATGACTAAATACATTCATCAAAACCAACAGAATTATACACCTGCAATGAATTTGACCATGTGTAAATTATGCCTCAATAAATCTGACATTAAAATAAAAGGGTTGCCCATGACTTTCTAATTGCTAAATTCAATGGCAATCAGATGTTTCAACATTTACTGTTATATTAACAAATCAATGCCAATATCACTTCTACTATTTATAAACACTTTCCTAGAAATATGTACTTTCTTAATAAAAATGTAATTTCATAATTTTTATTTTAATGCAACTCTTAAGTATTTTATCCTAAATTCTAGAAATAAGTCTTCATGCTCAAAGGTTCTAACCTAAAGTTCAAAATCATATCCTATCATCATTTTAACTCAATCTTTAAAAAATTTAGATCACAGAACTCCTTAAACCAACACTCTTTCATAATCTCCTATCTGTCATCCCCTGCATTTTAAGATTTGTTACCTTTAATACCTGATATATCTTCCTCCCCACAGGTACCCAGTCTACCTATCCTGGGAAATCTGACTCTTCCTCTCTATGTTAATCTCCACCCCCTCTAATCTGTCCTACATGTCAGTGCCAGACTAATCGTTTATCTTCTGTTAATCTTCTGTTATTAATTATATACACCCCTTCTCAAAAACATTTGCCTATTCTCACTGCCTTTCAGATAAAATTCAAACTTTTATGACTAGCTTTCAAATACCCCATAATCTGACTTACTTTATGTAGATAAATAAAATGGACTGGTTTTAAAACTATAAAAAGGGAAAATACTGCAAGAAGGAGAAAAGGTAAGGAGATAAAATACCAAAAGCTTTAAAGCTTAAAAATAAGTACAAGGTCTATTTTTGGAGTATGGAATAGAGCAATTTCATTGATACAGAAGGGAATAACTGGAGGTGAGACTAGAAAAGTAGACTGAATCCACTAAGACTTTCATGCTAAACCGAGGATTTTAGTAAGCAACAGAAAAAAAAAATCATCATAAATTTCCTATTGAGAGGATGACACAACAAAAATGGTGCTAATGAGAATTATTCTGCCCTAGAGTACTGTATGCAGTGGTGGTAGAACAAAACAGAAAATCAAGGCAAAGAAAGATCATAGCCATTATAAATAATGTAGGCATGCAGTGATGTTATCCTCAGTTACTGCTGATGTATGCATACAAGCCTCCCAAAATAACCAATCAGACAGTCTTAGGTATCCCATCAGGTGTGGGTGGTTGGGGGTAGGAACAGAGGATGGTTATAAAATTCGTCCACAAATATCTGTTAATTTTAATCAATCTGAAAGCAATGGCATGGATAATTCAAAACTATCCAAAATTCCTTTAAATTTGAATGATAATTATCAGACTGTATAAATTATAATTGCTTACTTCAGCTACTGGCATTACTTATGTTACTAAAAAGACCACTGGTGGAACGTGTAGAAGAAAGCTACCAAAAACATTATAAAGAATTAAATAAAGAGATTAAAAACTGCTCAAGTTTGAAAATGCAAAAATTGGCCTCAGATTTTTACTTTTTGTTCTAGTAACACATTTACACAAATATTATGAAATTCCAGATAATAACAATATCATCATGTAAGAACTGGAAGTATGAAACGCTAAAATATTAATTATTAGAATCTAGCAATGTCTTACATAAAAGCATCATTTATTTAAACCAGCTTTAGTAAGATATGCTAACTTGAACTGACATAAACTAATTCATTCTGTTTTATTACTATTACTAAATGGTAAATACAGCTATAGTTTCACTAAGTTGCTTAGGGACTCACTAAGTTGCTGAGGCTGGCTTTGAACTTACAATCCTCCTGCCTCAGTCTCCTGAGTCGATGGAATTATAGGCACGCCCTACTGCACCTGGCTGTCCTGATTCTTTACACTTTTATGGAACACTAAAATACAGAATTGTGGCAGGGCTGGGATTCAAATGCAAGACCAATAACCAAAATCTAGGCTTTAGATCTCCTTGTAAAATTCGAAGTTATCCAACCTCCCAAAGGAATTGTCATTCAAGAAAAATGAAGCTTAGATTTCTATCTTGCAAAGAATGTCAAAATACAGGACATTCCTCAATTAATTTATGTTGAATAACAATATACAGTACTATCACAGAAAGGAATCTGGTAAGAAGACAAGGCTACCCAGGAGAAAAGTAACCCTCAAACAAGAAAGTGGAGCCTGATGAAATGTTGTGATAAGACAGTGGGCTAGGAACCATACATGCCCTCCTTGTACTTCCTCAGAATCAGTAATATCAAGCAGAATAGATTTAATGGAGTTCCTCCAACATTACTTGAAATTCTGTTCTTTGAATCACATGGAGGTTAAGAGAAAAATATCCCTGTGTAGGTTTAGCAGTGATTATTTCTCAAATCAGTTTAGTATAAAATACATTAATCGGGTAATTTTCTTGATGTCTACCTATTATATAGTAGAAAAATGCCAAGTGGAGAGGACTACAGACCAGGAAGAAGGCATAAGACTTAGGCAGTCAGGAAACAGTGTGCAGACAGAAAAATAATATCAATAAGTAAAAATGAAAAAGGAATAGGAGAGAAAAAAATTGGGAGGTACCAAAGGCTAATTTCACTTTACAATCTTCCTTAACTCTAGCATTAAACCCTCTCTCTCCTACCATCCGTGATGTTGTCATTTTAAGACTTATCCCAGACATCAAACTTGATTCTGACCAAACTAGTACTGATTCCAAACAAACTAGCCAGCCTCCCTGAATTAAGTGTAAAGATTTTAGGAATATTTTATGGAGTAATTCAGATGTCAAAAAATAAAAACACATGAAAATGTTATATTTTATACAACCCACACATATTCTGTTTATGTGATTTTAATTAATTAATTAATTAATTAATCAATGATAAATAAACAATGTCACATCTTTCTTCCTTACTGGACTTTGTTCTTGAAGTTTTAGATTAAACAAAACAAAATTAAAATACTACAATTAACTTTGCTTTAATTCACCTGGATAAAGTCATTTTGTATTTGTGGTTATTTTTTTAAAAAGAAGTTTTAAAAAGCCAACTCCTGGTTAAAACACACATGGCAGATAAGTTCAAACGGGCATCCATTTTAATCTCCTCCATCTCTATACTTTTATAATTCTTACTAACAATGAACTTCATTCTAATAATTTCTATTTTTCCCTATCAAATTGGGAGCACAAGCTGAAGGGGAAAAAATGGTATTTGTGCATTCTTTTTTGAGCCTTTCTACTAATGTGAAGCGCTTCTTCAAAGGTATAGTGCTGCTTTCTAGTTTACAAAGTGTTTATTGGTTAATGTAAGTTTGGTAAGTTTTTTTCGGCATTGGTAATAGACCAATTCTATCACCAGAGCCTTCTGGATAGAGTCTAAATTACTAGGCTAAATAGCTGCAAAATTAATAACACTTAATGGCAAACTATAAAACTAAGTATCATGGAATTGTAAGCTACAGAAATGAAAATTTGAATAGGTTAATCCCAGAAATATCTCGGAAGTAAATTTTGGACTGGACTTGAAGAAGTAAACAAACACTTTGGCTGTAACAAAGCATCCATACTGGGTACTAATGAGGCATGAATTTGGGAAGGTAAAACTTGAGATAGTTGTTAGTTGTTGCAAGTTAGAACACAGAATAACCACAGCAAGGAGAGAACACAATGCTCTGTTGGATCAATTGTCTTAAAATCTAAATTTTCAGAAGCCAATATAAATGTTTATCTTACAAGAAAGCATAAAATAACATCAACTAAAGATAGTTTGAGTTTTAAAGACAAACATTTCTATTTTTGTTCCCATTTAAATTGGTATTACTTCTAGGTTTGATACTGACAACTGATAACCTAGTTAGTTAAGTCTATCAGATAGAAACTAAAATAGCAAACTTTCACTCCTTAGAAAATCAGTTTCTAACCCAAAGCAAATGAAAAACCTGTTTGCCCTTCATACTACTATCCAGTAGTATGGAGAGTAGTATTGGATAGGATATTGATTCAGTTATGCAGCCTATATTATATGCATATAATTTTACCACTTATGTTGAAGTTTAGCCTAAATTAAATAAGCTTCTCTACCCTTTTGAAGTTCAGCTCTTATTATATTTTTAAACAAATACATAGCAAAAGATGAAATTTTAGAAAATTGAAACAAGCCAAAAACTGAATTCCTTAAGAGTATGGAACTTAACCCATTCCCTTTTGTATCTCTGGACCTGGCATGGGGTTTAGCGCATAGTAGGTATGCTAGAAACACTTGCTACTTAAATGCAAAGGCATTGTCAAATAACGTTAATGCTTGGAAGAATTCTAAGCTACTTTCCCAGACCAAATTCTGCAACATTATAAAGTCCTAAGTGCCACACTAACTTTGTAATCCAATCAGACACATCAGAAGTATCATATTCTCTGCATTTCTGATTTTAAAGTTGACACCAAGAGATTTTAGCCACAAATGAGTTGGTAGCAAAACTTGTTCAGTTTCCAAAATTCAATTTATTCCTAATTATAAAATATAATCAAATTAGAGTCCCACACTAATGATAACCTGTATGCAGATCCAAGATCTACCAATAACTACTAGCTTCATAATCTTGAGCATATTTTGCCCCAATCCTTGGTTTTCTCATCTGTAAGATGAGAAAAAAAAATAGGCATTTAAAAGCCTTCCTTGGGAAAATGCCACTTACTTTGAAATACATAAAAAATAAGATAGACTATTGGACAAATAGTCTATTCACTGCCACTACTATTAATAAGAGCACAAGCCATCAGTAATTTTCACCTAATTTAAAAGGTCTCCCTTCTTCCACTCTTGCCCACTTCCAAGTCACAGTGACTTTTCTTTTGCAATATGTAGGGGAGGTACTGGGGATTGAACTCTGGGGCACTCAACCACTGAGCCACATCTCTAGCTCTATTTTGTATTTTATTCAGACACAGGGTCTCACCAAGTTGCTTAGATCCTTCTGCCTCAGTCTCTCGAGCCACTGAGATTACAGGCATGTGCCTCCATGCCCCACCCAAATCACAGTGACTCTTTGAAATGTGTAACAATCTTCTTCAACTTTATATTTCCAGTGGCATTAAAAATAAATAAATCCAAACCCCTTACTGTGGTTTACAGACCCCCCACTGATCCATCTACTGCTTCAATTTCATACAAACTTTCTTGTCCTCAATTACTAGGTGCCAGCTGCACTGATCTTTCTGTTCCTAGGTTTTTACACTGAGACCTTACCATTTCACAATGCCCTCTGCCTAGTAAATTTCACGTGGCAGACTCCTTCCTTCCAGTCATTCAACACATAGATTACATGTCCCCTCCTGGGGAGGCCCTCTGAGAACACTCAATCTAAACAAATTTCAGGTGAAAGTGTTGATGAAATTCTCTTTCACGTTGTAACATTTTAACAACGGGTTAATCTGCCACAATTAGGCAATTTTTCACTCTTCCATTAAGTTAGAAATTATCATAAACCAGGCATGGAAGCATGCAGCCTATAATCCCAGCAACACAATAGGCTGAGATAAGAGGATCACAAGTTGGAGACCAGCTTGGGCAGTTTAGCAAGACCCTGTATCAAAATAAAAAATAAATAAATAAAAGTGGCTGGGGATGTGATTCAGTGGTAGGATACCCCTGGGTTCAATGCCTAGTAACAAAAGAAAGAAAGAAATTACCCTGAGAGATTATCTATTGGCTTTTCAAAGAACCATTTCCAATTACTTGTTTTAAGATGACTTTTTTTAAAAAAGGGGTTTGATTTACTAAATATTGTATAGTTGGAATCTCTAAAACATGGGTACCAAATAAAAAGTAAAACGTTATCTATCAGGTTTCTGGAATATTTTCATATTCAGAAATAGGAAAAACACATACATTCATATTCTGAGGTAAAGAGCACCTCTTGAATAGCTAAACCTGGACAAACTAATAGAAAAGAGAAGAATACCACCTATGTTTACAACTGACACCAGAGATTGGACGATTCACAATGGAGAAGTTGAGGAGCACTGTAACTGGCTGGAAAGATGGAAACAAAGCCAGCCCCCCACTTCCCCACCCAGCCTTAGGAAAGCTGAGAAGCCTGGGAGAAACGATCATTGTAAAGAGAAAACAAAACTGGAGAGATGAACAGAGAGAGCTGCTGATCAAAGGCAGCAGAGATTGAGGCTTTGAGCTACAGACGGTCAGATCTATATTCTGCACCTTAGGAGTTCCTGAAGGCACAGACAGGAGCTGCAATAGTAAAGAGACAAAGATAACCCATGCCCCAACACTCTCTACCTGATGACTGAGCATTTAAACAGTAAAAAAAAAACAAAAAAAGCTATTCTATGTACAAGTAATTATAATAGTCTATACTATATTAATGGATGAAATTATCATGGAATAAAAAAGTATTTATAAGAGACATTTCTTAATAGACACTTCAATCTTATTCTAGTTAAGTGTTGAGGAAAGGGATATGAACCATATACATACAAGCTACAAATGCCTCCCTGGAAATTCTCTCAGCAGAATCATACTTTGGCCTCACTTCTTTACCTATATCCCTACCCCAGAAAATATGAACCCAAACTTGTAACATACTACTTCCTCTTCATGAGAGGAAGGCACATAAGGATAAATGAACAAACAAAATTCTAGAACATTCAAGTTAGTAACATAGTAATTCACAATTTCATACAATTATAAGAACAGAAAGTAAATAGGCTGAATTTCTTGGAGACCAGAGCTACAGGATAATTCTATGGTGATTCTGAACTTTGGGAAAAGGAGTATGTGGCCCTTCCCTCCTGAGCTCTGCTATTAACACCACTGAACTCCACATCAAGCATCGACTTTTTCTGCTTACACATAAGTTTCATGTCTCCTTATTTTTGTTTGTACACAATTGATCATGGTCTCCTCCAACCTTGGCTCTTCCCTCCCTACCCCCACAATCAGTGATGTGTTTTGGTAAATGTTAATGACTCCCATATTCAACTGTCACAACAGTGAAAACAGAGCTAGGAAGGTTACGTGCAACAGCAGACCATTATACAGTATTTCTATCCAGCAGATGCAATAAACACAAAGGAACTCTAAAGCACAGACAATAATAAAATAATTAGGAATCAACTAATTTTTAGTATTCGTTACCTTTGGTTTTCATGTAATTATAATTTTATGACACTTAACTCTTAATAATGGCTGTTTGACAATTGACTTGCAAAATTTCTGGGGAAAATTTTTTTTTTCTAAAAAAGAAAAACCTGGCTAGGGATGTGGCTCAGTGGTAAAGCACATGCTAAGTTAGCATAGGTAAGGTCCTGGATTCAATCCCCAGTACCACACAAAAAATAAAATAAAATAAAAATCATTTAATCTGTTCAATTTTATCCAGAATAGCTGATTAGGTATATGGGGGTAAGTAACATTATTAACATTGACAAATCATAACTGTATATATTCTGGGGTATAATGTGATGCTTTGATATATGTAAACAATGTTGAATGATTAAATCAAGCTCATTAACATATCCATCACCTTGCTTTCTGTTATTGTGTTGGTGTGTCCCCCCCAAAAGCTGTTAATATAGGAATGTTCAGAGGTAAAGTGATTAGATGAGAACTGTAATCTAACCAGTACTAGTTTGAATGGACTGACTGGGTGGTAACTATAGGCAGGTGGGGTGCAGCTAGAGGAGATGGGTCACTGAGGATGGAAGGGTGCATCTTCCCTGTGGCCACTCTCTGCTTCCTGACCCCACCATGAGCTGAGCAGCTTTCCTCTGCTGGGCCTGTCCCCTATAATGTGCTGCCTCACCTTGGGCCCAGATCATTAGAGTCAGCCATCTATGGACTGAGTCCTCTGAAACCATGAGCCCCAAGTAAACTTTTCCTCCTCCAGGTTGTTCTCATTGGGTATTCTGGTCAGCAATTAAAAACTGACTAAAACACTTCCCTATCAATATTATGCTGAAAAATTTGAAATTTTCTCTGTCATTCTGAAATATACATTATGTCAGGAAAGCTTAGACAGGTCCCTGCTCATCTTTTTAAGCCACAGAAATCAAAGGTTGTTGACCAGTTGAATTAGTTGCTTTGGTCAAGGTATCCTCCCTCCCCTGGATACCTGTGGGCCTGCAGGGGAGGTTGAGAACAAATGACATAAAACATAGATGGCTCAGCAGCCAATATGGTAGAGAGTTCTAATACAAGTTAACCTAGTACAAAGGTCACTACAGAAGTTAAAAATTCACTAGTTGAAATTATCATTTCAACTACAGGCCATTTCAAAAGGGAAAACTCCCAGAAATGACATTAAGTTATCAAGAATAAGCTGTGATTAAAATATTATGTCTAAGAAGATAAGTGTGTGGAAAAGTATCAGCTGGTACACAGCACCCACTTTCTTATGGTATGCCTTCCTGAAATGCATTAGTTTTTCCAGACTCCTTTACAGCTAGTATGATGGTCCATATTCGATTCAACTATTAGGATGCCGGACCCACGTTTCAGAAGGCAGAAGTGAAGCACAACCCCACTGGCCTAGAGCTTTTAGCCATTTTCACCTTGTAAACAAGGTCATAGACATGGCAGCATCTCAAATCCAGCTTTCAACTAAGACAAAAAGGAGAAAATTTCCAGTTAGGGATGGGAGCTTCAGCTAAAAGGTTTAACAGTGATAAACCAACGTGGACTATACTCTTTAGTAGAGTTATTAAATTTTTAGGAATTTTACAAGTCAGCTGTTAAACACGGCTTTCACTAAGAATTAAGTTGCATAAACTTGCATAAATTACATTTAAAACAAAGGACAAATACTCAAAAATAATCATTTCCTAATTATTTTATGACCAATGGCAGAGGCAGCAGTAGCCAAATTCAACATTCCTGAATTCACTAGTTCATGGGCATCAAGGAGAAATCCTCACAGCGTGTTGGATACTATGTTTCACTTCAAGCAGTTAAGACAACAGCAGCAGTGGCTGTTGTGTTCCCCTTGACCACAGCTACAGTGGTATTTTCTTGCCCTCTTTCACAGGCAACCTCCTAATTGCCACTTTCCTGACTATGGCAGAGGTGGAAGTTCCCATGGTGGGTTGTTCCAAGATATCCTGGAAGTCATTCTTGGCCTGATAGTCCTTTCAAAGATTCCCTACACAACTAATTCCACACATTGCATCTCTCTGTTTCCCACACTGAACCCTGACTGACACTGCAAAAGAGTATGTGACAAATTGATTGTAGAAATATTTTAGTTAAGTCTACACTCATGCTGTTCTTTCACATACGAAGAGCCCAAGGAAGCCTCTAACATTCCCATTAGTCCTATCTAATGAATAAAGACTCCCAGAAAGGCAACCTCAATACCCTACCTTCAGCTTTGCCTCACACCAGTGAGCACTCAGGCCTCTAGAGGGCCTGAGACATCTACCCAACCTGCATCAGCAGGAACACAGACCCTCGTTTCAGGTACATCAACCCTCATTACAGCCAAACAAGTTTGAGGATGCTGAGCCCAAAGTGAACCTTACAATTCATCTACTACATCCCTGAGCATCCCTGAGCCCCAAAGTTTATGTTTTCCCATTGCATTCCCTTTTTAGTAACTGTGGGGGTATCGGAGGATGAAAGCACAGCTGACTGTAATTCAGATCCACAGAGAGGGACAAGAAACAGCATTAAAGTCTACCCCACAGCAGCAACTAGTCAGAAAGATTGTACTGAAAGCATTCTGAAAAATCTCTTCAATAGAAAAACTATTTTCTCAAATAACCAACAAGAAGAAATTCTTAAATATTCAGCTGTTACACCAGCTAACAATTTTATAACTGCTTAAATCTTAACCATTATGTAAGGCTAAATATACCTTGAAAATCTGTGGCACATAACAATTAAAATTCTTTTCTTGTGTTCCAACTTCTAAGTTACCACTGCCTCTAACCACATGCATGCATGCTGATGGCCTAACAAACTGAGTCTAGCACATTACTCTTAATTCCAAAAGAATGCAGATTTCATAAAGAAACAGGTTTCCCCATCACCACCAATTGTTTATATAACTTCTTACACCAGAAACTAAAATAATGAAAGGAACCAGACAATCTGGGCTCTAGTTCATGCTCTGCCGGTTTCATATTAGCCTCCTGCACTGCTATGCCTCAACTTCTTTATTTGAAGACTAAGGGTTCTGAATGGATTGGTATGGTTCCTTCCAGGGAGTTACTGACTTTAAGCCCGAATAGAAAACAGCACAAACACTTAAATAATAAGAGGTGGCAACAGTCTACAACCTGCTTTAACTGTCTCTTCAAAGGATCTGTTTTAGTGTATAGTATTTGAAGCCTGCAAAAGAAGAGGTCTGCTAGACTACAATGAGTTATTCTTATGAATTCACTAAATTTTACTTAGCAACATATACGTGAAGAGTCTGCATACTTACAAAACACCACTAATTTCAAAATACATTCTTTCCTGTATACACCAGAACATTTTCTAGGCTACCTATCTCAAGATAAATGTGCTAACAAACACCTACCTGGTAAGTGAATTATACAGCAACAGGATAGGCAACATGAGAACAGGTATTATTTCCAGTATCAAGTACACAATTTTCCCAAGTATATTTATCCTAAAAATATCTAGACTTTTACACTCAACTACTGAAACTATTCTCTTACAAATGAAGAAAGAATTAAGACTTTCCATTTGATTAATAATCCTTTAACTATTTCATCATGCAGTTTAGCTATGCAGATTAAACCACATCATCACGAACTTTGTTTAGAAACAGAACCAAGCAATGAAGATTTTATTTTAAGCACTTGCCCAATGTTTTACTGCATTTAACACCCACTCAAACAATTCAAAATTGTAGGGTTTTTCCTTTTACTAGAGAAAGGAAGACTGATTTTTTTTTTAAGATATCATGGACAAATATTCTATAAAAAATGAAAAAGAAAGCCTTAATGTTGCTTCTGTTCATATAACTCCCTGTGTAAACTATGACATGTTAGTGCTGAACCTCAGTTTCCTCATATATAAAAGGAGATAACACCTGACTAATTGCTTTACAGAAAGATGTAAATGCCAACATACACATCCTTCTAAACCAAAGACTGGACAATACCTTGACACATGATTGTTATTCAGTAAATGACAGCTAGTGTATCCTGACAAGTCCCCAAGTCAGAATATTCCTTAGACTATTCCTTAGACTTAGAGCAAGATGGTCAGACTTGGGGTTGCCAACAAAGAGAGGGTAAATTATTATTTCACCCATCAACATTAGTATGACAGCTCTAAATAGCAAATCTAACTCTATTTAAAGAAAATCAAATGTGTATTCTATCCTAAATCCAAATTACTTAAGTTGGTAAATAGTATCCTTAACTAAAAAGAATAACATTTTGACAAAGTGTTCTGGCAAAAGCTACTGAGATGGATTAAGATACAGTTCTGTGAACAGAGGTATGGAAGACTACATTATTTTAACAATTTCATAGCTTGCTTAATCAATATGGGGAATATTGGATACCTCTAGTTATTACAGGCATTTGCAGTAGAAGCAGTAATTTTCCAAATATGGTCAAGACATCCCAAGAAGGCATCAACGAACTTAAAAAACTCAAAGTCTCTGTTATAATTCTTACTGGCAAATCATACCCAATTCTACTGATGACCATTTTTATGTACAATAACTGTATAAGTGTATTTACCAATAACCTACCAACATTTAATATTCACTATTGGACAACAGCTGGCAAAACTCCTAGTGTGAATGTTATACATAAACTAAAGGTTGATATTAAAAGCATTGTTTTGAAAGTACCAAAGCTAAAGACATTAATACAATAGTTAGAATAAGAAACTAACATAAAATGATATTCGGAGCATCAACCCCTCTTCTTAACTCTCCATCCCTACTCCAAGTACCTCTGTTCCCCCAGAAAAGACAGAAAAAAAACAAAAGGAGTCAGAGTTTTTCCTGCAATGTCAGCCAAATAATTATTTTGGTGATTCAACAGGTTCCATATTACACCACGCCTAAGTAACGTGTCCAAGTTTAGGAGTCAGTGAGGTAGTTCCTTTAGGCATAACTTCTATGAGATCATAGTTAAAAGGTATCATTAGAAATAATACAATAATGATGTTGTCTCAATTTATATTTAAAAAGAGTATTGTTTAAAAGCAAAACACACTAGGAAGCAATTAGTTTAGAATTTCATTTTCAAAATGGTAGAATAATATTATTTTAAAAACTTCATTGCTAAAGTAGACTAATAATCATTTTCTCAATGCCAAGGTAATGAAATGATCCTCCAAAGTATTCCATCTACCTAAGAGCAAGCAGCATTGATGCAGACAATCTCCATTACTGTTTAAAAAAAAGAAAAAAGAAAGGTTACAGGGAGTTCTTCTGTGTACCTCAAGGTATCAACATCTCAAATACTGTTGTAGGGTCTAGGGGTTTCTGGAGATTGAACCTAGTGACACTTTACCACTTTTCCCCAGTCCTTTTTATTTTTGTATTTTGAGGCAAGATCTTGCTAAGTTGCTTAGGGCCAAAGTTGCTGAGGCTGGCCTTAAACTTGCAGTCCTGCTGCCTCAGTTTCCCTGGTCAGTTGTTATTACAAGTATGTACTATCACATCAGCTCAACTTTTATATCTTAGTTTTTTTATATATAAAAGCAGTTTTTATATTAAATATACCAAATATTACATTTGAGTAAAATAATTGACAAAACCAATGCCTCACTTTTTGTCTACAAAATATATCTGTTTTTATTTTTTAAATGATAGTTTTACTGGGCATGGTGGAGCATGCCCATAATCCCAGCTGCTTGGGAGGCTGAGGCAGGAGGATCGCAAGTTCAAAGTCAGCCTTGGCAACTTAGTGAAGCCCTAAAACACTCAGTGAGACTCTGTCTCTAAATAAAATACAAAAAAGTGTTGGGGATGTGGTTCAGTGGTCAAGTACCTCTGAGTTCAATCCCTGGTACCAAAAAAAAAAAAAGAGCTAGTGATGTGGCTCAGTGGTTAAGTGCTCCTGGGTTCAATCCCCCGGTACCAAAATAATAATAATAATAATAATAGTTTTATGACTACCATGTACTACTATTGGCTTCAAAGTAGGAGAAATTAAATGTTTTAAGAGCAGCCATTTTTGGAGTGTTGTCATGTTAGCAACCCATCCTTTGAGGAACTGCCCCTCACTTGTTTCCTGGGGTTCTGCTATAGTTATTAATCACCCTAGGCTATCTACACCCAGCCGCAAGAATGGACATGTCACTCAGGCCTGGCCAATCATGGTATCCCAGTGCATTCTCTCCATAGTAATTGGTACCAGAGGTAACATAAGGTCTATCAAAATCCTGTGTGAAATCTGTTTTGGACATTAGAAAAAGGATGAGATGCTTTAACAGTTCAATTTGAGAATTCAAAGCTATTTTTCCTGCTACACTAAAAGTCTAGCCAAGAAAGAAGCCAACTCCAGAGACTACAGAGCCATCACTTGAGAACAGGAACTTAGCTGTTTTTGATCTATGCCTGGATTTTCATGTTTAGGTCAATAAATTTCTTCTTGACCTAAATTAACCTTAGTAAATTTGTCTTGCTGTAGAATTCTCACAACAGGCATGTGAATTAGGATTTTTTTTAACTTTCCTGTTGAGGTGTACAGGCGCCTCTTTTCCCGAGAGCCACGGAACCGCGGGTCGGACCCCACAGTCGGGGGCGGGCTGAGCGCTCTCCACCGAGACGCGCCGCTCTCCGGGCGGGAACCCCCCCCCCGCGCCCCACCCCCCCGCGCCCCACCCCCCCGCGCCCCACCCCCCCGCGCCCCACCCCCCCGCGCCCCACCCCCCCGCGCCCCACCCCCCCGCGCCCCACCCCCCCGCGCCCCACCCCCCCGCGCCCCACCCCCCCGCGCCCCACCCCCCCGCGCCCCACCCCCCCGCGCCCCACCCCCCCGCGCCCCACCCCCCCGCGCCCCACCCCCCCGCGCCCCACCCCCCCGCGCCCCACCCCCCCGCGCCCCGCGCTCCACCAGCGCTTCCGTGAGACGACTGACGGCGACTCCGCCTCCCACGGGCGCCGCGACGGTCCCGGGCTCCCGTGAGGAACGAGCCGGGGAGGCCGGCGAGGGTCGCTGCAGTGGCTCCCCGAGGGCAGGAGGGACCCCGACTGACCGCGCAGGACGACGCCAGCGTGCGTGGCCCGAACGCCGCGAGGAGGAGAACCACCCAGCGGCCAGCCACCTGCGGCCCGCGCAGGCTCCCTTAGGAGAGTCGCCGGGGCGGTGCGTCTTCCGAGTCCGACCGCAGCGCCACCCGCACAGCCGGAGCCCTGGACCCGGGCTTCGCGCCCCACCCGGCACGTTTCCTCGCCCACCGCCCGGCTCCCCGGAAGTGCCCCGCGCCGACCTCCGCCCACCACGCGAGCGCCCACCCACTACCGGTGGAGGGGAAACCCCGGCGCCCGCGGGAAAACCTCCTTCGAGACCGGCTGGCGAAAAGCTGGTGTGCACCAGGTGGCGCGTCTGGGCAGTCCTTCTCCTGCAGCCCACTTACCTGTCGGGCCGCACTGCCGTAAGTCCTGCTCCTGCACCCGCGTCCTCACCGCCTCCTGGAAGGCTACTAAGAAGCGCCGCACACGGACCTCCGTCTGGCTGGGAAAGGCTCCGCCCAGTGCGCCGTGCGTGCGCAGCCTTTCCTGTGAGCCGCGGAGGACCCTGGGAGCGCCGCTCAGGGCTGTGGGAGCGCCGCGCAGCCGCCAGGGGGCGCCCGCTGAGGGCGTCTATGGCGAGCTGCTGGGAGTCCACCACAGGTCAGTCCTGGAATTCTTGGCTGGAGCCCTGGGTGGCTACTCTGCTCTCGTGTGTCTTCAGCTGCTCTCCTGGTGGCAGGAGTGTGCATCTAGCAAGGGTGAAGCTCAGCCGGGGAGGGTGAAACTCAGCTGGGCCAAAGCCCAGCACACTGAGCAATGGAGAGAGCTTTCTGGCTTTCCTGTTGCTGGGTCCACGGGAACTGTACCTTAATCCCCCTTCTATGTGCCTGTGGTAGAGGCTTGGTGACCTGGGAGAGCGGCTCTGCCCAGCTGGCAGATGAGCTGCTGACAGCAGTGGTCTCAGGATGTGCAAATCCAACAGCTGTCTGATTGGAAAGGCCAGTTCTGGGGCCCACCTCAGACCATACCCAGTGCTCAAGCCTTTTCTGGAATTAGCAGAAGGGGAGCAGAGTCAAATATGAAGGAAATCAAACCCCACCAATTCTGTTTCCTTTCAACAGCAGCTGGTGGGGAGGACTTCTGTTTCATCCAGGAGCCCATGTGCCCTGGATGTTCAGAGCAAGCAGTGATGGCGGAGCATGGAGCATAGCAGCATGGAATGCAGGCAGACTAGCACCAGGCCACTTCTGCTGTGGGGTCTGAGCGCACTCGGAGCACTGAATAAAGTCTACCCCTTGATGCTCTGATGCTGAGTCAGCACGGGTCAGTTAGTATCTCTGTACTCTGTACTAAAAAGCGTTTGGTGATCACACACCATACAGGGTTCTGGGCTCAGGGCTGGGGTGAGGACATGGATTGGTCCTGAAAGGCCCTTTGAGAGGCCAGTGGGACAGCTGTGAGGTTTGCCAGAAGCTGGCATGGGAAACAGGTCATCAGGATTTTCTGGGAACAGGGTTGTCCCTGTGTCAGTGTGGACAGCATCTGTCACAACCAAGAGGAAACTGTCCTTACGGGTGGGAAGAACTTCCACAAGTCCGAGCCTCTGTTGAGAGTTAATTCCCTCCAGTTCCCTGGGACATCCAGGGAACCACAGGATCTCTTTAAACTTCTCAAATGAGGGTTTCAGGGGAGGAGTGAAGGATCAGGTCATGGGCAGAGCAGGCATCAAGCCATGCTTGACTTGCAGGCTGTGGCCTAGGGCCTCAACCTTCCTGCTTCCCCGCGCTCCCTGAGGGGCTGCCCTGGGGCCTCTCCATGCTTCCCAGAGGATAGCCAGGTCCCATCTTACCCATGGGACAGTCAACCTACCTTGTTATCTACAAAGTGAGGAGGCAGATGAGAGCTGGAGGGGCAGTCCCACAGGGAGACATGAGACCAGGGCTAGGAGACAAAAGACGAGTGTTCTAACCCAGAGCCAGACTGGAACTCCTGGAACTTCAGCTTCCTTCCTGAATCAAGGAGCCAAGCATCTCCTCAGGAGCTTGCAGGAAGGAGTTTGGGGAAGGTCAAATGGGCTCCCAAACATTAGATTTGTAGCACATGCAGTGTGACTCAGGAAGAGACCTGTTAGTACGTGACATGTCAGTGGAAGCAGTTGTAGAGGTGGGATGAGAGTGTGGGGACAGCAGGACAGGATGAAGGCTACAAATATCAGAGTAGACAGGCACTGTTCTTAGGTGTTAAGGATGCTCTCAGTTTGCGCTCAGGCTCTGGGATCACAGGGTGAAACTTCCCATCGCTCTGCAGGCAGGATGGGATGAGAAGTGCCCTGCAGGACACTCGAGGAGCTGAGATGCACACTGCCACAGCACAAAGGGGGGACCTGGAGGCTGGACACGACTTGCTTCCAGGGAACGACAGGGCTAAGTATACACTCACAGTTAAGAAGTCGGGGGAGAACTTATATTTATAAATCTCACTTTGAGATTGTATGCATGTTGAGACCCCAACACTGGAAACTCTCCTGGTCATCAGGCCTGGGACAGAAGACCCACTGTCCCACTCCCAGCCTAGCTATTGTGAGCAGGGGGGAGTTCAAGAACAGTAAGGCTGCTTTTCAGAGAAGTTTGGGAACAACCACTGGCCATCAGCAGCCAAGGCTGATGACTGGCCTAGAATGTAAACTAAGTTTGAGGCCAACAGAGGAGCTGGAAGGAGGCAGGGGGTTGTGTTTGGGAAGGGCATTTTCGTGGCATGCACTGCCTGGAGCTGTGGAGCCCAGGACACAACAATCAGCATGAGAGGAACCTGTGCCCACCATCACCTATGCTGTTCCTGCCCATCAGATACCATCACCAAGCAGCCCCCGGGCCTGCCATAGAGCTAGGTGCTGCAGGCTCAGTGGCTGCCAACATATATGGGCCTGCCCTCCTGGAGCCTAACTAGAGCAGGGTGCTGGGATCCACAGTGGTGTGGATTCAGGGCATCCCTGAACTGCTCTGCCTACTCACCGAGGCCCCCATGTCTCTGGATCACATGCTACTTTTCAGGTAATGTCACTGTCTTGCATTCTGCCATCCAGGACCAGAACACACTGCCTGCCATCTACCAGTCCTTGTGTAGACAACAGGAGAATAACGCAGAGACTAGCACTGTCCCAGAAAACCTGCTGTGTAGCCCGAGCTCTAGAGAAGTAGGCTGTGCCTGTGCTGCACTGTTCTGAGCATCCAAGGAAGGATCCAGGGAGAGGCAACCCCAGTAGGAAAATCAGGGAGTCTGGCTGGGGCACCTCGGTGAATGGCCAACACCTGAAGGGCCTGTTTTTGATGAAGACTTCTTTTTCCAAGAAAATAAAGGGCATTGTGTCTAAAATGAGCTACCTGGGCAAAGCCCCCAGAGAAGCTGTTTATATCTCTGCTGCTTGTTCTGCAGGGAAGGTGAGGAGGGAAAACAGGAGGAAAGAATAAGAAGTACTTATATTGGTTTTAGGATTCCAGGCTTCAGGAGGCTTGCAAAAGAAGTACAGAAAATTGAGTCTCATTAGACGAGGTGCACAATGGACAGCCAATGCAAGAAACTTTTATTAGTTTTCAAAAAAGAACAGGCATCTAGATTCCTGAAATGAAAGCATAAAGTAAAATCAGGGAAAGAGGAACAAGAAAATTGCATTGGTCATGTCAAAATAGAGATAAAGGAAGGCCAGAAATATGGATGATTTAAATTCTGAAATTGATAAATAATATTAACAAAATGGCTAATATCTCTCAATTATCTGACATATACCTGGCACTGTTACTCTACAGATAATGGTAACTTTTCAAAATAATTCCATGAGGTACAAATTACTGTTACTTTTTTGCAGATGATAAAATTGAAGCTCAGAGTAAAGTCACCTTGAAGATCACAAAAGTAGAAATGCAAGTAAAAATCTGTGACCATCAGAGTGCTAAGTTTTTAGACAGCAGAATCTATTCTATGTGGTTCAAACAGGAAGATGTTTAATGTAAGATGTGGTGCAGATCCCAGCATCCTTGGCAGGGATGAGTAGATAGCAGCTGGCCAAATCTGTAGGTCAGCTTCCAGACAAACCCCAGGACTGGACTGACAGGTGAGTAGGAGACTCCTGAACCGAGATCACATTTCTTTGTGAGAAGAACTCTGCCTCACTGCTGTACACAGAAAGTACACTCGATCTGTCACCAGCTCCACCAGACTTATCTCCCAGTTTACTTCTGAAACAGTCTTAGGAGGTATCTCCAAAGAATAGAACCAAGGTAGGCACAAGGGGAGGCAAGGGAGCAGCCTCTGGTATAAGATTAAAGGAAGCTCCACTCTCAGGGCCATGTCCTTGCAAGGTCAGCACAAGACCAAGTACCTCCTTAAATGTTGTGCCCAGAATACCTTATGCAACCAGCGTTTCCTTACACATCGTGAGTCTTCCACTGATACTCTTCCTAGGCAAGAGAGATGACCTGACAGATGGGAAAGTTAATAGCTTTTATGTCTTGAGGAACCCTAAGTTTATGGAAACACTAGGACCAGTTTGTCATGGAGCATCAGGAAAATTCACCCAAGTCACAGACTAAAAACACAGAGGTATGTCTGGTTCCATCTTTACCCAATATTGATATATGTTAACTTTGATAATTCACTATTTTGTTTTCCATTTCCAGGAAAAAAAAGCTTGGGAGACAGTGACATTTCATAGGCACTACTGAAATCAGTAACCAATAAGTACTTGTAACTGCTTAGGAAACAAAAGTGTAACAAATACATTCTTCTAATAACTTTCAAAGGAAACGTTTTTCCTTAAATTACAACTTCTGCTAGAACATCTGCAATTTCCACAAAACATATTCCACTTTAAATATTCTTGATTTATTTGTCTCCCTAGCACTCTCTGAGAAATTCCAATCCCACATGCAAAGATTTCTATCTGATGTGTGGCCCTCTTGCCCTCTTCCTTGTAAAACACTGTCTGCTCTCAATCAATATCCTTTTGTACCAGCCAAGATATTGACTGCAGAATAGAGAATGGTATTCACAGCTACACTGTGACAAAAAGAAATGCTAGAGAGATCATTAGTCTTAAATAAAACACTTAAATAGTTACTTTTAATCGCAGGAAGTCTGCAAGTCTGGTGCTGCTAGAAGTCAAAATCAGATTTTAGAACTTGATGCTACAGAAAATTAAGAATTCCAGCTTAAGTTCCTCTTAGTTATTTAGGAAAGATATAGATGGCATTAGTCCCCAACAATGCTAGTTTGAAGGTCTCCCCACAGTTTCTCATTTTGATGTCCACAGTTTACTCGTCCATTTCTGCAGTTTGCAGTGATTCAAAGCCTGCTACATGCATTTTACCTAAAGGAGTTGGCATTTCATACCCTGATGCTCAATCTTAGTGAGGGAGCCTTTCAATATGCAGGTGTTGTCAAATATTGATCTAAAATCTTGCCTCTCTTATTCCCACTTAGCCTGAACCCAAACAAAATTAAGACAATGGATCTTTTCTCAAGAAATTTTACTTAGGAAATGTAGTATAAGAATATGTGGGAGAATAATATCTCATTGTTGCTAGTGGCTGATAACTGAAGAATAAAAGTAAGATCCTACATTTATATAGATAAATAAATATATATGTATGTATGTGTATATAGATAGATAGATAGATAGATAGATAGATAGATAGATAGATAGGAGAAGCAAATAATAGCTAGTGTTTTCCCACAATATCTTTCAAATTATTAAAAGTAGCAAATTTATCCCAAATATGATAAATGATAAAGAAGAAAAAAGTCTCCCTAAAAATATCCATATCCAAGTCCCCAACATCTGAAAAGGTGTCACCATCCATGGCTTGAAGGACTTTGCACATGTGATTAAAATAAGGGTTCTGATGTGGTGAGAACATTTTCAGTCATATCAGCAGGTCCGATATAATCAAAACTATCCTCATAAGAGGGAGGCAGAAGGGTACAAGTCAGAGAAGGAGAGGTGACAAAGGAAGCAGAAGACAGAGAAATTTGCAGATGCCATGCTGCTGACCCTAAAGACCAGGAGCTTATAGCCGGGAGTTGCCTCAAATGCTGGGTAAGGAAGGAAATATGCTTCCACAGAACCCCCAGAAGGAATGACACCTTGATTTTAGGACTTCAGATCTCCAGAAATGTAAGGTAATAAACCTATGTGGTTTTAAGCCATCGAGTTTGTAGTAATTTGTTACAGCACAGTTAGGAAATGAATGCATTCACTTGACTACTTCTACAATTTTGACATTTTGAAAATATTAATGGAAATCCAATTAAGCATGGTAAAATTCAGATTAGATTAGCATATGTAGATTTGAGTTATACAGGCCTGAAAATTATTTTCGTAAAGGGCATCTCAAACTGGTAGAGTATATTAGTAGAAATTTCTGTGTCTCAATAATATAGAATAATAAAAAAATGAAAATAAAAAGTAATAAGGAAATTATTAAACAACTTTTTGAAACTTAACAGTAATAAGACATTTGCAGTGTGGTGAATATATAAAAAAAGTAGTAAACAAATATTTAGTACTCATCAAAATCAAGAGCTTTACCAGTATTCCTGGAAAACTAAATGTTAAAAGTGACATGTTAAAAAAACTCTTTGGTTTCTATAGATTCAATGCAAATTCTATCAGAATGCTAATAATGTTTTTATAGAAATATAGAAAAACAACCTAAAATTCTAAAATTCAGATGGATTTTGAATGGTCCTCAAATAGCCAAAACTATTCTTAAAAAGAATAAAGTTGGTGATCCCAGCAGCTCTGGAGACTGAGGCAGGAGGATCACAAGTTCAAAGCCAGCGTCAGTAAAAACGAGGCACTATGCAACTCAATGAGACCCTGTCTCTGAATAAAATACCAAAAAAGGGCTGGGTATGTGGCTCAGTGGTCAAGTGCCCCCAAGTTCAATATCTGGTATCCCCCTCCCCTGAAAAAGAAGATAACAAATCCTGGTGAGGATATGGAGAAATTAGAACCCTTATTCACTTTTGGTAGGAATATAATATTGTATAGTTCTATGCAAAACTCTATGGTGTTTTCCCAAAAAATTAAAAATAAAATTAACATAAAATTCAATAATTCCACCTATTGGTACACATTCAAAATAATTCAAAGTAGGATCTCAAAAAGATCTCTGAACACTCAGGCTCATTGCAACATTATTTACAATAGTCAACAGGTGTAAACAACCCAAATGTTTATGGATAGATGAATAGATTAAAAAATATAGTACAGAATACACTGGAATATTATTCAGTCTTGAAAAGAAAGAAAATTCTGATGCATATACAATATGGATAGATTCTAAGGACATTTTGCTAAATGAAATAAGCAGGTAACAAAATGACAAATATTGTATGATTCTAATCTTATGAAATATGGAAAACAGTTGCCAAGGGCTAGAGGAAAGGATAAGAAGGGTGTAGATTTTAATGGGTATAGCATTCAGATTTGCATGATAAGGAAGTTCTGGAGGTCTGTTTCATAACAATGTGAATATACTTAGTATATTGAGGACATTTTCAGTCATATCAGCAGGTCGATATAATCAAAAGTGTCCTCATAAGAGGGAGGCAGAAGGGTACAAGAAAGAAAAGGAGAGGTGATAAAGAAAGCAGAAGACAGAGAAATTTGCAGAAGTCATGCTGCTGACCCTAAAGACCAGGAAGATTAACATGGTAAGTTAATTTTATGTATTTTTTTGCAACAATAAAATGTTGTTTGAGTTTGAAATAATTTTAGGTTTACAGAAGAGTTACAAAATTAAGACAGAGAATGCTAACCCCAATGTTATCAGAGTAAATGACACCACTGGTACAGTATTAATCAAATTACAGACTTCATTCATCTGTCCCTAATGTTTCCACTGCTGTGTTTTTCTGTCCCAGGATCTAAACTAGGACACTATATCACATTTATTCAGCAGGTTTTCTTAGTCTTCTCTGATCTGTGATGGTTTTTAGCATTTTCTTGTTTTTCATGACCATGACACCTTTAAAGAGTACAAGCCATTTTATGGGATGTCTGTCAATTTGAGTTTGTCTGTGTTTTCTCATTATTAGATTTGGGCTGCAGGTTTGGGGAGAGAGTACAAGAGAGGGGAATGCCTTTCTCCTTGAACCATGTTGGGAGGTGCACAGTATCGATAGGCTTAGTGCTGGTGATGCTAACCTGGGTCGCTGGATCAGGCAGTGTCTGCCAGGTTTCTGCTTAGAGTAATTATCCCCTTCTGCATTTTACTTATTAAATGGGAGCCACTACATCCAGCCTACACTCTAGGTTTCAGACTTAAGAGTCTCTTCCTGCAGGGAATGATCTCTAAGAATTTGTGGAGGGATATTTGAACCATCACATGATTAATAAATATTTTACAAAATACACCTTGAGGCAAAGAATTTTTAAATCATACTACAGTGGTACATGCATACCAATGTTTATAGCAGTGCAATTCACAATAGCCAAACTGTGGAACCAGCCTGAGTGTGCTTCTGTGGATGAATGTGTAGTGTTTTATATACACAATGGAGTTTTATTCAGCAATAAAGAAGAATGAAATTATGTCATATGCAAGGAAACACATATAACTGGAGAACATCTTGTATAGCAAAATAAACCAGATTCAGAAAGTCCAGAGTTGTATGTTTTCTCTCATATGTGGAAGCTAGGTAGAATAAAATGAAAACAACAGGACCTCATGCAATAGAAGGGAGATCAATAGTGCAGAGGAAGGGGTGGGAATCAGGGGGAGGGAAAAGGTGTATGCTGGAGATATAAATTGATCAAATTAGATTATGTGCATTTATGACTATGTCACAACGATTCACACTATTATGTACAATCATAATGTACCAGTAATAAAAAAAATGATACCTTGAGTTTTTCCTCTAATTTTCACATTTGTCAATGAATCTTGACTGCTGCAATCATCACTGAGTTGTCTAAGGGTGATTTTCTATTTCTCTTGTTCCTTATATATTTTTGTTTGGAATTTTTTACTTATTTATTTATTTATTCAAATGCATTTCAATATCATTATGGACTCATGGCTATTTATTTATTATTTGGGTTAAATTCCAAAACCATATTTAAAAAACATTATTAGCTCAATAACATTTTATTATAAGAAGTATAAGTTATTTTTTTCCTGATACATAAAAACATAGAAAGTATGCATACTTATGGGGTACACATGGGGTATCACATGATATTTCAATACATGTATACATCATACAATGTTCAAATCAGAGTAAACATAACTATCTACTCTAATGTTTATATTTATTTATGATAAAGATATTAAACACCCTTTCATATATCTTTTTGAAATACACAGTACATATTGTAACCTATAGTCAAACTACTGTTCAATAGCACACCAGTCATGAAATTATCTGGAAAAATAAGAGACCCAGAATAGCCAAAGCAATCCTTAGAAAGAAGAGTGAAACACTAGGTATCACAACACCAGACCTTAAATTATACTACAGAGTTATAGTAATAAAAATAGCATCGTATACCCACCAAAACAGACACATAGACCAATGGTACAAAATAGAAGACACAGAGACAAACCCACATGAATACAGTTACCTCATACTAGACAAACATGCCAAATACATACATTGAGGAAAAGATAGCCCCTTCGACAAATGGTGCTGGGAAAACTGGAAATCCATTCATAGCAAAATGAAATTAAACCCCTATCTCTCATTCAGCACAAAACTCAACTCAATCAAGGACCTAGGCATTAGATCAGAGACCCTACTAGAATAAAAAGTTGGCCCAAATCTTCACTATATCAGCTTAGGAACTGACTTCTTTAATAGGACTCCCAAAAGGTAAGAAGTAAAATCAAGAATGAATGGGATGGCATCAAACTAAAAAGTTTCTTCATAGCAAAGGAAACAATCAGGAATGTGGAGACTCTATTGAAGAATCTTAAGAAAAAATGCTTAAATATACTCACATATTAAGTAAAAGTTTCAGAATGCCACAATTCAATTTTACATATGCTATTATTGCCATCATTCACTATGTAAGAATAAAAATCAAATTTGGAAAAGATAAAGCATCAAAGAGTTCCAAGAGCATCAGTTCATTACGAATAACAAAAATGGGTTCATGATAAATAAATAGGATGAGGGAAATTTTCATCTTTTAAAATATTTTACTGATTATCTTTCATTTTATTGATGTCCTTGTAGTCTTTGGTAGATATAACCAAGCTTTGGTTGGAAGAGACAGTCCTACAAGAAGAAAATGTGTAGTAATTATTTGTTTACTGTGTTTAATAAAGAAATTTAAAAAGAAACACTCAGTTTTATAATGCTTAATTTTTCTAATGTTTTAATCTTTTCCAAAAGATCAGAAGAGTCTTTATTGTGGTAATTCATAAAATCAAATGCCCTTAACCCAGAAAAGTCAGATAGTAGTCTCTTTTAAATTACTCAATATCATACACAAAAACTAACCGCTAAAGAGAAGAAATATGCTGAAACGACAAAAATTCACAACTCCCATCTAATGTAGCTATTAATAGGGCAGATTTCCATAAGGTCTCAGAAGACAGAATATTTTGTCTGTCTATGCATATTTTACTTAGGTGCCAATAATGTCTTTTCAGCTATGCAAAGACCTGAAAAAAAACCACCAGCTTTTCTGAGTAAAATCAGATTATTATTATCCTAGAAACTAATGGGTTGAAAGAAAAATTCTTAGGAGACGAATCCAGAGAAATGATGAATCTGGACCCTGTAACTGCAGCATATGCAGGAATTTTTTGCCTTCTAATAGCCCAGATGAACTCAAACTAAAAGAGTTCTGGGGACTCAGCCAGAAAGTAGGCCAGTATCTTAGGTACCTGGGATGAGAGGTAAGTGAACAAAAACATTCTCAGCAGTGGCAGGAGGGATAGAATCGTGTTCCTGGGCTGCTAGGTGACCTGGCTGAAGGAGTCCTTGGCATGCAGGAAATGTCATCAAGGGCAAGTATTTATGTTAGGAAGAGTTTCTCATTAAACATCTCCCAGCAATGAATACACTTATCATGTTTTCAGTTTCTTTTGATATGTATTCGAAAAAGGAGTGATAGAAAGGACTCCTTTATTTGCTCTCTGGTTTATAGCATGGGGTGGCTCTTTTAACACTGAATTCAGAATGAAACGCACAGCACCTGAGGGTCTCCAGAAGCACAATAAACAACACTGTAGGAGCCCATTTACTCACTACCAAGCCAGGAATATAAAAAGGGGTTTTCTTCTGCTAGCTGAAGGTGTACCCATCTGATTTAGACGTGTGACAGGTGTGGATATACAGCCATCATACATTTTATATGCTACGGTTGCATTCATTCATTATGGATGGTTTTCTATCAGAATGTGTCCATGTAAAAGCTACTCACATAGTATCGAAATTCAAAATAATATCACCATGCACTTATTTTGAGGGCTCTAGCTTCATGTAAAGGTAATTATAAATAAGAATCATAATGTCTTGACATTTTTTTGTGCTCCAGATATTATACATATTCATATTAACTTTCCAGAATAATTTGTCAATCAACACATGCTTTTATGCTAGAATATGGCATCATACCAATTCAAAACCACCTCTGATTGACAAGGGTGGTTATTACAGGGACTGTAGAATGAGAGTTAAGGTGCTAATGCTAAAGAAATTATGCTTGCTCTTCACACAAGCAGATCCCAGGTATCTTTCCCCGACTCCTTTAGCCAACAGGACTTCCAGTTTTATCTTGCATCCTCTGTTTCTTTTGTTCTTGGATTTCTCTCTGATCACCTATGAACAAGTCGTATTTCCAGGGTCTTAACAATCCCTCTCCATTCTACTGGCCATTCCTTCTCTGACCTATCATTCCTAAACTTCTGATAAGCAACCCATGCCTTCTGCTTTCACAGCCATCCCCTAGTCCATGACTGTCTTGTTTTTGAATGCCAATGTCCCTCAGACTCTCCAAACAATAACTAGTTCTGAGACCTTTACTGGCTGGGAATTAAGAAGATAAAGAAATGGATGTGGTTTTTTAAACTATGATGTCACATTCTTTCTAATACTAAAATATCTAGGTAGACATAGTAGCATATGCCCTGCAATACCAGCACCTTGGGAGGCCTAGGCATCACAAGTTCAAAGCCAGACTCAGCAGAAGCTAGGCACTAAGCAACTCAGTGAGACCCTGTCTCTGAATAAAATACAAAATAGGGCTGGGGTATGTCTCAGTGTTCGAGTGCCCCTGAGTTCAATCTCAGAATCCCCCCCCCCCCCCGCCAAAAAAAGTCTCTTTCATTTTACTGAAACTGTCTCTGTTAAAGATAGGATCTTTGAAAAGAATTTCCACTGATTTATTACTGCAACTGAAGTCAACACCTTTAAAATAACAAGAGTATACATCAGGACTATTCAAATAGCTCATTAAGTCTTTTACAAAGGAGTTTTCTATATTAGCCTTCACATTCTTTAGTTTGAGAAAAAAGAATCCCTATAAAAATGTAAAGGAAATGAGATCTAATTTTTAATAAACATTTGGAATCTAAATAAGAATTGTATAGCCAACTTAATTTGAATTCAATGGCTTGTAAATGTAATTCATGCTTGTTGCTTTGCTCTTCTGAGTGACAGACCCAAAATATGACCCATAGAGATCTCTCGTGTTCAACAAACACATACTGATCTTCATAATCTCATATTTGCAATGCATATTTCATAGCCTCTATCTATAAATTTGTATTAAAATATAGATATAATTCTTACATAGTGATATAACTAAATCCTCATGATATGTAAGCTAAGTCCTAACTACTTAATTGGCATCATCTTCTACAGCACATCAAATGCAATTAGAGCATTTGAATAACTATTTTAACTGAAGAGTACAACATAATCAGTCATTCCTAATTTAGATGCAATTTTCTATATATGGAAATTATAATTAAACATTAAGAACCACAACACTTAAAAAATACATATTGCCATGTACTTACTGGTATTCAAGGTGGTTGCCAGCCTTATGGGAGAATTACATTAGGGGCCCAGACAGAAAATAAAAACTGCCAGAGAAAGTGTGGAGTAGTGAAAGAGTCACCAGCCTGGAAATTCGAGACACCAAGCTCGGAGACCCTGGCCCTGTAAATTTGTAATTTCTTGACCATAAGCACAGAAAAAATATTGAAATTTATGTCTACTCTCCAAAATGAGACCTCTTTCCTCTCAGAACCCTTGGAGGAATGAAAGCAACAGGGTATATAAACACTTAGCACAGTGCCTGACATATAGCAGATGTTATGTGCACACCCAACTTATTTTCTCAATTAAAAGGAGATTAAAAAATGTTATCCCTAAATGAAAAGTGGAAACAAACAAGAAAAAAAATGTCACCTCAATCTAGAGAAGCAGGTTGCCATGGCAATGCAAATACCATCCTTCTCTTTCTAGTTCGGCGATGACAGGAATATACTTCACCTACTGAAAACAGCATGTAGAAAAGTCTCAATTGGTACTGGCATTGGAGGATTTATAAAATAACTTGCTGGGGACCAGATCCACCCCAAGGCCTGTAATTCTCTTCTGCGAGCTGGAGGAAAAGATATGGACCTCTAAGGAAGAATTTGTCAACCTGCTAGAAATTTCTCCCTTGGAACACTGCTCAGGGGATTCCCTGGCTTTGAAGATAATTCTGATTTTAGTAATGAGATGAAAGCATAGTGTATTAAGTGTTTGGTCATACTATTAAGTTCAATATAATATTCCCTTTCTCAGGACTTGAAATAATGGCATCTGTTATGCAAACTATTGGGAACAGTCTCCGTAAGGGAAGCACAGAGGAAAACCCTTTGTACTGTATTTTGGTTTTCCTTTTTTATAAAAGCTTTTGTTAGTTTTTTAATTTGTTCTTTTAAGATATACATGACAGTAGAGTATGTTTAATAACTAACAAATTCAGTGTCATATGTAGTAGGAAGTATTATAATTCAGACTAAACCCAATGGATGAGATATGCATCTTCTCTTATCCCCTGCCATTTTTCAGTGGGGGAGGGGGAGCTGAAAATACATATTCCCTACAATTAGGCATTTTCCTTGCTATATTAGCCATCTTTGCTGAGTTTTCTAGTTTTATTTTGTAAAATATTGCTATTTCTTGAAAGAATTGCTTGAGCAATTATAATTTTCACTGTACCTTTGTTTTTTAAAAAAATCTAGTTTATGAGGTTCCAAGCACATTAAATATTAATTTGTAATGGCAAATAAAATAAACAACACAAGATGAATACATAATACAATAATTTTATCAAAGTTTACAAACAAATGCACAAACAGACACACATCTTCATGGATAAAATGACTAGAAGACATATAGCAATATTCGTGGTGGTCAAGCTGAATGGTTTGGGTTGTAGTGACTTTTTTATTCATTTCTTCATATTTTCCAAATAATCTAAATTAGACATGTATTATTTTTATATTAAAATGCATTTTAGTTTTTAAAAGTAAGTAACTATTAGTAAGAAATCTATATGTATACCTCTAAGTTATGCTATTTTTTAGTTGTTGACTCTACAAATAAATGAGTTTCAAATTTATACTGTATGAATTTCCAAAAAGAATTTATTGTTAAATAGAGCACATGAACATAAAATGTATATAAAATAAACTTGAGGGCTAAAATGGTAAAACAGACATGTTTAAATCCAGCATTAAAATTAACAGTAGAACATTCTATCAGTACATTGACTATTGTCTCTGATCTCAATCTTCTTCCAACCTGTCATGACAGTTCTTTATCTGTTTTTTCCATATAAATTTTAGACCTAAATTATCAATTTTCAGAAAAATCTCTGTTGATTGAAATTGAATTATATCTGTAAATCAAATTCATAAAAGTGTCAGTTTGTGAAATTGATTTTTCCTATCCAATCACATTTAGGCTTCTTTTATTGCCTTTCAATAAAATTTTATAATTTGTAACATAGATGCTGCACATCTTTGGTTGGATTAATTCCCAGACATTTTATGATATTTTCTAACTACTTTTTACTTGTACTTCTAAAAATTCAGTCTTGTTAGTCTTTACATTATAACATTTAGGACTTTGGTAGTTTATTTTATTTTTTTCGTTTAATCTGTCATTTACTGAAATGTGTTAAACATTTTACTTTATTCCATGGGTTTATCAATGACTGTGGGTAATTCTGCCAAGTTTTGAAAGTTATTTAAGAGATATAAATTTGTAATCATCATGTTCTCTTAGGAAATTGAAACTTTTGTCAGTAAGTAGTCAGTTTTCTCTCTAGCAATATATTTTTGCTGTTGAGTCTAATTTGTCATTATTATAGCCACGACAGTTTGTTGTTCTTTTCTGTGGGCAGGGGAAAGGTAGAGAGATAGTAAGTATTTGCTGTACATGCTTCTTGCTGTCATCTTTGGACTTTCCCGTGTCCTTAAGTTTAAGGTGCAGATCTTTAAAATAGCACAGCACTGTATTAATTTACTTACTTTTCATAAATCTAGCAATCTTTCTCTTATACTTGTTAAGTATATTTCACTTTTATCTTTTGTGATATTTTATATGTATTCCCATAACTTTGGGCCTTATTTTGGTTTGTTCCTTTCCCCCATTCTAATATTTTCTCTCCACTGTTTTGATAATTGTATTTGTACAGCTCATTTTTAGTAATTCTATAGCTTTTACCTTTATACTTAATGAAGTATGCAGCATATCAATGAATCTACCTTCTTCCTGAGTAATAGAGATGCTTTAGGTCTGATTGCATCACACAATTTTTATGACAATTTTGTCTAATATTTTATTTCTACTTATTCTTAACCTCATAACTTAGATATTGATTGATTGATTGATTGATTATCTGGACTTCCTGTGTGGGATGGATATTTTTCAACAATTTTTGAAGCTGCCAAATATTATCTCATCAAATATTGCCATATCCCCTTTTCTCTATTATTTCCTTCCTAAAGTCTAGACAAACATGTCATACATACATTCACACACACAGTTATACACACACACACACACACACTCACACACACTGTCATATACACACACATACATACATTCACACACACACTGTCACACACATACATACATTCACACACAGTTATACACACACACACACTCACACACACTGTCATATACACACACATACATACATTCACACACACACTGTCACACACATACATACATTCACACACAGTTATACACACACACACACTCACACACACTGTCATATACACATACATACATTCACACACACACTGTCACACACATACATACATTCACACACACACACACTGTCATATACACACATACATACATTCACACACACACACTCACACACACACACACCCTCTCAAACACTCATACTCACACACTCAAACTCCCGGCCTCAGGAAGTCCAGCTCACTAGTGTGCCCTGCGGCCCGTCGTGGACGCAGGCAGCTTGCTTTCGAAGTCTTTCAGGCAGATCTGCCTTCTGTGAGGTCAGGGGAATGGGGCCATTGGGGAGGGGATGCACAGTGGCCTGTGGGGGTCTGCTGAGCCTTCGAGGTCGGGTCCTGGTGCAGGCTGGTTGTGCCCTGGTGGCTTGGGTGCGGGCCAGCCCTGGGTGACCGGGGAGGTGGCGGAGCCCAGTTCATTTCTGTGTGACTGGCCCTGGGGTATGTGTGGGGGCAGTCACCTACCTTCACCACGGTGACCATGCCCTCGTTGGTGACAGGGTCTGTGCGGACGCTGAAGTGCCCTGACAGGTCCCCGCTGATGATGCGGTAGACGGCGTTCCAGTTTGCCGAGTGGGGCTGGTCCCGGTCCATCACGGTGAGGTTGGCGACCACCGTCTCCACCCGGTTTTCAGGGACCTCCCCTGCAAACTGTAAAAGGTAAGGAAAGAGAAGGTCAAAACCCAGTGTGGGGCCAGGAGGCCTGGGACTCCTGTCACACCTGGGAGGTGCTGGGCCACCGCTCCAGGCCAGGGTGACAGGGGTGGGGGGCACGTGGGGCATCGAGAGAGGGCTGCAGAGCTCCAGAGGCCAGCGGTGCCTTGGGTCCTGGTGCACAGATGGAGATGCAGCAAGCCCCGCCCACAAGGGGCCAGGCCCCGCCTCCTGAGCACAGATGCAGACTCAGCAAGCCCCGCCCACACAGAGGCCAGGCCCTGCCTCCTGAGCACAGATGCAGACTCAGCAAGCCCCGCCCACACAGAGGCCAGGCCCCGCCTCCTGAGCACAGATGGAGATGCAGCAAGCCCCGCCCACAAGGGGCCAGGCCCCGCCTCCTGAGCATAGATGGAGATGCAGCAAGCCCCGCCCACAAGGGGGCAGGCCCCGCCTCCTGAGCACACATTCAGACCCAGCAAGCCCCGCTCACACAGGGGCCAGGCCCTGCCTCAGGCCCTGCCCAGCCTTCCCTGGGGGTGCAGAGACCAGTGCAGACACAGTGGGAGGGCATGGGACAGCGTGTTGTGCTCACAGGTGGGAGAAGACGGTGATGGGTGGCAGGTGTGAGAGGCTTCTGGAATCAGAATCATCTCTGGGCTCCTTCCGTCCCCTATGTCCTGCCATGGGTTTGGGCTTGGGGTTGTCCTTTGTGGACAGGTGACCAAACGCGGGGCCACGGCCCCTCCTCCTATCACATCAGGGAGGGCTGCAGCCCCTCCTGCCAGGCACCCTGAGCAAGGGAGACAGTGTGGCACGTAGGCCTGTAAGTGTGCCTGTGAGTGTGTGAGCGTGTCTGCCACTGGCCACGAGCTGAGATGGGTACTGACGTTTGAAGCAGAGGCTGCGTTTGTCCTGCCTGGGCCTTTGAATGCACATGGTGGCCTGGCACTGTGCAGTTTGAGCACAGGACACGGAGAGCCCAGCCACGGCCCTCCAGCTCCCTAGGGCCTGGGACCTCAGGGGTCTTGCAGGAGCAAAGCCACGACCACCCACCTCGGTCCTGGGTCCTGGCCTGTAGGCCTGAGCTTCCGAGGGGCTGTGGTCAGCCAGGGGGACAAACCTATTCCCGCTCTGGGGAATAGGTTTGTTGGTGCAGATCCTGTCTTGTACTTTCGTCTGTCTCCTTTCCTACCAAGGGTCAGAGCCGAGTAGCCAGCACAGAGGCGGTATGGCCACCCTCTGGCCCTTCATAGAAAGTGGCTGCAGATCCCTGTTCTAGACCCCTGTGGCCCCATCTCAGTGCCTGCTCAGAAGTGGGCACCTCAACCCAGCAGCCATTCAGGACTCAATTCTGGTGTTTCTGCCTCTGTCCTGCACACTGTGACCATAGGAGCCTGCAGGTGTTGGGGTGGGTGGGATGGTTTGTGTGTGGGGACTGCCACACACAGCTTGGGAACAAAGCAGTCCAGAGGAAGTGTGGCTGAAGAGGGGCCCTAGTGATGCTGTTGGAACCTGGATACAGCCATGCCTGAAGTCATGCTTCCCAGGACCTTTCAGCCTCTGTCTATGAGGCCCTCTCTTTGTTCAAGCTGCCAGGGTCAGTGTTGTGGACACTGGTCAGGCTTCCTGGCTCTCCAGCACCTTCTGAACTCTTCATTATTCCTAGCCTCCTCTGTAGCCACATCGGGGCCAGATGACTTAGGACCTGCCCTTGTCTGACTCCCAGTACCTGGTGCTGTTCGCAGGAGGGGCCTATTTAAGTCACGTGGGTTCCCAGAGAAGGGCCTGGTGGACACCTGCTTCAGACCCTCTCAGTCACCTTCCTAAATGTCCAGGTTTCTGGGTGCAGGGAGAACCTCTCAGTCCATGGCAAGCAAAGGCGGTGTCCAGGAGCAGGTCTCCAGGGCCTCCCCAAGGGGTCTCCGCCTGGGAGGAGCCAGAACCCAAGGGCACGGGGTCCCGAGTGCAGGGGGTCCCAGCTTCTCCGAGGCCCTTGGAGCACAGTCCCAGCTTGAAGCAGAGATCACTGTCCAGTCCAGGGGAGGCCCCTTAGCAACCAGAGGGCTGGGATGGGGGGCGTGTGAGGCACAGCCAGGTCCAGGGAGAACCTGCTCAGTGTCCTGCCTCACAGCGTCCAAGAAGCCCAGTGGCCTTTGAGGTGCCACATTGGCAGGACTCCAGGAGGGCCTCTGGTACCTGCTCGGGGAGCAGCCCCACCTCCATTGTCTGGTGAAGTGCGCTTAGAGCCTGTGATTCAGTTAAGGAAACCCAGAGAGGTTGGGCAACCCGCCCATGGTCACACAGCTCTCAGTGGTGCAGCAGGGGCTCCCCACACAGTGTGTCTGAACAGGCAAGGCCCCTGCTGCCCCTGCTCTGGCTCCTGTGGGCCACAGAGCAGGAGGACCCTGCCAGGGGACCATGCCCAGCCCCTGCTCGCCTTCCCCCTCTGTTGCTGGTAGCAGCGTCAGGGCCAGCCGGTGGCTCCCCTCCGGCCTCACCTAGCAGCCCTGAGGGTGACTGCAGGGGACAGCGTGCTCTGCTCTCAGAGCGGGCCTCAGCCTGAGGGGACTGCAGGGGACAGTGTGTTCTCCAGGAGTCCTCACCCAGGCCCCAGCTGCAGTGGTCAGTCCTCACATGGGCTTGGGTGTCCTGCAGTGGCCCTGAGCCTGCACTGCCTGGCAGTGTCTCCTCCCTGGAGGGCCCTGGTCCCAGCTCAGGCAGGCCCCACGGGAAAGAGCCGCAGGGCAGCGTGGCCAGTCCTCTGCCCCAGGTTCCTTCTCCACGTCTCCCAGTGGGGCTTGGTCCCCGGGCGGCCTGCGCCCTCACTGCAGCTCTCCGAGCCGCCTCTGCAGCCTTTGTTGCCTCATCCGCTCCAGCAGGGGTCCTAACGTGGGCGGGGTCCTCTGGCCACTCCCCTGCACAGCCCTCGTTCAAGGGCAGTTAGGGGCTGTGCCCAGCCTGGGCTCAGGGACCAGGGCACTTAGGGGCGGTAAGGCCTTCTTGCTGGTCCTCTGCCCAGCGGGAGCTTGGGGACCCTCCCTGTGATGAGCACAGCACAGCGGCCCTGGCCACCCCGTCCCAATTTGTTGTCTCCCGTTGGAAGACTCCCAGGATGCCGGCTCTTGGCACGACGTCTCAGTTCCTGAGGTTCCGTCCTCTGCAGTAAACAGGCAGGGTTTGGCTTCAGAACTAGAGCTGTGGGCTCTGAGGCTCTTTCCCCAGGAGGAACTTTCAGGCCGGGTTCTGGCCTCCTCTGTCTGTGGGTGGGATCCTGCAGGCCTGGGGCAGGGGTGGCAGGGCCGGGCCGTGGCTAGTGGGCAGCCTCTTCCCATCAGAGCAGGCTGCGTGGGAGTCACGAGCAATGGGAGCCAGGTGTGCTGCCCAGCAGCCACCCCCGAGGCCCGTCCACCTCCCCACCCACCCCGTCAGGAGGAGCAGTCAGGAAACTGAGGCCCAGCATTGGCCAGTGGGGGCCAGGGTGGGGCTGGGTCTGCTGCAGTGTCCTCGCTGGACCCATCGCCACCTCCCCCTGCCTGCAGCTTGGTGGGCCAGGCCTGGAGCATCCCAGGACCGTGGAGAGGTGACCCCAGGCCTAGGAATCTTCCAGTGTCCCCACACGGGGACCACCCCTCCCAGAGGACAGGGGCCTGTGCTCTGCCTTCTGTCAGGCCTGCTCCCTGGGCTGGGCCTGGGTCCCTCACCCCTGCTCATCATGAGGCCACAGCTGTCCCCAGGAGTGGACTCTGGCCTGGTGGGAGGGTCAGGGAGGGAGTCGAAATTGGGTGGGGATGGGAGATCTGACCCCTGGCCCTGCAGCTCAGAGGGGCTGGCGCTCAGAGGGGCCAGAGCTCAGGGGGGCCAGCACTCAGGGGGGCCGGCGCTCAGGGGGACTGGCTCCAATGACCCCTTTTCGGCGAGGTCTGCAATGCACACCTGGGCCCGAACAGGGGCACCAGGTCCACTCCAATTTCAAGATGCCACCGTCTTGTTCTCAGAAAACCGGGCTGGTCAGAATTTCTCTCTTCTGGGTTTGTGCCCTTAATGGAGGAGCTGGGAGGTGGGGCTCACTCTCAGGCTGAGGTGCCAAGGTGGCCACTAGTGGAAGCTGGCCTGGACCAGTCCAGCAGTCCCAGGGCAGTGCCAGGCCAGCCCGTGGTGCATCTGGCCCCCAAACCTCAGCCGTCTCCCGGCACCAGACAGACCCTGGGGACAGCCCTGCTGCGTGGTCTCCAGGCTCCTGGGCAGACCTCGGCTCCCCGTGACTCCTGTCCAGCCTCTGAGCGAGGCATCTCCGTGAGACCCCAGAGGTTTAGATCATGTCCCCTGAAGACCAGTGCGGGAGGCCTGGCCCCAGACCCTGGTGCTGCTGGAGGGGCCAGCCCGAGGAGGGGGCTGTGCAGGAAGTGAGGCTGGGCGCCCTCGGGAGGGCGGGGACCGGGCCCCGGGCAGGAGCGGCCTTTCTCCCCCAGGTGCTCCGGCCACCACGGGCCCCGACACAGGTCCAAGGCCACAGGCCAGTCCACCAAGGACTCCACCAGAGTGAACCCTCAGCACCAGCTGCTGACCTCAGTGTTGTCACAGAGCCCGGAGCCAACACCGTGGTCACCCTCCAGCCTGCAGGTCCTCAAGTCTGCCTGTCCTCACGTCCTGCTGGTAGGGACGGGGCCACTGTGGTCTCCCACCCCCTCAGAACCATTTGGCCCAGTCTGTCCTCACCCAGAAGTGACCCTTCAGTGCCAGCCCACAGCACACGCAGGCTCTCTCTCATCTCCTGGGACTTCAGGCGTCAGCAGGGACCAGCCTGCGTCTCCCCCATGTCCCTGGTTCCCCACCGTGGAGGACAGGAAAGGCTGTGGCTACTGCTCAAACCCCTGCCCTTGGGGACCCATCTGGGCAGGACTCTAGGCCTCTGGATGCCCAGCAGGAGGCCAGCGCTGTGTGGAAGTTGAGGGCCCAGTGACCATTCGGTTCACGTGGGCCCCCTCGAAGTGTGTTACACACAAGTGTGAAATGGGGACAGACTTTCTGATCTCAGAGGGATCGGCCACACAGCTAGGAGGGACGGAGAGGGGCTCAGGTGGCCTAACTGCAGGAACGCGCCTGGGGTGGGGGCGCTGGCTGGAGGGAGGCCAGCTGGTGTGGGCTCCAGGGCTGCCCAGGGCTGGGGGCTGGGGGCACGGCCCCAGGGCTTCACCCCAGGACCCGCGGAGGTGGCCAGCAGGAGACCCCTGGGGTGGCGTCTGAAGGTGGTGTCCGCCCCAGCAGACCCTGCAGCACCCTGGGAAGGAGGGCAGCCACTGGACAAAGAGCAGGCCATGTGCTTCAGTGGGCAGGGCAGCAGCCGCTGGAGCAGGAGGGAAAATGACCTTCATTAACAGTTAAGAACAGGGGGCTGGGTGGGGGCTCAGAGGTGGAGCGCTGGCCTTGCGAGGCCCTGGGTTTGATCCTCAGCACCACATGAAAATGAATAAATAAAACCGAGGTGTTGCGTCCATCTACAGCTAAACATCAAGACAAACAGTGGAACAGGGCGGGTCTCTCAGCCCCGACTGTCCTCCATCAAGCTTGATAAGAAGCTGGGATGCGCATGCGCCAGTGTGGCCAGCCTGCCCCACCCTCTCCACCACTGGGCAGTGTCCCAGGGCCCCTGCCTGTCACATCGTCACACCTCGAGCCTGGCTTTTGCAGACAGGCACACTGCAGACAGCGTGTAGAGCTGGTAGCAGAAGGCGAGGACTCTCTGTCCATCTGGGTCAGGACCACGGTCCCTTTGTCCCCGCCCTGCCCCAGCATCCCAGGGAACGGCCTCTCTACCCTTCGCCCTGGGGGCAGGGAGGTGGGGATTCTCGGGAGGGGGGGGACGCTCCATGTTATCTTTGGCCAAACACAAGATTTTACCCCAGTCTCAGAGTATCTCAGGCAGACCGACAAGGGACAGCCTGAGGTTTGTCTTGATGTCCAGCATGAAGAAAGGCGGACACTTGCTCCACAGAGCTCCTTCCTCCCCCCTGCCCATCACTGATGCCCGGGCCATACTAGGACTCTTGATGGGGGATCCGGCCTGGGTTCCCGTGTGGTGGGCATGCCTCAGGGAAGGTGGAGTCCAGCCCAGGTGCAGGTGAGGACCCCGGGCAGGCCATCCAAGCTGCAGAACCAGCCACCTCAGGCTGCCCTCTTGCTGAGCTAGGTGAGGCCCAGCCTGGCCCCCGGCTGTCCATCTATCCCTGCAGCTCCCAGGCCCTCCTAGGTCAGCAAGGCCTCCTCCAGAGCACCTGGGAATAGGCTGGGGGTCAGCATCTCACGCAGCCCCAGGGCTCCTGCACTCCCATCTATCTTCGAGGCGCCCCCTTCCTGTGGGCATGCTGGGCCAAACCCCTCAGCACCCCACGCCTCGTGCCCTCTGCTGAGGGGCCAGGCCAGCTCTGCGCCCCTTCCACCTGGTTTCCATGACAGCCACATGGTCCTCAGCTGCTTCCTGGGGGCAGTGAGGGTCCCTGGGGTGGGGAGAGCAGCCACAGCTGCTGCACCCCAAGATCTAGACACCAGCTGGCTGTCACCACGCAGGGTGTGCCCCTGCCTTGGGGCAGCAGAAGCCCTCAGCACTGAGGGGCGGGCGGCCCTGGCACTGCTCTGGGGCAGGTTCAGGCCAGGTTCGTGCCCCCTGCTCCCTGCTCAGGTCACTTAGGTGAGCTTCCTGCTCGGGGGTAGATGGTGCCCTGGATCCTCTCGTGTGGGGAGAGCTTGCTCAGGGAGGCGCCGACACCCCGGCCAGCCAGCACCCCTGCGTCCTCACAGGGGGGTGGGCTCTGCTCTGCTTGGTCTCCTTCCAGAGCAGGGAGGACAGCTGCCCACTGGGGAGGAGAGCAGATAGAAACTGTAGCCCAAGAGATGGACTTTCCTCCAGCCGACGCCTCCCTGGCCAGAGGCACCAGCGCTTCCCCAGGCCAGGCTTAGTGGGTCAGAACGCAGGGCCCCTGGCTGCCCTCACTGCCCATGCAGGTCTGAGGACTGGAGCCTGTGGGGGGCGCCCAACCCCACCTGGTCAGAGGGTGGATTAGCTGCTCCCCCACGGGCCAGCTGCACCTGTCCCCTAGATGGCGCTGCGTCCCCATCTGGCCCAGCAGGACACAGGAGGCGCTGGGGGAGGAGCTCCGGGCTTCCAGCATTCCTCAGCACCGCTGACCTGCTCACCATGAAGGGTGTCCTCCCTCTGCCCCCTGCCCCTCTCTCCCCTGGGGGCACAGTATCTGGGGACCAGAGCCACCTGCTTCCTCTGGGCTGTGTGTCACCTGGGTCCCCGTGTCCTGGCCCACCCCAGTCTGACCCCTCAGGGGCTTAGTGGCTGCTTGATGGGCAGGCGCTCCTGGCTGTGCTGCTGTCCCATGGACACTGTCCCTCTCCACTCTGCCCTCAGGGAGAGGTCGGCGCAGCGAGGGGTCGTGTGTGGGGGAGGAGAGCCCCGAAACCCTGGAGCCCTGGCTGGCCCTGCCCCCTGCAGCCCTGGTCTTGGCCTCTTAGAGGCAGCTGGTTGGACCACGTGCCTCTCATGTCAGCATTGCTCACAGGGCCTGCAGGACGGATTGGGGACGCAGTGCCACCCACCCACAAGGCCTGCGGAGTCCTGTGGAGGGTGCTGGGGAAGGGTGTCGGAAGCCTGCAGACCTTTGGGTGGCACAGGAGGCCAACAAGTCCTGCCAGGCCTGAGCCACGGGGCTCACCAGAGGGGACTCTGCGGTGGCTTGGTGCTCTGGGGGACTCCGGAGGGAGTGGATCCTGTGCATCAGTGCCAACCCTGGAGGACAGTGTCCCTGTGCCTGGGCAGGGGGGCCCTAGGCCAAGCTGAATAGATGCACACGGGTCCACCCAGCAGACCCGACCAGCATGGCTGCCCTCAACCGTTTCCCTCTCTGCGGATGGGCCACAGGGGTGTCCACTGTCCACTGTCATGCAGGGACGCACCTGCTCTGGCCAAGGCCCACTCAGGCCTCGGCCAGGCAGGGCCGCTGCACACAGCTGCACATGGCCTCCACCAGCAGCGAGAGGTCAGTCAGGCCTGCTGCTCCTCTCTGGGTGCCACGTCCCTTACTCTCAGGGCTGAACTGGAGCCCAAGCTCCCTGCCCAGGGCCCTTCCTTGTGGAGCCTCTGGCCGCTCTCCTCCAAGGGGACCTGCCCGGGGGCCCGCCAAGCCTGAGCTGCCTGTGCTGGGGCCATTCCATCCACGACCTGTCCAGCTCCTCCACCCACACAGGGCGAGGGAGAGACGCGTCAGCCGTGGCCAGCCAGCAGTGGTCATCAGAGCCCTGCGGGTGCCGCGGCGGCCTCGGTACTCACTGTGCTCATGGTGAATTCGGGGGGGTTGTCGTTCACGTCTGTCACCGTGATGATGGCCGTGGCCGTGTTTGAGAGCCCGTAGTTGAGGTTGCCTTCCATGTCGGTGGCCTGCACGATGACCGTGTACTGCTGCACTTTCTGGAGGGGAGGGTGCGAGGAGGAGAGGTCAGTCTGGCGTTGGTGGACAGGGTGCCCGTGCTGCTGGGGCTGGTGCAGAGGACCGAGGACAGCCCTCTCCAGAGTCTGGGGCTGAGGCTGCCTGTGGGAACTGTCCCTTTCCCTTGGGGCAGTGACAGGTGACAGGAGGAGGTCGGCTCTGTTTCAATCTCAGGGCCCCTCAATGGGCATGGGTCGCCTTTGTTGCCAGATGAAACAGGGGCCAGAGAACCTTGGCACGATCCTCTGTTTAGAGGAGCAGAGGGGGAAGTTGGCAAAGGGAGGCCCAGGCCAGGGCCACGGCCACGGGTCGGGGTGCCTCGCTGAAGTGCAGGCAGGGCTCAGGCCGGAAGGAAGACGGGTGGGGTGGTCTGGGGCCCAGGTGTGGCTGTGGGAAGACGTGCGAGCCAGGCAGCTCCTGCACGTTCCCACGCAGCGGGCCTCGGCCTCTCACTCCCGGCCCATGGGAGTGCAGGATGCTGAGCCCCGTCAGCAGCGGTGGCCTGTGCATACCCCTCCCTGACTAGAGGCCAAGGCTCTTGCAGCCTGGTGGGCAGCTGTCTGTGGGACCTGCCCGTCTCTCACTGGCACCATGTGGGCAGCAAGGGTTCTGGGGACCAAGGCAGAAAAGGGCCCTCTACATGCCCTCCAAGTGCTGCATGAACCTGACTCTTGCTCCTGCAGGATGTGAGCACAAGACCAGTGCCCAGTACCTGGTTCACTGAGATGTGCCCAGGGAGTCCCAGCAGGCTGCGCCAGTTGCCTCTGCATGCAGGGTGGGCGTGTGCAGAGTCCAGTCTGCACCACTTGGACAGGCTGCCCTTGGCAGCAGCTCTGCTGGGCTCTGCCATGGAGGCGGTGCAGGCTCATGTGACCGGGCACTGCCTCGCTGGCCTTGGGCATGGTGGCACTGCTCATGGCAGAGGGCCCTGTCTGAGGGCCCTCGGGCTCCCAGCACAAGGCTGTTTCTCTGTCCATCCCCATGGAGACCCGCCTGCCCATGCCTGGCAGTGTGCCTCCCGGTGCTTCCTCCCTTTGCCAGTGGGTGTTGGCGCTCCCAGAGGCGGGAAGGGCCTGCTGTTGTGGCACTGCGGGCTTGGCTTCCGGCACTTGGCTTCTGGCTGGGACGCTGCAGAGACGGGCTGAGGCGGAGGCACCACATTGGCAACAGGCTACAGAAGTGAGTCCAAGTACCAGGTGCCCCTGCCCCATCCCATCTCTGCCTCCCTGCCACTGGATGGGCAGCATCGTGCAGGCAGCCCTGTGGCTGGAGACAGAGGACGTGTGTCCGGGCAGCAGGCGCCTCTTTGGAGACTGTCTTCATTTCCACCGGTTTCTCTAGTTCTTTAAGAGTCTGAGTTTCTCCCCTTCCAGCTCATCCCCAGGAAGAAGGATCCTAAGCTGCATGGGTTCTCAGTGCCTCTTTCCAAGGCTGGACAGGCACTGCAGGCCCCTCCTGGGATCCCAGGCGCCCGTCCCAGGGCCCCCTGCACCCCCCGCTCTCTGTGCACTGGTCTGTGAGGCTTCGCCACCCCACTGCCGTGTGGCCTGGCAGAAGGGGCCAGACCGAGAGCCTCAAGAACCACACAGGCCGAGGGCTGCAGGAGGGATAATCAGAGAACAGGAAGAAGGCCACCAGAGGACCAGGTCTCCACATGCACCTTGGCAGGGTGGCACCCTTGGCCATGGTCACAGCCCGTGCTCAGACCCACCTGTCACCTGCACTCAGAAGACACTGGGGGAGTGACAGTTTAGAAATGGACACATGCACGTGCACCCACAGGTGTGTACGGGGTGTACAAGGGTGTGCCTGTGTGTGCCGTGTGTGCCTGTGCACACAGGTTCCCGTGCTGCTTGCTGGTCTGTGCGCAGGCAGGCGAGGGCCGGGACTGCCACTAGAGGGCGGGCTGGGCTTGCTTCTGGGAGGCAGGACGGGATGCTTGCCGGCCACCAGGGGCGCAGCTCGCCCCCAGTAAGAAGTCCCCGCAGGGACCCAGAGCACCAGTGGCCTTCCTGTGGGGCGCTGACCCCTGGCAGGGTTGGCCTGGCCCGGGATCCATGGCTCGTCAGGACTGTGGGCAGGAGGCTCAGGCTCCTTTGTGGCTTGGCTCAGAGTGTCCTCGCAGGCCTAGCCGGGGTCACCTGTCCCTTCTGGATTTGTGGGCATGTGGGAGGCGGTGGGCAGCATCCAAGCTTCTGCCCTGGAGCTGGGCCGCAAGGCCTTCCTGGAAATAGCTCCTGAAGGTGTGTCTCATCTGTGTGGCGGGTGACGGCTGGGGGTTCAGGGAGTCAGATGCGGGACTCTGTGCATCTCACATTCTCATGCTGCAGTGGAGGGACCCGGGAGAATGGCAGGCGGGACCCAGTTCTCTGGGGTCTCTGGCCCCACCTCGGCCCTGAGAAGTCAGCTTACCACATGTGTCCAGCCCTGTCCTCCGGCCCCTATCTTACCAATGGTCTATGTCTCCCTGGGGGGCTAGAGCTCCTCTGAGGTCAGGGCTGACCAGGGCATGCCCTGGAGTCCAGTGATCTGCCCTGCAGGCCCTGGGGGCCCTGAACATGCAGCCTCTGCTCACGATCAACCCTTCATGGAGATGAAAGGAAGTGACTGGGTGGGCAGTGTCCAGGGTGGCCCCCACTGGACACCTGTGAATATCCAGGACAGGGCTTCCTGGTGGCCAGCCAGACTGGCTCCCACTGGGAACAGAGAACAGGGGGACCCCTGGAGCCGGCCACACTGTGAACAGAGAACTTCAGTGAATTCACCCAACAGTGATCTGACCATTTTCAATTTGAGAGCAGAGGAGAAACCACAGTGCTGTCCCGGGCTCTTCTCGCCTCTGCACAGCTCAGCATGCAGATTCCACAGAGCACCTGTCAATCACGCAGTGGCTGGCCTGACCTAGGACCTCGAGGTCCTCCCCAGCAAGATGCACAGCCAACCAGGCTGCCTGGGACAAGCTGGGCCAGCAGCAGGGACCCTGAAGCTACCCTTGGCACTTCCCCTCCCTGTGACGACCAGGGCCTGTTCTACCTGCGAGGTTGCCAGCATGACTCGCCCCACTCTGGGCTCTGTGCACCCAGCAGGTGGCCAGGGGTGAATCTAGGCTGAGAGCCTAGACCCCAGCACCCTTCCTTCCTGGGTGAGGCTGGAGCAGGGCAGGTGCTGCCCACCACTGCTCTGGAAGGGCCAGCCCCTCACGGGGCTGTGCAGCTCTGTGCCAGCTTCCTGTGGCCCTCTGTTGGGACTCACACCTCTGGGGCTCCCCAGGTGGTCACAGCTGGAATCCCCTTCCCCTCTGTGCTGAGCAATGGAGCAGGCTGGGACGCACCTTCCTGTGTGGCTCAGCACCTGCCACCTGCCCTTGTCGGCCCTGGGCATGAGTGCGGTCAGAGGATCCCTGGGTGGTTGCCATGGAGAGGTGAGGCGGCACGGCGGACACTGTGGGCAGTTCAGCCCTGCTTACCACATGACCTGGGAACCCTGCTCCAGGGAACAGATCCAAGGGTGCTTCAGCAGCTCCCAGGAGCAGCATTTACACAGCCAACAGCCCAAGTGACTGCAGGGACCAGATGCAGCCCATCTGCCCAGTGGTGACAGGAGGATACCGCTGCCCGCTGCCCACCCAGGAGCTCAGGCTGGGCAGGACAGCACACCCTGAGTGCCGCTGCTCCTGGGCAAGGTCCAACCGGGCAAGTCTGCAGAGGCAGGCAGGTGGGTGGCCGCCAGGGCTAGGGCGGTGGGGATGGAGTGTCGGTGAAGGGGTCTCCTCTGGGTGATGAATGCATCCAGGAGTTATGTGGAGGTGGTGGTCACTCAACGCACGCCCAAACCCAAATTGCACAGTATACAGAGTGGACAGTGTGGCGAGAGCTATTTCCCAAGGTGTGGGCAGTAAAGCCCGAGGGGTCCTAGTGGGGCTGTGCACGGCTGGTGGCCCCAGGACAGACTCCGTGGGGCCTGCAGGATGTCCCCAGGTCACCACAAGGCTGAGCCCTCCCCCAGCTCTAGCCCTCTCCTGCCACCATGGTCCACTTTATGCTTTGAAAACCACCCTTGCTGCTCTGCCACTGACACTTATTTTTAAAACGACCTTTCTTTCTCTCCTTTCCCTAGTCTCAGGGGAGACAGGGTCACCTTTCTTCCCCACCCTAGGCAGAGTCACCACAGGAATGAAGGAATTCAGACTTGGGGATGGCACCAGAATGTCTCAGAAATGACTACCTCCCAAATTAACAAAGGAATTACACTTCAGACAGAGAACACGTGGAACGTAGCCTTCGAATTGCCTCTTTAAAAACATATAACTTCTGTTTATTCTGACAGTTAACACGGCAGATGCCAGAGCAGGGACTACTTGGTTTAATGCTGTATCTTGTCTGCATTGGGTGCCGTAGCTATTTGTCATAAACTCTGAGGTACGGGAGACTTCAGGGACACTCTAAGTCCACAGGGTAAGAACTCGACTGCCTCAGAGCCACACTGTTAAATGGGGAGACACACAACAACATGAAAAAGCAAGGGAACAAATTGCCCCAAACCAACCAAGATACCCCAATAACAGAGTCCATCAACACCCCAGTGGAAGAATGTCAGAGAAGGAGTTTAGAATGTGCACAGTTAAACTCATCTGTGAGGTAAAGACGATGTAAGGAGTGAAATCAGAGAGAAAATACAGGAAGTGAAATAAAGAGCAATTCTAAAAAAAATCAAGCAGAAATATTTGAAATGAAGGAAACAATAAACCAAATTAAAAATTCACTTGAAAGCATCATGAACAGACTAGACCATTTAGAAGACAGAATTTCAGGCAGTGAAGACAAAATATATGATTTTGAAAATAAAGTTGATCATGGAGAAAAAGATATTAAGAGACCATGAGCAGAACTTCCAAGAAATATGGGTTAACATGAAAAGACCAAACTTAAGATTTATCATGATAGATGAAGCTTGAAGATACAAACCAAAGAAATGCACTATCTTTTCAGTGAAATGATATCAGAAAATTTCCCAAACCTAAAGAATGAAATGGAAAATCAAATGTAGGAGGCTTAGCAAATACAATATCACACAAGACCCTAAATATACAGATACAACAGATCCACACCAAGGCACATTATTATGAAAATGCCTAACATAGAGAATAAGGATAGAATTTTAAAGGCTGCTAGAGAAAAACTGTAAGTAACATCTTGTGAGAAACCAATTCAGATCTCAGCTGATTTGTCAACCCAGACACCCCAAAGCTAAAAGGTCTTGGAATAATATACATCAATCTCTGAGAGAAAATGGATGTCAGCCAAGAATACTATACCCAGCAAAATTAAGCTTCAGACAATGAAATTAAAACCTTCCATGATAAACAAATGTTAAAAGAATTCAAAACTAGAAAGACTGCACTACAAAACATATTCAATAAAATATTTCATGAAGAAAAAAATGAAAAATAAAAGTGAAAGCCAGCAAAATGAAGAACTACACTAGAAGAACAGTCAGTCAAAGGAGAAACAAAGTCAAATTAAAAACCAGAAATAAATCAAAATGCAGAGGATAAAAATCATTTCTCAATAATAACATTAAATGTAAATGGTCCAAACTCATCAATCAAAAGGTATAGATTGGCAGATTGAATCAAAAGATATATAGACTGGCAGATTGAGTTAAAAGACCAGACCCATTAATATGCTGTCTCCAAGAGACTCACCTCATGGGCAAAGACCTCCACAGAATGGAGGTAAAAGGATGGGAGAAAAATATCCTTCATATGGGTCTTGTAAATAAGCAGACTTTTTATCCTCACATCAGATAAAGTGGAATTCAAGCCAAAGTTAATCAGATGGGACCAAGAAGGACATTTCATACTGCTCAAGGAAATTGTACATCAACAAGACATAACAATCATAAATATTTATACTCCAAACGGTATACCCAAAGAGTATATTCTTTCTTCATTAAAAGAATAGAAAGTCACCAAATAAATATCCAAACATTACATCACAAAGCCCTAGAAGAAGAAGAACAAATCAACAGCAACAGCAAAAGACAGGAAATAATTAAAATCAGAGCTGAAATCAATGAAATTGAAACAAGCCAAAAAAAAAAAAAAAAGAAAGAAAAGAAAGAAAAGAAAAGCCGATAAGCCTTAGCATAACCAATCATGTTACTGAAATTCACCATGAAAAAGGAGAGGTCACAACGAACACTATTGAAATACAGAAGATGATCAGAAACTATTTTGAAAATTTATATTATAATTGACAATCTTGAGGACATCAACAAACTTCTAGAGACATATGACCTCCCCACATTGAATCAGGAGGACTAGAAAATTTAAAATTGAAGGTGCCACCAAAAGCCTACCAACAAAGAGAAGCCCAGGAGCACAGGATTCTCACTGAGTCCTACCAGAGCTGCCAAGGAAGAGTCCACACCAATCCTCCTCCGATTATTCCATGAAACAGAAAAGGAGGAAACCCTCCCCAAATCATTCTATGAAGCTAGTGTGACCTTGATGCCCCAAACAGACAAGACAAATGAGGAAAAAAAACTTCATGAACATAGATAAAACATTCTTGATAAAATACTGGCAATATTTTGCATACAAAGACTTATTAAAAAGATTGTGCTTCACGATCAAGTGGGGTTTATCCCAGGGACGCAAGGTTGGTTCAACATGCAGAAATCAATAAACATTAATAAACTAAAGACAAGAATCAAACGATCATCTCAATAGATGGAAAGAGAGTGTTTGACAAAGTACAGCACCCTTCATGTTCAAAACACTGTAAAACCAGGGATCTAGAAACATACTTCAACACTGTAATAGTATCTAGGCTAAACCCAATCATTCTCAATGGAGAAAAAAGAAAACATGCAGGACAAGAGTGTCCTCTTTCACTACGTTTATTCAACATGGTCACTGAAACTCTAGCTAGAGCAATTAGAAGAAAGAAATTAAAGGGATACAAATAGGAAAAGAAGAACTCAAACTGTCACTATTTGCTGATGACATGACTCTATATTTAGAAGATCCAAAAAATTCCACCAGAAATGTTCTACAACTAATAAATGAATTCAGAAAAATAGCAGGAGATAAAATCAACACTCATGAGCCAAGTGCATTCCTATACATCAGTGATGAATCCACTGAAAGAGAAATTAGGAAAACTACCCCATTCACAATAGCCTCAAAAAAAAATTGGGACTCAATCTAACAAAGGAAGTAAAAGTCCTCTACGATGAAAACTGCAGAACACTAAAAGAAATGGATGCAAAGATCTCCTTTGCTCCTGGATAGGCAGAATTAACATTGTCAAAATAGCCATATTACCAAGAGTGTTATACAGATTCAATGCAATTCCTATTAAAATCCCAATGACATTCTTCATAGAAATAGAAAAAGCAATCATGAAATTCATTTGGAAAAATAAGAGACTCAGAATAGCCAAAGCCATCGTTAGTGGGAAGAGTGAAGCAGGAGGCATCACTGCACCAGACCTTACACTGTACAACAGAGCTATAGTAACAAAAGCAGCATGGTATTGGCCCCCAAACAGACATGTAGACCAATGGTACAAAACAGAGGACACAGAGACCAACCCACATAAAAACAGTTATATCAGACTAGACAAAGGTGCCGAAAACATTCACTGGAGAAAAGACAGCCTCTTCAACAAATGGTGCTGGGAAAACTGGAAATCTATAAGTAGTGAAATGAAACTAAACCCCTGTCTTTCACTGTGCACAAAACTCACCTCAAGGTGGATCAAGGACCTAGGCACTAGAACTGAGACCCTGAGCCTAATAGAAGAAAATGCAGGACCCACTCTCTATCATGTCAGAGCCAAATTCCTCAACAGCTCCTAAAGCACAAGAAGTGAAATGAAAATCAATAAATGGGATGGAATCAACTAAAAAGCTTCTTCACAGCAAACAAAACAATCAATCATGTGAGGAGAGAGCCTGTAGAATGGGAGAAAATCTTTACCACATGCACCTCTGATAAAGCATTAGTCTCTGGGATATATAAAGAACTCAAAAAACTTAACACCAAAACCCCAAATAACCAATCAATAAATGGGCCAAGGAACTGAACAGACACTTCACAGAAGAAGAAATACAATTGAGCAACAAACATGAAAAAGTGATCAACATCTGAAGCAATTAGAGAAATGCAAGTCAAAACTGTACTCACTCCATCTCCAGTCAGAATGGCCATCATCAAGAATACAGGCAACAAGAAATGTGGGCGAGGATGTGGGGGAAAGGCACCCTCATCATACATTGCAAATTGAGCAGTATGGAGACTCCTCAGAAAACTTGGAATGGAACCACCATTTGGCCCAGCTATCCCACTCCTTGGTTTAAACTCAAAGGAATTAAAATGAGCATACTATATGACACAGCCACATCAGTGTTTATAGCAGCTCAATTCACAATAGCTAAACTATGGAACCAACAACCTAGGTGTCCTTCAACAGATGAATGGATTAAGAAAATGTGGTATATATATATCCAATGGAATATTACTCAGCTTTAAAGAAGAGTGAAGTTATGGCATTTGCCAGTAAATGGATGAAACTGGAGACTATCATGCTAAGTGAAATAAGCCAGTCCCAAATAACCAAAGCTGAATTTTCTTTCTGATATGCGGGTGCTAACACACAATGTTGCGGGGAGGAAAGAATAGAAGTTCTTTGGATTAGACAAAGAGAAATGAAGGGAAGGGAGAGAGATTGGGAATAGGAAAGACAGTAGAATGAACCAGGCATCCCTTTCCTATGGATATTTGAATATACAACAGGTGTAACTCCACATCATGTACGACCACAAGAAGGGGAAGTTACACTCCACGTATATCTGCTATGTCAAATGCACTCTACTGTCATGTATTTCTGAAAGAACAGTGTCAACAACAAAATAAACCACTACTGAAAACCAAGACCAAGACCAAAAACCCCTCTGTTGCCTTGGCTGGGCAGACTCACAGCCTCTGGGGCAGGAGTCCCCTGTGTTTCTATTTTGCTAGCAAAACAATAAGACTCCCCTCTTTCTCAAAACCGTGTCCTCGTTATTGTTTTGGCACTGGGGACCAGGACCAAGCTTCCAGCAACACCAGCCCTGAGTCTGCGGCCCCTCAGCTGGGCTGCATCCTGGTGTGGGGGAGGCACTGCCCGGCACACATCCCACCTGGCCCAGGTGAACCTCAGGTGCCCGTGCTCCCTCGACTCTGAGGCTCTCCCCAGGGGTGGGCTGGGCCTGCGCCCTCTCAGAGGGTGCCCCGGGATGGTTCTGAATGGGGGCCACCCCTGCCCTCGCCTGCCCAACACCTGCCAGCCCTCTGCAAACCCGCTCTGTCCAGCCCTGCCCTGGGACCTGGCTTCCTGGGGTCCTCACCCTCAGGGAGGGGCCTCCTCACACCCCAGGAGGGTCCTGCTGCATCACGGGAAGCACCTGTCACTCCACCCTCCAGCTTGCCCTCGGCACACTTGAGGGACCCCACCTCAGGATCTTCAGGGCCATGGCCCAGCTGCCCCCACCCATGACCCCAGGGGTCCCCTTCTGTCTGGGCCCAGGTGAGCTTTCTGGGGAGCTCAGCTGAGACAGCAGCTCCTCCGGGCCTGAGGCAGGGAGGCCGCGGAGGTCTCTGCTTCAGCCTGCAGCCGGGCGGAGGTTCCGAGGCTCTCATACACTGCCTTCCTCTCCCCGTCGCTGTCTCGTCCCCCTCGCTGGCGCTGAGGGAAGACGAGCTGCCAAGGAAGGCTGCTGATGACCAGTGAGGGCTTCCTGGAGGGGACGGTGGGTTTGGGTGCAGAGGAAGGAGAGTACCAGGTGGGGGGAGGCTGGGGCGCAGCCCCGGTGGTCCTGCCAGGGACCCCTGTGAGGAATGGACGCTGCCTATCTGTCCCAGCAGGCCACCCCAGCTGTTCTCAAGGGCCCCTGCTTGTGACCAGCCCCTGGCTGTCCAGGGTCCCTCTGCGGCCTGGCCTGGGCAGTGTGCCCTCTCACTGAGCCCCAGCGGGAACAGGCTGTGCCCCTGCCGAACACTGTGACCCCGGCTGCTGCTCCAGGGTGGACGCGTGGCCAGCCCAGCACAGCACGGCGCTGCAGGGAAACCCGTGAGACTGGGGAAGAGCCGGTGTCAGTGCCTGGGGCTTGCTTGGTGGCTCTGGGGTGGCTGACGGCTTCATCCCCTCAAAGGAGACAGGGCCTTCTGTGGTTCCTTTCACCGTGCTTTGGAGGGAGGAGCTGTGGGCTGCTTCTCTCGGCCTCTGTCTCTCGCGCTGGTGCCAGGGAGCGGCCGAGGGGACCCGCGGCTGGGAGGAGGGCTCTGGAAACTCGGGGCCGGGCTGTGAGGCGCGTTCCTGGGCCGGTCTGGGTGTGCTGTGTCTGCTCATGTCAAGGTTTCAGATGTCCCCGGGCTGCCTGACCCGGTCTGCACAGTTTGGGACACATGGCACTTTCTTTCCTCTCGGGACATTTCTGGGTGTTTTGGGACGTTTCTGGGTGGTGGCTCCTGCCCAGGTGTCCTCTGCAGCTGCTCCACAGCTTTTCTGCTCTCACCTGAGATCCATTCTTGCAGAACCTCACGGTGACCAGAACTCTGTCCCTGAAGGGACTGGAGAGCAGCTCGATGGTCTTCCACAGACCTCCTCACCTCTTCCCGGAAAGCAGCCCTTGGACAGCAGAGGCTCCTGCAGTGGCCACATGGCCCACCAGGGGGCATCCCCTGCGTCTCTGTGGGGCCCCTTCCCTGGGGCGGCCTGGGCAGGGTGGGAGCTACTTCCTTTGGCAGTCCTGCGGGGCCCAGCCCTCTGGCTGACCACTTCTGAAGGGGCTGGAGAGGAAATGCTGAGCTCTGGGGCCGGAGGGTCGAGAGGCCACCTGTGGTCTCTGCCACCTGTTCAGTGTTTCTCACCAATGATTTAAACCCAGCTCCCAGGCTGCCCAACCGAGGGTGGCCAGGTGGGAGGGGATCTGGGTGGTGGTCGCGGCTTGGCAGCTCTGCTTTTGGTGGCTCCCTGGGGGTGTCCGATGGCTGCGGAGCCTGGTTAGTGGGAAAGCCGCTCACCCCGTGGAAACAGGGAGTCTGGTGGTGTTTCCAGAATGTGTGTTCAGCCTTCACTGGATTCAGGGTGGCCATTCTAACTGTAGCCCTTCGCCCGGTCCAATTTTAAAACGAACCGATCGCCTAGATTGCATCCATGCGTCTCCAGTCAGGGCCCAGGGCAGCGCAGCGTCAGGAATACAGACAGGCGGGCTGGATGGTAAGTGACGGGTGAAGCAGCCAACCAGTGCTCTTTCAGCGCTGGGGATGGGCCAGGAACTGCTCTCTCCGGTCACCCTGGTGGCCCTGTGAGCAGCGTCTCTGCGTCCTGCTCTGCCGAGGCCAGCCGAGGTTTGAGGGCTACTTACTCCCCGTGCCTCGGGGACCCTCACTCACCTTGGCTCCTGGCCCTGCCGACTCATGGTGGCTTCTCTTCTCTGTGGGTCTCCCCTCCTCAGGAAGGTGATGTAAAAGTGAGGGCCTCCCCCCACCCCCAGAAGCCCCAGGGACGTCCTTGTCTCCGGGGGCTCCACAACAAATGGCCACACACATGGTGTGGCTTCAGACAGCCATCTGGGGACAGAGGTCTGAGGCCAAGGTCTGAGGCCTCCTCCAGGGTCTCCTGGGAGGACCCTCCCTGCCTCTTCCAGCTCCTGGTGGCACCAGTGTCCCTTGGCTTGAGGCCACATCCCTCCAGTCTCTGCCTCCTTGTGTGGCCATCTCCCCTGTGTCTCTCCCAGTGTCCCTCCACCTGTGTCTTATCGGGACACTGGTCCATGGTGGGGTCACCCTACCCCAAAGACCTCTCCAGACCCTAACACTTTTCATATCTGCAAAGACCTTTTCCTAGACACGGTCACACTCAGGGCTCCGGGGGTGGGACCTGGACATGTCTTTTTGGGGCCTCTTCTCAAGTCAGTTTCTGGCTGATCAGGCCAGCCCATGGCCAGGCGGCTCCCCAGGAATCTGGCCTCTGGACATGGGCTGACAGGCTGTTGCTCACTGGGTGCACAGGGGACAGACGCTGGCCATGGGGTCCCCCAGCACAGAGCCACACGTGTGCCGTGACAACACTGTGGCAGCTGTGAGCACGACTGGGTGGGGACAGGTCTGAGGACAGGAGAGGGCAGGCTGGACTCAGGAGGAGGTCTCGGGTGCTGAGCCCACGGGTGTTGCTGCAGAAGACAGCATGCACCCCCTCGCGCCCGTGGCAGGGAGGGGCTGTGGCCGTAGGTGTGGGACACAGTGGAACATGTGTCCCTTGATTTCCCCAGGTGTCACTCTTCTGCTGAGCAGAGGGAGGCACTGGTTTTGTCACCAACAGTGTCTCTGTGTGACAGTCACGATGGAGATGAACTCCCAGTAGGGTCAGTGCCACCTGACGACTGAAGTGTGAGACTGAGGAGGTGACGCTGATGGGCATCTGCAGGAGGAGGGGCCGAGGGGTCTCTCACAGGGACATGGACTTCATCAGGCGCAGCTGGCGGGGTCCGAACAGGGCGACCGGAGCTAATTACTTGGCGCAGCCTGGAGCAGTGCGCTGTCTCCAAGAACCTGCTCACCTCATAACTGAGCTCGGGTGCTCACCTTGGACGAGGCCATGAATATTCTAATTAGGACCCACTGGGGGGAGGGCAGGGAGCCTCCAGGTACCAGAGCCACCTGGAGTCTCTCCTGAGGTTTGATCCGTAGGAGCGCTCAGTTCACGGCTCCCCCAATGAGACGGGGCTGGCGGGTCTCCCCTCCTGCAGAGGCCGCTTGCTGGGCCCAGGCACTCCACCAGGACGCAAGGCTCCCTGTGCACTGCCTGCTGCGTGGTGCGGGGTGCGGGTGTCCTGGGGGGGGGAAACCAGGTTTGTCGCGTCCACCTGTGGGGTGTCCTGTAGCCGAGGCAGGACCAGGACCCCACGAGGAAGATGGTCATGTCTCCTTTGGGCCAAAGCTCAGGCCTGAGTTGCGAGAGCCCCTGGGGTCTGCAGCAGCAGGACGGTAGGGGACCCCCTGCACATGCCTGGAGATGGGTCATCTTGACCCGGTTGCCGTATTGCTGGCCACTGGTTTCCCAAGCCCGGATCCATCGCAGTTGACCTTGCCCCAGAGACAGGAGCTCCTGTTCCGGTCAGCGGGGGAGAGCAGGGAGCTCAAGGAAGCACCAGCCCCACAGGGAAGGACACTGGGCCTGGTCACCCAGGGCTCCCGCAGCCACTCCCCTTGCTTCCACTGGAGCCAAGAATCACCATAGGGCAGAGGGTCCATGTGGTGGGGGAGGACAGGAGGGGACAGTGAATAAGGGGGGAGAGGCAGGAGGGGAAGGACTGGGGAGGGACTGGGGAGTGAGAAGGGGATGGGGGCAGTGGGAGGGGGGCGGGAGGCCGGGGGAGGAGCAGGAGGGTGGGCACAGGAGGGTGGACAAGGGCAGAAGGGAAGGCTAGGGGAGGGGGGGAGGGGAGCAGGAGGAGGGTTGGGGAGGAAGAGGAGGGTGGGGAAGGGGAGAGGAAGAGGAAGGGATGGAGGAGGGGCATGGGAAAGGGGGAGGAAGGCTCAGGGAGGAGGTGGGGGATGGGGAGGAAGGAACAGGGCCTGGTAGCACCGCTGTCCTGTGGCTGTGCCAGGTCAGCCTCCTCCCCCACCAGGGGGAGCAGCTCAAGTGACATGTCCTATGGCTTCGCTGACACCCCTGACCACCCTGGGCCCCCACCTCGCTCCCTAGGAGGCTGAGGTGCCCAGGAGAGGTGTCCTGTGTGTGGCCGGGGCAGCACAGCTTTCCTGGCTCAGCCTCAGTTAGCAGAGGGAAGAATGGGGGCCTGGAGGCCCTGCCAGGTCTGGCCCTGTGGCACAGGTGGAGGTCAGGGTTGGGCCCTGCCAGGTCCTGGCCCTGCGGCCACTGCTGGGAGGTCAGGGTTGGTCCCTGGCCAGGTCCTGGCCCTGTGGCCACAGGTGGAGGTCAGGGTTGGGCCCTGCCAGGTCCTGGCCCTGCGGCCACTGCTGGGAGGTCCGGGCTGTGCCCTGAGCTCATGTGGGCGGGGGCCTGTTGAACTCCCTGGTGTGGCCATGTGCCTCCCTCTCCAGCCCCTGTGCCTTGAAGTCCCGCCTGTGACTGCCCTATAGCTGCCCAATGTGGCCCTGCCTTGCGTCCGGTGACTCTGGAAGGCTGGGGCCCTCCTGGTCACATTAACACAAGGGTACCCCAGGCACTGAACAGAGGTCCCACCCCTGAAGCCCCGTCCTGCCTGAGGACTGTGGCTCTGCTCCCCCCCACACACAGCGCCCCCTAGTGGAGCCTGGGCTTTGGCTCATCAACCTGATTCGGTTTTTCCAGCCCAGATGGAGGCGGTGGGAGAAACGGGAGCGGCCCTGAAGTTTCCCTGGGTTGAACGTCAGCACTGAAGCCTGAGAGCAAAGCAGAGGTGGCGAGTCACGACTTGCATCCCGCAAGCCCTGGAGGAGCAGCCACCGCTCCCATGCACACAGCTCCCACGGGAGCGGGCCTGAGCCTCCGCTGAGCTCTGCTGCTCTGGGGCAGGAGCGCTGTGAGGACGCCTCCTAGCCTCCCTCCCACAATAGAGCTGCCAGTTATCCTCACCTCCACTGGCTTTTAAATGAGCATTTCCACTTGGAACATTTTGCAGGCTGCTCTCAAGCCCTGTGACAGACAGCAGCAGACACAGCACAGGCTGGGGACCAGCGGATCCTGGAGAGCAGGGCGGGCCCGGCCTCCCCTCCACCTCTGCCTGGGAGGATGCCATCAGCTGCACCCGCCTGCCCTTGCTGGGGCCTGGTTGGTGGGTGGGAGGTCCCTGCTGGCCAGGCTGAGGGGCTGAGCCTCGGGATGGTGTGGATCTGCCCACAGGGCCACCTGTACCCAGGACAAGGGGTTCCTTCCTGTGGGGGCCTGGCCAGCCGAGGAAGCCCAAGGGCCCCCCACAGAGCCCTGATTCCCCCCAGGCCTGACACCTGGAGCCCACACCCCATGCTTGCTTTGGGGGTCTTAGTAAACCCCACTCCTGCCCGCAATCAGCCGACCTTGGCCCAAGACCAACACGCAAGTGGGGCCTGTGGCTCTCTTGCTGGAGGCGGGTGGGGCCAACTGTGCGGTGGGGCCAAGCCTGTTCAGAAGCTGGCCCAGGCCCTCAGGGCCTGGTCTGCTCATCTGTGTGTGTGGGGGGCTCTGGGGCTGCTCTGAGCACTGCGAATGCAGCGGGCACCTGGGAACTCGTCTCTTGGAGTCACCCTCCTGTCCCTCCCTTAGCTTTAGCTCTGCTCTCTGGTGGCACAGATGTGATGGCCTCCCCACCAGGGCCCTGAGCAGCCCAGCACCCCGCGCCCAGCACCCCGCGCCCAGCACCCCTGCAGCGCGTGTCTCCTCCCCACCACCGTCTTGCCCATCCCAGCCACTACAGGCAGCAATGCGAGGACAGACACTGTCCACCAGCTGCACGTCCACTGGGCACCACCCCTCGCCTCCACCAACAGGCTGAACAAGGAGAAGAACCGATGGGCATTGGCCTCTGCCTGGGGTCTCTACCTCAGGCAGGGGCCCTTGGAGCAGGAAACCCTGCAGTCCCTCAGGCTCTACCTCCCACCCATGTGGGCTGCACAAGCTGCTGACCAGGGGCCTGGGAGTGGAGGCAGCATCCACCTCCCCTCACGTCCCTAGGCTCCCTCCCCATCTCTGCGCTTCCCTCCTCGTGGACCAGGAGTGCACTCCCTGTGGACGCAGGCAGCTCCAGGCAGAGCTCCTCCCGCCAGGGCCACCTGGGGAGCAGTGTCCATGGCCTGACGCCCACTGTGCTCCCCTGCCCCTTCTCCAGGACGGCCGGGCTCCATGGCTCCTGGGCCCCTGTATGTGAGAGGTGTGCGCGTGCCACGCTGCCATTATGGGTATGGAGGTGTCCGGTGGCCGCAGCCTGCAGAATTACCTGTGGCTCCTGGCTGCTCCGGTGGCCAGGGCAGGTGGGGACCCTGAGCAGGCGATCTAGAGGGTCTGTCTGGTTGGCTGACCTTGGGTGGACCTTGCCCATGGCCCTCCCCACACTGTGTTGCTCTCAGGCCTTTGGGACCTCTCCTGAGCTGAAGGACAGGAGAAGAGCCAGGGCCAGCCTCAATTGCGGGGGCTTATCCAGGCCAAGCAGGTGCGTGTTCTCCACCCCTGGGGAGGGTGGCAGGGCCTGGATGGGTCCCCTAGTTAGGGTGGACGGTGCTGGTCATGGCCCTGAGCCCCTGGCCCTCTGGCCCTCCATTGCCCAGTTCCACCAACGTCGCTGTGGGAACACCTCAATCCTGCAGACAGGCCCTGTGTGCCCTCCGCGCCAGCCCTGCCCTGCCTGCCTCACAAGGCCCACTCCCACTCCCAGAGCCCAGAGGACCCATGACTGGGCCCCCCAATTCTGCTGATGTGCCTGTGGTCACCTCACCTTCCCACCAAGCCACAGGCTTCAGAGTTGCCTTCCACGCCACCCTGGTGCACCACTCAGTAAAACTCAGGATTTCCAAGAGAAGCACTTCATGTCCCTCAGGGCAGGGGCAGGAGGAGTTGTCCAGGTTGCAGAGGGCACTGGTGTGCAGGGTGGAGCTGACCAGTGGCAGGGCACATCCTGGGTCCAGTGCTGGCTGGACCCTGAGAACCACCAGGTTCCCTTGGGCTTCTCTTGAGTGACCACCAGTCTCTGCCGCCTGCACAGCAGGGCCTCCCTGGGGACCGGTCACCGTGCCAGCTCGGGGGCTGGTCCATGGCAGCTGCAGGTCCCATCTGCTGCCCCTCTCCCTGCCCATGCAGGAGACAGTCCTCGGCACCCCTGGAGGGCCCCGCCCGGCCCCACAGCAGGTCTCACCTCTCGGTCCAGGCCTGCTGCCACCGTCACGATGTCCCCTGTCTCGCTGTTGATGGTGAACATGTTCTGGGATGGGCTCTGAGGGGTCTGGGTCACAATCCGGTACCGCACCATGCCGTTGGCTGTGGTGCCGTCGTCCGCGTCATTGGCTGTGACTGTCATCACGTAGGTGCCTGTGAGGGGGGAGAGCAGCTCAGGTGGGGTCTGCACCAGCTCTTTCCCTGCCGCACACCGGGGGGACCTTGCCATTCACCCCAGGACGCTCAGGGCAACGGGTGTGGCTTGTGCCTGTCGCCTGCCAGGGCTCCCAGGTGGCCCTGAAAGTGAGCCCATCCGTGCTGTGAGGGGTTCTCCTGAGCCGGGCAAGGCTCCCGCAGTGGGTGCCCTGACATCTCCCCCTCAGTACAGGGTCCCAAGGCCTGCACAGGAGTGCCTCTCCAAGCCCTGCAGGGTGGGACACGCTCAGGTGGCCAGCGGCCCCCAGGTGTCCCGCCAGGAGCCTGCTCAGCTTCCAGGTTTACTGAGGGAAACACTCCACAGTGTGCATGTTAGGAGAGCAGGTCCAGCACAGGAAGGGGACGTGTATTTGCAGGTGCATGGTCTACGGTCTCATCTCAGGCAGGTACGTGGGACCACTGACCGGACTCAGTGGGCAGAGGGTGGGTGTGGAGGTGGTAAGGGAGGGTCCAGCGCCAGGGGCTTCCGGGTGCTCGGCAGCCGCTCCTCCATCACCAAGACACAGATGCACTGAGGTGTGGTCCACACACCATGGCGCTTGTCCTTTAAAGTACAGTTGCGTGGTTTCTGTGTCTCCGCGGGGTTGTGTGACTTCACACGGTCTAGTCCGAGGACATTTCCCGTGGCCTTAGGGAGCTTGAGCACTCACTCCCCGTCATCCCTCCCCAGCCCTCTGGCTTCTGCTCTCTGGGTTCATCCTCCTGGACACTTGGACAAGGAGCTATGTCACATGTAACCTTTGGCCTCTGGCTTCCTTCACCACACCCGAGGTCCCTTCCTTTTGAGGCTGAGCACTATTTCACTGTATGGGGACATTCACGCCATCACCAAAAGTGCACCTGCCACATGTAGGGCCTCGTGCTCTGGGTAGCAGACAAACACTGTCCCTGTCCCTTACAGGCTGGTGTGGGAGGACCAGACCCACAGGTAAATGAACATATCACCAAAAGTAATCTACAAAGTCAATGCAATCCTCACCAAATAATAATAATATTCTTCACAGGACTAGAAAAAAAACAGACCTAAAATTAATATTTATGAATAAAAGATCAAGAAGAGGCAAAGCAACTCTGGAGGCATCACAATACATGGTTTCAAAATATACCACAGAGCTAATGGTACCCACCTAAAAACATACACATAGACCAATGAAATAGAAATCATACAGATAAACCCACACCAACTCAGGGAGCTGATGACACTTGACAAAGGCACCAAAGGCATACACTGGAGGAGAGACAGCCTTTTAAACAAATGGTGCTGGGAAAACTGAATATTCACACTTGGAAGAAATGAAATTAGATCCCTGTCCTTCATCCTGCATAAAAGTCAATTCAAAATGGACTCAAGACCTTGGAATTAGACCAGAAACTTTGCAGCTATTACCAAACATAGAAGCAGCATTCCAACAATTAGGTCCAAGCAACGATTTTCACAGTGGAACTCCTAAAACTTAGGAAATAATACAAGAATTAAAAAATGGAATGACATCAAATTAAAAACCCTCTGCACCACAACGGGAAACAACCATGAAGAGAGAATGTGGAGAATGAGAGAAAATCTTTGCCAGCTACCCTTCTGGATTAATATTCAGAATATGTTTTAAAACTCAAAAAACTTAACACCAACACACACACACACACACACACACACACACACACACACACCAAAACAAAAAAAACCAACCACCAACAAATAATCCAGTTTAAAAAAAATGGGCAAATGAACTAAACAGAACATTTCTCAAAAGAAGAAATACAAATGTCTAAGAAATACATGAAAAATTGTGCAGATAAATGCAAATCAAAACTAAACTGAGATTTCACCTAACCCAAGTTAGAATGGCAATGATCACAAATACAAATAAAAATAAATGCTGGTGAGTATGCAGGGAAAAGGAACATTTACACTGTTGGTGGGATTGTGAATTAGTACAACCACAGTGGAAATCAATTAGGAGTATCTGTGCAAAGAGTATATTCTAAAACAACACCGACAACCAACTGCACTCAAGAACTGCAAAATACCAATTTTTTCAAGTACACATAAAAAATTCACAAAATATATCACAAAATCAACATGAAAATTATTCAGTAAATTTAAAAGAGCTAGAATAATTTTGTATCTTATAATCATAGTGAAATAAAATTAGAAATCAACAATAAGGAAATCTAGAAAAATTCCCAAATATTGGAAACCAATTAATATATTTCAATAAAGTCCATGAGCCAGAGAAGAAATCTCAGTGGCAAATAGAATACATTGTAAAATGAATGCAAATGGAAGCACAGCATATAAAATTGGGGATTGCACTTATATCAGTGCTCAAGGATAAATATAGCTTTAACAATAAATATACATATATATATATTTTTATATATAGCTTTAACAATAAATATAGCTTTAACAATAAATATACATATATATTCATATATATTTACTTAAATATACAACACATATATAAATATATATATATATATATATATATATATATATATATATGCATGCTTCATATACATCTATGAAACAGAATAGTCTAAAAACCAAGGACCTAATTTTCCACCTTAAGAAGTGCAAGAAAGGAGAACACATCAGTGAAAAGTAAGTAAAAAAGTAAATTATAACTAAATAAAGGATATTGATAACCTATGGAAAAAAACAAAGGAGAAAATTGTAAAACTGAAAGCTGATTCTTTGCAAAGTTAAATAGAATTAAATAATCTTTAGTTAGATTAATCAAGAAAAAAGACTTAGGCTCTAATTTACTAATCACAAGGACAAAAGAGTAGACAATACATATTAAACAAATAACAAAAGGATAATAAGACAATATCACAAATGCTTTTGTGCTTGAAACTGACAGATTGAAGGATTTAATATCTTGAAAAACATAAATTAAGAAAACTGACTAAAGAAGATTTGAAAATATGAATAATACTATTTCTACCAAAGAAATTTAATCCACAATTTAAATTTATGCAACAAAGAAAACCCTGGGTCCACAAACCATCACCAAGAAATTCTACTAGTATTTGAGTTAGTGATAACTACCAATCTGACACACATTTCTTGAGATAAAAGGGCACATTTTCTCAATTTATTTTTTGAGGTCACAATTACTCCTATACAAAAACATCCCAAAGTGGGGAAAACAGAATTATTTATCAATATCCCTCAGAAACATAAATGCCATAATCTTTAGCATAATTTTAATAAACTATATTTGGTAATATTTAAGAGTACTAAGATCATGATGAGTGGGGCTTATTCCAGGTAAGGAAAGTCGCCTTAATAATTGACAATGCATTGTTCTATGATAATCACTAAAATAAAAAAAAAAACATGATTCACTCAATAGAGAAAAAACAAAACATGATTCACTCAATAGAGAAAGCATTTGATAATATGTAGCACATGTTTACATTAAAATTATAGAAAATGTGGCAGAAAATAGCTACCACTCCCTTAACTTGATATAAGCTATTTATGAAAACCTGTAGCTAGCATCATGCTTACTGATGAAAAAGTAAACTCCTTAAGACCAGGAACAGGACAAGGATGTTCTCTCTCATCATTTCCAGTCAATGCTGAATTGGAGGTTCTAGCCAAATCAATAAGGGAAGAAAGGACACAAAAACCATGCCAAATTAAAAAGAAAAACAAAAACAATATAATTGTCTTTATTTTTAGAAGACATGGTCAAATCCATAGAAAGGTGTAAGAAATCTCACAAAACACAATGAGAACTAAATAAACTAAGGCAAATTACAGAAATGAATGTCAACGTACAAAGTTAATTGTATTTATACTGATAGCAAACAATAATAAAAATGTTATTTTTGAAAATATCATTTGTCATAGCATCCAAAACCAAGAGTAATAAGGATACATTAAAGTATATATGAGTTCTAAATAATAAAAAATAGAAACATTTTTTGGAAAAAAAATTGACAACTAAATGGAGAAACATTTTGTGCTTATTTGTTAGAATATTAATATAGTTATATTAATTCTCCATAAATTTATTTATAAATGTAATGCAATAACAATTAAAATCCCAATAGCCTTTATATAAACATTGATAAGCTAATTATAAAATTTGTATGGAATTATAAAGAACCCAGACCAGTAGAAAAACACTTGAAAAAGCGAAAAATTGAGGAACTTGCTTCATCAGGTTTTGAAATTTATTATTCAGTTATAGTAATTAAAACTCTATTGGTATATGAACGAACGGATCAATACAAATAAAAGGGAGTTTTCAGTAATATCTACACATATGTGGTCAATCAATTCTACAAATATGCCAAGAAATAGTTCAGGAAAAATAATTACATTCCTTTAAACAATTGGTGCTACAATAACTGTGTATATATTTGGAAATAAATGAACATTTGCCCTTACTTCACACCATTGCCAAATTTCACTCAAATTATAACAAAAACCAAAATATAAGGCTAGACTATAAAACCTCTAAAAGGAAACCTAGGAAAAAACCTTTGCAACCTTGGATTAAGCAAATACTTTTGGTAGAAGAAAGTCATGAATCATAGAAGAAAAATATTTGATAAATTTAATTCAAATAAAAGTCATCATTTGAAATAAATACAAAAGATAAGATAAAGTGGGAAAAATATTATATATATATGATATGTACGCATACTTAAATATTTTATCTACTTACCTACCTGTCTACTCAGACATAATTACATATTATGAAATTTAAAATGGGCTCTTATCACTCAGTAAGAAAATAACCCAATATAAATTTGAAATGAATTTTCAATGCATGTTTCATCAAAAAAGATATATCATTAATAAGTATATAAAAATTCTCAATATAGTTAGTAATCTGGGAAAAGTATATCAGACCACAATTAGATACCACTACGTATACACTAATATATTAGTAGGAATAATTATGTTATTATCATACTTAGATTTATAATTATCTACATACAATTTTGATATTATTTCCTGATAAATTCAATATTATACACTTTACATCTACTTTTGCTTGCTATAATAATGCACTGGGCTCATCACAGAATTTGATAAACTGGTTTTTAAATTAAAATAATTTATATAAAAGGATAAGGTTCTTTTGGTTGGCATTCAGCTTACTTTACAATACCCATTTCTAAGATTATTCCTTAAACTTTCACCTTGTAAAATCTATAATTACAAAAGAGTATAATTACTCACAGAACTTGCCTGTGAGTCTTTGAAAGTGTTCATGTTCATTTTTTGCTTGTTGATCTCTTTCTCTTCTATTCCTCTCTGCTCTACACTGTATTCTGAGGTTGACTACCATAGGCCACATCAACAGAAATGCCAGGTCTTCTGGTTTTGACTGGCTTTGCCAAATGGGAGGCAACAGCAAAGTAGTGGAGGTGGGAGGTGAGTGAAGTCATGGTATTTAGCTTTCTCTGTTATGTTACATTTCCAACAGTAGTAGCTTTCCTCTTTAGCAATAGTTCTTGTTGAGTGGTTCTATGTCTTCCAAATGCATTGCACTTCCTCCACCATTTCCTCCCAGAAATCCCATGGTAATTACTCACTATCCCTCTTTGGTTCCCTTAACTCTGCATACTTTAAATTATTTTTAGTAAAATTATTTTGAGTATTCCTTCTGTTTTTTGCTACAACCCAAACTAATGCAATAACTGGTGTCGTGAGTGGGATTCTTGGGATGATTTGCTTTCGTATTTATGAGGAAGTGTATAAGCTCATTGATGGTAAAACATTGTAATCTTTGATGAAGTTTTTAATTTCTCACTGGAATGATGTTAAGTGAATTACTGATTGAGCACAGAGCGCTGAGTGATCAACTATCTTTGGCACTTGGTGGATATGGCAAAAGTAGTGATTACACATGTTAGGAATGGGGAAAATCTGCTTCTGACTATTCTTGAGAGTTTACACAAAGATAAGTATATGCTTAAAACATTAAATGACCTGTACCCAAGGAACAGGTGGAGAACTATAAAATCTTAATGACAGTTTAAAAATAATTAGGGTAGCCTAGGGAAGACATGCCTGAGTGTCAAATCTAAGATCCGCCCTCCCTCCTTTCCTTCCTCCCTCCTTTCCTTTCTTCTGTCTGTCCGTGCTTCCTTCCTTCTTTTTTTAACTGCAGCTGCTCCTATTTACGATGAATGACCAGGTTCTGACCTCAGGCTAGTCAAGCTCACATCCAAGAAAATTCCCTAAAGAATACTTTGCAGACAGGCATGGGAAGACCCAGGAGCATCTCAAGTCACTGTACAAGTTCAAAATTGGTATATGAATCTCAATTTGCTAAGTTTTTTTGTTTCAGGAAATTGGGCTGCCTTGTCGGCCATAGATATTTCAAATGGAAATAGAGCATAACTAAGTCTTTTCTCATTATGGGGGGGAAATATTGTGCCGGCAGCAGACTGGTGGGACCACAGCGAGCACCAGGAAGAATCACGCTGATCAAGACACTTCCCCCCAACACCACCCCACAGAGGGGCCCCTTTTGACTTCCTTGTGTTTCTCTTTTTCCTGGGATTTTGCTTTGCACACTTTAGTCATCTCTTCAGATCCAAACCAATTTCAGTGGCTGTCTGGAGCGGGTGTGAGCTGGCTGTGTCATTGTGGGGACATGCACACACCAGGAACCAGGGGTGCAGGGAACTGCCTTCCCAGTTCTCCTCCAGCCCCGAGTATGGGGTACATCTCACCCTGGAGAGCAAGGCATCCAGGCCAGAAGAGCACCCCACAGCAGGCCTGTCCCTCTCCCAAAGGGCAGCAGCCTTGGCCAGAGCAAGCCCAGGACCCAATTCTCAGGCTCTATACTGGGGAAACCCAGCCCTGTCCTTCACTCCAGAGGTGCTGACAGACAAAGGTACCACTGCTGAACAGAAAGATCTCAGAGAGAAGAAAATGGAAAGGGGATTTGTGCAAAGACCCTTTTTTGTTCCCAGTGAAGGAGGGGCAATGGGGAGACATGTCACATTGTCACTTTAAAGATTTTGACATGCGATTCTGGGATAAGGCAGAAATTCCACCCCTAACTGCGGCTCCCTCGACTTGAAAGGCGTTGACTAACCTCCACTAATTGCGTGTTTTCTGTGCATAATATTTACTTGTTAAAAGTCTTTGCCCGACCGATTAATTTCCTGTGCCCCGCTATTCATGATCAGTTCACAGGCCTGAAATTGGAAAAAGGAAGGCATTTGGACAGATTGAAAGATGACTGGGGAGGATCTTGTTTTTTCCAGAAGTCCAGCACCCACACCCAGAATGCTGCTTTTTCTCCTTGCAGACTCCCCTTCCCTGAAACCCAGCACCCACCCTTAATTCCTCAAATGAGTGGAAAGAGATGGGCACAGGAGGGGCTGTGGCTGCCTGGCTGGGACGACAGCAAGTTCAAGGCAGAACAACGGAACTCAATCACTCTCATCGGAGGAAGGTCTCATAGTCCCAAGGCTGGACTCCGAAATGTTGAAAAGCAGCTTTTCTTGAACAATTATTCCATACATCAGTCTGTGTATTTCTGATGCCGTTTGGGCACTAGGAGAAACACCCCCCAAATCCCATCTGTTACCTAATCTAGACCTGCCTATTGGTCCACAAGTGCAGACCCAGGGTACTGGCCTGGGTGGGTGTGCCCATTCTAGAACCTCACACAGGACCTACATCTGAGGTGCTTCATCCCACATGTGGGTGACCTCGGAGACTGCCGCATCAGAATTTTGAGGATCTACTTCAATCCAGATCTTCCGAAATTCCTGGGGCGAGGCATAAATTGGAAAGCAGCCCACGTTGAGCCACTTCTGACACACGATTACCCCTCAGTGCCTGGATTAGGCCTTTTGACTAGCCATCAGCCAATTAATGTACCTCCAACGAGCACTCGAATAGATGTAACCATTTCACAGAAATCCATCTTGAGAAAAAAGATTTTACAAGTGTTGAGGGGCTGCCACTTGGAAAGCCAATTTGCAGGGAGCCCGGCATCTTGAAGCACAGTTTATTACGCATGGCTCCCACACAGCGGGCCCCTGTAGTCTGTACCTGGCTCCAGATGCCTCCCTGTCACCAACAGCTCCACAGCCCTGTGCTCTCCCAAGCCTCAACCCAGGCAGAAACACAAGCCCCCCTCCCAGAATGGTCTCCTAGACCTTTGGCTCCAGAAGACCAAGGCACCACTCTCAGCTGGGATGGTGGCCTCTCTGGCATCCCCCAAAGCATTTTTAGCCATGTGACAGATTACTCATGAAGTTGGTATAATTTTTCCCCCTTGGTCAAAGCCACTTAGGGTATGGAGGGCATTAGTATCCCCACGGCTTCGCATCCCACCCCCAGTGCAACAGAACCCTGCCAATAAGTCCCCCACCATGGTTCCACTCCTGTCCAACCAGCTCGGCCCCACTTTCCTTCCCCCAGTTTAATTTCATAATTGCTGGCCACTTACCAGGTTTCCCTCTGGGCCATTCAGGGGAGCAGTGGAAATGGGAAGGGGAGCAGCTAAGCTCCCAGGGGGTGCTGGGAGAAAGGCCCCTAGAGGGGCATCCCAGAAGGGCAGTTGGACACTAGTGGGGACCAGTAGCAGAATGGAGCCTCCTGACCCCACTGGGCCACCCAGCCTGAGCCTGGAGGTTGGGAAGGGAGGGAAGAGGGTAGGTCCCAAACTCCAGGTTAGCCTGCGGACTCCTGGACACAACATCTCTTCTCTGTCCCTACCCAGGCCCAGGAGACTGTGCAAGAATTCTCTCTCTCCTAGACCACGTCCCAGAATCAACACACAAGAGACAGAACTGCTCCCTGGCACCGGCAGTCCAAGGAATGCTGCCTTGGAGGACTGGGACCTGTCTGGCTAGTCACTGAATCCCAGGCCAGGCACACTGCGGACAGCAGTGAACAGTGTCCAGTGGGCAAGTGGATGAAGGGATGGATGCACGGGTGGATGGTGGATGGATGGATGGCTAGAAACGGATGAAGTTGCCTTCGATACCTAGTAAAAGTGGCCATTCGAGCAGCATCAGTCCCCGTCTCCTCCCAGTAAGCAGCGCCAGGGGCTCCGTGCGCACAGTAGGCTCTCCAGGACCCGGGGCTGCTATTGTTGTCACCGTCGTCATCACTTGCACCCCACCAGCCCGCTTCTTCCACCAGCTACTCTGCCAACTGCCGGCGGCGACCGGCGAGCCGGGGAAAAGTTTCGCTGACCCCGCGGCCCCAGCCAGAGTCCTGCGTCCCGGCCGGCCCCTCCCGCCCACACCTGCTGGGCAGTCAGGGCAGCGGGGTACTCGGCCCGGCCGCCGGCGCCCCGCACAGGCGGCCAAAGTAACTTTGCGGGCGCCCTGCGCAGCGCCGCGGGCGTCACCCGGAGCCTGGAGGGGGTCCCGGCCGCGCCCCCTCCCGGTCTGCGCCCCGGCCCGCCGCGCCTCGGCCCGCGCCCCGCCCGCCCGCCGGCCCTACCTGGCCGCGGGCTCCTCTTCGGCGGCCGCGGCGGCCGCGAGCAGCAGCGCGCACGGAGGGAGGCAGCGGCCCGGCTCCCGGGAGGGAGGCGCGCGGGGGCGGGGGCTCCTCCGGCGGCGGCCGCCTCGCCGCGCGTCCGAGGCTGCAAGTGGGAGCCAGACTCCTCCTTCGGGGGGCGGGGGGCGCCCGCGCACCCTCCCTCGCCCGCCCGCCCGCCCGCCGCGAGGCCGCCAGCCGCCCGGGCCCCTCCGCCGCCGCCGCCGCGCCCCTCCCGCCGCCCGCGCCCCCCGCCGCCCCCGCCCGGGGACCCGGCCCCCGCCCGCCGCGCCCGCCGCCCGCATCCCGCCGCGCAGGGCGAGGAGGAGGAGCGCGGCCCGCGCTGCGGAAAGGGAAGCGGCCGCCCGCCGCCCGCCGCGGCCCGCGCCCTCCCGCGCCGCCACCCGCCCCGCCGGCCGCGCGGACTGGGGAACGGGCGGGGCGCTCCCACCTCCCGAGCCGCCGCGGCCCCGCGAGCAAAACCCAGGCCGCGCCTACCCCCGCGCCGCGCCGCGCCCCGCCCCGCCCGCAGCTGCGACCCCTCCCGGGCCGCCCGAGCACCCGCCGGCCCGCGCACCCCGCGCGGGATTGCCCTGCGGGGCCCCTTCCGGAGGGACGCGGACCCTTGCTCCTGAGTGTGCATCGGCGGGGTCCTCCCCCAGAGCATCCCTCCGGTTCCCTCGGGTGCCCCAGGACCCCAAGCCCTCAGCAGAGAGGGTGGCTGGTTGTGGCCTCACGGGACAGGGACGGGACTGGAAAGGCCCTCAGAACCCAGCATTGACTAAGGAAGGCCGGGCCTTAGGCTGCAGAGGGGAGAGCAAGACCCTGAGCTCCGGTTCTCCACCCATAGGGGCCCTGAGCTGGGTGCTTCCACTCTGGGGAGCTTGAGAGACCCTGAGGACCTAGCCCCGACCTGGGACAGGGAAGGGTGACCCTGTCTTTGTGTGGTCAGGGAATATCTCCCTCTGGCCTGGGCCTCCCAGACTGAGAGTGAGGTCAGAAGGGGCTGTGGCCCCCTCAGAGGCCCATCAAAAACCCAAATGTGTGAGGGTCCCCCTGCCCCAGCCCACTCAGGCATGGAGCCACCTCCACATCTCATTATCAAATGAAGTCCCCAAGGACACTCAGGTGGGCACTTGGGCCTGGGCTGTCCTTGAGGAGAGCACAGTCTGGGGGTGGGGAGGGCAAGGAGGGTGCAGGAGGCAAGGAAGGACAAGGACCTGGTGTGGCTCCCTGGAGGTGGTGACACACTCCCCTACTGTGTGCCAAGGACAGGAGGGATGGAAAGGCATCCAGGCAGAGAGGATAGGGCTCCAAAGGCCTTGGTGGGTTTGGAATGGTGAGTTCAGTGGGGATAGAGAAAAAGGGAGGGCAGGAGGGGGCGGGGAGAGGGGGTGGGAGGCAGATCAGGAGCAGCCTTGGGTGCTTGGCTAAAGGGCGTGGACTTTTAGGGGCAGTGGGGAGCCACAGATTTTGAGCAGGTGCTGGGCTTGGTCAAGTTGATCTTCTTAGAGCTTCTCTGGCATCCCTGACCAAAGGGAACCTGGCCGGGGAGAGGATGGGACTGTGGTGGGTGCAGAGGCTCCTCCTGCTTCCGGGTCACACTCCACAGAACCCCAGCTCAGCCCAGAAGCACCCTCTCCTCCTGAGGCTGCAGACTTCCCCAGACAATGCCTGCCTGCGAGGAAGTGGATGGAGAAAATTGCCTTCCTGGGAGACAAGGCTTGGATGCAGTGTCTCAGCAGCCTCACCTGCTGCCTGCCAGGGACAAAGGTACAAGTTGGCCATGACCTTAGGAGGTCTGGAGGACCAAAATCTGTCTTCCTGTTCCCTGGGATGAGAGCAGAAAAGTTCCTGACTCTTGTCCTCCAAGGCTAGCTTCATCATACCACCATTCTACCAGAACTCCCCTCAGCTCCCAGAATACCATCTCTTATTTACCCTGGACATGCACTTATTGAGTACCTACTGTATGCTTGAATTCTGGCACTTCCTTTGGAGCAACGCATGAGCTCCCCATCAGAGGGCCTATGTCACCTATGCCACTCAGTCCCAGGCACTGAGCTCTGAGCTTGACCCACACCGTCTTATGGAACCCCCACACCTCCCCCAGTCTAGACTGCACCTAAGGTCAGGCTCCCCAGAGCCCAGTGCTGCATCTTAGGGCCTGGATCTCAGTCTCTTCTTCCATAAAGCTCAGTAGGTGCCCCGGGAGTGGCTCTAAAAGACAAGGAATGAGGAGTGCGGGCTGGGCAGGATAGACCCGCTCCTAAAAGAGCAACCAATCTGGCAAACACAGCAGACATTCTGCTTTTGGAGAATTTAATAACACAGTGGCACTCATTCATGGAGACTAATAGAAACACCACACAGCCCCAAACTGCTGAACCAGCCGGGGATGGCTTGTTCTGCTCAGAAGCATTTCTCAGGCACCTACTATTTGTGGAGACCAAGCAGAAGCAGGTTACGTGTCCTAGGAGAGGCATGAGGGCTGCAGGTGCTCATGATGCACAGGAGTCATGGAATTCAGAGGGCATGGAGAAGCACCACAAATGCAGCCCGGGACGCTTCAGAGGAGAGGGTGTACCCTCTGGAAGAATATGACCTCGCCGTGAGGATGAAGGGGACAGGCAGTCCAGCAGAGGGACCAACCTGCCCCCAAAGGCTGGGAGCCTCCAAGGAGCATGTGTGACACCTCTGGCCAAGATGCCACAAAGATGTGCAGGAAGCTGTCACAGGGCAGTAACTGCAGGATATTGTTAACAACCCCTAATTAAAATCAACCTCATGCCCAGCCAGAAGGAATTGGTTTTTGAAATCACGGTGTGTCTAGATAACTGAATCGTGTCGCTGAGATGCAATGGTGGCCAGAAAATGACGTTCATGCTCAGCACTTGGTCAGTGAGCACGTGAAGCAGATTTTACCAGTGAGTCTAATTCTGTGTTTTGAAAAATGAAAAATAGAGGGAAGAATGGAGAAAAGAAGATAGGAAGTAAGTACTGCAAAAGGCCGATCCTGGTGATAAGATTATTTTTAGTTTATTGATGGGGATTTTTTGTCTCCGATTTTTCTGTAATCATCTGGGTATCATGAAGGATGGAGAGAGTGGGGCATTCAGGGCGGGGTGAGAGCAGAGTACAGGGTGTGTGGGGAGGGCAGGGGCTGGGATGAGCCAGAGGTGTGGGCAAGGCCTAGGCCACTGAGGACTTCCAGTGCCTTGTCAACAGGGGCCTGCCTTTTCATGCCTTGGGACCTCCAGGTGACCAGCCCCCAGCCAGCATGCCAGTGCGGTTATGATTCAACAGATACGCGGAGGCACTAGGTGAGGCCCAGGAATCACTAGGGCAGAGAAGGCCAGAGCAGCTCAGGGGAGGCAAGAGTCTTCGTGGGCTGGGGTTTGGGAGAGGTGACCAGGAAGAGATGACCCAAGCTGGGGCTGGAGCCTGATTTGATGGCCCCCCTCTGCCCCCTTAGGCCCTTCCAAGGTCTTTCCCATGTCAGTCTGGATCCAACCCCTCGGTCCAGCTATCTGGCCTGAGCCTCATTCCAGGATTTCCTCTAGAAGTCAGAAGTCCAAGGTGGAAAATCCATTTCTGGGGCCCCACATCCTGCCCATTGGTGGTAGTCTCATGTACAGCCTACAGAACCATGTTCCAACCGCAGGTTCAAATCCTGCCTCTGCTACAAAAGGCTTATGACTCTGAACCTCAGTCTCTTCTTCCATAAAGCTAATACCATGGTCTCTACCTCAAGGGTGCATAGTGTGCATTCAGCATTTAGCAAGTGGTGGCTGTTAACACTGTCACAGTCACAGATCAGGTTCTGTCACTAACTTCCTGGGTCCTTGGGACATGCAGATGTTTCTCTGAGCCTCAGATTTCTCATTTTCAGGAGAAAGGGAGGCCAGCTGGCCCTGGGCTGGCTCCTAGATGACACAGCAAGATGAGGAGATTGCTGGGGAGGGCCCTCGTCCTGCCCGAAGCTGAGCTCCGGTTAAGCTGGTGTCCAGATGAGCCCCTGGCAGCCATTGAACTATCCCATGTGACCCAGGCCCGTTATTCAGAAAGCCAGGAGGACGCTGCATGTGACAGCCCCCTGGGGAGGGCTCAGCTCCTGGCCACTGCTGCCAAGGCTCTCAGCCCCAGTCTGGGCCTGTGAGCTTGTCCTGGTTTGTAGAGAACTTCAGGTGCCCTGCGGCTGGTGTGCTTACCACGGTGACCTGGCTGGGACCTCAACTAGGGCCACCTTGCCTGCACGGGCCAGAAGCCCCAGTATATGGAGCAGACGCCGAGGCTCCAGAGGCTTTAGGACCTGTCCAGCCCCAGAGCTGGCCTTCAGACTCCAAGACACTGCTGTCCCCTCCACCCAGCTGTGTTCCCCTCCCCGACTCCAGTTCCTTCCAGCCCCACAAAAGCCCAACACATCTGGCACCTTCCCAGCCAGGCTCCTGGGAGGGTTCTTGAGCTGTCCAGGGTCCTGCCGGGCCCAGCCCTGCCCCACGGCCTCCTGTGATCCCTGCCTGGCTGTCGTCTCACCCCCTCCTGGATAGCAAAGACAGAAAGCTGCAGGCCAGTGGGCTGCCCAGGGCTCCTGGGTCCAGGCTGCTTGCGTGCCCAGTTACCCTTGATGCCATACTTGGGCACCAGGACCCCAGGTGCCTGCCCTAAAAAGTGACCACAACGAGGGGATCCAAGAGGTGGCTTGGAGTCACCCAGTGTCCCAGGCGACTTGGCCACCTCCTCCAGGTCAGGCCAAGCCAGAGACTGAGAGGGACTGGAGTAAGGGGCGGGAAGGTGTGGGCCTGGCCACCCACCATGACCACACGCTGCTGAGCACAGAGGGACGTGGGCTGGGAGCACAGGGCTTCTCATGGCCACTCCTGGGGAAAGGGTGGGTTTGAAAGTATTTGATGACAAGGACAGAGAGGTGCTTCTGGGAAGGGGGGCAAAATCAAGGCCTCCGGGCAGGAGCCACAGGGACACTGGCAAGGAGAGGGACTGGGAGGCAGAGGTGGCACCATCCCTAACTGAGCCCCAGTCACAGTGCAGGGCATGGGAAGGGGGCTGGGCCAGGCTGGGCAGTGGGTAGAGGCTGATCCAGAGAGAAAAAGGAACCTGGGCAGGGTGGGGCCAAGGGATGGCAAAGGGGCCCTCAGGAGGTAGCCAGGCCAGGGCTCCGTGACTTCAGGGTCGTAGTGAGGACCAGGCCCTCACCTTGCTGAGCAGTGCTCTCCCTGTGCAGAGCCCCGCCTGGGTCCCCTCGTCCACTCCTCAGCCACCCCTGGCTCCATGCGGAAGGAGCTGGGACACCACAGGGTGCACAGGCTGCCAGCAAGCCCCGCACCTGAGCTCAGCGTCCCCACCCAGAGTGCCAGGGGGAGCCCGGCCTGCCTCGTGGGACCACAGGGGCTTCAGAGGAGCACAGAGCATGGACTCCCTCTGACACGGGACGTTTAGCTCTACTGTGGAGCCAACGAGCCCACAGCACTCTCCCGGGCGGCTCTGGGCAACTGTCTTCTTTTCAGGACAGAGTCTCAGGAACTGCCTCTCCTGATCAGTCATGGGCACCGCCACCCACCACCCCAGAAGGCCCGCGTGCCCACAGAAGCACTGGGTTCAAGGCAGGCTGTGTGAGCCCAGAGCCAGCATGGGGCCAGAGCCGAACATGGGGAAAGAGGGACAGAACAGAGCTGGCCCTGGGGCCCAGGAAGGGAAGACTGAGTGAGAGCAAAAGCCATCCCTGGATGTCTACTGACCTCCAGCGCAAACGCTGCTCCCCCCCCACTAGAGAGGTCTGTGAGGGCAGCAGGAGAGGAGCACAGGACACGGACCTGGGTCTCAGCACGGATCCTGAGCAGGGACCATGCAGAGAGCAGGACCTGCTGGGGGGCACAGAGCCTGAGAAGCAGAGTACAGGAGAGTGGCACTAGGCCCTGCTCAGAGGGCAGGGAGTGTCCCCCACTCCTGCTCCACATCCCAGCATCTGACAGCACCCCGCACCCTGTACCTGCCTCCAGTCCCTCTTGTCCTCCCACGATGGCCTCCAGAGGCCCCTGCTCCCCTGTCCACCTGTTCCCCACCCAGTGGTTAGGAAGCCCTCCCCCACTTGGGACCCTCAGTGGCTGCCCAGTGCTCTCGATCCTACAGGCCATTTGAAGGATTTACGACTTACAGAGGGCACTGAACCCTCCTGGCCCACGGGGCCCCTGGAGCCACTCTTTTCTCATCCTTGGTCCGTGGCTGGCTGTGGGGCCTGAGCCTCTGAATGTTGGGTGGGATACGGTGCCCAGGGGGCAGCTAGTCAGGCCCGGGGCCCAGTGATGCCTGCTGCCGGGGCCTCCTGGGCTCAGGTCCTCCTGTACCATCCAGAACCTGCCCCAACATCTCTCCCCAGAAGTCCCCTCCCTACCCTTCCCCTGGGCCACCAGCTGGGGACAGCACAGCCTGAGGTGTCCTGAGCAAGCTTCTCAACCTGTGGCTTCACCTGCAGAGTGAAGATAAGACCCCAGCCCACAGATGTGCTGACTACATGGGTCAAGGACTCAGAACTGCCCCTAGTGGTCTCCAACCCCCAGCAGGCACCAAGCAGCTAGTCCCCAGGAGAGCCAGCAGGGCCTGCCCAAGCCCTCGGGGCCACTGTAGCAGCATACTGGCCCCTGCTGGCCCCCAGCTCCACCCCCCACCAGCAGGCACTTCCCAGGATGGTCAGACACAGGAACCCAGGAAGCACCCCGCTTTTGTAGATGTCTGAAGTACCCCCTGGGAAGCCATTATCCCAGGATGAGAGACAATATCCCAGAGAGGGAAGGCCAAAGAGGCTGGGAGGGACAGTAGAGCTGGGGAGGGATCAGAGGGCGGGGAGGACAGTAGATTGGGGACCAAGAACTAGCGGTGGAACCGTGGAGCTAGGAAGGGACGACCCTGAATCCTGGAAGGTACAGCTGAAGTAAGGCCATGCCAGCCTCCCCAGGCACCACCCCCCACCCCCCCACCCCCACCCCCACCCCCGCGCCTCTCCTTAGGAAAGGAGTCCCTCCCTCGGCGTTCCTGCTGGACCCACGTGTTTCCCATAGACCTGCTCCCTCTTGGGGTGTCTGCCTATCAGACGGCTCTTCCTCCTCTTGAGCTGGTAGCTGCTCCCTGTCCACCTCCAGGGCTCCACAGCACCCTTGCGTCCCTCCAGGACACTCCCTGGCCTGCCCCTCCCTCCACAGGCTCCACAGCCCACCTGCAACTATCCCTCTGCTGCCCAGACCACGTGCCCTTGCCGTCTTCATCCCTCCTCCAGATGAGCCCCAGATGTCTTTCCCCGAGTGCGGCAGCCGGACCAACCGAGACCAAGTGCAGCTCCTAGGTGGACGCAGGGTGAGGAGGACCCAGCCCCGGGGCGCGCCGCAGGGCCGAGGCAGTCATCCGCATCCTAGTTCAAATTTTTCCAGTCCTTTCCTAGCAGCAGAGTTGAGTTAGAGCTGGGAGGGACGTCAGAGCTCTTCCCTCAGCCCCAGCCTCCCTCCCACTGCACAAACAGGGAAACTGAGGTCCGGGCTGAGGAAGAATGTGAGAGAGGGAATACTTTGCCTCCAGATTAGATGGAAGGATAAATGTTTCCTGAAGAGGAGATCAAGGGCACGGGGTCAGGGCTGAGAGACTTTCGTGTTTTCTCTGCCCAGGATTATGGAGGCCTGGTCACCAACAACCCTGGAGGTCAGTGATGACCCTCTACTGCTCTAACCCATCTGGGTGACACCCGTGTGCAGATGGGGAAGGGGAGGTCGGAGACACAGAGAGATGCATCACCTCCTCCCTGACACCACTGAGGTGTTTGAGGGGCAGAAGGGGGTGTAGGTGCAGGTGTGGTCCCAAGGCCACCACCCCAAGGGGTCATCACTTACTCGGCCTCCCTCCTGCCCCCAATCCCATGATCCCCTGCAGGCTGGCCAGTGAGCCCACCACAGAGAGAAACGCTGCTGCTCTGAGCACCCCTGGGCTGGCCCTGCTCACATGAGGCAGCGTTAATCCTCGTGCCTTGCCCTGGGGCAGGAGTGGCCCCCAGGCCTGGCTCCACTCTTCTGCTCCCAGGCAGGGGCCTCCCAGCAGCTGCTCAAGCTGAGGCTGGATGCAACTCGGCAGTAGAGCACTTGCCTCACATGCACGTGGCCGGGCTCCATCCCCAGCACCGCAGAAACAAACAAAAAGAAACAATCCAGGGGTCTGGGGTGGTGGCTCAGTGGTAGAGCACTCGTCTGGCATGTGTGAGGCCCTGGGTTCGATCCCCAGCACCACATATAAGTAAGTAAAATAAAGGCCCATTGACAACTAGAATATATATCTACATAAAAATAAAAAAGAAGCAGCCCAAGCTCCACTGTGTGCCCACAGCTGACATCAGCAAGCAGCCGCAGCACCCCCTTTCCACACCAGGATACAGCACCAGAACACTTGCGCAGGGCTCAGGCAGCCATGGTGAAGGGCGCCTTAGAAACAAGGTCCGCACGCCACTCCTGGCCCAGGTCCTCCAGGATCAGACCGCAGGCTCCACACTCACCCTCTGCTCTTGTTCAGCTGGACAGACCTGGAGCACTGGGCTAGCAGGGCCCTTTGGCAACCTCTGGGCACACAGGTGGAGAAAGAGGTGACCTGCCCCGGATGCAAAACAAACTGACCCCAGGCCAAGCCTGGAGCTCCTGCTCCCTGATCCCACCCCAGTGCCCATCACACAGCTCCTTCAAAAGCCGTCGGCCCCGGGGCCTGTCAGCAGGTACCCCAGGGTCCTCATGCCCCTAGGGACTTGTCCACAGGCATAAAGGTTCCTGGAGGTTGATTATCTGGAGGCCATTAGAAACTCACCACAGAAGCTGGCATCTCCCTGAGAGACCCATGAGCTCCTGCCTGCCCACAGAGCCTCAGCAGGCAGCTCCGTCCAGCCACAGGTGACAGAGGCTGTCACTTCCCTGCATGTCACAATTGGAGTTGCCCAGGGCCTCACGGTGGTCCAGCAGGGCTCTGCTGCCCTCTCCCCAGAGAAAAGCAACCTCCTCGCCTCTCTCTAGGGTGTCCGGCTGTCCAGTGATGATGGCCAGCCCTCACCATCCTAAACCCAAAGCTGCAGCCTTCCAGAAGCCCCTTTTGCCTACCCCTCCACCCTCCTCTACCAGCACCCTGCCCACGTCTCCAGGACACCCCGAGCAGCAGCCCCTCTCCTCCCGCATCTGTACCTGTCCACACCGACCACCTGACAAGCCTCTGTAACTCCCACTCACCTGCAGATTCTCCCCCACCTCCTCCACACCCTCAGCCAAGTTCCTTTCTGCTCCCTGCCTCCTCAGGCCAGGCCAGGGTCACCAATGGCCCTTGGTGTCAGACCTCATCCTGCTCTCTTTTGGCCAAATGGGCCCCTTCCCCTGCTCTGAGGACAGTGTCCAGCCTCCTGGCCATGACCCTCAGGTCTCCATGCTCTGGTTCCAGAATCCAGCCTCATCCCATGACCCACCATGCCTAGCCTCTGGCCCAGAGATGCTAACACCTTCCTCCATCAGCTCTGGGATTCCATGCTGGCCCAGTCCTCTGCACCCTTGGAAATGATAATAACAGGGCTATTGGTCCTCTAGAACAATGGGCCAAAGCATCATGCTGAGTGATTTAGCCAACCCCAGCCTCGATGAACTCTGTTTATTTATTGACTCCAAAACATTTATTGAACACCTACTATGTGCCACATACTGCTTAAAACACTGGGAAAAGCAGCAAGATATGCTGAAGGGATATTGTCTATTTGTACAGGTGTGGAAACAGGCTCAGAGAGCCCAAGTGATTGCCTGGGCTCAGAGCCGTGAGGTGGGCTCCAAGTCCTTTACTCCCTGGCCTCCAGAACTCTGCCACTCCCTGCCCCCTACCTCTTGATCACCTAGAGAGCTCAGCAGCCTCAGTGCTTTGTTCTCCTCCCTGGGAGCCCCCTCCCACCATCCCCACCACCCAGTCACCAGCCTGGCTGCTGCCTCCCTGGGAGCCGCTGCCAAGCCGACAGCTTCTGTCATCACCGCAAGGCAGCCAGCAGGAGCAATAGCAGCAGCCTTGGCACATGCCCACCTCTAGCCATTCCACAACCACAGGGCCAAGAGGTGGGCAAGGATCCAGCCCTCGCCATTACAAATCAGGAAACTGAGGCGGGCGAGGAAATAGGCTCCCTTAGGAAAATCAAGCCATCAGGGTGCGGATGACCAGAAGTCTGGGGAAGGCAGCTCGTCTGCAGGAGTGCTGGCCACCCGGGGCCAGGCTCCCCACGGCATGCATGCCATCCCAGCAGCTGGGGAGGCAGAGGCAGGAGGATCACAAGTAGGAGGCCAACTTCAATAACTTAGCAACTAAACAACTTCACAAGACCCTGTCCCCCAACCCCAAAAGAAGTCTCTTCACCGGTGCTGTGCACCCACCCAGTGCCCAGCCAACAGTCGGCCCCAGCTGGGCACTAACAACTACAAAAGTTCAGGGCAGGGAATAGGGCTGCCCCAGGCTCCCCAACTGTCCACTTGCCAGAACTGCTTCTCTGGAGCTTGGGCATCTGGCTGACTCTTCATAATGGTTGTGTTTGCTTCCTGGTGTCCCCATCTGACTCTGAGTCCCCAGAGGCAGCTGAGGGCTAGGCAGCATATCTGACCCATGGAGTTGCCTGCAGCCTGCAGACCGCTGCCCCATGGCCTTGGCGGGAGATGAAGGTGTTTGTGCCTGGGGTCACACAGAGACATGGCTCAGGGTCACAGGAGAGGGAAGGCACTCTTCCCTGCTGCCCCTGTCCTTGGAGAAAGCTGGCACAAGGTAGAACCCTGGAGGGTAGGACCCTGGAGGGAGGCGGGCAGCCCACCTGCCCTACCTGGGGCCCGTGAGCATCTGGCAACGCCCCTCACTGTCTGCCGCTCTGGGGCGCCATGGAGGAACGTAGGCAGCGCTAGGATAGACGGTACCAGGACCGGCCGCGCCAGGACGGGCAGCCTCACGGCACCTGCTGGAGAGGTCCAGGGCTGGCCTTGGCCTCACCCAGCAGCAAGTGAAAAGAGTGCCGAGCCGGGGAGCTTTTCCTGCTGCAGCGGGAACCATATCCGAGAAGCCTAGGAAAATGGTGGCTTTCTGGGAGGACAATGAGTCGAGGAATTGGGGACAAAGAAGTGCCAGGAAGGGAAAGACCATCGTAGCTCTGAGCCCTGGCAGCTGTCAAGGAACGCTGCCTTCAGAATTACCAGAGAGAATCTCATTGGGCCGTGCCTGGGTCAGGTGTCCAGTCTGGACCAATCATTACAGAGGGCGGAGCCACAGGCCCCCCCCCACCACACACACACACACACACACACACACACACACACACACAGTCTGGCCAATCCCAGACGAGAGAGGATCTGTGGGCAGAGCAGTCACTGATGGGTGGCTTCCCATTTTACAGGTGAAAGGTTGACAAGGCCCCAACAAAAGGTCCCTTGGTAGTGCGCCCCAGGTTACTATCAACCCAGGCAAAAGCCCTATGGGAGGGGACCTGCCTCGCTGTCACCTGGTGTGTCCTGGTGACCAGGAGAGAGGAGCGGTGGGATAGGGCCCCATGGAGAGGCAGGGCAGAGAATCAAGGGTGAAGAGCTGGCCCCCAGCCACCAGAGGCAGAGGGGAGGCTGTCAGCCAGGCTCCTGGACTCACAGTGGCACATGAGAGCGACATGGTGTTGAGGGAAGGACGCCACCTGGGAGAAGATGAAGGGTTCAGTTGGAAAGACTCTCAGGGAGAGGTTTGGTGGGACACATAGAGATACAGGCAGAGGGCAGTGGCCACTGGGGAGTGAGGCCTGAGTTTCCATCAAGGAATCGGAGGTGGCTGGCCTATGCAGAGGTGATCCAGGAGACCAAAGCGGTAGCCAAAATCCCCTGGGAAAATGCCTGGAAGAGAAGGGGGCCAAGGGCTGTGCCTGGGGAACCCAACATCCAAGAGAAGCATTCAGAGAAAAGAGGGGAGAGAAACCAGAGAAGTCGGAGGATGGAGAGAAATGAGGCCAGGTTCCGGAGGAGAGAGCAAGAGGGCCCCAGTGAGAGAATGGGTGCTGCTGGGCAGCGTGAGGCAGGAGGATCACCTGAGCCCAGCAGTCCAGGGCCAGCCTGGGCAGCAGTGAGACCCACGGATTAAAAATAAATAAAAAACAAACCTGGAGAACTGGGACTCAATCACCAGGTCACTGGGACTTAGGAAAGGCCCCAGGGGAGCTGGAATGATGGACCTCAGAAGGGAATTGCTCCAAAAAGATGCACCTATCTCTCTGCTCCTCCAACTTTCCAGCCCTCCAAAGTGATTATCCATTATGTTGAGAACAGTGACCCCATGGTCCACTGCAGGAAGAGGTTCCTTTGGCTAGAAGTATCAGTGTCTGAAACCCTTCTAACTGGCTATATGGTGTCCCCTGGTTCTGCCAGCAAGACCAATATTTTCCCCTTCATACAGGTGGGAGTATGAGTGGACACACCTCATGTCAGTGGCAGAGCTCAGGCCAGGACCAGGGCCCAGGTGTCCAGCCCTCTCTCCTCTAGGCCTTGACTGTGCCCCAAGTGTTGCTACCCACAGATGTCATGGCCACTGGAGGAGAAAGAGACTCCTCTGGTCAGACTTTCTCTCCCAGGCCTTGGCCCCTCTGTCCAGGAGGCTGAACTGATCCCCCGTGCTCAGCTCTCTAAGCCAGCCTGGTGGGGCCAGGGGAGCCCTGACCTGCAGGTGTCCCCTCACTAGAGGCTTCAGGGAGGAGTCAGCCCCTGTAAGGCCTGGGATGTCCCAGGTGGGCATCTACTCTGGTCGGCATGAACATCAGGACCCCGGGGAGCAGCCACTGGACACACTGGTGACCCCTGGAAGGAGGCACAGTGCAGAGGGCTCCCGGATGGGGGAAGTTCCAGGGCTATCACAGCCTCCTGGAGTGCACACCAAGGCCACTGGGCCCAGGTCCACATCCTGGCTCTGCCACTTGCTGAGTGACCCCTGGGCAAGTCTTGAGCCCAGGTCAGAACACTGATTTCCTCACCTGTGAAGTGGAAAGCACGCTATGCCTATCCCTCAGGACCCCCTCAGGGATGGGCTGAGCTGCCTGGGGGAGAGGGGGACTCACCCACATGTTGAATTAGCACCAGCCAGGGGGACAAAGAGGAATCCAAGCTGGGCTTGGTGGCAGGTGCCTTTAGTCCCCGCTTCTTGGGAGGCTGAGGCAGGAGGCTGAGCTCAAGTCCAGCTTGGGCAAGACAGCCAGACTCTGTCTCAAAAATAAATTTTTTAAAGTATGAATCCATAGTGTCGGGAGAGGACAGACAGGGACCCACGCACCCAGTCACAGCAGTGAGACGCGGCCCTGTGGGACCTCCAGGGCCCGTGGTTCTCCTGAGTACGAAGCAGCTTTTCTTCCCACCTCCTCGCCTGGCCTGTGCTGCTGGAGTGCCCACATCCTACCCATCCCAAGGCTCTGGACCCTCGGCCAGCTCCACGCCCTCTGAGCTGACATGTCATAACGTGCCACATCGTCCCAGATGTCCTTCCCTCCTTGGCGGCAGTCAGTGGTGCCACACAGGCGGCCCCTCTGGGGCTCCTGTTCAAAACAACCAGCCACCCAGGGCTTGGGAGGCTGAGGAAGCAAGTGGACCCCCCACTGCTTGCTCCTGGCACTGCAGGAGGGCGGGCAGGACCGGGCAGCCTCCCACAGGAAAGCGGGTGTTTATATTGCAAACAGAGGCTGGGGGGAGCTGGATGGGGACTCAGGAGGCGCAGACGCTCGGTGCCAGGCCTTGCTGCCTGCAGCCCAGAGCGAGGATCAGCTCATCTGCAGCGCCTGCCCTGTGCGCTGCAGGCGGCCCTGTCTGAGGTCATTAGGGCAGCAGCCTGAGCCGGCTCACCCAGCGTCCTCCTGCTGGGCGACAGCTGACCACATGTCTGGCCACTGGGCAGACCCCAGCCCTCTGCCTTTGACAAGCAGCCCTGGTGCCAGGCCCTGCACCTGAGGGTGAAGGTGAAGGAGAGGAGACAAGCAAGCTGCCGGGCGAGGTCAGGAACACAGGCCCTGGGGCAGCCGCCCACCCAGGACCTGGCAGCAGGTGGCCTTGGGCGGTCACTGCACTGCACTGCCTCCCCTTCTCCTGTGTAAACTCCTGAGGATGATTAAGCAAGGGCAAGCGAGGTGTGCAGCGCGCCAGGCCCAGCCCACCAGCTCAGGAGATGTGGTGCTGAGACCAAGGAGACGCTGAGGACTGTAGATTCCATAAAGTGCCGGGGACAGATGACTTGTCAGACCCATAGAAGAGGAACCGAGTTCCCCCAAAGCCACCAAGCCATAGAGCCTGGATTGGACCCATCACACCCAGGTGAGAAGGACTGGACAGAGGGTGGGGACTGCACCCAGTGCCACCCTTTACAGAGCAGCTGGGTCCTGCCTTGGGCAGACCCCAGTGTCTGTGGCCCTCAGGAGACTGGCAGTCCTGTGGCCCCACCTCAGGCGGGGCCATGCAGTCATCTCCCCCATCCATCAGGTGCTGGCCCAGGACCCCCCTCCTCCAAGAGACCTTTGAGCAGCCACACTGGACATGGCCACAGGGATCCCCCTTTCTGGACTGCCTCCCAGGGGTCTCTGGCTTGGAGGGCCCTGAGGCCTCGCAGGATGAGTCCACTCAACAGGAGGAGAGTCTGCCCAGCCTTCGGGGCAGAGAACCCAGCCCTGAGAACCACACCACCCGGAGGAGGCGGGGCGCCTGGTCATCCCTGAGCCTCAGTCCCCTGTCCATAGAACAGCCTGACGACATCAGGACAGTGAGAAAACCTGAGACAGGGACCCTCAGGTGGCAGCAGCTACAACGTCTGTGCTCAGCAGAATTAACGGCTGTCACCGTGCACACCCCAGCTCTAATGTCAAGAAGCCTTTCCAGGCACACACCTCCACTCCCAGCAGCTTGGGAGGCTGAGGCAGAGGAATCAATCGCAAGTTCAAGTTCAAAGCCAGCCTCAGCAACTCAGCGAAGCCCTAAGCAACTTATTGAGACCCTCTCTCTAAATAAAACTAAAGAGGGCTGGGGATGTGGCACAATGGTTAAGCACCTCTGGGTTCTTCCCTGATACCCAAAGAAAAAAGATGACTTTGGAGAGTATGAGGGTCATGCAGTATTGTAGGGTCAGGAAAAGGGTGGTGGGGGGCACAGAGGCCTGGAAAAGTGGGAAGAACCCAACGAAGGCTAGATATGTGTGGATCTGAGTGCTGACTTTGTCACCCAAGAGCTGGGTGACCTCAGCAAGTTGCTTAGCCTCTCTGAGAAAGAGTGGCACAAAGGGGTCTAGGAGGCGCCTGCACACAGTAGGAACTTCATCAATGCCAGTGTCAGTAATATGTCAGCCCTTGAACTTATAAATAGTGTAAAAGATGCTCATTCTCAGGCTCCCCCCTCCCCTGTCTCTGAAAACGCTGACCTGCAGGCTGCCGATTCCCTGGTGTAAATACCTCCACCCACCCACAGGCAGTGTAGGGTCAGCTGTGCCCAGCGGCTCCCCCAGGCTCCCTGTGTTTTCCATCACCTGTCCCTCTCGCCCTCCCCCCGATGCCCTCCCACCACAGGGACCTTGCTTCTGGCCCCCATGCCAGCGTGCCCCTGCCTCAGGTCTTTGCCGTGACACCCTGGGTCTGCAACCTCCCTCCTAGCATGTCTTCTTTCCAGACCAGCTCAAAACTCACCTCCTTGCACATTGCCTCTGTCCCCTGCCACAGTGTTTGTCCCATCAAAGCAGGCCCCATCTACCTGGTCAGGTGGTGCCTCTGGTGTTCAGCACAGAGCCCAGCACATAATAGGTGCTCAGGCAATCCTAGCATGGGTGAATGAAGGACAGACACAGCCCACCTGGCCCCACTGCCCTGTCCCTGCGTGGCTGACCACCCCTCCCCCGCGGACACCCCAGCAGCAGCTCTAATTGGCAGAGGCCCCCCTCCCAGGCCCCCTCCCAGGCCCCATTGTGCAACCTGTAATTGCTGCCTCTTTCTCCCCCCACCCCAGCTCTCTCTTCAGCAGAAAGGCAGCCCCCAGCCCGCCCTATTGTGCAGCCCTGTTGACACAGAGATGACCTCACCCGGGCCTCCTGAGAGGGGCCCAGGAGGGGAAGGGGAGTGGGCCTGGAGGGTGGGGGGATGGCCTGCCCAGGTTGGGAAAGGCCTGGAGGCTGTGGCCTGGGACAAAGGGCCAGAGCGGGGAGCCCTTCCCCAGAGGGTTTTCAGGGGTGAGACAAGGGCACTTTTCATTAGAGGCATAATTGGGGGAGGGGGATTAATTCTTAAGAAAGGATCCCAGAGGAGTCTGGGACAGGAGGCTGTGGGCTCAAGGGAATGCTGGAGACCCGGGCAGACGGGGACAGGCCACAGCCTGCAGGTGAGGCGCCTCAGGATCCTTGGAGCCTTGCCCTGAGCCCGTGTCCTTGTCTGTGAAATGACATGTCCGTGGGACTGTTCTGGAGCTGTGGCAGACCAAGGACGGTGGGTGCAGAGTTCCCAGGAGCCCCCTGCTGCCAGGCTCCCTCCCCCTCTCCTTTCACAGACATTCCCTCCCTCAGCCTCGCCTCCCAGACTGCTGACCAGCCCACCAAGCTGCCTGGGGCTGGGCAGGACCCTGTCCCTGCCGAGGACCCCTGGCTGAGCCTGGCACAGCATGCTCCCGAGCCAAGAGCAAGGGCCTAGGAGGCCTGGTGTCCTCCCACAGAGCCGAGCAGGCCCTGGTTATTCCTCCAGCCTCGAGGGCCCCCAGGAGGGAGCATCTGCCTCCAGGACCCAGGGAGCCCTGACTTCACTCTCTGCCACCAGGCCCCTCTCCTCAGGAAAGGGGACAATCCCTGGGACTGGGCAGCTGTTGAATGGAGGCCACAGCTGGCACAGATCAGGTGAGCCCCGGGGCTGGAGGGACAGAGCAGCCCCTGTGGGACAGGGTGTGTGAGAGGCCAGGCTCCAGCTCCCCAGAAGTGACCGGAAGTGAACAGCGTCTCCAACAGAACCGTGTCAGCGTTCCTTCCCTTTCAAAGCAAGTCTTTTCCAAACTGAAGCTCCTCATATTGATTCTGCCCCTTGGCCCATCTTCTCTCGGGTGCTGCAGTTATTCTAGCTGATATTTTGTACTTCAGGCTGGGATGCAGCTCAGTGGTGGAGTGCTTGCCTCACCTTCCCTGGATTTGATTCTCAGCATGGCAAAAAAATAAATTTAAATATTTTTATTTCTATTTTCTGCTTATTAAACATATTTTCATTGGGATCAATATTTTCCCTTAGTACATTTTCACTAAAAATTTCACTTTTCAAAATCAGTGTTCAGCCAGGCTGTATTTTTTTTTTAATTTTTTTGGAGTTGTAGATGGACAGCATGCCTTTATTCGTTTATTTTTATGTGATGCTGAGGACTACACCCAGTGCCTCACGCATGCTAGGCAAGTGCTTGGCCACTGAGCCCCAGCCCCAGCCCCAGGCTCCATTGTGCCCCACTAGCCACTGATCCTGTGGGGTTTCTCGGTGGCTGGGATTTTCTCCCCAGGTCAGTGTTTCGCACACAGGTGTCCCAAGTGCTGAACTTGCTCAGCCTCCGAGTCGGGAGGTTTTCCTGGGTACAGGTCTGATTTGAAGTGGATATTCCTCCTGGAGAGCTTTGTCCTGCCCTGACGGAGGTGGGAGAGTCTACACTGACCCAGGGGAGGGTCCAAACACCCTTGGGGCAAAGTGCCCTGAATCTCCAGGCCAGTGTCCTTGGCAGCTCTATCAGGACAGGGAGGAAGTGGCAGTTCAGGCAGGACTCCGTGGGCCCAGACCCTTTAGGAAGGAGGACACAGGTTGCCCCTAGGGACCACAGCAGCTAAGCACTCTGCCCGCCCCGTCACCGCTTGGAGGGCAGCGTCAGCCTCCTGGTCTTCAGGTCCCTCCCTGAAGTGTGGGCAGGGCTGTGACTTGATTCTCACCCAGGGAATAAGGCATGGAGAACCCCACGGAATGTCACTCTGCTGAGGTTGTGGAAACCCGCGACTCCTGCCTGGCTGCAGATTCGCTCCAGCGCCGGCTCAGATAAGAGAGATGCCGGGTTGGAGCTGCCAAGCTGGCAGGGCCACAGCAGGGGGCCAGCAGGGCTGATCCTGCGAGGTGCACGTGGACTCCAGCAGGTCCTTCCAGCGGAGTTTCCAGGTAAGACAGCAGACCCTGTCCTAACGGCAAGTGTGGCCCCAGTGGGGACCCTTAAGCAAATGCCCAGCTGAAAGTACCCACAGAGGCTGTGTGATGGAACATGTGTGGATGTGTGGACATGTGGTGTCTCCTCCTCCACCTCCTCCTCCACCTCCTCCTCCTTCTCAACCTCTTCCTCCTCCACCACTGAGCCACATCCCCAGCCCTTTTTTAAAATTTTATTTTCAGAGTCTTGTTAAATTGCTTAGGGCCTGGCTAAATTGCTGAGGCTGGCTTTGAACTCACGATCCTGCTGCCTCAGCCTCCCGAGCCACTGGGATTTATAGGCATGTGCCACCGAGCCTGGCAGCACATGTTTTAAGCCTCTAAGTATTGTGTTGATTTATTCTGCAGCATAGGCAACTAATCCACCAGGCAAATATATAACAATAATTAGCAGCAGTAGTATCAAGATGTTTCTATCTGGGTATGGTGATGCACACTTATAATCCCAGTGGCTCAGGAGGCTGAGGCAGGAGGATCACAGGTTCAAAGTCAGCCTCAGCGACTCAGCAAGACTGTAAGCAACCTAGTGAGACCCTGTCTCAATATAAAAAAAAAAATTAAAAAGGGCTGGGGATGTGGCTCAGTAGTTAGTCAAGTGCCCTTGAGTTCAATCCCTGGCACTAAAACAAAACAAAAAAGATACGAGCACCTATGTGCTAGGTACCGTTCTAAGTGCCTCCCATACACTCTTATTTATTTCACATTAACCCTAACCATGCATGGCTACTACCCTTTATGAGTGGGTAAACTGAGGCCCAGACATGTTTAGACTTTTGGTGTGCACAAGAGCCTGGCCCTGAGCTAACAACAGGCTGCCGGAACAGGGGGTCAGGACCGCCGTCTCAAGCTCGTTTTCCTTCCCGGCCACACAAGTGATTGAGTGGACACAGCCTACATGTGACATCTTCCTGCAGACAGATTTCCCAGAAACGTAATATCAATTTTACCTGCACTTTTAATAAGCATTTAATTCCTTCAACTGTCGGGTGGTCCATTTGCAGGGGAACTGAACTACCTGATTGTTTCTCTGTTCACCTGCCGTACGGGAAATAGATTCAATTAGAAAAAAATCTGTTGCTAATTTGAAAGCTCTGATTCTATAATTTCCTACAGGGAAGACATGTAAATTGTGTGTTATTTAACACCCTTTCACGACAGGTGAGTTCCGCGGGGGGGGGCAATATAACTCGCTCTCCACTCTTCTCACAGATTCCTGACAAGGGAAAGAGGGAGGAGGGAGAAGGAGGAGGAGGAAGAACAGGAGAAATTTTGAAGCTAGTCCCTGGTGGCTGCAGGGACCCCAGCTGGTCAGCACCCACTTCCCGCCCAGGCACACAGGCGGGGGCCTGCAGTCCTCTGGCCTTTCCCTGACCACCTGGAAGATGACCAGTGTGGGGAGACAGTCAGGATGTCCCGATCGGCACTCTAAGCTGGGAGCCAGGTCTGGAAGCTCCCACTAGGGTCTGGTTCCCACCCTGCCCTTCATCCTTGCCAGGGGTCAAGAAAGTCTTTCTCTAGAAGGGCCCAGATCTTTCTGGCTAAGGGTTTTTTCAAGATGGTTATTTCTTCCTGCTCTGGAAGAAGGACACTCCAGAAGCCAAGACCACCGGCAAAGGTGGAGGAGCCCCGGGAGGAGAGCTGGGAACCAGAATGAGAGTTGCAGTTTTCCTTTGTGCCCTTTGTGCCGCTTAGATCCCCACCTTCTTCCCCTCCTTCCTGGGGCCTTCTCTCCTCCTTCCATCCTCCTTTCCTGTGGCATGTGCCCGTCGCCTACGGGAAAGCATGATTTCATACGTTTAGACATTCGTCCACTATTAACAAATGAAACGGTGAACTCTTGGCCTGACCTCCCCTTCCTCCCCTCCCACCCTCCTTCCTTCCTTTTGGCCACCATCTGAGCACCTGCCTGGGCTCCCATGATGTCCCCAGTCTAAAGGGGACATCACTCCCCCTTGAGGTGCCGCCAGCTCGTCCTTCAAGGAAAAGCAAAAGCCTTTGGCCCCCCGCAGAGGGGTTTGAGCAGACCCAGCCCCCAACGCATGCCCTGGGCCAGGCGCCTCTGACAACCGCCCCACGAGAAGCGGGCGCCCACCGGCCGGCGGGAGGGCGGGCGCCACCTGCTGGGCGCAGGTGAGAAGTGCGCGCTGGTGAGGCCCTTGGCCGGGTTCCTTCCCGCCCTCTGGGAGGGGTCCTGGGCGCCCGGGGTGGTGCAGCCTCCTCCTCCCCAGTTCTTCCAGATGCGGTTGTTTTCACCGAGGTGACATCCTCACGTTCGATGTCTATCAGACTCTCCATAAATCTTCACTTACTCCCTAAAATGTGAACTGAGGCCCGCTCTGTGCAGTGAGGAAACCGACTTCGAGGTCCCTCTGGTTCTGAGACCCGGAGCCGGAGGCGGAGATTCAACCCTCCTTTACACAAGGAACCAGTTAATTCCAGCCATAACCGTTCTCAATGGAGGAGAGTGCAACACTGTTTCAAGTGCTCTCTGACCAGTTCTGCAAGGTAGGACTGATGGCTGTTTTACAGACACAGCAAGAGGAGGTAGGGCCCAGATAGGGGCCCAAGTCCGCCATGCCCCAAGTCCGCCAGCATACCTGCCAGGCCCAGCAACAGGTTGTAAAAATAGCCCCCAACTCTCCCTAACAAGCTCCTGTTTCTCCAAAAGTTGGTCTCAGCCACCTATAGGGGTAGGCCAGGACCCTACCAGAGTTGCACTCTGCTTCCATCTGAAGCACTGAGGACCGAGCTCTGAGTCCTTGGACCCCAGGGACCCCCTTCCTCCCCTGCATCCCCACCTCCAAGCCCACTAGCCTTCCCCAGGAAAGGGGCTGCAGTGGGCTGTGGCCGTTCCTGGGCACAGAGGAACTGCCATCTCCCCGGCCTCATGAAAGGCCAGCAGGAAGTCTAAAGGCCACAGTTCACCCTGACCCTTTCTGCCCGCCCCCCTGGGTCAGAAGTGGGGAGACGCACAGCCTCCTCTGTGCGGACAGCCTCAGTGTCCCAGAGTGACCATCTTTGGGAGACCAAAGCCAGCTGGTCTGGCAGCTGCTGAGCTGAACAGGACCCTGTGGCCACAGAACAGCTCAGGATGCAGCCAGCAGGACAGCCCTGCCTCTCTCAGCAATGCAACCCATGGACCGCCGGGAGGACTCCATGGGCCAGGTCACCTGGAAGTGTCCCTCCTTCTCTGGCAGACCTTGAGCTGGAGTCCGAGGCCCTTTGTGGGTATCTAGTGTCCTTCTCTCTAACCGGGAAACCAAGCAAGTTCAGACCCTGCTGTGTTATGACCGTGTGCCCAGGGCCAGTTACCTAACTAGCCCAGTCTCAATTGTCACATGAGGGGGATGGTGGCAATTTCCTCTACAGCTGATAGGATCAGATGTGAGAGCACCTGGGGTGTGGCTAACACTCAGACCAGCCCATCGGCCTCCCCAGGTGTGAAAGAAGAGAGGACAGGTAAACCTCACTGTGTGCACCTGTCACCTTGCTGGAACGGGCACTCTGCAGCCATTGCCTCATTGTTAACCCCCACAAAAACCCTATTTCCATTCCTGTTTTCCAGCTGTGGAAACAGGCCCAGAGAAGCGGAAGGACCTTCCCAACACAACACTGGGGCAGCGCTGGACTTAAACTAGGTGTTGCCTGGTCTCTAGAGAAGGTCAGCTCCCCTCCCCTGGAGCAGCCTGGACCCTGGACCTGCTCCTGGTGGGAAATCACCAGCCTCCTAACATCACAGCCAACACCTCCCTACTCTGGCCACACGGGGGCAGCAGCGTCCTAGCCATGAGCGGCCTGGGCAGTGTGGTTCCACCACCTATGCCTGGGAGCCGCGGCACAAGCAGAGGAGAGTGGCCAGTCAGGTCCCAGATCCTGGCGCCTACACTGTGCCAGTGTCAATATCAAAGAAAAAGGCAGGGATAGTTTGGGGTGCTGGTGGTAGACAGGGTACCAGCCCCAGCTCTGTGTCTGTCGGGCTGTGTGACCTGGCCCAGTCCCTGCCCCTCTCTGAATCTTTTCCCCTGTGAAGTGTGGTCAGGGAATTGCAAACTGTCAGCCTGAAGTTTGTGTTCAGTCCTCCCAGGGATGTTCAAACTTTTAATTGGCTGGCTGCCCCTCCTCCCCCAGAGTGACCCAGCAGGCAGGAGGCTGACTGTCCCTCCTCCAGCCTCTGCCGCATCCAGGGGCAGGAACCAGGAACAAACCTAAGCCACCATCCCCCAGCAAGCAAGTTTTGGAAACCAGTCCTCTGGGGGCCACCAGCAAGGTCCCCACCCCAGCTTCTTACCTCCCTGCCCCCAGAAAGACCACAAGGTCCAGGAAAGCCTGTCCCCTGGAGTAGGGAGGCTCAGCCTTGGTCACGGGTGGCAACAGGCGAGGTTTTTTCTCTGGCTTCACTTTTTCTCCTCCGTAAAAATGGACACCACCCAGAGTGGTGGTGGTGGTGGTGGTGTGTGTGTGTGTGTGTGTCTGTGTGTCTGTGTGTGTCTGTCTGTGTGTCTGTGTCAAGCCGGGGTGCGGGGAGAGCCAGGACCCGATCCAGGAGCCCAGGCGAGGGGCAAGCAGGGGAGGGGGTGTTTCTCGGCAGGGCAAGGACACACAGAGCACCAGGGGACCAGAGGGCAGGCACAGGAGGGGGCCCAAGCAAGGGGCCTGAGAGGATGGGACAGGGACAGGGTCCTCCCGAAGAGCGGCCTGGGCTCAAGCAAGGAGCCAGGCCCTGCAACGGGAGACCACGAGTGATAGCGAGGGTCCCGGCCGGACTCAGGGACTCAAGGGAAAGGACAGGGCCTGGGAGGGAATGCAGGGGATGGGGTGGACGGGAGGGACGGCAGAGGAGGGCACTGGACGGACCCGGGGAGGTAGGCTCAAGGCCCAGGTCCACTGGCGGGGCTGGGGCTCGGGCAGCGGGGCTTAGGGAGCGGGAGCGGGGCTGGGGGTGCCGGGGCAGAGGGAGGGCAAAGGGACCAGGCAAGGCGCAGGGCTACCTTGTCCCCTAGGGAGCACCAAGGCGCCAAGAGGCCAAGAGGCCAAGCCCACTGCCCTGGACCAGGGGAGCATCCTGGCATAGGGATCAGGCCGAGGGCTCTGGCAGGGTCAGGGGATAGACAGGGGCCAAGGGAGGGCAGCTCCAGTGCCGGGAGGCGGAGGGGGCGGCAGGGTGGTCCAGGGGCTTGGCGCAGGGACCCAGGCGAGGAGCCCGGGGCTAGGGAACTAGAGGGGGGGCCCAGGCAAGGGCAAAGCAGGGAAGGGCCGGGGCGGGCGGCACAAGGCCAGGGCAGTGCGGACAAGCCAAGGGGAGCAGGAGGACGGCCCAAGCAAGGGCCCCGCTTTCAAAGCCCAGGGGCGCAGCTGAGACACAAGGGACAGCACAGGCTCAAGCCAGGAGCCAGGCTTAAGGGTGTTGGGGGGGGAGGGCGCGGTGGCTGTGTGTGGGGGGGGCGGGGGCGGGGGCAGAGGCTAAGGCCTGGGGCAGGGGGCTGGGGAGGGGAGGGGGCTCGAGGCCCAGGTCTACGGCCAGGCGTAAGGGTTTTCAGGGTGCAGGGTGCGGGACCAAGGGCCCAGGGAGAGCAAGTGGCCCAGGCGAGGGGCAGGCCTGTTTCCCTAATGAGGCGCCCTGGCCCAGATGCGAATCCTGGGACAGGGACCTGGCAAAGAAGGCCTGGCAAGGGACGGGGGCCTGGAGGAGGGCGACGGGAGGGCTCTCGGTGCGGGGGGTCGCGGTGGGGGCGGAGAGGGCTGAGTGCCAGGACCCAAGCAAGGGGCCCAGGCAGGGGACGGACCCTACGCAGGAGGACGCACGCACGGACCGAGCGCACTGACCCCACGACCGCGCGCGCGAGGGGAAAGCAGGGAAGGGGAGGATGGGGGCGGCCCAAGGATGAGGGGTACGGAGGGAGGCGCGGGGGACACCGAGGGCAGCGCGGTAGGGGGCCCAAGCAAGGGGCCCCCAGTGCAGACGCGACGCCAAGCCCCGCCACGCGACACGAGGAACGCGGTCAGGGGCTCAGGGGACTGGAGCGCGAAGGGTCAGGCTTGGGGAGGGCTCCGCGGGGGTAGGGGGCAGCATGCAAGGCCAGAGGGTGGGTGCGGGGGTAGGGAGGGCACGGCGCGGGGGAGAGTGGCGGCGCAAGGCCAGGCCCAGGTCCACTGCCAGGTGTCAGGGTGCGGGCAGCAAGGGGGCCCGGCGAGGGGCAGGACTGTGTTTCCCATTGGGAGCCTGCAGGGCGCACAGGCCAGACAAGGCCACTCCGCTGCCCCAGGGGACTAGTTCCTCACCAAGGGACCGGGGGACCAACTGTGGAGGGCCAACAAGGGCCAAAGGAGGGCACCGTGAGGGGGAGACATTGGGTCCCAAGCCGGGGTGCGGGGAGAGCCAGGACCCGATCCAAGAGCCCAGGCGAGGGGCAAGCAGGGGAGGGGGTGTTTCTCGGCAGGGCAAGGACACACAGAGCACCAGGGGACCAGAGGGCAGGCACAGGAGGGGGCCCAAGCAAGGGGCCTGAGAGGATGGGACAGGGACAGGGTCCTCCTGAAGAGCGGCCTGGGCTCAAGCAAGGAGCCAGGCCCTGCAACGGGAGACCAGAGTGATGGCGAGGGGTCCCGGCCGGACTCAGGGACTCAAGGGAAAGGACAGGGCCTGGGATGGAATGCAGGGAATGGGGTGGACGGGAGGGACGGCAGAGGAGGGCACTGGACGGGCCCCGGGGAGGTAGGCTCAAGGCCCAGGTCCACTGGCGGGGCTTGGACTCGGGCAGCGGGGCTTAGGGAGCGGGAGCAGGGCTGGGGGGGCCGGGAGGGACCAGGCAAGGCGCAGGGCTACCTTGTCCCCTAGGGAGCACCAAGAGGCCAAGAGGCCAAGCCCACTGCCCTGGACCAGGGGAGCATCCTGGCATAGGGATCAGGCCGAGGGCTCTGGCAGGGTCAGGGGATAGACAGGGGCCAAGGGAGGGCAGCTCCAGTGCCGGGAGGCGGAGGGGGCGGCAGGGTGGTCCAGGGGCTTGGCGCAGGGACCCAAGGGAGGAGCCTGGGGCTAGGGAACTAGAGGGGGGGCCCAGGCAAGGGCAAAGCAGGGAAGGGCCGGGGCGGGCGGCACAAGGCCAGGGCAGTGCGGACAAGCCAAGGGGAGCAGGAGGACGGCCCAAGCAAGGGCCCCGCTTTCAAAGCCCAGGGGCGCAGCTGAGCCACAAGGGACAGCACAGGCTCAAGCCAGGAGCCAGGCTTAAGGGTGTTGGGGGGGGGCGCGGTGGCTGTGTGTGTGGGGGGCGGGGGCGGGGGCAGAGGCTAAGGCCTGGGGCAGGGGGCTGGGGAGGGGAGGGGGCTCGAGGCCCAGGTCTACGGCCAGGCGTAAGGGTTTTCAGGGTGCAGGGTGCGGGACCAAGGGCCCAGGGAGAGCAAGTGGCCCAGGCGAGGGGCAGGCCTGTTTCCCTAATGAGGCGCCCTGGCCCAGATGCGAATCCTGGGACAGGGACCTGGCAAAGCGGGCCTGGCAAGGGACGGGGGCCTGGAGGAGGGCGACGGGATGGCTCTCGGTGCGGGGGGTCGTGGTGGGGGCGGAGAGGGCTGAGTGCCAGGACCCAAGCAAGGGGCCCAGGCAGGGGACGGACCCTACGCAGGAGGACGCACGCACGGACCGAGCGCACAGACCCCACGACCGCGCGCGCGAGGGGAAAGCAGGGAAGGGGAGGATGGGGGCGGTCCAAGGATGAGGGGTACGGAGGGAGGTGCGGGGGACACCGAGGGCAGCGCGGTAGGGGGCCCAAGCAAGGGGCCCCCAGTGCAGAGGCGACGCCAAGTCCCGCTACGCGACACGAGGAACGCGGTCAGGGGCTCGGGGACTGGAGTGCGAAGGGTCAGGCTTGGGGAGGGCTCCGCGGGGGTAGGGGGCAGCATGCAAGGCCAGAGGGTGGGTGCGGGGGTAGGGAGGGCACGGCGCGGGGGAGAGTGGCGGCGCAAGGCCAGGCCCAAGTCCACTGCCAGGTGTCAGGGTGCGGGCAGCAAGGGGGCCCGGCGAGGGGCAGGACTGTGTTTCCCATTGGGAGCCTGCAGGGCCCACAGGCCAGACAAGGCCACTCCGCTGCCCCAGGGGACTAGTTCCTCACCAAGGGACCGGGGGACCAACTGTGGAGGGCCAACAAGGGCCAAAGGAGGGCACCGTGAGGGGGAGACATTGGGTCCCAAGCCGGGGTGCGGGGAGAGCCAGGACCCGATCCAGGAGCCCAGGCGAGGGGCAAGCAGGGGAGGGGGTGTTTCTCGGCAGGGCAAGGACACACAGAGCACCAGGGGACCAGAGGGCAGGCACAGGAGGGGGCCCAAGCAAGGGGCCTGAGAGGATGGGACAGGGACAGGGTCCTCCCGAAGAGCGGCCTGGGCTCAAGCAAGGAGCCAGGCCCTGCAACGGGAGACCACGAGTGATAGCGAGGGTCCCGGCCGGACTCAGGGACTCAAGGGAAAGGACAGGGCCTGGGAGGGAATGCAGGGGATGGGGTGGACGGGAGGGACGGCAGAGGAGGGCACTGGACGGACCCGGGGAGGTAGGCTCAAGGCCCAGGTCCACTGGCGGGGCTGGGGCTCGGGCAGCGGGGCTTAGGGAGCGGGAGCGGGGCTGGGGGTGCCGGGGCTGAGGGAGGGCAAAGGGACCAGGCAAGGCGCAGGGCTACCTTGTCCCCTAGGGAGCACCAAGGCGCCAAGAGGCCAAGAGGCCAAGCCCACTGCCCTGGACCAGGGGAGCATCCTGGCATAGGGATCAGGCCGAGGGCTCTGGCAGGGTCAGGGGATAGACAGGGGCCAAGGGAGGGCAGCTCCAGTGCCGGGAGGCGGAGGGGGCGGCAGGGTGGTCCAGGGGCTTGGCGCAGGGACCCAGGCGAGGAGCCCGGGGCTAGGGAACTAGAGGGGGGGCCCAGGCAAGGGCAAAGCAGGGAAGGGCCGGGGCGGGCGGCACAAGGCCAGGGCAGTGCGGACAAGCCAAGGGGAGCAGGAGGACGGCCCAAGCAAGGGCCCCGCTTTCAAAGCCCAGGGGCGCAGCTGAGACACAAGGGACAGCACAGGCTCAAGCCAGGAGCCAGGCTTAAGGGTGTTGGGGGGGGAGGGCGCGGTGGCTGTGTGTGGGGGGGGCGGGGGCGGGGGCAGAGGCTAAGGCCTGGGGCAGGGGGCTGGGGAGGGGAGGGGGCTCGAGGCCCAGGTCTACGGCCAGGCGTAAGGGTTTTCAGGGTGCAGGGTGCGGGACCAAGGGCCCAGGGAGAGCAAGTGGCCCAGGCGAGGGGCAGGCCTGTTTCCCTAATGAGGCGCCCTGGCCCAGATGCGAATCCTGGGACAGGGACCTGGCAAAGAAGGCCTGGCAAGGGACGGGGGCCTGGAGGAGGGCGACGGGAGGGCTCTCGGTGCGGGGGGTCGCGGTGGGGGCGGAGAGGGGTGAGTGCCAGGACCCAAGCAAGGGGCCCAGGCAGGGGACGGACCCTACGCAGGAGGACGCACGCACGGACCGAGCGCACTGACCCCACGACCGCGCGCGCGAGGGGAAAGCAGGGAAGGGGAGGATGGGGGCGGCCCAAGGATGAGGGGTACGGAGGGAGGCGCGGGGGACACCGAGGGCAGCGCGGTAGGGGGCCCAAGCAAGGGGCCCCCAGTGCAGACGCGACGCCAAGCCCCGCCACGCGACACGAGGAACGCGGTCAGGGGCTCAGCGGACTGGAGCGCGAAGGGTCAGGCTTGGGGAGGGCTCCGCGGGGGTAGGGGGCAGCATGCAAGGCCAGAGGGTGGGTGCGGGGGTAGGGAGGGCACGGCGAGGGGGAGAGTGGCGGCGCAAGGCCAGGCCCAGGTCCACTGCCAGGTGTCAGGGTGCGGGCAGCAAGGGGGCCCGGCGAGGGGCAGGACTGTGTTTCCCATTGGGAGCCTGCAGGGCGCACAGGCCAGACAAGGCCACTCCGCTGCCCCAGGGGACTAGTTCCTCACCAAGGGACCGGGGGACCAACTGTGGAGGGCCAACAAGGGCCAAAGGAGGGCACCGTGAGGGGGAGACATTGGGTCCCAAGCCGGGGTGCGGGGAGAGCCAGGACCCGATCCAAGAGCCCAGGCGAGGGGCAAGCAGGGGAGGGGGTGTTTCTCGGCAGGGCAAGGACACACAGAGCACCAGGGGACCAGAGGGCAGGCACAGGAGGGGGCCCAAGCAAGGGGCCTGAGAGGATGGGACAGGGACAGGGTCCTCCTGAAGAGCGGCCTGGGCTCAAGCAAGGAGCCAGGCCCTGCAACGGGAGACCAGAGTGATGGCGAGGGGTCCCGGCCGGACTCAGGGACTCAAGGGAAAGGACAGGGCCTGGGATGGAATGCAGGGAATGGGGTGGACGGGAGGGACGGCAGAGGAGGGCACTGGACGGGCCCCGGGGAGGTAGGCTCAAGGCCCAGGTCCACTGGCGGGGCTTGGACTCGGGCAGCGGGGCTTAGGGAGCGGGAGCAGGGCTGGGGGGGCCGGGAGGGACCAGGCAAGGCCCAGGGCTACCTTGTCCCCTAGGGAGCACCAAGAGGCCAAGAGGCCAAGCCCACTGCCCTGGACCAGGGGAGCATCCTGGCATAGGGATCAGGCCGAGGGCTCTGGCAGGGTCAGGGGATAGACAGGGGCCAAGGGAGGGCAGCTCCAGTGCCGGGAGGCGGAGGGGGCGGCAGGGTGGTCCAGGGGCTTGGCGCAGGGACCCAAGGGAGGAGCCTGGGGCTAGGGAACTAGAGGGGGGGCCCAGGCAAGGGCAAAGCAGGGAAGGGCCGGGGCGGGCGGCACAAGGCCAGGGCAGTGCGGACAAGCCAAGGGGAGCAGGAGGACGGCCCAAGCAAGGGCCCCGCTTTCAAAGCCCAGGGGCGCAGCTGAGCCACAAGGGACAGCACAGGCTCAAGCCAGGAGCCAGGCTTAAGGGTGTTGGGGGGGGGCGCGGTGGCTGTGTGTGTGGGGGGCGGGGGCGGGGGCAGAGGCTAAGGCCTGGGGCAGGGGGCTGGGGAGGGGAGGGGGCTCGAGGCCCAGGTCTACGGCCAGGCGTAAGGGTTTTCAGGGTGCAGGGTGCGGGACCAAGGGCCCAGGGAGAGCAAGTGGCCCAGGCGAGGGGCAGGCCTGTTTCCCTAATGAGGCGCCCTGGCCCAGATGCGAATCCTGGGACAGGGACCTGGCAAAGCGGGCCTGGCAAGGGACGGGGGCCTGGAGGAGGGCGACGGGATGGCTCTCGGTGCGGGGGGTCGTGGTGGGGGCGGAGAGGGCTGAGTGCCAGGACCCAAGCAAGGGGCCCAGGCAGGGGACGGACCCTACGCAGGAGGACGCACGCACGGACCGAGCGCACAGACCCCACGACCGCGCGCGCGAGGGGAAAGCAGGGAAGGGGAGGATGGGGGCGGCCCAAGGATGAGGGGTACGGAGGGAGGTGCGGGGGACACCGAGGGCAGCGCGGTAGGGGGCCCAAGCAAGGGGCCCCCAGTGCAGAGGCGACGCCAAGTCCCGCTACGCGACACGAGGAACGCGGTCAGGGGCTCGGGGACTGGAGTGCGAAGGGTCAGGCTTGGGGAGGGCTCCGCGGGGGTAGGGGGCAGCATGCAAGGCCAGAGGGTGGGTGCGGGGGTAGGGAGGGCACGGCGCGGGGGAGAGTGGCGGCGCAAGGCCAGGCCCAAGTCCACTGCCAGGTGTCAGGGTGCGGGCAGCAAGGGGGCCCGGCGAGGGGCAGGACTGTGTTTCCCATTGGGAGCCTGCAGGGCCCACAGGCCAGACAAGGCCACTCCGCTGCCCCAGGGGACTAGTTCCTCACCAAGGGACCGGGGGACCAACTGTGGAGGGCCAACAAGGGCCAAAGGAGGGCACCGTGAGGGGGAGACATTGGGTCCCAAGCCGGGGTGCGGGGAGAGCCAGGACCCGATCCAGGAGCCCAGGCGAGGGGCAAGCAGGGGAGGGGGTGTTTCTCGGCAGGGCAAGGACACACAGAGCACCAGGGGACCAGAGGGCAGGCACAGGAGGGGGCCCAAGCAAGGGGCCTGAGAGGATGGGACAGGGACAGGGTCCTCCCGAAGAGCGGCCTGGGCTCAAGCAAGGAGCCAGGCCCTGCAACGGGAGACCACGAGTGATAGCGAGGGTCCCGGCCGGACTCAGGGACTCAAGGGAAAGGACAGGGCCTGGGAGGGAATGCAGGGGATGGGGTGGACGGGAGGGACGGCAGAGGAGGGCACTGGACGGACCCGGGGAGGTAGGCTCAAGGCCCAGGTCCACTGGCGGGGCTGGGGCTCGGGCAGCGGGGCTTAGGGAGCGGGAGCGGGGCTGGGGGTGCCGGGGCAGAGGGAGGGCAAAGGGACCAGGCAAGGCGCAGGGCTACCTTGTCCCCTAGGGAGCACCAAGGCGCCAAGAGGCCAAGAGGCCAAGCCCACTGCCCTGGACCAGGGGAGCATCCTGGCATAGGGATCAGGCCGAGGGCTCTGGCAGGGTCAGGGGATAGACAGGGGCCAAGGGAGGGCAGCTCCAGTGCCGGGAGGCGGAGGGGGCGGCAGGGTGGTCCAGGGGCTTGGCGCAGGGACCCAGGCGAGGAGCCCGGGGCTAGGGAACTAGAGGGGGGGCCCAGGCAAGGGCAAAGCAGGGAAGGGCCGGGGCGGGCGGCACAAGGCCAGGGCAGTGCGGACAAGCCAAGGGGAGCAGGAGGACGGCCCAAGCAAGGGCCCCGCTTTCAAAGCCCAGGGGCGCAGCTGAGACACAAGGGACAGCACAGGCTCAAGCCAGGAGCCAGGCTTAAGGGTGTTGGGGGGGGAGGGCGCGGTGGCTGTGTGTGGGGGGGGCGGGGGCGGGGGCAGAGGCTAAGGCCTGGGGCAGGGGGCTGGGGAGGGGAGGGGGCTCGAGGCCCAGGTCTACAGCCAGGCGTAAGGGTTTTCAGGGTGCAGGGTGCGGGACCAAGGGCCCAGGGAGAGCAAGTGGCCCAGGCGAGGGGCAGGCCTGTTTCCCTAATGAGGCGCCCTGGCCCAGATGCGAATCCTGGGACAGGGACCTGGCAAAGAAGGCCTGGCAAGGGACGGGGGCCTGGAGGAGGGCGACGGGAGGGCTCTCGGTGCGGGGGGTCGCGGTGGGGGCGGAGAGGGGTGAGTGCCAGGACCCAAGCAAGGGGCCCAGGCAGGGGACGGACCCTACGCAGGAGGACGCACGCACGGACCGAGCGCACTGACCCCGCGACAGCGCGCGCGAGGGGAAAGCAGGGAAGGGGAGGATGGGGGCGGCCCAAGGATGAGGGGTACGGAGGGAGGCCCGGGGGACACCGAGGGCAGCGCGGTAGGGGGCCCAAGCAAGGGGCCCCCAGTGCAGACGCGACGCCAAGCCCCGCCACGCGACACGAGGAACGCGGTCAGGGGCTCAGGGGACTGGAGCGCGAAGGGTCAGGCTTGGGGAGGGCTCCGCGGGGGTAGGGGGCAGCATGCAAGGCCAGAGGGTGGGTGCGGGGGTAGGGAGGGCACGGCGCGGGGGAGAGTGGCGGCGCAAGGCCAGGCCCAGGTCCACTGCCAGGTGTCAGGGTGCGGGCAGCAAGGGGGCCCGGCGAGGGGCAGGACTGTGTTTCCCATTGGGAGCCTGCAGGGCCCACAGGCCAGACAAGGCCACTCCGCTGCCCCAGGGGACTAGTTCCTCACCAAGGGACCGGGGGACCAACTGTGGAGGGCCAACAAGGGCCAAAGGAGGGCACCGTGAGGGGGAGACATTGGGTCCCAAGCCGGGGTGCGGGGAGAGCCAGGACCCGATCCAGGAGCCCAGGCGAGGGGCAAGCAGGGGAGGGGGTGTTTCTCGGCAGGGCAAGGACACACAGAGCACCAGGGGACCAGAGGGCAGGCACAGGAGGGGGCCCAAGCAAGGGGCCTGAGAGGATGGGACAGGGACAGGGTCCTCCCGAAGAGCGGCCTGGGCTCAAGCAAGGAGCCAGGCCCTGCAACGGGAGACCACGAGTGATAGCGAGGGTCCCGGCCGGACTCAGGGACTCAAGGGAAAGGACAGGGCCTGGGAGGGAATGCAGGGGATGGGGTGGACGGGAGGGACGGCAGAGGAGGGCACTGGACGGACCCGGGGAGGTAGGCTCAAGGCCCAGGTCCACTGGCGGGGCTGGGGCTCGGGCAGCGGGGCTTAGGGAGCGGGAGCGGGGCTGGGGGTGCCGGGGCAGAGGGAGGGCAAAGGGACCAGGCAAGGCGCAGGGCTACCTTGTCCCCTAGGGAGCACCAAAGCGCCAAGAGGCCAAGAGGCCAAGCCCACTGCCCTGGACCAGGGGAGCATCCTGGCATAGGGATCAGGCCGAGGGCTCTGGCAGGGTCAGGGGATAGACAGGGGCCAAGGGAGGGCAGCTCCAGTGCCGGGAGGCAGAGGGGGCGGCAGGGTGGTCCAGGGGCTTGGCGCAGGGACCCAGGCGAGGAGCCCGGGGCTAGGGAACTAGAGGGGGGGCCCAGGCAAGGGCAAAGCAGGGAAGGGCCGGGGCGGGCGGCACAAGGCCAGGACAGTGCAGACAAGCCAAGGGGAGCAGGAGGACGGCCCAAGCAAGGGCCCCGCTTTCAAAGCCCAGGGGCGCAGCTGAGACACAAGGGACAGCACAGGCTCAAGCCAGGAGCCAGGCTTAAGGGTGTTGGGGGGGGAGGGCGCGGTGGCTGTGTGTGGGGGGGGCGGGGGCGGGGGCAGAGGCTAAGGCCTGGGGCAGGGGGCTGGGGAGGGGAGGGGGCTCCAGGCCCAGGTCTACGGCCAGGCGTAAGGGTTTTCAGGATGCAGGGTGCGGGACCAAGGGCCCAGGGAGAGCAAGTGGCCCAGGCGAGGGGCAGGCCTGTTTCCCTAATGAGGCGCCCTGGCCCAGATGCGAATCCTGGGACAGGGACCTGGCAAAGAAGGCCTGGCAAGGGACGGGGGCCTGGAGGAGGGCGACGGGAGGGCTCTCGGTGCGGGGGGTCGCGGTGGGGGCGGAGAGGGGTGAGTGCCAGGACCCAAGCAAGGGGCCCAGGCAGGGGACGGACCCGACGCAGGAGGACGCACGCACGGACCGAGCGCACTGACCCCTCGACCGCGCGCGCGAGGGGAAAGCAGGGAAGGGGAGGATGGGGGCGGCCCAAGGATGAGGAGTACGGAGGGAGGCGCGGGGGACACCGAGGGCAGCGCGGTAGGGGGCCCAAGCAAGGGGCCCCCAGTGCAGACGCGACGCCAAGCCCCGCCACGCGACACGAGGAACGCGGTCAGGGGCTCAGGGGACTGGAGCGCGAAGGGTCAGGCTTGGGGAGGGCTCCGCGGGGGTAGGGGGCAGCATGCAAGGCCAGAGGGTGGGTGCGGGGGTAGGGAGGGCACGGCGCGGGGGAGAGTGGCGGCGCAAGGCCAGGCCCAGGTCCACTGCCAGGTGTCAGGGTGCGGGCAGCAAGGGGGCCCGGCGAGGGGCAGGACTGTGTTTCCCATTGGGAGCCTGCAGGGCGCACAGGCCAGACAAGGCCACTCCGCTGCCCCAGGGGACTAGTTCCTCACTAAGGGACCGGGGGACCAACTGTGGAGGGCCAACAAGGGCCAAAGGAGGGCACCGTGAGGGGGAGACATTGGGTCCCAAGCCGGGGTGCGGGGAGAGCCAGGACCCGATCCAAGAGCCCAGGCGAGGGGCAAGCAGGGGAGGGGGTGTTTCTCGGCAGGGCAAGGACACACAGAGCACCAGGGGACCAGAGGGCAGGCACAGGAGGGGGCCCAAGCAAGGGGCCTGAGAGGATGGGACAGGGACAGGGTCCTCCTGAAGAGCGGCCTGGGCTCAAGCAAGGAGCCAGGCCCTGCAACGGGAGACCAGAGTGATGGCGAGGGGTCCCGGCCGGACTCAGGGACTCAAGGGAAAGGACAGGGCCTGGGATGGAATGCAGGGAATGGGGTGGACGGGAGGGACGGCAGAGGAGGGCACTGGACGGGCCCCGGGGAGGTAGGCTCAAGGCCCAGGTCCACTGGCGGGGCTTGGACTCGGGCAGCGGGGCTTAGGGAGCGGGAGCAGGGCTGGGGGGGCCGGGAGGGACCAGGCAAGGCGCAGGGCTACCTTGTCCCCTAGGGAGCACCAAGAGGCCAAGAGGCCAAGCCCACTGCCCTGGACCAGGGGAGCATCCTGGCATAGGTATCAGGCCGAGGGCTCTGGCAGGGTCAGGGGATAGACAGGGGCCAAGGGAGGGCAGCTCCAGTGCCGGGAGGCGGAGGGGGCGGCAGGGTGGTCCAGGGGCTTGGCGCAGGGACCCAAGGGAGGAGCCTGGGGCTAGGGAACTAGAGGGGGGGCCCAGGCAAGGGCAAAGCAGGGAAGGGCCGGGGCGGGCGGCACAAGGCCAGGGCAGTGCGGACAAGCCAAGGGGAGCAGGAGGACGGCCCAAGCAAGGGCCCCGCTTTCAAAGCCCAGGGGCGCAGCTGAGCCACAAGGGACAGCACAGGCTCAAGCCAGGAGCCAGGCTTAAGGGTGTTGGGGGGGGGCGCGGTGGCTGTGTGTGTGGGGGGCGGGGGCGGGGGCAGAGGCTAAGGCCTGGGGCAGGGGGCTGGGGAGGGGAGGGGGCTCGAGGCCCAGGTCTACGGCCAGGCGTAAGGGTTTTCAGGGTGCAGGGTGCGGGACCAAGGGCCCAGGGAGAGCAAGTGGCCCAGGCGAGGGGCAGGCCTGTTTCCCTAATGAGGCGCCCTGGCCCAGATGCGAATCCTGGGACAGGGACCTGGCAAAGCGGGCCTGGCAAGGGACGGGGGCCTGGAGGAGGGCGACGGGATGGCTCTCGGTGCGGGGGGTCGTGGTGGGGGCGGAGAGGGCTGAGTGCCAGGACCCAAGCAAGGGGCCCAGGCAGGGGACGGACCCTACGCAGGAGGACGCACGCACGGACCGAGCGCACTGACCCCTCGACCGCGCGCGCGAGGGGAAAGCAGGGAAGGGGAGGATGGGGGCGGCCCAAGGATGAGGGGTACGGAGGGAGGTGCGGGGGACACCGAGGGCAGCGCGGTAGGGGGCCCAAGCAAGGGGCCCCCAGTGCAGAGGCGACGCCAAGTCCCGCTACGCGACACGAGGAACGCGGTCAGGGGCTCAGGGGACTGGAGTGCGAAGGGTCAGGCTTGGGGAGGGCTCCGCGGGGGTAGGGGGCAGCATGCAAGGCCAGAGGGTGGGTGCGGGGGTAGGGAGGGCACGGCGCGGGGGAGAGTGGCGGCGCAAGGCCAGGCCCAAGTCCACTGCCAGGTGTCAGGGTGCGGGCAGCAAGGGGGCCCGGCGAGGGGCAGGACTGTGTTTCCCATTGGGAGCCTGCAGGGCCCACAGGCCAGACAAGGCCACTCCGCTGCCCCAGGGGACTAGTTCCTCACCAAGGGACCGGGGGACCAACTGTGGAGGGCCAACAAGGGCCAAAGGAGGGCACCGTGAGGGGGAGACATTGGGTCCCAAGCAGGGGTGCGGGGAGAGCCAGGACCCGATCCAGGAGCCCAGGCGAGGGGCAAGCAGGGGAGGGGGTGTTTCTCGGCAGGGCAAGGACACACAGAGCACCAGGGGACCAGAGGGCAGGCACAGGAGGGGGCCCAAGCAAGGGGCCTGAGAGGATGGGACAGGGACAGGGTCCTCCCGAAGAGCGGCCTGGGCTCAAGCAAGGAGCCAGGCCCTGCAACGGGAGACCACGAGTGATAGCGAGGGTCCCGGCCGGACTCAGGGACTCAAGGGAAAGGACAGGGCCTGGGAGGGAATGCAGGGGATGGGGTGGACGGGAGGGACGGCAGAGGAGGGCACTGGACGGACCCGGGGAGGTAGGCTCAAGGCCCAGGTCCACTGGCGGGGCTGGGGCTCGGGCAGCGGGGCTTAGGGAGCGGGAGCGGGGCTGGGGGTGCCGGGGCAGAGGGAGGGCAAAGGGACCAGGCAAGGCGCAGGGCTACCTTGTCCCCTAGGGAGCACCAAGGCGCCAAGAGGCCAAGAGGCCAAGCCCACTGCCCTGGACCAGGGGAGCATCCTGGCATAGGGATCAGGCCGAGGGCTCTGGCAGGGTCAGGGGATAGACAGGGGCCAAGGGAGGGCAGCTCCAGTGCCGGGAGGCGGAGGGGGCGGCAGGGTGGTCCAGGGGCTTGGCGCAGGGACCCAGGCGAGGAGCCCGGGGCTAGGGAACTAGAGGGGGGGCCCAGGCAAGGGCAAAGCAGGGAAGGGCCGGGGCGGGCGGCACAAGGCCAGGGCAGTGCGGACAAGCCAAGGGGAGCAGGAGGACGGCCCAAGCAAGGGCCCCGCTTTCAAAGCCCAGGGGCGCAGCTGAGCCACAAGGGACAGCACAGGCTCAAGCCAGGAGCCAGGCTTAAGGGTGTTGGGGGGGGAGGGCGCGGTGGCTGTGTGTGGGGGGGGCGGGGGCGGGGGCAGAGGCTAAGGCCTGGGGCAGGGGGCTGGGGAGGGGAGGGGGCTCGAGGCCCAGGTCTACGGCCAGGCGTAAGGGTTTTCAGGGTGCAGGGTGCGGGACCAAGGGCCCAGGGAGAGCAAGTGGCCCAGGCGAGGGGCAGGCCTGTTTCCCTAATGAGGCGCCCTGGCCCAGATGCGAATCCTGGGACAGGGACCTGGCAAAGAAGGCCTGGCAAGGGACGGGGGCCTGGAGGAGGGCGACGGGAGGGCTCTCGGTGCGGGGGGTCGCGGTGGGGGCGGAGAGGGGTGAGTGCCAGGACCCAAGCAAGGGGCCCAGGCAGGGGACGGACCCTACGCAGGAGGACGCACGCACGGACCGAGCGCACTGACCCCACGATCGCGCGCGCGAGGGGAAAGCAGGGAAGGGGAGGATGGGGGCGGCCCAAGGATGAGGGGTACGGAGGGAGGCGCGGGGGACACCGAGGGCAGCGCGGTAGGGGGCCCAAGCAAGGGGCCCCCAGTGCAGACGCGACGCCAAGCCCCGCCACGCGACACGAGGAACGCGGTCAGGGGCTCAGGGGACTGGAGCGCGAAGGGTCAGGCTTGGGGAGGGCTCCGCGGGGGTAGGGGGCAGCATGCAAGGCCAGAGGGTGGGTGCGGGGGTAGGGAGGGCACGGCGCGGGGGAGAGTGGCGGCGCAAGGCCAGGCCCAGGTCCACTGCCAGGTGTCAGGGTGCGGGCAGCAAGGGGGCCCGGCGAGGGGCAGGACTGTGTTTCCCATTGGGAGCCTGCAGGGCGCACAGGCCAGACAAGGCCACTCCGCTGCCCCAGGGGACTAGTTCCTCACCAAGGGACCGGGGGACCAACTGTGGAGGGCCAAGAAGGGCCAAAGGAGGGCACCGTGAGGGGGAGACATTGGGTCCCAAGCCGGGGTGCGGGGAGAGCCAGGACCCGATCCAGGAGCCCAGGCGAGGGGCAAGCAGGGGAGGGGGTGTTTCTCGGCAGGGCAAGGACACACAGAGCACCAGGGGATCAGAGGGCAGGCACAGGAGGGGGCCCAAGCAAGGGGCCTGAGAGGATGGGACAGGGACAGGGTCCTCCTGAAGAGCGGCCTGGGCTCAAGCAAGGAGCCAGGCCCTGCAACGGGAGACCAGAGTGATGGCGAGGGGTCCCGGCCGGACTCAGGGACTCAAGGGAAAGGACAGGGCCTGGGATGGAATGCAGGGAATGGGGTGGACGGGAGGGACGGCAGAGGAGGGCACTGGACGGGCCCCGGGGAGGTAGGCTCAAGGCCCAGGTCCACTGGCGGGGCTTGGACTCGGGCAGCGGGGCTTAGGGAGCGGGAGCAGGGCTGGGGGGGCCGGGAGGGACCAGGCAAGGCGCAGGGCTACCTTGTCCCCTAGGGAGCACCAAGAGGCCAAGAGGCCAAGCCCACTGCCCTGGACCAGGGGAGCATCCTGGCATAGGTATCAGGCCGAGGGCTCTGGCAGGGTCAGGGGATAGACAGGGGCCAAGGGAGGGCAGCTCCAGTGCCGGGAGGCGGAGGGGGCGGCAGGGTGGTCCAGGGGCTTGGCGCAGGGACCCAAGGGAGGAGCCTGGGGCTAGGGAACTAGAGGGGGGGCCCAGGCAAGGGCAAAGCAGGGAAGGGCCGGGGCGGGCGGCACAAGGCCAGGGCAGTGCGGACAAGCCAAGGGGAGCAGGAGGACGGCCCAAGCAAGGGCCCCGCTTTCAAAGCCCAGGGGCGCAGCTGAGCCACAAGGGACAGCACAGGCTCAAGCCAGGAGCCAGGCTTAAGGGTGTTGGGGGGGGGGGCGCGGTGGCTGTGTGTGTGGGGGGCGGGGGCGGGGGCAGAGGCTAAGGCCTGGGGCAGGGGGCTGGGGAGGGGAGGGGGCTCGAGGCCCAGGTCTACGGCCAGGCGTAAGGGTTTTCAGGGTGCAGGGTGCGGGACCAAGGGCCCAGGGAGAGCAAGTGGCCCAGGCGAGGGGCAGGCCTGTTTCCCTAATGAGGCGCCCTGGCCCAGATGCGAATCCTGGGACAGGGACCTGGCAAAGCGGGCCTGGCAAGGGACGGGGGCCTGGAGGAGGGCGACGGGATGGCTCTCGGTGCGGGGGGTCGTGGTGGGGGCGGAGAGGGCTGAGTGCCAGGACCCAAGCAAGGGGCCCAGGCAGGGGACGGACCCTACGCAGGAGGACGCACGCACGGACCGAGCGCACAGACCCCACGACCGCGTGCGCGAGGGGAAAGCAGGGAAGGGGATGATGGGGGCGGCCCAAGGATGAGGGGTACGGAGGGAGGTGCGGGGGACACCGAGGGCAGCGCGGTAGGGGGCCCAAGCAAGGGGCCCCCAGTGCAGAGGCGACGCCAAGTCCCGCTACGCGACACGAGGAACGCGGTCAGGGGCTCAGGGGACTGGAGTGCGAAGGGTCAGGCTTGGGGAGGGCTCCGCGGGGGTAGGGGGCAGCATGCAAGGCCAGAGGGTGGGTGCGGGGGTAGGGAGGGCACGGCGCGGGGGAGAGTGGCGGCGCAAGGCCAGGCCCAAGTCCACTGCCAGGTGTCAGGGTGCGGGCAGCAAGGGGGCCCGGCGAGGGGCAGGACTGTGTTTCCCATTGGGAGCCTGCAGGGCCCACAGGCCAGACAAGGCCACTCCGCTGCCCCAGGGGACTAGTTCCTCACCAAGGGACCGGGGGACCAACTGTGGAGGGCCAACAAGGGCCAAAGGAGGGCACCGTGAGGGGGAGACATTGGGTCCCAAGCAGGGGTGCGGGGAGAGCCAGGACCCGATCCAGGAGCCCAGGCGAGGGGCAAGCAGGGGAGGGGGTGTTTCTCGGCAGGGCAAGGACACACAGAGCACCAGGGGACCAGAGGGCAGGCACAGGAGGGGGCCCAAGCAAGGGGCCTGAGAGGATGGGACAGGGACAGGGTCCTCCCGAAGAGCGGCCTGGGCTCAAGCAAGGAGCCAGGCCCTGCAACGGGAGACCACGAGTGATAGCGAGGGGTCCCGGCTGGACTCAGGGACTCAAAGGAAAGGACAGGGCCTGGGAAGGAATGCAGGGGATGGGGTGGACGGGAGGGACGGCAGAGGAGGGCACTGGACGGGCCCGGGGAGGTAGGCTCAAGGCCCAGGTCCACTGGCGGGGCTGGGGCTCGGGCAGCGGGGCTTAGGGAGCGGGAGCGGGGCTGGGGGTGCCGGGGCAGAGGGAGGGCAAAGGGACCAGGCAAGGCGCAGGGCTACCTTGTCCCCTAGGGAGCACCAAGGCGCCAAGAGGCCAAGAGGCCAAGCCCACTGCCCTGGACCAGGGGAGCATCCTGGCATAGGGATCAGGCCGAGGGCTCTGGCAGGGTCAGGGGATAGACAGGGGCCAAGGGAGGGCAGCTCCAGTGCCGGGAGGCGGAGGGGGCGGCAGGGTGGTCCAGGGGCTTGGCGCAGGGACCCAAGGGAGGAGCCTGGGGCTAGGGAACTAGAGGGGGGGCCCAGGCAAGGGCAAAGCAGGGAAGGGCCGGGGCGGGCGGCACAAGGCCAGGGCAGTGCGGACAAGCCAAGGGGAGCAGGAGGACGGCCCAAGCAAGGGCCCCGCTTTCAAAGCCCAGGGGCGCAGCTGAGCCACAAGGGACAGCACAGGCTCAAGCCAGGAGCCAGGCTTAAGGGTGTTGGGGGGGGAGGGCGCGGTGGCTGTGTGTGGGGGGGGCGGGGGCGGGGGCAGAGGCTAAGGCCTGGGGCAGGGGGCTGGGGAGGGGAGGGGGCTCGAGGCCCAGGTCTACGGCCAGGCGTAAGGGTTTTCAGGGTGCAGGGTGCGGGACCAAGGGCCCAGGGAGAGCAAGTGGCCCAGGCGAGGGGCAGGCCTGTTTCCCTAATGAGGCGCCCTGGCCCAGATGCGAATCCTGGGACAGGGACCTGGCAAGGAAGGCCTGGCAAGGGACGGGGGCCTGGAGGAGGGCGACGGGAGAGCTCTCGGTGCGGGGGGTCATGGTGGGGGCGGAGAGGGGTGAGTGCCAGGACCCAAGCAAGGGGCCCAGGCAGGGGACGGACCCTACGCAGGAGGACGCACGCACGGACCGAGCGCACCGACCCCAGGACCGCGCGCGCGAGGGGAAAGCAGGGAAGGGGAGGATGGGGGCGGCCCAAGGATGAGGGGTACGGAGGGAGGCGCGGGGGACACCGAGGGCAGCGCGGTAGGGGGCCCAAGCAAGGGGCCCCCAGTGCAGAGGCGACGCCAAGCCCCGCCACGCGACACGAGGAACGCGGTCAGGGGCTCAGGGGACTGGAGCGCGAAGGGTCAGGCTTGGGGAGGGCTCCGCGGGGATAGGGGGCAGCATGCAAGGCCAGAGGGTGGGTGCGGGGGTAGGGAGGGCACGGCGCGGGGGAGAGTGGCGGCGCAAGGCCAGGCCCAGGTCCACTGCCAGGTGTCAGGGTGCGGGCAGCAAGGGGGCCCGGCGAGGGGCAGGACTGTGTTTCCCATTGGGAGCCTGCAGGGCGCACAGGCCAGACAAGGCCACTCCGCTGCCCCAGGGGACTAGTTCCTCACTAAGGGACCGGGGGACCAACTGTGGAGGGCCAACAAGGGCCAAAGGAGGGCACCGTGAGGGGGAGACATTGGGTCCCAAGCCGGGGTGCGGGGAGAGCCAGGACCCGATCCAAGAGCCCAGGCGAGGGGCAAGCAGGGGAGGGGGTGTTTCTCGGCAGGGCAAGGACACACAGAGCACCAGGGGACCAGAGGGCAGGCACAGGAGGGGGCCCAAGCAAGGGGCCTGAGAGGATGGGACAGGGACAGGGTCCTCCTGAAGAGCGGCCTGGGCTCAAGCAAGGAGCCAGGCCCTGCAACGGGAGACCAGAGTGATGGCGAGGGGTCCCGGCCGGACTCAGGGACTCAAGGGAAAGGACAGGGCCTGGGATGGAATGCAGGGAATGGGGTGGACGGGAGGGACGGCAGAGGAGGGCACTGGACGGGCCCCGGGGAGGTAGGCTCAAGGCCCAGGTCCACTGGCGGGGCTTGGACTCGGGCAGCGGGGCTTAGGGAGCGGGAGCAGGGCTGGGGGGGCCGGGAGGGACCAGGCAAGGCGCAGGGCTACCTTGTCCCCTAGGGAGCACCAAGAGGCCAAGAGGCCAAGCCCACTGCCCTGGACCAGGGGAGCATCCTGGCATAGGGATCAGGCCGAGGGCTCTGGCAGGGTCAGGGGATAGACAGGGGCCAAGGGAGGGCAGCTCCAGTGCCGGGAGGCGGAGGGGGCGGCAGGGTGGTCCAGGGGCTTGGCGCAGGGACCCAAGGGAGGAGCCTGGGGCTAGGGAACTAGAGGGGGGGCCCAGGCAAGGGCAAAGCAGGGAAGGGCCGGGGCGGGCGGCACAAGGCCAGGGCAGTGCGGACAAGCCAAGGGGAGCAGGAGGACGGCCCAAGCAAGGGCCCCGCTTTCAAAGCCCAGGGGCGCAGCTGAGCCACAAGGGACAGCACAGGCTCAAGCCAGGAGCCAGGCTTAAGGGTGTTGGGGGGGGGGCGCGGTGGCTGTGTGTGTGGGGGGCGGGGGCGGGGGCAGAGGCTAAGGCCTGGGGCAGGGGGCTGGGGAGGGGAGGGGGCTCGAGGCCCAGGTCTACGGCCAGGCGTAAGGGTTTTCAGGGTGCAGGGTGCGGGACCAAGGGCCCAGGGAGAGCAAGTGGCCCAGGCGAGGGGCAGGCCTGTTTCCCTAATGAGGCGCCCTGGCCCAGATGCGAATCCTGGGACAGGGACCTGGCAAAGCGGGCCTGGCAAGGGACGGGGGCCTGGAGGAGGGCGACGGGATGGCTCTCGGTGCGGGGGGTCGTGGTGGGGGCGGAGAGGGCTGAGTGCCAGGACCCAAGCAAGGGGCCCAGGCAGGGGACGGACCCTACGCAGGAGGACGCACGCACGGACCGAGCGCACTGACCCCTCGACCGCGCGCGCGAGGGGAAAGCAGGGAAGGGGAGGATGGGGGCGGCCCAAGGATGAGGGGTACGGAGGGAGGTGCGGGGGACACCGAGGGCAGCGCGGTAGGGGGCCCAAGCAAGGGGCCCCCAGTGCAGAGGCGACGCCAAGTCCCGCTACGCGACACGAGGAACGCGGTCAGGGGCTCAGGGGACTGGAGTGCGAAGGGTCAGGCTTGGGGAGGGCTCCGCGGGGGTAGGGGGCAGCATGCAAGGCCAGAGGGTGGGTGCGGGGGTAGGGAGGGCACGGCGCGGGGGAGAGTGGCGGCGCAAGGCCAGGCCCAAGTCCACTGCCAGGTGTCAGGGTGCGGGCAGCAAGGGGGCCCGGCGAGGGGCAGGACTGTGTTTCCCATTGGGAGCCTGCAGGGCCCACAGGCCAGACAAGGCCACTCCGCTGCCCCAGGGGACTAGTTCCTCACCAAGGGACCGGGGGACCAACTGTGGAGGGCCAACAAGGGCCAAAGGAGGGCACCGTGAGGGGGAGACATTGGGTCCCAAGCAGGGGTGCGGGGAGAGCCAGGACCCGATCCAGGAGCCCAGGCGAGGGGCAAGCAGGGGAGGGGGTGTTTCTCGGCAGGGCAAGGACACACAGAGCACCAGGGGACCAGAGGGCAGGCACAGGAGGGGGCCCAAGCAAGGGGCCTGAGAGGATGGGACAGGGACAGGGTCCTCCCGAAGAGCGGCCTGGGCTCAAGCAAGGAGCCAGGCCCTGCAACGGGAGACCACGAGTGATAGCGAGGGTCCCGGCCGGACTCAGGGACTCAAGGGAAAGGACAGGGCCTGGGAGGGAATGCAGGGGATGGGGTGGACGGGAGGGACGGCAGAGGAGGGCACTGGACGGACCCGGGGAGGTAGGCTCAAGGCCCAGGTCCACTGGCGGGGCTGGGGCTCGGGCAGCGGGGCTTAGGGAGCGGGAGCGGGGCTGGGGGTGCCGGGGCAGAGGGAGGGCAAAGGGACCAGGCAAGGCGCAGGGCTACCTTGTCCCCTAGGGAGCACCAAGGCGCCAAGAGGCCAAGAGGCCAAGCCCACTGCCCTGGACCAGGGGAGCATCCTGGCATAGGGATCAGGCCGAGGGCTCTGGCAGGGTCAGGGGATAGACAGGGGCCAAGGGAGGGCAGCTCCAGTGCCGGGAGGCGGAGGGGGCGGCAGGGTGGTCCAGGGGCTTGGCGCAGGGACCCAGGCGAGGAGCCCGGGGCTAGGGAACTAGAGGGGGGGCCCAGGCAAGGGCAAAGCAGGGAAGGGCCGGGGCGGGCGGCACAAGGCCAGGGCAGTGCGGACAAGCCAAGGGGAGCAGGAGGACGGCCCAAGCAAGGGCCCCGCTTTCAAAGCCCAGGGGCGCAGCTGAGCCACAAGGGACAGCACAGGCTCAAGCCAGGAGCCAGGCTTAAGGGTGTTGGGGGGGGAGGGCGCGGTGGCTGTGTGTGGGGGGGGCGGGGGCGGGGGCAGAGGCTAAGGCCTGGGGCAGGGGGCTGGGGAGGGGAGGGGGCTCGAGGCCCAGGTCTACGGCCAGGCGTAAGGGTTTTCAGGGTGCAGGGTGCGGGACCAAGGGCCCAGGGAGAGCAAGTGGCCCAGGCGAGGGGCAGGCCTGTTTCCCTAATGAGGCGCCCTGGCCCAGATGCGAATCCTGGGACAGGGACCTGGCAAAGAAGGCCTGGCAAGGGACGGGGGCCTGGAGGAGGGCGACGGGAGGGCTCTCGGTGCGGGGGGTCGCGGTGGGGGCGGAGAGGGGTGAGTGCCAGGACCCAAGCAAGGGGCCCAGGCAGGGGACGGACCCTACACAGGAGGACGCACGCACGGACCGAGCGCACTGACCCCACGACCGCGCGCGCGAGGGGAAAGCAGGGAAGGGGAGGATGGGGGCGGCCCAAGGATGAGGGGTACGGAGGGAGGCGCGGGGGACACCGAGGGCAGCGCGGTAGGGGGCCCAAGCAAGGGGCCCCCAGTGCAGACGCGACGCCAAGCCCCGCCACGCGACACGAGGAACGCGGTCAGGGGCTCAGGGGACTGGAGCGCGAAGGGTCAGGCTTGGGGAGGGCTCCGCGGGGGTAGGGGGCAGCATGCAAGGCCAGAGGGTGGGTGCGGGGGTAGGGAGGGCACGGCGCGGGGGAGAGTGGCGGCGCAAGGCCAGGCCCAGGTCCACTGCCAGGTGTCAGGGTGCGGGCAGCAAGGGGGCCCGGCGAGGGGCAGGACTGTGTTTCCCATTGGGAGCCTGCAGGGCGCACAGGCCAGACAAGGCCACTCCGCTGCCCCAGGGGACTAGTTCCTCACTAAGGGACCGGGGGACCAACTGTGGAGGGCCAACAAGGGCCAAAGGAGGGCACCGTGAGGGGGAGACATTGGGTCCCAAGCAGGGGTGCGGGGAGAGCCAGGACCCGATCCAGGAGCCCAGGCGAGGGGCAAGCAGGGGAGGGGGTGTTTCTCGGCAGGGCAAGGACACACAGAGCACCAGGGGACCAGAGGGCAGGCACAGGAGGGGGCCCAAGCAAGGGGCCTGAGAGGATGGGACAGGGACAGGGTCCTCCTGAAGAGCGGCCTGGGCTCAAGCAAGGAGCCAGGCCCTGCAACGGGAGACCAGAGTGATGGCGAGGGGTCCCGGCCGGACTCAGGTACTCAAGGGAAAGGACAGGGCCTGGGATGGAATGCAGGGAATGGGGTGGACGGGAGGGACGGCAGAGGAGGGCACTGGACGGGCCCTGGGGAGGTAGGCTCAAGGCCCAGGTCCACTGGCGGGGCTTGGACTCGGGCAGCGGGGCTTAGGGAGCGGGAGCAGGGCTGGGGGGGCCGGGAGGGACCAGGCAAGGCGCAGGGCTACCTTGTCCCCTAGGGAGCACCAAGAGGCCAAGAGGCCAAGCCCACTGCCCTGGACCAGGGGAGCATCCTGGCATAGGGATCAGGCCGAGGGCTCTGGCAGGGTCAGGGGATAGACAGGGGCCAAGGGAGGGCAGCTCCAGTGCCGGGAGGCGGAGGGGGCGGCAGGGTGGTCCAGGGGCTTGGCGCAGGGACCCAAGGGAGGAGCCTGGGGCTAGGGAACTAGAGGGGGGGCCCAGGCAAGGGCAAAGCAGGGAAGGGCCGGGGCGGGCGGCACAAGGCCAGGGCAGTGCGGACAAGCCAAGGGGAGCAGGAGGACGGCCCAAGCAAGGGCCCCGCTTTCAAAGCCCAGGGGCGCAGCTGAGCCACAAGGGACAGCACAGGCTCAAGCCAGGAGCCAGGCTTAAGGGTGTTGGGGGGGGCGCGGTGGCTGTGTGTGTGGGGGGCGGGGGCGGGGGCAGAGGCTAAGGCCTGGGGCAGGGGGCTGGGGAGGGGAGGGGGCTCGAGGCCCAGGTCTACGGCCAGGCGTAAGGGTTTTCAGGGTGCAGGGTGCGGGACCAAGGGCCCAGGGAGAGCAAGTGGCCCAGGCGAGGGGCAGGCCTGTTTCCCTAATGAGGCGCCCTGGCCCAGATGCGAATCCTGGGACAGGGACCTGGCAAAGCGGGCCTGGCAAGGGACGGGGGCCTGGAGGAGGGCGACGGGATGGCTCTCGGTGCGGGGGGTCGTGGTGGGGGCGGAGAGGGCTGAGTGCCAGGACCCAAGCAAGGGGCCCAGGCAGGGGACGGACCCTACGCAGGAGGACGCACGCACGGACCGAGCGCACTGACCCCACGACCGCGCACGCAAGGGGAAAGCAGGGAAGGGGAGGATGGGGGCGGCCCAAGGATGAGGGGTACGGAGGGAGGCGCGGGGGACACCGACGGCAGCGCGGTAGGGGGCCCAAGCAAGGGGCCCCCAGTGCAGACGCGACGCCAAGCCCCGCCACGCGACACGAGGAACGCGGTCAGGGGCTCAGGGGACTGGAGCGCGAAGGGTCAGGCTTGGGGAGGGCTCCGCGGGAGTAGGGGGCAGCATGCAAGGCCAGAGGTTGGGGGAGGGGGTAGGGAGGGCACGGCGCGGGGGAGAGTGGCGGCGCAAGGCCAGGCCCAGGTCCACTGCCAGGTGTCAGGGTGCGGGCAGCAAGGGGGCCCGGCGAGGGGCAGGACTGTGTTTCCCATTGGGAGCCTGCAGGGCCCACAGGCCAGACAAGGCCACTCCGCTGCCCCAGGGGACTAGTTCCTCACCAAGGGACCGGGGGACCAACTGTGGAGGGCCAACAAGGGCCAAAGGAGGGCACCGTGAGGGGGAGACATTGGGTCCCAAGCCGGGGTGCGGGGAGAGCCAGGACCCGATCCAGGAGCCCAGGCGTGGGGCAAGCAGGGGAGGGGGTGTTTCTCGGCAGGGCAAGGACACACAGAGCACCAGGGGACCAGAGGGCAGGCACAGGAGGGGGCCCAAGCAAGGGGCCTGAGAGGATGGGACAGGGACAGGGTCCTCCCGAAGAGCGGCCTGGGCTCAAGCAAGGAGCCAGGCCCTGCAACGGGAGACCACGAGTGATGGCGAGGGGTCCCGGCCTGACTCAGGGAGTCAAGGGAAAGGACAGGGCCTGGGAGGGAATGCAGGGGATGGTGTTTCTGCAGGTATATCTGACTTGCATCTGCAGAGTTAAAAGAGGTGGTGCCTACCCTCAAGGCACAGTAGGTCAAAAGGAAAACTGGAAAAAGAAATATATATTTTCAAAAACTTATGTTGAGGATTTTGTGCAGAGGCTAGTCAGGTGCAATGTACTAGGTTGTGCCACCTCCAAAGTTCCTGTAGTTGGATTCAAGGCCATTAAGGTGGTAATTAGGTTGATGGCCCAATGTGATGGTATTTGGACATAGGGCCATCTTTCGGAGACCAATAGGTTTATAAGATTTCATGGGAGTGGGACCCTCATGATGAGACTTGTAGCTTTGTAAGGGAAAGAAAGAGAGAGAGCCGCGCACTCTGTTTTCCATGTGCGGACACAGTGAGAATATCACCATCTGGGATCTGGAAAATAGCTCTCACTAGCAACCAAATCAGCCATGACCTTGATCTTGGATCTCTAGCTTCCACAATCTGAGGGAACAAATATGAGCTGTTCAAACCACATTCTTCATGTAATCTTATTGCACCCCAAGATGACTAAGACTCAGATGCCCTGAGAACACAGAGGAGGGCCACCTTCTCTGGGCTTCAGGGAGAATTTCCTGGATGAAGAGTTCCCCCAAATACCTCCTTTAACCTGAGTTAGTACCTCCCCACCCAGACCTATGGATGGTTCTGGACTCACTAGCCTTTCCTTCACCACCATACATTCTCCTTTAATTAAGTTTAATTAGCTCCTTCATGTTTCCCATCCCTCCACAATGTCTTCCCACAAATGTCTTGACGCCAGAGCGCCATATTGTTTGTGGTCACTTTTGCAGGAACCTCACACATTATGAGTCAGAGTGGACAGGTGAATTACAGTTTTAGTGAATGTATGAAGGCAGGAGAAATTGACTCCATATTCCCCCAGCACTTCAGTGAAGGATGGACAGGGATACCCAGGCAAAGACGAAGAATCTTGACATAAACAAGGTCTGAACGTCACCAGTATTCAAATGTCAAATTTGTCCGGATGAATATCGCACCCTGACAAGTGGAACGGTCTCTGGCAGGAACTATACAAGCAGTTCCTCAGACCCACAGGGTTCCAGGTAAGCCAGGGGCACAAGGACAGGTGGCCATCCAAGGCTGTCTCCACGAGGGAGATAGTGTCCATCCTGCAGCAAGCCTCAGTCACCAGTGGTCTTTGTTCCATAACAGCATCCAGAGGCTTCTCTTTCATCTTTTAATGTTTCCTCCTTGCTCCAGGCCCTCTGGGATGAGGCTGAGCCTCACGGGTGACTTGCATGTCCCACATTGTAACCCTCTGATATTCCCAGACGAACTCTTTGCTTTGGAGAGTTGATCTCTCCAGTCCTCGTTTTAGTTTGATAAGAGGAAGCAGTTTCAGGAAAGGTGTAGACCCAGAGAGCAACATGGAGCATGTGGGCAAGAACAGGGAGACAGGAAGGTCTGAAGCAGACAGGTGGGGGGTCTGAGACACAGGTACAGTGTTTGCTGTGTACCAGGAAGCACCCCAAGTTATTTATCATATTAACTCCTTCCGTGCTCATCACAGCCTTTTGAGATAAGCAGTATACTGTGACTCCGTTTTTCAGAACAGGAAACGGAGGCACAGAATTGGGGAGAAGCCTCTTCAAGGTTGTGTAACTAGTGAGGCCTGAAGCCAGAATAGGATCCTGGACAATCAGCCTCCAGAGTGGCCTTTGTCGAGAGAGGCGGTGACCACCTTACTCAGGCCCTGCAAGCGTAGCCTAGGAAGCTTGAGTCTTAGTAAGCCATTGATGGGGACAGCAATCTGTGTAGCTTTCCCTTAAAGCAAGATTTGTGGGGAAGGCTCCTGGAGCTGTGACATTTCAGTGGAGACATCTTGAGAAACCAGGGATGATGAAGGAGGAGACAGATACCAGAAATACTTATGGGGTAGGACTGTCAGGGTGGGTTACCAGCAGAAAGTGAAACAGAGAGACTTAAAATGAGTTGGCCTGCATGGTGGTGCATGCCTGTAATCCCCACGGCTCTGGAGGCTGAGGCAGGAGAATCATGAGTTCAAAGCCAGCCTCAGCAAAAGAGAGGCATTGAGAAACTCAGTGAGACACCCCCACCCCCCAAATAAAGTTGGAAAGGTGGTTTAGGCAATTAGCTGAGACAGAATCTAAGCAGGGAATGTGCAAGGAGACAGTGATCCTGCTAGATTTACCTATGCTAATTCCCAGGTGCCTTGGGACAATCACAGGCAGGTATCCCAAAGACAGTTAAGCATTGAAGTCTGAAACCTAGGGAGGAGGTCTCCGCTAGACTTAAGAAGTCAGGAGGCCTCAGTGAGCAGGCGGTGGTTAAAGCACAACAACAATGACTCTGCTATTGTCAAATTTATGTGCATAAATATACCTGTCAGCGTGCTTGCAACTCTGGAAGCCCAATTATTTAAAAGCCTGCCACTGGGACTTTCTCAGCTGAATCTGCAAAATATATTACAAAATGGCAGAGGAACTCTATTGGTCTCAGGCTCTTGATGTGTCCCCAATGATTTTAACAAGAAATAGTAGCACAGTCTCCTACACAAATACCCAAAGAAAAGCAAAAAATAAAATGCCATCAATAAAAATAAAATATCTCCCTTGCCAAACATAAAGGATATCGGAGTAGAAGTTGAATTCTGATGTTTTTCTTGCACTCTTTTGGCAAAATTCTTTCTTCCAACACATGAAATGAGGCGGCCTCCGTTTGCCCTAACTCTGTATTTTTTTTTAGTTGTGACTCATAAAACTTCCTACGTGGTACTGAGGAATTTCTGACAAGGGCAGACTTAATGAATATTTCCAGCTGTGTGGAATGTTCTGAGCCCCAGGCTGTGAAGAGAGGTGTACTAAATAGGAGGTATCTATCCATTCAGGTCTAACAGCTCTTGATCTCAGCTCCAAGATCTGTGGAATTGGGGTAAAAGCAGCAATGCTGAACCCTTCATTGCCCTTCTTGGGTCTATTTTCAAAATTGAGGGTTGCAGCCAAATCTTGTGTATTAGTCTGTGAGCAAGACGTGTGTGAATCAGACAGTGATTCAGACAGTGACCCAGGGAATCAGACAGTGGTGGAGCTCTCTTCATACAGCGCTGATCCCGCAGCGGCTTTCACCCATGAGCAAGGTAACTGAGGCAGCAGGAGGGGCTGGATCACAGCACAGATTTCCCGTGTGAGGTCTAATACACTTTTAGAATCCCATATGGATTTCTAGAAGAGCTCCCTGGAGTTAAAGCACACAGGGGTTGGAAACCTAGAGATGGGTTTAAAGTCGGATGGAATGCTGATTTGCATGTAATTTGGATCAAGCATTTGGTCCATCCAGGATAGCTGTACAGTCTTTAGTAAACCATGAACAAAGCAATAAACTAGCCTTGCTATTAGCAGTTAGTTACTAGTACTGAATTACCAGCACTGAATCACTTATTGCTACAGAGCAGAGCATCCCCAAATCTGGGGGCTGAAAAACAGTGCTTATGTATTATTGCAATCCATGCATTTGCAGAGCAGCTGGGGGCTCTGGGTTTGGCTGCGCTGGCTCTGTGGGACACTGGTGTTTCATGCTTCTCTGAGCCACTTTCTGGAACCCGCCAGCTTGCCTGAGAAATGCCCTTCTCGTGATGCTGGTAGCTGAAGGAGAAGAGCAAGAGGAACACTAAACACTTAGGTATATAGTCCTTCTGGCCCCGTTCCATCCATCAAAGTAAATGACATGGCCCAGATCACAGTCACTTCAAAGTCATACGGCAAAGGAGAGATATACCATACCAGCCCGCATCCCAGGAGGGATGGAGACTTGGGACCATTGAAGTCATTGAGCACAGTTAGGACAACAGTTAAAACACAAAAGTGCTTTGCTAAGTTGCAAAGACAGTGTTCTCTCATTAATCAAATTTCAAAGAACCATAATTAATCAAATTAATGTACTTACCTAATTAGTGGCAATTTAAAGGCCAATTTTTAAAAGATTTATACTGCTTAATTATCTGCTGTTTCAGAAAATCAATACATATTTGTTCATCATTATCATAGCACCTTGCATTTTTATAAAACAATAACAAAAATGCTTGATATTATAACAAAACATATACTATACATATACATAAAACTTTCTTGTGATTTTGTTATTTTATTTTTATTTGGGGGTTCTGGGGATTGAACTCAGGGGCACTTGACCACTGTGCCACATCCTCAGCCCTATTTTGTATTTTATTTAGAGCCTCACTTTTGCTGAGGCTGGCTTTGAACCCGAGATCCTCCTACCTCAGCCTCCCAACCTGCTGGGATTACAGGTATGCACCACCACTCCCGACTTCCATGTGTTATTTTTGCAGACCAATGCAAGGCTGTTAAAGGATGTACAAAGACAGTCTTGATGTGTCCTGGGTCTGCTAAAAAAATAAAATGAATTAAATAATTGCCTGGCTGACCTCTGATGCTAAAGAAATATCATCTTTGCTGTTCAATCCATGTTCTAAAGAGAGGACTCTATCCTCCTCCCACCCCACTCCAGTTATAGGTGTAAAAGGAGTAATTCTCCACGCTCCGGAATCCAGGCATTATTCTTGAGTCAGGTGCTTGTAGCCAGATCAGCGTGGGTAAGCACCACTGAGAAGCCAGGGCACAGTTCAGTCACTTTTTTTTGTAAGCAGATTTTTAGGATAAAGTGCTGAGAAAGGACAGAGTGTCCAAGGCAAAAGCAGGCGGCACATGCCTAAAGGTAGCTGGAGAGAATTTCCACGGCATGCGTATTCCCACCCCGTCCACGGCTTGCTCATCCAGCTTCATAAGTTTATTATATTTGCATCTTTTCTTTACATTACAGAAACCGTGACCCAATCAGAAAAATCCCTTTCTTTCTCTTCCATTTTTCTTTTTTTTTTAATTGTTGGTCGTTCAAAACATTACATAGTTCTTAATATATCATACTGCCTTCCTGAGGACTGAGGGGTCGGGATGTGGATAGCTTAGCCCCCCTCACACAATCCAGTTCTCTTTGGAAAGTGGCCTTGGAAACCAGCCAGGTTACATTGTTATCCTTCTGTCAATTACAAATGTGCCAGACACCCAAAGCTCTGGGGAGGACGTGCGATTATTACAAGGGACCCCCAAGAGAAAGTGCCCAGTGTCATCTTCGACTTGCCAGGCAACCTTTAGAAAATCAGATGTCTAAGAGAGGGAGGATGAATTGTTCTCGGGGCCAATCATGCAAATGAGTTGAAACCACCAAAGATAGAAAGCAATCAGGGCAAGGAGAATTCCAGAGAATCCTCCCCCCCCCCCTTTGCCCATGAAAGAAAGAGAACCTGTTCCAAATAATAGCTGAAGACCGTCCCCAGATATTAGTCAAAATTTACCACCCTGCTTCTATTCATGTGTCTAAATCCCAAATGCCTTCTCCCTGCCAAAAACCCATGTCTCCAATACCCGTCCTTTCATTTTTTGGTGAAGCACTAATGGTTTTATAAAATAACTTCTAAAAAATCCCTAATCCCAATGCCGGCAAACCTTTGTTTCCCCTTGGAGGACGGGCTGTGGAGGGTCAGAGATAGAATAGAAACAGAAATGCAGACAAGTCTATTTCCATCATGTGTCTACAGCAACTCCTTTTGGGGTCCTCCTCTTCAGAGGGGACTGTGTTTTCCAAAGCAGGGATGAAAGGTGGGAATTCTTCATGGCCGGAGGATTTGCCTGCTCGGAATCTGTGTCAATTAAGAGATGCTCTGAACTGCCCACGGAGTTGGGTAAGAAGAAAGCCAACCCAGACTCACTACCAACTAGGTGGTAAGAACCCACCACTTTCTTGGGTATCTTATATACGTGCCCTTTACTGGGCACCAGAATGACTTTGTAATTCAGCTTACATAAGAAGTAAAGGGCACCGGCTATCATATCCCCCATGAGCAGAGCCAGTCTGCGTTCTGAGTGGGTATACATCTCACCCTCAGCACCTCATCAGCTAAGAGGTGCTTTTGAAGTTGGACATCCAGGGTCTTTATTAGAGTTAGGTTACATAACTGCAGTGATTGGATCATTGCCCCCACAATTGAACTCGATCTCCAACTCCCTCTGTCCTCCCTGGAAGTCAACTCTCTAATCTCATGCTTGACCTTCCCGCTAACCAGGTCCCAGCCTGTCATCTCATGGGTATGAACTCATGAAAATTCCAAGAACGTAAAAGTTCCAAGGGAAAAAAAATTGAAATTCCAAGGACGTAAATGTTCCCCCTCAGAAGCATAAAAGCCAAATTCTACTCATGCAGCCTTGACTGAAATAGAAATTTGCATGTATAAGTGAATACAGACCCATTCCGTGTGCATGTTTTTGTATATCTCCTTGAAATATCTACACATGCAACTTGGCTCTAGTGATAAACCATCAGGAAGATTGAAATAGAAGGCACTGGAGGGACCCAAGGAGACGCAAACCCAATCAACAAACGTAAAAGTTCCTACAGTTTTTCTATTGGCAGAAACAAACATAGGGTGGTGTATCAATAGTGCCATCTCACTCCAAGCTCAGTAACTTGCCAAAAGGATGAAAGAAGTACCCAACACAGGTTATGTACATGGCTAAGGTTTATCACAGCAAATGCACACAGAAAAAGTCAGCCAGGAAGAGGTTCAGCAAGAAGACCCCACGTCAATCAGGCATTGGCTTTGGGGTCCTTCTCTATCTGGGACCATACAGGACACACTTATCCTCTGACAGGAAGCTACAGCAAGATTCTCTGGAATGTCTTTGCCCAGGGAAACCCAGTCGAGCCTCTGGGTCTGAGGCAGTCATTGATTCTAGTCACATCACAACTCCCTGCTATGCCTCTAGCCACGGCAATGGAAACTCGGTGCTCTGGTAATGAAGTCAAGCCCACCGCATCAATCTTGATGTGTGTGCAAGGCTATTTTGACAAGCTAGTATGGCATGGCCCTGTTGCTCCAGGTGTGTACGAGAAAATCATCAATCATTAACGTAGGGAATCTTCGGAGGAGGGACATATTCCCCGTGGGTTGGTGGGCCCAGGTGGATCATGATTTCAGGTTTCCCTTGAGATGGGTAAAGAACAAGCTATATAGAACCTTCTGTGCTAACCGCCAGCGGTAGTTAGCATGACTGAGACCTACGAGCCGCCAAATGGTGCGCACGACACAAAAATCTTAAAATCGTGAGCAAGTGGGGTGGGAATTCTAGCTGGATCCAAGCAAAGCTTAGGGCAGTATAGGCTGGAGAAAGTCCTACCTTGTTAATCAAAGGGACTGGAATAAATGCACCTCTAAGGAAGATATGTGCACCACTGCGGGATTCTGACATCTGGTTCTATCCAATGTAATGAATCCTGTCCTAGTTTTCATGACCACAATGCAAGCTGAATGAGGGCAGCCCACTTCAGTCCCCACTGCCAGGCTACGGCTCATGCCAAGTGTTCAGGAAGCCAACAATGAAATCATAAGTTAAGAATCCAAAAACCCCGATGAAATTTTTTTTAAAAAATTTAAATTTGTTTTAATTAGTTATACATGACAGTAGAATGCATTTATGCACTTTGATATATCATACATAGATGGGATATAATTTCTCACTTTTCTGAGGGTACATGTTGCAGAATCACATTGGTCATGCAGTCAGATATATACATACAGTAGTAATGTCTATTTCCTTATACTATCTTTCCTATCCTCATATCCCCTCCCCTCCCCTCCAGCCACTTCCCTCTACCTAATCTAAGCTAACCCTATTCTTCCCTAGTGCCCCCCACCTTATTGTGAATCAGCAACTGCATTTTAGAGAAAAAATTCAGTCTTTTGGTTTTGTGGGATTGGCTTATTTCACTTTTCATGATATTCTCCAACTCCAGCCATTTACTGGCAAATGCCATAATGTCCCTGAGTAATATTCCACTGAGTATATATGCCACATTTTCTTTATGCATTCATCTATTGAGGGACACCTAAGTTGATTCTGTAGTCTAGCTATTGTGAATTGAGCTGCTATAAACATTGATGTGGCATGTCCATGTAGTATGATGATCTTAAGTCCTTTGGGTATAAAACAAGGAGTGGGATAGCTGGGTCAAATGGTGGTCCCATTCCCCATTTTCTGAGGAATCTCCATACTGCTTTCCAGAGTGGTTGCATCAATTTGCAGTCCCACCACAATGTCTGAGTGTGCCTTTTCCCCACATCCTTGCCAACATTTATTATTGCTTGTATTCTTGATGATTACCATTCTGACAGGAGTGAGATGAAATCTTAGAGTAGTTTTGATTTGCATTTCTCTAATTGCTAGAGACGTTGAACACTTTTTCATATGTTTGTTGATCAATTGATTTCTTCTTCTGTGAAGTGTCTGTTCAGTTCCTTGGCCTATTTGTTGATGGAGTTATTAAAAGTCAGTTGTGAGACTGAGGTTGTAGCTCAGTGGTAGAGCACTTACCTAGCCGGGTGAGGCACCAGGTTCAATCCTCAGCACCACATAAAAATAAATAAAAAAATAAAGAGATTATGTCCATCTACAACTAAAATTTTTTTTTTAAAAAAATTAGTTGTAAAATATCTATCTCTGATCTACTTAGAACACTGCAGATCACATGCATCCTCCATACCCCACCCACTGAGGGACTTCAGGTATCATAATAAGGTATTTGACACACATCGACATGTGGCCGTGGACCACTACATCAGGATTATCTGGTTATCTTGGTAAGAGTGTACCTTCCTGATTTCCACTCCCAAATGGAGCTGGGGGTTGGAAAGGGGCCTGTTGACATGTCCTTTGGTAATTCTTGTGTCCATTAAAACAGAATTTCTGACATAAGTCCTCAGTGCTAATCACCCACAGGCTCAATAAATGAAGTACTCACAATGGGTCACGTCCAAATATGTACCCGTGGCTGGTTGAACAACAGAATAATCACGGACTGGGTCCCTTTTGTAAAGTATTATCTCCATGTTGAAGGTCATAGGGTGGAGGGATATCCTGCCTCTGATTCTCAGTGATGGGAAAAGTTTGATTTTTAAGCGTCCTTAAACCTTATTTCATCTTCTGTATAGGGAGAATAGAGATGTCTAACTGGCAGCATATTTTAAAAGATTAATGAGGTAATGCATGCAAAACACTTAGCACAGTGAAATGGTAATTTTAAAATGACAAGATTTTATTAGTGAGATTTCAGGCGGGCAGAAAACAGAGACTATAGTCAATGAGCTTAGGCCAGAGGATTTACCTGAGGACGTTCATTCTTGGAACACAGTCACGGTCCAGACTTCTGTCTGTCTGTCTTTTTTTTTAATTATATTTTTTTGTGTTTCTTCCTTATAAATACTAGCCTTATATGAGTCAAAATCCATACCTTTTCCTTCCCATTTCTCAGCCCCTATCACCCTGCGCTTGAGAATCTTTTTTTTGGCAATGATTTTCACTGCTAAGGTTTCAATGTGGTTTGTTTCCCAAAGTTTCATGTTTCTGAAGCTTGGTTTCCAGGGTTTGGGTTCTGTGGTGGTGGAACCTTGAAGAGTAGGGCCCTTGGGGCAGATAAGTAAGTCATCTATAGATTAATGCTCCTCTCACGAAGTGGATTGAGTCTCTGAGTCTTAGGAGAGTGAGTTGTTATAAAATAAGGCCACACCAAGTGCTTGTCCCCATTATTTGCAAGTGGCCGGTTCTCCTACTTCTCCACTGTGACATAATACCTCCAAAAATCCTTCACGAGGATGCCAGTGACCTGCTATTTGGCCCCTGTAGACACCAGAATCATGAGCCAAATAAACCTCTCTTCTTTTTGCATTATCCTACCTCAGATATTTAGTTATAGCAACACAGAACAGATGAATACACTCATTATGCCCTTTGAGACAGGCATAATGTCCCTTGGTATTTGTATCTCAGGCAATCATTACAGTCTGTGACAACAGTTGTTATATGATAAATACTTTTTAATGAACTAATGAAGAAAGAAGAATGAATGATGCTTTAAGAAATATTTGGTCTGGGCCATCTGTGGGCATGACAGCAGACACGACTCAGATTGAATTCGTATAATGCTACCTTGTGATTCAATTTAGGTGATGCATCTTTATTTTTTTATTGTTATTATTATTATTATCTTTTTTTGGTACCAGGAACTGAACTCAGGGGTGCTTAACCACTGAACCACATCCCCAGCATTTTTGTGTATTTTATTTAGAGACAGGGTCTCACTGAGTTGCAAGGGCCTCTCTAAGTTGCAGAGGCTGGCTTTGAACTCTCGATCCTCCTGCCTCAGCCTCCTGAGTCGCTGGCATTACTGGTGATGCATCTTTAAAGTGATGCTTTCTTCTTCTCATGGTACCTTTACTTATCCCATCATTTCTGTTTGACCACTTGATTCACATGGACTCATCTGGAAGACCGTGTTCTTGAAGAAGCAATCATGAGACAAGGTCTCCTTCTTCAACATCTGAGGTTATATCCTCTCAGGATTAATACCCTGAATTAGGAATGCGGATCTTGACCCACGATGACAACATCAGTCAGTTCTTCCTACTCCAGAAATGAGAGCATTGTAATTCAGAAATCTGCCAGGCAGTTTCCCATGTGCTGATGAACACCGTGATAGTGAAGTTAGTTGGCAGAGACCGCTGCTCTCCTGCATCTATTATTCTAGAAAGGGAAGGAAGGACCTTGTATTCTTATTCCCTGTACATCCTTCTCCCCCCTCTTTTTTTTTTTAGTACTTAAATGCACCGAAATGTGGAATAGCTCTGTGTCTTCTAGTCCTTCTCAAAATTTGGAACTCAGCAAAAGAGACAAGGTGAAGAAATAATCATGATAAAGATCACATAAAATAGTGAGTACCCTTTGTTTAAATTCCCACAAAAGCCTCAGGTTTTATTGCAATATAAAAGCCACTGATGTAATGCTTGCTGGATCTGCTTTGCGGTGGCACCCCATGAAGATTCTTTGAGCAGGAAAAACAGCTGGTTTGCCAAATTTGCACATTTGGCTGTACAACTGGCTCTATTGGTAGCTTCAGGCTAGCAATATTTCTTTTTTTTTTCCTGACAATTTACATGCTGCTCCAGCCCAAGGTGTCTGAAACAAAGTCTTTGCATAAACACAGTTAGAAAAGAATTTGGCTCCCAACCCTGGTCAGAACACGGCTTTGAAAAGGAAATTCACACTGCTCTATGGTAATGTGATAAGGCTACACCCTTTCAGCACAAATGTGCTCTTCGAGGCTTATTATTTTAGATGGAATTATGCAAAAATATAATGTCAGTAATCCATATTGTCTGCCTTAATACCATTATTCCCACTACAGTATCATGCTTACCTGAGCTGCCTTTGGAGGCTAGAACCCTCCAGATGCATGAAGACAGAGATAACTGTGCAGGAAGAGGGTTGCATACAAATTGTGCTATGTTGGCACAGATTCTCTTCTCGGCTCCTCGCAGACAAAGCTGTTTAATTCTGTGTGTGTGTGTGTGTGTGTGTGTGTGTGTTTTCTTAAAACAATGCCCCCCACCAAATAGATCATTTTCTTGGATCTCCAAATTCATAACTACTTAAAAGCCAGATTTGATCAAACTAATTAAAATTTCTTTGTGGACAATCACTTTGGGAGCCCAGTCAACTTCTGGAGAATATGTAAATAGAATTTTAACTTTATCTGATTTACTCTAAAACAGAATCAAGTGAGCACACTTGAAACCAAGTACAACGACGGTCTATGCTATCTTCGGGCTTGTATTTATTTTCTAAACAATTGATTTTCCATATTATCCTTAGGTCCCAGGGCACGGTGTGTAAATACATCACAGTGAGATATGAAGTGAGCTGGAAAAATTAATTGAATTATATACAAATTCTCTAGGGTGGTAAAAATCTATGATATGAAACATTTGAAAGTTGAAAAAAAAATCTATAACACCCATTCAAATTCAGTCATGGTAAAAGAAAACATTATTACAACTATCTTCCCAATGGGAAAATAATAGATTGTATTATGAGAATCTCTGGTACAAAAGACCTTATTATTTTTAAAAAATTGGAATAGGGATTGGAGGTGTATACTTAGAGCATGTACTTAGTATGCACAAGGCCTTGGGTTGAATTTCCAGCATCAGAAAACCAAAACAAAACAAAATTTGGAAAAATCACAGAATTACCTAAAAATTGCAAGAATAATAACAGAGAACTTTTTCCCAAATCGTTTGACAGAAAATTGATGACCCTCCGACATATTACCAACCAATAGCTTTTAAACAAAGACCCCTACGTTACCACGTGCGATTATCAAAGTCAGCAAATGAGAATTGACAAATTACTGCCATCTGAAGCTCAGAACTCATTGAAAATTCACCAGTTGCATCAAGAATGTCCTTTCTAGCCAAAGGACACAATTCAGAATCACAAGCATCACTTAGCCGTGATGTCTGTTTAATGTCTCTTGAGTGTGGAGCACTTCCCCTGGCCTTCCTTGAATTCATGACCTTGACACTTTTGAAAATTACAGGCAACTTATTTTTAAGACCACCACTCCATCTGAGTTTGTGCCAGGGCACCTGGTGATTCAATTTTGTTGATGCATCTTTCAAGCGGTGCTCTTTGCATGGAATCTTTACTTTTTCCGTGATTACTCTTTGCCTCCTTTTGATCCCTTGGTCCACACGGTGCCTGTCAATTTTCTCCACTGTAAACTTTTCCCTTTCATAATTACTAGTTATTTTATTGGGAAGTACTTAGAAGCTGTATAGAAAACCACTCTTTGTAAAACTCTCAATTCTTGTGTTCCTGTTTTTATCAACCCACGGTTCTCTATTTCGTTGCATTGTTTACAATTGGTTGCTTTGTTTATTTTGCCTCTGACTTGGCTCTTGAAACTTCCTTCTGTCTTTACCCTCTTGAAATGTTCCCACCATATTTTGACTTTCTTCTTGTTGTCTGGCATGGCATCATGCTTCAGGATCACCTTGACATTTCCCTACCTCTACAAGGTTAGACCATTTCTCCATGGAGTCTGTGGATGATATTTAGAAGCCAAGATCTGGGTGCTAAGTGTACACACTGATCACTCAACACCCAAACCACAGCCAGTGATAGCTTATACCACCGCTCACTGGCTCTCTAAAGGAAAAAACAAAAACTAGGCAATAAACACACACACACACACACACACACACACACACACACACACATGCACACACGTGCTAAATGCATACATTAGCATCAGTATGTGTTTCCATATCCATCTTTCATAATTGAAGACTGTGAATTCTCAGCAATGCCTGTAATTTCAACCCAACATCCTGGAGTTCAGTCTAGCTTTCTCCCTTCCCATATTTCTCTCTGTTGGTTTTAATTGATTTACGGAGGTTATCAATGCCTGCCCCCCATATCTAATTAATACCCAATGGTGCTGCCACCCTGTCATTCACAGTAATGCCCTCCTCCCCATTTGAACAGAGACCCCCTCATGATTGGCGTCACTGCATGTGATCAACCTCGATACCCTAGTTGGGCCCTGGCAGCCTCACCAGGCCACCCTTCTGGATGGATGCTCTTCCCCCTCATCAGAGTCCAGCACACCCCTAGAGTAGCCTCACACGTGGACATTTTACTCTACCTGGGTGCCCTCCTGTGGTTTAAAGAAGACACCAAGGGACTTTTGGCATTGATGTTTACTTTTCAATTCCACCTGAAGATTTACAATTGAACTGTTCTAAAAGAGAAAAACTTGGGGGAAGGGGCAATGAAAGGGGAAAAGAAAATGGAGGGACAAGGAGAATGAGGAAAAGCTAATAAAGTCCCCAACTTATTATTGCTGTTACATATCGATGTATTAGTCAGCTTTGTATCACTAGAAGATAATACTGGAGGCAGATAACCTTATAAAGAAAAAAGGTTTATTTGGCTCATAGTGTTAGAATCTGAATGTACGCTAGCACAGGCTGGGCAGCCATTCCCCGGCTGCTCCACCTCATGGTGCAAATGGCAAAGGCCACTGCACTTACTGGGAGTGGACAAGAGATTACATTTCTAACCAGGAGCAGAAAACACTGGGAGGGGCTAACTTTTCAGCAATCCTTCCATGATGAGGAGCCCCCCTCAGGGCTGTATTCCAGGGGCACCTCCCCAGTCACCTAAGGTCTGCCACTGGGCCCTACCTACTAAAGACCCAGTTCCCCACTGTGCCAGCCTGAGGGCACAGCCTTTAACACATCCTGGACTTTGTTGAACACCCAACACCCAAACCACAGCAAGTGACCGTGTACCCCAGGATGCCATGAAGCATCCCCAGGACACATTTGTCACATGCATCTTGGAAGATCTCAGTGTTCCTAAAACTATTTGGAAATGTGTTCCTCTAGAACCCGTTACATCAGTGAGTGCTCAGCATACTTGGAGGGCTGTTATTTTGCCAGCCCAGTGTCAAGGATTTTTTCAGACGGCAGATTTCAAGGCTCATTTTAACACTGAACCCCAGGAAAATACCTCGAAGGGCACTAGAAGCTAATATTCAGGGACGTTTTAATTTCCATTTTTTTTGTGTGTGTGTTGACGCCTCTCGCAAATACGAGGAGGGAAGTCTTCCTGTTTGCAACAGTAGTCCTATGTAAAAAAAAGTAATAATTAAAAGCTGACAGATATTTCCATAATTTATAGCAATGTGATTTATTTTTAATAGATACTGGCCTGTTATGAAGCAATTAATCATGTCAAACATAGCCATAACGTTACAGAATGGGTCATTTAATATATTATCTTACGGCACTTTACTTGTTAGAGTTTTGAAGCTATTAAAAAACCTTCTCAGCCAGCACTTTTTTTTTCTTTGAAAAGATACTTGTTTATTTATTTATTTGTTTTTGCATTTCCAGTGAAGCAAATCTATTTCAGTACTAATGACCGCCTGAGTTGAGTAGGTATTGATGATTCATGATTATATCTCATCTATTTATATTTACCTAGGGGTTATTTTCTTTTCTCCATTATACCTAGACAAAACCAAAAAAAAAAAAAGAAGAAGAAGAAGATAAGAGCGTGGTGTAGAGATGCCATCTTCTTATGAATGTTTTCAAATTGTTTATTTAAATATTACAATGACATCAAGATGACTCAAGAACGAAGCTGGATTCTATTGTGATTAGTACAAACCACCTAGAAGAGCGTCCATCGGCTCTAACTGTGTTCCTAACAAGGGCAGGGTCTTGACCGACGGTTTTGGTTTTGGGGGTTTGGAGACCCTTAATGTCTTCGTAGAGAACAAACGCCCACATCCCCAGGCCTTGGTACTGCTGTCCTCTTCCAGTTCACACCACCCACCCCGCAAAAGACCTGCTCTTCCATGAACAAGGTGAAATACTGACAGGTCTAGCCTATCAAAAATGTGAATGTGTTTACTAGCGCACAACGGGACGTGGTATGTCCCCAAAAGCTCAGGTGAGACAATGCAAGAAGGTTCAGAGGAGAAATGATTGGGTCCTGAGAATCTTAATGCAATCAGTGAATTAATCCACTGATGGGATTAACTGGGTGGTGACTGGAGGCAGGTGGGGTGTGGCTGGAGGAAGTGGGTGCCTGGGATCCTGCCTTTGGGGTATATATTTGTCTCTGGAGAAGGGAGTCCCTCTCTGCTTTCTGATCATCATGTGAGCTGCTTCCCTCTGCCACACTCTTCCGCCATGATGCTCTGCCTCACCTGGAGCCCCAAGGAATAGAGCCAGCTGTTTATGGACTGAGACCTCTGAAAACGTGAGCCCCTAAATAAACTTCCTTCTATAAAATTGTTCTTGTCAGGTCTTTTAGACACAGCAGCAGAAAAGCTGAAAAAAAAACACTGTTACTGAGGTATTGGGTCACATGAGACCCCCTGCTCTTCCTTCCGAATCACCTTAGTGGTGTTTTATTTATAAGCCATATGCAGTATAGCCCCCAATAGGCCAGGTGTCACTGATGAAGGACAAAACAGCATTCCCGCAAGCTTCAATGTCTCTCCACAGCCAAGCACACCATACCTGTACCTAGGTTGATATGGATCCCATCTGGTTGGAGTGTGTCCCCCACGGGTTCACATGTGGAGACACTAAGAGGGGAGAAAATTAACCCAACTATTGTGCATAGGGTGGAGTCTACAGGAGGTGATGAGGGTTAGGTAAGCCCAACTGATTGAATACCGGTTGCTCTGGAAGAGAGACAGACTGAGATACACACACACACACATACCTGCACACTCCCTGTTTCTCACCATGTGATGCCCCAAGCCACCTCAGAACTCAGCCAACAGGAAGACCATCACCCCGATATGTCTTCTTGAACCTCCAGAACTGTGAGCTAAGAAACTTCTTTTCTTTACCAAGTTATTCAGCTTCAGGTGATTCATTACAGTAACACAAAATAGACTAATCCACATGTTTTCTGTACATTTCCTAGAATTGTTTATCTCTGAAGGTTGTCATTTTTTAAAAAAAAACAGTTACTTTTTTTAACCTTTATTTTGTTTATTTAGGTGTTTTTGTTGTTGTTGTTGTTTTATGTGGTGCTGGTGAGCAAACCCAATGCCTCATATGTGCTAAGCAAGTGCTCTACCACTGAGCAAAGAGACTCTTTCTGTCCATGTGGGAAGGGACACTACTAGTGGGCATTTCAGACCAAGGAGACCAGCCATGGAAGTAAGATGCTTCTGGAAGATTTCACGTTACTCCCAGAAGAAAAGACCATTCAAGTAGAAAATACTTTTTCACAGATAGATGACTGCTTTATCCGTTCAACAGAACATTCAGCTGTCAGATGGAGGCCATAGAGCTTGATCCGCTGGATTCAAGTCCTGGCTCCCAACTTCTACTTGCTGAGTGCCTTTGAACAAGTTCCTCAGCCGTCTGTGCCTTGACGGCTTCCAAAGAATGGAGAGTCATCAAGTAAGAATTGTAAGGATGTAATCAAACACTATTACTTTTAGCAGTGAAACCATGTGTTTGCCTAACAGGTAAAGGGGGCAAAGCGATTTGGAGCAAGATGCCTAGGAACCAAATCCACCCACTCACTGTGGTTAAGGAGGTGTTGTTAGAGTTGCTTATCTCCTCAATGTGTGTGTGTTAGTGAGCTTTTTGTCACTGTGACCAAAATACCCAACAAGAACATCTTGGGAAAGTTTACTCTGGGCTAATAGTTGCAGAGATTTAGTCCGGGATGGGCCAAGTCTGTTGCCCTGGGCCAGAGACAAGGCAAACACTATGGCGGAGTGGTGTGGTGGTGGAGCATTGCTCCCTTCTCAGTGGGCCAGGAAACACAGAGAGGAAGGGGAAGGGATTGCAGGGCAGATGGACCGTCCCAGGTCATACCACCTGTCTCAGTCACCACCTGGTCTGTCCATCCAAAATAGGATGAACCAATTAGGCTTCAGCTTACATAATCTAACTATTTCACCTCTGAACACTCCTACACTAACACAGGAGCTTTGGGGGAACATCTCCTATCCAAACTGGTAACATTCTGTTAGTGTTTTTTTTTTTTAATCTGCAAAATTAAGATTATAATCATAGCTACTTCATAGGGTTACTAGAAGATTAAAGAAATGCACATAAGAACATGTCAATATCATCATTCAATAGTAAGAATGCAATGAACATTAACAGTAGAAATGCCTACATTTAATAGAACTATCATATTTCATTAATTGATACACCCATGTCTGTGTATGATGGAGAAGCCCAGCAAATATTTCTGCCTATTATATCCCATGATGTCTTATAGCCCCCACTTTTAATTTTCCTTCATTTCAAAAGCCAAGATACATCAAGTTTAATAGCTGTTTTTAATGTTGAAGGCATTGTAGCAAGAGCAACGCTGACTGGGAGAAATGCAGGTGGATTCATTTCAAAGGCATCAATATCAGAATTGGTCCTGAAAACGCCGATAGTGAAAGTCCCCTTGTGCACGTGTCGTGTTCGCAGGTGGTAAACGGGGCTGTCATGAGAAGAGACCACATGCAAAGCACGGTGGAGTGTCTGCCAGAATGAGTTTGTGGGACCACAGTAATAACTGAAGCAGTAAGTCCTTGGGCCTTGTTTAAAAGCAACATCCCTCTTCATGGACAGGCCTAGGGGTATTTCCATTTCCATAACATAACTTATAAACCAAAACCAGGGATTTCAATAAAACACGTGCCATTGACAGGAATGAGTTTTATTTTTATTTTGTTTAGTATGGAAAAAGAAAGGAGGAGACCTGTGATTTGCATATAGTGATTTACATAAAGTCTACATATTTTACTTCCCCCTCGGACTTGGAAGAACCAAGATAACCTCCCATCCGTCCTGCCAGTCTACTTAGGATTCTTCTAAGAGTTACTCATTGTTAACAACAGGCCAGTTATCATTTATCATTTCATTTCATTTCTTTATCACCAGAGTGATGTTGACAGTTATTATTCCCATCTCTTAAAAGATGAGGAAATGAAGGAACTAGAATATTGGATACCTTGCCCAAGGGACCCCATGATACAAAATCAGTCAGCCCACCTCTAGAGTTTTTTTTTTTGGGGGGGCAGGGGGGAAACAGGGATTTAACTCAGGGGCGGGTTACTGCTGAGCTAAGTGCCCAACACTTTTTTATATTTTATTTAGAGACAGGATCTCACTAAGTTGCTTAGGACATTGCTAAGTTGCTGAGGCTGGTTTTGAACTTGCAATCCTCTTGCCTCAGCCCCCAAAGCCACAGGGAGTATAGGCATGGGGCACCACACTTGGCTAGAGGATTATTATTATTATTATTATTATTATTATTATTATTATTAATTTGGGGTACCGGGGATTGAATCCAGAGGCGCTCAACCACTGAGCCCCATCCCCAGCCCGATTTTGCATTGTATTTAGAGACAGGGTCTCACTGAGTTGCTTAGCACCTCACTGTTGCTGAGGCTGGCTTTGAACTCGAGATCCTCCTGCCTCAATCTCCCAAACTGCGCCTCCGTGTCTCGCTAAAGGATTCTTAATACTTACTGCACCACTTTTGTATATTAAAGCTAAGGCATTCTGAAAACAAAAGATTTTTCTATCATCCTTATGGAACTTCTTTTTCTCTTATTCCTTTTAACTGGACTGAACAAACACACTATACTATCAAGTGGGCTGTGTGTGTGTGTGTGTGTGTGTGTACAATTTATAGCTTGTGGCAATGATGTTGCCTATTTGCAGTTCAATGATATGTGAAATCAGCTGGCTGTATTGGTCTAGTGACTTGGACAGAGGTATTCACATTCTATAAAAAATATAGTGGTCCATATCTAATGGGTATTCAAGGTGGCAGGCACCGGCAAGAGGGGGTAAGAGGTGGGTACACTATAAATGGGATCACTTCACCCTTAGCAAAAGTCTCTATTGTCTCGAGTCATGGGTGAGAAGAATACGGGTGTTCTTTTTTTGCATTACCAAAGATGGTCTCTATCTTTCTTAATATATTATGCAAAGTGTACACAAATCTGTCCCTGTCTGAAAAATAAAAAAGAATGTCAAGGCCGCGGTGGAGAAGGGAGTAGCCTCCTTTGGATGCTATGGGTATCTGATCCAAGTCCAGTGTTGCTCAATGTTTGTCTGTGCCCTTGTGGCTATTAGCAGGGCATTCACAAATAAGGAAAGAAACCTGAGATTTGTAAGGGAACTGACGGAAGATGGCGAAGACCTACCCGCAGTCTCCTCCGTTTCAACCAAGGAGTGAAATCTGACATTCTCTCACCATCAATGGAAAATTTTTCATCCATAAATTCCCACCTACAAAGAAAGGGAGAAAGGGGAAGGAAACAGCCTTTTTAGTGAATGCAATTTATTAGCATTGCCTGAGCCTGTGCAAGACTTTTTGTGAAATGTCTTCTAATACATTCAAATGAGTTCCTCCAAATCCTCATGTTCTTTTTGAGCTGATTTAGTTGCACACTGCTGCTGGGAAAACACCGGGGAGGGTGTATGAACCGCTTACATCTGTAATCCAAATGATAGCAATTTAATGTGAAATGTTTGGCAAATATTGGCGGGCTGATTATTTACCAAACACTATTCCTGCTTTTTTGGATCAAAAGGAGATAATTTATTAATTACGTTGGAAAACAAAGGCTTCATTACACTGCTATTATTAAAATTTGAGAAACCACCTATTTTCTTGCATTTTAATTGAATCCAAGGTTCTCATTAAGAATTAAAAAAAGAACTTCTCAAACTTCAACAAGTGGGAATCGGAAAGTTCCAAGTGGGCTGTGTAAATTATTAAATAGTGGAAAATATGAAGATATATTCATGATGGCTATTTATAGACATGTTTGCAAGAATTTCTTAGTTTTAAAAAAATCTTGTTTAATTTCCAAAGGCCACAGTTTGCCTTTCTCTCTCTCTTCTCTCTCTCTCTCTCTATCTCTCTCTTTCTCCTCTCTCTCTCTCTCTCTCTCTCTCTCTCTCTCTCTCTCTCTCTCTCTCTCTCTTAGTTGTAGATGGATACAATATTACTGATTTATTCATTCATTTTTGTATGTGGTGCTGAGATTTGAACCCACTCATCCACTGAGCTACAACCCCAGCCCCTTGCCTCTCTTTTTCATCAAATTGAATAAATGGTGTTAGGAAAATAGCTGATACTTATTAGGCTCCTTGGACATATTCTGTCAAAACCTGATAGGACCTAATTGATTTAATCCTCTAAACAAGTCCATCTGAAGAGACACATTACCCTTATTATCAAAGATGTTGAAACTGAGGCACAGAGTAATTGATCAACCTGCCCAAGGTCACACACAAGTAATTATCAGAAGCAGGGTTAGGACCCTACCTGTCTCCCTCCAAGTTTTCATTCTTAAATTCCAGCAAAATGCATTATGCTCCCAATAAATATTTAATGAGCTCAATTATTATTTTCGTAATGTGGAATGTGGAAGGACAATTGTCAAACTCATTACTTTGGATTCCATTTACACCTCTTCTACCAATGTAATAATTTGTGTTTTTCAGCTTCATATATTTTTATTAGGTTATTGCCTGTACCGTGGTTTCTCTAAGGTGAAACAAAGAAAGCTGTTGAATTTTACAGGAATGCATAAAAACAGTTGAGGGTGGATACTTGGCTGACCTTACTTCTTTTTTTCCCTAAATGGTCATTATTGCTTTTATTTTATTTTATTTTTTCAATATGGTCACTTCTGTAATATTCACTTGCATATCGTAAACTTTAGGAAGAGCTGGATCTCAGAGAAAAGTCCCTACTTCAGGTGGAGTTTAGTAGCCACTTGCTGACTAGGGGTCAGCAGATGGGGTCCCCGCATGTTATTCTGTTGCCAGAATCAAGAGCTTCTAGAAAGTCTCATATTGCTCCCTGGACCATCGGAGGAGGTGGGAAGTGGAGTGTGGCTTTAGGGTATGTATTTGTATCTGGGGTGTGGAGTCTCTCTCTGCTTCCTGATCACGGTGTGAGCTGCTTCCCTCCACCACACTCTTCGCCGTGATGTTCCATTTCACCCTGAGAAACAGAGCCATCCTACTCTGGGCTAAGACCTCTGACACCGTGAGCCCCCAAATAAGCTTCCCTTCCCTTCAAATTGTTCTGGTCAGATCCTTTAGTCACAGCAGCCAAAAAGCTAACTAAACAAAACCAAATTCCATATCACGGCCCACAGGACACTCTGGTCTGGATTCCCCCTAGGGGTCCAGGTCTTTAGAGCCCACACTCAGCAAAGCTGTCCATTTAGCTGGACATTTTATGCACAAAGCTGCCCTCCCACCGGAGGATCCCCACTTTTTCTGCCTTCTGCATGGGCTTCTTTTCATTCCCTATTCATCCAATTAATTTCATCTCACTCTTACCTTTGCCCTGTGCAATCAGCATTACTCTTTCTGGGGCCCTTTCTCCAACCCGATTTCTGACTAAGGTGTGTTTATTCCCCTACGGCAGGATCTGGGGGCACCTGCCTTTTTCTCTCATCGCATGTCACTTTTTTATATACATCTGTGCAATAATTCAATGAATGTCACCTCCTCCTCTCAGCCACGCCGGGCCTGTAAGCTCCACGTCTGTTTTCCTTCATCACTTATTCCGAGCATTGAGACTCACGTCTAGCACATATACGTTGGCTGAATGGAAGGATGGATGGATGCATTCACGCATCAGCATCCGGTTGGCGTGGAACTTGAAGCCTGATGCATCTTGTGATTTCTCACCACCACCACTTGGTGCAATTTGTATTCTTGGAAGCTTGACTAGAAAACAATTGCAAGTGTTGATTGTCCCCAATGTGTGGCTCTAGAGCTGGGCTACTAAGCAGCCATTTTGTCCTGTCTGGGGATAAATAGGCGGAGGTTTGCGTAACGGCAATTAGAGCCGAATTCAACTGGTGAATCGCATTGACCACTTGAGTAAACTGATGGATTGTAATTATGTCAATTCCTCATTTGGAAGCCTGGACACAAATGCTTTTGTTTGCCTGTATTTGGTCCCTGGCACACACAGTCTGTGAACTCAGAACAAAAAGATTTTTTTTTATGCTCAACCAGTATCTCCTGTCTTTGACTTTCCTCAAGCTTTTCCACATGTCCCTGTGAAGAATGCAAAAATTGTTTATACCCAATACTGATTTGAGGGCACACTTGTAACTGGTTGCCTTTAAAAAGATTTTTATTCCATAGCTTGCAGGGAAAGCAGGGTCTTACAATATTTTCCTAATGTCAGATTATCTTCTTCCTTTTTCTTCCAAAAAGAAATGGATGGCCTTATACATGTTTTGACTAATATGATTCTACATACACTAAGATCAATGTTTTATCTAAAAGGGCTCGAGCAAGATTTCACCATCAATCTTGCAACTTAAAAAAAAACTGTCTATGTTAGATAAACCCAATTCAAGAAGCATATCTTATTTTCAGACATGACCCATAAATTCTACCTCTTAATTTTTCCAAAGGCAAGTGGATGGGTTTCCCTATCATGCAATTTAAATAGATATCTTTATGGGACTGAGGGTCGTTATTGAAACCCAGCTACTAAACTGCAAAGGCAGTTGATACAGATAAACCTGAGAATGCTAAATAAAAGAACAAAGAGAGAAGAAAATAATGTGCATCTGCTGAAAGGGAAAGGTACTGCAGAATACTGATTAGGAGAGCAGCCTGGGAGTCGCAGAAAACCTACACCAGACAGCTTAACGTGCAACTAGAGAGAAAGAGCACACAGAATCCTGGGTCCTATGGCTGAAGAAAGACAATATAAATCAGACGTGGCATGGTTAGTCTACACTTGAGTGTTAACACCACCTAAAGAATCGTTCTCTACTTTGCTCCTGGTCAAGAGGGGTGCAGGTGAATTCATTCCCTTCTAAAAGTGTGTAGTGAAGAGGCAGCTACAACAATTAAGTGGTTGAAGGTTGGCAGATTGAAAAAGAGGAAGAATCACAGCCCTGGTAAGATCTCTGCAGTTAAGATGGGTGTTGCTGACCTTCCTTTTCACTGGGGCCATTGAGAGTTAAATAAACAAGAGATAGCCTTGCGTTTATATAAAACGGAACCTCAGGCCACTTGGGCCAGACTCTTTGGAGTCATCCCCATTCCTGGAAACCCTCAAATGCCTCCCTGTGCATCATCCCATCTGTCCCAGAGGAAGCTTTATGATCTCTCTTGACATGAATTTCATTTTTTTCTTCTTTTATCTGCCCTTTCCATTACTGGTTTTCTATTAGAACTAAATAGGATAATAAACGTGAAATTTGTGGTCTGTGCTCAGTGCTCTTCTGTATGTACTCTTATTCAAGCAATTACCCATTATTACACTTTTCTTAAACACCTTCCAGCCCAATTCACCCTGGCTATTCTTCCACTGGACCATATTATAGAATCATGGGTGTCACAGATGAAAGAAAGCATCTGCTAAGACTCTGTTCTAGCCAGATTTTTTGCTGCTGAAATTAAGAGATCTGACCAGAACAATTTTAGGGAAGGAAGTTTATTGGGGGGCTCACGATGTCAGAGGTCTCAGTCCACAGACAGCTGGCTTTATTCCTCGGGGCTCGAGGTGAGGCAGAACATCATGGAGGAAGAGTGTGGCAGAGGGAAGCAGCTCACATGGCAATCAGGAAGCAGAGAGAGAGACTCCACTCTCCAAATGCAAATATATACCCAAAGCTATGCCCCAGTTTCCACCTCCTCCAGCCACACCCCACCACTTCAATTCCCACTCATTTATTCCCCTCAGGTGATTAATTCATTGATTGGGTTAAGACTCTCCCAATCCAATCACTTCTCCTCTGAACCTGCTTGCACTGGCTCACATCCAAACCATAACAGTCCCCATTTACAGATGTGGAGACCCAGTCTCAAGGAAAGACCTGGAGCCCATGATTACACAGTGTTTCTGCAAGGACCTCTGTCCCCTTTCCCTATTGTCCACACTTGAATTCCAAATTCAGGATCATCATGCACAGAGGATAAAGACACTGGGTCCTCCCAATTCTGTCTTGGAGGTGTTTTTCCTGTTAATCACAGCCCCTTGCCATCTGCTACCATGCCCCCACCTTGCTTGGGTACCACAGCATCCCCCTACCTCATATCACATCTCTTTTCCAGCTTCTCATTCATCCTACTCATCACTGAAGGCAAACTACTGGGGCCATGTTACTTCTGCTCTTGCTCAAATCCTTCATGGGTTCCCACATTTAAATTCATCCCACTCTAAAGACCTTTGTCCCACTCTGAATGCCCATCACCATGGACTGCCGTGCTTCCTGCCATGCTTCTCCTCCACCACGTCCATCAACTGCAGAGGGACCCATCTTCTCCAGGTTTAACTTACAAGCTACAAGTGAGTTTTCTGTATAGCATTTGCCCAGATGTTCCCTTCAAGTATCTTTCTTCCTAAATTCTATTCATCTTTCAATCCAGGGTAGTTTGGAATTGAGAAACTGAGGAAAAATGCAAGGAAACACCATGATATGGTCTGCGTTCATCCATATAGGCCTACTGTATATAAATAGGTACTATATATATATATTTTTTCCTGGATATACATTCTGTGAATCAGTTCTATTCCAAAACCAATCTCCTTCATCAATGAAAACGTCATATGAATGGAGGTTCAAAACAAAATTTAAAAATTAAAGCAATTTTTTTAGATCTAGGAATTTTTTCTTACTTGCCAGGTCCCTTCTTTGGAAATAAAAATAAATTGGATTTATTTCATTTGATTTATTTTTGGGTAAATTAGGGTTGGCTGTCACTGATGCCTTGATATCCTCTCTGTGCTCACAAATTGATTTTTTAATGAGTTTCTAAGGAAATGTCTGGTAACATTATCCCTTTTCACATCTGCAGATCCAAGTTGACAGTGCTGTTGTGCTCAGGATAACAGGGTGTAAAGTAAAAGCTTCAGTCATTGGGCTGGTTTTCCTGTCTATACAGAGGCAGATCGTTCACAGGTCTCCATAAATCTCCTCCTCGGATATCTTTTAGCACAAAAGCTTTTCCTAGAATCTTCAAACTGTGTTTGCATAGGCAAAATGGGTATGCAATCTACTGCGACCCTGGATACATGGCGGATGATGCATTTGAGATCTGGGTACCTGTAATGGTCATTTAATTGTCAACTTGATTGGATTAAGAGATGCTGATGATGAAGAAGCTTTTGGTTGTGTCAGTGAGGGAGTGTCCAGGAATGACTGGCATGTGGAATAGCCAAACAGAGTACACATGCTCTGCTTGAGCAGCACCGTCCAATAGGATGGTGGCTTGGATGGAATAAAAGTTGGAAGAACAGGGAAGCAGCATCAGATGCAAGCTCCATTCTTCTTGAAGGATTTCTTGATTGCTGCTGCTGACATCACCTGGGTATATCAGACTCTGACAGTGATTTTCCAGGAGCTTCTAGAAGCCTTTGGGCTCAGACTTGGGTAGCTGAGGCTGAGGCAGGAGAATGGCAAATTCAAAGCCAGCCTTAGCAACAGTGAGGTGCTAAGCAACTCAGTGAGACCTTGTCTCTAAATAAAATAAAAAATAGGTCTGGGGATGTGGTTCAGTGGTTGAATGCCCCTGGGTCCCATCCCTGGTGGCAAAAAAAAAAAAAAAGTTCAGCTGCTATAATTTTTATTTTTTTATTTTATATACAATTTCATCCTCTGCCTATCTTCATTTGTGCTTTGTTTCTGTGTATTTTCTTAGAGTTCTTCATTTAATATTTATTGCTGTCTGCTGTCTGGATACTTATTTGACTCCTTTAATGTACAGATTAAATTACTGCTTTGAGTTAGCAGTAGATGATTAACTATATTACTGATATTTAATGATTGCTATTTAATAATTATTAATCCTTAAATAATTATTAGTTCCTTAAAATGTCTAAGTTAAGGTACTCAATAAGAGCTCATTGAATTTGGATGTAGACATCGAATTCTATGTGGACCATGATGTGATTCCAATGTTGGTACACAAGAGACTGGTAGTTTTAGGACATTTTTCTCTCTTCTTCAGGGGAAATTTCACTCTTTCCATGGCCCAAAGGGTGGAACTGGGATGTGGCTTGGCTAACTGTTCCCTAAAATCTGCCTTAGATAGAGTTGCTTTCAGGAATAAGCTTTGGAACAAAAATCAGATCAGTTAGGAATCTCCCACATTTCTTAATAGACCTAACTTCATCTATAAAATATAAGAAATATTGTGCCCACTTTATAAAGTTAATAAAGTTTTAAAGTTATAAAAATTAGTAAATGAGGATGAAAGAATTTAGAAATATCCTGGCACGGTTTAAATATGTTTGGGTGCCTTTCATAATGGAATATCAGCTGTTAGAATTGTTGGCATTATTTACTGGATTCATCCTTCTCCCAGGGTTGGTAGGAGGGGATAGTACGGAGCTGGGCCTGCAGAGGTCTTCAGCTCATTGCTGAGGAAATGTATGAGAAAAAATCAGAAGTCAAACAAAAAGTTCTTACAGATTAAGAAAAAAAAGGCAATTCAAGGATACTGCCTTAAAGCCAGAATATTCCACTGGAATTCCCATAAACATGAACTACCATTTTCCTTTTATAAAATTAATGCTTATTTTAATTAGCTTTTGTGTCACTGTGACCAAAACATTTGAAGAGAATGACTTAGAGGAGGGAAAGCTTATTGGGGGCTCCTAGTTTCAGAGGTCTGAGTCCATACATGGCTGATTCCATTGCTCTGGGGCCTAAGGTCAGGCAGAACAACATGGCGGAAGGGCCCAGCAGAGGAAAGCTGCCCAGTTCATGGTGGGGTCATGAAGCAGAGAGAGGGAGATGGAGGGAGAAGGGACCACAGTGAAGATGAACCCTTCCAGGGTATGTCCCCGATGACCAAGATCCTCCAGCTATGCCTCTCCTGCCTACCACCCAGTCAGCGTGGGATGGGCTGATTCAGTTATGGCTTGCACCATCTGATCACTTTACTTCCAAATATTCATGCATTCAGAGAAGCTTTTCCAAACTATCTAAACTGTAACATTCCACCTTGCTCCCCCCCAAAAGCTCCTATTCATCTCATAATGCAAAATGCACTGAGTTCCTCTCCAGGAATCCCATCATATTAACAGTTTTAGCATTGCTCAAATTCAAATTTTTCTCTGAGACTCCAGATTAACTGTTGGCTGGGAGCCCCTATAAAAATCAAAAGCAATTTACATATATTCAATGTAGGGTGGCACAGAATAAACACTCCCACTCCAAAAGGGAGGATAAGAACATTCAAAAGAAGAATTGGAGCCAAAGCAAGGCTGCAGCTCAGTAAGGAACAGGTCTGGTAACTCCTCCTATAACTCTGCATATAGCAACTTGGACCCTTGTCTGTGAGATTATTTGCAAAAGGCTTGCACAGCTGTGCCCCTTTGGCCTTGGCAATACACATGGGCTATCTTCTATCCTGGCTCTCTCCCAGCAGCTTTGCCCTCCAGACAGTCCATATTACTGGTACCTCTTAGTTCCTGGCACCTCCATTCCAGTCTTGGCTTCACCTTTATAGTTTCTTGCAGAACCCTATCAGCAGCAGCCTATGCGGATTTCAATCCTACCACACTTTGCCTGGCCTCCCAGTCTTCCTTAGAAATATTGGTGGAAGTCTTCATGACCTCCCCAACTCCATTATCCTGCCTTTCTGCAGAACCAGCACCTTGTGAATGACACCAAGGACCGCCACCAGCTCATATAGTACTTGGGTCCCCTGAAATCATGGGTGTAGCAACCTCTGAGTGCTTGTGGAAAAAATACACTTCTTGGTCGCCCCCATGGGAATATGTGACACCATGATCTCTTTTTGAAGGACGTTTCTCTTATGTACTCTGGAAACTGTAGTGAGTCTGGTCTTGCTAATTCCTGAGATGTCATAAGTCTTCTTTCCTACTGTATCTGTGCAGAGTGTTTAGCATCTCTTTAGCAGTTATAATCTTTTTTTTGTTGTTGTTTTTTTGTTTTTTTTAGTACTGGGGATTGAACTCAGGGGCACTACACCACTAAGCCACCTCCCCAGTTGTATTTTGTATTTTATTTAGAGACAGGGTGTCACTGAGTTCCTCAGGGTTTCACCATTGCTGAGGCTGGCTTTGAACTTGCAACCCTCCTGCCTCAGCGCCCCCAGCCTCTGGGGTTACAGGAGTACACCACCGTGCCAGGCTAGCAGCTGTAATCTTTTCAACAAGGATATTTTCCTTGGCCCCCACCTTTGCCTGCACTTTTGTAGCCAAACTTCACATTTTTAAAACCTTTTTTGTTCTACTTTCTGCTCCTGATTCTCACAGTACACCAAGGTAAAAGCTGTCAGCAATATTCATGAAACTGAATGCTATGTCGCCTTCAAATTTCCTCCAATAAATTAATTTTTCCATCATCTTTAAATTCAGCCCCACAAAGACTCAAGACATGGGCAAAATGTAGTCAAGTTCTATGCCAGAATACAAATTGAGTGGCCACTAGTCCAATTCCAGATACAGTCATCATTTCCCTCTGAAACCTCGGGAGCACAGTCTGCAGACTTACCAGCATACTGGTCTTTTGAGTTGACACCACAATTGCCCATTAAGATCTGATTATGACATTCTAAAGCTTTTCCAAATTGTGTCTCTAAAATTTTTAACATTCATTTGGCAAACCATTTTTCCCTTCTTATTGGCAGATTATAATCATACATAACAGATACATAACAGTGGGATTTGTTATAATATATTCCTATGTGCCCACAATAAAACAGTATAATTTGATGAATTTTATTCTCCAGTACCTCCCCTTTCCCTCTGCTCCCTCCTCATGATACCCTTCCTCTATTATACCAGTCTCTCTTCTATTTTTTTTTATTTGTTCTAAATAGTTACAAGTAAGAGTAGAACACATTTTGACACATTGTATACAAATGGAGAGCCGCGTGGTGCAGAGTCACACCTGTAGTGTAATCATACATGTATATAGGGTAATGATGTCTCTCTCATAATAAGGTCCTTCCCACCCCCACAGCCCCACCCCTCCCCTCACTACCCTCTGCACAATCCAAAGTTCCTTCATTCTTTTCCACCACCCCACTCCCCCCCCTAAGGATCAGCATCTGATCATCATTTGGCCTTTGTCTTTTGGGGATTGGCTTATTTCTCTTAGCATGATGTTCTCTAGTTTGCAAACCATTTCCAGAGGCTTGGAAACCACAAGGTGAGCAACCACTCCACTTTTTGACACCACCTTATTTGTCTTTTATTTAGCTTTAGTGTCACTATGACCAGAATACCCAACAAGAAAAGTCTTCAAGGAGGAAAAGTTCCTTTGGGACTCCCAGTTTCAGAGGTCTCAGTCCATAGATGGTCAAGCCCACTGAACTGGACCCAAGGGGAGGCAAGGCAGCACATCATGGGCAAAGGGTCCAGCTGAAGAAAGCTGCTCAACTCAAGGGGGGATTCAGGAAGCATAGAGGAGGAGGAGAGAGAGAGGAGGCACACTAAGAAAAACCCTTCCAGGGCATGTCCCAGTGACATACCTTCTCCAGCTGTACTGACAGTTACCACTTAGTCAATCTAGGTTGAATGGACTAGGCTACAGCTCCCAAGATCCTATCATTTTACCTCTGAATATTCCCATAGTAAGAGGAGCTTTGGGGGCACACATCATATCCAAACCATCACAGTGACAGATGGAGTTTGCAGCTCAGAGGTAGAGTACATGCTTGCATGTAAGAAGCCCTGGGTTTGCTCCCTAGTGCATACGTAGACACACACACACACACACACACACACACACACATACACACACACACACACTCACAAAATGTAAAGAAAAAAAGAGAGAAAAGAACAACAACAAAATAGCTGAATTTGATTTTTTTTGTCATTTATAATCAAAAGAAAATTGTCGAATGATCTTCCCCCTATACCATGTAGCCATAAAATGAGCAAAAAATCTCTGGTAAAAGTCATGGGTTAAAAAGACAAACTTGATATTTGATATGGGATCTCTTTCATCTGTATCTCTGTCTGTCTGTCTCTCACTCATGCACAAACATACACCAGCATGCACATGTACAGAATCTCTTTTTGTGTGTGTGACTAGTCCAGATAATTTATTAAGTAAATACTTGGCTCCGTCTGCAAAGCCATAATGGATTAAGGATGAAAATGCGGCCAAGAAAGAAGAAAATCTGGAAGCATTACTATTGTTCCACCTAATCAGGAGACCGGGAATGATCAATGAAGGGTGTGCAGTGATTGCCACTCTAATGACTTGGTATTCTAGATGTTTACACTTGATGAAAACAAAAGAAAAGGGAGCTTCTCAGAACACACACACACATACACACACATACACACACACACACACACACACATGAGCAAGAAAGATAAAACAATGGCACCCCCCATGTGTCTGGCCCATGAATGAGGATATAAGTGGTCTTTGGGCATGAAATTGTGATTTGTGTATTCTGCATATTGCATAGCTTGGATCATTAAACAACTGAAAATAAACCTTTGTTTTTCCTTTGGTTCCTTGAGAATTTCAGAATAAATTAAGCTCAAGTGAGCTGTTGAGAAGCTGCCTAAGTAAACAGTGCTCTTAATAATTTCAACGTGGATTTTGCGGTATTTTATTTTGAATTTATGTTGGATTTATATCCATTCATGGTTAAAAAAATGATTTGTCACTAGTTTCCACTTTAACAATGCACATTGTTTTGATTAGCCTCCGAGTACCTTTTAATTCTTTTGTTCCCACTTCATTTTAACCAGATAAATAAATGAGAGATCTTTAGATAATGATAGTTCTATTCTGTACCTTCTCTCAATAATATTTTATTCAACATGCATATTCACATAATGCTACAGTTTCTTCAAGTAGCTCTCCTTATAGTATTTTAATATTTGACAATATTTGTTTTTTATTTTGATATTGAATATTAAACCAGAGTTGCTATATCACTGAGCTGCATTCCCAGCCCTTTTTTGATATTTTACTTTGAGACCGTGTCTCAAAATAATTCAGGATCTCAAAAAAAATCCTCCTGCCTCATCCTCCTAAGTCTCTAGAAGTAGAGGTGCATTCCACTGCTGTGGCATAACACTTGGATTTAGTATCTAACAGTCTATACATAATATAATTCACAATAATAATCTGTGATAGCAACACTATAGAAAGCTACTATTTAGCTAACAGCTACTAATAGCTGCTAGCTAAATTTTCCTCCTCAATACAAAGGATTTGAAAGTCAGTGATACCAAATGAAGTATCACGCAGTCAATAAATCAATAGCTATTTCCCCTAGTGATTCTCATTGTGTTATTTAAATACAATATTTTTTTCTATGAAAATATCCACAAAATTTTGCATCTGATTAAATAACTTGAGGAATCTGAAATACCACGTTTGGTTAATATTTTCACACAGATATCAGCCTAAAGAATGTTTCATATTATTTGTGCAGAGCTGGTGTGAATCTCGCTTGTGGCTAGATTATCACAACATGTAGGAGCTTTTATTTGCCACTGTGTTCCCCACGGATTCTCCTGTCTCTATTCTGTGCACTCCTCATTCGTTTCTGCTTTTTTTTTTTTTTTTTCCTGAGGTTGGTTCTCTCTTTTGTGTGCTCCCTATATCGCTTTAGCTTAAGATGGTTGGTGACATTTGAAGGAAGAGATTTAACTATTAACACGGTCTCGAGTCTGCGTGGACGCCTTTCCCCTGAGGATCTGGCCCTCCTTTGAAATGGGCTTTAGATCTGTCAGGGCCTCTGCAGATTCACATGACTGCAGGCCCCACAGACAAAACGAAGCCAAGAAATTTGATCACCTTATCCTAGGGCAAAAGAAAAGGTTGGTTTGGGGTGGGGGGAATACTTAATTTCCATGATCCTACAGGGATTTAACAGCCTGATACTCCTGAGGAAATCAGAATCTGGTTTTCCATTTATCCATCTGGCTTTTCCAAATTACCAGCTCTAGGTGGCTTGAAAGATAAGAAACTAGAATGGATTCTGAATGTTGAATTCAATTCCTGATATGGGGTTATCTTAAAACCGGGGTCAGTAAAGCAAGCTCCTCCTCTCCCTCCCCCCACTAACCCCCCCTACTCTTCCCAAGAGCTTCAGTAGCCTCAGTCCAGGAAAACCTTCAAAGAAACCTAAATAAATGCTTCAGAGCAAAAGACCATGTTAGACAAAGGTTAAAAATCAGATGCTGAGTTAATTGAAGAAAGGCTTTGAGCATATTTTATCATTTCTGGTTTCACAGAGGGGAATGATGGGTATTAGGTGGTTTCATTAAGCAATAAGGAGAAAATAAATCTGGCACCCATTCCTGGTATCCTTAAACATTAGGGTGCATAGGCATCCACTCTGGAGTATAGTTGCCACCTACATAATGTGTTTGCATACTTTCCATGATCCTTAGGACCTTGCAAGACAAATTTGTGCTGCATGTGGAAAGTGAGAAGCCAACACCTCTTTCTTTGTTTGCACAGAACCAATTTAAATTTGTCACTTATTCCCAGGAGCTGGCCTTTTGAGGCTGGGCTCTGGGTTTCCCAGACACATAGGCAAACGTGGGGGTCTCCTACCAAGTGTGAGTAAAGAGGAGGGTGCTAATTAGGAACCATCATTCAATGTCATTTCTACATTAGATTAAGGAAAATCCATTAGAACGCTCCATCTTAGTTTTTCTCAGGAGGTCACTATCCAAGATACTAACCTCATCAGAACGAACAGCCATAATCACTCTTTATCCAATGCGCCCCAGCTCGAGCTAAATTTAGATCTCATTTGCCTTTCGCCAACATGCCTTCTATATGCATTGTAAGCATCTCCTCACTTGGAAGAATCAACGACCACCACCCCCATACATCTTTGTCCATATGCATTTCCTCGGATGAAGACAGTTCCTTGGAAATGTAAAGATGCTCATTTGGGGCCCAGAGACTCATTTTCCTGCCACAGAATATACCTGGGGAAATGAAGTTTTGTGGATTGAGCCATCAGTTTTCGCCACCATGCTCTTCACACCCAGAGAAAGTGAGATTCAAGCTACTGTATGCATGCAAACACAGTTCTGTGGTTTCAAATAAATCAACTTGGACAATCACTCTGATTTTTCTTTAGTGTTCTTACTGCGTCGATCATAAAATTTGTCTTTCTTCAGAGCCAACCCCTTGTGCACATGGGAGCTGACTCATGGAATTTCCTTCCCAACTTTGAAAATGTATACCTAATTAATGATTCGGATTTAATAGTGATATTGATTTGGAAACTGCGGGCTCTCCACACAACTGGAGTTCACAGTACAATCAATTAACAGAGTAACTCAGAAAGAAAAATTGCAGGGATATTTCATCCTAAAATGGATTGGTTCTGAATTATTTGGATAGTATCTCAGTTATTCACTCCACTGGGTATACCCATGGCATTAAAATGAATGGCTATGATTTTTTTTTTATGGGAGACAACCATCCATCAATATTTCAGGTACTTCTCAAGATGACATTTAGTTTCTAGTTTGTTCATATCTCTTGCTCTCTCTATATATATTTTTGGTAAATATTTTCTTGATTTTTATACATATATATGTATAAAATAAATATATATGTAAATATATATATGAGTTTCATATATATAATTTATATATATAAGTTTTATATATATATAATTTATATTATATATAAGTTTTATATATAATTTATATATAAAATTATATATAAAATTTATATATATTATATTATATAAATTTATATTTAAATTATATATAATTTATATATAAATATATATATATATATATATATATATATATATATATATATACATATATATATATATATCGAGAGAGAGAGAGAAGAAGGATCCAAGTACAAAATATACTTTTCAAAGGCATGACTTCAAGGACTCACCTCTTAAAACTAGGTTTCAACTAAAGGTTCTACCACCTCCCTGAGGAAACACAGGCTAGAGATAAAAATTTGAGCAAAGGGACTTGGGGGGCGCATTTTAAATTCCAACAATAACAGCCTTCTTCCTCTTCTCCTTCACAAGCATGTTAGATCTCATAACTGCATTGAATTCTCCCTCCAGCATCTCCCCACTTGACCTCCCATCCACCCATCCATCTATCATGGACGAAGAGGTGTCTCCCAAGAGGGGTCTGAGAGAGCAGGGAACTGACCTTAGGGCCAGCGGTGTCCTTGGCTTACATGATGAACAGGAATCTCAGAGAGAGATTCTCAGAGACACGGGTTTATTTAGGAGAGCAGGCACATATTCAAGGGATAATGTGGCCAATCTCAAGAGAGAGAGATAGATTCTCGTGCAGTACAGCAAAGGATACATGCTCATAGGAGAACGAGGACCATCTTCAGAGTGAGAGATGTGGTTTGGAGGTTCATGGCTCTTCTTTTATAGGAAGCTTGGTGAGGGGTAGATATCACAAGGCATGGAGGAGATACATCTGTCATCTGGCAGTTTTAAGACAGTTTCTGGGGACCTGGTCCATTTCTAGGTCCTTAAGCCTACAGGGTCTTCATTCTTAGTGGATCACACTGAGAAGTTCCCTAAATCATATATTTCTCAAAATATGACATCTGTCTTTATTTAATCTATTTGTTGCTGGGTTAATTAATAGTGCACAGGTTGATTTTTATATTTCCCAGGTATTTGGACTGACAGGTCTGAAAGAGAGACTGGCGGAGGGAGTGACTGGCCTGTTAAAGGTGTGGAACTTCTGCATCAAAATCTGATTTCCACCAAGCGCGGTGGCACACGCCTGTCATCCCAGCAGCTCAGGAGGCTGAGGCAGGAGGATCGCAAGTTCAAAGCCAGCCTCAGCAAAAGTGAGGTGTTAAGCAACTCAGTGAGACCCTGTCCTTGAATAAAATACAAAATAGGGCTGGGGATGTGGCTTAGTGGTTGAGGGCCCCTGAGTTCAATCCCTGGTACCACCCCTTTCCCCCAAATCTTATTTCCTTGTCCTTCCTACCTTCCCCCCCCCCGCCACCATCCTACCACACATCCATTCATTCAACAATTCAGCAATTGTTAATCTACCAATACAGGACAAGTCAATTCTTTGGAGGTCTTAACTATGAGGGAAACATGAAATCTGAATGCACCCCAGCTTGTGAAAACATCTATTCTCTTGGGGAAGCCTGGACACTGACCACGTGCCAGAACCCTGGAGTCAAAATATCTAATATCAAAACCTTGGATCCTCCACCTCTGTAACCTTAGGTGATTTACTGACCTCTCCCTGGCTCATTTTCTCATGGTTCTGTGCGGGGGTTACCAGCACACTGGGTACAGCAGATCCCTGCTTGGAGGGTGTGAGCCACCTATGAAAAGTCTGAAATAATCAGTAAGGAATAGAAGAAAAAACCCCAAATTAGATTTAAAAGGCAGGCATCTGATGGATCTTCCAGCCCTGATAGGAACTGGAACTGAACAACTGGGCAAGGCCCCAAGCCTTTATTTGAGGGGAAGTACATCAAAGGTTTCAGTGTGGCAGGGATCTTGAAGGAAACAGCTTGCTTGGGGCTTGGCAGGTTACGCCCATCTTGGCACATCTGTGTTTGATCCTAAGACAGGGTTCCAGCAAGATCCCGGCTTTCTGGAACTGGGAAATTTTAGCCAGGAGTTCCCAGAAAAGCAGCTTCCCAGCCTTACAGGCTCAAACCAACCCATAATTTATACACGGCTCTCAACAGTTCTGAGAAATGCACAGCAATGATGCAAATACGGTGGATGTTTTGAGAGTATACATGAGGTGTCTAAGCTCTAGCACTCAGCCAGATGTATAAGGAACCCTCAATACAATTTAGTTGTATGGTCCCCATTACCATTATCACTGAAAAAAAAACTAAGAAGAACACTATTACTGCACTGTTATGCCAACTAACAACCCAGTGCTCTGGAATTACGATGGCTCAGAGAAACAGGTGAGCTGTGGCCCTCAGGGCCAGTTTACTGGACGACCAGACACCCCAGGACAGGTTTTCACCCTGGAGAGTGGTACTGAGAAAGAGAGAGTATGGTGGTCAATGACCTGATCATAAACTCAGATGTGTGAACTTCTTCCTGTTCACCATGCAAAGGCGTTTTAGACTTTTTAAGCAGGAGAGAAATACGATAGAATCAGTTTTTAAATTATTTTAAAATCTTTTAAAAATCCTCTTATTAGTTGACCTCTGTTAAGGCCAATTACAGCTTTTCCCATTTATATATCTCATTGTTCCCTGAGGAATAAAAAGGACTTGTGTCTTTTTTTCGGGAAGGGTTCCTCTCTTGGTATAGAGGAGCTATTCAGCAACTCACCATTGATTGAAATAGAACTTCTTTGATCGGAACCGATAGTTTAGGATTTTCATGGATCACATTGTGTCAGGGAGGTGACTTCATTTTATTCCAGGGTTAGGTTGTTTCTCAGTAAATAGAAGCTGATTTATGGTCAAAAAAAATGTGTGTGGTGCTTTCTTATAAGAGAAAAAAAGAAAAAGACTTCAGATGGCAGCCACGTCATCTCTACTGCGATAAAAGTAAATTAAAGTACAAAATCAGCTGATTATCATTCCAAGAAACACTCTTCAATTTTGAGAACTTAATTATTCTACTGACTTCTGCCTCCGTATGAACATCCTCACTCTTATTCTTCATTGCGAGAATAAGTCCCTAATTTAAGTGGAAGTCTCTTATTTGGCACTACTTTATGTGTCCCTTGATTTGATCACAGTCTGTGATTAGAAAGGCCAAACAGCTACTTAAAAACAGTTCACCTCTCAGAAGACAATAAATGTTGTGCAGAACTTGGCCGGCTGCTATGTCAGCCCATGTTTACTGAGGGCCTTCATGAAATGGTAATGCAGAAGAATCAGATCTGCACCCCGGAGGCTGTGTCCTGGAAGTCCAATCAGCAACAGGGAAAGTATTTCACCTGGTGAGAGCTGTGTGGATCTGTTAAGGAAAGACCACTGTCCTTGGAGCCTTGAAGTTGGCCCTGCAGGGTGCCAGTGCTCTGCAGCTCCTGCTGCAAGTTGCTCTGAGCATCCTCCCAAGTCCTCTCGTCCAGAGCCTCATGAGATGAAAGCGATCCCTACAATGGTCCACACTGAAAATCTCCATGGAACACCACTTGGGTGAGGATTAGGTAGTGACTCTGTCCAGTTTGGGATACAGAAAGGAGCTATTGTTTCCTTAATGTATTCAAGAGGGTCATGGCCATTTTCATCTCAACTCCTTTAATCACCGAGGAAATTTCGAGACCTATTGATGGCCCCTGTGTCCCAAATATTTAGAAAGGAAATTATTCTCATTCAAGCAGAGACACCGTGTTGACTATGTGCGTATTATGGACGTGTGTATGTGTGCTGCTCGCATTGGACAATGACCCAGTGGGTATTCCACGCTGTTCCTTTCTCCTGTTATAATTTATAACAATGATTTCACTTAGCAAAATATTCTCCAACTGGGGATGGGGGCAGGGGCTTGGGAGGAATGGAGGAACTCTAGGTAGGGAAAAGGGGAGGGAGGGGAAAGGAGGGGGCATGGGGGTCGGAAAGATGGTGGAATGAGATGGACATCATACCCTAAATACATGTATGAACATACGAATGGTGTGACTCTACTTTGTGAACAACCAGAGATATGAAAAATTCTGCTCTGTGTACTATGAATAGAAATGCATTCTGCTGTCATGTCTAATAAATTAGAAAAAATAAATTAGTTTTCAAAAAAAGAACAATGATTTCATTAATATGGTTTCACCTGATTCTTCACTCGCAGGTCCAAAAAAGAGCTTATAAAGTATAAAGCTCATTAAATGCATCTGACTGTCTGTCCATCATGGGACTGGGTGTATTTCCCCATTCCCTTTTAAATTCTTGATGACTTCATGTTAAGTTTACCACTTGGACCCCAAAATACCAAATATTTTATTGATAGGGCTAATTACTTCTTAAGGAATGTGAGATAAAGGTATAAAAATGTGTTTTCTACATGAAGTATCTTTTAGTATATGTTGTGCTGTTTATGATTTTTCTTTTCCCCTTTTTCTTCCTGGTACTTCTACTTAATTTAGGAAGGCAACATTGACTCACCTTCCAGGCTTCTTTTTTTTCCTGACTTTAGCATGTACCGCCATTGCCCTCTTAGACTGTACTTCATATACCATTGTACTAAAGCTAAATCTCTTGGGAATCAAGGGCAAAACCAAAGTCAGCCACCTTCAATGAATACACAAGACTGCATCTACCAACAGAACTCGGCTCATAACCCAGTGAAGCTCTCCAGGTCAGGAATTTGGTTTAACTCTGAATTCCCAAGGAGGCTAATTCTTTTACTCAACTCTGTGAACAAAACCAGAGTCATGGTTTCAGGGAACCTATTGTATTTTCCCCCTTTGAGATCCTTCCGAAAGGGGCTGTGTTTCACCTTCCATCTAGGACCATGTGACCGTGAGAAACCCCTATAACTTAGGAGTTTATTAGGGTAGGTATAAAACGGGACAAAACAGTTGGGCTTCCACAGCATTTTATGGGAAACCTCATCTGACTCTTCTGTAAACACTCCCTTTGGTGAAGTCCCCCATTTTATGGGGTTTTGCTGTGTCATCCCTGGGAGTTATGGCTGGATCAGATTCTCCTCCAGGGTTTGAAGGTTGGCATAGGGATGCCTTTCTTTTGGAGGTCTTGTAATGGATGTGTGCAAATCCGTCAAGTGTGAAACATATACCATGCTTTGATTCCCAAGCTTTGAGAGAAAGTTCATTGCCAACCATCACCTTCAAAACCTGGCACCAGAATTTTGATATTCAAATCAGTGGAGACAGGATTAGTTAGCAGAGCTTTGCAGTTTTACTCCTAGTAAAAACACTTATTACCAAAATACACATTATTTCAAAAGAAGTTTTTTTGTTTTGTTTTTCCCCAAAATGTGTTATTTATGCTTTGTTACACGTTTTGGGAAGCAGTTTAGTTTTTTTTACTGTATCTGAGTTTTGAACTGGATCGCTAGATACTATCCCAGTATAAAAACATTTAGCATTTTATTTAAGTATCATTTAAAGGAAAATTTTATTTTCTATACATTTTATTGATAGGTCCATATTTTTCAAGAAATATGAAATAAAGGTAGAAATTTTGTTTACTACATGAGGCATTTTCGTATGAGTTAAACTATTTTTTTCTTTTCTCTATTATTTCTGTCACATTAGATTTGAAATGTTTTTATATATATTAAAAAGCACAGTATTCTCTAAACATATACTTTATAAAGAAAAAGTTTATGCTGGACACAGTGGCCCCATGCCTGTAATCCCAGCAACTCAGGAGGATAATGCAGGAGGATTGCAAGTTCAAGGCCAGCTTAGGCAACTTAGTGAGACCCTGTCTCAAAATAAAAAATTAAAAAGCCTGGGGCTGGGGTTGTGGCTTAGTGGTAGAGCACTTTCCTAGCATATGTGAGGCACTGGGTTTGATTCTCAGCACCATAAATAAATAAATAAATAAATAAATAAATAAAAATTTCATCAACAACTAATAAAAATATTTTTTAAAAAATTAAAAGGCTTGAGATGTAGCTCAATAGTAGAACACATCTGCCTTCAACCCCTTAGTAATGGAAAGAAAAAAGTTATGGGAATAAACCAAAATTTTAAGAATTTCTGTCCTACCTGTAACCAGGGACTATTAACAGTTACCTGTCACTTTGAAATCTCATAAAAATGCATTTCAATTATATCTTCATAGGTAATTGGTTATTTCATCATTATGAAAAATTAAAAATGATATTTTTCTGCCGATGATATCTAACCCTTGCATATCTAACTCTTACAGGATGAAATGGCATGAAAAAAATTTTTTTTTCTTTTTTCTTTTGGTTTAAGATGATTGTGTCTGATCTTCAAATAATCATCCTCTTTGGGATGTTAATGTTCATTATTCCATCTAATTTTCAGAATAAAAAAGCTGCTACCCCAAGATGTGTCTTTCACTCAATAAAGCCAATAAAACATGTTTGAAGTACAAGAATTTTGCTGATTTCATTGTATATAAGATAATTACCAATGAATCTGTTCTAGTGATTTCTGCTGCAGTTCTCAGTGCATAGTGGAAAAAAATATCACAATATACTGGGGAGAGACTTGTTCTATCCTGCTCTTGAGCAATTTCTACAAATTTAGATCAATTTTAAGTTCTTTTATTTTGAAGTGGACCAGCTATATTTAATCCACTTTGTTTTCAAATGCAAATGGTGAAGTGCTTTGCATTCTAATCAGTAAAGAGCCCCCAACTAAATCATCATTTAATGACCTCTTTCTTCCTAGAGAGCAGAGGCAGAATTTAGACCTGAAAAGAGGATTTTCATTTTTATCTAATTGGGCTGATCTTTCTCTAAGTCTCTGTAGGCTTGCTCAGCCCTGCTCATCATGAAACACCAGCTGAAATCCATGTTGTGAAAAATGATACATTTTTATTTAGGAAATACAGATTATTGAAACATATCTTCACGTAGGAAATGATTTATGTATGTAATAATGTGCATCTTTTCTGAGGGTAGCAAATTGTCTCACTTTTACTGGGAGCAAGAGCAAGGCCTTTCGCTGTCCACAGCCATATATCATTTAAGTAAATTGAAAGGAAAAAAAAATAGTCTTTTCTATTTACCCACATCTTTGCCATTTCCAGTTCTCTTTATTTACCTATAAAGATCTGAGTTTCCACTCGGTATGACTTAAAGTGACTTTTACCGTGTCTTAGAGTTCAGTTTGGATGGAGGATAATCCTCTAATTTTCTTTTATCTGCAGAATTGTCTTGATTTTTGCTTACATATTTGAATATTTTCATGGCACAAAGAAATTTTGAGTTGGAAGGTTGTTTTGGTCTCTTTCTTTCTGTACTTTAAATTTGCTGTAAGCACAAGGTAATATGCTGTTTTCCTCTCTGGATGCTTTCCAACATTTCCTTTTTGGTCATTTTGATTATTATGCACTTAGGTACTGGCTTTCTTTAAACTCATCTTTCTGAAGTTTTGCTGAGATCTTTGAATCTACAAATTTCTGACTTGCACCAAATTTGGTACATTTTCTACTATTATTACATATTTACATTTATATTATTATATTTCTACATTATAAGATATTGTATGTTTGTATATAAATGAATATTTATATGTATAAATGTATATAAAATACTGCACATTCATAAATATAAAAATATGATTTATCTATATTTATAAAATAATATTTATATTGTAAATATATTTTAAAATACAAATATTTGTAACATAAATATTTATAAAACAATATAAATTTCATCTAATGTGATCATAATAAATGATATAAATACATAATATAAATATATTTTCTCAAATAGATTTTTATGACCCATCTCTCCTATTTTTTATTTTTTTGTACCAGGGATTGAAACCAGGGGTGCTTAACCACTGAGACATATCCCCAGCCCTTTTTATGTTTTATTTAGAGACAGGATCTCACTAAGTTGCTTAGGTCCTCACTAAGTTACTGAGGCTGGCCTTGAACTTGCAATCCTCCTGCCCCAGCCTCCCAAGTTGTGTATTTTAAGAATCAAATTATATACATATTAATTATTGTGAGGATCTTTTCTTTTTTTCCCAATATTTTCCCTCTCAGTTTTTAAGGCTAGGAAAGTTCTAGGGATCTATCTTCAAATTCAACTCTTCTCTGTTGCCTCCAACTTCCTATTAAGCTAACTGAAGTTTTTAATTTCAGATATGGTATTTTCAAACCTAGAATACATATTTAGCTTCCCATTTTGAGATTGTGTTTTGCTCTTTAAGTTTCCCTGTTTTAAATTTAGCTAAAGAATTGATTATTTCCCTGAGCATAATTGTATTTGTGCTTTCAGATCCTTGTTTGCGCAGTCCAATGTCTAGGTCATCTCGGGGTCATCTTCACTGTGTTCTTATTGAGGATGGAACATGTTGTCCTGTGTATTTAGATATGTACATAGCATTGTTTATTCAGTATCATTTTTCTTTTCCTATCCCTCCTTCCTCCCCTTGAATCCCCTTCCTCTGTTCCATTGACCTCTATTCTCTTTTCCTGGGACTACACCCTGCCTTTCCTCCCTCATTTTGGTCTAGCTTCTGCATGTGAGAGAAAACATCCGACCCTTGACTTTCAGAGTCTGTCTTATTTCACTTAGCATGATGTGCTCCTGTTCCTTCCAATTACCAGCAAATGCATAATTTCATTCTTCTAATTCAGCTGCTCAACAGATGCATGAAAAAATGCTCATCACCCCTAAGCAATCAAAACCACATTGAGATTTCATCTCCCTCAATCAGAATGGTAATTATCAAGAATATAAATAATAAGGGTGGCAAGAATGTGGGGGAAAAGATCCATTCATATATCGGAGGGATTGTAGACAAGTTCAACCACTTTGGAAAGCACCATGGATAGTCCTCAAAGGATGAGGAATGGAAACATCATATGACCCAGCTGACCCACTCCTCAGTATTGATCCCAAAGAACTAAAATCGACATACTATCGTGATGCGTTGTCCTGTCTTATCATAAGATGAATAATTTTGGATTGTTTTTTTGATCTGATTTCTATTTTTCTTTGCAGGCAATAAATACTGCACCAATCAAACTACAATATCCTGTGCGAAAGGCTGTTGAAATTTGAAATCTCAAATACTTGTGTGTGTGTGTGTGTGTGTGTGTGTGTGTGTGTGGTGCTGGGGATTGAACCCAGGGCCTTCTGCATGCGAGGCAAGCACCCTACCAACTGAGTTATATCCCCAGCCCCTGGTTGTTGAAATCTCAGTTCAACTTTTTTAACCTCAGCAGGGCCATATGGAGATGGCTTGTCTTTCTTATGTCATTCTGGTTGCTATCACAGAATACTGTAGGTTGGTGGTGTATGAACAACAGAAGTTTGGAGTTCTGGAGGCCAGGAAGGCCAACCTCTAGGCGCTGGCTGGCTGATGTGATGGGATCTGCTTCCTGGTTCATAGGCACCATCTCTGCACCAGCTCCTCCCATGGTGGAAGGGCTAGAGGTTCTCTTCCGGGGCTCCTTACAAGGGCACTAAATCCATTGGTGAACACTCTATCCTCATGATCCCGTCACCTCCAACAGGCTCTATGTCCAAACGCCATCTCATTGTGGATTCATTTTCAAAGTAAGGATCTGGGAGTGGGGGTGGCCCAACTGTTGATTCCTTAGCACCTAGTAATGCTCATTCCAGAGAATGGCCAGGCGCTGGTCAGCACTTGCAGGTAGAATTTGGAGATGCCTCTCTCTGGCTGTTTGCTTGGTGGTTTCCCCATTTTTTTCTGTTGTTTAAGTTTTCTAAGCTGTGTCTTCTATTCCTTGAAGCTAGTAACCACGTATTTTCTTTCCTTATTTTATTCATCTACAATAGGTAGTCTTCGTCCTGACCTCCACCTAGATCTGCAGATCAGGAAAGTCAGCCGGGACCGTCTCTTTCTCAGAGTTGCCTCCCTAGTTCAGCATCTTCCTGATGCGGGTCTCATTCCAGAGCCCTCAGTATTTATTGTATTTTGTCTATCATGGTTTTTTCTGCAGAACATCCGGTCCTGAAAAGGGTCTATCTCTTAAAGTCTGTAACTTTGCATTGCAAATAATTTTTCATATGATACATCTTTAGTGTTGTTGTTTTTTTAATATTTATTTTTTAGTTGTAGGTGGACACAATACCTTTATTTTCTTTTTATGTGGTGCTGAGGATCGAACCCAGTGCCTCACATGTGCTAGGTGAGCGCACCACTACTGAGCCACAATCCAAGCCCTCATCTTATACATCTTTGAAAACATCATTTTATTAACTGTTTTTTCATCATAGGATTATGGAATAATTTATTAGGTTGAACAGTGTTCTGTAACCAATTGAATGTCAATTTTATAAGTCAATTTTATAATCATTTTTATAAGAAATGGTGAAATGGTGGCTGTTTCATATGACTCAGGCTAGTAAATACACTTATAAGTATTTATAATTTATTTTATCCTTGAATATCTATAGACATATAGAAATATTCTCTATTTCAGGTTATTTGTATTGCATGGAGTCTCACATTGAAATGCTTGGTTCCAAATTTATGTACCTCTTGAAACCTCTGGAATAAAATAGCTGACAGTGTCATTTAATTTAAATGATATAAAATGTGATTTTTTTTCTAGAATTTTTGCATGCATTGATGGTATCCAAAATGGCACCCATACAGAAACTTGTAATCCAGTTATATTTTGACTTTGCTATATTTTTATTGGCACAAAAGTTATTAAGTTATTTAATTTGATATGTATTGGCTCATTATTATTTACATTGAATATATTCTGTAATGTTTGTTATCTTCTCCATCTCTTCTTTGGATAAGTGTATTAGAGCATTTTAGATGTTTAGGGATACTTGAGATTTTCATCATGAAATTTCCACTTTTACTCACATTTGAGACATTCAAATCCGCTACTCTTAGGAAACTTTTAAGAAGCTCCTATATGCAAGAAAGGAATTATTTCAAACTTATTTCACATTTGTATTGTTATGAATGGGCTGAGAAGACATCCAAACCCATAAATCTTTCCTGCCTAGAGTAAACGCTATATGTAGGAAATACAAGTGGTCAGTACAACTCATGCCTGGCCGTGTGCCCTAAGTTTTAGTAAGGCTGGAAAAAATAAAAATTACATGGATGAAAAACAGGAAGGACAGGGCAGAAGATAAAGAAACTAATCCCTGTAAGATAAGACAAATCTTTTATGTCAATACAAACAGGAGATTTGGAACCATCGCTGTGAGCTCATTGTACCGTGGCAATAGCATTTTGAATGTCTTAGTGGTTCTGTTTACTACATTCTGAAAAACAATATAAAAAGTAAATTTCCAACTCTTACTTAACCCTCAAAAGAAAATGAGTCCAATGTGTTCTCTGGACTCACACAGCGTATTACATAATAGTATTTTGTGATCACAGAACATGTCTGCTAATTAATATGTTTATTTTGCAGCAAAGAAAGTTTAATTGAAAGAATGAACTGTGGCCTCTAAACATTCCATAGACTAACTGGAACACAGCACTTTTTAAAACCACTAAAAATACGCCTACAAAGAATGTACCATTGTATCATCATTCAAAGCAAACAACAACAACAAAAGTCAGTTCCTACGCCTGTCTATATTTATGCTAAACATTTTAGAACTATTTTAATGAGATACGGCATTCATACATCTTTATGGAGTACATTATGACAACTCCATACATCTATACAATGTGTGACAATCAAATGAGGGCAATAGGCACATCTGTCTCTTCAAACGTTAATCGTCTTCATATGCTGCGAACTTCACTCTTTCCTAGTTACTTTGAAATCTGGACGACTTTAACCGATAGTTGCCTAGGGTGCTATAGAAAAACTAGAATTAATTCCTCCTCTGTATTTCAGTGTTCCTTGTTGAACTTTGGACCTCCCCTCTGCCTCCTGTTCTTCCTGGTCTCTAGTGACCCCAGTTGAATTTCTTTCTACTATGAAATCAAAGTTTTTAGTTCCCACAAATGAGTGAGAAGATGTCTTATTTGTCTTTTTTTGTGTCTGGCTAGTTTATCTCACCTAAATGACCTCCAGTTCTATCCATGTTGCTGCAAATGACAGGATTCCAGTCTTTTTTTAAGGCTGAATAATATTTAATTGTGCATATTTACCACATTTTTTAGTCTTTTTTAAAATTTTTTAAGAATGTTTCTAATTAGTTATACCTGATGGCAGAATGCATTTCATTTCACTGTCTACACAAATGGAGCACAACTTTTCATTTCTCTGGTTGAACACGATGCAGTCACACCATTTGCGAGATAGTACATGTCTAGGGTAATGATGCCCATCTCATTCCACCATTTTTCCCACCCATATACCCCCTTCCCCCCACCCCTTTGCCCAATCCAAAATTCCTTCATTCTTCTCATTCCCCCAACCCCCATTATGGATCAGCATCTACTTATCAGAGAGAACATTCTGCCTTTGGTTTTTAGGGATTGGTTTACATTGCTTACTTAGCATGATATTCTTGAACTCCATCCATTTATGTGCAAATGCCATAATTTTATTATCTTATAATGCTGAGTAATATTCCATTGTGTGTGCATACACACACACACACACACACACACACACACACACACCACGGTTTCTCTATCCATTCATCTATTGAGGGGTTATTCATCTAGGTTGCTTCCACAGTTTAGCTATTGTGAATTGTGCTGCTGTAAACATTGATGTGGCTGTGTCCCTGTAGTGTGCTGATTTTAAGTCCTTTAGGCATAGACCCACTAAAGGGCATGTGGGTTGGTTCCATACTTTAGCTATTGTGAATAGGGCTTCAAAAAACTTGGGAGTGCAAGTATGATTTTGGTGTAATGATTTCTCATCTTCTCTGGAGATAGATCCAGTAATAGAATTAAAAGATAGTATAATAGCTCTCTTTTTAATTTTGGAAGGAACTTCGTACTTTTTCCCATAATGGTTTCATTAATTTACATTCCCATCAACAGTGTATGAAATTTCCCCTTTCTTCACATCCTCAACAGCTTTTGTTATTTTTTCCCCCTTGGATGACAGCCACTCTAACTGGAATGAGATGATACCTCATTGTTGTTTTGATTTGCATTTTCCTGATGACTAATGAGATTGTGCATATTTTCATATTCTTGTTGTATGTCTTCTTTTGAAAAGTGTCTATTCGGTTCTTTGGACAATTTTTAATTGGATTGTTTGCATTGGGGGGGGGAGTTCCGTTTTGTTTCTTATGTATCCTGCATATCAATTTCTTATCAGACCAATAGTTTCAAGATATCTCATCCTGTTCTCTAGTTGTCTCTTAATGCGGTTGATTATTTCCTTCGCTGTGCAGAGGCGTCTCACTTCGACATAATCTCACTTGTCTACTTTTATTTTTGTTGCCTGAGCCTTTGGGGTCCTATATAAACAACCATAACCTACACCTATGTGTTGAAGTGTTTCCCTGAAGTGTTCTTGTAGTCTAGAAAACAAGTTTTCATGTTTCGGTTTTATAGTTTAGGTCTTCGTTTCATTTTGAGTTAATTTTGTGAGTAGCGAGAGGGTGAGTTTCATTCTTCTACATGTGAACATATAATCTTGCCAGCACCATACATTGGAGAGACTTGTGCCAAGGGTGGCAGCCCCAGCAGCCACAGTCTCTGAGCCATAGAAGGTGATGGAGACCTTCCCCAGGTCTGTCAGAATGGGCCTATGATACCACCGTCACAGTTTGGGGGCCACAGGGTGGAATGGGACCTCTTGCTCAGGTCCTGGGTATGAACAATAGATGAAGCTAGATCTGTGGTCCCAGGAACCATGAACTCAGAGATGCGGAACATGATGGGGAACTTCCCTTGGTCCTGTGCAGTGATGGCCATTGGTGACACAGTTCGTAGCACTGTTGGCTGCTTTGACGGAGCTTGGAAGACAGGTGATACCTTCTCCAGGTCCCAAGGGACAAGAAGAAGTGATACCAGTGCAGGGGGTATTAGCAGCTGTCACCCCAAGTCTATGGGCTGTGGCAAATACCTTCCCTAGCATAATGCAGGGATGCTTGGGCTTCCAGAACTCGTATTCATGCTCCTTGAGGTTTAGAACATGGAGGAAACCTTCTCTAGGTCCTATGGTTCAAGCACAGGTAGATCTTGGGGTCCTGTCTTTGGTATCTGTGGCCCAAGAGCTGCAGGGTATGAATGGGAATGTCTGTAGACCACACGGGGCAAGCTCTGGTGTATAGGAGGCTTACGGCATTGGTAGCAGCTATGGTATAGATAGGGGTGATCCCCAGAAGCTCACGTGTAAGACAATACAAGAAAGTTGAGAGGTGAAATGATAGGGTTACGAGAACCTTAATCTAGTCAGTGCATTCATCCAGTGGAGTGGATTAACTGTAGGCAAGTAGGCTGGGGCTGGAGGTAAGCCACTGGGGCTGTGCCTTTGGGATCTATATTTTGTCCTTGTGGAGTAGAGCACTCTTGCTCTCTCTCTCTTTGCTTCCTGGGGCCAGGCCCTGAACTCCTTTCCTTCTAAGTCTGCCTGGCCTTCTTCTACGGTGTCCTGCTTCACCTCTGACAGAGCAATGCACTTGGCTGTCTACAGACTGAGCCCTCTAAAACCACATGAGCCTCCCTCAAATAACCTTTTCCTCCACTAATTGTTCTTTTCAAGCCTTTGGGTCACAGCAATGAAAAAGCTAACTAAAACAGGACTCATGGTCCTGGAACTGCATGACAGGATTGGGACAGTCTCCTGGTCCCTGGGGACAGACTTGCATCAGCAGCCACTGTCTCAAGGCTACAGACTGGGGAGGAGACCCTTCCAGTGTCCTGTGCGGGCGGTGCCAGCAATTGGGGCTTCTGGTAGTTGTGTTCCTGCAGCTGTTGGCTAGGTTCCTGATGGATGGGTACAGGTGAAGCCATAGCTGGTGCCCCAAGGCTGTGGGCTGGAAAGAAGAACTTCCCTACTTCCTTTGGGGCAGAGCCTGGACAGATGTTGTTGGGGCTCTGGTGTGTGGTTGTGGCAGCCTCTGGTCCTGAAGCTGCAGAATGCTGAGGGGCCTGTCTTCCACCCAGAAGAATATTCTAGCCCAAGTCTTCTAACAGAATCAGGGACATGTTTTGGGCCCCTAAGGTAAGATGATGCTTGGCAGCAGCTGTGGTTCCCAGGATGCTAGAGGAGGCCTCAAGTGAGTTCCTTCTTTGGAGCAGAGCAGTCCCTCATAAGACTAGTCAGCTTTCCAGACTGAACTTAAGTCCTCTGAGGATCATGGGCTTCTGAACTTAGGGCTGCCTGTCTGCCGTTGTGATTGGGATCCCCTGCATGATTCCCCTTGGAGGGCATGCCAGCTAGGATCTAAGGATCTCCTAGTCTCACCTCTCAAAGGTTCAACCAACTCCCAATAGCACCACCTAGGACCAAAGCTTTGACATAGGCCTCTGGGGACATCTAACATCCAAACTGTAGCAGACTCTCATGGGTTCTCGCTGGGCCCAATGCCTTTCATTGGTGTGGTTACCAAAGATAAAGAGACGGAAGATGCAGGTTCATTATTTCTGGGTAGATAGTGAACTTTGGGATCAACCTCAGATCAGCCACAGAAATACAGGAGATACGATTCCCCAGCGATGGTTGAGCTGAATGAAGGTTGATGAATACTAAGGCAGGCAAGACCAACAGATGCTCACAGCAGCCCCCATTCCTGTTTCCCTTGGCACTTCTGAGACTGTTCTGGTGACAGAGATTCCAGCTGCATTAGTTAGGGGCAAGTTTCAACCGTTGTAATAAAGAGACACTAACAGACAGCATCTCAAAGAAAAGACGAGTTCAGTGTTTCCTGTTAGTAAGTAGGCTCTGACCCAGGCCGTCAAGAGTTCTTTCCCCATCCTCAACATGATCCAGACTCCATCGCCAGCTAACTGGCAGGAAAAGAAGTGAATCTCAAGTAGTTTTAAGAGCACGACCGGGAAGTTGCACGTAGCATTTCTCCTCACGTCTCTTTGGTGAGAACTTATCCATGGGGCCAAACTTTGCCACAAGGGAGACTGCAGAATAGTGTTCAGGTGGGTGTCTATGAGATCAAGAAGGGAAAAGAGGAAAGACCGAGGGGAGAGTGGGCGGAGGACCAAGCAAGTTCTGCCAAATCGTATATGAATCAGCCCCACTTGCTGACTTATTTTTCTCCAGCATGTTTCGTTTATTTGTTGACTGGGAAACATTTCTAAACCCAATTGGACAAAACAGACGGGAGAAAAGAAGAAACTCAGACTCTTGTTGTGGCTCTTGGTCTCTGTAAAGATGAGCCTTTATATTTCTAGCATCACTCCAGGGTGATCCCACTAGTCAATAGTTTTGTCTTGCTCTCTGCAGCAGAATTGGAATGCATGTCCATTTCTTCAAAGACGGCAGCTGCTCATCATACTCTTGAGTGGTACAAGATTAGGAATTGGGGGATTATCAACATATTCTAGGCCACAAACCAGTTGTAGAGTCTTGAGAACATTTCCAAAAGCTATGGGAGAGAATGCGCTGTCTGAAGTCTCAGCTTGATTTCATGTTATGCTGGAAATAGAGGTTCACAGGAAACTCCTATCCTTTAAAAATATCGGGGCCCACCGGACACGGTGGCATACGTGCTTGTCATCCCAGTAGTTCCGGAGGCTGAGGCAGGAGGATGGCGAGTTCAGAGCCAGCCTCAGCAAAAGGAAGGTGCTAAGCAACTCAGTGAGACCCTGTCTCTAAATAAAATACAAAACAGGGCTGGAGAGATGGCTCAGTGGTTGAGTGCCCCTGAGTTCAATCCCCGGTAATTCCCTCCCACCCCCAAAATACCAGGACTCTCCCAGAACATATAGAAAGTTGTCCTGCTTCATAGGCCAGCTCATAGGCCTCTGAGATAAGAATTTACTGCAAGGATCTGCAGCAGATGACCAAGAGGAAAGCTGTGGCAGCCACCTCTGATTGGAGGGTGACAAATATTTCTGATTTGTACAAGCAATCAATGGAGGCCTAAAGGCATTTGATTTGATAACACCATTATCTTGGATTCATGGGATAATCTAATGAATGCCTGTAAAATGAAGAAGCTCTGCTAAAAGCCAGTGAAAGTACCTGTTCTCACGACCTCCTAGGGCCAAATCAGAGGTATGAATGATTCCCTGATATGAGACAGAATATTTTACCTTTTTATTTGTTCCAGAATTAATGCTCTTTGATTCTCCATATGGGTGCTTTTGTTCTTGTACAAAAGGACAAGCAAAATGACTCTTGACTGGCAGTGAGACTCTGCAGAGGGAATGAAGGCGGCTGCTTTTGCACTTCCCAGGTTGTGTTTGAAGGACGCCTTTCTCTTCGGTGGAACATCCTGCTTTCCTTGATGATAGCAGTTGGCCAGAAAGCCCCTGTCGATCTGCAACTGCGACTGCGACGACGATTCGCCGCTGCTAGACTGAAATGGCATTTCCAAAACTACAGCTCTTCTGCTAAACGATTTTTCTAGGCACGCTGCCCTATCACTAGCAACGCTGCTTTGCCAGGAAGCGACACTCCTCCAATGGCCCCGGCTCTGGGAGTGGTACCAAATGATGGTTCAGGCAGAGGGCTGGCAGTAAATCAGCAGGAGAAAGCTTTGAAAAATACACCCGCTCTTCCTGCCTTTAATGTCTTCCCACTTGACTGGCCTATCTCGCTCACCTTCTGCTTCCATTCATGAGACAACCTCTTCCTCCCCCCCTGTTCCATGGGTGGTTCCCAAGGAGGAGTATTTTCACTTGACAGGGTCTTCCTCAATTGCACGGGAGAGAATTCACACCTCTCCAAGCTCATGTGATACATGTCCATGTGACACCCCAGAATTGGAGTCTTGCTCCAGTGCCTACGTGCAGCTGGGTGATGCCTGGTAGATTAGGATTGGGTGTGAGTGGGAACTGGGTCTGAATGAAGTGTCAGACAGTGTAAGGGAGCCAGGAGAGAGGTCCCCAGCAGCAGCAGAAGGTGTCTTTTGCACACATCTGCTCTGGCTGAGAGCTGTCTGCTGCTTCTGACTTTTCTGGAGTCTGAACATTGGAGCTATAAGATGCCGGAGCCAGGAAAACCTCATGCAATTGCCTGTGTTTGATAATATATTAAAAATATGAGCCCATCCTTGGAGATAATAGCTAGGAGGTGTCTCTTGGATGTCGAAATTAAAGCCAGAGGCCTCCACAGTGCACACCTCTGAACAAACATGTTTTTTTCTTTATTCATCATCTCTGTGCCTGCCTTCTTCCCTCCTCCCTCTATTCCTTCCTTCCTGCCTTCTCTTCTTCCTTATGTTTCTCTCTCTTCCTCTTTGTTAAAATTTCATTGCCTATGGTACAGTGTGTTGCGTATGTGCTGACTTAATTACTGTTCTTAGTGAGCCAGAGGTGGGTATCATTTCCACAATTATATGCAGCATCAGATACTCAGAAGGACACCTATTAAGAAAAACCTCTGTATTTAACAACCAATACTTCATCTCCCTGTTTGGGGCATTGGGCCTTGGTATTAGCTAACATATTTTTGGATATTTGATTTAAAAAGAAGAAATGGGTCTTGTCTACTGAGTTTTCTTCCATACCCTAACACCCAAAGCATACAGTGATTAATAAGTGTAAGTTCTCTCTCTCTCTCCAGACACACAAGTGCACACACACACACACACACACACACACACTTCCAATGATCCTCACGTCAGGCAAACAAATCACAGAGAAGGAAAGAGCTATTATGTCGAAGAGTACACAGTTGCTCTGGCCAAAATTGGAGTTTTGGGTCTTGCCCAGTTGGATGGTTCCCCAGAAGGTAGTAAAGTCCTGAGACCCACTGAGCTGTGTCTCTCTCTAGTGGTTTCTTGACCTGGAAATGGTTCCCTACAGGCACAATATTTTCCTTGTTGGAATTTTATTCAATATTCTTTGTGTCTTCTTTAGAAAACATGCCACATGAATAATGATGGCTGGGGGGGGGGCAGGAAATCACTCCAGCAGCACAATTTAAAGTTAGGACAAATCCTGTCCTCACTTGCATTTACAGTTTGCCAAGGCAGCGAGGAGGAACCTTGCCCACACAAGAACTGTCAGAATACAGGCCCCAAGGTTACCAATAACTAAAATGCAAACGTGCATGTATTTGTTTTCAGAATATTCCATTGAATTGCTTCGGACGCAGAATCCTGAGTTCCCCTTCTTCTTGCTCCTCCCAGGACCACTCTCTGTAGCTGCATCCAACTCTGGAGGGGAGTTCTCAGCTCTAAATATCTTCATTGTTCGAAGCCCTCCCTGAGAACAAAATGGGACTGTTAGGTCAATCTCACAGCCTCGGTGGAGTAAAAATTAGAAGTCAATAAGTCTGTTACCATCAAAGAGAACTTAAATGCAACAGGATTCCCCCCCCCTCCCCTCCATAGTTTTGTGTGCATACTTTGGAAAATATCATGGTGGGGGAAGAAAATGAAAGAATTGTGTGAATTGGATACAATGCCCAAGCCTGTAACCTAGTCCTATGTTGGGGCTTTTCTAAAATAAACATTTCTATCTGTCGATGGAGTTGATAAAGCATCAGAAATGGCTTTTTTGCTTTGAGAATGAGCATACAGGGCTTTCTTCTATAACCGTGAATAATAGAGAGCATGCAGGAAAAATCTTATAGAACAACATGGTGAACATAGAATTGAAGTATTCTGGCAGTGGAAGGTCTCTTAATTTCTGTATGTACTGATCTGATCGCCCGTGGTAGTGCCATCTTCTGTAAATTCAGTAGCCCCGCCACGCCTCTAAAGGCGAAGGAAAGGCAAAAGGGGATTTTTAAATAGACACATGGCACCACACCCCTCCAACCAGCAGCATTGAAAACCAGACTGGCAACCCGTGTGCGGAATATGAACTGAGGGAAACCCTCGGGAGGGAGAGAGGGGAGGGGTTTTCTTTTAAATTTCTCTCTTGCAGATCAAAGGGGAGCAGCGATCCTACCTCCTCTGACCAGGAGAGTTTGCAAATGACAAGTTTTGGCTTAGGCTCTTTGCTTGGCGTGACAGATAAAAAGTCTTAAGCTTGCAACTCTCCCTGTCCCAAGGGAGTGTGCGAAGGCAGGGAAAAATCAGCGGCGTGGGTGAGGGGTGGCAGAGCAGAACCGAGGAAAACGAAGAGGGAGAGGCGTGAGCCAGTCTCTGGCAGGAGGGCGTGGACCCCGGTGCAAGCCCGAACAGGTCCAGTCTTCTCGAAACCAGCGCTGACAGCTGGAGGGAAGAGGCGGGATCTCGGCGTGCAGACACCGGTGTGGATCCGCGGAGGGCGGCCGGCTAGAAACTCCCCTGGATCCTCCCCGAGACGCCGGACTCTGCTCCTCCCTCTCCCCACTCCTGGGCAACTCGGGGAGAAGTTTCCTGGAGGGAAGGTACCGGACCCATCGGGTGTCCGAGGAGACTCAGGTGTGTCCTTTTGCATGGCTCTTGCTAGCCCTGGGGGCTCTCCCACTCCTCGGGAGCCTACTCTGGTCGAGATGGAGGGAGGGTTAAGTAAGTGTTGGCGCCTGGGCGGAGAGGGTCAACCCTTTTTGGAAAAGAAATGGTGATCATTAGAGGGTTGCGTCCTTGCCCCAAACAGAAGCGTTCGCAGGTCCCTCTGCCCTAACCTGGGTAGAGACACCTCCTCTCTCAGCCCGGGAGGTGCCTGAGGCTGGATTTAGACTGGGTTCCTGGAATCCTCCAGCTCCCCCTTACTACCTCTGGTCACAGGAAGGTTGACACTCAGTCTTCTTCCCCCCCAGTGTCCACCCCACCCTCTGGAGAGGATTCCGTACCCTCCTGTAGATTCCGCCCTCTCTAGGAGGGGGATCAGTCTTGGCCTCTGTCCCCCTGGCCATCTCTCGGCCGTGACGCTCAGATCTCCACCTGCCCTCCACTCCTTCTCTTGCTCCTATTCTCAGGAGAGGATTCTAGCTAGATACGTATAGGGGTCCATAAATACCCGCAGCCTGGAATGGGTGTCTAGGGAAATGGGTTAGGAGGGTGGGTTGAGAAAATCGGGAGGCGCAGGCGCTACACCTCCCCAGACCAATGTGGGGGCGAGAGGGCAGGCCAGGGGGTCTGGTTGCCATGGCTCCCTGGTAGCCGAGCCTGGGGAGCTAGAGATGCCAGTCACGGATGGTCCCTTTTTCCTCTTTGTGCCTCGCTCTCCCTCTCCCTCTTTCTCTCTGAGTGTGCGTGGGGAGGGAGCAGGCAGGAAGTTATTAATTTGGAGAGCAGGGATTGGAGCCTAGAAGCAGGAAACGCCGGCCTCTCCATTCCCACTCTGGCTCTCAGTGATCTGCCCTTGCCCAGCCAGGAGCAGGGCTGAGGAATTCCTGCAAAAACCCGGGGGCAGAGAAGCAGCGGCAGGTACCCAAATCCCCCGGGTGTAGGGTGGGTGGTCTGGCTGTGTGCGGAGGAGGCGGGCAGGTGTGCAGCGGCGGGTGCGTGCTGCGCCGCTAGGCGCCTCTGCGGGGAGCCAGCCCCTGGCTCAGCCCCTGGAGAAGGGCACTGGGGATTCGTCTGTGCAGGCGGGAGGGATCCCCAGCCTCCAGAACCCGCAGGTAGCAGCTCGAACCGGCGCCTGCGCGGTGGCGCGCTCCCGCGGAACGCGCGGGGCGGGGGTTGAGCGTGCGTGAGGGGCTGGGCAACCTGTTAAGCACTTGGGCTCGCCTAAGGTCCAGTCCCCCGGGCGGACCACGCGGGTTCTCATCCATCTCCCTGCGTGTTTGGGAAGAGCTATTTAACTCTCCTGTACCTCAGTTTCCCCTTCTGAACAATAGGGATGGCCTTGTACGTTCCACATTGGGCTGTTCCAAGACTGGGTAAGAAATCACCCCAGAGGACAGTGCAAACCCGATTGTGATGCACATCACAGACACTCAAAAGTTAGCTGTGGTTCTGAACATTTACTGGTGATACCCATCAAGTTAATTACACATGGCTGGTATATTCTCATTTCTCTGCACCTTCCTTGTAGGCAAAATGCTGTGTTTTTCTCAATTGATATTAATATTTACAGGCCATCCTAACTCTTACAAACCCTTTGGTTTGGTTTTTCAGTTTATTGATTTGACAGAAATTAGAAAGCCATTTGAGGAAACTTTTGGTGACAAGAAAATGAATTTATTCTGCAGTGTGTGTGTGTGTGTGTGTGTGTGTGTGTGTGTGTAAGATTCTGTGTTTCCTCTTGGACCTGCTGATGTTGTGGTTGGATTTGTGTTAATTTCAGTCTCTTGGTGATGGACTGCCCTGTGGCTTTTATAAATTCAACTGGGTTCTAGAATCTAGTGCATGTATCCTGGATTTCCATGTTGTGGCCTCAAGGCTCTAGTAGATATTCCTGCAGTAATTGGCAGGGTGTGGAGGATGACCATTCTGTGCAGGCTCCTGAATATTGTCATCGAATAAATGGAGACAAATAGTTATTACCAGGCAGGTGTGAATATTGACTATGGTAGTTCATTAAAGTCTCTTTCAGGGTAGGTTTGTAAGGACTTCAATGCAGAAGCGCAGGACCATGATGATTAATATGTATTTCCCAGGTGGCTCTCTGTTGCATCTAGATGCAGGGACCCTTCCTTTAAATAAAAGCCATCCATGTTCATTGCTACCTCATGCTCACAGAGACGTACCATCTTACCTGGTGACAAACTGTTTGCACATCAGATGGGAACTGATACTACAAATGATATACTTATTACATTTAAGTTTTTAAAAAATGAACTGGTTTTAAATGAATTTTAAAAAAAGAGAATATTTGCTTACTAAAAAATAGGCTGGTGGTGTTAGGCTTGAAGCCATTAAGCCAGATAGTTAATTAACCATCACCAAGTAACCTCTGTGAAAGAGACCTCACTTAGAAAAAATATTTACTGGATAGAAAAAATTTACAGTTGCTTCTGAAATCTTTGAAGATTCAAAGATTCAATTTTAGGTCAAATAATTTGTTTTATTTGACCTAAAATTGCCATGTTGAAATAATTTAGCCTGGATCTCTTTTATGCAGAATTAAATAAGGGAAATTTCCAAGACTGATGTACAATTCTAGTAGGGTTTTTTTTGTTTTTGTTTTGTTGTTGTTGTTGTTGTTGTTTTGAAAGGGGGGGTGTTCTGGAGATTTAACCCAGAGACCCTTTACCACTGACCTACATCCCCAGCCCTTTAAAAAAAAAAAAAAATATATATATATATATATATATATATATATATATATATATATATATATATATATATATATATATATATATATATATATATATATATATATATATATATATATTTTTTTTTTTTTTTTTTTAATTTTGAGACAGGGTCTCACTGAGTTGCTTAGGGCTCTGCTAAGTTGCTGAGGCTGGCCTGGAACTTTCAATCCTCCTGCCTCAGCCTCCGGAGCTGAGGGTATTACAGGCATTTGCCACCACACCCAGCCAATTCTAGTAGTTTTTAACTAGGAGAATTAAGTAATAAAGAAAAGTAATGCCCTCATATTGGAAGGGATGATTGTCAGGAGATAAGGTGAGTTCCTATTCAGATAGTAGAGGATTGCTTCAAGTTTGACTTCAGCTACACACCCATCTTCACAGTGAATCTGTCATCTTTAAAAGGCACCTTGAGGAATTAGTGTGACAGCTTGTCTGAGATTCATGTGATCATTTACATATTGCTTCCCAGGAGCTTTGGCATTAAATGTTCCATTTATTGGAAATTATTTTGCCCTTTGATTTATGACAGCCAACAGTGCAATAAAGTCTAGTATATTTTAGAAACAAAAATTTAGCTTTTCACCATTTTGTATTTTTCTTAAAAAAAAAACCCAAGCAGTGGTACACTTGGAAATCTTAAGTGAGGCCAAAGACAAAGGGCAGCATCAGACAAACAGGACTTAGAGGAAGGTGTTGAGCTGTGAATTTGGGGAGCTAATTAGCATACAGAGGTATAATAAAGAAGATCAACTTCTCCCTACACCAAGGCTGTTCTCAGTGATGAACTGTATTATCTGATTCAATCAGTGTTCATTGTTTTCTTTTTTTCAGAGCAAGTCTGAGAATACTATATTTTCAATTATGAACATTTTGATTACAGCTTCATTCTAACTAATTCACTCTGAACAGAATGCAATTATCATGGTGATTTACATACAATATGCTTAGTTAACACAGCTAATGAGTGAAAGCATGTTATTCTTTCTATTCATTCCTGGAAAAATAATCTTTTCTTTGAAAGAAAAGATTACAAAATTTAGCAGCGTTTTATGTCTACCTACAAGTAGGTTTGGCATTGGGCCATTTTTCTCTATTATTAAAGTGAAATCTCTCACATTTTGGTGATCACATGTCTTTCTCTCCTCCCCCTTGGGAGGGATGGGAAACAATTCTCAATTTAATTAGATATGGTGCTTTTTCCTTTCTGTATGTCTTTATTGGAGGGAGGATTCTGTTATTTCCTAATTTTGGAGGATGGTTAACACCTTAAACATTACTAATTACTGCAGTTTATTTTATGTGTGTTGCAATAGTGCAGTTATTTAATTATAGCCTTCTCATTAGCACCATGTAGAGAATAATGAATTAACACATTCCTTTGATCCAAGGGACATCTAAGTTTATCTTCTGAGAATAAAAGTGTTATTGTGTTACCGAAAGTCCCTATAATTTTCCCAAGAAACAACTTGGTTGGAATTCTCCAGCACTGGTTTGGGAAGCCTGATGAATGAGGGAGATTGATCACAAACAAGAGAGTAGAGCACCGGTTGCCAGGCAACCCAACATTATTCTGCAATTTCTTCTGGTGTATTTATCTAGTAAACTAGAAAATTCTGTTTTGTTAACGAATGTTTTTAGTCAGTGCACAAATAGACCATAACTAATTGAGATTTTATGTATTGTGGATTAAAAAATGAGCCTTCTTACCTTCCCATTGTGTTTAGATAATAAAAATACAAAGAGGCATATTCTGTATTCATTTTGAAAAATTTTCTGTAAACAGTGTCAATTTTGTTTTCATGTAATCCATTCCTGCCCCCGAGAATACAACTTGGGTATCTCTTTGAGAGTCTATTAGGAGCGTTTGCCTGTGTTTATAAAAATAATTTCAGTAAGAATCAAAACTAGAATTTGAGAGGAGATGGGTTCAAACTCATAGTTTGCCACACTTTGGTAAATTCGGGGTGCACGTGAATATTCAGTTCAAATGATGTTGCCAGATAATGACAGCAATAATAATCACTGAGTTTGGTAAATGTATATGTGTATGCTCTGTGCTTTGAGCAGAGTGTCTTCTCCTGGTGGTCTTACCACATTATCCCTAGTGATGTTTGGGTGTGTATTATTTGCTCTGTCAGTGCAGAAGTAGACATCCCCCAGAGCTCTGGTGCCCATCTCTGACTAAACTCCAGGGACAGCAGTCAGACCATTTTCCTGTACAGTCTATGAATTTTAGTGTGCAACACAATTTTGTTCTCAGATCATAAACTCTCGGGGGGCACACATTGTTCTATTTTATGGGTCTCATAAACCCTTACAGTGTCTGGCACAGTGGGAAGCCACTGGTATGGTGGTTAAATGCACTGGCCATATAGTTAGGCTTCCAAGACTCAGTACCCATGTGTGTGGACTTGTAGATATGTGGCCATGACTGTCATGTTGACCTCAGACTGATTTCTTTCATGGAAACAGGAATAGCATCCATACCTAGCTCATGTGTTGTTCTCATGAGCATTGTATGGGGAAATCTGTGCAGACAGCTTAGTAGCACTTACTAAGTGCTCAGTAAATTCTGGATTTTTAGTATAATAGCAATTATCCTGTCCTACCCTCCCAGTGCATGAAGTATGCTTGTGTATCACTATGGGTGCATAAATAAATATGAGTTGTGATCAACCCTACCACCAAATGGAATACTGTTGCTTCCTGCTAATGTGCATAGATGGATACTGATTGTTTCACATGTCATAAAGATTGTGTGAGCAGGAATTCTGGAGCTTGTCTGAAACTTAATTCACCTAGAGAGCTTTAGCAACCCAGGCCAGTTCATTTACAGGCATCTGGACTTTTAAAGCTTTTATTGCGACTTTTACCATCCAGCCAAGAAGGACAAGACCTGCTTCCTATTTGGGTGTCTCTTCCAAGAGATCCTGTGGGCCTAAGGCATTAACTCATGGTTACCTGGAATATGGCTGGAAAAGAAAAGTATAGGAAAACCTCTGAGGTTCTCAACTTTTTTTATTTTTTTGGCTTAAGTAGTACTTTATTCTCTGATGATCTCAAAAGTTCTTTCATTTCCTGTGTGTAGTTTCATTTTTCCAACCAGACATCTCTTTGAAGATGGTAGGAAAAAAAGACATTGAATTCATTTTGCAGATGTGTAATGTGTAAGCCATGTTGAAATTGAATAATTTCCCTAGATTCATTTTAGAACAGGCCCAGCTACCCACATTCCTATAATGTTGGACTCGTGAATGTTTCTGTTTTACCCAGAGATTTCCAATAAGGGAGGGAGAGTTGGGTTGTTTTGGAGTTCATTGTGTAAGCAAAAGGTGCATAGGTGAGAATTTCAATGTCTTTGTTTTTGTTATATTGGTGTAGGGTAAAGAAACACCTTTTTCTCTTTCTTTTTTCTTTTTCCTGAAGGAAAGGAACTGTGATCCAAACCAATGTCCCTTGGACTGAGCTCAAATTGATTATATACTTGGTCAATTCAAAGAATGTCTGAGAAAAAATTTTAGCCAATGTGTAAAAAACAGGAGATCCAGATAAGTCACATTTCCTTCTTATCTTGAAATGCGTAAAGTTTTTCAACCTGAGCCCCCAAACGTCTGCAGCTCCATCTGAGAGTGTCCAGGTGGAGTGAGCCATTGGTCAGAAGTGAGTGGCATGTCCCTTTGGTGGCCTGGAAGAACTCACAATGTGCATTCTCTCTGGATCAAACCTTGCCTTTGGGTGCCTTCTCTTTCATCCTTACTGCTGCTCAGGTCAGTTTTAGGGAGTTTTAAGAGGGGGACCACTTCTTTTTGAGCAAGGCAAACCAACATGGATTGCGAAGACAGCCCTGGAGCCTCCTCCCTGCCCTTCATCCTACGGGACAGTGGGAGGTGGAGGTGAGAGCTGCTGCTCTGGGGAAGGGTTGCCAGGCAGGTCCTGTGGCTTTTGAAAGAGGAGCAGTGCTCCTGCCTGATCCCCAGACAAAGCCACCTTCCTGCCCCAGGACGGCTGCTTCTCCTTCAGGATGGCTTAAACAGCCTGTCAGTGGGCAAGGGAATGTGGCTTCAGTGGTTTGCAAGGTCAGTTCTCCCTGAGCCCAGCAGCGTGGAATCTGGAAGTTTCAGGAAGCAGACCCTGCACACCACAAAGGTTTCCAATATAGAATTGAAATAAGGAAGGGGAGAGCTCAAGTTACCCAAAACCAATCAAAAGTGAGAGTCACTATGTTTTCATTCAGGGTCTTCTTGACCCCTCTTTCCTTTGTTCTTCCTTCCTATTTCCCTTTGGTTGCCTCCCCCGAGTGGGTATGCTCATGAACAGAGGTGGGTTTTCGCTGTAGCCCCCCCCCCAATTTTCAAAGCAGATTGCCCATCCCTTTGCTGTAGCTCTGCGTTCCAAGATGAGAGGCAATTCACCAGAGAAGCCTGGAAAAAGGCAGCTTCTAAGGTAACAGGTTTGCATTTGGAGCAGACATTCCTCCCTCACAAAAACCTTTCTCTGTAAGGGGCCAGTGATTCTCATGCAAGGGATTGCAGGTGTCTTGCCTGGGAAGGGAACTCTCAGATGACAGCCTGGCAGGGGAATGTCACAGTGACCTGTGTATTTGGATCTCTGGAGGGGGTGGGGGAGGATTCCTCTTCTTTAACATATTTGTGCAAGTGAAAAGGATGAGAAAATAGGTCCGGGAAGCCCTTTTAGAATACTGAAGTGAGGAATGTGTGTTTCCAAAGGCAAGGGGGTATATTCCCCCACATAATAGGACAGGAGTTTCCGATGATCTGATGCTATTAGGGTTGATTATGAATACAGTTTGTCACTGTGTGGAAGACCTTTGCTGTAGAATGTAAAGAGATATCATCTCATTGTAGGATGTCTTACATATTGATGCATTCAAAAGAAATAAATCATTTCATGTGAAAAAAAAAAGGTTTGGGAGAAGATAAATATTTTTGAAGACTCTAACACTGGAGACTGCATTTCTATTACCCATGGATATTTCTTTTATTTTTAGTTGATTAAAAAAAAGAAATGACAGCAGAATGCATTACAATTCTTATTACACATGCGCAGCACAATCTTTCATATCTCTGGTTGTATATAAAGTATGTTGACGCCAATTCGTGTCTTCATACATGTACTTTGGATGATGATGTCCATCACATTCCACCATATTTCTGATGAAACCCAGAGTATCGCTTAGCATGATTCAAGTGCTTGATGCTTTCCAGAGAACTGCCTCACATCATCCCAATTGACTTTTAAAGCAGTGTGGTGAGCGAAAGCCTTGCTAGCCCATTTTATAGATGGAGAAACTGACCCAAGGTCAGACCCCTGGCCACGTAGTAGTGAGGATCAGAATTACTGCTCAGGTATCTGACAGTGAATCTTTTTTTTTTTTTTTTGCTGTTTTTCAAAGAAAATCCAGAGTTACTCTGTATCAAACCAAGGGCTGTGATGAGTCTAGGGAATATTGAGAATGTCAGCAGTCATTTTTTCTGCTTTTTAACAAAGCGTCTTTATTGCTATGACACTCTTTATTTATTTCTTGGTTTGTTTGTTTTGGTGCGTATGGGTTCTATGAGACATTGAAAAGGACCAGTCCTTCAGGTTTTCATTAAATAACTATGTTGGGTTAGTGATGGGACTAACACTGTGAAGGTGGATGTTTTCAAAAGCCACCGTTTCTAATTTTTCAAGTGTGACCAGCTGCTTTGCAATCTCCATATCAGCGACTGGGAGAAGGTACCCTCATCATCATGTCCATTTTAAGCTGGGAGGTGCCCATGTGCAAGGGCCCTTGTCCAGGCTTACACAGCATGGCTTGTGAGTGACAGAGGTGGGGCTCAGGCTCAGAACCAGTCCCAGTCCTGGCTATCACTGCCACTCTGAGCCAGCTTTGAGTCGGTCATACTCTTTCAACATCCTTTCTCCTCTCTCTTGGGTGTTCATTACTTTCTTTCTAATTTTTTATTCTTTTTAGTCATACATGACAGTAGAATGTATTTTGGCATAACAGGCATATATGAAGTATAGCTTCCCATTGTCAGTCTTTCTTTTGGTACCGGGGATTGAACTCAGGGGCACCTGACCACTGAGCCATATCCCCAGCCCTATTCAATCTTTTATTTAAAGACAGGGTCTCCCTGAGTTGCTTAGTGCCTTGCTAAGTTGCTGAGGCTGGCTTTGAACTCACGATCCTCCTGCCTCAGCCTCCGGAGCCACTGGGATCCCAGGCATTCGCCATGGTGCCTGGATAACTTCCCATTCTTGATCTGGAGTTACACTGGTTGTGTGTTCATATATGCACATAGGAAAGTTATATCTGATCCATTCTACTTTCTTTCCTATTTCCTTCCTCCCTTTCTTCCCTTCATTCCCCTTTGTCTAATCCAATGAACATCCATTCTTATCCCCCTGCCTTGCCTCTGCCTTATTGTGTGTAAGCTTCTGCTTGTTAGAGAGGACATTTGGCCTTTTTTAGGACTGGCTTATTTCACTTAACATGGTAGTCTGCAATTCCATCCATTTACCACCAAATGCCCTAATTTCTTTCTCTCTATGCCGTTGTGTATATTTACCACATTTTCTGTATCCATTCATCTGTCGAGGGCCACATATGCTGGTACCACAGTTTAGCTATTGTGAATTGAGCTGCTACAAACTTTGATGTGGCTGTGTCACTGTAGTATGCTTTTTTTTTAAGTTTTGGGGTATAAACAGAGGAGTGGGATAACTGGGTCAAAGGGTAGTTCCATTCCAAGTTTTCTGTGGAATCTCCATACTGCTTTCCAGAGTGCTTGCATCAATTTGCTGTCCCACCAGCAATATATGAATGTACCCCCACCCCTCATCCTCACCAACATTTATTGTTACTTGTATTCTTGATAATTGCTATTCTGACTGGAGTGAGATGAAATATCAGTGTAGTTTTAATTTGCATTTTTCTAATTGCTAGAGATGTTGAACATTTCCTCATATATTTGTTGACCAATCATATTTCTTCTTCGGTGAAGTGTCTGTTTAGTTCCTTTGTTGGGCATTCATTTTTGAAATGTGCAATGCCTATCAATGTTCCAACTACCATCTTCTCCATGGGCTAGCTCTCTTCCTGTAGTCCGTGCACACTTAGCTGTTCTGTGTGCACTTATCCTAGGTAAACACGAGGAAAGTAGATATCAGGGAGTCCTTTGAAGGTATTGCATGATACTTTAATTCTATCCTAGGAATTGTGACATTTGAAATGAGGTTTTAATGTCTTCAAAGCGATGGATTAATAGCCAAGTGTCTCTCATGTGGGAGACACATTGGCAGAGGGGGACATTTGTGTCCTCCCAGAAATCTTGTCATCTGAGCATCTGTTGCTCTGAATGTTCTTATTCCAGGCCCTGGGCACCAGTATATGTAAAAATCAACCTTTTTCTTCTCCGGAGCTTTTTGCTTGACATCATTACCATTCCTTTTTTCTTGGCAGAAATGTTTCTGATACTCTATAATATCAATATGCATAGAGTCCCCTCACATCTGCAATTTATATGTAACCAATTGAATTACATGGTTGGCATTTCTACAAAAAGGGAGTATCTGCTACTCTGGGTGAACACAGAAATAGTTGGTGATGGCAGATGCCATATCCCAAGGCTGCTCTTCTTGAAAATGACAGGACCATGATGATGACCCCTTCTTTATCATGAGGCTTAAGAGGAAGTACAATTCTTTTCCAGGTATGGTCAATGTATTTGGGAGTTTTGAGTGGATTTTGATTTTTTTTAGCCTGGAAACAAATATTAATGTATTGTTAAATATGCATAATATAAAAAAGCATTCCCAACCTCTGAGTAACTCCAAAAGGCTCTTTTTTGTATCATATACAGCGACATGTTTGCTTCCTTCTTGGACGAGATAGGAGATGCCATTTTCTTGGATTGTATTTGGGGGAGTTTGAGGATAGGGCTTTTGTTTGATCTCTATCTGCTTTTCTGGAGTAGAGAGCTCTTGGCTTCACAAATGCACATATATTTTTGTGTGTGTATGTGTGTTGTGAAGTACTTTCTAAACTTGTTCTGTAAGTGCTTCTGGAGACAATAGAGAATTCATTCATTAGATGAAAATCCCTAAAAGATGTAAAGAATATTGAACACATTGCCCAGTGGTATGAATCTGAAGCATTGACCACAAGAATAGTCAAACAGACGCATGAAAATAATAATTTTAGCATGTACAGCCTGCAGCTGCAAGGATAATGGACTATTTGGAGTCATTTGTTATTGTTCACTGATAAAAGACATACTATTTTCAGTAAAGATCTGAGCTAATGGATAAAAATAGAAAGCCCAAATAAAAGCATTTAAATTTGACCTTGATTCCATTTCACTCTGTGACACACCCCCTGGAAATTCTCAGGGGAGCTGGATTTCAGAGGGTCTCCACTGTCTTGTCTTTTCTATGCATACCAGTTTCTGCATGTAATTGATTTGGTCTGAATAGATTTTGAGCCCAATTGATTTGCTTGGAGTGATATGAAGGGACCAACCCTGAGCAGTTTAGGTGTAACTTGTGTGTGCTTCTGGGAGCACAAATTCAAATAAATTGGGTTTGACCTTAACCACTGTCCCCACAAAAAGAGAGCTGGCTCTCATCAGAGTGAGTGCCCATTTATTTTTGTACAAAAATTGATATGAGTTGTTTAAATTGGAAATTGACCCCTGAACACAAAACCTGCTGAAAAAAAAAAAAAAAACCTCCCTCCTATTTTCCTGTTTCTCTGGCTGTAAACCAAGGATGGGAACATTGGTGGTAACGGCCTTACCGGTAGCAACAGCAGGATTAATGAGCTAATATTTGTAAAGTGCTCTGAAGATAAAGGTGCCAGCTATTATTATTACTAATAAACCATTTTTCTCCCGTGTAATTTTGGACAGCAGCCATTAAAAACCCATTACTGTATTTAACAGTAAAACAATCTGCGACAGCCTAGTATTTACTGCCTCAATTAAGCATGCACTTCACTTCCGTGGTCTCTCCAAAAATCAGAGCTGGTGAGGACAGGCAGAAAGGTGGGTGGCATCCCTTCCAAGTGCATTTAGAGGGTGAGCTGGGTCTCTTGATTGTCTCTGAAGGGAGCTAGGTGCTATCTGCAAGGGGAGACTAGTTTGGCTGTACTTCGGATTCTGTGGTTTCTGAATGGAATGGTCTACTAGCTTTATTCAACCAGGTTTCATTACAGTGTATAATCTTCGAAGGTGGCATTGCATTATCTTTCTGGTTGTTTGATGGTGGAAGCAGGAATGAAATGGATTCATTTGGGTGGTTGTATATGGATTTGTTCTTGGGTAAGCAATGGATGTATGCCATTCACTACTTGTAAAACCAGAGTAGAAAAGTGAAATAATTATATATCTAACTCCAGTCTACCAAAATATTAAAGAAATTAAAATTGGAGGCTTGAATTACATAGACCGATTTGTTATTAGCAAATTATAGTAATTAACATATAGTGTCAATCCCTTCGATGTTAATTTATTTCGATCCAGGTAGACGCCCTCAAATACAGGATGATATGGGGTCCTGTGAATATTTCACACATGTTGCCAAAATAATGTTCGTGTTCCTCGGAAGCTTTTTGCTGCAGCAGATAAATATAGAAAAGATGAGATAAATCAGTGACAACAGTAATGACCGGTCCCCAGGTTAAATCGCCAGCCAGCATCTAGAATTTGAAGCAAAGAGGCCTCGTTGCCACCTGGATCTCTGCACAAATTCACTGAAGCACAAGCATTTCATTTATGGAAACATCTTGCTCGGTCAGTCCCTGCTTAATCTTCACTTAGAAACATGCTCACAAACACAATTGTCTTTTATTTTCCTGGAGGACAGAGCTGGAGGTGAGAGCCGAGGAGAGGACTTATCCCTTGACAGGCTAAAGAAGTCACCGCCAACGTGTTCTCATCAGAGAAGAGGGATTAAAAAGACAAGGAAAAGACAACTCAGAAATTGGAAAGACTTTATGAGTGGCCCCGAAACATGTACAAATGATAAAATTGTTTGAAATAAAAGAAAATTTGGTATACCACTAGATATTCCAGGAGTAGAGATCATTTATCTAAAAATTGTGTGGAAAACCCACTTGCCTAGGGATCCAGTGGTTGAACTACGTTAGATGCAAATCACCAACAAAGCACTGAACCTTATTAGGGTCTGTAAACAAGTCAGGATGGCGCCTGGCATTTTGCCAGAGGGAGTGGTTTGTGAAGTAAGGCCAGCGAGCCATTAAGTGTGGAGATTCCTTATGGGTTGACTGCTGTATCTAGTTTATGTTAATGAAGATAAGCTGTGTGGAATGTATATATACCCCTCCTGTCCTACAATAAACGGCTCCCACTCCTGCTGTATCAAGGTACGCAAGTTGCTCGGTTATTTTGCTGCAGCCGGACTGTGGCAGAACCTTTCTAAGATTTTAGAATCAACACATTAATAATTAACCAAGGCAGGTGCTGTCATATACAATAGAGTTTTTGGACTGCCCAGTGGAGGTATCCCAGAAGGAGGACTTTTTATTACTGTCACTTGGGGCTCTGTCAATACTGCACCCATGTGTTAACTTTCAAAAGTGAGCTCAGGCTATCTTCATCATTCGTTTCATTGAATTTTGTTTGGGGAATTCACCAGATGGCTTAAAACCATTCATAGGTCCAATAGATACATATTTTGCATGTGTGATCCTTGGGGTTATCGGTAAGGAATTAAACCAGCTTCTTGTTACTGTGAAGAAAAATACCTGAAAACTTATGTGTAGCTAAGAGGGCAAATGATAAGAAATCATTCTGAAATGTGACCTTGTGACAGTTTATGTAAAATGCAAAGGGATATGGTTCCATTTATCTATGGATACATCCACAAACTAACCCATGGGCTCAACAATTGTTCCAAACAACACTGCTTTGTGGAATCTGATGACTCTGTGGATCAGGAGTTCAGACAGGGCTCAACTGGGTGACTTCTTTTGCCCCACCTGATAAGAGTGAGAGTCCTAGGGTTTGATCAGAGGATGGCTGGTGGCCCCAAGCTGGCTTCACCTCTGGCACTGTGGGACCAAAGGCAGAGCCCTGAGGGATACTTCTTTCCAAGTAACCTAAAGTTCTCACTGGTCTTCCTGGTGAGGTTGCTGAACTCTTTGCTTGATGACTCTTGACCCTAAGAATCAAACATGGAAGTTTGACTGTTGTCTTAAAGCCTAGTCCTGGGGAAGCTCACATGAAAGGGGGGCACTCAGCTGTCACCCTGCTGGAGGACTCGTGTAGAAAGACAAGGAATATATGTGACCCTAAAATGCCATGCGACTGTGAATTTAATTCTGTATCGATAAATCTATAGATTGCTTTGGAATGAAAGCGACCACCTGTGAACATCATTGAATGAGATATCTGTAACAGCTAGCTATTTAAGCAAGGTAGCCTCAGTCCTGCTCAGGAGTTTCCATGGTGTTAATACAACTAATACAACTAATAGGTATAACAGCAGAGCTGGAACCCAGGTTATCTGATTTTTAAATTTTTTTTGTCAGAGTTTTTTAATTTTACTATTTTTGTCTTTTTTATTTTTTATTTATATATGACAGCAGAATGAACTACAATTCTTATTACATATATAGAGCACAATTTTTCATATCTCTGGTTATATACAAAGTATATTCACACCAATTTGTTTCCTCAAACCTGTACTTTGGATAATAATGATCATCACATTCCACCATCATTTATAACCCCAAGCCCCCACTTCCCCTCCAACCCCTCTGTCTTATCTAGAGTTTGTCTATTTCTCCCATGCTCCCTTTCCCTACCCCACTATGAGTCAGCCTCCTTATATCAGAAAAAACATTCAGCATTTTTTTGGTGGGGGGGGGGATTGGCTAACTTCACTTAGCACTATCTTCTCTAACTCCATCCATTTACCTGCAAATGCCATGATTTTATTCTCTTTTATTGCTGAGTAATATTTCATTGTGTAGATATGCCACTTTTTTTATCCATTCATCCACTGAAGGGCATCTAGGTTGGTTCCACAGTTTAGCTATTGTGAATTGTGCTATGTCAGAAGTTATTTTAATGATAAATCTTCCAGCACCTGATAGAAGGTTGCCTTATTCAGGAAATGCAACTTTTCTGAACAGGTTTCATTTTTAGATGATATAGTCTCAAGTCCAATAAATGTTAAATTCTGCTTTCTTCAATTTCAGAAAAAAAGAAATGCAAGAAATGGCAGAGGTGGGTGGCAAGAATGACCTGTGAAGGGCGTGGGGTAGGAAGTGGAGTGGAAATAAAGCCAGAGACTTTCCACTGAACAGAATGGGCGGGGCTTGTAATGGCTAATTTGAATTGTCAACTTGATTGCATTAAGAGATACCCAGGATGAAGAGGCTTCTGGATGCATCAGTGATGGTGTGTCTAGGAATGATTGGCATGTGGGATAGCCAACTGGAATGAAGACCCTCCCTAAGTATGGGCAGCATCATCCAATCCATGGGAGGTTTGGATGGAATAAAAATTGAAAGAATAAGGAAGCAGCACCAGATGCATGCTGCATTCTTCTTGAAGGGGTTCTTGATTGCTGCTGCAATCCCCTGAGGATATCAGACTCTCACTTCTTCACTCTTCCAAAGTGGACTCTGCCAGTGGTTCTCCAGAAGCCTTTGGTCTTGGGCTAGGGTAGCACGACTGACCCCTCTTGTTCTGGGGCTTCAGCCTCTTGGACTGCGCAGCTGCTGGTTCCTCCAGCTCTGCAGCCTGCACACGGCCACTGGGGACTCTCCAGCTTCTAGTTGCCTAATAAGTCCCCTTCTCATAATTATACCTCCTGTTGATTCTGTCCCTCTAGAGGACCCTGTCTAACACAGGGCTCCTGGATTAGAAGCAACCTCGATTTTTCCATAGTTTTCCTTTGATAAAAAAGGAGAGTGTATTTTTACTCTAGCAGACATTGCCTTTTGTGTGGACTGGCTTTTAGCAATTTGCAAATGTCTGTCCTCTCTGTCCCTTCGTGACTTTTAAAGTGCCACAAAACCTACTTCAGCTTTCTCCTCGAACACACTGAGATTCATTTCTTCACCCACCATTCTGGAAAATTCCTTCTTCAGTCTTCAAATCATGGCACCACGGCAACCCTCACCGGATTTCTGCTTTTTATAGCCTGTCTTCTCCACCAAGGCCTGAATGTCACTGTTACAATCCCCTTTCTCGCTTGTCACTTTGGCCGGGATGTCACTGATTTCCTCAGAGTCTCTGCCTAGCTCTCTGTGGCTCTGCAGGCCAAGTCGCTGTCACGCTTGGCTTCCACATTCAGCGGGACTCGCACTTCATTATTCTCCTCTCTGCCCCCTGGACCCTTAGAGACTCTCTGTTACCCAGCCCCCTGCTTCTGTCCTCTCATGCAGATTTCCTGTCGTCCTTTCTCCCCAAATTGCAAGAATCTGTAGTCCTCTAGGCCTGCATTCTCCTCTATTCTGCATCTTTGCCACTGGTGCCAACTCTTGGCACCACCTGCTATCATTCACTTGGATTTTTAACTGGCTTGTTAAGCAGAAAACTCATTGACTTAAAATGGAAGCTTCATTTTATTACTGTAAATGGAGCAGCAGTGTCAGAGGTAAAGGATGGAAAGGTATTGTAAACATTCAGATGGTAAAAGGGGTCCGGGGTCATTAACTTCTAGCTAGGAACACTTGCCTGCTGTAGATGTGAGCCCTGAGTCCTACTCTGTCTTTACAAAGTGGGGACGTTAGTAGAATTGAAGTGCTGGTATTGATGTATTGGCATCTGCCTGAGAATTTCAGTATTCTCTCATCAGAGGATGGAAAGAGATTTCACAGGGAATGCCAGTCGCCTGGTTCACCTGCGTCCTGCCCAGGGCCCATCCTGAGGTCATTTCAGGGAAGCTGGTCCTGCTCACAGATATGTGACCTGGAAGGAGGGCAAATCACTTCCAAGAAAAATTGATCAAGCCGGGTGCAGTGGCACATGCATGTAATCCCAGCGGCTCAGGAGGCTGAGGCAGGAGGATTTCAAGTTCAAAGCCAGCCTTAGTAAATTATTGAGGTCCTAAGCAACTCAGTGAGACCCAGCCTCTAAATAGAATATAAGAAAATATGGGCTGGGGATGTGGCTCAGTGATTAAGCACCCCTGGGTTCAATCCCTGGTACCAAGAAAGAAAGAAAGAAAGAAAGAAAGGAAGGAAGGAAGGAAGGAAGGAAGGAAGGAAGGAAGGAAGGAAGGAAGGAAGGAAAAAAAAAATTTACCACTCCCCTCTGCACCCCATTTTCCTGCCTTTACCTCTCTATATTGAATCATTAAATGAAAACCTGTGATGTTCCTGCTATATGAAAATCACTGCACTGAGTAGATGAACTTCAAGGGGAGTTGAACTCAGTCGGCCTGAAGATACTAAAAGTCAGTGCTTAATATATGTTCAGGAAAATATCACCAGTATGAACATTTATGCATTTTTCTGGGTTCAGCACCCCAAATGTTATGCATCTACAGCATAATGAAAGAGCTGGGAAATAAACTCTGGTATAACCCAAAACAGAGGGTGACAATTGCCGTAGGGAGGTCTAGCTGAAGTGGTGGTCGGACTAGAGAAGGGTTCTGTCTGTCAAAGAGGAGTCCACTTTTAAAAGTGATGAGGGGCAAAGGAAGAGGAATTCCATGGTGATGACCCTCTCCCTGAAGCAGAAGGAATGTCCAAGCCCTATTTAGTGAACACTTAATTTTCAGCAGTATTTATCACAGTGTGATCTGGTGCTATCTGAGAAAACCTGATGTGATGAAATGTGGTTTAAAGATCATTCAATCAAGAGCCTCTTCTCCCCCCCCTCTCTGTCTCTCTCTGTCTCTCTCTCTCTCTTTTGTGCCAGGGATTGAACTCAGGGGCACTCAACCACTGAGCCACATCCCCAGCCCTATTTTGTATTTTATTTTTAGAGACAGGGTCTCACTGAGTTGTTTAGTGCCTTGCTTTTGCTGAGGCTGGCTTTGAACTTGTGATGGTCCTGCCTCAGACTTCTGAGTCACTGGGATGACAGGTGTGCACCCCCAAGCCCAGTTAAAGCCCTCTCTCTCATTTAGAGTCAGGGTGGAGAAAGCAGGATGTAGGTGGGAGAAGGTGGGAGATGGGTCCCTTCAGGGCATCTGTCTGAGGGTCTTCTTCATACTTGCTTGGTTGATGGAGGAGACGTTGGGGTGTCTACCTCTACACATCTTAGAGATGTTTGGCTCCCATGATGACTTAGATGCTTCCCAATTCTAAGATGACCAAAGAGTCAGCTGCTCATGGCACAAAATGCAGCACCTGCTTTATTTTTTTTAGATGGGTTAAGTTCACCTCTGCATTAGGAGGTCCAGCTAACTCTATGCTATCTAGTTTCCTCTGGGGCCTGGTTCTCAGAGCTGGAAAAGGCGATTTCTGTGGTTATTCTTCATATGTATTTTACATGTGCAATGCAATATAATAATAATACCAAGGACCTCAGATATTAGGGTCTGGGTATGCAATGTCAAGATTCACTAACTCTCCTTTATATCTGTACCCTCTTTCTACCTTTTTCAAGTGAAATTATTCTGCACCATTTTCTGAGAGGTTTGGATGGTATTGCTACGTTATTATTTCCTTATTGATATTGGAATCGTTTTCTAATGATTAATAATTTGGGAATTAATTAGTAATGAGCTAGAGTCTTTTTAGACATTGCATTTTAATACAATTTAAAACTATAAGCCATTGGCTTCTTTTAAACAGTTACAAACATGAATATCAGCGTCGATTAGGAATGGGTTTCTTAACTTCGGACAGCTCGTTAAATGACATATCCCTTTGTAAGAGTGCTGTCGCTTTCTCATTTATACCTAGAAATACAGAAAATGTAACTTATTCAAAGTTTACAAGAAGAAGTACTTGTGTTATTGGAGTTTTAAAAGTAGTAGCCACAGGGATGTGAAATATTCTAACTACACCTATTGGATTGACTTCTTGCAAAGATTAATTATGTGCAGCTAATAAGAAAACAGTAACAAGGCGGAATTTAAAAACTAAAAAAATGAGAATTTAAACACTTAGTGCAGGAATGTTCATGCACACACATATAGCTGCCTTTTTGTTGTTGTTGTTGTTGAAAATCCACATTAGAGCACTTGTGTTGAATTATGGCTCTTAGGCCATGCTTTATGATAAGGCCTTCATCAACAAAGTGAAAATCTCTTAAAATTGTCATGGATTTGCTGTATGTTTATTAGTATCCCAAGTGACATCTCTTTCTTGACCACATGCTAGGTGATTAATTATACAATGATTCTGTGCATTAAGGCATCTCTCTCAAAAGCTTTTCAGCTTTTGAACAAAGGAACGTTGCTGTCTCTTAAAGGATTCAAGGATGACATTGACTTCTGAGTTTGCCATTTTATGATTTTTGAATTTTTCAATGTTTTCACTGATCTAAACCTTCAATAATCGATATAATAGAATAGAAGTGAGGCTGAATAGAAGTGAGGCTATACATCCATGGAGATATTTTAAATGTAAGAATACAGGATCTGAGATCTAGTTGCCAAAATATGGCAAAAAAGGTGAACAAAAAATGATATGTTTCAAGTACCACTGTAATTCAGAGATGAAACTAAGCAGTACTGAAATTATGATGTCCTGAATGTATAAATATAAATTCTTATATTATGAGGAAAATAATCTGACTAATAGTTAAGTTTCTGCCCATTAAGAGTGAATTATCGGGGCTGGGGATGTGGCTCAAGCGGTAGCGCGCTCGCCTGGCATGCGTGCGGCCCGGGTTCGATCCTCAGCACCATATACCAACAAAAGATGTTGTGTCTGCCGAGAACTAAAAAATAAATATTAAAAATTCTCTCTCTCTCTCTCCTCTCTCACTCTCTCTTTAAAAAATAGAGTGAATTATCTTATCTGGAGGCTGAGGCAGGAGGATTGCTAGTTCCAAGCCAGCCCTAAGCAACTCAGTGAGACCCTGTCTCTAAATAAAATACAAAAAAGGGCTGGGGAGGTGGCTCAGTGGTCAAGCAAGTGCCCCTGATCAATCCTTGGTACAAAAAAAAAAAGAGTGAATCATCTTTGAAGATGTTTGACATGATAAATATAAATACTACTTTTTTTTTTCCTTTTTGCTCTACTGTGGTTCCACAATTGACCTTCCTGCATGACCATGGAAAGAAATCTCTTCACTTTTGTGTGTCTTCTTTGATGTGGTCCAGAAAAGAACGGAATGAATGTTCTCTTTCATAAAGCTTATGTGAGTTAATTCTTAGGCATGGTACCAGGTTGTCTCAATGCGTGAATGAGAAGCCTATGAACCCTGGGAGGGTCGACTTCAAACCAAGTCTGTCTGTAACATTCACAAACTCCTCTGTCCTTAGATATGGCTGCAGTGAGGTGTGGCCTTGGCAGGGGGTTTGGACCTGGTCTTTCTTCTGAAAGACTGACCAAGCACTAGATGTCACTTGGCTGCTGATAAACTTATAGCAAACCCAAGACCATTTTAATGCTTAGACTTATTTCTTCATAGATGTTAGATATCATGGACCAAGATGAATCCTGACTTTTTTTTTGGGGGGGGAGAATGAGTAATCATGGTCATTTGCACCCCAAGAACTAGCATTTTCCCAATTTGACAGTGGTTTCTGGGTGCCACACCCAGTCTTTCTTAAGCAATGTTGATTTATAGAAATACCTTGGTAGAGGTTTAAAAAGTGACATGAGCCAGGTGCTATGGCTCATGCCTGTAATCCCTGCAGCTTGGGAGGCTGAGGCAGATGGATCGGGAGTTCAAAGCCAACCTCAGCAAAAGCAAGATGCTACGCAAGTCAGTGAGACCCTGTCTCTAAATAAAATACAAAATAGTGCTGGGGATGTGGCTGAGTGGTTGAGTGCCCCTGAGTTCAATCCCCAGTACTCCCGCAAAAAAAAAAAAAAAAAAAAAAAAAAAAAAACCTGATATGAAGTTCAACAGAACAGAAAGACTCCAAATCAGTTTCTTCTTCTTTGTCAATATTTTCAGTAGGAAGGCGTAAGATATTAAATCACCTGGAATTAGTTGTGTGCCATTTCAGCAACCTTTTGCGCTCCATCTGCTACAGCTGTTTGTGCTGATGAGCTATTTCAGAGTCTGCAGACGAAGGAAGTTTTAGTAGTCTGATTTTTTTTTCTCTTCTCTCTTAGTCCTGTGCGCACTGGGGAAGGTGTTACCTTTTGTGCAACTCCTGAATAATTTGGTTTGAACAGATGCCTGCTGAGAAAGTATAATGTCAGGGGAAAAAAAGTGTACCTATGTTTCTGTCACTATGCTCCCAGGTTAAAAAAAAAAAAAAAAAACAGGGGTGAAGAATTAATGTCTCCATGGCAAGCGTCTTCGTGCCTGGGAGTCCAACACGCATTCCTTCATCCATCCATCCAGTACTCAGGGAGCTGTGACCACACATCCCAGGCATGGAGTGAAGCTTTGTCGTGGAGAAAGATTCCTTTCGCCCTCCCAGAGTTGCCATCACCAAGAACGTGGGCCAATAAATAAGTAAACCCATGAAGTCACTACAGGAAGGAGACAAAGGGTGGTGACACAGAGAGGCAGGAGGACACACTGGAGAAAGGATTCTCTGAGAAGGTGCCTTTCAAGTGGGGCCAGAACAGGAAAGAGAGAATCCGGAAAGGAGCCAGGGGAGAGGGCAGCAGGCCGAGGGGAGGCAGGCGGGAAAGAGGCCGTGAGCCGGGAGGGATTTGGCCTGGGCTAAGAGGGGACAGAAGGCTGGAACCTGCCCTGCAGTGAGCGTGGGAGAGGGTTACTGGCACCAGGAAAGAGCCCAGAAGGCCCCTGTGGGTCCTGGATTTAAGTTCACTATAGGAATTTCAAAGGGATCTAAGCAAGTAAGCAAGTCAGTGTGATTTCTCTTTATTAACACACACACACACACACACACACTAAGCAAGTAAGCAAGTCAGTGTGATTTCTGTTTATTAACACGCACACACACACACACACACACACACACACACACACACACAAAGAGGTCACATCACAGGGCTCTTTTGTGAAGAGTTGATGGCTACAGGATAGAAAAAGAGCCCTTGGTATTCCATAGGGGAGATGGACGAGAAGGGCTTAGATTCGAACTAGAGTGTGATAAAGAGATTTTGCAAGCAATACAGTGACTATTTCACTCATCATGCTTCTGTGACAATGATATAGGTGCACTTACTTGGGGGTTGTTGGAAGTTCTAACCTGCAGCCCCCGTGCACGGGTAGCCCCCATAGGAAGAGGGCAGAAGAAAGCGCTCTGTAATCACAAGGTTTAAGACACCTGTATCCAGGCTGGCTAGTAGTGAGGTGCACAGAGACCCCCCAAGAGTCCTGGGGACTGGGATGGTGGCGTTGATGAACCCCTGCTGGTTGCAGATGCTCTCCTGCAGAAGGAATCCCTGTGTCCTCCCTGCCCTGAGAGAACGTGCTCCTTCATTATTACAGCAGTTGTATGTTTGATGCAGAAAATGAAAGACATTTCCATTTGATTATTGATCGTAAGCATGACGAGTACGGATGGCAATGGCTTGATTGTATAAAATGGATTTTAGATGAACTTTCTCCTTGCTATCAATGCATGCATCATGTTTAACTTTCCCCAGTTCAGTAGGGAAAGTATTATCCCACCTCCCCCTCTCCAAGGAAGGAAACATCCAATCGTTCAGAGAGTCACTGTACAGAAAAGAAATGAGGTTGACTTTAGCCAAATTCTTGCCCTGAGTCTGGCATAGACGGTAGTGATATCAAACGCTATAAATGGCATTCCGGGAAAATTAAGATGGAAGCTTTGAAGGTTCACTTTCACCTCGATGTGAAATGTTGCTACTGGTTGTGCAGAAAAGGACCCCAAAGAACAAAATGATTATTTGAATAACTTTTCAAGTTGATAAGAAAAAATAAAAATAATATGGAAAAATGGGCAATGGGATAGAACACATTTGAGAGAAAACACATTCTAGTGGCCAACAATAGATGTTAGGATATTTAACTTCATGAGTTATTAGGGAATTCCAAATAAAATCACAGGGAGACAAATTGTGGTTTATCCAGGCCCTAGAATGCTCCTAAGAAGTCAAAAGGAATGGATTACTAATAGGTGCAACAATATAAATCACAAACCAAAGCATCATGCTCAGTGAAAGCCGTTTATATACTGTGTGATTACATTTATGTGATATTCTGAGAAAGGTAAAATTGAAGGAACAGAAAGAAAATCATTGGTTTTCAAGGATCGGTGGGTGAGATGAGACATAAGCATTCAGTGGTCCCTTTGAAAATTGAGTGTGAGGCATAGAAGTTATGTCCCAATAGTCTGATTTTAAAAAGCATAATAAGAGCCATGCATGGTGGAGCATGCCTGTAATCCCAGCAGCGTAGGAGGCTGAGGCAGGAGGATCCAGAGTTCAAAGTCAGCCTCAGCAAAGGCGAGGTGCTGAGCAACTCAGTGAGACCCTGTCTCTAAATAAAACTCAAAATAGGGCTGGGGATGTGGCTCAGTGGTCAAGTGCCCTTGAGTTCAATTCCTAGTACCAAAAAAAGAGAAAAAAAAACATAATAAGAAACCGTTTATCATTTATTCGACTGCCACAAAGAAAGCATGTAGTACAGTGTTGTGAAGGTGTCAGAAGCGGGATCAAGCATTCTCTGCTGGTGTGAGTGACAGATGCCACTTACCCTCTGGGAAGAGGAGTTTCAGAGCAGCCACTAAAGTGGTAGATGTTTGTACCCTTTGATTCTCCAGCCATTACTTGATGACACTCGAGCGCCGCTCCAATATGTGCTTAAGGAGAGAGACACAAATTGGTCTTTTCCCATGCAACTGTTTGCAAATGCAAAATCAAAAACAATCTGAATGTTGTAAATAAAGGGATGGTTAGTTTGAAATGTATAAAATGCATATCAGCCTGTAACTTAAAATATATGTGAATATATGAAATATACAAGTTGCCTTCTGTAGAACCATTGAATAAATTACATCTAAATATTGGTTTCAGAAACAGCGGTTTATGTGGAAAAAGCAGGTCTCAGATTGATACATTATGTGTGATGCCAATTATGTGACTAAAAAAAAGGTCATATGGCTTTATGTTGCCTTTGTTAAAGAATAACAATATGTGTTAGTTACAAACAAAGTGAATTATATTGGTTCTTTTAGGAAGTAGAGGGAAAGCAGGAAAGAAGAATTTTAAAGGGCTTTAAATTATTTCCTTGTGTTTTATTAAGTTACAAGGTGATCTCAGAAACAAACATATGGAAAAATGTTAATATTTAGTAATTCTAGATGGCACTTGCATTGGTATTTTTAAATTATCCTGGCTGCATTTATGTTTCTTTTATTCTTACTTTTTTTTTTTTTTTGTATTCCAGATTGCACCTAGGGGCATTTAACCATTGAACCACACCCCCAGCCATTTTTATTTTTTTTTATTTTGAGACAGGGTCTTGCTAAGTTGCTGAGGCTGGCCTCAAACTTACGCTCCTCCTGCCTCAGCCTCCTGAGCCACTGGGATTATAGGCCTGTGTCACAGCACCCGGCTACATTTACATTTCTGTATGAAAGAAAAGCACCTGAAAATCATTGCAAATTCGTGATTGTGCTAATTAGGTTCTTTTAAGCTCCTACCAGTGGAAGTGGTATCACAGAAGATTGATGGATGCTTTTTGTTTCAGCTCCAGGTCACCAGGTGGGATGAGTGTTTCTGGGTAATCCACCCTACATGTCCGTCAAGACTCACTTGCTGAAATATAAGAGGACTTCATACTTCCCATGTTTAATATCATGGCTGTTGTCAAAGCGTAGACCAAAAGTCAGATCAATTTAAATTTTTCCCTTTAGGAGTAGAGGGCTTCCTCAAGAATAGCCCTCCTTTCCTTCACATTTACACAAGGATTTACACGTTGTTAGCACCTGGTGCCTCAGGTCAGCCTGCCAGTGTTCTTGGCAGTTCATAGCACTCTTAACCCTGGGAATATAGATGAGCCCAACATGGCAGAGAAATTTAAACCATTTATTTAATGTTAAGCTAATAAGAATATTGATGCTATACCTAACTGGTACAAGATATTAATCCATGGTTCCTTAATACTTATTGACCTAATTTATGAAAGCATTTGATACACTTAGAATATGACTGCATGCACAACATAAATCTCACCTTAAGGCTCAGGTTTCTATAAGAAGCAGCATAAGTTTAACTTATATAGTATCACTTCATCTTCTTGCAAAGCAATTACAAGAAAAGCAGCATATATTTTTATGAACTCAAAAGGAATAAAAGCCACTTGTGCCAACAAACAGTGCCTGTCATCCCAGCAACATGGCCTGGGTGGGGGCGTGCTGAGGCAGGAGGATTGCAAGTTGGAGGCCAGGCCTCAGCAATTTTAGAGAGGCCCCCAGCAACTTAGTGAGACCCTGTCTCAATATTAAAAAATAAATAAATAAATAAAAAGGGATGGGTGTGTGGTTTCATGGTAAAGCACTCCTGAGTTCATTTCCCAGTACCCCCCCCCCACCACCACCACAAAAAAGTACAGAAAGTAGCTTTTAAACTAGACAATAAGATAACAAATAACCCAATCAACAAATGGGCCAAGGACCTGAACAGACACTTCTCAGAGGAGGATATACAATCATTCAACAAGTACATGAAAAAATGCTCACCATCTCTAGCAGTCAGAGAAATGCAAATCAAAACCACCCTAAGATACCACCTCACTCCAGTAAGATTGGCAGCCATTATGAAGTCAAACAACAATAAGTGCTGGCGAGGATGTGGGGAAAAGGGTACACTTGCACATTGCTGGTGGGACTGCAAATTGGTGCGGCCAATTTGGAAAGCAGTATGGAGATTCCTGGGAAAGCTGGGAATGGAACCACTATTTGACCCAACGATTGCCCTTCTCGGACTATTCCCTGAAGACCTTAAAAGAGCATACTACAGGGATACTGCCACATCGATGTTCATAGCAGCACAATCCACAATAGCTAGACTGTGGAACCAACCCAGATGCCCTTCAATAGATGAATGGATAAAAAAAAATGTGGCATTTATACACCATGGAGTATTATGCAGCACTAAAAAATGACAAAATCATGGAATTTGCAGGGAAATGGATGGCACTAGAGCAGATTATGCTTAGTGAAGCTAGCCACTCCCTAAAAAACAAATACCAAATGTCTTCTTTGATATAATGAGAGCAACTAAGAACAGAGCAGGGAGGAAGAGCAGGAAGAAAAGATTAACATTAAACAGAGACAAGAGGTGGGAGGGAAAGGGAGAGAAAAGGGAAATTGCATGGAAATGGAGGGAGACCCTCATTGTTATACAAAATTACATAGAAGAGGTTGTGAGGGGAATGGGAAAATAAACAAGGAGAGAAATGAATTACAGTAGATGGGGTAGAGAGAAAAGATGGGAGGGGAGGGGAGGGGGGATAGTAGAGGATAGGAAAGGTAGCAGAATACAACAGTTACTAATAGGGCATTAGGTAAAAATGTGGATGTGTAACCGATGTGATTCTGCAATCTGTATTTGGGGTAAAAATGGGAGTTCATAACCCACTTGAATCTAATGTATGAAATATGATATGTCAAGAGCTTTGTAATGTTTTGAACAACCAATAAAAAAAGAAATAAAAAAATAAATAAAGCCAGCCTCAACTGGCTTTAAGAAAGTTAAAAAAAATAAATTGTAAGTTTTTGTCTCCACAGTCCTGTTATACAATCTCTGTGTTTTTGCTATTGCCACAGTCAACAGTTTTCACAGAATTAGTGGCTTAAGAACAAATGCATTTTCTTATAGTTCTGGAGGGCAGAAATCCCAAAGTCAGGTGCTGGGCTGTGTTCCTGTAGCCACCGCCAGGAGAATCTGCCTTTTCCTTCCAGGGGCCGCCTGCCATCCTTGACATTTTCCTTTTCATTCCTTTTCAAGAGCATCCGTGAAGCATCTCCCCGTTCCTTGTTCTGTCTCTGCTCTGTGCCTGTAGCACCTTCTGGGATGCTTACCCTCCGGCCTTCCTCCTGCAAGGACCCTAGGATCACCTGGTCCTGCCCACAGGAACCAGGGTCCTATCCCACCTAAACATCTTTAATTGCCTCCTCTCATCTGCAAAGTCCCACCTGACATTAGGGTAAACTGTTCCCATGTTCCAGGGCTCAGACATGGATGTTTTAAAGGTCGCCATGTCAGTCCACCACCTCGCTCACCAAGCTTATCTTTAAATTTAAATACACTTGCCAGGAAGCAACATTTTGGTGAAGGTTTTTATGGCTCTTCACTTTTGCAGTCAGCGACACTCTGAAGTGTTCTAGGAGTGCAGATCTGCATTACAGAGTTAATATTGGAAGGTAAATGTGCTCTAAGTGTTGACACAGAGGGGCTAAAATAACTTTGTGTGGGTGCTGTTCCCTCTCTTGAGATTACTATTCAGAATGTACTCAGTTTTGCACAGTAACTACTATCATTGTTAAAGCCATAAAGATTAGGACCTACATCAGGTGGTGCTTGGAATTATTAAATGAGTTATTATTATTTTAAAAGCAGTTAGAACAGGGAAGAACAAAAAGCCCTGGGTAAAGTATGTTCTTGCTACACTTATTGGTAATGTCCTGACTGAGGTGGACCTGCCCAGGCCTTGCTCAGCACCAGGTAGGCAAGATGCCTGTACTTCTGCTTCTAACCCATAAGCCGGAGTGACTGTTCCCACCTTCCTGGAGGGACAAGCATGCTCAGCCATCCAAGACTGAGAAAGTGGAAGGGCTACCTATCCACAGGGCCCAGCCTGGACTTGCCTGCTTAGTTGTTATGATCCACTAGTCTACACCTGCAGGCCCTGGGAAGGGCCTCTCCTGGCAGCCCAGGTGGCTCTTCCAGCACCCAGCACACTCAGTCAGCACAGGCACCCATTCTGGGGAGTGGCCAGCCTTTGTTCAGGTCTAAGATCAAATGCACAGACACCTGGGGGTGCCCCTGCATGGCTGAGCCGGGACTGGTGGTGGCCCCAGCTTCAGCCTGTAGTGTCCTCACCCCACCAGGGTTTTCACGCCTCCTTCCATCCTGAGTCCCAAGGGAGAGTCTAGGGCCTTCCCTGCTCTGCTGCATCTCCTCTATGATCTCTGTGCAGACAGCAAGCTGCCAGGATTCGGGGCTCATGAGCCTGGCAGCGCCCTGGGGCCTGGCCCTGGAGTATGGAGCTGGCAACCCAGGAGCCCCAGGGTAGAGAAGGGGCACCTACTTGAAGACGTGGTCATGGGGATGGGCTGCAGGGCTGATGGCAAGTGGCAGTTTCTCCTTGTTCTCCTCCAGAATGGCCTAGAAGGAAACACACCAAAGGCAGATACAGACCTTAGTGAAGGCAGCAGGAAAAGGTGCCTCCCAGCCCGGCCCTGAGGTGGGGCCCTGCAGAGCTGGGCACTCGCTGCCCCTGGCCATCCCCACCTGGGATTCTGGAACTCATGGCCCCTCGGTACCCGGCAGCTCTTCTTTGGTGTCAAAAGAACAAGGAAAACATTTTCAACCTCCTCAGGATCATCTCCAGATCACAGGGGGTAAGCAGGTGGCAGGGCTGTTCCAAGCATGCTGCAATGATTTACAGCCTGCCCACAAACTAGGGAGGGAGGCGGGGCAGGGGGTCACAGCCAGACCTGGGCCTCAGGAAAGGGGTGGAGGGCTCAGGGCTGACACTCCCTTTACAAGGCACCTCTTGGTCCATCACCTCAGTGGGCTGGACCCGGGGAGCCACTGCTAATGAAGGGAAGGCAGCAGCTACAGTGTGCTGCTCCGGCCAGGCCACAGGCCCTGTGGCTCCGCCTCACTTTCTCTCAGCCACTAGCTCCAAGGAAGTTGGTCTCCGTGTGGGGCAAGGCTTCGGCAGCCCACAGAGGCCCATATGCCGAGGACCTGAGGCCCGGGCCGCAAAGCAGCACTGAGCCACTCCTGCCCAAGGGAACTGTGTGAGGTGACAGGTTTGCTGCTGTGAGCTGCTAGGGTCTGGGCCGCTCAGTCAGCACCCAGAGTGAACCTGGGCACGGGCCCGACCTTGCTGAGTCCAGCAGGAAAGCATGGATGTCTCAGATGCGGGACTGCCCTGGCTCCTGTCAGCACAGAGCCCCCAGGCAAAGATCTGCCTTCCACTAATAGCCAAGACCAGGACGCTACTGTCCCCAAGGCAGACTCACACCTTGTCCCCTGCTTCACAGGCCCGAGCTCACTGAGCACACCGCGGGCATGGACATGCCTTTGGACAGACAAGGGCAGTCCTTTGGCAGGGGCCATTTGGTCACCACTGGTGTCCACGGAGGTGTTGCTAGGTTCAGGCCCAGGCCCGCCCCTGCCAATAGCAGCGACCAGTCCAACACCAGCTGCCCTCTTCAGTCCCATCCACAGCCTTCCAGATACCAAGCACCACAGTCTGTGTGGCTCAGCAGCTTCCAACACAGTGGAGGAAGGTCTGTGGCCTCTGCCTGTGGGCTAACGCGTGCCCTTGGTTTCATATTCAGGCTCTGCACTAGCTATGTGACCTCTGGCAAGTTAATTAATTTCTCTGTGCCTCAATTTCCCCATCCTCAATAAAATGAAGATGTAACAGGACTGTAAGGTTGTAAGGAACACAGGAGAGTGAGCTCCTGTGGTGCTAGGTTCAAGCTCCCATGTGTGCTGGATCCAGTTGATGGGACACGATGGCAGGCCACAGGGCAGAGGGAGGCTCTGGCAGAAGCTGTGTTCTTATAGGACCCGCCTCCCCGGGCCTCACTGACCCTTAGTCCCTAACCCACAGCCCCTGGTATCGGGCCCTGCATGAGCTCCTGCCACCAGCCCAATGCTCGAGTGGGCTAGCGACATCCTGGTGGGGCCTGACGGGGAGTTGCCCAGTCGGAGCATCACTTTGATTTCAGTGACAAGGGCCTGCCGTGTGCGGGAGAGGGGCTGCGTCGTGTTGAATGGGGTTGGCCCTTCCTATCCCTGGGTCTACTTCCTCACATTCAACCAACAGGTCGTCAGTCAAAAATTTCTATCTGTCCTGAATATGTGGACTCTCCCTTGTCCCTAATAACGTGACAAGGGTTCACACAACTCTTCCAGTCTTAGGTGACAAGTGTAGGTTCTACGGGAACACCACACCACCTGACATAGGGACTGGAGCACCTGGAGATTCTGGAATCCATGAGGGTCCCAGAACCAGTCACCTGAGGACAGCCAGGGAAGCCCAGTGTCCTTTTGCCCAGGAGGGAAACCTCTCCAGATTAAACATGGGACAGAGCAGGCCCACGCCTCCTCGGTAACAAGCAGCATCTGCTGACCTCCTGCAAGGACCAGCTCCTATCACCTAGTGTTTAAGCATGTGGCTGCAGGCTGCTCATGCTCCAGCGAGACCTGTCTCAGATGTCCCCAAACACCTACCCGCTCCCAGTAACCAGCCAGGCACCTGGCACCTAGCAGTGTTCAGTAACATGTGGTGACGGATGGAGAACGTTCCAGCAGCCACCAGACTAACAGGCCTGGGTTGGAGGTGGAGGCAGGGCCACACCTGGTAGTACTCGGCGGGCGGCTCGGGCGTGGAGGAGCTGAGGTCTGACATGTCGGTGGGGGCCCAGGGCAGCAGCATGCATTTCCGGATCAGGGTCTGCCTCTCCGTAGGCAAAGTCCCGGGTCACCTCCTCTGCGCCAAGACACGCGTGCCCATCAGTGGGGGCGTGGGGCGTCAAGGGGCTGGCCGAGGCCCGTCCTACAGGGTGGGCAGGCTCTGACTTACCGCCTGTGTCCAAGTCCCTCAGCGGCCACAGCAGTGTGTAGGCCACTTGCTGGGGCATGTAGAAGAAGGGTGCCGTGGCGAAGCTGGGCACGTCTGTGTGCTGGATCCGCGAGCCAAACTCGTCCATGATGTACCACACCGGCACCTTCTCCTTGGCTGTCTGTGGGCAGGGCACAGGGCAGTCCTCACCCACATGTCCACCGCCTGCTCCTTCTGCCCTGTGCCCTCCACCAGCCCGCCCACCATGGCCCACAGAAGCATGGAGTGATTGCAGTTGTCACTTTTCTCCTATGCCCAGCTCTCCTGAATCTGGAGGGACAGTTCAGTCCCTCCTGGACAGGGGCCCTGCCCTTGTAGACCAGGACAGAGCCCATGTAACACAGCGTGACAACCTGTGTGGTAAAAAGGCACTTGGCTCATCCCCATGCGGACAGTCTGGACTTTCCAGGTGGTGGGGAAGGGAGTCTGAGTTCAGGGAAGGCTTCCTGGAGGCAGCGGCACGGAGGAGGAGCAAGCATGACTTCCTGAACTAAGAGTGGTGAGGGGCTGGGGCCTGGAGAGGCCACAGGTGGTAGTGAAGGCCCAGGTCAGGCCAGAGGGCCTGTACTCCCTTCCCAAGGCTGGGGCAGAACCAGAGGACAGAAGGGAACAGGGTAGAGGCAGCTCAGTTGTCTGGGCTCAGGTTCAGGGGTCCGAGAGCCGGGTCCTGTGAGCTCCAAGCCTGGGTGAGCACCTGGGGCCCAGCCTTGGATGGTCCTGAGCAAGGGGGTCAGACTCTCCTGATGAGGCCACAGGAAAAAATGACCCTTCCAAAGGAGGTGGCCCGGGACTGAGCCCACAGAGAGGCAGACCCTGGGCCAGAGGTGCAAGCCGCTGCCCTGGGCCTGCTGGCAGGGCAGGCCCAGCTCCTCCACATCTAGGCCGCCCACCCAGCCCTGCCAGGTGCGGCCCTCTGCCTCCACCTCCAACCCCTGTTCACTGTGGGGGCTCCCACCAGCCCTGACAGCCCAAGGCCACAAAGGCCCTGCCTGTGCTCCCTTCCCCTGGGACCCAGTGGCTGGCTTACCCCATGGGCCACCTGGTAGGTCTGGTTGAACTTCCACATATCTTCTAGCACCAGGGCCACAGCCTCCGGGCTGGGCAGCTCACCATGAAACTCGATGCCCATCAAGGAGGCCATGCGGTGCAGCAGCCCTGCACCTGCTGTAGCTGCTGGCGGGCATGCTCCACACGACACGTCCAGGCGTGGTCGATGAGGAAGATGCTGTAGATCCATGTGAGTAGCTGAGCAGCCATGGCAAAAGGGAAAGGGGGAAAGAGGAGGACCAGAAGGGAGAAGACACCCAGGGCTAGGTCCTGTACCCATTCTTCTGAGACCCAGTTAACCCACCACCATGGTTATGGATGGTTTTGGATGGGTTTTGGCCAAGACCCCAGCTCTGTCACCCAGTATACAGCTTCCAGCTAGCCACCTCCTCTGAGCTCTAATGCAGGTCCCTGGGGTTCCCCATTTCCCATGACCAGGTGGATGTGAGCACCACACGGGTCTGGAGATCCAGCATGAGGGAGGCTACTGGAGAGGAAGGGGATAGGAGGGCAGGGATGGGGAAGAGAAAGGGATGACTAGAATGTTATTTGTGTACATAACCATGCCACAATGAAACCCATCATTCTGTTAATTAAATGTGCTAACTGGAACCAGTGGGGTGGCACATGCCTGTAATCCCAGCAGCTTGGGAGGCTGAGGCAGGAGGATCCCAAGTTCAAAGCCATCTCTAAGGCCCTAAGCAACTTAGCAAGATCCTGTCTAAATAAAATATATTACAAAGGGATGGGGATGTGGCTCAGTGGTTAAGTGCCCCTTGGTTCAATCCTCGGTTAAAAAAAAAAAAAAGTTCCAAATAGCCAGCACTCTTGATTTGGCTGAGTACTGGTGAAAAGCAACAGCGGTCACTCATGTAAGAGTCCATGGCTGGACTAAGTGGGTGGAGGACAGGCCTGGGCTCCTCACCTTGCTCCCTACAGGGGCAGGCGGTCATCTAAAACAAAGGTCCCCACACCAGGAGGCCAAGTGGGAGTGCAAAGGAGCTGCCCCACAGAATGTGCCCATGCACACCAGGCCTCTGGAGGGAGAGGTGAGCCCTGCACACAGTTCCCAGCTCCTGCAAGAGATGGCAGGCATGTGCTCCCCCGCAGGTCTGAGGCCAGGCCTGCTTGCCACCCTCAGGACGGGGCTGCCCAGGTTTGAGGCCCTACTAGTTTAGGAGGGTCCAAGCACTCAAGTGGCTCACGGGCATGGTTGTTCCTGGCTGAATCCATCCCACTTTAAAATGAAAGGGTCAGCTAACACACTGGTCCTTAAGTTCAGGGCAAGTTCACGAAAGTTTATTTTGCTGTGCTTATATTGGATTTTTGGTTTGCTACATATCCAGAGACAGAGATTTGAAGACTCCAAAACACAAAACAAGGGCGGAGCTAGGCCCTTGAAGATGGATGCAGGGGTGACCCTGGGCAACGTGACAAGATGTTGTACCCAATGGGTGCTGAGGAAGAAAGGGCCTAGGAGCTTGTTGGGGCTGGGCAACTGGGGAAGGCTGAAGCTGAAATTTACACCTGAGGCTCCAAACCCAGGCCAGATCCCCAGCCCCTCCCAGGCCTGCTCAGGTGGGGTGTGTGACGAGGGCTGAGTGCGCCCCAAGCTGAGGCGGCTGCTTGACTCACCACACTGCCCTGGGGGAGGAGGCAAGCCTGGGCCCAACTGCATGATAGGTGGGGGTGCTGGGCTGGTGGAAGAGGTGGGAAAAGCTCCTCAGGAGACAGACCCTGTAAGCCTTAAGGGCCAGCACAATTTTCCAACAAGGACTTTGGCAGGAGATAGATCTGTGTGGTCCCTGGGAGACAGGAAGCTGTGGGCAGGACCAGCCCTGCTCTGGATCTCAGAGGTTCCTGTTTCCAAGAGAGGGTCCAAGGAGAAGCCATGCTTAGGAACAGGCAGGCACCTGCAGCACCCAGCCTCAGCCAATTGGGCAACCATGCCCAAATGCTTCAGCAAAACCAAAGTCTTACACCCTGCAAGGGGGCCACTGTGACAATGATGAGATCACAGGCAGGCACTCAAGGGACTTCACCATGTTGGAACCGACACTACTGTGAAGCCCCATGGGAACAGCACTGGCCATGCATGCACAGCACTGGCTTGTCCTGGGACCAAGATGCTGCTTGGCACACAGGAAGCAGAGTGTCTGTACTTAGTTTTGCCCTAACAGCCAACATTTGGTGCAAGCTTTGTAAGAGTGGGCTGGGCCCTGGAGGTGGAGGGGCCAATGGGCCTGGGATCCTACCTGTTGGGGTCTGCGGCCCGAAGCCCGCTCTCACTGGTCACGATGACCTTGTAGCACAGCTCACTCCCGGGGTTGGGCTGCTTCCTTCGCGCCTCCCCGGCAGCTGGATCCTCCTCCTCTTCCACCTCCTCCACCTGCATTATCCCAAACATCTCCCCAGCGTCGAAGACCTGGGGCCAGAGCATGGGTCAGCAAGTGTGGGGCAGGAGACCCTACCCCGACCCTCACCACAGTCATGACTGCTGCCACAGGGTCGCTGAGGGCCACATCAAGGCCTTGAGGATGAACCTGACTCCTCTGAGGAGTAGGACCTATATACCACCTGACCTACCCACAAAAACATGGCAGGTGGGGAAACTAGGCCTCCTAGAACTTCACAGGGGCATCATCAATGCTGAGATCATCCAAGGTGCTGGCCCCATGGGACACCACTCTTGGAAATGGACTATGTACACAGGGGAATGGGTGTAGAATAGGAAATCAGAATATTACACTTTGCTTAAAGTTTTCCCATACTTTATTTATACAGTTTCTCTGATTCTTTTTCTTCTTTCTGATTAAGGAATAAAAGGCTAAATATTAAATATTTCTGTTCCTTTTTAAATATTTTAAACCAAATTTATCACTGATTTATTTAATGTGAAGTTTTTGCCAAAGATAGTATGAACAACTTTGTCTTTACTCTGCCATTTTTGGGTTGACTAGAAGAAACTGTTGAAATCAAAATGATTGGGATATATTTTTATTGTAGGAAACAAGACTGCTTAAATTTTCTTAACATATTCATTGCTTTTAAAAAACCCTCTGGAAACAACATTCAAAACATAGTGATCTCAAAGTAATTCACTTTTCAATCATTTTCTTCTCATGCCCAAGTCTTTTAGTCATATTTGTTATTTTCAGTATTATAACAGATTGGCACTCTTGAATAATTTCAAGAGTACAGCATATGTACAATGGCCTCGCCCATACATTTTCTTGAATCTCAGCTCTATAGTCTGAGTCATTTTTCATTCTGGATGACAAAATACAGAGAAACAGAAAGTAATTATGAAGTGTTGGTATGATTTGATAGTAAGGAGTCAAAGAATCCAAGCACAAAAAGAGCTCTTTGACTCTTCATAGGCCAGCTTCCTACCACTGTTCAGGCCAATTCCTAAACAACTAGAGGAGACATAGTGTGGAGCTATAACAAGAGGTGCATGTTCTCACAACTTTTGGGAATGTGAAGTCATATTACATATTCTAAATTCTTTTAGAATTCTATCACTGAAGATTACTCCAATCTTGTGGCAGCATCCTTGCATAACATTAAATATATTTTGACAGCTAAACTTTATCTGTTAACTATTTGAACCCTTATTGCTTGACATATAATAAGTATATAATAATTATTTTATTTATGGTAACAGGATGCCTCCGTGTAAATAACAACTGATGATCTCAGATATGTGAGGACTATGAAGGAGTAACCCCTGCTTCTTTCTGTGGCTTAAAGATTAAATTAAATAGTTATCCAAGTAACAGATTTTTCTTTGAATTAAAAAGGAACAATAGATCCTCATGGCATTAATTGCTTCATGAATTACTTCAGATTCTTGTTTTGTTTTCACTCTAATGACTATGTTTAAAGGATAAGAAACAAACTAAGAAAAACAAGGATGCTAGGAAACACAGGCTGGGGCTGCCTGCCTTTGGCCACTGATCATTTAAAATGACACCTTTTGTGACTTTTTCTCCTGCATCATTTGGTTGCTGAGCTACATTACAAAGGAAAGAGTCCAACAATGAGTTAGTGAAACAATAGGGCATGAAAATGGTAAAAGTTATGCAGTTTAGTCTTACCTTTTGGGGGACAGATTAGGACATAAAATACTAAAACCTAATTCCTGTGACAGCGCTTGTATAAATAAAAGAAAATATTGCATCATAAATCCAGACCACTGCCACTGACTAGAGCAGAAAGGATGGTTGACAATTTAAGTTGGTTTAGTTACAAGGTTAAGAATGTAATCTTGTGACAAACAGTTTTATAATCAGGATTACGCTTCAGTGCCCTTCAAATAAGGAGAATTGTGATAGAAAATTATACAGGCACTTTCTCAAGTAACCTTAATGTCTACAGTATTTATTTCTTTTAACAATTTGGCTGGAGAGGGGTTTAAAAGAATCTCTGAGATACAATGGATACATTTGAAAACTTACAATTTCTCATTTGCCAGAGGCTAGCATTTAAAAATATAAAGACAAAAATAATTTTTCCTGATTAAGTTTATATTTTTAGTCTTGGAACTTAACATTTTGAGAAATTATGTATCAATTTCTGCAGACTTAAGTGGGTTTATCCTAATAGTTAAGTCAGGATCGCCTAAATTAATTTGCTGCCGTGTATTTTTATATATCACCATTTTTTTAACCTCACAACTGAAGAGATTCCAAGTCAAAATATATCTTGTTCTCATATAGATTATCAACATAGACTCTAATTAGTTCTCTTGTCTTATATGTTTTCATTTTTTCCTAGAATCAGAGAGTTAGGTAAAACAAACTATATTTAAAAAATAAACCAGTAACCCCAAAATACTAATGAAGGATATAGTTAGATTGTTGGATTCATTTTGTTTTCATTTTAATGAACATGTTTAAAGGATAAAAAACCAACTATGGAAACCAAGATATTGATTGCTAGATATTGCCAGTTGATGTGTTTGAAATTCCTTAACTAGTTTAGTAACGTAACACCAATAAGATTATATTATATGTATTTTCTTTTTCAGACTGTGTTTTTCAAAAATTATCACACCAATATTCTGCTTCCATTTCAAATGAAATATCAAAAGAATTCAGATTTCCAGGTATCCTCAATTTCAAAAAAATGTCTCTGACAATTTACTTCAGTCACATGTTCTATGGCCACCTGGTTGGACTTCTATCATCTAAAACAGACCCATTTATGAACTACTTTGTGCAAATATCCACAACAGTTTTATTTTTCCTGTTTTGTACTCATTTCCCACTCCTTTGTCTCTTTTTTAAAAATTTTAAAGTAACAGTTTTCTACCCACTTTCCTTTGTGTCAGTCTTCCATTTTTATTTACTTCATGACCTTTGAATTCTATGACCTATCAACTCAATGACTCTCTTATAAATATTCTCAGTTGTCTAGCTCCATTATCTTTCCAGTCTAGAAAACCTCCAACACCATTTCAACTTAACTGCCAACATTCTCCAAGCCTCTATTTAATTGTTGAGTGATGCACAAATATCCCACTTTTAAGTAACAACATACTCAAATATTGTGACTTTATTTGGCCCCTCAATAATGCCAAATAATCTCTTTTGTTATGATTATTATTCTTAATCTGCTGTCTCCTGGCCCATGGACAATTTCTTAAAATTTTTTCACTTGTGAAGTCTGTCTTATCAGTTTAACTTTATTATCAGGCAATGACTTGACTTTGTAGCTTTAGAGAGGAAAAATAAAAGTTAATTTATAAGAGAAGTCTCAAATTCCTGCCAAAGAGCCTTCAAATTTACCTGAATCCCCAAATATCTGCATTACTATATATACTGTTACAATGGGAGACAAGGCCCTTTCCTTTTTTCTAAAGCTTCTCCTTCAAACTTGTTCTGATTTATCCACATTTATCTCATCATTGCTAATTCTTCATTCCCCTTTACATAATACTCTTCTTATTTCTTTTAACTATCTTCAATTCACATTATGACATCTTCAAATCTCCCTGATTTCTATCATTCTCAGTCCCTATTTTTTCTCTTTTGCTTCACAGCTAAAAGTCTTCAAAAAACATTCATTTCTACATACTCATATTTGTCTAATAAACTACAATTGGCTTTCCTATGGTCACTAAGAACCCTAAAGATGTTTGCATCCTAACTCTTAGTCTTCACAACCATAAAAAATATTACCTAAATGACAATATGGAATTTTCTTATGTAATTTTAGTAACAGATCTTGAAATGGAGGTATTATCCTATGTTATACAGGAGGCTTAATGAAATCACAAGGCTGAGTCAGAGGAAGAAAAAGGAAGAGATCAGAGTGGTGTGGTCATGAGCCTCTAGAAGCTAAAAAAAAGGAAGAATTCTGGTTGCTTCCAGAAGGAGCACAGCAGTGCCCACATGTTAGGTTTAGCTCCATAAAGCCTTTTTCAGACATCTATAATGTAAGATTGAAAAATAATATTTTTTCATGGTTTAAGCCACTAAACCTGTGGTAATGTATAATAACAGCAATAGGAAACTAATACTACTTCCTGGCTGGTAAAGGCAATAGTTGAAAACTTTTAATTTCACCATATTTCACACTCCTTCCTTCCTGAAACACCATCTCCCATTACCTTTTAGTCCATTGTGTTAAGAATTTTTCTGTTTTGTTTAGGATGAGCTTTTTTAGTTTCCTTTGATTCCTCTTCTTCCTCTTCCTGTTTCAGACATTTCAGATTCTTTGGCTGTATCTTTTCAATTTTAGACCACTTGTTTTGTCTCTAAAGAAGATGTCATCATAATCAATTTCCATTACTTTATTTACCATTCTTTAATTTCAAGATGCATACCTTAAAATTGTACTTTTATTTATTCCCAGATTTACATAAAAAATTCAAAGTTGAAGTGAAATATATTTCATGTAATGGAATACAAAATGTTTCTTGATATGTTTTAGATATATATTCTAATATTTAAGGAACAACTATTTGTTGAATTTTGGTAAACTATAAAAGAAACATATCCATAATAATTTTAAAACATTATGAAAATTATTCTGTATTTTCCAACTACACAGCTCCATGGGGTTAGATTCTTATTAGACATTCTTTATTTTTTAAGAGAGAGAGAGAATTTTAATATTTATTTTTTAGTTTTCGGTGGACACAACATCTTTGTTTGGGTGGTGCTGAGGATTGAACCAGGCCACACACATGCCAGGCGAATGCGCTACTGCTTGAGCCACATCCCCACAGCCTTAGACATTCTTATTACACATTCCTCATGTACCTTTTAGGTTACGGCTATTCTTACTACTTAAAGTTACCAAAATATGCCAAGGTTTCCCCTGCCTTTGAGCTTTTTTATCCAGTTCATCCTTCTTCAACTCCCCTTCTTCGCTGTCTAGATTAAACTATTCAGTATTGAGTGAAGCAGCACATCCATCTGAAATGTTATCCAACCCTTTAATTTCATGTCGGCCTGAATTGATGCCTTTTTAAGAAATCCATTAAAATCTTCTAAATTTCTCTTTTATCACTGAATATTCTTTTTTTTTTAGAGAGAGAGAGAGAGAGAGAATTTCAATATTTATTTTTCGGTTTTTCGGTGGACACACATCTTTGTATGTGGTGCTGAGGATCGAACCCGGGCCCCACACATGCCAGGTGAGCGCGCTACCGCTTGAGCCATATCCCTAGCCCCTCCTTTTTTTTTAAATCTTAGGTCATATGTGATTCTAGCAGTAGAGTCTTGATTTTGAGAACAGAGGCTGAGTCTTCTTCATCTTTGTGGCTCATATTTTTTTAAACACATTCCTTCTGGCACACAATAGGTACCTAATTAATATTTATTTAACACATGATATTAAGAATTTTAAAAATAAATTTTATAAAGTAAAAACTACAAGTATTGACTGATTATAAAAGTTGATTTATTGTTACTCAGTTAAAATTGATTCATATTTTATATACTACATTGTAATCAAGTATCTCACAGTTTATTTTGCATAATGAAATATAGACTTTAATATAATGATTAAAAGAATATGTCATTTGCTAAGTACATGTAATTATATTAGATGAATTAATTGCTCTGTATTTGATTCAATAGTTGTGAAGTGCTTGTTGACCTTTCAAATAAAATTTGTGGTATCAATTACAGTTTTATAAGAAATCATATTTTTTCTTACATATTTATTTAATTAGCTACTTTATTCATTAAAAATGTTTTTATAAAATTAAAGACACACATCTAACTAGATTGTACAAAGGTCTTTCAATAGCAGTTCACTGTGAAGTAGAAGCTAAAAGAAACTATAAATTTATAATAAAAAAATAAATTATAAATCTGTAAAATATACCATATAAAATCAAGTTCTTCCATAATTCCATATCTACAGTTCTCGTGATCTTGCTGTCATTGGAAGTGAATCGAATTAAAGTTATCTATCATAAGAATTTTTACAAACTGATAAAATATATCAAATGACTTGCAAAGAAAAGAATATTTTCATAATACTTTAAAATAAATAATACTTATTTTCAGCTTTAACTACTTGAGAAAAAAATCATAATTATCTGTGACTACCTGGGGAATTCAGTCACTTCAGTCTTATACTTTCATTATATTTAAGATTTCTATAGATCAAAAATACTTCTAAGGTTTTGGGGATATGTTTAACCACTCATTTCATATATAAAAATGGGAACTCTGATTATTTGCAAGAACTACTTGTCTTCAAACATAATCTTTCCCATTTCATGTCCTAATCTAGGATCCCATCTAACCATAAGCTTTTTTAAAATTAATAAAGTAATTCATTTGTTTATTCATTGTGGTACTGGGGATGGAACCCAGGGTCTTGTGGCATGCTAGACAAGTGCTCTATCCCTGAACAATATCTCCAGTCCTAGCCATGTTCTGTATGAAAAAAAAAAATTGTTTTGGAAAATTAATCTATTTTTTTCTTGCACATATTATATAAGTGTTAGACCCTTGGAACTACTTCGGTCCCTCTTCACCCACATTAGACCAAATGGCATCCCAATTATCCTAGTTTCTTCCAAGGGAAGAATGTGAAAACTAAATAAAGAGGGCAAAAATAAAAGAGTATATTCTCCAGTCCTTTATATTTCCATAGTGAGGACCTTTACATTTCCAAAGTGAGGGAGCATATAAGGATTTAGAAGAAAGGCAATACTCTTAGAAGCAGGAAAGACATGCTGGAAGATGAACCATGTTTCTCATCCCTGAGGCTCGAAACCAGAAGATTCTCTGAGGTGCAGAGAAGTTGAGGGAGAATTATGCAATTGGAAATCCACATGATGACTTAAATTTTCTCACCTGAATTCCAGAGGAATGGCCAAATCAATTAAAGAAAGTTCCACACCAATTAAAAAAAATTAGAGAAAAGGGAAGCAAGACCCATATATTATGCTGCTGACAGCCAGGGAAAGCAAAAAGATGTAAGAGGACTTGGTCTTAAAAAGAACTGCCCAACTTATGTCCAATATAAAACCAGGATGACTCATGTGCTCCTAGGGTTAACAAGCAAGTAGGAAGCCACCCACAGATCTAAAAAGTAATGTAGATGGGAACTAGTTATCAATCTATGTGGACAAATGCTTGAGGCCTAGATTAGACAATGTGCATCAAGATGACACTGTGGACATATGTCTCTGCAGATCCTTCAGCAACTCTTAGTCCCTTATGGTATGATATTTGGAAGTTCCTTTCTTGAATCTTAGTCATACATAAGTGGCGACAAGTCAAAAAAGACTGAGTTTATTTGCTTTACTCTGATAAAATACAGCTGTTTCAAAAATGTAAAATACTTAATACAAGGAAAAAAACTGAATGAAATGATAATATATAGAAAGTTACTTTCTAAATGCATCAACCACTGGATGGAATTCTTACACATTACTTGGCAAGATGTTGTTCTTGACATTTTGGTATTATGCCATGTTCTGTTTCTTCTTTCTCCCTGTCCTCATATAGACTGCAGCCTGACTATCTTACTCCATGCTATAATTTCCTCCCTTATAACTTTACTCTCCCTGTCTACAATGCTCTGTAACCAATTAATTGGCCATGTTCTTAATATTTTATATGGAGCACCAATGCAGAGAAATAAAACCTATGAATAAGTCAATGAAAAGATGTAAGAAAGTGAACTAAGTACATTCTTTTTCATTCATATATTTAAGTGGTTATGTCTAGAAGTACAAACATATAAATATCTTTAATTCATACATATCGAGCACATATCACAGGTACAGATTTTGGAGTTGAATATATTATGAAATCATAATCTAAAAGTGCACCTTTTATACATGACTTCCTCACCCAGACTTGCAAAACCTAGCACCATCTGACCTGTGCCTCCCTTTTAGACCTAAGTGTATAGGAGTCAGTATTTTCTAAGTTCCAGGTATGTTGACCTTTATTTTTCTATCATTTCAGACATGCAAGTTAGGTATGGGCTCTGCGCAAATATTCTTCACGCCTCCCTGTGTTCTTCAAATAGATGCTTTCACACTGTCATTCAAATGTGAGTTATTGCACCATTTATTAGTCATCTCACTATGACTTATGAACCTCATAGTGATTCTCTGAATGGCATTTATAATATTTCCCCATTTGACACCTAATCTTTTTGTTTTTATCAATTGGCTTTCATAGCATTTAAGCACATAAAATTTACTTTTATGGTTATTACTAGAATACTAATTTTTGTCTGTTTTGTTCAATGTTTTATTCCCCTAAAAAGATATACTCAATTAATGTTTCTTAAATGTTCATAAATAATATTGTTTTTGGTTATTATTAAACAGTTAGTTTATTAGAAACATCCTAACATTAGAACTTAAAATCTGTAGGAAGAGCTATACCTTCCACCATTCATTTCTGGCCTAGAGGATTTCATTTGACTTCCTCATCATTTAGACCCAGAGTTTATTTTACACACAGCAAACATAAAAAATACTTAATGATAATTTGTTAAATAATATCATATGACAATTTGATTGCAGTAAACAGCCTTTTTTAAAAAAAAAATTCAGAATTGATGCTTTCCTTACCATACTCCAAAACAAAAATATATCATAAATAGCCTGGATATATATGAGACATATAAGGTTATTTTTCTAGGTGCTTTTAAAATGCATATATAAATAACTATCAAAGATAAAATAAATGATCACATTCAGAGTTGGAAAGACATGTGGAAATGGGTACTTATGTGTATCATTAAGAAAATATAACATCACAATTTTATTGAAGAAAAATTTAAATTGTGTATTGAATTAACAATGACATTTTCCATGGCATGGTGGATATTTCAGATACCAAAATAATTTTACATCTTTTGATAGTAGAGACAGTTTCAATCAATGGCTCCACAAAAAAAATTGATAAGTGCTTGAGAACATAAATGTGTTTAGCTTGATTTAAACATCATGTAATGAACATACATATCAAACATCACATTGTACTACATTAATGTATATAACATTTAGGTTTTTGTGTATCAGTTAAAAATAAAATTGGCTCTTAGAACTGTAAACTCACATCTCCCACTGGATATTCACTTATTTAAATTCATGAGGCAATGAAGAATTAGAAGTGATACAATTGTTCAGATTTGAATGGTAGTATGGAGACATCTATTTGAAAATTACAGAGAGACAATAAACAACATTTGTACAAAGTCTATAACTAACTAACTTGTACATCTGAAGTGATAGAAAAATGAAGTCCAAAGTACTTGGAACACAGAAAACACTCTTGTGTATAAAAACAATTCTCAGCATTGAAAATATTATCACATGAATTGCCCTTCCTTGAAACCTGTAAAATGCTTTCTGATGTTTAAAAATATTTCCTAATTTCCTACTTTTTTATCCACAAAATTAAACAGCAAACAACACACTTGATATCATATGTTTAGGGGTAGTAAGTAGTCTTAAGTATTTCAATAGAATATATTTCTTAATAAAACTCAGCTCTGGTAATGTAATCATATTGAATTAGCTAAATAAAAACTAAAATAGGATCTATGGATTTTAATTATATATTTCAAAACAACTTAGATTCTAGAATAAGGCTTGGCACTTAGATTATGAGACTCGGTTATCTATATAATTTAACCACGTGGAAAGACTAATTTACTGATGGACCCTACTTAATTATTATATAAGAGTAAATAATCACTCAATCACAATCACACTAAACTCTGTTTTTTTTTTTTTTTTTTTTTTTTTTTTTTTTTTTTTTTTTTTTTAGGAAGGAATGGCAATAATCAACCTTTGCTTATAGTCTTGTGGCATTTTAAAAATTGACTTAAGTCACACATCACCTATTCTTTGAAGTAATATTGACAAAAAAAGTAAACCTACTTCATATGGGCTATTAGTTTTCTTTTTGTAGTGCTTTAAGAAGTACATTTTTATAATGCATCATTAAAAATTATTCCTGTTGTGGCTTTAATCTATAGGTTGAGCCAGGAAATAGAAACTGAAACATGCTTCATGTTGAGAGAAGATGCTGTGCTCCCTAGGAAGAGTCAAGTAAACCTCATTCTGAAGGCAACAGCCATAAAGATTTAATCATACAGAATTAAGACTGATCTCTCTCTTGCCTCAAGGCAATCCGTCATCTATTTCTTTACATTCTAAACTCTCAAAGTCTTCTAAAACTGAGAAACTATCCAATTGAAGTAATTGTCATTTATACTCCTTGTGCATCTTTGATCCTAGTAATCATTATATTATAGCTACAATAAATAATTTGAGGAAAATTGTCTTATTAAAGAGATCAAACTTAGGTAAGCATTATCTTATGGGAGAATATGAGCAGTATATTTGGTTTTTCTAAATCTACTTCTAAAAGTAGATAAAGATTTCAGCTTTCATTCTTTCTTTCTGCCATGTGAACTTTATGTGTATCCTACATGTATCAGCTAGACAAGTAGATAAGTACATAGGTGGATAGGTAGACGATAGATGGATAGATCCAGTTAAATATTACTACACTTAGTTAACGCCATTTTAACTCATGGTGTCTAAGCTCCAGTGAGAAAACAGCCCCTGCCAACCACACTTCTCCTCTAGGTTTTCTAAATGATATTTTTTCTAGGTAAAGGAAGGAGCAGGAGGCAGGAGCACAGATCAGGATTATGTCTCACATACAAGAAATGCTAATTTCTGTGGCTTTTCCAGGTCTCATTATGCCCTTAGGAGACTGCAAATATTGACATAAGTTATTGTCTTCACCTTCAGGTACTAGATGGAGTTCATTTCATAACAAAAGATCCTTTCTCAGAGAGGTCTTTCTGAAGTGGACTGTTCATTTCATCTCACAGTCTCTCTTTCCCTGAATATGTACAAAACAGCCTCAGAGGAGAGTGAGTTCATGAAATCACTTCAAATAGGACTTAAAACAGTGAAGGCCTCTGGATATCTAGGTTCTTTGGCTGAGTTTGACTTAGTTTCGATTGCCACTGCTGGATTTGCTCCTCTAGTTTATTTGTTTGTTTGTTTTTGTTTTTCTCCCAGGCACACTGGAGCCCATACATAGGTGTGTTAGCTATAACCTGATGCTTAAAGTGTGTGTCCCAATGTAATATATACTAACATGGAAAAGTTGTATTATTTTTAAAAGTATCTAATATCCATGTTAGTTGTACTACAAATATTATTTTGTTCTAAGAAGACTTTATTGATTAATTATTCTACATTCAAAACCTCTTTTGTTGTGAATTTTAAGAGTGTCTTTCAAATTTGGAGGGATTATGTGTGAGAAACCAACTCTTTAAAGTTGTAATCTAGTATTGTGATTATTTTTATTGTCACTTTGTTCAGTTTTCACTCTTGATCTTAAACATCTAAATGTCTTCTGTTTTCATTGATTATCATAAATGAAATCTTGTCAGATTGGCACCATCTATCTTCAGAGAAAATACATCCAAATCTTTTCTCTGTGGTCTCATAACCAGAATAGCTTCCCCGATCATAGGAAACCTTCATTGGTGTCAAGATGAGTTTCCAGAGGTGTGCTGTTTCTCTAGACCACAGTTCCCAATAGAGACAAAAATTCAGACTTCTTAATATTTCAAGAAAACTAACACTTACAGAGAGCTGTTTGCCAGTGTATTAAAAGAACAGAGAGTATTAGCATATATAATGCCCACAATGTAACTATTCCTTCTAAAGTACACACAGGTGGACCAAATTCACAGTTTATGACTGAGCCTGGATTACATCCAGGCAGTCTTATCCTATAGAACCTTTGCCCACTCTACTATTCTGCATGGACTATTATGTACTTCCAATAGTAATACTTAATACACAGATGTATATAAAATGGATTTTATTTTTTAATCAGGTTTTAGGGAAATATAATAGCTTTAAAAGTGTAAACAAGGATTTTCAGCATAAAATTAGAGATTAGGATAAAACAAGAGATTAGGATACTCAAATTTTCCAGATAGGAAAACTACCTTTTTAAAGTTTTATTTTTAATTGACATATAACAATGGCACATGTTTATGAGGTACAGTGTGATAATCTGGTACATGCAAATGATATATAATGATCAAATCAGGGTAATTAGAATTACAGCTCTTCAAATATTTATTATTTTATTGTGTTTGAAGCCTATTAACTGCATTTTTCTAGTGCCTCATAAAACACATGATAGACTATTATGAACTATAATTGCCCTACTGTGCTATAGTATACCAGGACTTACTTCTCTTATCAAATTGTATCTGGGTACCTATTATCCAACTTCCCTATCATTACCTATCACCTGTCTCCTTCTTACAATTCTTAGTCTCTAATAATAACCGTTTACTCCCTTCTTCTTGCTAAATAATATATTATTATGTCTGTGTGTGTATTTATATATATATATATATATATGTGTGTGTGTGTGTGTGTGTGTGTGTGTGTGTGTACATTTGCAATTATGTAGTTGAGTATGTATAGTCATATATGTATATGTTATATACACATATACATGCATATAAATATATATACCACATATATATATATATATATATATATAACATATTCTTTATATGTATTTAACATTTATTTATATATATAACACTTTTTTATTGATTCATATACTGATGAACACCTCAATTGATTCCAGATTTTAACCCCTATGAATAGTGATGCAATGAATACGGAAGTGCATGTGACTCTTTGATATGCTGATTTCTAAAAAACTTTCTTAATCTTTACACTGTAGAGTACTTTTTACCCAAACCTGTCAAGGGACATCATAATCAACATGGTCATTTTATGCATCATTTTAGTCAGCAAGCATTCAGGCAACTTAAGTTCATCCATGTTAATATTCTTTACCAAAAGTTTCTAACATGAAAACTATGTTTTTAATAAAGGTCAAGACAATTTTAATAAAGACCAAGACAATTACTTGTGTTAGAAAATACGTAGGTTTGCAGAAGCGGCTCCTCTACCCTGTGCCACCGTGGCCTGGAATTCCAGCCTTGAGCCACCCTGTGCTGGGTTCCTTGTTCACCAAAGCGTGGCTCCACAGCCCAACATTAGGAAACACAGAGGCTTGAGGCTGCCATCACCACAAAACTGGGATATCAACACTTGTATCAAGAAACAACAATAAGGACCTGGTAAGACGTCACCAAGGTCCTTCTGGCCTGACTGCAACAGAGGTTTTCCTACTAGGGGTTCCTAACTGTTTTCTTGTTTCTGAGGTAACAGGGAGTCTTGCATGGGGTTGCCTATCTCCTCCTACTAAAACCAACTTCCTATGATTACCTTCTCACTAGTCATATAATCTAATATGACCATATTCTCACCTCCTACCTCATAAACATCTGAGCCAACCCCCCAGACTACCTTCCACCATCAGAAACTGTAAACCATCACACAAACCTTTTGACTATATAGTTGAAGATAACCAAACTAATCATTTCTGTATATAGTGACAAAACTGTAAATGTAAACATAGAAGCTAATTGCCATATGGCTGCATTTTGGGTGCATTGTGCGCTATAATATTGATCTGTCCCTTAAAAGTGAGGTATTGGTAACCTGTAGGTACACCATAAGACAATAGGGCAGAAGCTGTAATACTTCAAGTCTACACTGCAAGATAGGAAGACACATAGACATCATGAAAAACCAAGGGAGGAAAGTACCCCAAACAAACCAAGACACTACAATAAAATCCATAGATAGTGAAGCATGTGAAATGTCAAAGAAGGAGTTCAGAATATAATAACTAAAATGATTTGGGAATTAAAGAACAACCTAAGTGAGTAGATACTGGCAAAAATTAATGACTCCAACAAAGAGATAAGAGAACAAATTTAGGTGACCATCAATCACCCCAACAAAAAGATAAAAGAGCAAAGAAAGTTTGTAAGATATTACTTCAAGAAAGAGATAGAGACACTGAAAACAAACAAACAAACAGAAATCCTGGAAATCAAAGAAACAATAAGCTAATTAACAAACTCAATAGATAGCATCAACAACAGACTAGACCACTTGGAAGACAGAACTCAGACAATGAAGACAAAATATACAATCTTGAATATAAAGTTGACCTCATAGGGAAGGTGGTAAGAAACCATGAACAGAACATCCAAGAATTATAGGATATCATCAAAAGACCAAATTAAAATTTATTGGGATACAGGAAGGTTCAGAGATTCAAACAAAAAGATGCACAATCTCTTCAATGAAATAATATCAGAAAATTTCCCAAACATGAAAAATGAATTGAAAAAGCAAATACAAGATTTTTCAAATGTACAAAATTACAACAGATCAACATCAAGACACATTATAATAAAAATGCCTAGCATACAGAATAAGGATAGAATTGTAAAGGCCATAAGAGAGAAAAATCAAAATACCTATACGGGAAGACCAATGTCGATCTTGTCAGATTTTTCAATCCAGGCTCTCAAATCTTGGAGACCCTGGAACAACATTTACTAAGCTCTAAAAGATAATGGATGCCAACCAAGAATCTCATATCCAACAAAATTAAGCTTCAAATTTAAAGATGAAATAAAACCTTCCATGATGAACAGAAGCTAAAAGAATTTACAGCAAGAAAGCATGCACTACAGAACATTCTTGGCAAAATAGTCCATGAGGAGGAAATGAAAACTAACAATGAAAATCTGTATAGGGAAGAACTACAGTAAAAGAAAAGCCAACCAAAGGAGAAACCAAAACAAACTAAACACCAAAAATAAACAAAAATGACTGGTAATACAAATCATATTTCACTTTTAGCCCTAAATGTTAATGGCCTAAAGTCACTGGTCAAAAGACATAGGCTGGTAGATTGGATTTAAAAAAAGATCCAACAATATGCTGCTTTCAAGAGACTCATCTCATAGAAAAAAACACCCACAGACTGAAGATAAAAGTTTGGGATAAAATATACCATTCACATGACCTACATAAGTAAAGAGAGGGTTTCCATTCTCAGATCAAATAAAGTAGACATCAAGCCAAAGTTAATCAAAAGGGATAAAGATGGACATTTCATACTGCTTAATGGAACCATATATCAATAAGACATAACAGTTATAAATATATATGCCCCAAACAATGGAGCATCTATGTTCATCAATCAGACTCTTCTCATTTCAAGAGTCAAACAGATCCCAACACAATAATTCTGGGTGAGTTTAACACATCTCTTTCACCACTAGATAGATCCACCAAACAAAAGCTAAAAAAAGAAACTATAGAACTCAATAATATAGTCAATAACTTAGACTTAATTGACATATATAGAGTATATTATCCATCAACGAGGGAATACACTTTCTTCTCAGAAGCACATGGATCTTTCTTTAAAATAGACCATATGATATGCCACAAAGCAAATCTTTGTAAATATGGAAAAGTAGAGATACTACCCTGCATTCTATCAGACCACAATGAAATGAAAGTAAAAATCAATGCTAAAATAAAAAATAAAAGCTACTCCAACACCTGGAGACTAAATAATACACTATTGAATGAACAATAGGTTGCAAAAGATATCAAGAAGGAGATTAAAACCTTCTTAGGTGTAAATGAGAACACTGATATAACATATTGAAATCTCTGGGCAACTAGGAAGGCAGTGCTGAGAGGAAAGTTCATTGCATGGAGTTAATTCCTTAAAAGAATTAACAAATCAACAAATCAATGACCTAAAATTACATCTAAAAGCCATAGAAAAAGAAGAACAAACAACACCAAAAGCATTAGAAGACAGGAAATAATTAATATCAGAGCTGAAATCAATGAATTTGAAACAAAAGAAACAATTGAAAAAATTCACAAAACAGAAAGTTGGTTTTCTGAAAAAATAAAAATTGACAAACCCTTAGTCATGCTAATGAAGGGAAGGAGAGACAAAACTCAAATTACTAACACCTGTGATAAAAAAGGAAATATCACAACAGACACTATAGAAATACAGAAGATAATTAGAAATTATTTTAAAAACTAGTCTTCAATAAAATAAAAATATTGAAGGCATTGACAAATTTCTAGAGGCATATGATATGCCTAAATGAAATCAGGATGATGTACACAATTTAAACAGACAAATTTCAATCAAGGAAATAGAGGACACCATCAGAAGCCTACTAACCATGAAAAGCCCAGGATTGGATGAATACAAAGCTGAGTTATACAAGACTGTTAAAGAAGAACTAACATTAATATTTCTCAAACTACTTTATGAAATAGAAAAACAGGGAACACTTCCAAACACATTCTATGAGGCCAATATCACCCTGAATCCAAAACCAGACAAAGACACATCAAAGAAAGAAAACTTCAGACAAATATCTCTAATGAATATAGATGCAAAATTTCTCAATAACATTCTGGCAAATCAAATACAAAGATAGTGCATAATGATCAAGTAGGGTTCATCCCAGGAATGAAAGGTTGGTTCAACAATACAAAATCAAAAATCAATAAATGTAATTAATCACATCAATACACTCAAAGATAAAAAATTCTATGATCATCTTAATAGAAGCCAAGCCTTTGATAAAATACAGAATCTCTTAGTGTTCAAAATGCTAGAAAAACTAGGGATAACAGGAACATACCTCAACATTTTAAGGGCTATCTATGCTAAGCCCCAGGCCAGAATCATTCTAAATGGAGAAAAATAAAAAGCATTCCCTTTAAAAACTGGACCAAGACAGGGATGCCCTCTGTCACAACTTCTATTTAACATAGCCAGAGCAATAAGACAGATGAAAGAAATTTAAGAAATACAGATAGGAAAAGAAAAATTCAAATTATCATTATTTGCAGATGATTTGATTCTATACCTAGAAGACCCAAAACATTCCACCAGAAATCTCTTAGAACTAGTAAATGAATTCAGCAAATTAGCAGGATATAATATCAACATCCATAAATCAAAGGCATTTCTGTATATAAGTGACAAATCCACTGAATGTAAAACTAGGATAACCACCCCATTTATAATAGCATCAAAAAATCACATGGGAATAAATTAAATGAAAGACCTCTACAATGAAAAGTACAACACATTAAAGAAAGAAATTAAAGAAGACCTTAGAATATGAAAAGATCTACCTTGTTCTTGGATAGGAAGAATTAATATTATCAAAATAACCATAGTACCAAAAACAGTTTACAGATTCAATGCAATACCAAATCAATGTCTTGAAAAATTATGTTCTTTTTGTGTAATATGAAATGAATTGCATTCTGCCATCATGTATAACAAGTTAGAATAAATAAATTAATTAATTTAGAAAAAGAAAATATGTAGCTTTGAAGCACACATACCCTGTGACTCAATAGTACATTAATTATGCTATTTCAATGAAATTATTCTTTTTGACTTGAGGAAGCATTTTGGAAAATAAATGGGAAATTCAAAGATACATCTACCTCAGGGCTTCTCAATGTTGATACAAGACTTTTGGTGCTGAACAATTCATTGTTGCAGAGTGCTGTCCTGTCTGCTCATTGTAAAATATTTGGCAGAATTCTTGTCCTCCATTCTCCAGATGCCAGTAGGATTTCCCTCTAAATACAGTGATTGCCAAATATTTCCTGGGGCACAAAATTAAACCAGGTAAAGAACCTCTAATCTAAATATTTACATCACTGCAAACATTCAAGTAAACATTAACTAAAATTGTCCTGTGATCTAATGAAAAATAAAAGATTCAGGGAGAAAATTCCCTTACAAATATTAGCCCTGAAGGGATGGTTAATAATAGGTGGGCATTATATGTGGTAAAATATTAATAAAATATATATAAACATGCAAAATATTTAAAACATAAAAGCAATAAAAGGATACCCTTTATTTGTCTGTATTGGTGGAATTTTCTGTCAAACACATCAATGGCTTTATTTTTTCCCCCACATAACTCAGATTTCAATTTTGCTTTGATTTTCAAATCAAGATTATATTCAGTATTTAGGCCACATACTTATAGGTAAAAATGTACCTATTTTCAAATGAACTATTAATTTAATATCAGAAAGATAAATTGTCCTATGAATATTTACACCTAATTGCATGGATTTAAATGTAAACTACCACACATAAGATGACCTTCCATCTGAAATAAGTGACTTGATAAAATTCACTGAAAATTTGGCCATGAATATTTCAATATCCTTTTTATCTACTAATTTTCTCTCCCTTGTGTTTGATATAAATGGTACATTAGCAGCTCCCTAGTCTCTTGGACTCTCTGGTGAAAGACATTTCATTTATCTTGGTTCTTTTTATAATTCAGTTGCCCTTGACAAGAGCTTGTCCTGACCCCCACTTCAAACAATTAAGTCAATTTTTCCAAGTCATTTCATGTACTTCCTTCACTATTTACCATCCTAACCACGTAATCTTGTCCTTTATAAGGTTGGTATTTCAAATAATGAATATACTAAATTATATCTCAGTATTTTAAGCAGATTTAACAAAACATTTTTGGAATTTGCCAAAATGAAATTCCCTCTATTAACTGCTACAAGTCATCAATAACTATGTTGTTAATTCTTTAGTGATATTATTGTCTGCCCAAAGTTTGACAATAGATCCTTACTAAATAATTTCTAAGAAGACCAGTGGATAATGGCACAGCATTTATGTTTACATACATAAACAGTGGGCACATTCTTGTCATTTATCAACTATTCAACAGATTTTTGTCAACTTGTCTTTCTTCTACTACATCATTAACTGCTTAATGCATTCAGTGATCAATAACATTCCCAGAATAACCCATATAGTATATACTACAATGCTTAATGTAGTATGTGAAAAAATCAGCAACCGATAGACACTACTTGATTGAAACAGAGTTTGAAAGCAAATAGAAGCATTTAAGAAATGACACATTTGCTTGGCATGGTAGTACACACCTGTAATCCCAGTGAGTTTGGAGGCTGAGACAGGAGGATTGCAAATTCAAAGCCAGTCTCAGCAATTTAGTAAGGCCCTAAGCAACTTAATGAGACCCTTTCTCAAAGGAAAACAAATAAAAAGGCTGGGCATGTAGTTCAGTGGTAAACTGCCTTTGGCTTAAATCCCCAGTATTTGCCCTTCCTGCCAAAAAAAAAAAAAAAAAAAAAAAAAAAAAAAAAAAAAAAAAAAAAACAAGCAATGCATTTATACATACACAGATTTTTAAAGCTATACTAGTTTATCAATCCTAGAACAAATGCTTCTATATGAAAACATGAGGTCAGGTTTCCAGAGCTCACTGCTATCTATCTAAGTAATTCTCAGCATTTAAATTATTGCCACTTACACTGAACTATTTCTTGAAATCTGTAAAATGCTTTCTGCTGCTCGAAAATATGATCATAATTCTGTTTTGAATTATTGTTATATATAATTGATGAATTATTTCCAAATTTGGGTCCTCTGACATAAGATAGCATATATTTTGTTTCAATTTTGATGGAATGGTGCCTACAGATAAAGTGATCAAACTTATAGGTAATATTTTATATAGGTTATAGGGACTACTTTGTTAATTATATTTATTTTTCAACAGCAAACATATTTCTATGATGGTGCGTTTCATCATTCATCCAGGAAATCATCTAAAAACTTTAAATTATTTAATTAGTCTATTGGGTAATAAGCTGATCCTTGTTGATGAAAAAGTATGAAGGGCAACCAATATTTAAAGCTCTGGCAGACATTTATCAGCCTAAGTGTGTGAAGTGCCTCTGTATGCATATTATTATTAGAGTTGATAAGGAAATTAGGATAATTAAAAAGGAAAATGATACACTTTTAATGTAGGCTTCTGTGGAGCACAGGCAGCAGCAAAAACTAAATTCTTTGCAATGCTGCTGCCACATTAAATGAAAAGGTTGACATGTGCAGAGCATAAGTAAAAGTCGATTCATGCCTTGAGTACTCATTTCATCAGACTTTAGCAACAAGAAGCATAAAATTAAGCTGAATTACTTCATGTTAGAGAGAAAAGAGACAAAAGCATTTCTATCACTTTTTATATTTGAAGTTGATGAGTCTTAAAGAGAGGTTAAACACACAATGTCACATTGCATCCAGCAGCCCCTGAGATAGATTCCAATGCTTGCAACTCTTGGTCAACTGATCTCTTACATGACAACATGAAAATCCTGATTAATAATGCTGACCTTCTTTATATGAACCCTAGGATGTAAGACAAAGAGTTCAAATTTTAATATATAAATCATCACTGCTTTCTAAAAAAAACTTTATTTTAAACAAATCTCTTATGTTTTCCATTATAAAGAGTTTATACTGGAATCACAGTGACATTTGGTTTTATAGCCTACTTGATGTAATATTATGGGAGCTGCAAAAAAAATTTCTCTAATATAAGAGGAAATTATTTCCCATTTGCTAATAAACTCAATTAGAAAAGTTTTTCTTAGTGTGATTTAGGTGTGTGATATACTGGTTACCCTTTCATGCTTTGAAAGAGAATATATTTTCCACTTTATAAGTCATTTTGCCATGATATCAATATGAAGTATTATGTTCAGAATATGGGAACGGGAGTCAGGCAGATACAGGTACACTCTTGGTAGTACTTGTATTTAATGTAACACTTTGAGGAAATTTCTTAATCCTTTTCAGCTTCAATTTCTTCATTATAATGTGAATCATTAGTAATTTTTCCTGACTTGTTATAACAATTAAATGTTTCTGAGAATATTAATTCAATTAATGGTAATGATCAATGGTAAATTATACTGCCATTATCATCATTAATATAATTTCTAATTATTTTGGGGGAAATTATTTTTAAACACAAGGTAGAGGAATATAATCTTTAAAATCTGATAAAAGCTTTTGATTTTATTGTTTCTACCTCAAATACACGTTTTTTTAATCAACTTTAAGTAATATTTAGATACTTAGCAAGACATTTAGTATTTGAAACTGGGTCTTGGACATTAGGCTAGGAGTCTCAGTCCAAGAGTAAGTTCTGACTGGGATTAGAATAAGAAAAACATGGAAACTTCATATAGATATTGCTAGAAGATAGAGAATGGAGTTGAAAAGTTGCCTGTAACTCTGAGGATGGGGCATACATTCATGTGTGTATGAATGAACCTGAATTTAAGATCAGATAGGTGTGGGTTCTAATGTGAATTATGTAGCAGAATGCTAACATGAACATACATTAGATGCGATTTAGTAGTCACATTCCTGGCAGCCAACCCAGAATAACCAAATCCTGTTCCTAACCCATCACTTCTTCTCATGCAGCCTCTGGGGAGGGGGTGTGCAGATGGAAACAGAGAAAGTCTGGCCTGTTTTATTATCCAAGACTTTGCCTCAAAAGCCAGCAGTGCAATCCAGTGGGCCAGATTGGATTGGATTCCTCATGCTCCTTTATTTGTGCATGCCTGCTGCCTAGTCTTATCTTCCTAACACACAGGAAGTGGTGAGTGTTTGTCTAAATATGCTGGGGCTGGCTCTCTTTTATGATGGAGACTCAGGACTTCTTAAGTCAGGAAAAGCAACTGGACAGCATTACTTTTGTATATGGGATAGTTTTTGATTTTCATTTTTGTTGAAGTTATTAAAATTTTTACTTGCTTTGAGGAGAGAAAATTTGAGATAGATTGATTTTTGGATTTGTGTGAAAGAGGGAAGAAGTGGGATAAATATTAAATTTTGCAACATTTTTATTGTCTGTAGAATGGGCTGTACTCATTAGTTACATGAGTATTATTGCTAAAAGAATATATATAATGCATGCTGATCTTTGTAATCTTGTTTATATTCTCAATTTAAGAAGCCTAAAAATATCACTATCTTCAAATTTTACAATGTATCTTGTCCTCAGAAGGACTGTACTTTGCTTTGTATTCTGGCTCATTTCTTTGAAGAAGCAGAAAATTTGGAGGAAGAGGAGAAAGGAGGTTTGAATTCCTATTAATAGGTAAGTCTGTCAACTACTTAGTAGCTGGTTGAGATTAAGAAAACATTTTAAATTCATGCATGAAATACTGAACACACTACCTCATACAAGACGAAATGTATTACAGCATAACTTTACTAAAGGTTAATTACAAATATTGAAAAATCAATTACAAGTTTTATGCACGATATTCAGCATGTAACTAGATCTAGCGTTTGATACGAACTAACATAAACTACATCTTATTTTACTTTACATTTCACTCTTATGTTGATTGACTTTTTCTACATTTTTCTCCCTCTCTCCTCTTTCTCCTCCTCCTCCTCCTCCCTCTCCTCCTCCTTCTCCCTCTCCTCCTCCTCCTCCCTCTCCTCCTCCTTCTCCCTCTCCTCCTCCTCCTCCCTCTCCTCCTCCTCCTCCTCCTCCTCCTCCTCTCTCTCCTCCTCCTACTGTGGTGCTGGGGCTTAAATACATGGCCTATAACATGCTAGGCAAATGTACCACCACTGATATAAACTACCAGGCATACATTTTTATTTATATATTTATTAATCTATTTATTTTCATTGTGGGTGATACGGATTCAACCCAGGGCTTTTCACATGCTAAGCATGTACTCTACTACTAACTTATACCACCAGACCTTTTTTACATGTTTTAAGTATGTGAACCAATTGAGAAATGGTGATGCATATATAACACTGCATACATTTCCAAATATATATATATATATATATATATATATATATATATATATATACACACACACACACACACAAATACACACACACACATATATATATATGTATGTATAAAGTCATGCTAAAAGTTCATAAAGAAGAACCCTATTTGGCAAGTGCCTCAAATTACTGACCAGAGGTTCCATTGCACAGTCCTTTAGCGACATTATTTGTGATGGTCTTTTTCTACATGAGAGTTGAACTGAATGTGTCAATTCATTTGAGTCAAATTTTTCAGATAGTAGGAATTATAAAACTTCACAGTGCCATTCATGCTTAACAGGCAAAAATATTATGTTTAGATAGTCTCAGCTGTTCTGGAGAGCCATTTTCCCCATTAAGTAAGGTTAATGTATAATACAATTTCATTCCCAGAAGTTAATTATTGAAAATCTGTCCATGAAACTATTATAAAAATGCTTAGACATGGGTCATATAAAGGTGCTCAAAGGCCAGAGCATGTTGTATTATTGATCTTGATTATAATGTCATCAAGGAGGTCATCTCAGATATTAGAAAAGAACATCATTTTTTAAAGAAAGTGTTAACCACATCAGATGTCTTTTTTCTTAAATTCTCTGCACCAAAAAAAGAGTTCATTTCTGCTTGTATAACACAAGATCTTAACAATAATGGCCTACATAAGATATGTTTTTCTCTACGTAGAAGTCTATTAACCATTCATATAAACATATCAGTTCCACAATTTCACCAGAAGTTCTACCTGCAGTTTGTCAGTCTGTTATCCTCAGGATTACTAGAAATAATGGAAGGAGAAAGTTAAGTGCAAAAGGATGTACAGCTGTGGTCCTGGGCACTGTCTCTTTAGCTTCCACACAAGCCCTGACCAACAATTTACTGTAACATCGTGTGTGGTGAGTTTTGCCAATCAATCACAACTAAGTAATGTGTAATCTTGGAAACGGTCTGGCAGTGGTGATGCATGCCTAGAAACCCAGTGGCTCAGGAGGCTGAGGCAGGAGGATTGTGAGTTTAATGCCAGCCTCAGCAACAATGACATGCTAAGCAACTCAGTGAGACCCTGTCTCTAAATAAAAAATACAAAAATAGGGCTGGGGATGTGGCTCAGAGGCCGGGTGCCCTTGAGTTTAATCCCTGGTACCCCTCCCCCAAAAATATTACTGAAGTATTATATATTCTTATGGGTTCACTTGTGCTCCCTAAAATTTACACATTGAAGCCCTGACTCCCAGGACCTTAGAAGAAGACTTTATTTGGAAAAATAATCCTTAGAGTAGTAATTTAATTAAAGTGAAGTAATTGGTGGGAGTTCTAAATTCAGTGACCCCAGGCACACATGGAGAAGCGACCACCTGAGAGGGAGAAAAAATGGCCATCTACAAGCCAGGAAGAGAAGTATGGGGAGAAATCAGTTCTAGCAATACTTTGATCTCAAACTTCTAACCTCCAGATGAGAAAACACATATTTGTCGTTACTTTATTATGGGTCTAATCAAAGTAATATATGTACTAAAATAAAAATCCACATCTAATTATTGAAAAAGTTAAAAAATTACAGTATTCCTATCATCCTGTGCCCAGTACAAAATTCAGTAAGTGTGCTATATATGTTCCCATCGGGCTCCATTGCCAAAAAATGGACAGGGGCGCCCAATGCTCCAGGGCCCAAAACCACAAATATATCAGTAATTTCACCAGGAGATAGAATAGCACAGTTACTAATAATACCCAGCCTACATGATAAATTTTCCAGTCATACTGTAGAAAGAGGTTCCAAGGGATTAGGCTCCACAGGTGTAGATTGGGCTATGCTGTCTTTAAATTCAGATTCTCACCCCATGCTAAAACTAAATATTCAAGGACATGAATTTAATGGGCTACTGGATACAGGTGCAGACCTTAGCATCATCTCTCATCAAGAATGGCCAAAACATTGGCCATTACAACAAGCCACTCAAACGCTTTGAGGCCTAGGAGTGGCGACTAATCCCCATAGAAGTGCAATGGTATTAGATTGGAAGGATCCTCAAGGATGTGAAGGAACTATACAGCCATATGTATTGGATCATCTTCCCATAAATTTATGGGGACGAGATGTCCTAGATAAATTAGGTTTGACATTAACAAATAACATCAACCAAAATGCACCCACTATTATGACTAGACAAGGTTTTAGGAAAGGAAAAAGATTAGAAAAACAAGAACAAGGTATAGCAGCACCAATACAAATAGATCAAGTAATGGACAGACATGGGTTGGATTTTCAGAAAGGGCCACTGAGACAATCAAAATTACTTGGAAATCAGAAAGACCAGTATGGGTTCCTCAGTGGCCCCGGTCTAAAGAAAAGATACAAGCAGCACATGACCTGGTCAAACAACAATTAGCGGAAGGACATATACAACCTTCTGTATCTCCCCATAATACTCCCATTTTTGTCATCAAAAAGAAATCTGGTAAATGGAGATTATTGCAAGATTTAAGAGCCATTAATAATGAGATGGTTATTATGGGACCTGCTCAATCGGGGATTCCTCAATTGTCTGCTTTGCCAAAAACCTGATATGTTTTAGTTATAGATATTAAAGATTGTTTTTTTCAATTCCAATTCATCCTGAGGATAGTCCACGTTTTGCATTTACTATCCCTGCACTGAATCATGAAGGTCCTGATCAGAGATATGAATGGAAAGTACTCCCTCAAGGGATGGCTAACAGCCCAACTATGTGTCAAATTTATGTTAACAAAGTAATCCAGCCACTTAGAAATCAAAATCCTGAACTACAAATATTTCACTATGTGGATGATGTATCATTAGCACACAAAGATAAAAACACATTGCTAGAATGTTATGCCACACTTACAAACGTATTAAAAAATTATAATCTAGAGATAGCAATAGATAAAGTACAATTAAATTTTCCAATTAATTATTTAGGAGTTCTATTATCCTCAACCATGGTCCATCCACCAAAACTTCAAATACGAGTAGATCAACTCAAATCACTTAATGACTTTCAAAAGTTATTAGGATTCATAAATTGGATAAGGCCTTATCTAGGTATACCAACAGGAGAGTTGGGACCTTTATTTGATATCCTAAAAGGTCCATTAGATCCAAATTCACCCCGAATGTTAACGCCTGAAGCAAGAAAGGCATTAAAAATCATTGAAACATATATGGAAAATATGCATTTGGATAGAATTGATATAAGTTTGCCTTTATTATTTATTGTACTACCAACAAAAAGTATTCCTACAGGAGTATTTTGGCAAGAAGGTCCATTATTATGGATACATTTATCTTATTCTCCTAACACTATTCTTACTAGGTATCCTGAGGCTGTAGGACAATTAATACTCAAAGGAATAAAAGCAGCAAAGGGAGTGTTTGGAATTTCTCCCAATAAAATTATTACTCCATATACTATGAATCAAATTGATGAGTTAGCTAATGAGTTAAATACTTGGGCAATAATCATGTGCAAATCTAATGTTTCATTTGATAACCACTTACCATCTAATCCTTTATTGTCTTTTTGGTCATTGCATCCTATATTTTTTCCAAAAATGACAAGAAAAACACCTATCATGAATGCTCCAAATATATTCACTGATGGATCAAATAATGGTACAGCAGCAATAGTTACACCTGACCAAACTTTTACACTTTTAGTACCCAAACAATCAGCTCAAAAGGTAGAGCTTAATGCAGTATTACAAGCTTTTGTGATGTTTAAAGATTCTGTATGTAATTTATTTTCCAATAGTCAGTATATAGTTAATGCTATAGTATCCCTTCAAGATGCTGGTAAGATTTCCCCTTCCTCTACTGTTTTCTCTTTGTTTTCCGCTATACAAAGTCTAATCTGGGACAGAAAAGATCCATTCTTTATAGGACATATCAGGGCACATACAGGATTGCCTGGAGCCCTTAGTTTGGGCAATGATTTAGCAGATAAAACTACACATGACATACATATTTTCTCTACACTAGAAGAAGCTACAAATTTTCATAAAATGTTCCATGTCAATGCTAATACTTTACAAAAGTGTTTTAAAATAACTAAAGAACAAGCTAGACAAATAAAACAGTGTCAAAATTGTGTGACCTTTTTACCACAAGTTAATCTTGGAGTCAATCCTAGAGGACTGATACCTAACCATATTTGGCAGATGGATGTCACACATTTTCCAGAATTTGGAAAATTAAAATATTTGCATGTTACAGTTGATACATCTTCTGGATTTTTGATGGGCTCCCTTCATGCAGGAGAAAAAACTAAAGATATTATAGCTCATTGCTTACAAAATTTTGCCACTGTGGGCGTTCCAAAACAGTTAAAAACAGATAATGCCCCTGGTTATACTTCTACCTCTTTTAAACAATTTTGGTCATCATTTGGCATTACTCATAACAGGAATCCCATACAATCCACAGGGACAAGGCATAGTTGAAAGAACTCATCAAACTATTAAAATGTACTTATTAAAGCAAAGAGAGGGAATTGGGAAGGGGTATATATTCCCCAAAGATAAACTTAAAATAACCCTTTTTACTCTAAACTTTTTAAATTTGGATTCATCAGGGCTTAGAGCTGCGGAAAGGCATATGTGTCCAAAAAATGTACATAAGCCCAAGGTACTTTGGAAGGATATTCTAACAGGACAATGGAAAGGTCCTGACCCAGTAATTGTCTGGAGTTGGGGGTCTGTTTGTGTGTTTCCACAGGGAGAACAGCAGCCAATTTGGATTCCAGAGAGACTAACCAAAGCGATTTCTACAGACCAAAAAGAAGATGATTTGGCTCAAATCCTTAACAGCTGATATCCAAAACTCCAGTTTGGCTATCCTTACATCTGCGACAGAACCAGGATGCTTTTTTTCAATATCTCTTTTATTATTACCCTTTCCCACATCATGAAGTTCTATTTTGTTTTTTGAGCTCATACAGACCTAGGTTAATGTTTTGCTGAAAAGTTCTATTTTGTGACTATAGAGTTTTTTAAACATTGCAATGGAGATTTCAACTGTAAAAAGTTATAAGGCCTTTACTATTATGTGTTGTATGTATTATATTATGTGTGCACACTTGTGTTTTATGTTGTATGTTTGCATGTACAAATATCCATATATCATATATGATGAGCGCTCATGAAAAAATGGATCCAAATAATTTTTTTTATTCACGTGATTTAAATGGTTTAATTTAAATTGGGTAAACAGCTGTTGAAGATTGTTTTAAAATGTGAACAAAAAAGGTTAACAGATGTGTTTGTTTACTTTCACCTTTCCTTTTCATTATATTTAATAATTCTGTTGAAGATATTGTAAATTGTTAAGAAAATTGTTCTCTTTTAGTGCCTTCTGGAATGTTACATAATTTTTTCTTTAGCCATTATTGCCAGAATTCCTATCTTCATCCCAGTGCCGGTGAAGACAAAGATAAAACCAATCTACAGCTTTTCCAATAGCCATCACTGAACTGCTTGCAGAACTTCCCTGGACTATGTATCACTTGTATGCATTGTGAACTCACCTGTATGCATTGTGAACTATCTGTTGGTGCAGCGACTTGTGGTAGTGTTGGGGTATTTTTGCTGATGATGTCATCAGTGGTACAATTTTTCCAAAAGGAAAATTAGCTTGGTGTATCTTCCTCCCTTCTGCTTGTCATGGTCATTCAGCTAAAATTTGGGGGCCAACAGAGGTGAGGCAAAGAACCTCACCACCACCACCCCCCGCTGGTACAAAGACCTATCCACAGGTGTGGCTGTATGCTGAACTAATAGTCAATAACAGGTAAGATCCAATTGCAATGGTACCAACCTAAGACAGGAGGCTGACGCCTTGAGGTCAGCTCATCCGATTACGGGTAAAGACCATTTGTACTATTGGACAACCTAAGGCAGGCATGGTCCCTAAGCCACATGCTTGTTGTTTAAACAGAGAGGGGGAGATGTTGAGAGCCACAGCTAAGGGGCCCAGCAAACTTCCAGCTGCCAGCAAACTTCCAGCTGCCAGCTGATGATTGGCTCACAGCGGCCCCAGCAACTTCTAGCTGATTGGCTCCTCTGCGGTGATGTTCATTGGGCTGTTTCCCCGCCCTTTCAGACTACGGAGCTGCTCATTGGGGGACTTTTTTGGCTCCGCCCACACGACCCAGCCAATCGGCCTCAAGAGCAGGAGGAGTGTGGGAGGGAGAGGCTTGTGGGAAGCCAGTGGTGGCAGTTGGGCTCTGAGGGTTTTTCCTGAGGAGCTGTGTGGTGTGGTGTGTGGTTCTAAAAATAAAGTTCATTTCTTTTGACAAGTGGCTCCTGAATTGTGCCCAGCCAGACTGCGGCAAGAGTTCTTCTATTCCTCCCATGCTCCCTCTCCCTATCCCACTATGAATCAGCCTCCTTATAATAAAGAAAACATTCGACATTTGGTTTTTGGGGATTAGCTAACTTCAATTAACATTATCTTCTCTAACTCTATCCATTTACCTGCAAATGCCATGATTTTATTCTCTTATTGCTGAGTAATATTCCATTGTGATATATGCCACACTTTTTTTTTTTATCCATTCATCTATTGAAGGGCATCTAGGTTGGTTCCACAGTTTAGCTATTGTGAATTGTGCTGCTATAAATATTAATGTGGCTGTGCCTCTGTAGTATGCTGTTTTTAAGGCCTTTGGGTATAGACCAAAGGAGAGGGATAGCTAGGTCAAATGTTGGTTTCATTCCCAATTTCCCAAGAAATCTCCATACTGCTTTCCATTTTGGCTGCACCAATTTGCAGTCCCACTAGCAATATATGAGTGTGCCTTTTCCCCACATCCTTGCCAACACTTATTGTTATTTGTCTTAATAATACCTGCCATTCTGACTGTAGTGAGATGAAATCTTAGAGTAGTTTTGATTTGCATTTCTCTAATTGCTAGTGATGATGAACATTTTTTCATGTATTTGTTGATTGATTGTACATCATCTTCTGAGAAGTGAATCTTCAGGTCCTTGGCCCACTTATCGATTGGGTTATTATTATTATTATTATTTTGGTATTTAGTTTTTTTGAATTCTTTATATACCCTAGAGATTAGTGCTCTATCTGATGTGTGAGGGGTAAAGATTTGCTCCCAAGATGTAGGCTCTCTATTCACCTCACAGACTGTTTCTTTTGCTGAGAAGAAACTTTTGTTTGAGTCCATCCCATTTATTGATTCTTGGTTTTAATTCTTGCACCACAGGAGTCTTATTAAGGAAGTTGGGGCCTAATCCCACATGATGGAGATTAGGGCCTACTTTTTTTTTCTATTAGACACAGGGTTCTGGTTGCATTCCTAAGTCTTTGATACATTTTGAGTTGAGTTTTGTGCATGGTGAGAGATAGGATTTTAATTTCATTTTGTTGCATATGGATTTCCAGCACCATTTGTTGAAGAGGCTATCTTTTCTCTAATGCATCTTCTTAGCACTTTTGTGTAGCATAAGATAATTGTAGTTTTGTGGGTGAGTCTCTGTGTCCTCTATTCTTTACCATTGGTCTACCAGTCTGTTTTAGTGCCAATACTATGCTGTTTTTGTTACTATTGCTCTGTAGTATAGTTTAAGGTCTGGTATAGTGATGCCACCTGCTTCATTCTTCCTGCTAAGGATTGCTTTAGCTATTCTGGGTCTCTTAGTTTTCCAGGTGAATTTCATGATTGCTTTTTCTATTTCTATGAGGAATGTCTTTGGAATTTTGATCAGAATTGCATTAAATCTGTATAGTGCTTTTGGAAGTATGGTCATTTTGATAATATTAATTCTGCCTATCCAAGAGCAAGATAGATCTTTCAATTTTTTAAGGTCTTCTTTGATTTCTTTCTTTAGGGTTTTGTAATTTTCATTATATTTATTTCATTATAAAATACTTGGAAATCACCTCTTAAGTTGATTTCCAAGTATTTTATTTTGAGGCTATTGAAAATGGGGTAGTTTTCCTCGTTTCCCTTTCTGAGGATTTTCACTGATATACAGAAATGCTTTTGATTTATGGATGTTGATTTTATATCCTGCTACTTTGCTGAATTCATTTATTAGTTCTAGAAGTTTTCTGGTAGAACTTTTAGAGTCTCCCAGGTATAGAATCATATCATCAGCAAATAGTGCAAATTTGAGTTCTTTTTTTCCTATGTGTATTCCTGTAATTTCTTTCATCTAATTGCTCTGGCCAGTGTTTCAAGAACTATGTTAAATAGAAGTGGTGAAAGAGGGCATCCCTGTCTTGTCCCAGTTTTTAGAGGGAATGCCTTCAATTTTTCTCCATTCAAAATGATGTTGGCCTGAAGCTTAGCATAGATAACCTTTATGATGTTGAGATATGTTCCTGTTATCCCTAGTTTTTCTAGTGTTTTAAACATAAAGGGGTGCTGTATTTTGTCAAATGCTTTTTCTGCATCTATTGAGATGGTCATATGTTTCTTATCTTTAAGTGTATTGATGAGATGAATTACATTTATTTATTTCTGTATGTTGAACCAACCTCGTATCCCTGGGTGAATCCCACTTGAGTATGACGCAGGATCTTTTTGATAGGTTTTTGTATTAGAATTGCCAGAATTTTATTGAGAATTTTTGCATTTATGTTCATTAGAGATATTAGTCTGTAGTTTTCTTTCTTTGATGTGTCTTTGCCTGGTTTTGGAATCAGAGTGATATTGGCCTCATAGAATGAGTTTGGAAGTGCTGCTTCTTTTTCTATTTCTTGAAATAAATTGAAGAGTATTGGTATTAGTTCTTCTTTAAAGGTCTTGTAGAACTCGGTTTTGAATCCATCCGGTTCTGGGCTTTTCTTCGTTGGTAGACTTTTGATGGTGTCTGCTATTTCGTCACTTGAAGTTGATCTGTTTAAATTGTGTATATCATCCTGATTCAATTTGGGCAAATTTTATCACTCTAGAAATTTGTAGATGCCTCCGATGTTTTCTATTGTATGGGAGTACAACTTTTCAAAATAATTTCTAATTATCCTCTGTATGTTTGTAGTGTCTGTTGTGATATTTCCTTTTTCATCATGTATGTTAGTGATTTGAGTTTTCTCTCTCTTGGTTAGCATGTTGTTTTGTTCAATTGTTTTTTGTTTCAGTTTCATTGATTTCATCTCTGCTTTTAATTATTTCCTGTCTTCTGCTGCTTTTGGTGTTGATTTGTTCTTTTTCTAGGGCTTTGAGATGTAGTGTTAAGTAATTTATCTGTTGACTTTTTCTTCTTTTAATGAACTCCATGCAATGAACTTTCCCATTAGAACTGGTTTCTTAGTGTCGCAGAGATTTTGATATGTTGTATTTGTGTTCTCATTAACCTCTAAAATTTGTTTAATGCCCTCCTTGATGTCTTCTGTAACCCATTGTTCATTCAGTAGCATATTATTTAGTCTCCGAGTGTTGGAGTGGATTTCATTTCTTATTTTATCATTGATTTCTAATTTCATTCCATTATGATCTGATATAATGCAGAGTAGTATCTCTATTTTTTTTATATTTGCTAAGAGTTGCTTTATGGCATAGTATATGGTCTATTTTAGAGAAGGAATCCATCTGCTGCTGAGAAGAAAGTATATTCTCTCATTGAAGGTTGGAATATTCTATATATGTGAGTTAAGTCTAAATTATTGATTGTATTATTGAGTTCTGTAGTTTCTTTGTTCAGCTTTTGTTTTTTTTTCTATCTAGTGATGAAAGAGGTATGTTAAAGTCACCCAAAATTATCATTGTGGTCTATTTGACTCTTGAACTTGAGAAGAGTTTGTTTGATGAATATAGAGTCTTCATTGTTTGAGGCATATATATTTATAATTGTTAAGTCTTGTTGGTGTATGGTTTTAACAGTATGTAGTGTCCTTCTTTATTCCTTTTGATTGACTTTAGCTTGAAGTCTACTTTATTTGATATAAGGATGGAAACCCCTTCTTGTTTCTGCAGTCCATGTGAGTGGTATGATTTTCCCAACCCTTCACCTTTTTTCTGAGACAAGGCTCTTGGACACAAGAGTATATTGTTGGGTCTTTTTTTTTAATCCAGTCTGCCAGTCTATGTCTTTTGATTGTTGAGTTTAGGCCAGTAACATTCAGGGTTATTACTGAGACATGATTTGTATTCTCAGCCATTTTTGTTTATTTTTAGTATTTAATGTGACTTGTGGTTTCTCCTCTGATTAGATTTTCCTTTACTGTAATCCCTCCCTCTGCTAATTTTCATCATTGTTTTTAATTTCCTGTTCTTGGAATATTTTGCTGAGGATGTTCTGTAGTGCAGGTTTTCTAGTTGTAAATTCTTTTAACTTTTGTGTATCAGGGAAGGTTTTTATTTTATCATCAAATCTAAAGCTTAGGTTTGCCTGGATATAAGATTCTTGGTTGGCATCCATTTTCTTTCAGAGCTTGGTGTATGTTGTACAATCTCCTGGCTTTGAGGTCTGGGTTGAAAAATCTGCTGATATGGGTTGGTCTCCCCCTATATGTGATCTGATTCCCCTCTCTTGCAGCTTTTAAGATTCTATCCTTATTCTGTATGCTAGGCATTTTTATTATAGTATGCCTTGGTGTAGAACTGTTGTAATTTTGTACATTTGGTGTCCTGTAACCTCTTGTATTTGGTTTTCCAATTTGTTTTTCATGATTGGGAAATTTTCTGATATTATCTCATTGTAGAGACTGTGCATTCCTTTGGCTTGAAACTCTGTCCCTTCCTTTATTCCAATGACTCTTATATTTGATCTTTTGATGCTGTCCCATAATTCTTAGATATTCTATTCATGGTTTCTTTCTTCACTGTGTGATCAATTTTATTTTCTAGATTGTATACTTTGTCTTCATTATCTGATGTTTCTTCCAAGTGATCTAGTCTGTTGGTTATGCTTTCTATTGAGTTTTTTGATTTATTGTATCCTTCATTTGAAGGATTTCTGTTTTTTCCCCCCCAGAGTGTCTCTCTCTCGGAGTAATATTTTGCTACTTGTATTTGCTCTTATTGTTGGAAGGATCAATTTTTGCTTGTATTTGCTCATTTAGGTCATTCCTTAATTCAAAGATTATTTAATTTATTTATTTATTTTTTTAAGAGAGAGAATATCTTAATATTTATTTTTTAGTTTTCGGCAGACACAACATCTTTGTTTGTATGTGGTGCTGAGGATCAAACCTGGGCCGCACGCATGCCAGGCGAGCGCGCTACTTCTTGAGCCACATCCCCAACCCAAGATTATTTTAATTATGAATCTCTGAACTGCTTCTCTGACATTTCATCAACTTCACTGATATTATGGGTTCTGATATTATAGCATCCTGGTTTGTTTGGGGGCACTTTCTTCCCTTGTTTTTTTATGTTGTCTATATGTGTCTGCCTTTCTTGCAGTGTGGATCTGAGATGTTACAGTTTCTTTTCTATATTTTTGTCATACCTGTGCAGAATGTCTTCACCTCACCTTGATGTTGGGCTTCCAGACCCTTCTGGTGTCCTCAATAAATGCTACTACATCCTGGATCTGGGTCCTGCTTAAGTTGGAATGGGTGGGTCTGGGCCGCTGGGCTTGACCTCCTGTGGTAGTCTGCTGGTTGGAAGGGGAAGTCCTGCACCAAAGGCTAGACTCTGGTGGTGTCTGCCCTGCTTGTGGAGGAGTAAATCAGGACCACTGAGAGCAGGGATTCTGGGTAGGTTGGTGTGGGTGGATCTGGGCAGCTGGGATTATAGGTGGCTTATAGTACACTTTAATGTTTTAATATGTACTATATCACAACTTGAAAAGTTTAGTAATTATTTGTGTATAATTGGTTTTCTTTGGAATCATATGTATGTATATATATATATATATATATATATATATATATATATATATAGTCTTTAAAAGCATTCTGAAAATCAGGATTGATAGCTTTGGCAGACGGCTAAAGAGATCCATGTCAGTGCTCCTGTCAGTGGTCAGGAGCTGGGATTAACTATGTAATAAGCATGAGTTGGTGGGTCAGGGTAGAGCTCAGTGGTAGAGCACTTTGCCTAGCATGTGCACTGGGTTTGATTCTTAGCACCTCATATAAATATGTAAAATAAAGGTCCATTGACAACTTAAAAAAGAAAAAAGTTAAGAACCCTAGGCAAAGCTGCTCTGTTAGTGAAGTTTGATTTCAGTTTTGCTTTATGGTGTTATGGCTTGAAACTAGGGCCTTGTGTATGCTAGGGGAGCACTGCAGATTTAGTTTTTAAACTACAGACTATTGAGAACTGCTGTTGCTAAGTACTTGTCCATCTGCTCTTTTTTAAATTTTTTAAAATTTATTCTGATTTGTTATACATGATGGCAGAATGCAATTCATTTTATATTACGCATGTAGAACACATTTTTTCAAGACACTGGTTATACACAAAGTATTTTCACACCATTCATGTCTTATACATGTACTTAGGGTAATGATGTCTAACTCATTCTACCATCATTCCTATCCCTCTTGCTCCCTCCTCTCTTTTCCCCTCCCTCCCCTTATGTCCATCTGCTTTTGTCATGTGTCTACAACAAAATAGTCCTGAATGGCAATCATTTTAGCTTCTGGTTCTTACCCACAACTCTCCTCCACTTCCACTAGCTGTTTTAGGATACTTTTGCTATGTTTAGAATTCCTCATACTGAAGCCCAGCTGCTAATATTGAAACTTCCAAGAATGTACAACTCGTTACTATGCTTATTTGTGTTGATCTAAATCATAGGACATCAAAATCCTCCAGACATCAGCAACAAATACAATTCCTGTTTTAGTGAGTTGCCATGTTATTGGAACACTCTAGATAAAGAAACAACATCTGTGACAGCTTCCCACTCTGAATTGTGTTGGACAGCAGGAATTCTGTTTCATTCTGCTGAAATCTAATTAATAAATTTAGATTATTTGAGCTAAATGATTTTTGTGTCATAGTGGGCCACAGATTGTAAAGACATACCGTTAGATACATGTAAAACCAATGTAATTGAATAAATATGGCTTTTAAGAAATATTATCCTTAGATATGAGTTGATGGAAAGGCAGAGGGAAAACCTTCATAGAAAACCCTAATATACAATTATATGAGGACAACTTTCTGTTTGAATCCTAAGGTCTTGCGTATTTAAGATAAGTAATTTATGAGGATATGCACCAGGAACTATATGGCTCAGTTAAAAATGAAGAAGTTTCAAATACAGTGTGGTGAAAATGGTGAAGTCATTTTTATTTTCAGTGCTTTGACAAAATACCCCATAAAATTCAAAACTTCTACCATTATACAAAAATAGGTGTCTACAAGTGATATCTTCTGTCTTCATCACCAGTAGCAAATATATTAGGAAGAAACATGTAATTTCAGTAGCCTTAAATGAAAAGTGCAGGACACCGCAAGCTACATATTCAGCAGTATCATATCGGCAAAAGTTTAATCTTTTCACCCATTTGATAAATACACAAGGTTTATAATTTAATCATTTAAATTAACATTCTGCAAATATACATGTAATTTAGTGATTATTGTGCATGAATACATACACAATGCTTGTATGTACAAATTCCAGTTTGTTTTCATGTGCAAGAGATCTGATACAATCATAAGCTGTGTTTGTTTTGGTCCCATTAAATATTCACAATATAAAAGCACAAAAGAATCTTCGATTTACAAAAGAGAATTTGTTTAAAATCACTTCAACTTTTGATGTTTTTAAAGTATTATCTTCTCATACCACTATGAAATGTAGTAGTTGAACCTGTAAGAGAAAAACAAGACATTTTGCATGATTTCAAATTAGATTGTTCTATATAAATTAGCTGATATAGATAACAAAAAGATTACTCTTAACTCTCCATCAGAAAAAATGCCCTTTGTTCCTTAAACGTCTTATTTATAGTTCAACTGATTTTTAAAGAGATTTTGACTATACTTATAAGTCATCAAGAGTGGTTCTAAAGCAAGGAATCAAGACTCATGCTAATATAAAGTGTTCTAAATGTTGAAGTTCTATATATTTTTAGTATATCCTAAAAAATATTTTGGTCTTCAGATTCTGGGTCTTGTGAAATTTGGACGCTTAAAACAAAACAAACCTTTAACCAACAAACAGACTTCAACTATAATAATGAGAGTTTCCTAGTACTACAAGTTACTTGTGTTAAACACATGAATTTTTGAATGAATGAATGAAGAGATAACTACTAACTCAATCTGATATTAGTCCACAGTTTGTGGGACTAGTAGGAAAAGAGAATCATTAATAAAAGTTAAAAAAAATCCTGTAAAAGTAGACTGAATACAATTCAAACTAAAATGATTCAAAATCTCTGGATCAGAAGTGAACGAAAGGAAGACAGGGTAAAGAAGTTTTCTCATAATGAATAGAAAATCCACTTCTGTTATCAAGTATGACACTTCAGGTATGTTTTTGAGGAAAGAAAAGTAAAAGATCATTGTTAGGATTTTTTTTTTTGGATCACTCTTAAAAGCACCAGGCAGTAGTAGGGATAATGGTTGTACTAAGTGATCAATCCTCTTCCTCACCAGTATCTGTATGCCTCACCACTTTCTACCATGCATTACCTCAGAGCACCTTCCCACATTAGTCTTCAATCATGAAAGATATTGTGTCCACCTAAAACTAAAATATATAAAAAAATAAAAAACAATTTATTTATTTATTAATTTTAGTTGTAGATGGACACAATACTTTTATTTATTTATTTTTATGTGGTACTGGGGATTGAACCCAGTGCCTCACACAGTTAGCCACAACCCCAGCCCTCCAAGAACTTTTGAAAATCGCACATAGTACTTGTAGGAGTCATTCATGTATCTATGACTATAATGGTTGCTTCTTTTGTTCAGCCTCTCTTTGCAGACAGTCCTTAGGAACTTTACTTTTATAATTGTTCCAGAAATGGAAGTCCAAACTCCAGTTGAGATCTTGTTTGTTTCAATAAAAACGAACCAAAACCTCCATAATACACATTTGTTACAATGAAAACAAACTCAAGAATTTAAATCTCGGCCAGGTGTGTGGTGAAAGCCTGTAATCCTAGTGGCGCAGGAGGATCATGAGTTCAAAGCCAGCCTCAGGAATGGTGAGGTGATAAGCAACTCAGTGAGACTCTGTCTTTACATAAAATATAAAAGAGGGCTCAGTGGTTGAGTTCAATCCCCGAACTAAAATCTTATACATGTTAAATAAGAAGAGGTTACAAAATATGCATCAGGATCCTGTTTTTATGACAAAAAATATACTTATGTACATATGGACATTGAAAAGGTCTGTAGACATATTTACTTGGGTGTTAAATAGTCATTATTTTAGGATTTATGTGACTCAAGATGTGATTTTTACTCTCTTGTTTTTCTATCCCACCATAAATATGTAACACTACATATTTAATAAGAAAAATTTTTACTTAATATTATAGCAAAGTTCATCAATAGACATTACAATTAGTAAGAATGATATTACAAGAAGGACATAACATTGACTTTAGATGATAATCATGTTAATTTAGCTTTTAAAACTATTTCTTAGGGGTAGAGGTTAATAATTTACACATATAAACATGAATCTACAGAGATAAGACTTCAATAGCATTCTATATAAACAATATTAATTACCTTTAAAACTTTTCAATTAAGCCTTTGTCTACAGGGATATGTTTAATTTAACTTATTATACCTGTTTTCTCTGAAGAATTTTAACATGATTCAGCTTTTCAATGACAAATTTTGAGCTTGTGTTGTGATTTTAAAGTCTGCAAAAGCACAGGTGTTTCTATCATCACTACATGAAACAGTTACTAAAGATGCATGTGTCCTCAATAGATACGATAAGAATTTAATAACGATTTCCATTTATAGTTAAATTAAATAGACTTTTATCAGAAAGTGGGGAAAAGATCCAAGCAAGCGTATCACAAAAACAATAATCCAAATAGTTGATAATCATATGAAAAAGCACTAAGCCACTTGAATAATTAAAATCAATTAAAACTACAATTATGTACTGCACACCAAACAGATTGGAAAGTTGGCAAAGTTGTATATAACATAACTCTCACATACTGCTAGTGCATGCACAAATTGACAAAACTACTTTTTAAAAAAATATTTATTTTTTAGTTGTAGTTGGGCACAATATCTTTATTTTATTTATTTTTATGTGGTGCTGAGGATCAAACCCAGGGCCTCCAATGTGCTAGGTGAGCACTCTACCTGTGAGCCACAACCGCAGCCCCTAACAAAACTACTCTTTAAAATAGTTTGGTGTTCTCTAATAAATTTAAAGATATGAATCCTATGACCCATCAATTTCACTCCTAGAAAGACACAAGCACAACTGCATTAGAAACACTTTGCAACAGTGTCCACAACAGCATTGACTCTAATAGCTAAAAAGCAGAAACAATCCAAATCTAATCAACCACAGAATGAAATATTATATAAGTTGTAGAATATCCAAACAAGAGAATTCTATATGGTAACAAAAATAAACTATAGATAAATGCAGTAAGTTGGGATAATTCAGGAAGGTGACAGAAGCAAGACATAAAATATACAGATAAAGTTCAAAAATAGAAAAACTAACATATATGATTTTGGAATATATAAATTAGTAATAAAACTAAAGAAAAATCAGGATAACCTCTAAGTTACTAAAGAGGGGGCGGCTTTAGGACGTGGGCAATGTTCTACTTCTTAATACAAGCAATGTCTCCTCCACAGACATTCATATAATAATGTTATACTGGGGCTGGAGTTGTGGCTCAGCAGTAGAGTGCTCGCCTAGCATGTGCGAGGCCCTGGGTTCAATCCTCAGCACCACATAAAAATAAATAAATTTAAAAAAAGGTATTAAGTCCAACTACAACTAAAAAATAAATATTAAAAAAATTTTAAAAAATAATGTCATACTGAAGAGTTGAAAATTCACTTTTCTGTATGTTGTTATAGTTAAATTTTTAAAAAGAGGGATTAAAAAAGAAATGGCTACTTTCATTATGGATTTCCTTTTCCTTTAGGTAGTTATCCTCTAGTATGTAAAACACCTTTCTTAATGTACAGCTTTAAGAGAGTTCAACATCTCTAGCAATTAGAGAAATGCAAATCAAAACTACTCTAAGATTTCATCTTACTCCTGTCAGAATGGCAATCAATCATCAAGAATACAGGCAACAACAAATGTTGGCGAGGATGTGGTGGAAAAGGCATACACTCATACATTGCTGGAGGGACTGCAAATTGGTGCAACCACTATGGAAAGCAGTATGGAGATTCCTCAGAAAACTGGGAATGGAACCATCCTTTGACCCAGCTACCCCATTCCTTGGTTTATATACCCAAAGGACTTAAAATCAGCACACTATAGTGGTGCAGCTGTATCAATGTTTATAGCAGCTCAATTCACAATAGCTTATCTATGGAACCAACCTAGGTGTCAATCAACAGATGAATGGATAAAGAAAATGTGGTATATATACTCAATGGAATATTACTCAGAGCTTTAAAGAAGAGCGAAATTATGGCATTTGCCAGAAAATGGTTGGAGTAGGAGAATATCATGGTAAGCAAAATAAGCCAATCCCATAAAACTAAAGGCCAAATGTTTTCTCTAATTTGTGAATGCTAATTCACAATAAGGTGGGGGTTAGTAGGAAAGAATAGGGTTACCTTAGATTAGGTAGAGGGAAGTGATGGGAGAAGAGGGGAGGAAATTTGGGGATAGGAAAGATAGTAGAATGAAACAGATATTATTACTGTATGTATATATGTGACTACATGACCAATATGATTCTTCAACATGTATACTCAGAAAAATGAGAAATTATATCCCATCTATGCATGATATATCAAAGTGCATAAATGAATTCTATTGTCATGTATAACTAATTAAAACAAACAAACAAAAAGAGACCATGAAATTAATTTGTTTAACTTGGTCAAGGTAAGGCTACTGTATTTAAAATTAGATACAGTTGTTCAAAATCAATATAATTAATGTTATGAAAATGAGAAATCAATACCACTAAAAGGAAATGTTTTAACTGAGTAATAATAATGTAAAGTGAAATATTTTCACCCATTTGTGTAATTATATGAGTCTGTTTTGTAACATACCTAGGTTTGGTTTATCATTTTCTTGTTCTCTTTTCAAGGTCATTTTCTTGTCATTAATTTGAGCATGTAGTACTTCAATTTCAGATAATAAGCTTCTTCTGTCTATTTTTTGGAGATATTCCATAGCTGCTTGATATTCAATACCCTTTTTGTAACAAAGGAAAAGAAAAAATCAAGTGAAGAGAGTTGTAAAGGTAATAAAATTAACAACCAGAAGTCTGAAGAATAAATGAACCACACATGCTAAAGTTTTTTTCTTTTAAAAATTTCATTATTTTTCTTGTCTAAAATGTGGGAAAATTTCTTGCAGATAGATGCTTCTTTACCTCTAAATACTGTAGTGTATTTCCTAAAAATAAGAGCATTCTTTTACATAACTGCAGTATAATGATCAAAAGAGTAATTAACTTATCATAATATTATCTGGTATAGAGAGTTTATTCAAATTTTGCCAAAAGTTCTTTAAGAAAAAAAAGTGATTCATTCCTTTGTCTTTTGTGATCTTAAATTTTTTAAAGAGTAGAGACAGGTTATTTTGTTACATGTCCATTAATTTAAAAAAACTTTTTTGGACTAATGTAAGTCAAAGTACTTGAGGGGTTCAGCCAGCTTTCCCCAATAATAGCTTATATAATCAGAGCACATTATCAAAACTAAGAAACTGACATGGATAAAATTCTATTTAAACTATAGGTTTTAATAAAATTTCATTTGTTTACATGTACTCATTTTTTCTCTTGGCATACAGTACTATGAAATTTCATCACTTGAACAGGTTCATATATATGTACCACAATAAGGGTACAAATTATTTCAATCACCACGGAGACTACTCTGTAGTCCTACCCTCTCTCCCTAATCCTAACCTCTGGCAACTACTGATATGTTCTCTATCACTATAATTTTGTCATTTTTAGAAGTTACATAACACACAGGAAGTTTAGGGTATTGATTGTTCCTTTTTTAATTGGTGAATAGTATTTCATTGTATGAATATATCACAGTTTCTCCATCCATTCACTTACTGGAAGACATCTGGGTTGTTTCAAGTATTTGATTATTACAAAGAAAATTACTGTGAACATTCATAAATAGGTTCATAAATAGACACAAGTTTTCATTTCTGTTGATTAAATATCTACAAGTGTGACTGCTAGGCTGTGTAACAGATGTACGTTTACCTTTACAAGACACTGCCAGATTTAGTTTCCAGAGTAGCAGTCCTACTTTACACTGCTTACCAGCAATGTATGTGACATGCAGTTTCTCTCCCTCTTTACCAGCACTTGGTGGAGTCACTATTTTTTATTGTGCCCAGTCTAATAGATGCATGGTGGCCTCAGTTGGTTGTGGTCTCATATTTCCCCAAGTGGATTCTGATTATGCATTTCATAGAAGTACAACAAATTAATTCCTTCGTATTAGGAAGTACTCGATGTCTTTCTTTCCTCATTACTGGTAATATTGATTCTGATCATTTGGGTGGGGTTTGCAAGGTTTCTCCAGTGTAAAGTTACTGTTTTTCCTTTTGTAGTTAAAAATGCTCTTTTAGGAATTTTACTTTTCTTATCAACTTTTTCACATTAGTTTTAGCATCCACTGTTGATTATTGCTGAATTGATCGTTACTATATTGTTGAATAAAGTATGATCTTATAATTCCTTTGTTCCTTCTACATTTAATAGCTGGCATTCAACTGTGATAATATATATCCATCTATATGAGCTCATGAATTCTTATTTTACTCTTAACTTTAAAATCTGTCACTTTCATTTTGTTTGATCTTTTAATTTTCTAACTTTGGCCAGTGAGGGAACCTTCAACAGGCTTCTGTGACCTTCTGTCATATTCCCTTATTTCTTTGAATAATTCTTTACATGCTGGCAAAATGAGGGATTCCAGATTTACCTTATTGTCTTCCTACTCTATTCTTGGAATCACCAGATTCAAAAGGATTCCTAATTCTTTTTAATGGATAATATATTTAAAAAAAACAAGTCCTGGGTACTAAGTATTGTGAGAAGATTTAAAAAATTTTTGTTTTAGTTGTAGATGGACACAAAACCTTTAACTTTTTTTTTAAAGAGAGAGTGAGAGAGGGGGGAGAGAGAGAGAGAGAGAGAAAGAATTTTTAATATTTATTTTTTAGTTCTTGGCGGACACAACATCTTTGTTTGTATGTGGTGCTGAGGATCGAACCCGGGCCGCACACATGCCAGGCGAGCGCGCTACCGCTTGAGCCACATCCCCAGCCCAAAAACCTTTAATTAATTAATTTATTTATATGTGGTGCTAAGGATCTAATCCATCAATGTACACTGAGTTGCAACCCCAGCCCTGTGAGAAGATTTTTAACTACTGATTTGATTCTGTTGTAGGTCTTTTCAGGTATTTTATTTCTTCCTGCATGAATTTTGATAAGTGATTTTTTAAAAATTTCACCTCAATTTTTTTTATTTTTATAAATAAAATAATTTATAATATTTTGTTATTTTATTTGTTGCATGTTTAATTATGATCTCATCTTCATTTATAACATTTTAAAATCATAATGAATTCTCCAGAAAAGATTTTCTTATTAGCATTTTCAAGGAACCAATTTTTAATGTTTTATCCTCTATATTGTACTGGTTATACTTTATTATAGTTAATCCTCATTATTAATGGATCCTGTGTTTTCAGATTTGTCTACTTGATAAAAAGTTTTTGTAACCCTCAAATCAATACTTGTATTGCTTTGTCAGACATAGAGTAGTAAAAAATTTAAATTTCCTCATGCACATGTTCCTGGCTGAGTTAAACAAGGGCATACTCTACCTTTGTATTTTAGCTCTCATATTGTACACAAATGTCCTGTTTAGTAACTTGTTTTTCCATATTGTGCTTTTTATTTGTGATTTCATGGTTTTAAATGGCCCACAAGTGAAGGGCTTGGTGTTCCTAAATGCAAGAAATCTGTGACGTGCTTTAAGGAGAAAATTGTGTTAGATAAGCTTCTGTATGATTGCTCTTTGCCGTGTTAAACATTAATGAATAATATACAACACAGAAAGTATTTTTTTTCTTTTTTTAATGGCACTGAGTACTGAGCCCAGGGCCAAGAGTATGCTAGGCAAGCATTCTACCACTGAGATACATCTCTTCTCCCCTCCCCATATAAGATTTCTTTAAACACAACCACACAGAAAATAAGATCATGTATTGACTGGTTGATGAAAATATTGTGATTGAGGCTTGCAGTAATCTATTCCTGTATTTCCCACAGGAGCAATGACTCCTTGTAGGTTTATAAAATATAACTACTGCAAATAATGAGAAGTGACTGTATCTTATTCCTTCTCTTTTCTTTAGGTTTTACTGCTCTTTTTAACTTTCCACGTTTGAGGACTATCTCATTAATTTTAAGTTTTTCTTACTTTCTAATATAAGACAAAAGGTAATGTTCTTCTCCTTAATACTCCTAGTGGCCCCTGTTAAAAATGCTAATCTTCATACTTAAATTAAGACTCTAAAACAAATCAGCAACTGATTTTCTTATTACTATTAAAATAGTATTCTTTAAAATAAAATTTTGTTTTGATACCTGTTCTTGTATTCGCTGTTCCAAACACTTTAATAATCCAACTGCATCTTTAGTACCTAGAGCTGTCAGTTCAGTCTGAAATGCAGCTAGCAAAACATTGCACTCCTTTAAGAAAACATGTTGGAGAGCAAGTAGAAATTCCCCTCGCCAGTCCGGGAGGCTCTCATGAGATTGAGAATTATCATAAACCTAGCAGAGTACAAATAACAAAAGTTAGGTTTCAAATAAGCATGTTTTTAAAACATTCCACTAACCAAAATAGGTATTTAAAAGAACGTATGTATTTTCAGACTCAAAAATACATACAATAATTTATGTGAAAATTCATATAAAAAAGAATTTAATTTACAAAGTTCATTATTGTCATTAAAAATAACAATGCTACATAGAATATAATATTCTTTGGGTACCTCAGATTCCCTTTGCACTTGTATTTTGGTAATTAAATCCTTAAGAGATGAGATGATCTTAAGGTAAGCTCTTCTCTCTTCTAGCCAAAATTCTGAAACCTGTTGAATAGAATGATCTTCTCCATCACCACATGGTGACTCAGTAAGAGAAAGCACCTGCATGCCCTCATTATGAACAGCTCTCAGTAATCCCTAGAAACCAAAATCCAAAAGCCAAAGTTATGACAACTCCTCCAAATACTGAAAAAATGAGAGCTACAAAGAAAAATAAATATTAAGCAATATAGCATTATGAAGCAAAATAGATTTAGAAAAGCAACTGCAGAAAAGAAACTCCAGGCACCTTTACTAAATGCCTTCTTCCTGTGGAGAGCTAAGTCAATTGCAATAGATGGTCTATGATTTCCATAGCTTTCATCTCTTAAGTTCCTTCAGTTTAGCTAATGTACTCTTCCCAGATTTAATGATTAGCCACTGATTTGACCAAAAGAAATACTGTGAGAAAAACTTCCATTCCTTGAGACTGCTTTTATAATTTTGGCAAACAAAAACACCAATAATAAAAATTATTTTTTAAATCTTCATAACATAATTATTTAATATATTATATTTTATTATCTGTGGAATATGAGAATAAAATGAAATAGATTCTCATGGATTTTTTTTTCTTTTAAGTCATTTATTTTAGCCTGTTTTCATTTGAAGCATGAGGTGAGTGCTACTCTTTGCTTCTATTTGATGGGTAGACTGTACTAGACTTTGTTTGAGCAACCAGGGATGCTACTTCCAACATCCTTTTTCCTCAATATCTAGTTAACAGAGAATTGACAAAAAGATCTGGTCACTCACTAATCCTGGAAGAAAGGAGGGTGTGGAGGGCAGCATATTTTCTCCCTCTCTCTCTCCCTTCCTTCAATCTTTCTTGCTATACAAGTTTTTTCAGAGATCCAGTATATAACTTTAAATAAACTACAATGTTCAACATAGAAATTATACAGGCTAAGTTTATTAAAATATATACCTTTATTTTCTTTGGAAATGATTCTGTTAAATTTTCACCTTCTTCTCCTCGTCCTTCTGATGCTGTGTCAAATCCCTGATTTTGTGTAAGATAAACTCCCTGACTCCAGTCTGATCCAGAATCTAAAATAAAGAAAACAATCATTTGTTGTTAAACAAACAAACAAAAATAAAAAAAAATACCCTCTCCAAACAAAAATAACACGTTTTAATCAAATACTATAAACATTCCAGAATTTTATATAACTTACCACTGGAATATATTTCTCTAGTTTGGTAAGCATTAGAATACATTAATTCAGGTATCAAGGATCCCTAATTAGAAAAAAGAAACAACATACATAAATATTTTTGTTTTAATAAAAACAGAACCCAAGGAACTATTTTGCTGCTATAATGCTGTAAAAAGAAAAAAAAAAGGAAAGAAAAAGAAAAAAACTCAATCTAAGCATACTTGAAATGAAACTATCTATGATTTATAACAAGTCTATAATTTTTTCCTTATGGATTTTACCATAGTAAGAAGAGATAGTTATTATTTAAGGAACCATAACAAGTTGCAAATTTACATAAGAACTCTATTATCTAATACAATGGGGAAATTTAAACTCTAATAGTATAAAGAAGAGATATTTCCCAAATTTCTTTTAAAATTTTTGCTTAAAAACAGATTGTTGACAACAGTGGAAACTCCCCCCATATGACAACAACAAAATAAATACCTCTTTAGGTCTCAGACACTGTATCACTGCCTTCAATGTACCACACTCCTCTGTCAGTAACTCAACAGCAACATAATGTTCCCTCTTTAAAGTTTCAGTTTCTGAAATATGTCTGGATTCCATATCCAAAATTTCAGTGGCATGAAGTTCTTGTATGTTTTCAATTCTTTCAGTAAATTGCCTAATTATTTCAGAGACTTTTTCTGAGGAACAGCTAGTCTGTATATCAATTTGAATTCCTGCATTTTTAACAAGAATTTGTGGAGTCTGGTTGCTCATGTTGACCTTGAGTATTTGGTCCGTTTGGGATGCAGTGTTTTTACCTACTTCAATAGGAAGTGGCTCTAAGCAGATGTTTCTGTTTGTTGGTACTTCAGACTTATCCTCTTTTATTAAGAAGTGGGATAATTTCTTTTTTTCCTCATCAAGTTGATTCTTAACTTGGCTTAAATCTCTCTGAAGAGATGCCATATTTGTCTCTTTTACCTGAAACACAGATAAATTAAGTTGAAAAACTTGCACATCAAATGAAGAACTTACAGTGGAGAGGGAAAGAGTATAATTTCATTTATATGTTCACTTGCCTCAGAATAATAGGAAAAACACTTTGGAAACTGTAATACATATATACTTTCGCATGTATGTATGGTCACAGGTTACTACAAAATTCAAATAATTTTATTAGCCTTTACTTTTGTTTCTCAAGGGATTTAAGTTCTCTTTAACAGCAGTTTTTCGCTTCCTTTACTAAAAGACTAGAGATTAAAAGCATTCTTCTAATATAAAGATTCCTAGCAAAACAAGCAAGGAGATGGTGAATAGATTTATAACAATGGAATTTTTCAAAAAGACTTGTAAATTTAGTTTAAGTTATGGCTCTGGACTTGTTTCTATAGGACATTTTGAAAGGGAATTAAGATGGGTAGAAATGAATGAATTAGGAGTTATGTTACTTGTCTTACCAAAAGCTCTTTTTGAAGTTTTTCTGTCCTTTCTTTGAAAGTGGCAAGTTCTTCTTTGGTAGCCAAAAACTCGATTCTAAGAGCCTCAAGTTCTTCAAAAAATCCACTTTCTCCACTGGCATTTATTAACTCAGTAGTTGTCTGGATAACAGTAGAAAACATAAGAAATACACCATTTAAAAAAAAAAAAGCTAAGTTCAAAGCATTTACACATTCTAATGAAGCTTTTCCAAGACTGACTGCCTAGGGGTTTTAGTGATAAATGCTCTTTCAACAAATAGTGAAACATTTTAAGAACTATCATTTTGTATTCTTAAGGAAATAAGAAAGATTTTCTGGGAATGAAAGACAAATCATGCCATTTATATATATATATAACATTTATAAATTATTGATAAAAGTATTCTTTGTGCCACTCAAAAGTTTCATATTTATATTACTTTCCTCAAAAGATATGAGCTCAAAGATAATTATTATAAGTTATACCTAAAAAGTTATATTAATATTTTAATAATTATTACCTACAGTAATATGCAATTCCAATGAGCTAGGAAGAAGAAGTATAGTGAATGAAATTATTATCCTTTGCCAATATAAATTAAGTAGACATAAAATCCCAATGTATCAATTAATCTTCTGGGGCAGGTAAGACTGAACTTCTGGTACTTGAAATTGTAAGTTTATTAAGTGAGGGAACTTGAAGGAAAAAAGTCTTTGTCATGTCTGTCATACACTAAGAAATAACTGCAATTTCTGATCTTGTAAGTAGACTTAGGTCAGTTACAAATTTTTCCTAAGAAGAATAAAATCTATTATGAGGCATAAAATTTGCCAAGCTAATAACTTGTTACTCATATTAATTCAATATGAATATATTTTGATATTTTTATAATTGTATCTCACCTACGTAACTTTCACAGATTTTATGCCAAAATTGTTTTTGCAAAATTGTGGTATGACCATTTTATGAAGCTCTCCCCCAACCAAAAAAAAAAAAAATTGTGCTGGTATTAATTAAAAATCATCTATTAATAAACTGTCTTCAGTGCAAGATTAGAATGTATAGAATACTCATGAATATACATTATTGTGGTGGTGATGATTATGGGGTGCACTATGGTACTTAAAAGAGATGATGACATAACATACTTAGTAGAGGTACATTAAGGGGGAAAATATCCACAGAAATTCTAGAGGACATTTGCTAAATTTAATGTTTCCATATTTATTTGAACTATTCTAATTAATGACAACCCTGATTGAATAAAGATGTTTGAAGATCACAAAATATAATTTGGGCCCATTATTCTAGTGATAATAAAATGACCCTATAGTGTTAAATTTAATCTGGTCTCTATACCTTGAGTTTCTGTGTAAGAAATATTACTTGTCTGCAATGTAACTTGGTAGGAAATCAAATGAACAGAGTATAATCAACTACTAAGTCTCAGCCAATGATAGTAGGCAACTATGTTTCAGCCAATCATAGGCAATCAACCAATCAAATCACATCCAAACAAGGTCTAGCCATGACCAATCAAGCAATTTCTGAATTTTATTTGTGAGTTCTGCCTCTAAATACCACCCACTGTTGCACAGTGAAACTGTTTGAATCTCTTCTGGTTCTGAGTGTTGCACAACGCATGTAGCACTTTTTGCTCAAACAAATTCTTTAGTTTGTCTAAAGTTCTTTAAGAACAGTATGATTTTTTTAAATAAAATCCCATTATGTATAAATTGGTAGGTGTCAGCAGAACTGTTTGACTTAGTAAATTACCAATCAGCTTAATAAGCAAAGGAAAAAAAAGAGTTTCTTAGGGTATTTTATGTGAAAAACTCAAATATAAAACTAACCTTGAGAACAAAATCTCCGTGAGGGCTTCTTTTCCTTTCTTTTCCTTCAAGTTTTTTCTTACTGTCCTCCAATAACTTCTGCAGTTCTATCTGCTTCTTTTCTTTTTCCAAAGCATTTTTCTCTGCAGTTTCTACTTGTTCTTTTTTTGAAATCAAAGTAGTATGCATTTCAATCACTTGTCTTTCTAAGTCTGATATTCTCAAGGTTAATGCAGACATATCTGACTCCATCTTGTTTTCTGTTATTTGATTTAAATTCTGCATATTTTCCTTTTCAAATTCTGATGAAGCTACTCCTTTATCTTGATAGAATTTCACATATTCCTGAACTGCCTCAAGTTGGACTTGACTTACAAGAGCAGCAGCTACTTTCTCCTCAAGTACTTTCTGTAGGTTTACGATCTTCTTCTGAAGCATTTCTGTTTCAGATTGGCCTTGTTCTTTTATGTCTTCTATTTGTTTATAACACTGGATAAGTTCTAAGTCCTTTGCGCTAACAGAGCTCTCAAGCTGTAGCAGTTTCGTTTCCAAATTTCTGGAAACTTTGGTGCTTTCTTCAAAAGATCTGAGATACATCTTGTTCTCAGGGGGTTTAAGAACATCTTCAATATGGATTACTTCCAGTTCGGGTTGGTCTTTGCTGATATCATCTATAGTCATGCTAACACTTTCATCTGGTATACTTTGGATTTTTTCCTTAGGGTCATGTTCTCTCTTCAAGTTGACTAATTCTTGTGTTAGCAGATCCATTTTAAAATTGGTTTCTTTAAGTACATTTTTTGTGAAGGCCATTTCTTCATTAGTGATTTCTACTTGCTGTTCCAAAGCCAGCTTTTCAGCTATAACCTTTTCTAACTGATGTTTCAAGCTGTCCTCTTGTTCTGAGGGGGTACTGGTATCCACCAACATATTCTGTTCAATATATGACAATTCCTCCTGAAGTTTTTCAATCACTTCATTGAGCTTGTCTGTTTCTTCTTCTCTATTTTTCTTCAAACGTTCTTGATCACTCTTCAGACATTCTATTTGGGCTTCAAGATCCCTTATCAGTTCATTTTTTTCTTCAAAATCCTATTAGTTAATGAAAAAGGGAAACACAGAAAAGTATGTATTCATATTTTAAAATTTTGTTTTATTTTAGGGTAAAAACTTAAAGATGATCAGGCACAAAAGCTGTATGCTTGTCAGACACATTATGTTACAATAATAGACCAACAATATAGACCAACACCTCCCTTATCACATCAAACAAAGACCTTATTTAGAACATCATTCTGGAAGTTCTATTAAACATAAGTGGCTTATGCTTTTAGTATTTGATTCTCTATTAGGAAAATGTCAACATTAGTACATTTTATTGGAAAGGATAAAATACTGAATTAAGTCTATAACAGATGGCATCCAAAGCTAATTACTCTATTTAACTATATTAGATTTCAGATAATAACCAATTTTAAATGAGTATACCTTGTTATCTGTTGTAAGTCTAATTTGTTGATGAAAGTCTCTAATTTGCTCATTTAATCGATCAATTTCTACCTCTTTTTCCTGTATTATTTGAGCAAATTTCCCAAATAGCATATGCTGGTCATGAGTAGAGATAGCCTCAGGATCCTTCATGGCAAATCTCAATTTCTCCATTTCATCCTAGTGACAAAAATAACCATCATAGTTGGATGTATTAATGACATGGCATTTTTCACAACATTGTTTCAATTAAGTCTTATAAAAAATACATTTCCTACAATGTACAAGTAAAAAAAAATTAGACACAATGTAGATCAATAATTCTTGAAATATTTTCATAAAAGATCTCAAAAATTTAATTATGAACAGAAAATAAGTTCCATGCAAATCTATTTGCTTGCTAGTGTTCTTCGAGTATTATTTAGATCTGGACTTAGTAAATGTTTATTATAACTACATAGGAGCAAAACTTATTATCTCTTTATAGAAAAAAAATTTTCTAAAATAGTTACCTTGAATAATTTATTTTCTTGTTCAAGTTCCTGTAGACGGGTAGTGGATTCCTTTTTCTGTATTTCCAATTGCATATGTAGTTGCTGAACTTCTTCATTTTTATTTTCAAGCTCATCTCTAAATTGCTCTAGTTGTTCTTCTAAGTTTGTTATCTTTAATATCAAAATTATGAAAAGTAAAGAAAAAAACTTTACACAGATGTTTGTCAAGATAGAATTAAGAATGTTGGGGCTGGGGCTGTAGCTCAGTGGTAGAGCGCCTGCTGTGCACATGTGAGGCACTGGGTTCGATCCTCAGTACCACATAAAAATAAAGATATTGTGTCCAACTACAACTAAAAAAATTTAAAAAAAAGAATGTTGTATTTGCTTTACAAAGTACATATGCTTAATTCATAAGAATAAAGGAAAGTGGTTTTCTAAGCCAGCCATACCTGTATGGTTCCTAGACATGCTCACACTGCACATTCTTTTTTTTGTTTTTTGGTTTGTTTATTTTGTTTTTGTTTTGGCACTGGGGACTGAACCCAAGGGAGCTTTATCATGGAACCACATCCCCAGCCCTTTTTTTCATTTTATAGTTTTTAGATAGAGTCATGCTAAGTAAGTTGCTTAGGGTCTTGCTAAGTTGCTGAGGCTGGCCTCAAACTTGCAATCTTCCTGCCTCAGACTTCTGAGTTGTGAGATTATAGGTGTGTGCCACCGTGCCTGTCACACTGCACATTCTTAAACCATCTTGCCCAATTAGAAGACACCTTAAAGAAGGACACTAGGAAACATTTTCTACCATAAGCAGAAAGAGTCACAGAAAGGAGCAGTCCACATGCTAACTCTTATGTTAAATTCAGTTAAAATTAAGTTAGTTGCTATTGAAAAGCTTAGAAAAATTGTAGAATTAATTCAGTTATTCTAGTATCAAATAAAACTAACTTAATATAGTCCCACAAATATCTAATTATAATCCATTGAATGCCCTGGCTGCTTTGTGGTTTGATTAAGCAGATGGAAGCAGAGATACACAATAAGGTCAAGAGATCCTTAGGTCTGAATTGCAGAGTAAGTTAACAAAATAATTTTAGTAGAAAATCAGAGAGCTCTTACTTATAGGAAAACAGAAATTTAATTTTTGAAGATAGATTATTAGTAATAAAAGTAAAACAATCCTCTTTGATGGTTATACAAAAAAAATGAACCTGATGACGAATATTAAGAGCTAATTATTGCTCTATTTAAAAAAAATGGGTTTGAGGACATTAGCAGTCACTTTAGCTCACTGCTTCACAGCTACTTAATATTTAATAAATGAATTTATAAACATATATTTACTTGATGATCAAAAATGTTGCATTAACAGCAACCTAAGATGCAGAAGCAGTGTTTAGTAGTAACTGGCTCAGAGCCAACTTTAAATTATTTAGTGCCTTAAAGTTGAAAAGGGGCATATATTGCTTATATACTGATACATCACATAATTAGAATCATTCTAGCACAGGCAAGGCAAGGCCTTAAAAATCAGCCTAAAAAAAGAAATCAGCAAGGAAAAAAAAATCAGCCTAATATTTCTTAAACAGAAATGGTATCAATACTAAATAATGGCTATTATTTATAGAGAATTACTGCTAGGCATAGGTACAAAGTACTTTATATATTGTTATTTTTTAAAAAGCCTGTAACAACCTTAGGAGCTCTATTCTATGATTAACCCCATTTCAGAACTGAGGAAGGGAGTTACAGCAAGGAGTAACTTGTCCTGAGGTCACATGTCTACTATGTGGTGAAACCACCTTTTGAACCTGGGGAGTTCCAGTCCTAAACTATAATTTATCCTGTTTCTAATAACTAATGTCTAAGACCTCTACTTAAATTTTTTTGTAACACTGATATTGAACTCTGTAGACACTAAAATACATTTAGTGGTTGTACATATATAATTTCCAGGTTAGTTTATTGAAAATTGTGATGACTGTATCTTCTTCAAAGTTATCTGACAGTATTTACACCTATTCTCTTCTATAACAAATTTTAATGACAAGGTATTATAAAATCAACATACACATAGTTATTTAAGTAAAATTGCTGCCCCACCTCACATGACCTTTTTTTTTCCTTGTAATATCACTTAATAGTCAAATTCTTAGCTCTATGTCTTAAAAGCCCTGCTACTCAAAGTGTAGTCTCTGGAGCAGCAGAATAGGCATCATGTGAGAGCACGTTTGATGCACAGAATCTTGTGCTGCACTCAAGATCTGCATTTTGGAAGCTGAGGTTGTGGCTCAGTGGTAGAGCGCTTGCCTAGCATGCGTGAGGCACAGGGTTTGATCTTCAGCTATCAGCACCACATTTTAAAAAAAAAAAGGTATTTAGTTTCTCTACAACTAAAAATTAAAAAAAAAAAGATTAAAAAAAAGACCTGCACTTTAACAAGATCCCCAGCTGATTCATATGCAGAGAAGGACTGGTTTAAAGTACTAACATTTTTTTATTTTAAGTAGCTGAACTTTAGACATCACATCAGACTTTAGTTTCTCCAAATGACACTATGGAACATTCTTGTTATTCAAGCAGACTCTAGTTTCAGGCTGTCTTATAACAACACCCAAACCAGAACATTAGAAAGGTTTAAACTTGTTTTACTTATCTACCAATTGATATCTAGACTATTTGGATGACACTGATTTGTACCTATTTGAGTCTTATTTTATTTTTTAAGTGTTTTTTTCTCTTAAAAAAAAAGTATAGGGGCTGGGGTTGTGGCTCAGTGGTAGAGCATTTGCCTGGCATGTGTGAGCCACTGTGTTCGATTCTCAGCACCACATATAATCAAAAAATAAAATAAAGGTCCATCAACAACTTAAAAAAATGTTAAAAAACTTATATATGTTCCACTAATTAGATAGCATATTCCTTGAAGTCTGGTGTTGATTTCACAACTGAACAAAAGTGCTCTACATTCAGAAACAGCTTAATAATAAATGTTGAATGACAGTCTTTAACATTTTTCACTAACAAGCAAAATATATTCAGTGTTCTGGCATCATAGCATCATAGGGTTCCAGAATCAGTTCTTTCTGTCTGTACTAAGTACTAACCTCTCTTAAGGATCAGGTCACACACTGGCAAATTAGGAGATTTTAGAACAGAATCTATTCCCAGGGAGAGTGTTAAGGGTTAATGGGACAAGGCATTTAATATACTTTCTAGCCCTCAGCCCTCAGCAAAGTTAACTATTATTTACTATTGCTATCTGTAAACTAGAGCTCATTAGTTCTACAGAGAGCTAAAACTTACTGATCCTTTTCTCAAAATAACTATTGTCTCCACAATATTTCCTTCTCCTATAAGAAGCTGTTTTCTTCTTTTTATTCATCCCACATTTCTAAATAGTCTAATGAACTTTCAAAAAAATGTTTTATACAAATCTAGGTTTTAGGAGTATTTGAACGTCTCAACTATAATGATACATAAAGATATCTTTATGTTTATACTCAATAGGATATCTGAAAACATTTGCCTAGTTTTCAGGATAGAATGCTTAAGTTATTTTCATTAAAAGACATATGCTTTAATTCTACATTCATACCTCTCATTATTCAGTTATAGGTAAGGGAGTGAGTTCTGATAGAATACTCATTATAGTTATTTAAAGCAAGTAAATGAAGGTCAGCTGTTATTTTAATTTGTATATATTCACTCAAAATCTTTGGCTCTGGGTCTCTATCTGCAAAAACTGAAAGTCAGTTAACAGATGCTCTCTATGGTTTCTTATAGTTCTGTACTACTAGTACTATGATCCTGAGTAAAAGGTAGATGTTTATTAGAAACTTAATTCAGGAAATTAAGGTGTTAGTAGATATATATTACATTCAAATGATAATAAAAATAATAGGGCATGGTGGCACATGAATGTAGTTACAGCTACTCAGGAAGCTGATGTGAGAGTATTGCTTGAACCCTGTAATTTGGAGTTTATAGTCAGCCTGGCACTATACTTAATGGCTTCCATCTCAAAATACAAAAACAAAAACAAAAAAACCTGTGTGTGTGTGTGTGTGTGTGTGTGTGTGTGTGTGTGTGTATGTATAGAATTAGGGCTAAGGAAATAACTCAGTGATGGAATGCTTGTGTGAGGCCCTTTGAGCCCCAGAACACACACACAAATGAAGAGAAACAACTAGTAAGCTACATCAAGTATCCTTAATCAACTACCACTACTTTTAGATCCAGTTGTGAAGGTTCATTTTTTGGGGGAGGAGATTATTCAGTATTTAAGATAAATCATTAAGTATTAATTCCTTTCAAATATACAGAAATAGTTACACACACAAAAAGTGTGCTCACTGCTTCCATGAAAACTCCAAACTTAATAAACAAGAACTTCTCAGATGTTACATAAAAATGGGAAAACGATCCTTCTCATGGATCATTTCAACTATAGTAATTTCTATGGATTCCTTTTTTCTTCTTTGAACTACAAATTCACTGAACCGTCATTTTAGCTGATGTCTAAATTAGTTTTGTAAACAGATTTCCAAGTACTTATTACCAAATACTTCTACGATATTTAAGCAAAATAAGTAATTATTAAAATAAATTTAAATGTTCTGAGAAAAATTCTATGGAAAGAGACAAAAGCATAATTAAAAACATTTTAAACATTTAAAATTATTTATTACTATACAATGTTGAGTATTATATGTTTTAGGAAAACTACTAGTAGACAAAGAAAGTTAAAATTACTATAGCTCTAAAAGTAAATTTTCTTTTCTTGTTCTCACAGGGGTATTATTATGTTGCCTAGGCTGACCTTAACCTCCTTGGCTCAAGTGATTCATTCTCCTGCCTCAGAGTCCTGAGAAGCAGGGACTACAGGCATGCACCACCATGCCTAATTGGATCCTTCTCTTTAAGAAGGAGGGAGAAGGGCAACATAGGATAACTTTATAGTTACTTTCTTGTTATTATTATTTTGTGGTGCTGCAGATTCAAACCCACATTGAGCTAAATTCCCATTCCTAGTTCATTATTAATCTTTTAAGCACAAGCTTAATATGTTGTAAAACAATACTATCAATTCTCAGGGAAAAGTTTAAAAAGAAAAAGGAAAGCAAGCAAACCCAAATTCACAGTAGAGAGGAGCAAAAACTCAATGCCCATAGCATGAACAGGAGAAAATAGATGCTGCCTTTTGTCCTAACTACTACATTTCTCCACTGTCCTCTTCATTCAGCCCGTACCTGCTAAATTATCCTTTCTCCATCTCTAAATTTCTTCTTGCTTCAAAGTGCTCACACTAGTTATCCTCTCAACCTGGAATAAACTTCCTTCATAAGCTTATCAGTTCACATGTTTATTGTCTTGAAGATCAATTTAGGCACTGAATTGAGAAAGTCTATACTTTGGTTTTAGACCACGAACTTCATTTTGTTCAAATGATATTTTCAAGGTAACTGATTTTAAAATAACTCAAAACATATTTTGTCATTTAAAAATAAAGTGGTAGAGCGCTTGCCTAGTATGTGTGAGGCACTGGGTTCAATCCTCAGAACCATGTAAGTAAATAAAACAAAAGATATTTGCCCATCTACATCTAATACACACACACACACACACACACACACACACACACACACACACACGAAAGAAAAAAAAAAGTCCTTACCTCTTTCTCTTTTCTGTCAGGTATAATTTACAATGAGAACTTAACATGTACTATGTCCATAAGACAACCAAGAATACTATGATCTGACTTATTTTATACTTCACACCAATATTGTTTCACTTAATCAAATACCTTATAATTAATAAAACACATTAAAGTCAAGACTGGACTTCATACTTTCATTCTCTATTAATCAGCATTATTGCTACTGTTTTAAACTGAAGATATTTTTATAAGTTTTTCTTTTTTATATTCAAAGAAGCATACTTACAGATTCGCTAACTATAAATGTTTTGTCTTTGGAAAACATTTCTTCTGAAATAGTTAGTTGGTGGACCTCTGATTCTACTATATCATCAAGATGATCACTGTTTGGTAACAGAACTTCTCCATCTTCTCCTAACTCTTTACTAAGTGGCTTAAATTCTTCTTTAAATTTCATGTCCAATGCATCAGAGGTCTGAAGATCAATTTGATCCTGAGATAATTTCATTTCATTAAAATAATGTTTTTCATTTTGCTGACAGAAAGTAAGTGCTTGTTTTGATGACATAGTATTTTCTTTTCCCTTTGATAGTCTAGATAGTTCAGTTTGGTGAGCAAATGCAACGCTCATTGACACAATGACCTAAAGAAATCAATCAATCAAACAAAAAGGATTAGATTTATAAATACCAGCTGGATTTAAAAAGTGGGTCATTATTCAAAATTATATGAATTAGAAAAAAGCCTGGCCTCATAGTTTTAAAAACAAAAATAAATCCTCTGATAAAGTGATACAGAGATAGGCTATTTTTCAATAAATTTAACATCAAAGTGTTTTACTGCCTGACTTTTAAAATAAAACAAGCAAAATTTTTCTAACTATAACATCAATAAATGCTCAGTACAAAAATAAAAAAAATAAAAGTCTTTATATTTCTTCCTTCCAAAAAAATTCACTTGGCCATGATAATGTTCCGTGACAATCCTCCATCAGTATCTGTAGTTATTATCTAACATTACAATAATTTATCAGGGTAATACAACCACTTTTTCTCTTCATAAATTTTCCCTCATTTTTAGAATGCCAAACTCCTTCACAAGGTAACTATTTACAATGTAACACATACATAAAAACTTGTGGCATTCTGAAAAATTGTAATTACTATTCTATATCAAGAAAAAAATGTTCTTCTCAATGAAAAGCACCGCAAAACATTCTATGAAGCAGCAATTATAGTTGATGCTGTTATACAACTGTTTGGTGGACTATATATGAAACTTACAAATAAAAACAAAGTACATACCATCAATAAAATCTATGCTTTTTTTTTGACAGTTCAAAGATCAAGAAAATCTATAAACCAAGAAAATCTTCCAGATAAACTATAAACTTACCTTAGCCATTTCTTCTTCTAATCTTTCTTGGTATTGTTTTTCCAACAATTTAACCATATTTGTTTCTTGTTTCATTCCACATTCATTAGAAAACTAAATTAAAGGGTGAAATATGACAATTTACACTGATTTTATACCATTAATTTTAAGGATGTACTCATTATTCCAAAAATATCACTATTTTTGGACACTTTCAAATAAAAATAAATTTCAGTTATCTTTAACTAAAAATATTAATCTAATAATCCTACGAAATAATTACACTTATTATAAACTTAAAGATGCAAAGAGAGAAATATATTTACATATCTGTAATTATTAGCATAAATTCTAGGGTGGGTTAAGGATACTTAAATATAATTAATAAGACATATATATATATATATATATATATATATATATATATATATATATATAATGTATATTTATTTTAAGTAAAATGTTAACAAGTGGCTATGTTTGATAATGAAATTATGAGCAAATTTTCTTCTTGGTATTTATTAAAAGAACACAATTTTCCACATACAAATTATTTTTATCAATTAAAAAAATAAATCTTCTTTTAGAAATGTAGATATACTGTCAACATGAAAGTATTTGTTTATTTACAAACTATTTGAATTTCATCCAACAGACATTTAATAAGGGATGAGTGTGGCTCATATCTCTTCTTAATATCCAGAATGAGAAAGGGCAATAGGCAGTGATTTTAATTTTTACTAGAATTTAGAATTATTGAGTGAAGATGAAGATGCAGTTGGGGGTTTGAAAAAAGTTTTGAATAATACAATGTTGAGGAGAGGCAGAGAGTGGTTCAGTGGCAAGCACAGTAAAAAAAAGGGCTTTTCTATCATTACTTCTGTTGGAAGATGGCCTGATCCATTATTCCAGCCCTAGCACCTTGGATTTTAGGGAATCCTATACACCATTCTGAAGATACCCTCTGCTTCCATAAGAGGAAGAAAAGACTATGTTGGCCATGGTACTGAAGCTGATTTATTACACAGTTCATAAAGAAATGTTACAAAGAAAAAATTTAAACTGTAACAAGGAAGGAAAATTCTCAAATTTAACTTTCTCTGTGTTTTTCCTATGCTATGAAAATATTTCTATAGACATTCTGAATCTTTTACATAAGGTATTATCCTTATGCTTTATGCTTAATCTTAGCCAAATATTTACTACATAATTACAAAACTGAGACATAAAACTGATAGTAAGAAAAAAGTATCAGTGTACATAACTGTTTAAAAATGAAGATTAAAAATAACATACCTCTATTGCATGATCGATATTCTTTTTTAGACAACTTCCAGGATGTACTACTGATTTCTGTACATCAGATTCTTTAATTACCACTGAATCAATAGAGAAGCTAAATATAAATGAAAAAGTATACAAAAAATAGTGTTATGTGTTTTATCCAAAGTTTCTACCATGCATAATGTGTACTGAGGCAGTGGGGAGACAAAAATGATAGTTCCCCCAGGGTTACAAGTATTGTAACTTAAAACATTTTTGACTAAGTTTTCCATTTAAAAGTAACAATGAATATTATGTCATTTAATGAATTTCAGTATAAATGTATGATAAAAAATTTATTATGTAAAAAAACATTTTTAATAAGTCTTTTAAAAATAACATCTTAGATATGCTTATATAGCAACAGTGTACATAATATAATATACTATATACACTGATACTACACACTACTTATATACCTAAGATATATGATACATATTATTCATATTACATGGATATCTAAATTACACAGACACAAAACATATAATAATATAGAATAGATTATATTGGATTAAATATATTAAAAGAGCCAGGTACAGTGGTGCGTGCTTGCAACTCCAGAAATTTGGGAGGTAGAGGCAGGAGGATCAAAAATTCAGGACGAGCCTTAGCAATTTAGTGAGACTCTCTTTCAAAATAAAAAAAAAAGGTTGGAAATGCAGGAAGATGGCTGAATAAAGTATTTGCTTCCCTGACAGATCTGTGGAGTGAACCAAGAAAAGCAGAAAGGCCACTTTTCAACAAGATGGGTGGGTGAATAGTCCAGAACTAGGAAGGACTTAACTGGAATTTAATACTGGATACTCAAAACAGATCATGGACTCAAGAGATCTTGTATAATAAATCTGTAAAATAGCTGGAAGTACAAACCAGAATAATCCCTATGTGAATGTAGTAAAGCAATAAAGGAACTAAAGGAACCCCCATTCCTAGGAAAACGGAGGTGTTTTGTGGTATGGAGAGCTTAAGAGCTCAGAGATACTGCTCAAAAAACAAAAAACAAACAAACAAACAAAAAACCTCAGTAAGCTGTGCTGCACAGCATCTGTGTACAGGAGGGAAGCCACCAGCTTTCTTGGCGTCATGCATGGAGGACAGCAGAAAGAACCATTGCGAAGCAGTGGCTGGGGGGCCTGCAGCTAGGTGAGTCAATTATTGGCAGACCAAAGTCTGGCCCCCAAAATGTGCAAGGCAAACCTATGCTGTGTGATAGAGAGTGTTCCAAAGTGAGAAAATCAAGCATGGAGGGATATTTACACAGGAGAATACTGATCAAGGAAACCCACCTGGCTTTCCCCTCCCCATCTAATCAGCTGCTTGCAGTACTGGATGGAAGAGAAGTGCCTGACTGTGAATTTGAAAGGACAGGCAAAGGAGAGATCAAGTTTGGAGACCAAATGACGACCAGGGTTCATGGGGTCTGCAGGCAAAGTAGTGGGCTAAGAAAAGATTCCTACATCACATGTGTAGAACCTAAAGGAGGTTCCCAAGGTGCGGTCTTCCAATGTGAACAGACAATTGCTGAGCCTTGGAGGTGTGATGACTTAAAATCTTCAGACCAATAGGCACGCAGTGAAGAGATTGGAACGTACCTAAGCCTACACCTTGGCTCTAGTAGTTCCGCTTCCAGGACTAATCCTCTCACCCTAGCAACCCTAACTACCCTGAGGGTAGAGCTAGCATCAAACTCCAGACAACATACCTAACTGCTCAGAAGAGAAGCTGAGAAACTTTTGAACTGCCATGGAAAAAAGTGTTCAATTTTTCATCCAGATTCCTTTTTTTTCTTCTCTCACATGTCTACCATTTTTAAAACCAAGTATTTTTCATGGATCAGTTTACTGAGGACTGGGATATCTGAATACTACATTACAGTTTTGTTGTTTATTATTTTCTTTTAAAAAATTTTTTACTATATTTATTTATTTATTTTTCCCTCTCATTTATCTGTCTCCTTGAATTCTCTTTCTCACTTTTCTCTTGCTAACACCCAACCTCTATTAAGTCCTCCCTTCATTCTTCCTATAATTTTTTTTAAAGAGAGAGAGAAAGAGGAGAGAGAGTGAGAGAGAGAGAGAGAATTTTTTTAATATTTATTTTTTAGTTCTCGGCGGACACAACATCTTTGTTGGTATGTGGTGCTGAGGATAGAACCCGGGCTGCACGCATGCCAGGCGAGCGCGCTACCGCTTGAGCCACATCCCCGGCCCATTCCTATAATTTTTTAACTTCTATCTTTTCTGATCCTTCCTCATAAACATCACACCCTACATGACTTTTGTTCTCTCTTTGTCCACCAATGGAAACTGTAAACTTTTTTGCAAACTTACTGTTTATGTTGCAGACAATAATTGAACACATCATTTCAGTTTAATGGAACAAAACTGTGGATGCCTTAATAGGAGCTATTTGGTTTAAGGCTGTATATTGTTTGTATTGGGTGCAGTTATTATTTGTCTCTTCCTTAAAGGCGAGGTACTAGAAATCTTCAGGGACACTATGAATCTACAGGGTAGAAACTGTACTGCCTGAAATCCACACTGCTAGAAGGGCAGACATAAGAACAACATGAGAAAACAATGGAACAAAGTGGCCCAAACAAACCAAGATGATCCAATAATTAAACCCATAGACAACACAGTAAAAGAAATGTAGAAAAGGAGTTTAGAAAGTACATATTAGACTGACCTGGTACATAAAGAACGATATAGGGAATAAAATCAGAGATAAATTTGAGGAGGTAAAAGATCATTGCAGAGGCAGAGATTCTCAGAAAATGACAACAACAACAACAACAACCCCAGAAATCTTCAAAATGAAAAATCAATAAACCAATTAAAAATTCAATGGAAAGTATTATCAATAGACTACACCATTTGGAAGATAGAACCTCGGGCAATGAAGACAAAATATATAATTTTGAAAATAAAGTTGACTACACAGGGAAGATGGTAAGAAACCATGAACAGACCTTCCAAGAATGATGAAATAACAAGAAAAGACCAAATTAAGATTTATCGGGATAGGTGAAGGCATAGAGATACAAACCAAAGGAATGCCCAATTTTTCAATGAAATAATATGAATAAATTTCCAAAATCTGAAGAATGAAATGGAAAATCAAATACAAGAGGACCTCAAATGTACAGATCACAACAGACCCACATCAAGACACATCATAAAGAAAAAGGTCAATTATAGAAAATAAGGATTGAATTTTAACGGCTATGAGAGAAAAAATATCAGATTATATATAGAGGGAAACTAATTAGGATCTCAGGTGATTTTTCAACCCAGACCCACAAAGCCAGGAGGTCCTAGAATAATATATACCTAGTTCTGCAAGAAGATGGATGCCAACCAAGAATTCTATATCTAACAAAATAAAACTTCAGATTTAAAGATGAAATAAAAACCTTCCATAATAAACAAAAGTTAAAAGAATTCACAACTAGGAAATCTGTGCTATAAAACATTATCAACAAAGTATTCCATGAAGATGGAAAAAAAAGTCAAAATCAGCAAAGGAAGGAGCCATACAAAAGGAATAATCAATCAAAGGAGAAATTAATTCAAAGTAAAAAGTAGAAATAAACTAAAATGACTGGGAACACAAATCATATCTCAAAAATAACCTTGAATGTTAATGGTCTAAACTAATAAACCCAAAAGACATAGATTGGCAGATTGGATTAAAAAAACAAAACCCCAAAATCTGTTGTCTCCCAGAGACTCACCTCATAAGCAAAGACATCCACAGAGTGAAAATGAAAGGACGGGAAAAAACGTATCACTCACATGGATTGAGTAAACAAGCAGGGGTTTCTATCCCCATGTCAGATAAAGTGTACTTCAAGCCAAAAGTTAATCAGAAGGGACAAAGAAGACATGTCATACTGCTTAAGGGAATTATACATCAACAAGACATAATACGTTAAATATTTATGCCCCAAACAATGGAGCATCTACATATATCAAACAAACCCTCCCTCAATTTCAAGAATTAAATAGACCATAATACAATAATACTGAGTGACTTTAACAAACCTTTCTCACTACTGGATAGATAGTCAAACAAAAACTAAACAAAAAAAACTATAGAACTTAATAATATAATCAATAATTTATACTTAATAGACATATAAAGAGTATTACATCCATCAACGAATACATGTTCTTCTCAGCAGCACACAGACCCTTCTCTAAAATAGATGATATATCTTATGCCACAAAGCAACAATTATGAAATAAAAAAGAGATAATACCCTGCATTCTATCAGATCATAATGGAATGAAATTAGAAATCATTGATACAATAAAAAATAAAAACTACTCCAACACCTAGAGACTAAATAATACGCTATTGACTAACCAATGGATAGAAGAAGAAATCAGGGATGAAATTTTTAAAATACTTACCAGAGATAAATGAGAACTGATACAACTTATCAAAATCTCTGGGACACTATTTAAGCTAAATTCATTAAAAGAATGGAAACTCAATGAGCAAATGACCTAACATAAGATCTCAAAGCCCTAGAAAAGAAAAACAAATCAACACCAAAAGCAGTAGAAGACAGGAAATAATTAAAATCAGAGCTGAAATAAATGAAATTGAAATAAATGGAACAATTAAAAAATTAACAAAACAAAAAGTTGGCTCTTTGAAAAAATAAATAAAATTGATAAACTCAATTGTGCTAATGAAGACAGAAAACTCAAATCACTAAAATTCATAGTCACCAAAAATATTACAACAGATACTGTTGAAATACAGTAGAGAATCAGAAGCTATTTTATACTCCAATAAAATTTATACTCCAATAAAAATGAAAATTTTAAAGACATCAACAAATTTCTAGAGACAAATGAGCTACCCAAATGGAATTAGGAGGACATACACAATTTAAACAGATCAATATCAAGCAATAAAATAGAAGAAGCCATCAAAAGCCAACCATTTAAGTAATGCCCAGGACGAAACAGATTCTTAACCAGTTCTACAAGACCTTTGATGAATTAACACCAATAAGCCTCAAACTATTTCATGAAACAGAAAAGGAGGGAACTCTTCCAAACTCATTCTATGAAGCTAGTATCACCTGATATCAAAATCAGACAAAAACACATTAAGGAAAGATAACTACAGACCAATATCCCTAATGAACATAGATGCAAAAATTCTGTATACAATTCTGGCAACTCGCATATAAAAACATTAAAAATATAGTTGTTATGGTTTGGTTGTGAGGTATCCCCCAAAAGTTCACATAAGACAATGCAAGAAGATTCAGAGGAGAAATGACTAACCCAATCAGTGAATTAATCCCCTGATAGGAATTAAATGAAGTGGTAGGGTATGGCTGGAGGAGATGGGAACTGAGGGGATGGCTATGGAGTATACATTTTTTATCTGGAGAGTGGAGTCGTCTCTGTCTCTGTTTCCTGATCACTATGTGAGCTCCTTCCCTCTGCCACACTCTTCTTCCAGATGTTCTGCCTTACCTCAAAGCCCAAGGGATGGAGCTGGCTTTCTATGGACTAAGGTGTCTAAACACCATGAGCCCTCAAATAACACCATGAGCCCTTTTCCTCTCCTAAAATTGTTCTGGTCAGATCCTTTAGTAACAGAAATAAAAAAGCTGACTAAAACAATAGTGCACCATATTCAAGTGGGATTCAAGGTTGGTTCAACATACAGAAATAAATAAATGTAATTCACCACATTAATAGACTTCAAGAAGAATCATATGATCATTTCAATAGGAGAACAAAAAGCATTTGACAAAATAAAGCACCCTTTCATGTTTAAAACACTAGAAAAACTAGGGATAATAGAAACATATCTCAACACTGTAAAAGCTACACATGCTAAACCCAAGACCAAAATCATTCTAAATGGAGAAAAACTGAAGGCATTCCATCTAAGAACTGTAGTAAGACAAGAAAACCCTCTTTTTACCACTTTTATTCAATATAATCCTGGAAACTAGCCAGGGCAAGTAGACAGAAGAAAGAAATTAAAGGGATACGAATAGAAAAAGAACTCAAATTATTACTATTTGCCGACAATATGATTCTATATTTAGAAGACCTAAAAAATCCACCAGAAAACTTCTAGAATTAATGAATGAAATTCAGCAAAGCAGCAGGACATAAAATTAACAACCATACATCAAATGCATGATACATCAAATCAGTGATAAAGGCACTGAAAAAGAAATTAGGAAAACTACCCCATTCACACTATAGTCAAAAAATAAAACAGAATATTTGGAATCAATCTAACAAAAGAGGTGAAAGACCTCTACAGTGAAAACCACAGAACACTAAAGAAAAAAATTGAAGACCTTAGAAGATGAAAATATCTCCCATGTTCTTGGATAGGCAGAATTAACATTGTCAAAATGGCCATACTACCAAAAGCAAATTATATAGATTTAATGAAATTCCTATTAAAATTCCAATGACATTCTTTGTAGAACTAGAAAAAGCAATCATGAAATTCATTTGGAAAAAAGAGACCCAGAATAGCCAAAGCAATCCTTAGCAAGAAAAGTGAAGCAAGAGGCATCATGATACCAGAACTTAAATTATACTACAGAGCCATAACAACAATAACAACAACAACAAAAAAAATGGGATGACACTGGCACCAAAACTGACACATAGACCAATGATACAGAATAGAAGACACAGAGACAAACCCATATAAATACAGTTATCTCATACTAGACAAAGGTGCCAAAAATACTCACTGGAGAAAAGATAGCCTAAAAAATGGTGCTGGGAAAACTGAAAATCCACATGAAGCAAAATGAAATTAAACCTCTATCTCTAATCTTGCACAAAACTCAATTCAAAGTGGATCAAGGATTTAGGCACTAGAACAGAGACCATGCACTTAACAGAAGAAAAAGTAGGTCCAAACTCTACCATCTCAGCTTAGGAACTGACTTCCTTAACAAGACTTCTAGAGCACAAGAACTATAAGCAAGAATCAATAAAAAGATTCAAACTAAAATGGTTCTTCACATCAAACAATCAAGAACATGAAGAGAGAGCCTACAGAATGGGAGAAAACCTTTACCACATACACCCCAGAGCATTAATCTCCAGGATATATAAAAAACTCAAGAAACTTAACACCAGGGGCTAGGGTTGTGGTTCAGTGGTACAGCGCTTGCCTGGCATGTGCGAGGGACCTAGGGTTTGATTCTCAGCACCACATATAAATAAATTTAAAAAATAAAGGTTTGACAACTAAAAAAAAAAAAATTAAAAAACAATAAAAACACCAGAAAAACAAACCAATCAATAAATGGGCTAAGGAACTGAACAGACACTTCACAGAAGACATACAATCGATCAACAAATATGTGAAAATACGTTCAACATCTCTAGCAATTAGAGAAATGCAAATCAAAACTACAACGAGATTCCATCTCACTCCAGTTAGAATGGCAACTATCAAGAATATGAGCAACAGGCCTAGGGACATAGCTTAGTTGGTAGAGTGCTTGCCTCGAATGCACAAGGCCCTAGTTCAATACTCAGCACCACAAAAAAAAAAAAAAAGAAAGAAAAAATATGCAACAATAAATGTTGGCAAGCATGTGGGGGTAAAGATACACTCATACATTGCTGGTGGGACTGCAAATTGGTGCAACTACTATAGAAAGCAGCATGGAGATTCCTAAGAAAACTTGGGATGGAACCACCATTTGATCCAGTTATCCCACTCCTAGGTTTATACTCAAAGGACTTTAAATCAGCATAATACAGTGATGCAGCCACATCATGTTTATAGCAGCTAAATTAACAATAGCTAAACTAGGGAACCAACCCAGGTGTCCTTCAACAGATGAATGGATAAAGAAAGTGTGATATATATCTCCCCAATGGAGTATTACTCAGCCTTAAAGAAGAATGAAATTAGGGCATTTGGTGGCAAATGGATGGACCTGGAGAATATCATGCTAAGCTAAATAAGCCAATCCCAAAGAACCAAAGGCTGAATATTTTGTCTGATGTGTGGATATTAATTCACAATGGGGTGGGGGGGATAGGGAAGAATAAACGTACTTTGGATTAGACAACAGGCAATGAGGGGAGGGGAAGGGTTATGAGGGAAGAAAGGATAGTAGAATGAATCAGATATTATTACCCTAGGTGCATATATGATTACATCACATATTCTACATCATGTACAACCAAAGAATGAGAAGTTATACTTCATTTATGTATGATGTCAAAATGCATCCTACTGTCTTAGATAACTAGTTAGAAGAAAAAAAATTGCTAGAACTAAAAAAAAATAATTAGTTATTGAAACTACATATATAGAAATAATAGTTCATTAAATTTGATTTCTCTAACATTACCCAACTGCTATGTGGTAGATCTGAACATGAGTTATTTTAAATAAAAACAGTAGTTCCGAAAAAAAAGAAGAGGGGTGAGGATGTGGCTTGGTGATTAAGAGCCCCTGAATTCAATCCCTGATACTATATATATATATACACACACACACACACACACACACACACACACACACACACACACGTGTGTGTGCATGCGCGCATGTATGTGTGTATATAAAGATATATCTAAGATATATTACTGAGTTTAAAAAAAGTTTGTAAATTCTCACTTGCATTAAAAACCTGTTTTAACATATATGTCTATATAAATAGGAAAATGTCTGAAAGAATACATATCAAAAGTAACAGTGATTGTCTATATTGGAAATGAAGTGTGGCAACAGTAAAGAGAAGATTCTTAACTTAGTTAGTTTAATTTTAACTTACAATTAGTTTAATTTTAATTTTATCTACCCACATATCTTTTGGTATGTATGTCTGAATTCTGTATTGTTATATAAGCATTCAATACTTTGTAAAAATGTTTTCTTAAAATGTCTAATCTTATACAATAAGGTAAGATTAGTATTTAGGAATCATGTGGATTTAGAATATATCAGTGACTTAAATAGACAAAGATAAGCTTAAATTCCTAGGCTGGGGTTGTGGCTCAGTGGTAAAGTACTTGCCTAGCGTGTATGAGGCACTGGGTTCAATTCTTAGCACTGCATGTAAATAAATAAATAAAATGACAACTAATAAAAATATTTTTTAAAAAGGCTTAAATTCCTTAATTGAAGACAAACAAAATGAAACAATACTTCCTCTAAATTTACATACATTTGGATATATAAAGTGCATACATACATTATTTATATATACACATACATGCACACACACAGTGATTATAATGTATGTGTACATATAAAACAAATAATTTTAAGATAAAATGAAGTAGAAAAGTAAGACACAGACTCTTTGGGGACAATTTCAATTTATGTAAGAACATGACATCTAAGTAAAGATCCAAAAGGAGATGAGGGTGTGGGCATACAAATACCTGGAGAATAATCATTCTAGGTAGAAGAAAAAGCCAATGAATCCCTAAAGCAGAAGCGTACTGATATGTGATATATTTGAGGATCACAGTGGGGTTGTATGAGGTTTTTTTTAATCTTTTAAAATTGTTTTTAGTTGTCAATGGACCTTTACTTTGTTTATTTATATGTGGTGCTGAGAATCAAACCCAGGGCCTCACACAAGCCAGGCAAGGGCTTTACCGCTGAGCTCCAACCCCAACCCCATGGGATTATATGGTTTGAGAATAGTAAGTGATAAGAAAGACAGTAGGAAATGAAAGTCAAAGATGTCATGGTCCTCAGGACCTAGTGAGACTGTAAAGAGCAGAAGAGGATTAGAGTAACATGATGTAACTGAAATTATAAAAGCAAAGGTTCTGGCGCTTGTGTTGACTATATAGAGAACAGACTGTAAACAGAAGTTGAGTAATCCAGGTGAAACACACAACAATGGCAGGGACCAGTGGAGCAGTAAGGAGTGGCACAGTTTTGATGTACGTTGAAGGTTAAAAAAAAACCAAGATTTTTTCATAGAATGGCAGAGAGTTATGACAGAAAGGAGTCATGATGGATGAAGATGGCTACAGAAGGAGCAAATTTTAGAAGATCCTGATCCAAGAAAACATAAATAGTGGTAATTCAAGATCATTTCTTCTCTCCTCATAGATCAGGGTTCTATTTGGGACATGATGAATTTGAGCAATTAGACAATCAAATGGAGTATGTTCAAGTCATAGTGGAATGATCATACTTAGACTATTTAAGTATTCACCACATCAACATATCAAAGCCTAGGCATAGAATAAACAAGTAAATGTCTACTACCTGACTTATTTTAATTCAGAAAATAGATTAATAATAACATCTTTATAAGAGTATAAGTAAAATTCCTATAACAAAATGTCTTTGGTTTATACCAACATTTATTTCACACATTTCAATGTTACAGAATTATCTCCTGCTCTTATTTCTCAAAAATGTTACATCCTATCTCTTTGTTAAAGTTATATTTTATTCTTAAAATAACCATTCCAGATGATACTATCATTGTTACTACGCTACAAATACCGCTGAATGAAGTTTTAAGTAAATAGATACCTTGGATCCACCATGGCCTCACTAATGGCTTGAAGCTTCTTCTGTAGAGAATAAATTTCTGCCCTATGATTTTCTTCAGTTTCTTTCAATTGTTGGTGCAAAAAGCATATGAAGTTTTCTAATTCTTGAATTTGTTCTTCAAGTTGTTTAATTTTTTTGGTATCTTACAGAGAAGATAACAGGAAGAGAAGACAATACACATTTCAATACAAACTTCTCAGTGAAATAACAATCATTTTATTTCAATGTATAAAAATATTTATTCTTTGAAAAATGTTTTGAGTGAAACTCAGGTTTTAATTTGACTCATTCTGACTGATGAAAACAAGAAAACAGTGTGATTCAATATCATTTCTCCTATCCTTATGGTATAGTATCTCTAAATTCAACAATTTTATATCATTAAAACAATTCAGAAACATGAAACAAAAGAGGTGTTGAAAAGGGACCAGAGGAGAGTAGTTCATACCTTTCACTTTCCTCTTTTATTTTTATTTCTAAAAAATGCTGATAGTTAATCACTAACTTTTTTGCCAATTAAATGAACCATTAGTTAACATGAAATTTGGGAAATAGTGGACAGACTACCTCAAGAAGATATCAATTAAAAAAATACAAACTTAAAATATTACTATATTCAAAGAACCCCTGAAGTGAAAAAGCATGGTATTATCTGATATGCTTGAAATTCTATTCTGTTCACCAAAGCAATTCCAATAATAAAACTCATTCCTAAAAGCAAAAGTAAAGGCCTAGAGATACCGTGAACACAAGAAGTCTAGTTAACTGGCCAAATATTCATGAAAGAAAAACATTAACTGTGACTAATTGTTTATGGTTCATTGTATGGTCCCTTAACATTGTTGCTTTCCATTATGCCATCTTGGTCTTTTAACTCACTCTCTAGTTTCCCAGGATAACTCATTCTTGTCCTTGACCTCTTGTCCTTGACATTCATGTTGATTATAAATCTTTGCCTCATACTTAAAATTTTTCTCCCAGGTTTCAGACTTCTATTTTCAACTAACTCCTATATATTTTTCAAAGTCAGTAAGTATTCTATTCTTAACTCAATATATTTAAAACTGAATTTATTATTTTTTCCACAAATTGGTTCCTTTTTATGACTAGAACCATACTCTAGTTTCTTAAGCTAGAAACTTGGGTATCATCCTTAATTTCTGCTAACATTAACGACAAACTAAAACCTAACTCTAAGTGTTGAACTTAACTTTCTATCATACTCAATTCAATCTGGCTGGTCTTCCCATCAATAATTTCATCCTTTCCAACTGATCCTAATGGTATCACCTTAAAATAAAAATCTTATTGTTACTCCCACTATTTAAAATCCTGCTGTAGGTCTTATCACCAATAGCATAAAACATAAACATGTTTCATCAGGGTACATAAAACCTTTCCTGATCAAGCTCCTTCCAATCTCTCCAGTTTTTTCTATCTAACACGACCTGAATTCCCAGTTCTCCCAAATGGATGCAATCTTAGATAGAGCTCAATGCTTAAGACTCCATAGCCTTCCCCAAATTTCCAACCTAATTACTCTTGTCCATACCCTCATCCTAGTCATCTCCCCAGGAAAGACAAGACTCTTTTTTCTCCCTCCATTCATTATATTTCATAAATTTTCAGTTTATTTTATATATGCTTTCCCAATAGATTATGATTTCCTATGGGAAAATGACTCAGTAATTTTAGTTTTCTCTAGCACTTGAATGAATATCCAATGATTATATGAACAAATAAGACTAGGGCTTAGATACACAAGTCACCTTCCCCTGTGAGTTCTAAGGACAGAATTATGAAATGGTGGACTCTAAGTGATGCTTCATGGTAATTATAAGTCAGAAACTATTTACCTGTTTCTTGTGTTTTTACATTCTGTAGTTCTAACTGGTATATTTTCTGAAGTTCGTTGATCTTTTCCTCTTGAGTAGAAATAAGCTCCTCTTTAAGACTGCAAAGAGCTTTATCTTTTTCATTTTCCATATATTCATGAACCTGATCCACATGAGCTGAATAAACCACTGAAAGGCATATGCGCTGAGCTTCCATCTGTAGCCTTAAATCATTCTGAAAGTGAATATATATTAGAAAAATTTAAAATAATTTACTATAAAATAATTTACTTTTTGCATATACTAAAACAAGAGGAGAAATAAATTATAGTTTAAAACTTCATAAGAGAACCAATGACATTTTTTTCTTCATTCTTCATTCAGTTATACTGAGCTACTTCTTTTTTCAAGGAGAGTAGTATCATTACCTCAATTTTATAGCAAATTTTGATATTTGGTATAGCTTATAATTTGTCCATATTGGAGAGTCTTTATTCTGACTGTCTGGGACTGCTCCCTACAGGAACAAGTTGTCTCTGCAGGAAACAGCCTAGAGCCTCAACATTTTAGGATATTTAAAGGCAAAAACCACATCCAGATTGACTTGGCAACCAGCAAGCAAGCAAGCAAGAAGTAGTACAGAAGCTGAATAAAGCCATTAGCGAAACAATGCAATGTCTTAATCAAATTTTCATCTCATTCATTTCTCCTGGGATTTTTTCATAATCATAATCAAAAGAGAAATGGATCAAAGTGACCCTAGTTGAATACAAATTAAAGAATGGCTACTAACATCTAATCAATTATTCCCCAATTAGATTATAGTTCCAACTAAAGATTAATGGAATATATCCAGTTGTCAGTCTAGTTATAATTGAGAACCTAATTAACATAAAACCATACCAGGGTTGGAAAAAGTAGGGTGTAACTGCAGGTTAATTTCTGCAAAAATACACCTGATAAGACTTTTTAGAATTTTTAAATAGAGACAGGGAAAAGTACAAAGAAAATAACAGCAAGAAACTACCCAAGAAGTATAAATTAAATTCTTGATTAACATAACACTTATTCACTAGTTTTTCCAGTACGAATAAACAAATGGCTTTATAACAGATTTGTTCTAGAAAGTGAAAAAATTTAAAAATTCGTTATAAAAATCGAGTAAGTCTTGTTCTACTTGTAATACTTACTTGTTGGAATTGAATCTGCAATTTTTGACTTTGCTCCGTCAATGCTAAAAATTCTCTCACCGTTTCATCCCTTTCCCTTCTTGCCTGTTGTATATTGGCGGTGAGCTGTGTGATAATAGCATCTCTTTGTTTAACTGCTGCTTCAAATTCTTGTAACTAAAGGAAATCAGAGAAAAGAATTACATTCTAGGCTTATATTTTACATAAAACTGATTATCATTATTACAAGCAACTTTTTAAAAAATATGAGATTCAAAGCACATTAGTGGAATTCTTACAATTTATATGCTATCTCCCACATTTGAAAGCTATGAGCTTTAAGAAATTTGTTTTACTTCCAAATCAATCTCAAAGAAATTAATGTGCACATGCAAAAAATTTTCACTTGTTCTGGCTTTTCTATATATCTAATTCTAGAAGCAAATGCCTTTATATTGGGGAGCTCCCCCAATCTGTTACCAGGCAACACCACAAACTTGTTTTTGGAGAGGATGAAACTGAAATCTATTCTGTCGTCCTCATTAATGTCCCATTTTCATCTTGAGTTCATAACTGATTACTTAATACAAGAGAGGTCACTCTAACTGCAGAGAATATTTACAGGGACTTGCTGATATTCTTAATGGGTTTAAGTCATCATTTTTTAAAAAAAAATGTGATTTATACCACAATTTTCTTTCAGGCTCATTAGAAAAACATCTATCCTGAAATCACTAAAGTTATTTTACTCTATCTTATTAAGTTAAATAAACAAAGTAACATACATGTTACCCCTATTAGTAGAATTCTAGTTGTAAAATGGGATTCTTAATACTATGCGCAAGAACCCCATTTTTCTCATGAATGAGATAATCTTAAGTTAACACCTGTAATTCTCATTAAATACATAAACTATCATTAAAATTTCCTGGAGGGCTGGGAATGTGGCTCAAGTGGTAGTGCCTCGCCTAGCATGCGTGAGGCACTGGGTTCGATTCTCAGCACCACATAAATGTAAAATAAAGATATTGTGTCTACCTAAAAAAAACTAAAAAATAAATATTTTTTAAAAAATGTCCTTTTTTGTTTTTGTGAGTAGCAAACAAAGGCCACAGAAGGTAAATGTACCTGATGCAATCCTTCAGTCCCATAGGTGGCCCTCATTTCTTCCAGTTCTCTGTTCAGTTCTTCGGGCTCATGTTCAGGTTTCCCAACTAATTCGTTTTCTATCAACTCTAGGCGAGTCTCACTATAGTGTGTGCCTTGTTCAGAATAAGAATCAACGACACCAAATTCTTCTTCCTAAATCAAACCAATATTTTTAATGATTCAGTACTAGCAACATTCCTGAGATAGGAATTCGAATATTGAATTCCATAACAAAATCCACTTTAAAACATCACTCTTCACTTTGAAGTTCACTTCTATAGCAATCTGGTTTGCTATTAATGTGATATTACCTTAAAAGCACCTAAACAGCATATCTGCAAATTTTGTTCCAATTCAATGTTATAATGAAAATGAGGTAACTTTGTTTTGTTAAGCAGTAAAGAAGATCTAGTAACTTTTAGAAATCACATACAGAAAGAATTACATACAGGAGAAAGCTTGGTTAGTAAGTCAACTGGTTTTAAATAATAAAAAACATTAGTATCATGAGTAGTTTTATATACTGTACCATTAATAAATTGGTAGGCTTTTCTGTTTTCACCACATTACAGCAATCATTTACCTGTATAAAAAAATTTCCTGATATATTATGATAGACCAAATTTTATTTACCTAACAATAATATTTCTACTAACTGTATCTTTTACATCTAGGGAAAATGCCTTAATAGCAAAACAAATATGGTGATTATATTTAACTGAAGTATCTAAGAGGCATATCAAATGTCAATCATTCCTCAAACATCTAAGTTCTTACAATGCAAAAGACACTTTCATTTAAGTAACTGAAGTTCTAAGTGCAGTTCCTATTTAGTCTTCAGAAAGATAACTAAACGCTTCAAGTTACTAGATCTTCTTTTACAAAATGCTTCCTTAAAATTAGCTAAATATATTTTTAAAATTAAGCCCTATTTATTTTCAAATAAAACCATTTACTGGTATAAATTTAATTAAAGGCTAGTAAGCAAACCAAGGGAAATAAAGAGGTAAAGAACACTCCCCTAAGAACTTTCCTCTGGGGATAGTACTACTACTAGTCACGCCATCCAGACAGATGAGGGGGTTTTCTTTAACATATCACCACTTGTCTGTAGCACAGATATGTTGTAGTAAGAGAAAGGAGGATGATAGAGTACAAAAACCACCTTCATTCCTGCACACATTCCTGCCCATATCTTAAGCCTTCACGATTCTATGTTAATAGAACCCAGGAGAATGAAATTGTTAACACTGAAATATGTAGGACAGACTACTCAGAATGTCTAGAGTTAGGATTAAGACTATATGAGCCATGACACTTTAAAAAGTACAAATCCTAGTACTGAAGATGTAGCCCAGTTGTAGAGCATCTGCCTAGTATGTGCAAGGCCCAATACCCACAACTGCCAAATAAAAGGGGGAGAGGGTCCTAACTAAGAGACTTTTTAAAAATCAGTTTGATTGCTCTACTTTTATTATAAGAATAATTTCTGAGAAATAAAGCTAAAGGGAAGGCAAAAAACCAACTTTTCATTTCATTATGAATTACAATGACTTATAATAATGCATATAAAATTTATCACAAGGCATTGTTATAAATACAAAAGTACCAAGAACTTTTACATATATAGTAGATGTCATCTGTAAGCCAAAAGCATCAAAGACACCATTCCTCTAATTTATGTAACTCTTTTAAATAAAACTAAATCCTTAACATGCCATCAGAAAAATTCAAGTTCTTTAAAAGAATTATCAGTTCTTGATGCTAAAAAGTCAATGACTTTGTCAAGCTTCCCTCAGGTGGATGCTAATGACTTTTCACTGCCACTACTTTCTAGTTAGGGGTAGAATGTTTTAAAATCTGGATGAATACTTACATCACCAGAAAAGACTTGTTCATGTTTAAGCGTTTCTTCATTGTTTAGAGTTCTCATTATTGTGGATTCAGGCATCACGGCCGATCCAACACCCTGAGAACTATTTATGAACATCTCCTCACTCTTTGATTGATCAATATTCAAGCCATGAACATCATTTTTATTGCTTGAGGTTTTCTTCTTTTTTGGCTTCTTATGAGGGTTTTGTCCATCCAATCGAGCTCTTCTTTCTCGAAACTCGGCAAGCTACAGGAAAAAGTATCATTAACATCAATGATAATTTTTCTTTGGGATCACTTTCTTTAAAAGATCAAACTATCACCAAATTAAAATGATGATAATAATATAGATGACTTCACAGTTTCAGAATAACTATTGGATTGAATATTCGGGTTGTAAAGTTTGTAACACTAGGTACTTGTGAATGAACTTATTAAATATTGAGGGGTAAGAAATGAACATGTCAAGTCTAAAGAAGAGGAAATTAGAAATTAAAAAGATAATGTTCTAGGCCTATATTACTCATTATATGAGTTATATTATTTTTTCAGAAAAATTAACCAGAAGGTAAACCCCATGAGGGCAAGGACTTTTTTTCCTCCCTACTTCTATATATTAGGAGCCTAGAGCAATATTAAATAAATGTATGTTGAATTTTTTATCTATTTTTTAAAAGAGAGAGAGACAGAGAGAGAGAGAGAGAGAGAGAGAGAGAGAGAGAGAGAATATTTTAATATTTATTTTTTAGTTATCGGCAGACACAACATCTTTGTTTGTATGTGGTGTTGAGGATCGAACCCGGGCCGCACGCATGCCAGGCAAGCATGCTACGGCTTGAGCGCACCCGGCTGCCGCAAACTCGTTCCCCAGGCCTCCTCCCACCCTTTCCAGGCCACCGCCTCCCACCTGTGGCCCGGCGGTCCCCTGCTCTCCTACCTTCTTTCTACCAGCTTCTATCATTCTCCTTCTTTCTTCGTCCTCCATGGCTTCTGCCTAAAGAAGAGGAAATTAGCTGAGTTAGGGGAATAACTATTCTATAACTAGAACAGGGGAATAGAGGGACTCTCATTCACAGTATAATCTCTGGATTTAAGATTATATGAAAATACACACAAAAACAAGGAGCTCCAAACACACTTGTTCTGTTCTACTACTTTATACAAAAGATATCGTCTATAATTATCTTTTATACAAAAAAGATAATTAGCCTATTAGCTATACAAATGCTCACTGCAGCCATATTTATAGTGGGAAAAACTTACAAGTAACTTAAAATTTTAAACAGCAGTGTTTTATCATTTGTCTGTCATCATCAGAATTTGTACCAAACCCTAGTCATCGATACGTTATCATTTACTTAATATATTTTAAACAGTGTATTTTCTTTAAATTGAAAGTTAATATCACTTGTTATTTCTTTTAAGAGATAAATTGAAAATAAAAGAAATGATAAATCTATTCTTGAAATTTTAGTTAGAGGTTGCTGAAGGCTATGAAAAAAATGGACAAAATAAAAGACTGTTAAAGACAGACAAGCATCAAACAGATTTTCGTTATCATAAGCAGAAAGAAAACTGAAAATGGTAAAAACTTTCTTACAATACTATCCAAAGTTTTTTAAGACCTAAAATATTTTCTTACCACCTAAAATCAGAAGTACACATTATATACCAGGTAACACTAGACTAATTATGGTGAACTTATATTAAAAATACCAATGCAAGCAATTGCTATTAAAGACTTTGTGATATAATAGCAGGTATAAAGTAGTATTGTAGCATATCTATTTCTTTTCATGAAAGGAAAATTATACTTCATTTTTAAAAAGATAAGGCAAGTCTCAGGCTCATAGCTTTCAATGATTATATCCAGTATGAATTTAAATATCATTATATTCATAGGCATAGATAAATTCTGGAAAACTACAACCTTAACAACTTTTGTTTACATTTGGAGTTCAGATTACAGGTATTTTTCCTATTGCTCACTTACATTTTATTTATTTATTCTTATGATTTTTTTTTGATGGACACAATACCTTTATTTTATTTATTTTTATGTAGTACTGGGGATCAAACCCACAGCCTTGTACGTGCTAGGCAAAGGATCTATTGCTGAGCTATTACTGTATTTTTTTAAATAGAGTTAAGTTTTCTGATTTTTATATAAAGCAACTACTGACAAAGACTTCTTAAATTTAATTTGAGCTCCTGAATCACTCTTAAGAGGAGAAAAAAGAAGACCACATGTAAGTTCCTTTCCGCCTTAAAAAGAGGAAATATATGCTTAGAATTACCATAACTATTAACCAGACCAATTACAAAGACAGCAAATAAATTTCTTATTATCTAAAGTATTAAAGCAATCTTGCTAATGTTACTATCAAAATATGTGGCAAATATATTATTTATAAATAACATTTTATACTTAAATTATCTGCTGTAGATGAAGAAAAGCATATAAACATGTCCTATTCCCTTAATGAAGATATTTAATTCATAAGTCAAAAATAGCTCATGATTATACTTACAAAGTATAAAAATATTTCACATTTAACATTTTTCCCAGTTATTTAGTAACTACCCAGTGCATTGAGGAACAGGTGCAAGACCAGTTGCCTCTATTTGCACATTATTAAGCTGCTGGAATGTACTTGAACTACTTGAAGCATAGCAGATCATTCTTAAAAATAAACTAACTAGAATATTGGCAAATACTTTATCTATAAATAGAATCAAAAATCCAGGAGCATTATTTTAAAACATCCCTTAGAGAGAATGCAATGCCAAAAAATAAATACTAATAATGAGATTTCTAATATACTCAATTTCAGAAACTTCTTGAAATATCATGTTTCTGCGTTAGAATATATTTAGTCAGCAAAATTTATCAAGGCAAAGATGAAGATTTTGCTTAAAATTCCAAGTGTCAGATTATATCAATAATTTATATCTAATATTTATTCAAATGTCAAATATATAACAAAGGAAAAAATTATTAACTTTGCATTATAGAAAGAATGACTTAGGTCTGGGGATGTGGCTCAGTGGTAGAGTGCTTGCCTAGCATGCACACAGGGCCCAGGTTAAACCGTCAGCACAAAATGAAAGATAAATAAATAAAGAATGGAAAGTTTGATTTAAACAACAACAACAACAACAACAACAAAAACCCTCCAAAATAAGAATATCTGTTACTAAATGCAAAAAGTAGCACACAGATATGGAATAAAAAGTAGAAGTAGTTCCATTATAGTATTTAGAATGAATCACTACTACAGACATAATTAAAAAGATAATGTTCTAGGCCTATATTACTCATTATATGAGTTATATTATTTTTTCAGAAAAATTAACCAGAAGGTAAACCCCATGAGGGCAAGGACTTTTTTCCTCCCTACTTCTATATATTAAAAGCCTAGAGCAATATTAAATAAATGTATGTTGAATTTTTTATCTATTTTTTTAAAAGAGAGAGAGACAGAGAGAGAGAGAGAGAGAGAGAGAGAGAGAGAGAGAGAGAGAGAATATTTTAATATTTATTTTTTAGTTATCGGCAGACACAACATCTTTGTTTGTATGTGGTGTTGAGGATCGAACCCAGGCCGCACGCATGCCAGGCAAGCACGCTACGGCTTGAGCCACATCCCCAGCCCCTATGTTGAATTTTTTAAAAGGAAAAGGGACAGGAGGGAGGGGAGGAAACCCAGACCCTGCAGCACCTCCCTCGGAGCGCAGCGCACCTGGCTGCCGCAAACTCGTTCCCCAGGCCTCCTCCCACCCTTTCCAGGCCACCGCCTCCCACCTCTGGCCCAGCGGTCCTCTGCTCTCCTACCTTCTTTCTACCAGCTTCTATCTTTCTCCTTCTTTCTTCGTCCTCTTTGGCTTCTGCGGGGTAGGCAGCGAAATAAAGCTAAAGGGAAGGCAAAAAACCAACTTCTGTTAACACATTATTGCAATTGGTGAAAAACCACAAGAATGTAGGAATACTAATTCTAGATATAAAGTCACTTGTGATAATTTTCAAATTATAATACTTCTAAATTTCAATTAGTTTTTCATGACTCAGAAATGACACATTCTGATTTTAGTACACACTAAAATTTCTATTTTGAAGTAACAGTGTAATAAAATGAATATTTGTAAATATCCATCAAAGATCATGTCAAATATCATGTTATCAGTATTACATAAATTATTTATCCAGTATAATAATTATATCTAATACCTCTACAGCAAATATTCAGTTAGTTCTCCTCTAATTCAGTTTAAACATATTTATAATGCCCCACAATGAGTTGGTTAGGATCTATCTCCAAGTACTTTCTGGTCATCATGTTGCCCACTGTAGAGTTCTCTTGAAGTGCCTGGACTGTTATGATCTGCTCTGAGTTTGCTGTTCAGCCCTGAGTACTAGTCACAATGCAGCAGGTTGAAGACAGCCTACTGGAGGATTGTCACAACCTTCATAACTAAGATTCTCAACTTCTTATCTAAGATTTCTTTCATAAGTTTGCAGAAGAGTTCTCAAACTTCACCTCACTCCCCTCCATTTCATTCTTCTCATCCTCATCTTTAGCTAGTTGCAGGCCTTCCCACCAAATCCCCCAAGCTACAGCATGCAATACTCACCAATACACAACCTGAAAGCCCTGTTTCTCCACTCCACAAAAGCAGAGTTGCTATCTGATCTTTGCTCTCTTCAGTGATGAGACCTGAGTCTCCTTCAGGCAACAGACATTTTTGACAGAAAAGTGATCTCACCTCCAGACTGGGAGGTATGATAGTCAAGCAGCTCAGAAAGGCATCAGTAGTTATTGGGAGTCCTCAGAGCTTCCAGGTTTTAGAGAGTTTTAGAGAATGCCTCTGACATTTTTTTTTTCCTGTAGTTTTCTTTATTTTGCGCCAGCTCAGAAAAAAGCTCAAGGCAAATTTTAACAATGTCTTTGTGAATGACTTTCAAGATTTTGCTCTGCTGGAGCATTTTCTTGGGAGATGTTCAAAGGCAGGTCCTCAGAGTCAACCACACCATGGATAAAGTTGAGATAATTCTGGTTTGCAAGTACAAGGCTAGCCTGAGCAACTTAGCAAGTCAGTTTCAGATAAAAACAGCTGGGAATGTAGCTCAGTGGTAGAGCATCCCTGGATTTAATCCCCAGTAACAAACATACACCCACACCCAAACAACAAAAATAAAAACTGTAATATGTTAATTTAAGAACATAGTTTTTCGAGCTGGGATTGTGGCTCAGTGGTAGAGCGCTCGCCTAGCATGGGCAGGACCTGGGTTTGTTTCTCAGCACCACATTAAAAAAAATAAAATAAAATAAAGGCATCGTGTTGTGTCCATCTACAAAAAAAGGTTCATATTCATTCTCTCTCTCTCTCTTAAAAAAAAAGAACCTAGTTTTTCTATTAGAAGCCTACAATAAATTCAGACTTATGAAATATACTAAGTTGCTTAAACATTCAGAGTAAATAATTTTCCATGTACTCTAAATTTGGGAGCAAAGAAATGACAATCATATCTAAAAAGAATAAGATAACAAAGTGATACTTATTGCAAACATATAAAGAAGGCAGGTATTTCTTAAGAGACCAATGCCTATTTTACAGTTTATCACCTAAAATAAAAATCATCATTGTCAGGCATGGTGATGCACACCGTGCATCAGGAGGATCACAAGTTCAAAGATAGCCTGGGCAACTTAGTGAGAATCTATCTTAAAATAAAACTGAAAAGGGGCTGGGAATGTAGCTTGGTGACAAAGTGCTTTCCTAGCATGTACAAGGCCCCGAGTTCAATGCCCAGTAACACACACGTACACACATGCACACATACACAACACTACAGCAACATTAATTCCAATAAACACATTTTATAAAACTAGTATCCAAACATTTGTAAAAAGCATTACTATAAAAATCATACTAAATTATAAAATTTTTACTGTGCTAAATGGCTATCTTAAAACGGTCATGGGTCCTAGAAATGCAGACTCACTTTCCTAAAAACCAAAATAGGGCTGCTATATAATTAAGGATTAAGCAATTCAAACAGTTAAGACTTTAGCTAACCACTGGGAAAAGATACAGCAGTAAAATATGATTTTCAGTTTTTCAATCCATTTATATTATATTATGTTAAGTTATATTAAATATATACAGAAGCATATAAATTTATAAGAAATAAAGTACCAACAATCAATAATTTCAAAAAAATATCAATTTTATCTATGACATTTTTAATTGGGATATGTTAGTCTTACCTCCGAAGTGTAATCATCTGCTGTGGTTGAAATCTCACTTTCCAGCTAAAACAAAAGTAAAACATGATTACAATTATGACATTTTTCCCCTGCTAAATATCATACTTTACAAAAAAAACAAATCCTGCTTTACTAAGACATTGCTGTTAGTAACAATGATAGAAAATTCACAAAAATACTATTAAAAAACTAGTAAAAATTATCCAAATCTTTAAAAATTTCATTTCATTATGAATTACAATGACTTATAATAATGCATATAAAATTTATCACAAGGCATTGTTATAAATACAAAAGTACCAAGAACTTTTACATATATAGTAGATGTCATCTGTAAGCCAAAAGCATCAAAGACACCATTCCTCTAATTTATGTAACTCTTTTAAATAAAACTAAATCCTTAACATGCCATCAGAAAAATTCAAGTTCTTTAAAAGAATTATCAGTTCTTGATGCTAAAAAGTCAATGACTTTGTCAAGCTTCCCTCAGGTGGATGCTAATGACTTTTCACTGCCACTACTTTCTAGTTAGAGGTAGAATGTTTTAAAATCTGGATGAATACTTACATCACCAGAAAAGACTTGTTCATGTTTAAGCGTTTCTTCATTGTTTAGAGTTCTCATTATTGTGGATTCAGGCATCACGGCCGATCCAACACCCTGAGAACTATTTATGAACATCTCCTCACTCTTTGATTGATCAATATTCAAGCCATGAACATCATTTTTATTGCTTGAGGTTTTCTTCTTTTTTGGCTTCTTATGAGGGTTTTGTCCATCCAATCGAGCTCTTCTTTCTCGAAACTCGGCAAGCTACAGGAAAAAGTATCATTAACATCAATGATAATTTTTCTTTGGGATCACTTTCTTTAAAAGATCAAACTATCACCAAATTAAAATGATGATAATAATATAGATGACTTCACAGTTTCAGAATAACTATTGGATTGAATATTCGGGTTGTAAAGTTTGTAACACTAGGTACTTGTGAATGAACTTATTAAATATTGAGGGGTAAGAAATGAACATGTCAAGTCTAAAGAAGAGGAAATTAGAAATTAAAAAGATAATGTTCTAGGCCTATATTACTCATTATATGAGTTATATTATTTTTTCAGAAAAATTAACCAGAAGGTAAACCCCATGAGGGCAAGGACTTTTTTTCCTCCCTACTTCTATATATTAAAAGCCTAGAGCAATATTAAATAAATGTATGTTGAATTTTTTATCTATTTTTTTAAAAGAGAGAGAGACAGAGAGAGAGAGAGAGAGAGAGAGAGAGAGAATATTTTAATATTTATTTTTTAGTTATCGGCAGACACAACATCTTTGTTTGTATGTGGTGTTGAGGATCGAACCCGGGCCGCACGCATGCCAGGCAAGCATGCTATGGCTTGAGCCACATCCCCAGCCCCTATGTTGAATTTTTTAAAAGGATAATTTATCTTTTATTGAAAAGTCACCACACTAAGCAAGATCATATAAAAGGCATATCTAATTCTACTTTATTAAAATGTTCCATGGTTTCAAAATTAAAATGAACAATTTTCAAATTACTTGAATCACTCTTAAAAGGTGAAAGATAAAAGAATGAGACTAAGTAAATTTCTTTGTTCCTTAAAAAGAGGAAATATATGATTGGAATTACTGTAACTATTAAATAGACCAAATACAAAAATGGCTAATAAATGAATAAGAACATAAAAAGAATCCTTCTCACTATAACCTCCCTCCCTCCACCAAGAAAACCAAAACAGAACAAAAAGTTTCTCATAAAAATAATATCCACAATAGCTTTCTGGCAAGACTACTGTTTTATAAAAATGTGAAAGGAATAAGATCGTATCACATATTCAATTATTTATAGCTATTTAGTTTTATTTTAAATTTGAAAAATGGCAAGCTAGCAGATAAGCAAAAAAATCTGAATCAATTAGATAACCATCTGATACTGAAATGATGCACTTTAAATTACTGAGAAAACATTTATTCTAAAACATGCTGAAAATTCAGACTACAGCCATCTGTGTTTGTCATTTGGAAGCCAATTATAAAAGTGTTAACATGTGTAGTCACAGAAATAGTTGCAAGATTTACTGGAAAGATATTATGTTCACATATTTATCTTTCAAAAGTAGACCAGATCACAAGTAAATGTCTTATCTTGACCAGAAGAACATGAATAGACAACTGAATATAAATATATTGAGTTCCTTCAACTCAATATTTATAATTTTATAAATGATCATTCTCAATAAAACAATACATTTTCAAAATGTTATATATAAAAACATGCCAAGTTTTTATAATGTTCCTTCAAAAATAAATGACTAATTGAAGTCTGTTTTGTGTATTTTTGTGTGTCCATTGACTATTTACTACATGCCAGGCACTGTGCTGGACATCAATGAAACACATGGTCTCAAAAGTAGAACTTCACAGTACAATGCCAAACTATTATTAAATGGAGTTAGAAATAAGGGTTAAAGCACAATTTCTTAAGCCTGACAGTCATTCATATATACATATATGGACAGCGAGAAGAGAGAGAAGAGGTGTATTGTGTTATAGGAAACTGTATTTTCCTGATTTTCTTTAAAAAGGCCTTCTGAAAGAGATGTGTTGTAGTTTTATGCCTGGAAAGCATAAAAATTGGATTTATGTCAGGTTGTAAGTATATAGTTCAGTTATTTAACAAATAGTTATTGACTGCCTATTATGAGCTATGACAGGGCATGCGGTGATAAATAACACATATGAACTCTCATGAATTGTAATCCAGTAAGAAAGATAATATTAAACAAATAAAGAAATATGTACATTCAAGTTATCAAAAGTGCTTTGAAGAGAAAGTATATGCATTAAAGACAGCATACAATGGAAATTCAATTTGTGGGACTGTGGGGAGAGGTCAGAAAACATCTTACTGAGACAAAAATGTAGAAGCTGATATATAAAAATCAATTTGTTAGGGGCTGGGGTTGTGGTTCAGCGGTAAAGCGCTCGCCTAGCACATGCGAGGCCCTCAGCACCACATAAAAGTAAATAAACAAAATAAATGTATTGTGTAGAAATAAAAAATATTTTAAAAATCAATGTTACCTGATCAATATCATAATCAGTGGCAAAACAAAACAGAACTAGAGTATCTGACTCCAAATCCAACCTTTCATTATACTAATTTGCTTTCAATGTATTTTTAGGTCCTTTTTCATAGTATTTCACAATCCTAGAACATTAATTTTAAAGACATGAACAAATGAAATCGCCAAACTGACAAGTGTTTTTTGACGAGAGGAAAAACAAACGTGAAAATGCACATACCTCAAAGAGAATGTTACAAAAATATGTAATCTGGTAATCTCTATAGTATTTAAAAATAACTATAAAAAGTGATTTTTATGTTTTTCCTGTAGAAAATGGAAGAAATCCCAAATAATTCTAATTATGGTGACTATTTGTTCTTTTCAGGGCTGTCATTAAGCCTTTCAATATTCCTTCATGGATGATAAACAAGAAGCTATATAAACTGTCACAGAAAAACTTTGGTGGCCTAACCATGGAAACAAAAAGATTATAACCCAGACCCTGCAGCACCTCCCCCCGAGCGCAGCGCACCCGGCTGCCGCAAACTCGTTCCCCAGGCCTCCTCCCACCCTTTCCCGGCCACCGCCTCCCACCTCTGGCCCGGCGGTCCCCTGCTCTCCTACCTTCTTTCTACCAGCTTCTATCTTTCTCCTTCTTTCTTCGTCCTCCATGGCTTCTCCGGGGTAGGCAGGGAAAGAACAGGGAGGGGGTCGGGGGTAGAAAGGAAAAACCGGTTCAGACCGAGGTGGGACGGCTAGCTCCGCGATCCAGGCCGCAGAGCCCAGCCGGGAGCTGCCTCCCCGCCTGAACAAAACCAGTCAGTCGCTGCAATCACTGGCGAGTCGTCCTAGTCCACACCAGTACAGCAGCAGTCACCGCCATCTTCCTCTCCATGTAAACACAGAGTGAGGCGGGAGTCAAGACACGTCACAGTGTGCAGGCGCCTCAAACGCCTCGTTGCCTGGCAGGTGCGCCCGCGGCCCCTCCCCACCCACCTCGCGGGGCCGAACATTCTAACCCAGTCCTTAGCGCGGGGGAGGGGGGGGCTCCAGCCTCCCAGGTGACCCCCACCGTGCAGGGGATTCAGTGCTTCCAGAACACAGCTGGCCCGTGCCGCCCCGCCACGCCGACCCGACCCGCCCCGCCCCGATCCGATCCAGGCCGGCCCCGCCTGCCCCGCCACGCCGACCCGACCCGCCCCAGGCCGGCCCCGCCCGCCCCGCCATGCCGACCGGACCGACCCGGGCCGGCCCGCCCGCCCCGCCATGCCGACCCGACCCGCCCCGCCCCGCCCACCCCACCAGGGCCGGCCCGCCCCGGCCCGCCACGCCGACCCGACCCGACCCGGGCCAGCCCGCCCCGCCACGCTGACCCTACCCGTCCAGTGCCCTCCTCTGCCGTCCCTCCTGTCCACCCCATCCCCTGCATTCCCTCCCAGGCCCTGTCCTTTCCCTTGAGTCCCTGAGTCCCGCCGGGACCCCTCGCCATCACTCTGGTCTCCCGTTGCAGGGCCTGGCTCCTTGCTTGAGCCCAGGCCGCTCTTCAGGAGGACCCTGTCCCTGTCCCATCCTCTCAGGCCCCTTGCTTGGGCCCCCTCCTGTGCCTGCCCTCTGGTCCCCTGGTGCTCTGTGTGTCCTTGCCCTGCCGAGAAACACCCCCTCCCCTGCTTGCCCCTCGCCTGGGCTCTTGGATCGGGTCCTGGCTCTCCCCGCACCCCGGCTTGGGACCCAATGTCTCCCCCTCACGGTGCCCTCCTTTGGCCCTTGTTGGCCCTCCACAGTTGGTCCCCTGGTCCCTTGGTGAGCAACTAGTCCCCTGGGGCAGCGAAGTGGCCTTGTCTGGCCTGTGCGCCCTGCAGACTCCCAATGGGAAACACAGTCCTGCCCCTCCCCGGGCCCCCTTGCTGCCCGCACCCTGACACCTGGCAGTGGACATTGGGCCTGGCCTTGCGCTGCCGCTCTCCCCCGCGACGTGCCCTCCCTACCGCCGCCCCCACCCTCTGGCCTTGCATGCTGCCCCCTACCCCCGCGGAGCCCTCCCCAAGCCTGACCCTTCGCGCTCAAGTCCCCTGAGCCCCTGACCACGTTCCTCGTGTCGCGTGGCGCGGCTTGGCGTCGCGTCTGCACTGGGGGCCCCTTGCTTGGGCCCCCTACCGCGCTGCCCTCGGTGTCCCCCGCGCCTCCCTCCGTACCCCTCATCCTTGCGCCGCCCCCATCCTTCCCTTCCCTGCATTCCCCTCGCGCGCGCGGTCCTGGGGTCGGTGCGCTCGGTCGGTGTGGGCGTCCTCCTGCGTAGGGTCCGTCCCCTGCCTGGGCCCCTTGCTTGGGTCCTGGCACTCACCCCTCTCCGCCTTTACCGCGACCCCCCGCGCCGAGAGCCCTCCCATCGCCCTCCTCCAGGCCCCCGTCCCTTGCCAGGCCCTCTTTGCCAGGTCCCTGTCCCAGGAAGCTGGGTGTTGGAGTAGGGGGTTGAGCTCCCAGTCCACCCCTCACCCAGGGCAGAGGTCACTCCCCCCTCCGCAGGGGAGGCTTCACCAACCTGGGTGTCAGGGTGGGGGGTGGAGCTCCCGCCTCCACTCTGCACCTAGGGGAGAGGGCACTCTGCAGTCTGTTAGAGGTAGAGGACATTCCCCCCTCTGGGGTGGATGCGCCACGATCCTGGGTGTGGGTGGGGGAGCTCCCACTCGGCACCCAGGGGAGAGGGCTCTCCTGACTCCAGGGGAAGGCCCCTCTAACTTGGGTGTTGGAGGGGAGCTCCCCCCCCCTCCACACCCAGGGAAGAGGGCACTCCCCCTCCAGGGGCTAGTCCCCTCTAACCTGGGTGTCTGGGGGAGTTCCCCAGTGCACTGGGGGCACAGGGGAACTCCCCTCTCCAGGGGGGAGGAGCCTATAACCTGGGTGTCTGGGGGAGCTCCCTTGTGCACCCACCACAGAGGTGCACTCCCCACTCTAACCCTAACCTTAACCCTCCTGCGGGAGGCCTCTGGAAGCTGGGTGTTGGAGTAGGGGGTTGAGCTCCCCCTCCACCCCTCACCCTGGGCAGAGGGCACTCCAACCTCCACAGGGGTGGCTTCACCAACTTGGGTGGAGGGGTGGGGGGTGGAGCTCCTGCCCTCACTCCACACCTAGGGGAGAGAGCACTCCACCCTAGGGGGGGAGGCCTCTCAGACCTGGGTGTGAGGGGGGGTGGGAGCTCCACCTCAGCACCCAGGAGAGAGGGCATTCCCTCTTGTGGTGGAGGCCACTGTAACCCGTGTTTGGGGGGGGAGCTCCCCTCCACATCTGGGGAAGAGGGCTCATCAGACTCAAGGGGGGAGGCCCACTAACCTGGGTGTGTGGGGGAGCTCCCCCCTCTGCACACAAGGGAGAGGGCAATACCCCCTGGGGAGTGAGGCCTCTCCATGCTGGGTGTTGGGGTGGGGGGAGGAGCTCCCGCCCCTAACCCCTCACCTAGGGGAGAGGGCACTCCCCAGTCTGGTAGAGGTAGAGGACATTCCCCCCTCTGGGGTGGATGCCCCACTAACCTGGGTGTGGGTGGGGGAGCTCCCGCTCCGCACCCAGGGGAGAGGGCTCTCCTGACTCCAGGGGAAAGCCCCTCTACCTTGGGTGTTGGAGGGGAGCTCCCCCCCTTCCACACCCAGGAGTGAGGGCACTCCCCCCTCCAGGGGCTAGTCCCTTCTAACCTGTTTCTCCGGGGGAGTTCCCCAGTGCACCCTGGGCACAGGGGAACTCCCCTCTCCAGGGGGGAGGAGCCTCTAACCTGGGTGTCTGGGGGAGCTCCCTTCTGCACCCACCACAGAGGGGCACTCCCCACTCTAACCTTAACCTTAACCCTCCTGGGGGAGGCCTCTGGAAGCTGGGTGTTGGAGTAGGGGGTTGAGCTCCCCCTCCACCCCTCACCCAGGGCAGAGGTCACTCCCCCCTCCGCAGGGGAAGCTTCACCAACCTGGCTGTCAGGGTGGGGGGTGGAGCTCCCAGCCCCACTCGGCACCTAGGGGAGAGTGCACTCCACCCTAGGGGAGGTGGCCGCTCCAACCTGGGTGTGAGGGGGGGTGGGAGCTCCACCTCAGCACCCAGTAGAGAGTGCATTCCCTCCCTGGGTGGAGGCCCCTCTAACCTCGGTTTGGGGGGGGAGCTCCCCTCCACACCTGGGGAAGAGGGCTCTCCCGTCTCAAGGGGGGAGGCCCTTCTAACCTGGGTGTGTGGGGGGGAGCTCCTGCCTCCATACCCAGGGGAGAGGGCACTATCCCCTGGGGGGGTGAGGCCTCTCCATGCTGGGTGTTGGGGTGGGGGGAGGAGCTCCCGCCCCTAACCCCTCACCTAGGGGAGAGGGCACTCCCCAGTCTGGTAGAGGTAGAGGACATTCCCCCCTCTGGGGTGGATGCCCCACTAACCTGGGTGTGGGTGGGGGAGCTCCCCCTCCGCACCCAGGGGAGAGGTCTCTCCTGACTCCAGGGGAAGGCCCCTCTAACTTGGGTGTTGGAGGGGAGCTACCCCCCCTCCACTCCCAGGGGAGAGGGCACTCCCCCCTCCAGGGGCTAGTCCCCTCTAACCTGGGTGTCCGGGGGAGTTCCCCAGTGCACTGGGGGCACAGGGGAACTCCCCTCTCCAGGGGGGAGGAGCCTCTAACCTGGATATCTGGGGGAGCTCCCTTGTGCACCCACCACAGAGGTGCACTCCCCACTCTAACCCTAAACTTAACCCTCCTGGGGGAGGCCTCTGAAAGCTGGGTGTTGGAGTAGGGGGTTGAGCTCCCCCTCCACCCCTCACCCAGGGCAGAGGGCACTCCAACCTCCACAGGGGTGGCTTCACCAACTTGGGTGGAGGAGTGGGGGGTGGAGGTCCTGCCCTCACTCCACACCTAGGGGAGAGGGCACTCCACCCAAGGGGGGAAGGCCTCTCAGACCTGGGTGTGAGGGGGGGAGGGAGCTGCACCTCAGCACCCAGGAGAGATGGCATTCCCTCTTGGGGTGGAGGCCCCTGTAACCTGCCTTTGGGGTGGGATCTCCCCTCCACAGCTGGGGAAGAGGGCTCTCCAGAATCAAGGAGGGAGGCCCCACTAACCTGGGTGTGTGGGGGGGAGCTCCCCCCTCTGCACACAAGGGAGGGGGCAATACCCCCTGGGGGGTGAGGCCTCTCCATCTTGGGTGTTGGGGTGGAGGGAGGAGCTTCCGCCCCTAACCCCTCACCTAGGAGAGAGGGCACTCCCCAGTCTGGTAGAGGTAGATGACATTCCCCCATCTGGGGTGGATGCCCCACTAACCTGGGTGTGGTTGGGGGAGCTCCCCCTCAGCACCCAGGGGAGAGGGCTCTCCAGATTCCAGGGGAAGGCCCCTCTAACTTGGGTGTTGGAGGGGAGCTCCCCCCTCCACACCCAGGGGAGAGGGCACTCCCGCCTCAAGCGGCTAGTCCCTTATAACCTGGGTGTCTGGGGGAGTTCCCCAGTGCACCCAGGGCACAGGGGAACTCCACTCTCCAGGGGGGAGGAACCTCTAACCTGGGTGTCTGGGGGAGCTCCCTTGTGCACCCACCACAGAGGTGCACTCCCCACTCTAACCCTAACCTTAACCCTCCTTGCGGAGGCCTCTGGAAGCTGGGTGTTGGAGTAGGGGGTTGAGCTCCCCCTCCACCCCTCACCCTGGGCAGAGGGCACTCCAACCTCCACAGGGGTGGCTTCACCCACTTGGGTGTAGGGGTGGGGGGTGGAGCTCCCGCCCTCACTCCACACCTAGGGGAGAGGGCACTCCACCCTAGGGGGGGAGGCCTCTCCAACCTGGGTGTGAGGGTGGGTGGGAGCTCCACCTCAGCACCCAGGGGAGAGGGCATTCCCTCTTGGGGTGGAGGCCCCTGTAACCTGCGTTTGGGGGGGGAGCTCCCCTCCACAGCTGGGAAAGAGGGCTCTCCCGACTCAAGGAGGGAGGCCCCACTAACCTGGGTGTGGGTGGGGGAGCTCCCCATCAGCACCCAGGGGAGAGGGCTCTCCTGACTCCAGAGGATGGCCCCTCTAACTTGGGTGTTGGAGGGGAGCTCCCCCCCCTCCACACCCAGGGGAGAGGGCACTCCCCCCTCCAGGGGATACTCTCCTCTAACCTGGGTGTCCAGGGGAGTTCCCCAGGGCACAGGGGAACTCCTGTCTCCAAGGAGGCGGAGCCTCTAACGTGGGTGTCCAGGGGAGCTGCCTTGTGCGCCTACCACAGAGGGGCACTCCCCACTCTATCCCTAACCTTAACCCTCCTTGGGGAGGACTGTGGAAGCGGGGTGTTGGAGTAGGGGGTTGAGCTCCCCCTCCACCCGTCACCAGGGCAGAGGGCACTCCCCCCTCCGCAGGGGAGGCTTCACCTACCTAGGTGTCAGGGTGGGGTGTGGAGCCTCCGCCCCCACTCCGCACCTAGGGGAGAGGGCACTCCACCCTAGGAGGGGAGGCCTCTCGGACCTGGGTGCGAGGGGGGGTGGGAGGTCCACCTAAGCACCCAGGAGAGAGGGCATTCCCTCTTGGTGTGGAGGCCCCTGTAACCTGCATTTGGGGGTGGAGCTCCCCTCCACAGCTCGGGAAGAGGGCTCCCCTGACTCAAGGGGGGAGGCCCCACTAACCTGGGTGTGTGGGGGGAGCTCCCCCCTCTGCACACAAGGGAGAGGGCAATACCCCCTGGGGGGGTGAGGCCTCTCCATCCTGGGTGTTGGGGTGGGGGGAGGAGCTCCCGCCCCTAACCCCTCACCTATGGGAGAGGGCACTCCCCAGTCTGGTAGAGGTAGAGGACATTCCCTCTCTGGGGTGGATGCCCCACTAACCTGGGTGTGGGTGGGGGAGCTCCCCCTGGGCACCCAGGGGAGAGGGCTCTCCCGACTCCAGGGGAAGGCCCCTCTAACTTGGGTGTTGGAGGGGAGCTCCCCCCCCTCCACACCCAGGGGAGAGGGCACTCCCCCTTCCAGGGGCTAGTCCCCTCTAACCTGGGTGTCCAGGGGAGTTCCCCAGTGCACCCAGGACACAGGGGAACTCCTGTCTCCTAGTAGGCGGAGCCTCTAACCTGGGTGTCCAGGGGAGCTGCCTTGTGCACCTACCTCAGAGGGGCACTCCCCACGCTAAACCTAACCTTAACCCTCTTTGTGGAGGACTATGGAAGCTGGGAGTTGGAGAAGGGGGTTGAGCTCCCCCTCCACCCCTCACCCAGGGCAGAGGGCACTCCCCCCTCTGCAGGGGAAGCTTCACCAACCTGGGTGTAAGGGTGGGGGTTGAAGCTCCAGCCACCACTGGGCACCTAGGGGAGAGTGCACTCCACCCTAGGGGGGGTGGCTTCTCCGACCTGTTTGTGAGGGGGGGTGGGAGCTCCACCTCAGCACCCAGTAGAGAGTGCATTCCCTCCTGTGGTGGAGGCCCCTCTAACCTCGGTTTGGGGGGGGAGCTCCCCTCCACACCTGGGCAGAGGGCTCTCCCATCTCAAGGGGGGAGGCCCCTCTAACCTGGGTGTGGGGGGGGGGCTCCCGCCTCCCCAACAAGGGAAGAGGGCACTATCCCCTGGGGGGGTGAGGCCTCTCCATGCTGGGTGTTGTGGTGGGGGGAGGAGCTCCCGCCCCTAACCCCTCACCTAGGGGAGAGGGCACTCCCCAGTCTGGTAGAGGTAGAGGACATTCCCCCTTCTGGGGTGGATGCCCCACTAACCTGGGTGTGGGTGGGGGAGCTCCCCCTCTGCACCCAGGGGAGAGGGCTCTCCAGACTCCAGAGGAAGTCCCCTCTACCTTGGGTGTTGGAGGGGAGCTCCCCCCCTCCACACCCAGGGGAGAGGGCACTCCCCCCTACAGGGGCTAGTCCCCTCTAACCTAGGTGTCTGGGGGAGTCCCCTAGTGCACCCAGGGCACAGGGTAACTCCTGTCTCCAAGGAGGCAGAGACTCTAACCTGGGTGTCTGGGGGAGCTGCCTTGTGCACCCACCACAGAGGGGCACTCCCCACTCTAGTCCTGACCTTTACCCTCCTGGGGGAGGCCTCCGGAAGCTGGGTGTTGGAGTAGGGGGTTGAGCTCCCCCTCCACCCCTCACCCAGGGCAGAGGGCACTCCCCCCTCCACAGGGGAGGCTTCACCTACCTGGGTGTCAGGGTGGGGTGTGGAGCCTCCGACCCCACTCCGCACCTAGGGGAGAGGGCACTCCACCCTAGGGGGGGAGGCCTCTCGGACCTGGGTGCGAGGGGGGGTGGGAGGTCCACCTAAGCACCCAGGAGAGAGGGCATTCCCTCTTGGTGTGGAGGCCCCTGTAACCTGCATTTGGGGGGGGAGCTCCCCTCCACAGCTGGGGAAGAGGGCTCCCCCGACTCAAGGGGGGAGGGCCCACTAACCTGGGTGTGTGGGGGGAGCTCCCCCCTCTGCACACAAGGGAGAGGGCAATACCCCCTGGGGGGGTGAGGCCTCTCCATCCTGGGTGTTGGGGTGGGGGGAGGAGCTCCTGCCCCTAACCCCTCACCTAGGGGAGAGGGCACTCCCCAGTCTGGTAGAGGTAGAGGACATTCCCTCTCTGGGGTGGATGCTCCACTAACCTCGGTGTGGGTGGGGGAGCTCCCCCTGGGCACCCAGGGGAGAGGGCTCTCCTGACTCCAGGGGTAGGCCCCTCTAACTTGGGTGTTGGAGGGGAGCTCCCCCCCCTCCACACCCAGGGGAGAGGGCACTCCCCCCTCCAGGGGCTAGTCCCCTCTAACCTGGGTGTCCGGGGGAGTTCCCCAGTGCACCGGGGGCACAGGGGAACTCCCCTCTCCAGGGGGGAGGAGCCTCTAACCTGGGTGTCCAGGGGAGCTCCCTTGTGCACCCACCAAGAGGGCCACTCCCCATTCTAACCCTAACCTTAACCCTCCTGGGGGAGGCCTCTGGAAGCTGGGTGTTGGAGTAGGGGGTTGAGCTCCCCCTCCACCCCTCACCCAGGACAGAGGGCACTCCCCCCTCCGCAGGGGAAGCTTCACCAACCTGGGTGTCAGGGTGGGGGGAGTAGCTCCCGCCCCCACTGGGCACCTAGGGGAGAGTGCACTCCACCCTGGGAGGGTGGCCACTCTGACCTGTTTGTGAGGGGGGGTGGGAGCTCCACCTCAGCACCCAGTAGAGAGTGCATTCCCTCCTGGAGTGGAGGCCCCTCTAACCTCGGTTTGGGGGGGGAGCTCCCCTCCACACCTGGGGAAGAGGGCTCTCCAGACTCAAGGGGGGACGCCCCTCTAACCTGGGTGTGTGGGGGGGAGCTCCTGCCTCTGTACCCAGGGGAGAGGGCACTACCCCCTGGGGGGGTGAGGCCTCTCCATGCTGGGTGTTGGGGTGGGGGGAGGAGCTCCCGCCCCTAACCCCTCACCTAGGGGAGAGGGCACTCCCCAGTCTGGTAGAATTAGAGGACATTCCCCCTTCTGGGGTGATGCCCCACTAACCTGGGTGTGGGTGGGGGAGCTCCCCCTCTGCACCCAGGGGAGAGGGCATTCCCTCCTGGTGTGGAGCCCCCTCTAACCTCGGTTTTTTGGGGGGAGCTCCCCTCCACACCTGGGGAAGAGGGCTCTCCTGACTCAAGGGGCGAGACCCCTCTAACCTGGGTGTTTGGGGGAGCTCCGCCTTCTGCTCCCAGTGGAGAGGGCACTCTAACCTGGGTGTTGGGGGGGGAAATCCCAACCTCCACACCCAGGGGAGAGGGCACTCACCCCTGTGTGGGAGGCCCCTCTGAGCTGGGTGTCCAGGTGGGGGTTAGCTCCCACCACCCACCCCGCACCTAGGGGAGAGGGCACTCCCCCTTCCAGGAGGGAGGCCCCTCTGACCTGGGTGTCCTGGAGGTGGGAGCTCCACCTCCACACCCAAGTAGAGCACATTCCTGCCTCCAAGTGGAAGGCCCCTCTAGCTGGGTGTTGGGGGGGTAGCTCACCCCCCTCTGCACCCAGGGGACAGGGCTCTCCCCCCTCCAGGGGGGAGGCCCCTCTAACCTTGGTGTCCTGGGGGATCTCACCCCTCCACACCCAGGGGAGTGGGCACTCCCCCCTCCAGGGGCACTTGTCCTCTAACCTGAATGTGTGTTTGGGGGAGATCCCCTCTCTGCACACAGGATAGATGGCACTCCCTCCTCCAGGGGTGAGTCCCCTCCAACCTGGGTGTTGGGGGAGCTCCCCAATACATCCAGTGCAGAGGGGCACTGCCCCCTCCAGGGGGGAGGCCCCTCTAACCTGGGTGTCAGTGTGAGCTCCCCAGCGTACCCAGGGCATTTCCAAACACATTACCTTGATATTAAAGAGGCAATAGCAAAATGGAAATTATAGATCTCTCCATCCTGATCAAGTGAGACTTATTCCAGATACACAACATGGCTTAATATTTGGAAATCATTCAATGTAATATAATTAAATGTTTTATATATTTATATATATTTTAGTTTCAAATAAAAGAGAAAATCTTTTTTTGTTGTTTTCTAATTTTTTATTATTAGTTGTTCAAAACATTACAAAGCTCTTGACATATCATATTTCATACATTTGATTCAAGCATCAACAAATTTCTACAAACCATGATTTCTACAAACATAACTCAATCAGGTGGACATATACAATTAAAATATATCAAGTTTTAAGATTTTGTTTTGTAGGTGGACACAGTGCCTTTATTTTATTTATTTACTTATGTGATGCTAAACATCAAACCCAGTGCCTCACATGTGCAGTTGAGCACTGTACCACTGAGCCACAACCTCAGCCCTTAAATAGATCAATTTTAGGCAAGGAAATAGAAGATGCCATCAAAAGCCTATCATCCAAGAAAAGCCCAAAAGCAGATAGATTCTCAGCTGAGTTCCACCAGACCTTGCAAGAATAACTAATACCAATATTCCTTAAAATATTCTGTGAAATAGAAAAGGAGGGAACCCTTCTGAACTCATTCTATGAGGCTGTTATCACTCTGACACCAATTGCAGACAAAGACACATCAAGGAGGGCTGGGGATGTGGCTCAAGCGGTAGGGAGATCGCCTGGCATGCGTGCGGCCAGGGTTCGATCCTCAGCACCACATACCAACAAAGATGTTGTGTCCGCCCAGAACTAAAAAATAAATAAATAAATAAATATTAAAATATCTCTCTCTCTCTCTCTCTCTCTCTCTCTCTCTCTCTCTCTCCTCTCTCTTTTAAAAAAAAAGACACATCAAGGAAAAAACTTAAGACCAATACCCCTGATGAACATAGACACAAAAATTCTCAATAAATTCCTGACAAATTGTATACAAAAAACACACTAAAATACAGTGCACCATGACCACGTGGTGTTCATCCCAGGGATGAAAGTTTGGTTCAACATATGGAAAGCAATAAATATAATACATCACATCAATAGACTTAAAGAAAAGAATCACAAAATTTTCTCTATAGATGCTGAAAAATATAGAATCATTTCATGTTCAAAACAATAGAAAAACTAGGAATAGTAGGATCATACTTCAACATTGTAAAAGCTGTCTACACTAAGCCCAATGCCAGCATCACTATAAATGGAGAAAAATTGGAAGCATTCCTCTAAAAACTGGAACTAGTCAGGAATGCCCTCTTTCACCACTTCTATTCAACATAATCATTGAAATTGTAGCCAGAGAAATCAGGTAAGCAAAAGAAATTAAATGGACACACAAGGAAAAGAAGAATTCAAACTATCACTATTTGCTGATGACATTTATAATACCCAAAAAAATTTCACCAGAAAACTTCTAGAACTAATAAATGAATTCAGCAAAGTATCAGGATACAAAATCAACACCCAAAAATCAAATGCATTCCTATATATCATCGATGAATCCACTGAAAAAGAAATTATGTAAATGATTCCATTCACAGTAGCCTCAAAAATTAAATATCTGGAAAAAATCGAATAAAAAGGTAAAAAAGCTCTACAATAAAAAGTACAGAACCTAAATAAAGATATTGAAGAAAACCTCTGAAGATGGAAAGATGCTCCTCAATAGGCAGAATTAATAGTTTAAAAGGCCATACTACCAAAAACATCATACAGAAATAATCCAATTTCTATTAAAATCCTTATGACAGTCTTCGTTATAATAGAAATGGCAATTATTATATATTTTTTGGTAAAATAAGAGACTCAGAATAGTAAAAGCAATCTTTAGTGAGAAAACTGAAACAGGAGGCAACATAATACCAGACCTTAAACTATACTACAGAGCTATAGTAACAAAAATGGCATGGTGTTGGCACCAAAATAGACATGTAGATCAATGGTATAAAATAGAGGACACAGAGACAAACCCACATAATTTAAATATGGTTATCTCATACTAGACAAAACATTCACTGGAAAAAAAAAAAGATAGCCTATTCTTTCAACAGATGGTGCTGGCAAAACTGGAAATCCACATGTAGCCAAATGAAATTAAACCTACATCTCTCACCCTGCACAAAAATCAAATCAAAGAGCATCAAAGTTTTAGGCACTAGAACAGAGACCCTGAACCTAATAGAAAAAAAAAATAAGCACAAATCTTCACCACTTCAGCCTAGGATCTGACTTCCTTAACAAGACTCATAAAGTGCAAGAAGTAAAATCAAGAATAAATAAATGGGATGGGTTCCAATTAAAAAGCTTCTTCTCAGCAAAGGAACCAGTAAAGTGAGGAGAGCACCTCCAGACTGGGAGAAAATCTTTACCACATGCACCTCTGATAAAGCCCTCATCTCTAAGATATATTAAGAACTCAATAAACTTAGAACCATAAAAGTAAATAAACCAACGAATAAATGGGCTAAGGAACTGAACAGATACTTTATAGAAAAAGAAATACAATTGATCAACAAATACAAGAAAAAGTGTTCCAACACCTCTAGCAATTAGAGAAATACAAATGAAAACTGCTCTAAGATTTCCTCTCACTCCTGTCAGAATTGCAATCATCAAGAATACAGGCAACAATTAATGTTTGTGAGGATGTGGTGAAAAAGCCACACTCATACATTGCTGGTGAAATTGAAAATTGGTGCAACCACTATGTAAAGCAGTATGGAGAGTCCTCAGAAAACTGGGAATGGAACCAGCATTTGACCCAGCCATCCCACTCCTTAGTTTATATCCAAAGAACTTAAAATCAGCATACTATAGTTCCTGAATAGATGAATGGATAAATAAAATGTAATATATATATATATATATATGTGTGTGTGTGTGTGTGTGTGTGTGTGTGTGTTTCAATGAAATATTACTTAGCTTTAAAGAAGAGTGAGATTATGGCATTTAGTAGTAATGACTGGAGTTGGAGAATATCATGCTAAGCGAAATAAGACAAACTCACATAACAAAAGGCTGAATGTTTTCTCTAATATGTGGATGTTATTTCACAATAAGGTGGTGGCACTAGGGAAGAATTGTATTACCTTAGATTAGATAGAGAGAAGTGGTTGGAGGAGAGGGGAGGGCATGTGAAGCTAGGAAAAAATAGTAGAATGAAACAGACATTATTACTGTAGGTATATATATGATTACATGACCAATATAACTCTGAAACATGTACACTCAGAAAAATGAGAAATTATATCACATCTTTGTATGACATAGCAAAGTACATAACTGCATTCTAATGTCATATATAATTAAAATAAATAAAAAACTCATTAAAATTGAAATAGATAAATGTAAGTAATAGTAAAAAAAAAACTCAACTGAAAAATGATAATACATCGAAAATCACATGAATGGACTCATAAGAGTTTACACTAACAAAAGACAGAATAGCTTGAATGATAAAATGTATATAAATAGCGAATTATATTTCACAGAATGGAAAAAATGAGTATAAACTGATATGTAAACTGCTATAGGAGAGGTCTTCCTTACAGAATTCACATTAATGAATGAAATAGGCAATTCTTTAAAAAAATCACCATTACAATACTGTAATAATTGTTGCAGGAAATGACCACAATGAGTGCTAAAAATAATGGACAAAAGATTAAGGAAAATCAATATATTTGCATGGACTAAAATGAACATCAACCAAGACAATTATTAATTAAAAAAGAAAATTATTAACTTTAAAGTGGAGAATTAGACGAATCACCAATAAACCAGGCATGGTGGTGCACACTTATAACTTGAGAGTTTGAAGCAGGAGGATCACAAGTATGAGACCAGCTTCAGTAAATTAGTGAGAATCTCAGCAAGTAAGCAAGACCCAGCCTCAAATAATAAACAGGACTGAGGATGTAGCTCAGTGGTAAAGTGCTCCTGATTTCAATCTCAGTACCCAAAAAAAAGAAATCACCAGTATATGACTTATCAACATTATATATCCTCTGATATAATTCATTGAGAAGGGCACCATAGTTACTATTATGTTATTCTCAGCAGAAACAAATATACTCAAAGTAGTCACAAAAAATACCACAGAAACCAAAAATGAGTGACACAGTCCAAAATATCTGAGCAGGACTTTTTAACATAGCAAGGTCATAAAAGAAAAAGAAAGGAGCCGTGGTTGTGGCTCATTTGTAGAATGCTTGACTAGTATGCATGAGGCACTGGGTTTGATCCCTGGCACCACATAAAAAATATAAACAAACAAAATAAAAATATTGTGTCCATCTACAACTGAAAAATATTTAAAAAAAGGAAAGACTTTTAGTTCTTCAACTAAAAGACTTTTATCGTTTCAAATTTTCACAGATTGGAGGAGGCTACAGACACATGACTATTAAATGTAATGTGGAATTTTGAAACATAAATTGGACATTAGATAAAAAAAGCAAGTGCAATAAAACAAATCATTAAGTTAAAATGATTGTAGCGATATTAATTTCTTGATTTTTACCATTTTTGTTGATATTAGGGCAAGTTCACTGCAGGATATATGAGAACCTTCTACTGGTTTTACAGTTTTGCTGTAAATCTAAAATTCACTCAAAATGAAAAATAAATTAAAGATATTAGTGATACATTAGAATTCCTTTTGACATGATTACAAATGCATGGGGTATGATTTGCTCCAGTTCTGTACTAAATTCTTACCCTCATCCTCTCCTCCTCCTGCTCCTTTTCCTTTAATGATTTTTCTGCTAGTTACTTACATTTATTTTTCTTAATTACTGTCTTGTGGATATACATATGGATATACACTGTATTATTGTGGATATACACTGTACTATATTAATATTAGACTTTTGAATGAAAATGTAAGAACTTTCAAAATAAAAAGTATATATTTTCCTATGGCATTGCTGTTTCACAAAGCTCTAATATGACAACCTTCAGTGATACACTAAGTAGAAAGTGATATGAATTTAAAGTCTTCAGATAAAAAAGAAAGTCAGAAAATAGGCAAGTAGAGCCATAATATATATTGTATAAATAGTTAGATGCTTTAAAAACAAATGACAACTTAAAATTAGTCAAACATTTTCAAATTCATTTTCTCCAATGAAAATCAGAGCAGATTCAGTTTGTGATAAATGTCTAATTACATCTACTTTCTATCTTATTTTTAAGCCTATGAAATAATCTCAAGTAATGTAGCATTAAGTAAATCACAGGGAAAATAGAACTTATAAAAAAGTATAGAGAATTTTTGTTTAAGATTTTTTACATCATAACTTTACTTAATTACTTTATTTATATATGGCACTGAGTACTGAACCCAGGGCCTCATGTATACTAGGCAAGCATTCGATCACTGAGCCATAACCCTAACCCATATTAGGAATTCTCTGATATGGAAAAGCACTCAAAAATTATTAATCATAACACATACTAAAATCAAAAGCAATAATTCAAATCCTCTTACCAATTTCAGCAGGTCTGATTTTGTTCCCTCAAATGCTAATTTCTCTGAGTCTTGACAGGTTTCTTATGTCCTTTTCTACATTAGTTATACGATTAAAGCAAAGGTAGAGAGTGGTGAGAGAATCTAACCTATACACCACTGAAGGGATTTCTCTCAGTTTATTATGCTGTAAATCAAGCAACTGCAGCTTCTTCATGTTATCAAGAGAGTCAGGCAGACTGGTAAGTTAATTTTTACTTAGAGACAGTATCATGAGATTTACTAGACAGCCCACCACTGCTGGGAGGGACTGCAGTTTGCTACTGTATATGTAAAGTTCTGTTAATTGAGTCAAGTGTTTGATTGATGCTGGCAATATGTGCATAGACCTCTTGGATAAGTCCAAACACACTGAATTCTCTTCCAGGCATATATTGCTCTTTAGTCACTTCTGCATTACTGGATTTTTTTCCTAGTCCCATGTGCAGGACTTGGCCACTCAATCGTATTGTCAACTGAAAAAGCCATCCCTAGTTGGGCAACACTGGAGATTTTTGTCTTTGTCATCTTTCCCTTTGGTTTTAGATTCTTTTTCATGGCTTTCTGTCCCCAAATCTCCAAAGGCCTTTGCCACCTTTTTTCTTTCCTTGACTGATGGTACTTTGGGCTCTTTCTTTTTAGAGTGTTTTATTTCCCTAAACTACTAACTCATGGTGACTTAAACTTGGAAAAAAACCACAAATTTTTACATTATTTGCTAGCAATCAAATTCAAAGATGAACAGACACCTTACACAACACCTGTCTGTCACATGTTGGATCTAAAAGCACTATTACCATTTCTGACAACTCATTCCAACTGGTAAAATGGTGCTGGTCAATCAATGATTTATTAGAATTTCTGAAATATAATAGAGAATATTAAATAACCTTCTGTTAAAATTTACATTAAGTAAATAGCCTCAGAAAAACAATCTTAAAGTGGTTGCTGTGGAGAGCAGTGACAGAGAATGGGAGAGCTGTGTCTGAGATTGGGGTCTCTGATGACCTCATGGCTGTGGCATACCTGTTACCTGGGAATGTTTCTGTGCAAAGGTGCCAGAGTCCCAGTGGCTATACACTGCATGAGGAGACTCTGTCCTAGAGACTTACCAGCCTCAATCTTGATCTCAGACACACAGCTACTGGGAACAGAGGAACTCTCTTGCTAGAAAACCTCCATGTTTCACCAGTCTGCTGCACCTGGACCTGTGCACCTAACAGTAACTTCAGACAATGGACTTTCTTGAGAACTACACAAAGCTCCTAACATTGCACACTGCAATTGTGGAATGCAACTGTGAATAGTTGCATGATATTGTTAGCCATATAAAGATATGAGTACAAAGAAAGATGCTGATGAGGCATATATAAATAGAGATTGCTGGAAGATTTCTTTAGACCTGCTTCTCCATCAGAGAGCAGCATTCCACCTGACCCCAGCTTTATCTTCAAAAACATTTGTCTGTGTGTGTGTTTTTATTTTTCTTATCCTCCTTTGCCCCTTGCTAAAACCTGCTACTTTGGACACAATGGTCACAGAATTTTGCCACCATCCTATTACTTGATACACTATTTACCGAACCCTTTATTATGTAAAATCCATTAAATTAATAGATCAGGCCCTCCCTTCAAGAAATTTGTAATCTAATAGGGGATTTGTAAATTAATATGCATATTAATTTTATATGGATATATATAAAAACAGCACTATGCAATATATATATATAATTACTATGACAATGAAGCACAGAAGTATTTTTAGGTAACTAGTTTTTTTTATCTTGTAAAAGAAAAAAAAATTAAAAATTTTAAAATGAACAGCATATATCCACAGCCTATATTCCTAACCAGCACCCTAAAATTGCTTTATGTGCAACTAACTATAGCTTTAGAAAACAGGAAGGAGAGGGTCATTAAAATACAAAATACTTGTATGAAGATGTGAATTTGGTGTTGACATACCTTATATACAAACAGAGATATGATAAATGGTGGTATAAAGGCGAATTAAGAATTGTATGCAAAAAAATAAGGGAAAATAGGAAGGGTTTCAAAGTTGATAAAAGAATGGACCAGCAGTGTGACAAAAGAACAAAAGGAACAAAATGATATGAATGGGAAAAAGTAAATAGTTCAGGTAAAAGAGTATTAAAGTATGCACTTTAATAAGCACTCTAATTGATTCTCATACAGGTATATTGGAGGGCTCACTCCTGACCAACCATGACAGAGCAATCTCCAATGATGTCTGTATTCTAGGAAACAGGAGAAAGATCAATAACAGGAAAATTTCAAAAAGTTCACTGGAGAAGAAAAGGTAAGTACAACCTTTGTGAAGGGCATCAGTCTTCCCTAAGCATTTTTAAATTTAAAATAAATTATTCTTATTTTTAACTCTTGTTAACTCTGATAAAACCACTTGGTTGGCATGCATCAAGCCTCTGGGTTTGATCATAGGAATGGGGTAGTCACTTAAATTATTTTTATTGCTAATCTCTTAATAGCAAAACTTCTCCAGGTAAGTGCCTCTGTGTTTCATACATAGAATAATTATTAGGAGATGAATTAAAGTTAATGGACCAAGTTCTCAAATAATATTTCACCATTTCCTTACTGAGAAAAAATATCCCTGGATGCTTTTGAGATATTGATTGAAATATGGGGAAAATATAAACTTTGCACACATTTTCTAGACACTTAAAATCATTAAATAGATTTAAGTTTTATTTTTTTCTGAAAGAAGTGATAATAATTTGTTACATTTGTTCTTGCATAAACATACCTTTATATAATTTTATATGATATTTATGCATTATTCCACTTTGAATTTTTCTGTCAAAAGAGCTGAAATATAGAAGCATAGTCCAATGTAATTTATTTAGAAAAAATAAAATTTCTTTCTTTTTGAGAGGGAGATACAAGAGAAGTTTTGGAAAATGAAATAAAACCAGAGATTTGCAGACTAACAAACTGATTTTTAACTATGATTTCTCAGGATTATAACATAGAATATTTATTTTCATGGTTTCTTGATACTGACTATACTGGTTTTATTTTTTCTTATAAAAATTTTAGGAGAATCCTTTATGGACTCTGTATGCAGAAAAGTTTCTGAAGATTTGAAGTGGTAAAGGTTTTCTACTTTATTTTGTTGTAAAAAAAAGATATGTAAATTATTTGAAATTGCTGAAACTCAAGTATGTTATCCTTAAAAGAATATGAAATCATTTGTAGGAGTTTATCCTGTTTCATGCAGTCACAGTTACTAAGAAATAAAAGTAACATAGTTTTCTTGTTTTAGATATTTTAAATTATTTTTGTAAATCTAGAAGATGTTTAAATGATATTCAGTTTTTTACTGTTTGTTTTGCTAGTAATAATTTACATGTATATTGTATTTGTAGAAAGAGGATTGGTTTAAGGGATAATAAAGTCAACAGAGTAGTGTAAAATAACTGTTTTATTAAATGTATTTAAACTGTATTTAAAGATTTAAATGCTTGATTATGCTTTCTCTAGTAAAAAATTGAGGCAAGAATTAAACAATGCAGTTTTAATTTATCTTTTTGGATATTCTTAGCAATTGGAAGCATGTGGTGAGGAGCCAGAAGACAGAGAAGATTTGAACCAAGCTGTTACTTCTCTCATGAATCTTCAACGTAGAATGGACATAATGTAAAAACTGTATTCATCTAGACACCAATCTTCTTAATTCCAAACTGATGAAACAATGAATATTTCTTCATGCTTCATTGTATTTGGTGCTTGGTTTTCTCAAAAAATATAAATTATAATGAAATTTGCAATTTTAAAAGTCGTGCTTTTCTTTCAATTTTCTGTTTGTTTTACTTTTTATTAGCTCTTTCACAGCTAATACAACTAAAATGTGTTTAATTATTTTTATAATAAATACAAGAGTTTAATTTTCTTTGTAATTTTACTACTTAGGGTAATAGGAATTTTGAAATATAGAGTCTGTAGTAGTTCTTTTTCACAGCAATGAAACAGGGCATATATGTATTAGTGACAAAGTTAAAAGAACATAAATTTTGTTTATAAACTTTAGTATTTTGTTATTTATTTTTTCTTTTAAAAGTCTGTGGATTATACCCATGGTTTTATTTATACTGATAACTTGTTTTGTACCACTGAATAACACCATTAGCCCAATGCAATATTTTTGCAACTTGATTTGAAAGTTTGCCCTTGAGGCAATTAGGAATTGGGATTGTGCAATTATTGATTAAACTTAAATTCTTATCTTTTTTAAAAAAAATTAGGGATCCAGTTTGCCCTTTTTATAATCATCAATTAATTAGGAAGAACTGGACCAACAGAAAAATGACAGAAATTGGGAAAAATAGATGGATGGATAAGCAAAGATATTGCAGAGTGCTTCAATGAATTCCTAATGGAAGGACAAATGACAAGAATTGGTGCTAAGAAGAAAGACATATTTTTTTCTTTGATGGCTTAATGATCAGAAGTAAACTTAATCATGGCCAGACCAGCTTCCAGGGTACAGTAGTGCAGACTATAGATTAAAAGAAAAGTTTTCTTTTATGTGGAGAGTAGAAATCTGTGATAAGGAAGATACTTGTGGGGCAGACATGCCTTTGCATTAGTACCCCCAAATGACAACAGTATCATATTTGCTGCTAAGTCTGAAGAAGAGAAAAATAATTGGATGGCAGCCCTTGCTTCTCTTAATTAAGGATCATATAGCTGAAGGCAATTTTTTTTTGTAGTTCTATGTATGCAGTACTGTAGAAAAGGTTTTATAGAATTTGTATGTTCTATAAAATGATAGGAAACTGGAATCTTCAGTTGATTAGTTTTCTCTGTTGTATTTAAAATGTTTTTTTTAAAATTTATGTATCAACAAATTCCTTTCCTTTTGGTTTTCTTCTTAGATTTGAAATTCCAGATCCAGAACCTACTGAAGCAGACAAATTGGCAATAGAGAAAAGTGAACAGCCATTCAGTGTTGGACTTCGAAATAAATATGTCCAACAAGGACAACTTAGGTTTTAATTGAATATTACATTTTCTATGTGCCATTAAATGTTCAGTTTATAGTAAACACAAACGTTCTTAGCTCTTAATTTAAATATAAGTGTTAGTGTTAACTTCGTGATCATTAAATTTCCAAATTTCTTTATCTATGAAGCTATTTTAAATAAATTCTCTGAAGAAATGTAGCATGCCCTTTGCATTAGCTCTCTCAGGCATGTGATATGTTTACAAATCAAAGTGTGTTATGGTAGGTAAAACTGAAATGGGATAGGGAGGGGCAGCGTGGGGGATAAAGGAAAAAGAAAAGCAGCCAGTCAGTCCGGGGTGTATCCAGAAAACTCGGTCCTCTGCTGTTTCCTTCCACCTCTTTCCCATAGAACTAATGAACACATAAGTCGGAATTCTAAATTAAGAAGGGTCCTACACAGAGCCTGGAGACCCGGTCACTTCCCTTCCCTTCCTCCCCGAGTGGGCTGTCCAGGGCGATAGGGTGACAGGCGGTGGGGTTCTGCTCGCACGGACAATGAGGTGCCAAGGGGCTGGTGATGGCCCGCGGGATCCCAACCCATTGGAGGGCGGTGGCCCTGCATCCCTGGGCTCCTCAGGACAACTCTCCACAAGCACCAGCTGCTTTCTTGCGCAGGGACGCGGTGAAAGCCCACGGCGGCAGCGGCTCCCATGGGTCAAGTTCGCGGCTGCCCGCCCCCTGGCCGTACTGGAGGCCGCCCGGCGCGGAGAGGCTCGGCCTAGCGCGGTGGCGCCACGTGGGGAAAAGTTTGCAGGAGCGCCGCGGGGGCCTCGCGCGACCTGATGCCCGCTCCCTCTGCGGCGCCTGGTCACGCCCAGGCCCGAGCGCCCCGCGGCATCCCCGCCCCAGCCTCCTCCTCCGACCCCAAGGGTCGCCTGGGGGAAACGCCTTGGGGCTCCTCGGGCGGGTCGAGGAGCAAGTGTCCCGGGAAGACGCACGGTGCGCGAGGAAGGTCGGGGGCGCCCGGTGGGGCGCTCCGGAGGGCAGCCCCCGCGCGGTCCTCGCCCCCGCCCCCCGCGCGGCGCCCCGCTACCCCCAGTGCGCAGGCCCGGCCGCCCCAGCGCGCATGACCTGGGCTCGGGAGCGCTGCGGGCCCCCAGCCGCCCACGTGATCCTGTTGGCCGCTGCCCGCCCCGGTGGCTGCTGGCTGCTCGGCTTGGACCTCTTGCTGCCCGGCGGTGAGTTCCTGCGTGAGCAGCGGCGGGGCGTTCTCCCGCGCCGTTGCGGGCGAAGTTCCGCGTCCCTACTTTGCTGCGACCTTTGCGGGCTCCCCGGCGGGTGCGGCGGCAAGCGTCTGCGCGGGGGGAGGGACGCTGTGCTGCGGGAGGGAGGGCTCCGTGTCAATTTTTTTGTGCGACCAACCGCTCCCAGAGCCTGTGGCGCGCGGGCGGCAAGCGCGGGGACCCCGACGTGGTAGAGCCATGGATGGACCGGATTGGGGCCTTGGACTCCGCAAAAAGCTGCGGTCACGGTCGCAGCGAGACCGGGAGATGCGCTCCCGGGTTGGTCTGGGGGCCGGCTTGGCGGGCGGCGGGGCCGGCTGGACTCGGGCGCCCTCTCTCGCTTTGTCGACCTGCTCCCACAAGGAAGACAATGGGAAGCCCGGTTTTCCGCCCGGTCCTGCCCAGACCCCCGCCGAGGAAGCGTAGCGAGTCCACCTTGGCCAAAGAGGACATCATCGATGGGTTTTCCAGGACCAGCTTTGTCCCTTTTGAAGCGCTGGAGGTAAGAGCCCCCTCCACCCATCTGCCTTTACGCACAAAAATTGGAAAAAAAATGGTTTCTGTGTTCCTTCCAGAAACAGCACTGTTACTTGCACTTGACTTCTGCTCCTAACTTTGCCACTCTGTATGTATTTAACACTAAGCAAATTTCATAATCCTTTGTACCTCATTTTAAAGGTGTTGAATATATAGATTGCTACTATCCCTTCCAGCAGTGGAAGTATGTGATTTTACAGATGACTGAATGCTCTGAATAAGATTCCAATCAAAATCTTGGAAATTGAGTAGCTAATTCTAATGTTTATATGAAAATGCAGAGATAAGGCTTTCTTTTAATGAAATGAAGTTGGAAGAGCTCACGACCAGAACTCAGAATTAATAGGACAAAAAAAGGAACAACAAAGCCTGCAAAAGCAATGAAAGGAATAGCCAAAGAGTAAAATTAACAGCTTATGAGCATATGACACCAGTGAAAGAGATTTATATATATATTTCTTTTATTTTACGTGGTGCTGAGGATGGAACCCAGTGGCTCACATATGCTAGGAGAGCGCTCTACCACTGAACCACAACCCTAGCCCAAGAGATTGTTTTAAAGACTGTGGAGTAGTCAGTTGTGTTGAATGTTGCAGACAAATTAGGTAAAATAAAATAAAGATATTGTGTCTACGTATAACCCATGATATTGGAGTAGTAGTGTGAATACAGTAGTGAAACTTCTACTATTGAAAATAAGATTTCAGTGAATTGAGAAGTACATAAAAGGTAAGGAATTAAAGATAGCCAAAGTTTAGATGTTGCAGAGGAGGAAAGAAGACTAAGGGGAATGTAAGGTGAAAGGTATTTGGGGTTTTAATTTTTTTTTTTTTTATCTTGGGGAAGTGTGAAAATAAGAGATTTGAACTTTCAGTGCTATTTGGAGTGAGCCAGTAAGGAGAGAATTCATAGCTACCTGGGAGGTAATCTGTAGAGTGAGATTTCTGTCTGCTGAAGAGGGTCTGAACAGAAGTAGGGAAATTAACTTTTGGAATGGAGAGGAATCATTTTTGCATAACAAGAGTGAAAAGGAAAAAGGGTAGGTAGAAGCAGGGTTATTGTTTTGTAGTTTTGTTGGTAAGCCATTCTGATTGAGTGGCTCCTATTTTCTATTTGAATTGAAAAATCAGATCACCTGCAGTGAATGAGTGGGGAGTGAATCAAGTTTGAAATAGCTGCAGAATATTATGGCGAATACTACTGAAATAGTGACTAGTAGGACTTACAGTCATGATTAAAAGTCCTGTTGAAATGAATAGTCTTATATAGTGATAACCAGTTTGCTAACTGTAAGATATTCTTCATCTTACTAAGGTAGAACAGGGATTGGCCAAGTCTGTGACTATAGCAAGTCTTACTAGTGGCCTCTTTTTATAAATAAAATATTACTGGAACATAAACATTCTCATTAGTTGTCTATAGATGCTTTACCATAACTATGGCCCAGATAACTATGTGGTCCTCAAAGCCTAAAATTTTTACTGTCTTATCCTTTACAGAAAACGTTTGTCAACCCCTTTATAGGATTACCTTGGATGTAGGTTCAGAAAAGGTTGACATTTGGAATTATTCAGAGGCATCTTGACAAATGGAAAGCTAACAGCAAAGAATGGAAGATACTGGTAGGGTGTTACACTTTGGAATCCAAGCTGGAAAGGAAAACAAGGGGACAGGATGAGCTGCTGATAAGAGTCCTAGTGTTAATTAAAATGTAAGAGTTAAGGAAAAAATTCAGAGTGATTATTGTCATGGATAACTGAAATAAATGATTTCAGAGGTGGAGAAATTATAGAACAGCATGTCCTGAGGTGGCTAAGGCCATAGGGTACTGAAAGGCAGATGGCTGGTGAGGTCATCCATGTGGATACCGAAAGTCCTTAGAGTGAGTAGAGAGGAAGATGGTGAGCCAGGTAGCTGTCTTTTTTTAATTTCTAGGATTTATTGTATGTTTAAGCTAAATAAATTGCTAATAGTCAATTTAAAAATTGCTAAAATGTGGAAAAAAAGAAAATTTGTTCCTTTGATTTTTGAAAAATTGTTTTTTTTATTTTTAAATGAACACAAGGCCTTTTTAAAAAAAAATTTATTTGTATATGGTGCTGAGGATTGAACCCAATGCCTCATACATGCAAGACAAGCACTCCACCACTGAGCTACAACCCCATCCCTGTTCCTTAGATTTTATCATTACAACTTATACTTTTTAAATATCCTTTTTTTTATCAGACTGCAGATGTATTTAATTTTGAAGAAACAGTTTATAGTCATCATATGTCTCCAGTTGCGACCAAGCACTCTTTGGTAGCAGGTTTGTATGTATGTTCTTTTGTCTTTTAACATACTTAGTTTTCTCCCTTTTTTATCTACTTAGCTGTGATAGACATTTTAACCCAGATGATGACAGTTCTTTTTTTCCCCATTGCACTATTGGGGATTGAACTAGGGGTATAGTACTACTGAGGTATATCCCCAGCCCTTTTTATTTTTATATTTTGAGACAGGGCCTCCCTAAATTGCAGAGGCTGGCCTAAAACTTGCCAGTCTACCTCAGCTTCCTGAGTTGCTGAAATCATAGGCATGTGTCACAGTTCCCAGCCACACAGTTTCTTTTTTTTAAGTATGTTACTATTTATGTTTGGTTCAGTAGATAATGTGAAGTCAAGCACTTGCTAAGGGCGAGATGCAAAGATTAAGAAAGCCTATTTCTGAATGGGCACAGTGTTGTATGACTGTAATCCCAAGAACTAGGGAGGCTAAGGCAGGAGGATCACAAATTCAAGGCCAGCCTTGGCAGCTTAGGAAGACCCTGTCTCAAAATAAAAAGGGCTGGGGTTGCAGCTCAGTGCTAGAATGTTCCTAGGTTCTATCCCCAGTACTACCAAAAAAAAAAAAGTCATATTTTTTTGTTCCCTAAAAGATGCTGCGGTTGTGGCTCAGAGGTAGAGTGCTTGCCTAGCATGCATGAGGCACTTGGTTTGATCCTCAGTACCACATAAAAATAAAGTAAAGATACTGTGTCCACCTATAACTAAAAAATAAATATTTAAAAAAGTTGCTTTTAAGTCATTAAAGTCTCAAATTATTTTTTTAGTTGTATATGAACATAATGCCTTTATTTATTTATTTTTTTATGGTGCTAAGGATTGAACCCAGTGCCTCATATGTGCAAGGCAAATGCTCTACCACTGAGCTATAGCCCCAGCCCAAATATTTTTTTTTTCCTAATTTTTTTGATACTGGAGATTGGGCCCCGGGGTGTTTTACTACTAAGCCACATCTCCAGCCATTTCTAATTTTTTTTTTCAGTTTTGAGACAGGGTCTCACTAAATTGCTAAGGGCCCCACTGGGTTGCTAAGGCTGGTTTCAAACTTGAGATCTTCCTGTCTCACCCTCCCAACTTGCAGGGATTATAGGCATGTGCCACCATGCCCAGCTCAAAAATTTTACATGAACAAAATTTGACAACTTTTTCAATTTGACATTTAAAAACAAGGAAATTAAAATTTTAAATCCATTTATATGAAAGCACGTGCTATACGTTTTCATATGTATAGAAGAAAAACAGGTTTCCTAGTGTTGGATATCTGTTTACTATGATTCAGTTATTTCTATGGAACTACAGAAGTCTCTTCACCTCTAGACATTCAGATGCTTCATCTATAAAGAAGAGCTAGGCACTAATTTGTCTTTGAGATTCAGTCTCTGTCCACATTTTCTGTGAATCTGTTACAATTCGAAGTATATCGTTAACTTGGAAAAAGTAAGCTATTAAAATAAATGATCTGATGTGGGAAATATGGGATAGAATTATACACACACATTTAAATTTCCAGATAAATTTTCTGATTTTGACATTGTACTTTAGTCAACTAAGTGATTTGAGGAATCTGGGTAAAGGGTACACAGGCCTCTTTATAATAGTTTTGCAGCTTTCTGCAAATCTGTAATTAGTTTAAACTTTAAAATGATGCACTAATAGAGTTCTCTTTCTACTAAAGTATAACTATAAAATATTTTTTCTAATTACAAGCATTCGGGATGATTTGAAATGTATATTTGGCATACATTTTTATATCTATGCATGGATACAATGAAAATGTCATGATTCCTGTTAATGTCGTTGTTTCCTTTTGATGATGATTTATAATAGCATTATATTAAACCATTTTTTTGTTTGTTTTTACAGTTGGTACTAGAGGACCCAAAGTAAAACTTTGTGACTTAAAGTCTGGATCCTGTTCTCATATTCTACAGGGTATTTTTTTTTCTTAATTTGAAACAACTATTACTTTGAGTAAACCATTCAGTAAAAAGAAACATTACTAACAATGTATTCTTTGTAAGTGACATGAGTGATGTATTTTGTACTAGTTGTTAAAAGTCAACAGTGAAATAAGGATCCTTCTGTGCATTGTTCTTATAAAACTGAACTATTGACAAGTGGCCATAGGGGAAGCTCAAAGGATAGGGAAAATAGGTCTAACTCAAAACCTTATATTACTTCTACATTTAAAACAATAAACTGCTGATTAAACTTATGTCAGTAATTTGTGTCATTAGCATTGCCTAATATTGTTTCATCTAATGAGTAAACATTGTTCTTAATTAAGTGTATTTTTTCTTCAAAAATATTTTAGAAAAAATTAAACTTCTTTGAAAAAAGTATATTGATTGAAATTTTTTGCTACTTTTTCATCAGTATTAGATTTGAATTCTAAACAATGAAAACATGAAATATAATCCAGAAATGTATATTTTTATTCATCTCTGAGGAAAGGATACTAAATATATCAAGAAAATTTGGTGGGATGTTTAGCATTTTTTATATTATTATGAATTTCTATTGAGGTAAGCTTGGCAGATGAATATGTCAGATTTGAATAATTCATTTAGGTGATAATAGTGAGCTAAAATGTTGAAATCACCCTGTGAACCTAGAAAAAAATTGTGCTTTCTGGAAAAAAAATGTATACACTTGCTTGCTTACAATCACATTTTTTTTTTGTTACAACTTTATGAGCAATTAGGAAATATTTGTATTCCTTTGAAATGTTTGTCTTATGTTTTATTGTGTGGCTTTTTATCATAGAACTAAGTAATTAAGCTTGAGTTGTATGAATTGACTGACATAGGCTAACAACTGTATTTTTTTTTAATAAAAGATTCACTTGCTTTGTTCTTTCCAAAGCAAAACCAGTCCTTTTATATTAAATAATATGTAACATTTAAACATAGATTATTATAAATGTGAAAACTAATAAGAGTATCCATTCACTCCTAATATTTATGATTAGTTTCTTCAGAATCAGGCAATTATTGACACTTTATCTTCTGATTTTTGAATATTGTATAAGACTTTTCATATAGTTATGTTTGCAGGTCACAGACAGGAAATCTTGGCAGTTTCCTGGTCACCACGTTATGAGTATATCTTGGCTACTGCAAGGTAAAATGCAACTTATTTGATTTTGGTGTTTATGTTAGTAATTAATAATTAGCATTTTAAAAAATATATTTATGTAGGATACACATTTTATTTAGCATATGTACTCATTAATTAGCCCTTAAAAATGAAATGCTTTTTCAGATTTTTAATTCATATCAGTAAAGAAATTTTTCATTGTAATCCTAATCCTAACTAACCATCTTGAGGGTATTTGTCTTTTAGAATAGAGAAAACACAAACTATATAATAATCTAAATCAACTAGCACTACTAATGAAATAGTTGTGTGGTATCATTTTTGCACACAAAAGTACAACACTATATTAATTTAATAGTGGCATTTTTATTCATCTTCTTTAACCTAGAATTATTTCAACTCTAATACAAAACATCTATTTATTCATTGATTCAACTTACCAGCATTTGATGGCTACCTACCATGTGCCAAACATAGTTCTAGTGCCACAGAGGTAACTAAGACTTTCTGGAGCTAAGAATCTAACGAGGGGAAAATAAGTGATCATAGGACATTTGGAAAGATGCTTTAGTACAGGTACATCTTTGGTAGGTGTAATATAGGAAAGGAAAGCAGAAACTTTTGACTGTGAAAGGGTCAAAAGATTTAGTGGGTTGTTTGTTGAAGGGAAGAATATTGAATATTTAATATTATGGGAAGAAAGTACCAGCAGAGAGAAATAGGTAGAAATAGAAATGAAGGGATTTGGGCAGGGAGGGAGGGCACATACTAGGGATTGAACTCAGGGGCACTCTGTCCACTGAGCCACAACCCCATCCCTATTTTGTATTTTATATAACAGGGTCTCACTGAATTGCTTAGCGCCTAGCCTTTGCTGAAGATGGCTTTGAACTCACAATCCTTCTGTTCCAGCCTCTAGGTGTGCCCCTTTCTGGCTAGAAGGGATATTTTGAAAGGAAGGGAGAGAGGAAGGGCGGAAGGAAGGAATAGCAGAAAGATCAGTAGAGTAAAGGGAAGGGAAGGCGGGGGAGGGAAGAGAAAGGGCAGTACTGGGGACTGAATTAGAACAAATTATATTCCATGCTTTTATAATTTTGTCAAAATGAATCCTAGTGTTATATATAACTAAAAAAAATGAAAATACATTGTTCTCATTATTCACCTTATTCTCAAGTTTTATATAAAAAGGAAAATCACCTAATTTATCCCACATAGATTCTGAAAGTGAAATTAGTTAACTGCTTTATTGTCTAGGTAGTATTTGAATAACAATAATAGAAAAGATGTAGTAACAAACTTGCAAGGACCTTGTAGGGAAGATGCTCCTATAGTTAAAAACAGCATAAAAGCACAATTTTTGTCCTTTCTTTTGCTGTGTTTCTCATCTTCATGCTACTATTATGTATTGATTATTTGCTAAAAAGGCAAAAGAATAACAATCCAATTGTACAAATACATTCATGTTAATATAATGAAAACTATGTGTCAGTGCTAGAAATGTGCATGAGGTGTACAATTACTATTCTAGCTGCGTGTATTCAGTAACGTTTATTTCTTTCCAGTGCTGACAGTAGAGTAAAACTATGGGATGTGAGGAGAGCTTCAGGATGTTTGATTAATCTTGATCAGCATAATGGGAAAAAGTCACAAGCTGCTGAATCAGGTAATTAAGATTATAATAATACAGAAATAAGATAATAATAATTTTTATACTAAGGTTTTAAATTGAAGCCAAATAATAAATATATGTTGGTAAATATATGATATATATCATAAACTATGATTTTTTTTGGAAGATATTTACCATGAATCATGTTTTAAATTACTTAAACTAAATTATGGTTGTCCATTGTCTTTCTCAAAAATAAAATAATTTTGGCATTTTCTCTTGCCTCCAAACTTTCAAAAAGAAGCTTTTCTAGATTAATTTGCTTTACTGATTTTTACCCCCATTGAGACTAGCTATACAAATTAAATGGCAAGTAGGAAACTACAATAAATTACTGAATCAGTAGCATTTGTGCCATTGTGTCAACATAAAAACTGCAAGTTGTATTAAATGTGAGTCAGCTGCAATCCCTGTGACAATGTATCTCAACTATATTTTTTCTTTTAATTTTTTTTGTAGTTGTAATTGGACAGAATGCTTTTATTTATTTTTATGTGATGCTAAGGCTCAAACCCAGTGCTTCACACATGCTAGACAAGGGCTCTGCCTCTGAGCTACAGGCTTAGCCCTCAACTGTATTTTTATATTAGAATTTAACTCTATATAAAAACTTTCACTCAGAATTAATTCTGGACTGGAAGTATATTAGGATGAAGTACATGAAACATTGTGGTAACAGACTATTAGGAATTGTGCTTTCTCAAACTAATTTTGAAAGTGGTAATAAATTTTGATTTGAAATGATCAGTTATTCTTTCTATGGAACTTTTTTATTCTTATTTTTTTAGCAGGATTGAGCCCTGAGGCAGCTCTTAACTACTGAATCACATCCAAGTTCCTTTTATTTTTATTTTTTATTTTGAGACAGAATCTCTTTTAGGCCCTTGCTAAGTTTCTGAGGCTGGCTTTGAACTTGCAGTCCTCTTGCCTCAGCTTCCAAGCTGGATTAAAGGTGAGTGCCACCATGCCCAGCTGTTTCCATTAAACTTTTCTTTTTAATGATTTTTAAGAGTCTATGAATGATTTTTTTATTAGAAATGAAAATAATATGTAAGAGGGATGAAAGGTGATTAAAGTTTTAGTGTTAAGCTATGCATTTAGTTGAATTTGAATAGTATAGTTACTTGCTGAAAATAATTATACTTGGCAAGATATTTCTCCCTTTGATTTTCCTATATTTTTATCATTCTGATTCATGTGGCCTATCATATTCAAATAATCTGAAGTGTTAGTTAATTTTAAATGTAATCAATTTATATATAATTTAAGTAACTCAGGTAGTTTTCCTTAATATGTTTAAATAATTTTATCTTTCACATTAAATATATGCCAAATACAGGAAAAGAACCGAACTGTATTTTTCATTGCAGCAAACACTGCTCATAACGGGAAAGTTAATGGCTTATGTTTTACAAGTGATGGGCTTCACCTCCTCACTGTTGGTACAGATAATCGAATGAGGCTCTGGAATAGTTCCAATGGAGAAAACACACTAGTAAGAGATTTTTATATATCTTTTTTGGATCTGTGAGATATACTTTATATTTTTCTATAGATTTACCTCCATTTCTTGAGTTTGAAAAATAGCTGTTTTTTAGACAAATATATTTTCCCACTATGCAAACTCGTAATTTTCAAATCCTGAAAACCCACCTTTACCCAACCGTTGCTATTCTCCCCCTACTTAGAGAATTATTGTTCTCCTGTGACACTGCTCCTAATGGGAGTGTGCTGTATTGCTCATGTATGTTGGAGAATAAAAGATTGAGAATTATTGGTAAAAGTAAAAGGTATGAAGTTAAATATTTCTGTTTTATACTATAAATGACTTGTAAATAAAACTCAAAGTGAGTATTATACCAGAATATATAGTACTTTAGTTAATACTAGAAAATAGTGGAATAAATGTGTTTTGTAAGTCCTAGATTCTCATGTAGCAGTTAATTTGTAGTACTTGTTTTTATGTGTTATAGTCTTTATCAGATAAGCCGATGGTTTAATACCTTTCAGAATAAACTATGAAAAGTTTATGCTTTCATTGAGTTTATATGCCAGATTTACAGTGCTGATAATAATTAGCATTTAATACATATGCAGGAATATATATTTAACATTGTATCAATATTGTAATGATAGGAACTGTTACAATACCCGTTTACACTTGAGGTAAATGATGCATATAATGGTTATGTAACTTGCCTAGGTTTGCATACCTAGAAAGGAACAGTTTGACTCTAAATTCTACACTTAACATAATCCCTATTATATCTAGACTCCTTAATGCATGTGTGTAGGTATTATTCATAGTCCTTTCTTTACTCATCCTTTCTAGCTAATAATTCTCTTTAAAATACCCTAGGTGTCACTTTGATTATTAATACTAAAACTACTAAAAGATCAAAAGTGTGTCTAGAATATTTCAGGATTTGCTAGTCTTTTTATCCCCCATGCTGGGAATGAAACTCGGGGCCTTATGTATGAAGGGCATGTGCTCTTATCTCTGAGTGCCACCCCCAACTCCTCTCTCCGCTTTATGATTCTCTTCATAGAAACCCAAGCCTTGTGATTTGTAAGTAGGAAAAAAAAAGTTAGAATCTTCCATTTATAAGTAGAAAAAAAAAACAACTTATTTACCAGGCAGTATTATATAGTAGTGGATAAAACAGAAAAGGCCTATTCTCAGAGAGAAGATGAAAGACATCAATCAATTAGTAGATGGGAGAGATGGATAAACTATTTAAATAGTGTGAGCACCGTAAAGAAAAGCAAAATAAGGAAAGGAGCATAGGAAATATTGGGAAGTTGAAGTTGCTATATTTCATAGGACAACCAGGGTAGGTCTCACTGAGAAGGTGACATTTGACCTAGAGAAAATAACCCATCAGTTACATGGGATAGAGGGCATTCTAGGCAGAGGAACAAGGAAAGTAACAAAGTCTGAGGTGAAATCATGCATGAGAAGCTCAGGGAATAGCTAAGAGGCTCTTTTGTTGCAATGGAGGAAGAATAACAGGAAAAAAAAGGAACAAAAAAGAACAGGATGCCTGAGGAGGAGCCGTTTCAATTCTGCCTTAAATATCACCTTAGAGGCCTGTATAAGAGCATAGGTTTTTCTCTGGGTGAGATGGAAAGCCACTAAAGGATTTTGATTCAAATAGTGACAAGATAATTCTAGAAAAGTATCCTAGAAAAGTGTCAGTGTTTAATGTGAATAAATATAAATGTTACTGAATGTATTTACATTGTTAATGCAGATGTATTCCATTTTTCTCTCCTTGAAGGTGATATTTACATACTGCAGGGGTTTTGCCAATAAGTACACATCTAGAATAGTGTGTTTGGACTAAGCAATACATTTTTAAATGGACTTGATCAAAGCAGATGATCAGGGCCCAAAAACTCACCTATAGAGGGCATTTAGAGAAACTTGGAACATTGATCTCAGAAAAAGTAACTCTAGGGGGAAACATGCTGCCTTAAAGTTTTTGAAGGGATATCAGAACAAATACCAAGTTTTAGTCCTACTATTTAGTAATTGAGGATGTTAGGCAATTTGTTTGAGACTATTGTCAGGGTTTTAGTGTCCTCATTTTGTAAATTGAGAATATCATCAGTCTAAAAAAGCAATGATAAGGGGAAAACAGAAGTATGCAAAAAAGTAGTATCTACCTGCCAAATAAAGGCATATATCATAAATATTAACTATTTTTATTGTGTGTTTTTGCCTTATTAGTAGTACCCTTTTTAGTTTAGAGAAAGTGTAAATACACACTTCCAATGTATATATAATTATAAATTATATTAAAATGCTAGTATGTCTATATATTAAACTTGATAAAACTTAATTTCTTATTTTTTGGATAAAAGTGAAGTAGAAATAGAAATTTTTCACACCTTAATGGATCATATTGCACACTCCCTGAGATTTGTGAACTGCACTCTGGAGACCATTGCCATAGAGTTTAGAACAAGTATTACAGGGAAAGTTCACAGGGAAGCAGCTTTTGCCAAAACAAGAGAAAAAATTCCAAGTAGACCTTCTGATATTTCTCTTGCTTTAGTTACTAGCATTATCATTCATCTTGTGATTGATAACACCAGGAAACTAGAAACCCATCTAATATTCTTCCCTGTCAGTGGATCAGCTATTAAATCAAACACAAATTTTACTCCTCCTTTTATATATATATATATATATATATATATATATATATTTTTTTTTTTTTTTCCATATCTGTCTCTCTTTCCAGTCTCACTACTGGGCTAGTCTTTCTAATTACTCTAATGTCCTTCTAACTATTCCTAAATTCATCTCCCAGTGGAAGTCTGTCTTTGAAACCTCTGTTTTCAGATTATTAAAACTGAATGACTTTACCTTTTGTGTACAAGGCCTTCATAAGCTGTGCCTTCTAGCTCAATAGCTTCACTTTCCCGTTTTTCCTGGTCTTTAGCCAGACTGAATCACTTTAAATATACCATACTCTTTCACCCTTACATTCTGCTGTAGGGACTGCTGCCTTTGCTTTAGAATACCCTTTCTCCTTCCTGTTCTAGCTGCTCCTCAGCTTTTAAGATTCGTCTCTTTTTTTTAAAAAAAAAATATTTACTTTTTAGTTTTAGGTGAACACAATATTTTTATTTTGTTTCTATGTGGTGCTGAGAATCGAACCCAGTGCCTCACGCATGCTAGGCAAGCGTGTTACCACTTAAGCCACATCCCCAGCCCAAGAGATTCATCTCTTTAACTCTCCTATTCGAGCTTAATGCCCCCAAAATTACCTTATGCTCACTTGTATTACAGTGTACTATGATCATCACTTCATGGAATCAAAGAAAAATAATGCACAGGGCACAGTTGTTTTTGATTGGTGTAGTCTAGATCGAGCTTCTGATTCTATCATTTTCTAGCCAAGAGATCTTGATCATATTACTTAGCCTTTCTAAGAATTTTCTTTTTGTATAATAATGCCACCCATCTTGTAGCATTGTTTTGAAAACTGTGTGAAATAATACATGTAAAACACTTAGCACATTATCTGGTACAGCAGATATTGACATTGAGTAAATGCTATCTGTGATTATTATTAATTATGCTGATAGTTATTTGACAATAAAATGAGCTGCCTTGTGATAGAATCTACATTGCTTTAGGTTTTCCCTTATTAAATAGATGGATCTCTTTCTTGGTGCAACAAAAGGGATTCATATTTTCTATCCCAAATCTACGAAATCTATCAAAATCTTTTTAATTCTGCCTTAAATATCACCTTTAAGACATCATAGCCCAAAGTAGCCTTCTTTGATACTTTCATATTATAACATGCCATTTACCACACATTACTTTTATGGTTAGCATTTATATTTATTGAGGATCTTAGATAATTACCTAGCCCGATATATTACACATAGTAAACACTTAATAAATGGTTAATCCCTCCCTTCCTTACTCTGTAATTTGAACTTCATTCTATAGACATTGAAAAGATAGTGATAGTTTTTGAGTTCATAGATGATTTGATCACAGCAGTGATTTAGAAGGATTAATGTGATGTTAAAGTGAAGGATAAGTTGGAGTAGGAAGGCCTAAAGACAAAGACAAAATTTAATAAGCTAGTTCTATATTCATAACTTATTCAACAAGTTTCAATTAAAATTTGGGAAGAAATGTGGTATAATTGAAAGAGTATAGGTTTTGTAACTAGGTATTCTCATAAATAAATAAAGCCATTGTAGTCTAACAGTTGATAATTTTTCCAGTGTTCACTAGTTGAGAAGTAGTGTTTTTTAAATCTTGTCTCCATATCATTCTGCAAATTTTTGCACATGGTTGCCCAACAATGTGAATATGCAAGTGAGAGAATGTTATACTTTTAAACATTTATAGGAGTTAATAAGTCCAGGCACTTACTGACTACTTTTATGCCTCAGGTACTCTCATATGCATTATTTCACTTGCTCTTTCATAATAACTCTGTGGTAAATTGTGTTATTTCCACTTGACCGATTAGAAGAATAAAACTCAAAGGCTAAATCATTACTGATAAGGGATCAAAAAAATGATGGACTTTAAAGCTCAAGTCTGCTGAATATAAGTTTAATGTTTAACCCAGTTATAAAACTGCTGCCTTGGGGTATCTAAATGCATATGCTCACTTCCATTAGATGTTATTCTAAAGGGACAATAAGCTGTTAGATCCACAGCTTATCAGCATGTATCCATTTGAGCCTCAGTATTTCTGTTTTTATGTACACATATATTCACACAGACAAGCACGTACATGCGCACACATGCACAACACACACGCATACACACCTCTACCCAAACTTTAGAGAAAGAGAAAAGAGTAAATTACCATTTAAATTTCCTATTACCCGTGACAAAAAACGGAGATTTTGATGATCTGCATACTCATAATTCCCAAATGATTAGATATTGGTTTTAATTATTAGCAGAAAGTGAACCTGTCAGACTTCTTTAGCCCAAGGCATCTCAGGCACCTGGGGAATTTGTTAAAATGAAAATTCTTCTTCAGTAAGGTTGGGATGGGGCCTGGAAGACTGTAAGTCTAACTGCTCAGGTGATTCTTGTGCCACTGAGCTTGCAGACTACCCCTTTTGAGTACAAGAACAGAATTTAAATTTTTATCGCAAATACATATTGGTTGTACAAAGCTGAAATTATAATTATACATACTATTTTGTTCTGTGGTTTTATGTATTTAGCCTTTACCCTTATTTCCGATATAGTTTTCATAATTATGATTTACATAAGCTGTAGAGTTAATATTATATTAGTAATATACATCATTCTCAATTATTTCACCATTCTAGATAATGCTGCATTCAATTCCCTTGGCCATATTATTTTTTGCCTTTTTAATTATTTCCTTAAGATAAATTCCCAGGAGAAATTACTAGGTCAAGGAGTAAACATATCTTTGTTGTTTAATAGGTAGTTTTGCAAGATGGGAAAAGTTTTAAAGATGGACTTTGGGGATGGTTGCCCAACAATGTGAATATATTTAATGCCATTAACTGTATGCTTAAAATGATTGAGATAGCAAATTCTTTATTTTTGTTTGACCACAATTTAAGTTCTTTTAAAATGAAAACAGTAGAAGGTTATATATAACCCATCCCTCCCAAAAAACAAAGAATATCTTTGTATTTTGTTGCATAATAAACCCTTGACTTTTTAAAAGGAAAACCAAATTATAATGTTTACCTCATTTGTGCCAGTATTGTGTGTCTGTTTCTTAAAATTTTTGCTAAACCAGGGTCTGAGGATGTAGCTCAGTGGTAGAGAACTTACCTAGCATGCACAAGGTCCTGGGTTCAGTCCCCAGCACCACAAAAAGAAAAAAACAAATTGCCAAATAGTGTAATTCTTCAAGTTTGCCTTAATTTGCCTTTTTATTTTTGTCAAGACTAAAATGTGAACATTTGCCCTTCTGGATTTTTTTCACTATTTATAGTCCTCTTACGTGAAATATACATTCATGTCATTGGCCCTCATTTCTCTTAGAATATTAAGCATTTTTAAATTTAAGAGCTCTTTCTATACAGTGTTATAATGTTATGTCATAGTATTTGGAGAAAGTATTTCTCCCAGTCTTCATTGTCCTTATTAATTTAGATTTAAGAAATAATTAACTTTATGATTTTAATCCATCCTGCAGGTAAATTATGGAAAAGTTTGTAACGACAGCAGAAAAGGATTGAAATTCACTGTCTCCTGCGGCTGCAGTTCAGAATTTGTTTTTGTGCCATATGGTAGCACCATTGCTGTTTATACAGTTTACTCAGGAGAACAGATAACTATGCTTAAGGGACATTATAAAAATGTTGACTGCTGTGTATTTCAATCTAATTTCCAGGTAAGAATGATACTTAAGGGAATTTAAGATGTTCAAGTGGCTAGCTTGCTAGATTAGTAGCATATAAAAGTTACATTGTGATTTCATTCTGAAGGTTTGTATTTATAATCCACCTTTGAACTAAGATTTATTTAATAGAAAATAATGCAGCCTAGATTTTTAGGTGGTGTAAAATATATGTATAAATCATTATAATACTATGCAATTAATTGGGACAAATTGTCTTTCTTTTGCATATGGGCTCCATTTAGCTATTGAAAATTTCTGATGAAATAAAATATTTTCTTTCAATCTTTTGTGTAAAATAAATGAATAAGTATAGGTATTTAACTTAAATTGTAGTGTATCTTGGTTTATGTACGTGTGGGTATGTCTGAAATTTTATTTCTTCCTTATTTTCTACCAATGGCTAATAACAGCCTGCCTTTAAGTTAGCTGGGGTTGTGGCTGAGCAGTGGGTAGAGTGCTTGCCTAGCACGTGCGAGGCCCTGGGTTCGATCCTCAGCACCACATAAAAATAAATAGAATAAAAGGTGTTGTGTACAACTACAACTAAAAAATAAAATATTAAGTAAATAAATAAGCAAAATAAAGATCCATTGACAATAAAGAAAAATAAAAAACACTATATCAGGAAGCTCCCCACTTTTTATTCTAAATCACCTACTATTATGCTGAAAATGAAAATAATTATAAATCTTAAAAACAAAGAGGGTAGTACTTTTGCATCCATTTAGCAGCAGAATTCCTTTTAGCAAATTAAATATGTAAAACTTACTATCTGGAAAACGTTATATTAATTCTACCATAAACATACCAATATGACAAGATAAACTTAACATTAAAATGAATAATTATAGCAATGGATTATAACCTATTGGCAAAAATGGAAATCTCTGAAGTTATACTGATATCAACAAGTAGATTAGGTTGAAAATTTGGTAAGGAAAGGGATATTTACATAGCCTAAGTGCTAGCCTACAAAATATTATGTACAAAGGTAAAATGTAATTTTACTTTGAAGAAGCCTGGAATATTTTTCCTTAATCAAATGATCAAAGTTAACATTCTAATTATGAGTCATCACATCTATGAAATTCCTGGCAAACTTGCATCATTCAGTTTTAATCATGAGGAAACATTAACACAATCCAAATTTGAAGGACATTCTACTAAGTAACTAGTTTGTGTTTTCAAAATTGTCTAGGTCAGGAAAGCCAAAGAAATCAAAGAACTATTCCAGATTGAAAACTTGAGACCAAGTGCAGCACTTGATTTTTAACTGGATCCTTTTACTAAAAAGGACATTATTAATACAAATGGTAACACTTAAATGGGACTTAAGAATTAGATGCTAGTAAAATAGCAATGTTGATTTTCTGATTTTATGGGTTACATTGTAACTATATATAAACGTCCTTTTTCACAGAAAATATATACTAAATTATTCAAAGTCAACAGAAACTTATGTTAACAATTTACTCTCTTATGGTTTTGGAAAAAAATTACTTGTCCTGAACTTGTAACATAATTTTTGATATTTTTAAATCAAATTTCCCAAATGAATCTTTACATTTATCCTAAAAACCTCAGGGCTCAATTCTGATCTCTCCATCCAAGTGCTCTTTATTAACCATTCATAAGTGCTGTCTTTTCCAAGCTGTTTTTTTTTTTGGAACATATATGGGATATCTTTTTTTTATTTATTCTTTTTAGTTATACATGACAGTTGAATGTATTTTGACATACTATACACGCATGGTATATAACTTTTCATTCTGTGGTTGTACATGATGTGGAATGACCATGTATTCATATATGAACGTAGGAAAATTGTGTCCAGTTTATTCTTCTGTCTTTCCTATCCCATTCCCTCTCTTTCCTTCATTCCCCTTTGTCTGATCCAATGAACTTCTATTTTCCCCTGCCCCTTATTGTGTGTTAGCATCTACGTATCAGAGAATGTTTGGCCTTTGGTTTTTTGGGTTTGGCTTATTTCATTTAGCATCATAGTCTCCAGATCCATCTTTACTGGCAATTGCCATAATTTCATTCTTCTTTATGGCTGAGTAATATTTCACTTTGAAAATATATATAAACCACATTTGGAGGGCACCTAGGTTGGTTCCATAGCTTAGCTAATATGAATTGAGCTACTGTAAACATTGATGTGGCTGCATCACTATAGCATGCTGATTTTTATCTATTTATTTTAGTTGTAAATGTACACAATGTACCTTTATTTATTTTTATGTGGTGCTGAGGATCGAACCCAATGCCTCACACATGCTAGGCAAGCACTTTACCACTGAGCCACAACCCCAGCCCTGTAGTATGCTGATTTTAAGTCCTTTGTGGGATTTCTTTTATGTCTCAGTCTGCCATTTTATTTAGGAAATTTGATATTGTTTAACTGATTTGATATTTTATATGTCTACATTTCTCATTAAAAAACTTCATATTATTTTTTTTCTTTACTCAAAATCTTCTCTTAAACAATACCAATTATACGATGCTTCAAATGTTTTTAAGATGTGGAATAATAAATAATTGCATTCTAAAGCAAGGGAAAATGCCTATTGTTAGGATTATTTATTCCGATCTACAGAAACACAGTTGTGAGGGGAGAAAAATGCCATTTAGTCATTAAGAGTTTTGTAACCACCTACATTTTGTTGCCTTTTTAGCCATTTTTTTAAGCCCATTCTCCTTTGCACAGTATTTTTTATTATTATTGACCTACTGTTTTATATCCTGGTTTTTCCCCTTTACATTTTGAGTATTTGGTTTAAATCCTTTTCTTTTCTCTTGATGAATATTTTCCAATGTCATTAAATGTTCTTTGACAACAAATAATATTTTCTCATATAAATGCAATGTTAATTTGCTAATAATCATTTTTCTGTTCCTTCATGAATATTTCTATTTTTGTTATAAGTTGTATTTGGATGATAGCCTTAAATTTTTTTTATTATTTTTTTGAGTTTTTTTTTATTGGTTGTTCAAAACATTACAAAGCTCTTGACATATCATATTTCATACATTAGATTCAAGTGGGTTATGAACTCCCATTTTTACCCCAAATACAGATTACAGAATCACATCGGTTACACATCCACATTTTTACATAATGCCATATTAGTAACTGTTGTATTCTGCTACCTTTCCTATCCTCTACTACCCCCCTCCCCTCCCCTACCATCTTCTCTCTCTACCCCATCTACTGTAATTCATTTCTCTCCTTGTTTTTTTTCCCCATTCCCCACACAACCTCTTATATGTAATTTTGTATGACAGTGAGGGTCTCCTTCCATTTCCATGCAATTTCCCTTTTCTGTCCCTTTCCCTCCCACCTCATGTCTCTGTTTAATGTTAATCTTTTCCTCCTGCTCTTCCTCCCTGCTCTGTTCTTAGTTGCTCTCGTTATATCAAAGAAGACATTTGGCATTTGTTTTTTAGGGATTGGCTAGCTTCACTGAGCATAATCTGCTCTAGTGCCATCCATTTCCCTGCAAATTCCATGATTTTGTCATTTTTAGTGCTGCGTAATACTCCATTGTGTATAAATGCCACTTTTTTTTATCTATTCATCTATTGAAGGGCATCTAGGTTGGTTCCACAGTCTAGCTATTGTGAATTGTGCTGCTATGAGCATTGATGTGGCAGTATCCCTGTAGTACGCTCTTTTAAGGTCTTCAGGGAATAGTCCGAGAAGGGCAATAGCTGGGTCAAATGGTGGTTCCATTCCCAGCTTTCCCAGGAATCTCCATACTGCTTTCCAAATTGGCAGCACCAATTTGCAGTCCCACCAGCAATGTACAAGAGTACCCTTTTCCCCACATCCTCGCCAGGACTTGTTGTTTGACTTCATAATTGGATGATAGCCTTAAATTTTATTTGTGACTCTGGCATAACCTCAGAAATGCACACAAAAGCTTGGGCTATATACTGAGAATCCATTCTCTCAATTATTGTACCAGTTTATATCCCCTGTATAGAAAGTATTTATTTCACTATCCCATTGGAATGTTTTCAGTAATAGCCAATGCAACATTTCTTCAGTTTTGTTAGGGAAGGGAGTGATCATTGTTCAGATAAGAGCTAATAACTTGTCCATAAAGACATTAACATAGAGTATACATTAAGCCAAGCTTCCTTTTATGAAGTAATCATCTCAACAGGCAAGGTATGGGTCTTTAAGCTGTTGTGTTGAATAGCAGGCAACCAGACAGAAAGAAGCTACAAAACTTTTTTGTAAACTCTTGGTCTATTTTAGTAGAAATTCTTATGGTTTCTTCATTGAAATCGTTATTAAAATGCAGTTATTATTGAGAATTTGGTTAAGTGATAGAACACTTGCCTAGCATATACAAGGCCCTGGGTTCACTCCCCAGTACTGGAAAAAACAAACAGAACAAGAACAACAACAAAACACCTGCTTTTGACAGAGAAAGACAAGCCCTTTATTCTATTTTTTTCTTTCTCTGTTATGACACTTGAAATATATGGATACTATGATTAATAAAACTGCTAAGACATTGAATGTACTTGTAAAATTTTCACCCCATTAATAAGCTCAAACAAAACTTGATAGTATTTTTTTTCTTTTTTCAAAAAAAATTTTTGGAGATAGCATACCTTTATTTTATTTATTTATTTTTATATAGTGCTGAGGATCAAACCCAGTGCCTCACACACGCTAGGCATGTGCTCTGTCCCTGTGCCAAAACTCCAGCCCCAATAGTATTTTAAATACAAAACAAAACTTTACTGCATCTTAAAAAGAAAAAGAAAAAAACGGGCATTAGCATAGTTTAAGTCATAGAAATAGAAATGATCTGATTAGTTTAGGAATTAATCATTTTTAAAACTGATATCGTTAATTTCAAATTGGTACGTCTTTGCTTTCTTTGCTGTAGGAACTTTATAGTGGTAGCAGAGACTGCAATATTCTTGCTTGGGTACCATCCTTATATGAACCAGTTCCTGATGATGATGAGGTAAATATTATTTGTACAAATGGTATATAGTTATTCCTAAATCATAAGAAATAAAGTTTTATTAGTTTATACAAGAGAGCTTTTTTAAAGTATTTCTTGCTGTTTTCTGATTATAAAAATAACTTGATATAACACATTTGAAAAATTTAGGAAAAAAATATCATAAGAAGAATATTAAATTTCTCAGGTTGGATTAAATCATAGTATTTTTTTTTATTTACTTCATTCTTGGTTTTTTCCTATGCATATATTTCTTTCTTCTTATTTTTAGCCAAGGACCCCAAGCTTTCCAGGCAACTAACTGTTCTACCACTGAGATACCCTCCTAGACACTGCTTTTTTTTTTAAACACAGTTAATATCATTATTGGACATATAACTTGGTATCTATTTTAAACTGTATCTTTAATGATATAGTGTTGCATCATCTGTATACCACAAATTTAAATATTTATATCTATTGTTTATAAACAGCATCAAGGTAAATATCTATTCACAAATTTTTTATTCTTCTTTTCTTCCTTCCTTATATTGGGGGTTGAACCTAGGGGTACTTTACCACTGAGCAACATCCCCAGCCCTTTCATCCTTTTATTTTCATTTTGAGATAGGTCCCACTAAGTTGCCCAGACTTGCCTCAAACTTGCAATTGTCCTCTCTCAGCCTCTACTACAGATATTTATGATTATTTCTTAGGCTAACATTCCTGGAACCTCTTGAGTTACCATGTATGACATAATTAAGTCTCAATTTCATGCTGCTAGATTTTACCAATTTAAACTTCTAATATTTTATAATCTAACTGTACCTATCTTAGAGTGTAAATTAGAATAAATAGGACAGCATGAATAAAGAGCCTTAAAAGTATAATGGGTAAACAAAGATGAGTAAGACATGATCCCTACCCTTTAGTAGCTTCTTTTTTCAAAATTATTATTATTTTTACTGTATGTCAAGCTGTAGTAAAATAAAAGTTGTCTAAAGATGCTTTCTCTTTCTTCAAAGATTATTCTAATCAGTACTATTAATAATTTCCATTTATATTAATTTCTAGGATATAAAAAGTTTGGTGTCTAGGGGCTGGGGTTGTGGCTCAGTAGTAGACCACTTGTCTAGCACGTGTGAGGCCCTGGGTTCGATCCTCAGCACCACATGAAAACAAATTAAAATAAAGGTATTGACAACTAAAAAATAAATATTTTTTTAAAAGTTTGGTGTCTAAAAGAATGCTTATATAATTTTTTAAACTGGCAGTACAAATACATTTAGAAATACATTAAGGTGATCTTAACCCAAATGATAGTAAAAACAAAGTATCTTAAATAGAGGTGGAAGGAAGTTATTGATAAAACCATTGATATTCTAAAAACATTTTTCATATGTTTAGTTCCTTTATGAATATAGGACTATGTCAAAAGCCACATGAAATAAAAATTTAACAGGGATAGTTAATAGCATCTAGCTAACAGCTGTTGACAGAATATATTTCATGCCTAAATTTGTAGTTGCTATGGTTTACTGTGGCATAAAGCCTCTGAACTGTGAATTGTTTTCTTTTGGCCTAATCCAAATGAAAGGGAGAAAAAAATACATATTGACAAATCTTTGAGCATCTGGCCAAATGCCATATGAATGTTTCCAGAATTCATCACATGTCTAATTTGGTTCATTGTGGCTTGATTGATTTTAGCAACAACTGTTTTTGATGGCTGAATATTCTGTAGAAAGCTTAATATGGTCAAAAAATTTAGTTAGCCATTTATTTTTTATTATTAAGTGTTGTATCTGCTCTGTGGGAATTACAGTACACATTAAATCAAAATTATAACACTACAAGCCATGTTAGGAAGTATATAATCACCAAATCAAAATAATAAAAATAAATTTAAAGAAAATCTATTATGACATAAATAAAAGAATATTAAAGTAAATCTAAATTGCTTATTATAAAGATAATTTGTAACTTTGATGGTTTCTTCATTTCCTTGTTTTGTAGTTATACTGACAATTTAAGCTCATCTAAAAGACTTGCTTTTATGTATGAAAATTAAGCAAAACAATTAGAAGAACACTGAAAACAAGCTGAGCTTTATATTCAACTCTTAGAGCTGTACAGCCTTATATGTTTTTGGCGAGAGTGGGGTGGGGTGGGGATCCAGGGTTTGAACTTAGGGGCACTCATTTAGAGATAGGGTCTTAATGAGTTGCTTAGCAACTTGATTTTGCTGAGGCTGGCTTTAGACTCCTGATCCTCCTGCCTCAGCCTCCCAAGCCGCTGAGATTACAGGTGTATGCTGCTGTGTCTGGCTAAGCCTTATCTTTTAAAATATCTATTTATATGCTTTCACTTTAGAATAGCAGTCATTCTCATATTAGTATAAAGTAGTATGTGCTAAGGTTATTTCCATAAAAATTTAGTTTGAAAGATTCCTGTGAATGTAGGTAGAATATGAATATGACCATGATGCAAATTCCAGTAGAAAAGTTCGTCTACACAAAAACCTTTTTTCTTACCATTTAACTCATATTCAAAAGTGTTTTCATCTTGACTATCAAATAAATGAGTATTGTAGATTCACAGGGGAGCAGTGTAGAATAATACAAAACAATTCACACCGATACATATGCACATATGTACTAGGTTTTTAGTTTTAGGTAAACCTGGGTTTGAATTCCAGTTTTGCCATTTGTTTCCGAGTTCTGCCAGTGTATTATGGGACAAGTTTATGACATTTTTTTAAAAAAATTTAGCTGTACATAACACAACACCTTCATTTTATGTAGGTATGTGGTGCTGAGGATCTGACCCAGTGCCTCACACATGCAATGCAAGCGCTCTTACCACTGAGCCACAACCCCAGCCCCAAGTTTATGACATTTTCAAATATCAGAATTGCCAAAGTTGTTCTTAGGTTTCCTTTCAAATTTTATACTTCTGATGAGATTTTATTTCTTCATTAACCAAAATATAATCCCTTGGGTTACTTCTCCCAATATCCAAAATAGAGGAAGACTTTAATTCTATTTAAAGAAACTGAAGGGTATTGAGTGATAGGGTCAGTCAGGTTTTATGGTCTTCAAGCATAATTTTTGTTACTTAATTGTCAGGCTGTTTTATTAAATCCTGAGGAATCTGCTCCTCTCCCACTTCCTACTTGGTTATGGTCAAGTTAAGCTTATCTGAACTCCTAATCACTTTTTCCTTCTGGAGATTCATAGGACAGGTACAGCTTAAATCTGACTTCTCATCAAGACTCCTACTTTAGTTTGACAGTCACATAATATAGAACTGTTTCACATCTATCTTATGTAGATACATAATACTTACTGACACAGAAAACCCTGAAATTTTCCAGTAATTATCACTCAGAAATTTGAAAGTATCAAAATATAATCCTGACAAATGTTTATTTTGGTCTCATTTCTCCTTTCCATTATTTGGACTCTAGAGTAGATGCCCCTTCTTCATTCCCATAGCACTAACAACTCTGACAAGTACAACCAACCTGGTGAGATAGAGATGACTCTGTTCAAGCTTAGATTGGATGTCCACTAGGAGGAGATGTTGTAGAGAAAACTGAAGAAATTGAAGGTGGTTACACATAAAGTTGTAGTAAAATAAAATATGTAATAAAACATGTAATAAAAATGTGGGTGGATTTAATATACATATTACTCTTTGGGAATCTCAAATGGTAATGTGTACTAAGTCCATCTACATTTTTATTGGAGCTTTTAACTGCAAGTATGACATCTTATTTGTGATTGTTTTAGTAATAAAATGTATTTCTAGTGTTCTTTTGTTTACCATAGCAAAATAGGGTTAGCAATGCAGTCTGATTGCTGTAACAACTAAAAAAGAATAGCTAAGTTAATATATTGCTTTCCAGCCATCCTGGAAATTTATTTGGACTATTGGCTTTTTCTATTCTTTTCATTATAAGATTCTAAGTCGTCTTGTTCACCAAACATAAGTTGTTAAATTAACAGTACTCTTGGCACTAATATGTTATTGGAATTTGGATCTGAACAAACCATAGCAAATGTAAAAGCTGCAGAGTAAGCAGCAGATCTGATTCATATGTCAAGAAACTTAAAAAAAAACTTAAAAGTCTTCTAGTTATTTGCTAGATAATAAGAAGGTAGCCACACTAGTTTCCCAAAGGAGTTGATTTGATAATTCACAGATAATTAAAATTTCTCAAGATGCTGATTACCTTTATTAGGTATGGCACTAAACTTATGAGAATACTGTAATGTTTTCTTGTTATTTTAAGTAAAGACTTTTCAAATCCTTGTTACTCTTTAGAGAAATCTTCCAGGAAATCCTATGTGATAATTACAGACATATTACCATTTTTGATGAATATTGCATGTATTTCTAACCATATACAAATAAACAAACCTCACCATTTAATAACCTTTGGACTAAAAATGGTATTATTCAGCTTGATGAACAGCTTATTCCTCATATGTGGATGTTTGTTTATTTATGAATGTCAAGCCCATCCAAACAGTAAAAAGTTGGCAGTATTAATATATAGTAATGTCAAGTTAAACTGTAGACCTGGAGTCCAGTCTTCACCCCATGGAAGTCAATGTTCAACTTTCTGCAGATAATTCTTAAGAGTTGCAGAAATACCTTGAATAATAGCATCATTATAATATATATATATGTATATATATATATATATACATATATATATATTATAATGCATATATATATATATGTATTTGGAGGTGATCACTTTCAGAGAAATTCAGATTATTTGGATAATGTCCCATATATCTGTTTTTTAGGGGGTGGGTACTGGGGATTGAACTCAGGGGCACTCAACCACTGGACCACATCCTCAGCCCTATTTTGTATTTTATTTAGAGACAGGGCCTCACTTTTACTGAGGATGGCTTTGAACGAGTGATCCTCCTGCCTCAGCTTTCCGAGTTGCTGGAATTACAGGCATGAAGCACCACACCTGGCTGATATATCTGTTTTAAATGGAGTTACATTATCTTATTGTATTGGGGGGCATTTCATATGTTACTTTTGTTTTGAAATTAGCAATTATACAGTTTCTTTCAAAATAATCTAATTGCTGTTCATCTGAGCCTAAAATTATGCAGTGGAAAAAACAATATCTTCCTCTTTCTTTTTCTTTGTTTAGACTACAACCAAATCGCAGTTAAATCCAGCTTTTGAAGATGCCTGGAGCAGCAGTGATGAGGAAGGATGAATATCAACGTTTTTGTCTCTACTGATGAAACTTTTAAAACACCACTGTTTGTGTGAGATTTTTTTAAACTGTTCAGTTACTGACAATTAAATTAGCTTCAAATTTGGATGATAGTTTTTCCTCATTTTTTAAAATGAGTTTACTATTTGTATAAAGTCCCGAAACAGTCTTCCATACCTGTTTATTTAATCAGAATTTGGCTATTTAATCTCAGTTGCTGTGGCCAGGAGCAGCCACTGTTGCTACAATACAATAGCAGAAGTTGTATCTCAGGTGAGATTGTAACAGATTGTCAAACCTGTGTAAATTTTTTTCTTATTGATATATTCTTATTTTGCTATGATTTTATTTAACTGTGGATCATCTAGCTTTATGTTAAACAGTTTTGGACTTATTATCTCCTGCCATCCAAACAGTACATCACAGTAGGCTTTTAACTGGTGACATCTCATGTTTGCTTGAAGTCAGAAGCAGCTTGTACGCTCAAGCTTAAACTCCTTTCTATGAAACTAGCTAAGATTTACCATGTCCTCCCTCATTCATCCAAGCAAAAAAATGTCCCAGGAGGGAATCTGGCTTAAACATAAAATGTTATCATAAAATTTCTATTTTATTCTCCCTTCTTCCTGTGTCAACCCACAAATGATTATTATGAAGCTAACTTTTCTTTTTTAAAAAAATTTTGCTGGGGATTAAACCCAAGGACTCACACATGTTGGTTAAGTACTTTATCAATGACCATCCCTAGCCTCTAAGAAGCTAATCTTATATTTTCTTTCTTCCTGATTCTTTAACCAGCAGGAGACTAGAAAAAGAGGTTTTTGTGAACTTGGATACTAAGTTCATGATTATTTTTCAGTGTGTTGAGTTTTTAAAGTATATAACTGTTAGACCTCATGTCAGACCTTTCTGGTCAAATATTTTCCATAACAAGAGTTTTCTGAAACCCAGAGTATTCTACTCTCACTTTTTTCCCCTCCTGATGGGGATGCTTTTGACCTTTGAGAAAGGTATTAAAATAGGATCTTTTTTTAATTTTAAGAAAAAATAAGTCTTGGGGCTGGGGGTGTGGCTCAAGTGGTAGCGCGCTCTCCTGGTGTGCGTGCGGCCCGGGTTCGATCCTCAGCACCACATACAAACAAAGATGTTGTGTCTGCCAAAAACTAAAAAATAAATATTAAAAAAAATTCTCTCTCTCTCTCACACCTCTCTCTTAAAAAAAGAAAAAAGAAGTCTTCTAAACTGTAAAGAATTGTATTGCTTCTTTCTAGTTATCTAAATATATGTATTCATTGTAAATAATTCAGACAACATAAAAACCAAAAAAAGAATGTAATGGGGGCCTGGGGTAAAGTACTTGTGAGGCACTGGGTTTGATTCTCAACACCACATATTAATAAAATAAAGATTCATTGATAACAACAAAAAAAAGAAAGAAAGAAAGTAATGGCCACCTGGAATCAATACTCTAAGGTAACCATCACTAACATTTTGATAGCTATTCTCCATGCATCTCTCTATGACAGTTTTACATAGTCGGATGTTCAGCATGCCAGTGTTATCATAGAAAACTCCTTTCTTCTAACTAGAGTACTTCTTTCTTCATCTCTTACCCCTCTTGCCACAATCCAGGTTATTAACCTGGTGTGTGTTCTTTCATATTACAATCTTATATAGACCTAAAGAGAAATGTGGGTTTGTATTTTTAATTTTATAAAAATGAGATAGACATAGTTCTTTTTCTTTTTTTTTTTTAGATACAACTCATACATCCCTCCATGCCATCTTTGTATAAAGAAGCCATTCTTGTTACTAACTGCATAATGTTCCATCTTGTGATTATGCCACAGTTTTTTTCCAGTCATTCTTGAGAACAGTATAGATTATGAACTGCACCATATTTTCCTTAGGTGGTGTTGTGGTTTGGGTATAAACTGTCCCCCAAAAACTCATGTGTTGAAGGCTTGGTCCCTGGCGCAGCATTGTTCACAGGTGGGGCTTTTGAGAATTGATTGGATTGTGAGGGCTCTGGCCTCATCTGTGATTAAGCCACTGATTCATATTTGATGGAAGGAATAAAAACTTTAGATGGTGGCACCTCATTGAGGAAAGAAGATCCCAGGGGTCATGTCCTTAGGGAGTATATCTTATCCTTTAGTCCCACCTCTTTGTGCTTCCTGGCTGGTCAGCATCAGCTTTCATCTCCTACACTCTCCCACTATGTTGTTCTGCCTCACCTTAGTCCCAAAGCAGCAGAACCATCTTACCATAGACAGATCTCTGAAACTGTGAACCAAAATAAATCTTTCTTCCTTCAAGTTGCTTTTCTCTAATATTTGTCACAGTAGAGAAAAGGTAACTACCACAG